>NC_071997.2:118192980-119440063 GCF_028885655.2 Pongo abelii | reverse complement strand
CTGTCTCTTAGGAATTCATGAGATAAAGACAATTACCTCATCCAACGTCACTTTGCCCTCTCAGGGCAAAATTGTGCAGCACAGTTCTGTGTTGTGCTGTCTAATGCATTGCAGATGTTTAGAAGCATCCCTGGCCTCTACTCACTAGATGTCAGTAGCACCCTCCCCTAGTTCAAGAATTACACTGTTACCTTGTGTCAGGGGCTGCCTGTACTATACCTCAGCAGTGATGGCATCCTTCTTTCCATCTGGGCAGTGAGTAATCCAATTACATTAATTCAATGATTAGACTAAGTATATAATGTATATTTTCCCTCAAGTGGTATCAAGAAGAAATGGAATGCTAAATTTAGCTAATTGGTAAATTTCACATATTTTATACCATTTGGACATGGGAGATTGGGAGTTAAATAAAGTTGGAAAGAATAATTTAGGCTAACATCCAGGGTGATCCCCCTATCACCAAGGTCCCTTTAGGACAAAGAGAAGATTAGAACTGCTGTCCTAAGCATTTAAGATGACAATGGCAAGCTGTTGTAGTGTATATATCAGTGCGTGTGTTATGCATTAGAAAAAGGCTTTGCAAACTACTACATGCTCATAATAAAAATGTAGTGGAAAGATGATAGAAACACAAGTTTGAAATACTACTGAGCTGCTGACTAGCTCAGTGACCTTGGTCATTTCACTCACTGAGCTTTTCCTCAGTCTTATTTGAAGATGATTCAAACTTTACAGTGTTAATATTTTTGTGCATATGTGAGTGCATTCATAAATGTCTGAAATTTAAAAGAAATTTAACATATATGTATATAAAATATGTACTATAAATAAAAATATCTAGCATTACGCCTGGCCTGTAGTGGTTACTCAAATGCCAGATGAATTGTAATGACTAGCACTCAGCCCTACCTAAAAAGACAAGAACATCTTGCAAGTAATTGCTTCTGTCTTCTAAGATAACTGCTGCTGTTTGGCAACACGGTAGGGACTCCCAGTAGAAGCAACCTTGCTCTCATTGCATCTGCTCCAGAGAAATCAAGAAATAATTACCTTTTTATTTGGAGACTTGATTGATGCAGCAGCCTTCCCCGTGGCTGTAGAGAGATAAACTAGGCCAAAGAGAATAACCTGGATTTTATTCTGCCTTGATTACTCCTGTTGCAGGGATAATTTGAGTTCAGGGCGGGAAGTACCACAGCTGATTAAAGAGAGGACCTTGGGCACATCAACTCTCAAATATCTTGATTACAGAAATTGGAGGCTCCCATTCCATGTTCGTGAATACTGTGAAAATGTGACATCCTGCATTGCCAAGGTAGCTATCTGAATTATATGAATACAAGGAGAAACAGGGTTTAATGATCAGCGTCAATGTCAAGGACTGGAATCATGACAGGAACAAGTACTGCTTCCTAAAACCGTGCAAATGATTTATAGTTGAAAATGGCAATCACTTCAATTTATATTGATGAAAATAGAATTCTTTTAGAAAGTCTCTATTTAAAAAAAATATATGCCTCTTTCAGTGATGATAGCTACATGACTACCCCATATTACCAGTTGAAAATTAACATTAGCATACCTTTCACCTACATAATTTTTGGAATGGATGTGGAAAATATTCAGATTACCAAAGATTGTAAACACTTCAATCGTAATGCTTTTTTTTTTAACTCGCCTAGTTTCTTATACTTAAAAACAATAAAAATAACTAAAAATACACTTAAAACTGTCTACATTTTATAAACATTAATTAGGTAAATAGGGGAGGCATAAGAATAGTGGAAGGCTTCGGACAGAAATATTCAGTGCTCTTAGTAAATGTCAGTAAGGTATAATGAGAGGAGAGCAGTGTTACAATTGAGAGCAGCTAGATTCAAATCTTCACCACCATACACCAGCTGTCTGGAATTACACAAATCATTGTATCCCTTTGAATTTTACTGTCCTACTCAAAAAGTTGAGATGACAAATAGATCTATTGGTTAAAAGTTTCTAGAAGTTTTCATGTCATTGTAAATGTAATGTGCTACGTAGATTATTTTAAAGCACTGTGAAACTATTCAATATTTTCATTAACAACATTAGCTAAAATGTAATTAATTTATCAAGGAATAAATAAAATGTGTTAAACCCAGTGTGAAGTCCACAGTACGTCTTCAGTAATGGTGATAAATGAAAGTTGTATTGAATATGTTATTTATTGTCTTTATTTTTCATTAAAAACTCTTCTAAATGTTGAATGATGCGTACTTAATTCATGTAAACAAAGTTAACTGGTCAAATAAACATTAAAAATATTAAGTGATATTGATGCTGGTAATATTTGTTCAATGTTTGTAGTGGTAATATATGTCGTAGTAATAATACAAATTTATATTAAATTAATGCCTTCTTATGAGAACTCAATTCAACATTTAGAATGAGTCAATCAAAAAATAGCCTGGGATTTTATCTATCATGGTTTATCAGATATTGTTTTATACAGAATATATATATGTATATATATATAAACTTCTGGGAAAGAGAATAATCTTGATTTTATTCTCCTTGATTTCCCCTGCTGCAAAGATAATGTGAGTTTAGGGTACTGTGTATGTATTTTATTATGAATTACAGAGTCATGAGCTATGTATAAAATTTTTTAGAGAGGAAAAAGTGATTAATGCATAGCATAAAATGTACATATACAATAATTTTATATGTAATTTATAGTTACGTATAATTTGTAATACATATACAGTTGAAGCCATTTCATAGTCTAGCTCTGTTGTTAGTAGAAAAGTGATAGGTGATCATAGCTACAAATATGTCCATAATTTTCACAAATAATAAAGGGGAAAATTGATAATTTTTATTGCAATCTCATGATGAGACATTGGGACTAAACGAAGACAGAAGGAAAGATGTAAACTACACAGAGAAGTGCTTTTGGGCATAAAAAGGTATTATGCAGAGAAGTACTTTTATGCATAAAGTGCTTTTATGCACTGTGTCGTCAGTTCTTAAAAGAGGGCCTTGTACATAGGTGCTTACTGAGTGGTTCTTTAATGAATAACCAATGCAAGATCCAATGCAGCCATTAAGAGTAAAGAACAGTTTCACTTACATACATTATCTCATTTAAGTCTCTCAAAATCTTGTCACATAAGAAAGTGTGATTTTATAATTTAAAAGGAGAAGGTGTGAGGAATATTATGTAGATTTGATCTGTTTTTTGTACTGTAATGTTAATTACTCCACAAGTATCAAATGGCACTTATCACTCATTAATGATATATTTGTAATTTTTGTTACTTCTAGGGATTAAGACTAACTACACAGATTCTTCTTTAATGCTTGCTAAATTTAAGTTGTGTATTCATATTCTGGGACATGAGACAAATATAACCCACCCCAGGGAGCCTCATTTTCTGATTTGTTTTTCTCTTCTGTGTTTATATCTATATTAGCCCTTTTTATATTGTGGTGTAATCAAATATTCAAATATCTTTAGCCCTAATTTAAGTCAGAGCACCATGAGATGGCAGGAAAAAAAGAATATGTTAAATGATGGTTGATTCTACCTGAAAAAGCATAAATGTTTCTCTTATTAAAAATAAAATAAATTAAAATTGATTAATTTTTAAAAATATTTTGTTTGGTTCTCTGTTTTAATTTGTTAAGAGTAAATGAATATATTTATTGGCATTTTATATCTAAGAAGTTTGTTTTTGGTTATCTAGCATGTAAGTGTGGTATCTTCTAATATTTTGTATCCTCTGTTTTATTTGTGGCTTTGTAGGTTTCATTAATCTGAATTAAATTGATCATTTGAGCAAGTGCTTTACCAGTGACTCCTTTCACACTTCTAGAAGAGTTTTAATTAGAATAACCTTTCATAGCATTTTTAGTCTAGTAACTTCAAGCCTCATAATATGTTCACTCCACATAAAAACAATTATCAATAGAGTCCACAGGATGATTTAACATGCCACACACACGTCTTGTTCTTCACATTGATATGTATGTAATACAGTCAGACCCACCTCTTCATTACTTCCAAAGAGCCAACTTTGTGCAGCCTAAAAAATAATAGCTCTTTCTGATATTTTTTTCAAGGGAAAACCTGTTCTTGGGACTTTTTTTCCACTTTTCTTTCAGTTTTTCTTTGAATTTTCTCTTCTGTCACATTTTCAAAATGCCGTTATTCATGATTTATCGCTGTCTTTAAGTGTCATTATAGGAATTAAATATCTTTTTACTTTTATAGTTTCAAGTCTTTTGTTGAACTTATTCAACTAGCACTAAATATTTTTATTCATTTTAAAGGAAATTATTTCAGAGAATTATCTACATTAATTATCTAAATGGTTTTATCATGGTGAAATATATACATATATAACATAAAATTTGTCATTTTAATCATTTTGAAATATTCAGCTCAGTGGCATTTTATATTGATATTGCTGCACAACCATCATCACTATCTATTCTAAAACTTTTTTATCACTTCCAACAGAAACTCTGCACCCATTAAGTAATAACTTCTATTTCCCTCTCCCCCAGCCCCTGGGAACTTCTCTATGAATTTTCTTATTGTAAATATTTCTAGTAAGTGGAATGTTACATCATTTATTCTTATGTGTCTCATTTCTTTTAGTTAGCATAATTTATCCAAGGTTGAGCCATATTGTAGCATATATCAGAACTTTTTTGTGACTGAATAATATTACTTTATGTCTATTTAACACATTTAGTGTATCCATTCATCTGTTGATGGATATTGGTTGTCTCCAATTATTTCTATTTTATTTTTATTTTAAGTTCTGGTGTACATGTGCAGGATGTGGGGTACATGTGCAGGATGTGCAGATTTGTTACATAGGTAAACATGTGCCATCGTGGGTTGCTGCACCTATCAACCCATGTCCTATGTATTAAGCCCAGCGTGCATTACCTATTTTTTCTAATGCTCTTTCTACCCCCACTCCACACCCCCAACACTCTGAATCTTTTTGAATACTTTAGATAAAGCTTTTGTTTCCAATACCTCAAGAAAATTAATGTTATCAAGGTCCTCAGTGATCTTCATATGTTTAAATTGAATGGTTGATTATCAATCCAAGTATTGTTTGATATATAAATGGCATTTTACAGGACTGAGTACATTTACCTACATGAAATGCCTTCACTAGACTACCAAAAACTACTGAAGAGATTTAGAAGGTAGGATGGCCCTTTTGCAGATTCTGTGTAGAAACTGAGACCCTCCCCCTTGAAAATACCAGAGAGGATTTCCACAGAAGCTCTAATCAACTATTTATATTGTTTTATTGTTCTGGGTTAGATGACGTGCCCATTCTTGATTCAAATACAGCAAGGGAAGATATAATCATTCTAATTTTCTCCCAACTATTCTCTGAAGCCGAGAGTAGACTCAGTAGCTGCTGAATAAGATGCACAGACTTGTGAAAATGGTGAATATTCAAAGACCTTTCTGTTTGAAAAGAGAAAGGGATTCTGTTTGGAAGGAGAAAAATAAGAATGATACTGGATTGGCAGCTAACAATATCCACTGTATGCCTGAAAGCATATCCATAGAATATTTTTTAAAAATATCATTTCTACCTCAAGTACTAGTATTCGACTCTAAGAAATGTACTTATGTGCTTATTTAAACATTAAACCAGCATAAAATTAGAATATTTTCTAAATTTTCTCCATGAAGTTTCATATTGAATAGAAAAAGCTATTGTTTTCTTCTTTTCCATTACAGAGCATGACCCTTTAAATGTTTAAACTTTTTCCTTGAAATGCACTTTAAAACAGAAGTGATATGCATTTAGCTTCATGATGATTTTAGGTGAGATTTAATAGCTAGCCATACAAATAAACCCTGCAGGTGGTAAGCAATGGTCCATGCATGAAACAAGCATCCCAATTTCCAAAAGGCTATCGATTAAATGAAAATGACTATTGAACTGATCTTCCGCTACCAAAATGTTAATTAAAATTTCATTACTGTTCATCAGCCACTCATACTATAGCTCTGGGATAATGGTGATGCAGCATCTCAGTATATTATAATCTTAGTGATATATTTTTATATCATCACCATAAGAAACATTGTGTTACCCCAGAATATTTGAGATTTCTCTCTGCCTGAGGCATGTATTTATTTCATATCTTTTTATTTTAGTTTATTCTGTTCAATCCTCTTAATCCATCTACCTGTACCTGATCCGTGGGTCTCTGATACTAGGCCACAGACAAATGTTCACCCAGGATTGGCCTTGAAAATAAAACATGATGTTTGTGTCATAATCATAGCTCACATCTGACTTCATACTTGGTACAGCTAATTTTACTCCTTTTTCCTTGTGTAAATGCCAGATCCTGATGTTTTAAATTTTAAAAAATCCTCTTTCCTATGTAATTGTAAACTATTTCATTGTTTAAACCTTATAGTATCATGAATTTAGTACTATTTTTTTTTCTGGAAATATTTGGCATATGAACCTCTCTTACTTATGAGCAGTGTATTTGTTAATTGAGATTATTGTAGATTCACATATGGTAGAAGGAATGATACAGAGAGATCCCTTGTATACTTCATCCAGTTTCCCCTAATGGTGTCATTTTGCGTAACCATAGCATAATAGCATAACCAGGATATTAATATCAATAAAATCCATTGATCTAATTCAGACTTACCCAGTTTTGCTTACACACATATATGTGTGTATTAAATCTGATACAATTTTAAGATGAGTAGGTATGTTTATCCACAAATAGGAGTAAAAATGCTAAACACTAACAACAATGTCAGGATCCTTTCTATTCTTTGATAACCATACACACCTCCCACCATTTCTCCCACTCATTTCTAAACGTTGCCACTAAACTTATCCTCTATTTCTAAAATTTCATCATGAATAGAACAATACAGAATATAAACTTTGGGGATTAGTATTTTTTTACTTTGTGTGATTCTCTGGAGACTTGCCTAAGTTGATATGTACATAAAGGATCTATTCCTTTTTATTGTTAAGTAGTATTCCATGGTGCATATGTACTGCCATTTGTTTGACCATTCACCTACTGAAGTACATCTTGATTGAGCCGAGGTTTTGGCTATTATGAATACATCTGCTATAAATATTTGTTGTATAGGCTTTTGTGAACAGAGCTTTCTCCCCACTCTTGGAGAAATTCACAAGAGTACAATTTGCTAGGTTAAATAATAGTTGTATACCTTTTTTATTACCAAGCTCCAAGCTGTTTTCTACAGCGGCTGTATCATTTTACATTTTCACAGGAAATATATGAGTGATTTAGTTTTTCTACGGAAATGGCAATATTTGCTGCTGTCACTTTTTTGTTAATTTTAGCCATTGTAATAGATGGGTAGTATTAGGTAATAATATATCACTGTGGTTTTAATTTGCAATTTTCTGGTGATCAATGACATTGATATGATGCTTATTTGCCATCTGCATATCCTATTCACTGAAATGTCTCTTTATGTCTTTTTTTCTAGTTCATTTTTACAAGACCTTTTGCAATCTGTATAGTTTTGTTTTGTTGAGGTTAGAGAGGTCTTTCTTATGTTCTAAATACTAGTCCTTTCTCAGATATATAATTTTAAATGTTTTCTCCAAATACGTACCTTGGTCTGTCTATCCTTTTCACACTGGTTTTCTCTAAGAGAAAGTTTATAGTTTATAATTTTTTTATTTTATGTATTGTGCTTTTGATGTCAAGTCTGAGAAATTATAGCTTTCCTCTAGATCCTGAAGGTTTGTTTTCTTTTAGTTTAAACATGTTTTTTAGTTATATATTTACATTTAAGGATATAATTTATTTTGATTTAATTTTTGTATGTTATATGAAATGTAGGCTGAGATTCTTTTTCTTTTGTATTTTTTTTCCTTTTGGTCTAAGCATGAAAAATTGCTGTAGGACCATTTCTTGAAAAGAACATTTTTCAGTTTAGTTCTTGCATGTTGCTCAAAAGTTTGTTAGGTATATGGTATGGGTCTGTTTCTAGGCCCTCTACCTTGTTCCATTGGCTTATGTGTCAATACCACATAATATTAATCAATGTATGTAGATAATAAGTCTTGAAATCAGATATGATAATTCATTCCTTTTTATTTTTCCTTTTTGAAATTGTTTTAGCTAGTTTAGTTCCCTGGGCATTCCATGTAAATTTTACAGTGATAATTCTATATTTATACAAAAATGGGCTATTTTGGATAATAATTACATTGCACCTGTGCATTGATTTAGAAAAAAGTAGCATCATTACTATACTGTTTCTTCCAATCCATGAACACAATGTCTTTCCACTTATTTAGGATTTTTCATTTATGTCATTGTTGTATATTTTTCAGCATAAAAGTCGTGCACAGTTTTGTTAGATTTATAGTTAAATAATTCATTTTTGAGTGTTGTGAATGGTATTGTGTTTTTAATTTCAGTGTTCATGGGCACATACTAGTATCTAGAATGAAAAATTGATTGTGTTATGCCTATCTTGTATCTTGTGACCCTGCTGGCATCATTTATTAGCTCTGTTTTTTGATAGATCCTTTAGGATTTTCCACACAGACAATCATGTTATCAGCAAATAGCAAAAAAAATTTTACTTTTTCCTTTCTTGTCTGTATACCTTTTGTTTCCTTTCTTTTCATTATTGCACTAGTTGAGGACTTCCAGAACTATGTTGAAAAGAGAAGTAAGAGTAGTCATCTTCACCTTGTGTGCTAGGCTGTTCTTATGTTGCTACAAACAAATACTCGAGAATAAGTAATTTATAAACAAAAGGGGTTTAATTGGCTCACAGTTCTGCAGGCTGTACAGGAAACACAGCAGGGGCATCTGCTCGGCTTTTGGGGTCTCTCAGGGAGATTTTACTCCCTGAGAAGCGGGAAGAGGTATGTCACGTGGCCAAAGCAGAATCGAGAGAGAGAGTGGAAGGAGGTGCCACAAACTTTAAAACAACCAAATCTCATGAGAACTCACCTACTAACCTGAGGACAGCACCAAGACATGAGGGATCTGCTCCCATGACCCCAACACCTCTCACCAGGCACCACCTCCAACACTGAGGATTACATTTCAACATGAGACTTGGCAGGGACACATATCCAAACTATAGCACTTGTTCCTGATTTTAGGAAGGATTTTAGGATGTTTTTCATCATTAAGTATAATCTTAGCTGTAGGGTTTTTACCTGTTCTTTAAAATTTGGAGAAGGTCTTCCTCTATTCCTAATTTTCTAAGAGTTTTTTATTATAAATATTTATTTTTTGCTGAATAAATTTTATACATTAATTGATATGATCATCTGATTTTTCTTCTTTAGCCTGTTGATATTGTTCATTGCAATGACAGATTTTGTAATGTTGAACCATCCTTGTATTGCTGGAATAAACACACTTGGTCATGTGTATAGTTATTTTTGTATATTATTGAGTTTTATTTCATAGTATTTTGTTAATGATTTATATATCTATATTTGCGAGGGATACTAATCAATTATTTTCTTTTTTGTACACTGGCTTGGGTATTAGTGTAATACTTCATAAGAATAGTTAGGAAATTTTCACTTCATTTCTATTTTCTGGTAAAGCTTGTATAAATTTAGTAGTAATTACTTCTTTTTTTAATTTAATTATTTATTATTATTATACTTTAAGTTTTAGGGTAAATGTGCATAATGTGCAGGTTAGTTACATATGTATACATGTGCCATGCTGGTGCGCTGCACCCACTAACTCGTCATCAAGCATTAGGTATATCTCCCAATGCTATCCCTCCCCCCTCCCCCCACCCCACAACAGTCCCCAGAGTGTGATGTTCCCCTTCCTATGTCCATGTGTTCTCATTGTTCAATTCCCACCTATGAGTGAGAATATGTGGTGTTTGGTTTTTTGTTCTTGCGATAGTTTACTGAGAATGATGATTTCCAGTTTCATCCATGTCACTACAAAGGACATGAACTCATCATTTTTTATGGCTGCATAGTATTCCATGGTGTATATGTGCCACATTTTCTTAATCCAGTCTATCATTGTTGGACATTTGGGTTGGTTCCAAGTCTTTGCTATTGTGAATAATGCCCCAGTAAACATATGTGTGCATGTGTCTTTATAGCAGCATGATTTATAGTCCTTTGGGTATATACCCAGTAATGGGATGGCTGGGTCAAATGGTATTTCTAGTTCTAGATCCATGAGGAATCGCCACACTGACTTCCACAATGGTTGAACTAGTTTGCAGTCCCACCAACAGTGTCAAAGCGTTCCTATTTCTCCACATCCTCTCCAGCACCTGTTGTTTCCTGACTTTTTAATGATTGCCGTTCTAACTGGTGTGAGATGGTATCTCATTGTGGTTTTGATTTGCATTTCTCTGATGGCCAGTGATGGTGAGCATTTTTTCATGTGTTTTTTGGCTGCATAAATGTCTTCTTTTGAGAAGTGTCTGTTCATGTCCTTCGCCCACTTTTTGATGGGGTTGTTTGTTTTTTTCTTGTAAATTTGTTTGAGTTCATTGTAGCTTCTGCATATTAGCCCTTTGTCAGATGAGTAGGTTGCGAAAATTTTCTCCCATTTTGTAGGTTGCCTGTTCACTCTGATGGTAGTTTCTTTTGCTGTGCAGAAGCTCTTTAGTTTAATTAGATCCCATTTGTCAATTTTGGCTTTTGTTGCCATTGCTTTTGGTGTTTTAGACATGAAGTCCTTGCCCATGCCTATGTCCTGAATGGTAATGCCGAGGTTTTCTTCCAGGGTTTTTATAGTTTTAGGTCTAACATTTAAGTCTTTAATCCACCTTGAATTGATTTTTGTATAAGATGTAAGGAAGGGATCCAGTTTCAGCTTTCTACATATGGCTAGCCAGTTTTCCCAGCACCATTTATTAAATAGGGAATCCTTTCCCCATTGCTTGTTTTTGTCAGGTTTGTCAAAGATCAGATAGTTGTAGATATGTGGCGTTATTTCTGAGGGCTCTGTTCTGTTCCATTGATCTATATCTCTGTTTTGGTACTAATACCGTGCTGTTTTGGTTACTGTAGCCTTGTAGTATTGTTTGAAGTCAGGTAGTGTGATGCCTCCAGCTTTGTTCTTTTGGCTTAGGATTGACTTGGCGATGCGGGCTCTTTTTTGGCTCCATATGAACTTTAAAGTAGTTTTTTCCAATTCTGTGAAGAAAGTCATTGGTAGCTTGATGGGGATGGCATTGAATCTGTAAATTACCTTGGGCAGTATGGCCATTTTCATGATATTGATTCTTCCTAGCCATGAGCATGGAATGTTCTTCCATTTGTTTGTATCCTCTTTTATTTCATTGAGCAGTGGTTTGTAGTTCTCCTTGAAGAGGTCCTTCACGTCCCTTGTAAGTTGGATTCCTAGGTATTTTATTCTCTTTGAAGCAATCTACCAAGCAAATGGAAAGGAAAAAAAGGCAGAGGTTGCAATCCTAGTCCCTGATAAAACAGACTTTAAACCAACGAAGATCAAAAGAGACAAAGAAGGCCATTACATAATGGTAAAGGGATCAATTCAACAAGAAGAGCTAACTATCCTAAATATATATGCACTCAATACAGGAGCACCCAGATTCATAAAGCAAGTCCTGAGTGACCTACAAAGAGACTTAGACTCCCACACGTTAATAATGGGAGACTTTAACACCCCACTGTCAACATTAGACAGATCAATGAGACAGAAAGTCAACAAGGATACCCAGAAATTGAACTCAGCTCTGCACCAAGCCGACCTAATAGACATCTACAGAACTTTCCACCCCAAATCAACAGAATATACATTTTTTTCAGCACCACGCCACACCTATTCCAAAATTGACCACATACTTGGAAGTAAAGCTCTTCTCAGCAAATGTAAAAGAACAGAAATTATAACAAACTATCTCTCAGATCACAGTGCAATCAAACTGGAACTCAGGATTAAGAATCTCACTCAAAACCGCTCAACTACATGGAAACTGAACAACCTGCTCCTGAATGACTACTGGGTACATAACGAAATGAAGGCAGAAATGAAGATGTTCTTTGAAACCAACGAGAACAAAGACACAACATACCAGAATCTCTGGGATGCATTCTAAGCAGTATGTAGAGGGAAATTTATAGTACTAAATGCCCACAAGAGAAAGCAGGAAAGATCCAAAATTGACACCCTAACATCACAATTAAAAGAACTAGAAAAGCAAGAGCAAACACATTCAAAAGCTAGCAGAAGGCAAGAAATAACTAAAATCAGAGCAGAACTGAAGGAAATAGAGACACAAAAAACCCTTCAAAAAATGAATGAATCCAGGAGCTGGTTTTTTGAAAGGATCAACAAAATTGATAGACTGCTAGCAAGACTAATAAAGAAAAAAAGAGAGAAGAATCAAATAGATGCAATAAAAAATGATAAAGGGGATATCACCACCGATCCCACAGAAATACAAACTACCATCAGAGAATACTACAAACACCTCTACGCAAATAAACTAGAAAATCTAGAAGAAATGGATAAATTCCTCGACACATACACTCTCCCAAGACTAAACCAGGAAGAAGTTGAATCTCTGAGTAGACCAATAACAGGATCTGAAATTGTGGCAATAATCAATAGCTTACCAACAAAAAAGAGTCCAGGACCAGATGGATTCACAGCCGAATTCTACCAGAGGTACAAGGAGGAACTGGTACCATTCCTTCTGAAACTATTCCAATCAATAGAAAAAGAGGGAATCCTCCCTAACTCATTTTATGAGGCCAGCATCACCCTGATACCAAAGCCTGGCAGAGACACAACAAAAAAAGAGAATTTTAGACCACTATCCTTGATGAACATTGATGCAAAAATCCTCAATAAAATACTGTCAAACTGAATCCAGCAGCACATCAAAAAGCTTATCCAAGCTTATCCACCATGATCAAGTGGGCTTCATCCCTGGGATGCAAGGCTGGTTCAATATATGCAAATCAACAAATGTAATCCAGCATATAAACAGAACCAAAGACAAAAACCACATGATTATCTCAATAGATGCAGAAAAGGCCTTTGACAAAATTCAACAACCCTTCATGCTAAAAACTCTCAATAAATTAGGTATTGATGGGATGTATCTCAAAATAATAAGAGCTATCTATGACAAACCCACAGCCAATATCATACTGAATGGGCAAAAACTGGAAGCATTCCCTTTGAAAAGTGGCACAAGACAGGGATGCCCTCTCTCACCACTCCTATTCAACATAGTGTTGGAAGTTCTGGCCAGGGCAATTAGGCAAAAGAAGGAAATAAAGGGTATTCAATTAGGAAAAGAGGAAGTCAAATTGTCCCTGTTTGCAGATGACATGATTGTATATCTAGAAAACCCCATTGTCTCAGCCCAAAATCTCCTTAAGCTGATAAGCAACTTCAGCAAAGTCTCAGGATACAAAATCAATGTGCAAAAATCACAAGCATTCTTATACAGCAATATCAGACAAACAGAGAGCCAAATCATGAGTGAACTCCCATTCACAATTACTTCTTAAATGTTTATTACTATTCTCCAGTGAAACTGTTTCAGCCAAGAATTTTATTTTTCAGGACCTTTTAATTAATAATTGAATTGCTTTGATTGTAACGGAGCTATTTTAGATTGTTAATTTTATCTTGGTAATTTTTGATAGTTTATGTTTTCAAAAAATTAGTCCATTTATTTTAAGTTGATGAAACTATGAGCATGAAGTTGTTCATATTATTCTCTTTATCTTTTTTAAAGCTACAGAATCAAGAGCATTATTTCTTTAATTTTGACATGAGCAATAGCTGTCTTTTTGTTATTTCTGTTTAGTATTTTTGGAGTTTTATCAATTTTATTGATAAACATTTGAAAGATATTTGATTATATTAATTTTCTTTATTGCTTTTCTGTTTTCAATTTTATTGATTTCTGCTTTGATTTTTTATTATTTTTTCTTTTTGTTTTGAGCTTATTTTGCTCTTCTGTTTCTACTTTTGTTAATAGAAATGTAGATTATCAACTTGAGACCTTCCATTTTTAATGTAAGCCTGCACTGCTATTAGTTTTCTCTAATCGCTTCTTTAGTTCTATCTGACATAATATTTTGTATCTTTTAAATCATTCACATCTATGTATTTGTTTTTAAATTATTTGAGACTTCCTTTTTGACCCATGGATCATTTAAAAATATGTTATTTCCCACATGTTCTCAGATTCCTCATTTTGTTATTTATTTCTAGTTTGATATCATAAAAACTACATAACACAAATTATTTCTTTTTTTAAGTTTGTTGAGGCTTGATTAATGTCTACTTATGTCTATGATCTATCTTGATGAGTATTCCATGAAAGTCTGAAAAAAATTGTGTGTTCTGCTGTAATTGAACGGAGTGTTTATATGTGGTAGTTAGATCTTCTTAGTTGAATGTGCAGATATTCTAGATATTCCAGGTCATTGCTGATTTTCTAATAATTCTATCATTATTATCATTGTTATAATGACAGTGTTGGAGTCTGCAATTACAGTAGTGAATCTCTGCTTTCAACTCTTTATCAGTTTTTGTTTTGTGTTATTTTGCAAATATGGTCTTGTGGTCGGTACATATTTAGAATTTTTATGTCTAGTTGATTGATTCTTTTATCATCATTAGTATAAAAGACACAAGGATCAAAAACAACTAAATGAAATGTGGTTCAGACAAGAAGGCATAGACCCATTTCTTCTTGCTGTCTCTCACGAGACACAACCTTAAGCACCGGAAGTGGTGAAAAGACAAATATAGAGGAGAACCCTGAAGGTAGTAAAAATAAGAGAGCTTTCTTTGTACTATCCTTGAGTGTTTCACTATGTATTAAATTTCCACATTGCATCACTAGAGCCTATATTGTATCTGTGGACACTCTTTAAATGTGGACATTTAAGCAAAAGTTGAAAGAATAAATCTAGAAATAAAAATGAATGTGAAATTTGATGAGAAGGATTGGCTCTTGCTGCAAATAAATTTCTGTTCATTATACATTACTCAGTCACTGGTATTCTATTATAGCAACATGAAATGGTCTAATACTTCTGGTCAAGAACGGAGAATCTCAGTCCTATGAGGACAAAGAGGCTTTCATGACCTACTAGGTTGCCTGGTATTGTTCAGTCTCTCCTGCAGGCTCTGTCTTGTAGCCTAGTTCTTGGTAGGAAAAAGAAGTCTCAGAGCAGGTGGGTAAGGAGAGGCACTCTGATGTCTTAAGTTCAGCTGGTGCTATCCTGGGGACTACTGTTTGCTCTGGAGAAACAATGGGCCTATCTGGGCTGCCTTCTGCTACTATGTCATGGGGGAAAGAAATACTGGATATCGATGGCGTTCCTCTGTCAGGTGGGAGGACACAAGGCATCTTGATGTTGTGTTGTTGCTCAAATCCTGGGTCCCCACACTAGCTCTTCTATTTTTACTACCCACAGAGTTCTCCTTTATTTGCTTTTTGTACCATTTGCAGTGTTTAAGGTTGTGCCTAGTGAGAGGGAGCAAGAAGAAATGGGTCTATGCCTTCTTATCTGAGCTACAGCTTACTTACATGTTTTTGATCCTTGTTTCTCTAATATTAATGATTAATTTTTAAAACTTTAGCCTAAATTAATCTGTATTACCTTATTTCCATAAACTCCATAAAGACAGAATGTAGGTTTCATTTTTATATAATTAAACACCCTGCCTACAATTTACAAAGAAATGATATGCCATTTAAGTTTCGTAAATGGGAAAAAGATTAATCACAGACAGTTTATTTCTTTAAAAAATAATAAAAATTTTACTTATTTCTGTATTTGTCATAAGTTCAACCTTTTTGCCATTATCTTGATCAGTGTAAAATGCTTGGGTGGTCAGTGTTGTTTGACTTGTGTCTGTATTTGGTTAAAATCCATTTAAACTCTCTAGGATAATGTCAAAATCATTTTCTTCCTTTATACTTTCTTATTTTCAAAGAAATGGTGCTAGATATTTCTATGAATGTATAGAAATATCTACGTGAATATGTATCTAACTAAAAATGTTGCAGGCACCTTTTCTGTTTTTTTTTTTTTACGCTTTGTAATATTTTTATTTTCTGTTTATTTAGTGATATAAGGGAAAGTTGTGAGCATTTAACTACATAATCTTTATGTTTCCACCAAACTCAATTTTTTAGTTGTTAGTATATGGCCTATAATCTAACTTTAATGTATCCCTTTTATATTAGCTTATTTCCTTGTTAAAAACAAGGATATCTCTTCTGGAGTATCCCAAGTCAAGGTGGAAAAAGTAGTCAACAGGAAAACGAACAGAACAGTTATTGGATCTATATGAGAATTTAAAGCAAATGTTTCTAAATGAGAAATTGTAACTCAGGAAATATTTTGCATATTCTATCAAAATTTTGTGAATTTTGAAAATAAAACATTTACAATTCAATTAGGAGAAAAGGAAGAAAATATAAGCTACATCTATCAATAAAAGATTTTTTTTCCATTTTTGTTTCATCTAACAATATTATTTTCCCTCCATAAGGAATCTGTTAAAAACTCTCTTCTTACTATCCTTCAGTCTTTTAAAATGTGTTAAATTCCCACAATGCATTATTAGAGCCTATATCTGTGGACACTCTTTATGTGTTGGTATTTGAGCAAAAGTAGGAAGAATAAATCCAGAAATAAAAATGAATGGGAAATTTGACAGGAGAGATTGCCTTCTACTGCCAAATATATAACTATACTTCATCTAGTCTATCACTCAAGGAGGTTTCAGAATGAAGAATCATTTCCAAAATGCCATCCTACTTTCATCTTTTCCCAAGCAGGTTCAGAATAACCTGCAAGTGGATCATTGAACAAAGAAAGTACAAAACCACAAATAGTCCCTCTAAGGTCCTTTAAACCACAAACTTAGAACATTTTTATGACATTTCAAAATGACTTGTGATCCTGATACTACTATTTAAAGATACAGCTTGAATCAAATAAAATAAATTATAGGTCATCTGTCTAAGGATGGAACATTTTGTTTTGTTTTAATTTCGCCATTTGACTTCTTAAAATTATAGTTTCTTTAATATATATTGCAGAGATTATACATTTTAAAATCCAGATTATAGAATAAAAATACTTTACTTCACTTATCATCATTTGATATAAGTTCTATAAGTAAAAACTCAGTTCTACTTATATATTTCTACATAGAAGCACCACTTATAGTTCGTTGGCTTTTTAAAAAGAAGGTAAAATTATACTAACTGATTTTGCTATGAGACAGATCAACCTAGATTTTATGAATACAATAATTAACTTAAGTGCTTCAAATAGGTTTAGTGCTTTATGGTCTGAGATACTGCTTCCACCTAAAGAAACACCAATTTAGGAGAAACTAGAAAAAGAATTGGGAAAGAAGAAGAAAGTGTTTTTTGGAAATACACCAACCGTAAAAGAACGAAGCTCACTCTGCTCCTCTTAAAGTTTACTGCATTGTAATTGGGAATTTGTTATTTCCCTGGTTCCTTTGAGTAACATAGACATAAGCAAAGAGAGTATTTATGTTCTGCACGAGTCCACCCATGTCTGTATTGGTGTGATTACCCTCCCCTAATGCTAAGTTACTAACTTATGCTTTAACAGAGAGAGTGTAAACTATTCTAATGAAAGCTTATATAACTGCATATTATAAAGCATAACTGCTTACATAGGCTCCTGATATCTGAGGCAATCATGATCATATGCTTGCAAGTTGGTGAATGTAGAGGTTGCATACAAACCATTGAAAAATTTGGGGTACTTAGCAATTCAAATTCTAAATTAAAGGAGCAATTATTTCTGAGATCTTCAGAGCAATTCTGATTTTTACAGCCTAGTCTATGGATATGGTATGTCTCAGATGACATCCTCTCTTATGATTCCAGCTCAGTTCGCTGTATCCCTTTAGCTTCAAGTTGAACTCAGTTCTCTATTAGGTATTTAGAATCCTCAGATTATTTGCAAGGACTATCTACAAGTATATAAATTATCCACTTTGTTAACCATTCTAAAAACACAGGTGACAACCTTAACATTTTCCCTTAACAAAATCACTATATTGTGATATGGCAGAAAGAACTCTAGGCACTTAAATCAGATTCTGAAATGCTATATTGCTTCCTGTTGACCTATATGGGCTTGGATAAGTAATTGTGTCTCTGGGATTATCAGTGTCCTCATATGGAAAATTTAACTCTTAAAGCTGTTAAGAGGCTTAAACCAGATAATTTGCTAAAATTGACTAAGATAGTGCCTGGCACAAAACTTCCCCATGCTTCTTCTCTGCTTCTGTGTCTCCCTTTCCATTCACTTATGGTACTCTCAGGCCATCATATCTGCTTTTACATTGGCTGATCAGAGTAAAGTGTTAGCAGGGTTGGCTCAGCAATGGGAGATGAGAACAGAAATTTAAAACAAATAAGTCTTCCACTATTTTTCATCCTTGGCAGAATCCATTTTAATTGCTTGTTTCATCAAGTAATCATTGCAGTCAATAACTTGTCCAACACACTAATGCAAAGCTAAATGACTGTCAACTGGCTCAGGACAGCCTGGCCCACCGCATGATGACAGGCTGTGATAGGATCTCTCATTATATTAGTGGAAATGCATTTCTAGTAAAATTATGCACTCATAAAATATAAATTAAAATATCTCTGAACTGAAGGAGTTACATGCCAAGTAAGATAATGCTTTTGAGGTACTGAACTACAATGCTTGATAAATTAAAAAGTACTCAGTAAATGTCAGATGTAATTATTATTATTCATTGGCATATTTCTCCTCAAAGTAAGCTAAACCTAGATTAAGTAAATTCTTAAATTTCAGATGTCTATGTTAAAAACAACATGGAAAAGTTGTAGTTTCAACTCAGTTTTGGACATAGCACCATCTTTAAATTATGACACACTTAAAATTGTTCATTCATTATTTATGATATCAGAATCTAGAATGCTCCATTCTTAGTATGACTTTAAATCAAGGCAAAAAAGATATGCAACACATTGCTAATCACTGTTAAATGATAAAGATACTGAGTTCTAAGGATTTTTCTTTCTTCTTTTTTTTTTTTTTTTTGAGACAGGGTTTCACTCTATTGCCCAGACTAAAGTACAGTGGTTCAATAATGGCTAACTGCAGCCTCGAATACCTGGGCTCAAGCGATCCTCTCTCCTCAGCCTCCCAAGTAGCTGAGACTATAGGTACATGCCACCATGTCTTGTTAGTTTTTTATTTTTTGTAGGGATGAGGCCTCACTGCATTGTCCAGGCTGGTCTTGAACTCCTGGGTTTCAGCGATTTTCCCACCATGGCCTCACAAAGTGTTGAGATTATAGGTGTGAGCCACTGTATCTGACCTGTTTCATTCTTTTCAAAAGAAACTTTCAACTTTCATTAGACATTGTTCTTCTTTTAGGCAGTAGAGATAAATTAGAACTAGAGACTGCTTTGGGATTAATCTGAGAGACTGACACATTACAATAATAATAGTTATGAGAATTTTTTTGTATATTCAAAATGTTATGGATGATAGAGCAGCAAGTGTTCTAAGGAGTAAATCATAGAACTGGCAATCAAATGACTATGGCCTTGCCAGTTGGATGAGGGAGAGTGTAAGAAAGGCAAGTGAACATGTGATGTATACAAAACAACACATTCAGAATCACAAATCTGTGAAAAACAGTCAAACCAAGTCAATGAGAACTTGAATGCCTACAGTGAGAAGAGAGAGGTTTGGGACAAATTATGCAGGATATTGTGAGTTTAATCTTTAGAAAAAGGGACCAAGAGAAGCCTATTGGTGAGAACAGTTTGGTGTTTAGGACATTCACTATGACAGCACTGTGGAAGATTAACAGAAAAAAAAAAAGTGAGATGTGTTACCTCTGGTTTTAACTTGGACATTTAAACAGTTTGGAAGTCATCAATTTAAACCCCCAAATAACAAAAAGCTAAAAATACTGAAAATCAATGACTTTTCTTGGATTCGTCATTTAATTGAGGTCACAGGACAATCTGTCACCCCAAAATCCAGAGATAGGCAAATGCAGAGAATCACAGCGAACATTAGCTTACCTGAAATAGAGGCTGGTGGAACCATAAATTGGTTGGAACATTTAAATGGCAATTTTCATGAATTGTTGGAGACTAAGTGCTGAGTAGCTTTTGAGAGGGAGAAATTCCTGGGGAATCAGTCTTATGAGTACCCTCACCCATTCATGGGTTTTACTTGCAGGAAATTCACCAGGAGTTCCCAGTGAAGTGCCAGGAAAAACCCCATTATGTTTTAGGTGGGGCAAGACAAAAATAGCCATTTAAAATGTGTCCAGCGTTTTCTTAATAAGAAGCCTATACTCCAATTGAAAACACTTTATCTGAGCCTTATTTAACTTAGAGGATGAACAATTATCCACCTTCAGCCCCTTTCAGCCTTCCTCAATGACCTCAAGTAAGAGGAAAAATCTAAGAAACTTTTAAGGTCTAAGGTCATGGGCAACGGCTACTAAAAAGTCCAAGATTTACTAATAAGATTATAGAATACTTCTCCACCTCTTTCATACTTTAACATCACATCAACAGGGCTCCAACATAATAACATGGAATTACAGCTAAAGGAATTGCAACTCCTGGACTATTTAAGGCGTTCTTAGGGAAGTGTAAAGACAATGGGTCAGGGGTAAAAAATAAGAACATTAGAAGAAATTGGAGCCTCGGTCACCTATACATATAACAAACATTAAATACTGCCCAACTTCTGGGCCAGGCGCGGTGGCTCACACCTGTAATCCCAGCACTTTGGGAGGCCAAGGCGGGCGGATCACCTGAGATCAGGAGTTTAAGACCACCCTGGCCAACATGGTGAAACCCTATTTCTACTAAAAATACAAAAATTCGCCAGGCACAGTGGTGGGCATCTGTAATCTCAGCTACTTGGGAGCATGATGACAGGATTTCTCATTTCTCCTGAGGCAAGAGAATCGCTTGAACCTGGGAGGCGGAGGTTGCAGTGAGCTGAGGTCGCGTCACTGTACTCCAGCCTGGGCGACAAGAGCGAGACTCCATCTCAAAACAAACAAACAACAACAACAAAAAAAAAACACTGCTCAACTTCTAGTCATGTTAACATACAATTTCACATCAAAGCTTATTTACCTCTTTTCCTATTACCTGATTCATCTTATTTGGACATAAACAAAAAATTAAAGGCAAGCTTAAAGGCAAGAGAATACACAGTCATAAGAGACAAAGCAAGCATCAGAACTAGATTCAGATAAGACAAAAATATTGGAAATATCAGACAAGGAATTTAAAATAATGATCATAAATATGTTAAAGGCTTTAATACATAAAACAGACAGTATGAAAGAATTGATGACTAATATAACTGGAGATATAAAACTTCAGGAATTAATTAATAGGACATGCTAAAACTCAAAAATACTTAAACAAATTTCAAAAAAAAAATGTCTTTGATGGGCTCACCAGTAGTCTAGACATAGATGGGGAAAGAATCAGAGAACTCGAAGATAAGTAAATACAAATTTCCAAACATGAAATAAAAAAGAAAAAAATGGAAAAGAAATCAGAGAAGAATATTCGAGAATAACAGAGAGGAGAGAAAGAAAAAAAAAGGCAGAAGAAATATTTGAAGTAATAGTGGTTGAGAATATTCAAAAATAATGAGAGACACCAAACCATAGATCCAGGAAGTTCAGAGAATACTAAGTTGCATAATATATATAAAAAAAATCTACACTTAGACATATCGTATTCACACTGCAGAAAGCCCAAGATAGTGTCTTATAGGAAACCAGAGGTGAAAATATCAACTTATCTTTACCGAAAAAAAAAGGATTTAAAAAACACATTGGACATATCAGAAGCCATCCAAGCAAGAGGAAAATGGATTGTAATTTTAAAAATGTTGCCAGAAAAACCACAACAACCTAGCATTCTATATTCAGGGAAATAATCCTTCAAAAATGAAGACTAAAAAACACTTTCTCAGACCAACAAGAACCGAGGGAATTTGTTCCGACTAGATCTGCTCTGCAAAAATATGGTAAAAGAAGTTGTTGAGAGAAGGAAAACAATATATGTAAAAATTCTAATCTACATGAAGAAAAAAGATATTCAGAGAAGGGATAAATGAAAATAAAATAAAATTATTTTTCTTGATTGATCTAATAGATAACTCTCTCTTCAAAGTAATAGCATCAATAACATATTGGGTGGTTATAATATATGGTAAATGAAACACATAATAAAAATAACATGAATCAGAATACAGAAAATAAGAATATCTCTGTTTTAAGGTACCTACACCACATGTCAAGCTGTATAGAGTTATTTTAAGGTAGACTTAGATCAGTTAAATATATATAGTATACTCTGAAAAAAAATTACTTTTTTTAAAGATATATAACTGATACACTAAGAGAGGAAATAGAATGATACAAAATATTTGACTAAAGCTAGAGACAGCAGAAAAAGAAGGATGAAAAAGAAAAAATATAACAATAGAAAAAAAGTTTAAAATGTGGTACATATGCATAACTAACCAACCATATTAATAATTACTTTAAACATGAATTGCCTAAATACACTAATTAAAATATGAAGCTCATCAGAGTGGATAACAGCAATGAAAACAGAAAATAAATAAGAACAGACAATAGGTTGTCTAAAAGAAACCTCCCTTAAAAATAAAGACAAAGGAGAGAAAAAATATTTACCATGCTAATATTAAGCCAAAGGTGGAGTAGGTGTATTAATTTCAAAGCTGAGAAATTATTAGAGCTAATAAATGGGCATTATGTAGTGAGATTACTAGAGCGAATAAGTGGGCATTCTATAGTGATGAATGAAAAATTGAAATTATTATTAGAACTAATAAGTGGGCATTATTAGAGCTAATAAGTGGGCATTATGTAGTGATATTATTACAGCTAATAAGTGAAATTATTAGAGCTAATAAGTGGGCATTATATAGTGAAAAATGGGTCAAGTCTTTAAGAAGACATAAAAATCTTTACTAATATACAGCTAACTACAGAGCATCAAAATATGTAAAGCAAAGACTGATAGAACTGAAAGGAAATGTAGTAAATCTTCAGCTATGGCAGCTGAAGATTTCAGCACTTCTCTTTCAGTCATTGATAGATTGAGTAGAATTAGGTCAATAGGATGTAGCTGAACTGAAGAACAGCAACATCTTGATCTAATTGACAATAATGGAATAGTTCGATCAGCAACAGCAGAATTTACATCACATCAAGTTCACATGAAACACACTTTAAAAAATTTAAAATAATATAAATCATACAACATGTGTTCTTAATCACAATGGAATTAAACTAGAAATTAGTATCAGAAAGATAACTGGAAAATTCTAACATATTTGGAGATTAAATACATGGGTTGATTTTCAAGATATTTAAAAAGTCTTTGATCTAGATTAAAAGGAAAATAAAACAAAACTGTGGGATGATGCAAAAGCAGTGCTTGGAAGGCAACTTAAAATATTAAATGCATACACTTAAAAAAATGAAAGCTCTCATGTCTATGCTCTAAGCTTTCACCTCAGAAAACTAGAGAAAGAAGACCAGGTTAAGTTTAAAGCAAGCAGAAAAAATAATAATTATAGCAGAAATCAAAGAAATTTAAAAATAAAAATAATAGAGAAAAAATAGCAAGCCTAAGTCCTTGTTATTTGAAAATATTAAAGTTTATAAACCTTTAACCAAGGTAACAGAAAAAAATAGAAAAACACAAACTACTAAAATCAGAAATGAAAGGTTATCACTGCTAATCTCATGTAGATGAAAAGATAATGAAAGAATGCTATAAACAATTCTATACACACACATTTTCTAACTTAGATAAAATGGACTAATTCCCGAAAAGACAAAAACTACCAAAACTCACATAAGGAGAAAAAGATAATATAAATAGGCCTTTACCTTCTAAAAAATGAATCAATAATTAATAAGTTTGCCAAAAAAAACCACATGGTTTAGATGGTTTCTTTGGAGTACCAAATATTTAAGGAAGAAGGAATACAAATCCTCCATGAGTTCTTACAGAGAAAAGAATCAGAAAATTCTTCATAAGGAATTCTATGAAATCATTGTTACCTGAATACCCTAGCCAAATAAAGATATTACTAGAAGGAAAAATATCAGACCAATGTCTTTTATTTAACATGGAAAAATATCCTCAAAATATTCACAAGTCAAATCTAACTATATATATGTGTGTGTGTGTGTGTGTGTGTGTGTGCACATGTGTGTGTGTGTATACACACATACATATATAACCACAACCAGTGGGATTTATTTCAGATTTGCAAGACTACTTTAACAGTTAAAAGGCAATTAATGTGATCTACCACATCAAAGGCTAAAGAGAAAAAATAATATCATTATATAAGTTGATATAAAAACATTTGAAAGAATCCAAAATTCATTAATGTAATAACAACAATCTCGGCAAACTAGAACTATAGGGGAAGCTCTTCACTTTATCTAAGTAGTTTCTCACAGTTAATTATAATGGATGCAGTAGGTTTATTGTTTATCCACAATAATAAACCTACTGTGTATCTACAGTAAACCTACTGCATCCATTATTTATCTACAACAATAAACCTATTCTTTATCTACAGTAAGCCTACTGCATCCATTATAATTAACTGTGAGAAACTAGATGCTTTCCTCCTAAAATTGGGAGTAAGGAAGGATGTCTTCTCCCACTCTTCTTATCCAATATTGAACTGAAGTTGTAACTAGTGCAGTAAGATAAGGAAATAAATCAAGGGCATACGGAATAAGAAGACAGCACTAAAACCATCTGTCATTTACAGGTAACATAATTATCTATGTAGAAAAATTCTGAAGAATTGCCAAATACATCCCTTGAACTGTGAGAAGTCTAACACAATCACAGAATAAAACAATTAATATACCATAGTCAAATGTTTTCTGATATAGAAGTTCAACAACTGGAATTTGAAATTAAAATTAAAAACACAATACAATTTAAAATAGCACCAAAAATGAAATATGTCAAGTATAAACCAACAATATCTGTATAGACTAAAATCTTCATGAAAGAAATGAAATATCTAAATAAATGTAGAGATATTCTCTGTTTAAGGAGATTGGAAGACTCAATATAAACTGTTTATCTTCCCAGTATGATCTACAGATTCACACAATCCCAAACCAAATTCTAGCAAGTTACTTTGTAGTTATTACCAAATTCATTTTAAAGCTTACAAGAAGAGACAAAAAGACCCTAAATAACCAACACAATAGTTAAGACAGAATAAAATCAGAGGACTGACAACTGCATTTCAAAGCTTACTATAAAGTTACAGTAATGAGATCAGTGGAAGACAATAAGCTCCTGCAACATATAGCCAATTGATCTCTGTCAAAGGAGCAAAGACAATTTATGGACAAAGGATAGCCTTTCCAACAAATGGTGCTTGAACAATTGGAGATCTATATGCTACAAAATTAATCTAGACACATATCTTATACATAATAGCTCAAAATAAAGCATAGAGCTACATGTAAAATGCAAAACCATAAAACTTCTAGAAGAAAATATAGGAGACAATCTTGGTGATTTGGGGCTTGGCAATGAGTATGTAGTTATAACACCAAAAACACAGTCCTTGAAAGAAAAAAACCGGTAAATTGGACTTCATTAACAAACAGCAAACACCATCACCACAACAACAAAAAACAAATTTCTGTTAAAGACACTGTTAAAAGCAGGTAAAGACAAGTCACAGACTGGGTTAAAGTATTAATAAACACACATATTTGACAAAGGATTTGTATCTAAAATATACAAAGAGCACTTAAACCTCAACATAGGAAAACAAGTCACACAACTAAAAATGGGCAACAGACCTAAACAAAAACCGTACTAAGGAAAATATTAAAATGGCACTTTACACCTGCTAAAATAGCTAAAATCCAAAAATCAGACCATGCTAAAGCTATTGAGGCTGTACAGCAATGGAAACTCTTCATTGGTTGCTGATGGAAAAAGAAAATAGGTCAGTCATCTTGGGGGACAGTTTGGTGGTTTCTTACAAAGCTAAACATAGTTTTTCTATTGATGTAGCAATCATCTTCCCAAGTATTTACTCAATTGCTTTCAAATATGTATGCCACTCAAAATATTCACACAAATATTTTTCATAGCTTTATTCATAACTGCCCAAAACTAGAAACAACCAAAACACTCTTTAAAGTGAATGAAAAAATAAACAGTGGTACATTTAATAGAATATTCTTTACCTTTAAAAATAAATGAGCTACCTAGCCATGAAAATACCTGGAGGAAATTTAAATTAACATAGATAAGTGAAATAATCCAGTCTGCAAAGGCTACATACTGTATAATTCCAATTATATGACATTCTGGAAAAGGCAGAATTTGAAACAGTGTAATGATCAGTGGTTGCCATGGATTCTGGAGGCAATGAGAGAAGACTGGTGAAATGCAGGGGAGGTTTTAGAGCTGAGAAACAATTCTGCATGATAATATAATGGTGAATACATGACACTATGCGTTTCCCTTAACCCATAGAACTTTATAACACAGATAGTGAACTATAATGTATGCAAATGTGAAAGAATTTATTTCAGAGGTGGGAAAATCCCATAAAGTAATGCAGAGGATGACAATGAATCTAAACTTTAATATAAGTGTAAAAAGCAAGCTCACTGAAGAGAGTGGTGGGGGACAAGGAGGGGAAAGATGATGATTTATGTTAACTTCTGAAATGAGTGAGGACTGTAAGATTAAAGGCAAAAGAAATTATACATAGGCACCGCAATCTAGTTGCTAAAGTTGTTTTCCATGGAAATATGGGTTAACAATGTTGATACTTCTATACACACTTACTGAACTGAACAATTAAGTATATAAATGGCAGATTGTAGAAGTCAAGTTTCTCATTGATGGAGTAGAGATTTACAGATAATACATTGAAGGCGACTAGACTGATCCATGTGCTAATGGGCTAAGAGACATTAGTGTGAATCCTTGTTTAGTTATGTATAGATCCAGAAAAAAATACAAAAATAATTACAGACATGTATATTCTCAGTTACTTTACATATATATAACATAGTAACTAAGTAATATAATATCCTAGATGGGATAATGGAATAGAAAAATTACATTAGGTAATAACGTTAAAAATCTGAATAAACAGTGAACTTTAGTAAATAATAATGTGTCAATATTGGTTTGTTAATTGTAATAAATATATTACACTAATATACAATGTTCATAATGGGGGAAGTTATATGACAGAATATATGGGAACTCCGTATGACCTGTTTAATTTTTTTGTATATCTAATAAGCATTCTAAAAATAAAGTCTATTAAAAATATAAATATATAAATAAATACATGATAGAGGTGATATAACTTGATATGTTTCAGACATTAAAATGTACTGTATTTAAGTTTTTATTTAATGCCTTAGATGTATTTATAAAAGAATTAGAGAAAATTGTAGAATTGCTTGAATTTGAGAATTTTCCCCTCATTTGGAAGTATGAAAAATGTTTTGCTTTATAATAACACGTGTGCTCTAAAACAGAAACACAAAGCAAATACCTCAAATAATTGTGTTGAACTTGTGTGACAGTTTTCAACAAGAAAATTTACAGTTTTGTATGGGTTATTTTAGTGTTAGCTCTAGGCAGGTCAAAGAGAAAACCGTAAAATCTCTGCATATTTGCAAGATTCTGAGTAATTTTCCCCCAATTACTTTAAATAAAAATTATTGTGCTCTTATTAGAATGCTATATGACTTTTTAGAGTAATGGTCAAAATACAAGTTCTGAGGTAAAACAATATTACATAAACACAGAATTACACTCTGACAACTCGAGTCTGATCTTTTTTTGTTTTTATTTATTAAAAGATCTCATTAATAAACAAAATACTGTATTCTCCAAATTCTATTCACTAGGCATATTTAGAGGACTTCTTTCTTTGAAAACTAGAGAATTCAAGTTGAATAAGGCACAGACCCCACAAAAATGTAAGCCATTGTGTAGTAGGGGAGGAAGAGCCACATATAAAAACTTTGTGTATAATATGTGTTGCATAACAGAGACGGGGAAAAAAGTAGATGAATTGCATAGACCAGAGGTTGTTTAAATCTAATGTTGTGTTTATTATATATATAAGAACATAATGTATGTATTCTTATGCATATATAAGGAGAGAACTTGGTACTGAATATTTTACTTGAACTGAGCTTTGACAGGTAAGTAAACTTCCTTCAAGGTAATTGTGCATGAGACACTAATGGACAATAAAAGAGCAAGAGTATAAAGGAGTATAAAAGTGAGCGGAATGCTTCATGAATGTTGATTCCTAGAACTAGAGTGCAGGTCATATGATGGAGTTGAAGATGAGGTTGAGAGCATGTGTTGAAGCCAGTTCCTGGAAATCCTTTAACACCGTGATCAGGAAAGATTTTCAGCCTTACAATGAGTCATCAGTTACATTTCCTTCACCTAGAACAACTGCTGGTTGAAGTGAATTTTCAGTCACTCAACCTAGATGCTCAAAATCCTAATGAAACATCATCTTTATTTTTACGCTACATTTTAACTAGTCCTCACCTCAACTAACATACCTAGCCAAGTTGTTTTTTGAAATTTCATGTGTATATATCTGCCCCCATCCATTAGTCTCAACTTCTTGTAGACAATAGCTGTGTCTTTTCTTTGTGTTTTCCTAGGACATCGTCACAATTTTTGGCACATAGTTGCACATACGTAGCATGAACAGTTTCTACTGAACTATGTTTGAAATGAATAAATTAAGATTTGGTTGATATATAGCAAATAATTATTGAGTACATACTGGTGTAGATGTTACCATTTCAATTACTTTTATATTTAAGGAACAAAATAATAGTGGTGGCAGCAGCTCTGAAGATTGTGACTTGTGTGTAGACAGGAAAAGTGAAGACAATAGAAGAGTTGACATGTACCATAGTCCTCTTTCCTAAAGTTAATAAATAATAATTTTGTCAATGGAGACATGAGAAAAGTATTGTGAGAAGATACTGGCCTTCTTTGATGCTTATACTCATCTTCCTGAAATAGTGTAGACTCTTAGTTTATGTTTGATAACTGAATCAATGAGTGAAAAAACATAGAGCTGATTGTCTTACTCCTATTTCCATTTTCAAAAACATTAACTTGGTTCTTCAGAATCTTTTCATAGGAATTTTCTCTTACTTTGAGTGCTGCTAAAACTTCTTCCCCGTCATCTTTTTGTTTTCACAAATAGCATTTGTAATATACTTTTAATCTGTTCATTGACATTTTAAATATTCTTTCTGTATTAATGAATCATCCTCATACTCTGTTATGCCATATTTATTTCTGAACTTGTTGAACATCTCTTCAATCTTTCCTGAATTGGTAAACAGAATATAATACAGATTTTTAAACACAGAATTTAAAACACGCAAGATTTTTAAGCATGCAATATTGTAGAATATTGGATTTCATGAACATTCCAATGTCCATTTGAATTATGCAAATGCATGAGTCTCATAAAGAAAGCTGACACATTTCAGAAAAAGTGACTGTATTGGAGAGATGTAACAGGGATTTTTTTTAAAAAAAATTATTCCATCAAAAGTAGCCACAGCAAAGTCAAACTTCATCTAGCAACCAATGAATATTGAAAAACATGTGTGGTTTTTGAAGCCAAATCTATGTTTCTAACTTATGTTTAGATTTTTGAATCTATGCACTCAAATTAAACTTGAGTTGAAATATGCAAGCTGTATTTACATGCTCTATTCCGGACATCATTCTAAGCATTGTATTTACTAATATGAATAAAGCTTTTTCCTCAAAAAGTCACAGTCTTGTTAAAATGAAAGAGGCAAAAGAAAATAACAACACATTTAATGCAATCCATACTCATCTTTCAAAGACACTTCAAGTGTCACTTTGTTTTTAAAGTGTGTCTCCAGCCCTCATCTCAAACACATACCTCACACACATTTGAAAACCATTTAATACAGAAATACAAAGTAAACATTATGTATTATTTATTAATTTTATCTATACCTACTTACTTATAAAGAAAGCATTTATAAATGCTCTGAGAGGATGTATGAGGAAAGCAATTTTTCCTGACAGACTATGATTAGCATCTGAAGGAAGAATTGTAGTGACATATTTGCTTTTATTTTTGATCCTCACTTTTTCAATGGATAAACAGGTGAGCAAGGTCATCTGATTTACCTATCTTTTTCAAGTACATTTTTCTTTAAAGAAAAAATATTGATTTCTACAAGTTTGAAAACTACTTCTATATGGCCTCCAAGTCTTCTCCCAGCATTAACAGTCTATGAGTCTGCATTTTAGTCCCAATGAACACTGCTTAGACTTACTCTACAATTTGGCTAGAGTATCCATTATCACCCACCATCAGGGATAAAGTCCTGTGAACATTTTATCTTTAAATGAGGCAGAACAAACACAAGTCATCAAATATAATTTCAATAATGAACCTTAGCATTTTACATTTGAATACTTCCCCAAATGGTTGCAATTTATTAATGTCAGATTAGAGGGCTCCATTCATTTTTCCTGTTCAGTAAAGAGACAGTTAATGAATGATGGTGACTTGGTCAGGCTTCTAATGAATGAGTCTGGGAGTGTGTAGCCTCAGTGTGAAGGGACGCAACTAATGCCAGAAGACTATTTACATGTTTTTCATCCATGTAGAATGTGTCTTCTTATACAACTTTTGGCTAATGAGATGGTAATTATGTCATGAAGAGCTCTATAGAAAACCCCGGGCTTCATGCCTGTATCTCTAAGTGCCATTCCATGAAATAATGCATGCCTTTCTAATTTCTTTACTTTTCTTGTTATAGCTACATTATTTTAAGAGAGATTTCCATAGCAAATGAAGAAAAATATGGTAAGACTTTGTGCCCATTTTGAAAATTTGGATAATGAAGAAGAGCGCAGAAAGAAAATACCTGCCAATCATCATTAGAAGGGAGCAGGCTCCCTTCTAATGGATGTTAACTCTGGAAGGGACTGGAAAAGACAAAAGAGTAGAAGAGAGAGATGCTGTTTTATGTTTTCAAAATACAGAATGGAAGTAAAAACATAGTTCAATTTGGTTTTCTTTTCAGAAAATGCAACCATATTCAAGTATCAAGCTGCTTTAATTTGGCAATTTTAGGTTGTAAACAACTATCCTAGTGCATTAAGAAACTGACTACGTATTTCCATTTCCCCATCTAATGTGTTTCTCTTTTTAAATGTAATTTTTCATTGTTATCAATGTGATACATGTACAAAGGGGTATAAATTGTACTACAAGGCTGATAATAGAAAACAGCAATAACCCAACTTACCTCTTTCTGATAATTCTTGTTCCAAGAAAGCAACAGCTTTCAGTGTTTTAACCTATTTATCCTGGCATTTACCCCGTATTTCTTAATAACATTTATAGAAATATTTCTTGTTTATCAGCTTTAGTTACTAAGAAAAACTTTTTTACAGAAAAATAAAAGTGGGTTCTTTAACTCTCTTTTCTTCTCTCATTTAGGTAGATATCATCATAAAAATGATGTATGTAGTATATCATGTAGTAATATTGAAAATTATTAATATTTACTTAAGTGATTCCCCTTAAGACATATATATATATATATTATTCTAAACATTTTGCATATTTTCCCCCCTTTCAATCCTCATAAAATCCTTGTAAAGGAAGTATTATTATTACTGTTTTTAGAGAGGAGGCAGATCGTTTCAGAGATATTAACTTCCTTTTAATGATGTATCTAATACTTGGAAGAGGTGAGATTCAAATCCAGATTTTTCCCATTCAATGTTTATACTTCTAAAACCTAGGTAAAGGCCAGGCACGGTGCCTCAGTCCTGTAATCTCAGCACTTTGGGAGGCCTAGGTGGGTGGATCATTTGAGGTCAGGACTTCGAGACCAGCCTGGCCAACATGGTGAAACCCCATCTCTACTAAAACTACAAAAATTAGCTGGGTGTGGTGGCAGGCACCTATAATCCCAGCTACTTGGGGGGCTGAGGCAGGAAAATCGCTTGAACCAGGGAGGTAGAGGCTGCAGTGAGCCGAGGTCTGCTTAATTGAGTGGTAGTTTTGGAAATAGTCTTAATAAAATCACTGGTAGAAAAACGTTTTCATTTACAGGTCATTTTAAGTTTTTATCTGGGTAAATCTACATCTATGTGTAATTCTCTTTTAATTAGTCCCTTTTCAGGAGAAGCTCAGAAATATTCTCTCAACAATAGCACAGCAGGTAGAAGAAACTGGTTCCCTTGACTTTTTTAAAGCAGTGCCCCCAGAGTTTTGTTTGTTTTTTTTAATTTTGTGTATGTGTTGTTTTAACTTTAGTCAACCAAATCTATTTTTTCTAGTATGGATATGAGAAAATATTTTGAAATTGCAAAGCTATAATTTTCACATCTTTAAAAATATGCCATATTATGAAAATATTCTGGGAAAAGGGAAAACTAAGAAGTCAACAAATTAAAAGGTAATATGCTGAGGAAATGATCTAATAAAAAGTCTTTCCAACTAAGTATTGAGAAGTTCACATGATGTTTGTCAGAAATCTAGATCTGAATCAACCTCACTTACATGTATGACCTTAAGCTTCTCATTTAATGTCACTTATTCTCAGTTAAAGTGACTATTTTGCAAGGTTCTATTTACATTAAAGTTTACAGTGGTTTTAAAAGTGTTTTGTAAGTGCACTGTTTAGTACTTGTTAAGTACTTAAAAATGATAGTCATATATTTGCAATGTAGTTTTATACATAATTACTATTAAAAAGTTCTTGCTATTAGATCACAGGCACTTTTATGAAACTAATGAGGCAGGTAAAATCTCTAGCCTTCATTTTGCTTCCTTTAACTCTTGCTCCTTCAAAGAAGGCCCCCATTTGCTTTAATTCCTGTGAAATTTCACAGAACTAAAGGTAGTTAAATTTTGGGATGCTTCCTAATGCTTCTTGAAGACTAACTGCCACCCTATTGCTTAATGTATTAAGCAATAGTACGTGCATTGGCCAACAGAAAACACCATTGACCAGGTTCTGGGAAATTAACATGATTTCCTCTTCCAAAATAAATGTTTGTTCTGTGAGCAACCCTACACTGAACTGATTTCAGGGCCCTTCATTGGCAGACAATTACTTCTTAAATACTATTTGTGGTGTTAGCCACACTCAGTTTATTTACAATTTGTACCTGAAGTTCAGTGAATAATCAGCTACGTTTCACAAACATGACAACAGACATGCTAATTGACATATTTACAATAATCAAATCCTAAAATATTAATGTTGAATGGCGGTTCATGCCCACCCCCTGAATTATGCAAATTAGAAAGCATAGGCTTAGAAAAAGAAAGTAACTTCTTCTGAAGTCACCTAACATTAGTTACAAGGCAAACGTCATTGTCAAGAACTGCAAAGGGTTTGGAATTTATCTCTTTTTGTAAGCTGACAGTTGTAGGTAAACCACAGTTTTATAGATGCTGACAGAAAACTTGAGACTCCTGGGTCGGAGACAAAGGACTTTGTTACTCATAGCATTCACTGCAGGTAGAATGAGACTCATGTTTGCAATGGTTGCCCTTACTCTGTCAAGTCCCAAGAGGTGATGCAGAAGCAATCCCAGGTAGATTCTGTGTACACAGTGGGTTTGTGGTCAGATGTGGTACAGATGAGTAACCTTTAACTTAGAAAAACCCAATCTTTTAAAAGGGGCTGCTAGAGAACCTGCCCAAACTTAGTTCCAGTGTTAGGTTAACTTGGAGGCTTCCATTTAAAATACTTAGAAGTTGCCCAAACTTAGATCCATATTCATATTGTGAACTAATTAAAGTATAGTCTAATAATTACAATTTATTAGAAGAGGCTTTTTTTTCATCCAGAGTCAATTTCTAAGGGAGATTAGTTTCCTTTTTGCTATACTTGACAAAGAATGAAACTAATACTAAGGTATGCTTTAATGAAGAATGTACCATTTTGCAGGACATAGCTTAATACCTGTGTCTAGAAATCTGACTCTCCACCATTCACAGAGCCCAAGGCGTTTTCTCCTGTGTCCTACCTGGCCATTAACATTTGTTACTAATGGGTGCCTAAGGCAGACCATAGTTTAGTGTTGAGTTTTCAGCTTCCTATTCCCTTCTGTCTGCGTTACATTTACTTTATAAATAAAAAATTATTTATATTTGAGATACTGTTGCAAGGTGTTTGCAAAGAGATTCTTTTTTTTTTTTTTATAATTTCTATTCTGCCAGTAGCCCTATTATAAATAGAAGGCGCCTCCATTATTTCTTATTTGTCTCCTGTGTTAGTCTATTTGCATTACTATAAAGGAATTTCTGAAACCGGGTAATTTATAAAGAAAAGAGGTTTATTTGGGCTCACAGTTCTCTAAGCTGTACAGGAAGCATGGTGCTGGCATCTGCTCCTGGTAAGGGCCTCAGGAGGCTTACAATCATGGCAGAAGGCCAAGGGGAAACAGCAGGTCATGTTTCAAAAAGAAGGAGTAAGAGACAGAGAGAGGAGGTGCCAGGCGCTTTAAACATCCAGATTTCATGTGAATTCATAGAGTAAGAACCCACTAATTACTGTTAGGACAGCACCAAGCCATTCATGAGGGAATCTCCCCTATGACTCAAATATCTCCTACTAGGTCTGTCTCCAACATTGGAGGTAGCATTTCATCAGGGGATTTGGAGGGATCAAAACATCCAAACCATATAATCTCCAGACATATAGATTACGTATGTATTCAGGCATAGTGGATTGTTTGTTGTTCCCAAACCATAGTCTAAGTTTCTGTTTATCCCTCCCTTTGAGTGTATATTCAATTTACTGGAAAGTCCTCCTTATTTCTATTAGTTATTTTCCATTAATCTTTCAAAATCCATTGCAGATGCCTGCCTTCAAGGGAGACTATATAATCCTCCACATAAATATGGTATTGCCTTACATTGAAATAAAATTTTGGCTGGTGATATGGGTGTTTTAGCACTTATTTTCTCCAGTAACCATCAGGAGATGGTAACATTATTAATATTATTGTAATAGTATTAATATTTTAGTAACAGTATTAATATTATGAAAAATATCAATAATATCACCCATAGTTTGAGTCAGGAACTGGACTTTCTACTTTGCATGTGTTTCCCTAATGCTGGAAGTTATCTTTCAAAGTCAATATTTTGATCCTTATTTTAAAGCTGAGGTAATTATACCTGTTAGAAATTAATTAATAATCTAGAATTTACACAGCTGGTGAGTTCCAGAAAGTGAATACAAATCCACATCTTTTCATCCAAAACCCATGTTAATCCAACTGTAAATGCTGCAAGAAAATAATTATATAAATATTATTTCTGCTGTGTATGAAATGTATAAATGCCTGGTTTAAGTTAGGGCCTTAGACTATGTGTTTTGCTTTCCAAGCTTCATAAAGAATGTACCAGTTTGGAAAATTCTGATGTAAGTTTAAACAACATTATTATGGTACACTCAACTGATAATGCAAATAGAGCACCTAACACATCATATTTGTCTATAATTCATTTTAGAATTGATGTGAGAACAAACACAACTATGACAAAATAATTTGCATAATATGTTGTCATCAAAGAAAAACATGCATCCTAGGTTAACTTTGAAGCTTTCATTTAATATACTGCTTGCATTATTTCTTATATTCTCTATTAAGTTAATGGAAACTCTGCTGGTACATATATGGGAATAAAGAAAATTGAATCACATATCATAGGCATCCCTGGACAGGATTCAGAATGGAACTGGAAAATACCACTAAGGTAAATTTTCTAAGCCAGGAGGCCACAAAAGCATATTAGTCTTGGACTGAGGTCCTGATGACAGTACAATTTAAAATATAAATCAAATAAGCTTTGTGAATGTTCACTATCACTAAACAAAAATAAACACACAATAGAAGTAAAAAAGTGACAGAAGCAAAAACGAAAATGAAAATAAAAGACAGCTTCCCCAAATATAATGATATCTGCATCAACTCCTAATATGAAATAGATAATGCTGATTATGTGATGTTAAGTAAAGCAACAACCACAACAAAGATTTAAATAAAACACCTCCTTAATTTTAAATTGGATGAGTAATTATTCATCTTTCCCTTCTATCTCTGCCTTCCTCATGTCCATTTACAGGTTTATGACTTTATCTATCCGATTTTCTCTCCATCAAGCAAGTGGTATCTGCTGCCTATCTCCATGAGTAGAATCCCAAACACTTCTGTCCCACTGCATCTTGTTATTCAGTATTAAAGTCGCCAAGAAAAACACAATGCAATCAAGCACTGAATGGAACATTTTAGTCACATAGAAAAGGTACAGTCCAAGGTCAGCTTCACAGTGGGCTTTGATCCCCCATGGCCAGTGGGTCCCTCCTGGCAACTGATACTGGGCCATTGGCCTGCAGGAATCTTTCTTGTGCTTCAGAGTAAAGGAACCTGCCTCTCCCCTCAGGGAACAGGTGTAACAGCGGGGGTTGGTCAGCTTCTATGTGATGCACACGCTTAAACAAAACAACGGAGTACACATTGCATTTGAAACAGGAAGAGATATTCCCATACAAGGTGACAGGTCCAGCACAGGCTGTAAAGACTCCCTGTCTCTTGGTAAGAGAGTGTTCCAGGCCCAAGTCCTATTTTAATGCTTCTGAGTCAGGGCTGAAAGACTGCATGTAGGAGGCTGCTTTTCCCAATGCCCTCTGTCTCTCTGTCCATCTGTCCATCTACCTATCACACAGGCATCATTATTCACATAGAATCAACTTCAGGTGTAGGTAATTTTTGGTACTCTCCTCTGTCTTCCACAATTTGTGCAAAGAGCCTCTTGCTTATCATTAACACAAATGGTTGTATAAAAGGCTAATTAGACAAAATAACAGTATTAGAAGGGAAATCCCTCAACAGTAACGTCATTGTTTCTCCATTCTAATATACATTTCTTCATGGACTAGATAACCCCCATGTGTGCTCACATAGTCAAGCTTCCATTGTACTCACACCTTCATTAATGGTGAAGGAACTGATTAGAAGAGGATTGGATATGCTGATGGAATATCTGTAACAGACTTGCTGAGGTCCACAAGTCATGGGAGGAAGCTTTTCTCATCTATGGGGTAGCTAATAATTTCCCATTTAGAACATAATGGCTGCACTAAAACCCTAAAAATATTTCTTTCAGGCATAACTAGTTTTCCTTTAGAGAAATCATCTAATGTTCAGTTCTAGCAGGCCCAGGCTAAACAGAGAGCAGGCCAGGCGTGGTAGTTCTCTAGAGTTGATGTAATTACAGCGAGAACGATGCTTTTTACTTTGGTAAAATTAGCAAGAGTGGGATTGGTGACGTGATTGGCATTCTCTGCCTTCAGCCAGTGACCTTTTTAGGTGCCTGTGAGATATATGAAAGGTTTATCTTCTGAAGGTAATCATCTGTTATGTATTGGGTTTATCCAAATAGGACATGTTTAGTGAAATAGAGAAAACAGATATTACAAGGGATAAATTTGACAAAGTCAGTGCTTTGTTGTGATATTATTTGGTGTAATACAATCTGCAGAATTTTCAGGGTTATGTATTTATTACATTCTTGCAACTGTCTCATCAACTGGGGAATTAGAGTATGACTTAAATTTGACCAAGTGGCATAATAAGATGTTGTTCCAGAGATCAGAGAAGCTACTCTGGGGAAGTAGATGAGAATCACTCATGAAACAGGTCAGGGCATTCTGTCATATGCCAGACCCAGCACAGCACTGCAGTATGTATGCAAGGAAACAATTCTGTTGATTTTTGTCCAAGTATGACTTTTCTTCTTTGATGTCATCACACTAGTTTCTATTGTTTAACCTAATGCTCAAAGTCAAGGTTGAGGATAGCAAGTACTGTTTAGCCTTGAGGGTAAGATGGAAAGTCTGTAACAAGACTGTGAGGAGCCCCAAACCCCCAAACATAATATGTAAAGTACTGGGTATATGATGGTAGAGAGGCTTGAGTGCTTGTGGTGATTTTCTGTAAGATGCCTGCATTGATTTATCCATACCTACAACGGGACTGGTTATAAAGGGATTATGGACACAGAGTTTGCCTAGGAAAGTGACAGTCTTAAGAATTTTCACAATCTTGTTTTCACCCCATCTGGTGCTAAAGGGAAAGGGAAGGGGATACCATATAGAATATCACAGCTATCTAAATTAGTGGTTACAGCAGTAGCAACAATAATCATCACAGTGACCCTACCTGCTATGGCAAAACACTAACAGGAGCTTTCCTAAGAATATTTTTCTTAATCCTAACAATTACTGTATGAGACGTATTATTTTCACCATTTTGCAGATAGCAAACCTGATAGCATTTGTAAAGAAAAATGAGAGGTTTGGTGCAAACTTCTTTTCAGTTCACAGTGAAATGGAGGAACAGAAATGTTAAATAACTTACAACTCCAGGGAAAGTGGTTAGCTGACTCTAAGAAAAGAGTATAGCCCCTTTTACACCATGTAATATTTCTCTGCAAAATGAGTGCTGGTTATATGATCTTAAAAGCTGATGCCTGGCTCTGTGAATTCACTGGACAGAATCTCATTATCCCCACCATCCCTTACAATATTTTGCATGTAACTTTCACTAAAGGGCTGTTGAATTAAAATGCATTGCAACATGTAAAGTATTCTGAGGTTTCCTCTGATGCCAGGTGCATATTCTGTGCTTTGGGATCTGGTATTGAACTTTAGACCTTATCTCCTAATTCGAGATAAAGGATGGATGGTACTATTGTAGTATCTACAATTTGTAATTAGTTAAAGAGGACTCTACTTTCCACACAACTTAAAAAGTTCTGTAATTTTGAAAAAAAAAATGAAAACTTTGTTTTTATAATGGAAGAAACAGATATTTTTGTGAAAAGTCCCAGGTAATGTAACAATGAATCTCAAAGTTAGTGGCATCTTGGAGACCATGGTATAGATCCTATTAATTTCAGAGATAAAGGAACTAAAACTTAAAGAGATAGCATGCCTTATTCAAGTTAATAGACCTTACCGGAAAAAGAAAAAAAGGAAACAGACATTAATTCACTAACTGACTCATGAATTCATTCAGTAAACGTTAACTGAGTATATCTATAGTGTCCAGAAAAGTGCTTTGCCTATGGAGATAGAAAAGAGTAGTGGTGACTATACTATAGGAAATGAAGGGGTGGACATAGTACAAACTGTTGTGTGCTTTAACAGAGTAGAGTACTAGCACATCAGTGTCTCACAAACCTGAGTGTCCTGACTCTCCAACTTTAGCTCTGCCCAATAAATTATTTCATGTGCACACTGCATCTCAATGTGATTCCTCATAATTTTTTGCTTTTATAGGATATAATTCATAAAGAAAATGACCTTTATTCAGTATGTTTTATGTGACAGGCACTGTGGTACATACCTCACATATATTATAGTTTATTTTTATGGGGAAGGTTTTCAATGATGTAAAAATATATTAAGTATATTTAATAGAAAAAGTATAAGAAAACAAAGACTCATGTACCCAGTATGCTTTTATTAAAAGAGACAAAGTGTATCATTAAAACTGTTAAAATGTCTCTGTCCCTCTCTGATTCACTCCCTCCCTAGTACCCAGATAGCACCACGAGCCTGAACTTTAAAAATAAGATTTTTAATTTCATTTGTAGTTTGACTACATATGTACATATCAGCAGCATGTATGTATTTATACATAGGTATTTTAATGATTTTGAAATTTAGAATTTAAAAAGATATAATGTATCTACCCTTCTGTAAATGTATGAGATTCACCTCTGATGATATAGGTAATTCTAGTTCATTCCTTTTCAATTATGTATTCCACAAGATAATTCCAAATATTATATATATATATATATGGTTGGGGCAAAAGTAATTGCAGTTTCAGACTGTGAGTTTTAAATCATTGTGACTAGGCTCAAACACATCTTTATTAATCAAAATAGGAACCATAACAATCAACATATTTTTTGCCAATGAGAAATAGGTATGTTTATTCCCATAGCATAAAAGTCCGTGCTTTGGGTTTCGACAAAATCTTGGAAAGCATTTTCTGCACCCTGCTGGTTGTGGAAGCATTTTCCCTGCAAAAAGTTGTCAAGATGCTTTAAAATGTGGTAGTCGGTTGACAAGAGGCCAGGTAAATATGGTGGATGAGTCAACACTTTGTAGCACAATACATTCAACTTTTGAAGAGTTGGTTGTGCGACGTGTAGTCAGGCGTTGTCGTGGAAAAGACTTGGGCCCTTTCTGTTTACCAATGCTGGCTTCAGGCATTGCAGTTTTTGGTGCACCTCATTGATTTGCTGAGCATCATTCTCAGTTGTAATGATTTTGTTGGGATTCAGAAAGCTGTAGTGGATCAGGCTGGCAGCAGACCACCAAATAGTGGCCATGACCTTTTCTGGTACAAGTTTGGCCTTGGGAAGTGCTTTGAAGCTTCTTCTCAGTCCAACCACTGAGCTAGTTGATTGTCATATAAAATCCACTTTTCGTCGCATGTCACAATCCAATTGAGAAATGGTTCATTGTTGTTGCGTATAATAAGAGAAGACAACACTTCAAAACAACTTTTTTTATTTTCACTCAGCTCATGAGGCACCCACTTATTAGGCTTTTTTGCCTTTCCAATTTGCTTCAAATGCCAAAGGACCATAGAATGTTTGATGTTGAGTTCTTCGGCAAGTTCTCATCTAGTTGTAAGAGGATCAGCTTCGATGATTGCTCTCAATTGGTCTCAGCTGGTCATTGTCAACTTACAATGGCCAGCCACTATGCTCCTCACCTTCAAGGCTGTCATCTCCTTTGCAAAACCTGAAACATCACCGCACTGTGCATTCGCTAGCAGTTACTGGGCCAAATGCGTTGTTGATGTTGCCAGTTGTCTCTGCTGCTTTATGACCCATTTTGAACTCAAATAAGAAAATCTCTCAAGTTTGCTTTTTGTCTAACATCATTTCCACGGTTTAAAATAAACATAAAATAAACAGCAAGTAATAAGTCATTAGCAAAAAAAAAAAGTGAAAAATGCCCATTAAAATGATGTATAACATAACCAAATTTAAGAATATGTTCCAATATCAATTGGCAAATTGCAACAATGCAAAAACTGCAATTATGTTTGCACCAACCATGGATTATGTATATATACAGGCACTCAAACGTATTCATTGTCCTTTCAATTGACATGTTTATGCTGTTTGGAAAGCGTATCTTACCCCCCAGAAAATCTGTTTAGAACATTCTTGACAATTTCTACATATAAAAGAGTGTAATTGGATTCTTTGTAACTCAAAGGATAAGTGCTTGAGGGCATGGATACCGGATTCTCTATGATGTGATTACTAATACCTAGTATTTGGTAGCACAACAGGGTGATTATACTCAAAAGAATTTAATTGTACATTTTAAAATAACTAAAAGAGCATAATTAGATTGTTTGTAACACAAAGGATGAATGCTTGAGGGGATGGATACCCCATTTCCCATGATGAGATTATTGCACATTGCATGTCTATATCAAAACATCTCATCTACAACATAAATATATACAATTACTATGTGCCCACAACAATTTAAAATTTAAAATAAAAAAAAATCTACGTGGTCACATGTGCAAGTGTTACTTAAGAGTATATTAATTAGCATAAATGTGGACCTCAGGGTAATTTACATATAAATATATATGTGTATGTGTACATACGTGTGTGTGTGTGTGTATAAAGTTTGGATAGGCTAGTAGGTGTAACAAGATAGAACCCAAATATACAGTTGCTAATTGCCCCAGCACTGCAATAGTGTTTATTTCTCACTCACTTATGCATGCTAAGTGGCTTCCAGGCAGGGCAAGAGTTCTCAAGTTCATAATAGCATTACCTGAGGATAATCTAAGTGGTCATTTTCTCTAGAAGTTCTTGCTAAACCTCGATGTTCTCATTTCCCAAGTGGTCAAGGCTTTCCTTCTCTGTGCTCCCACAGAGTCCTGTAATCAACCTCATATGTCAATATTTTTTTTATTTTTGAGATGGAGTCTCGTTCTGTTGCCCAGGCTAGAGTGCGTGATCTCGGCTCACTGCATCCTCCGCCTCCTGGGTTCAAGTGATTCTCATGCCTCAGCCTCTTGAGTAGCTGGGACTACAGGCAGGCGCCACCATGCCCAGTGAGTTTTTGTATTTTCAGTACAGATGGGATTTCATGTTGGCCAGGCTTGTCTCGAACTCCTGACCTCAAGTAATCTGCTCACCTTGACCTCCCAAAGTGCTGGGATTACAGGCGTAAGACACCGTGCCCTGCCCATATGTCAATTTTGACAGCATTTTGTTGCTTTCTGCTCATCAGAGAGAGGAGTCAATTATCCTGTGGGGCCTTCAGGGGGCATACAAAGCACAGATGACCAAAAATCCCTCTTCTGTTACTGAAATATGCTGAACATTTTATCATTAAGATTCTGCCATTTATTTAAAGGTTTATTTTTTATCATGTCTAAATATAAATACTTTTGGGTGTGAGCATATTCTATCACCATTGATTTATATATAACATACTAAAAAAGCAGAAACTAGAAAACTAAAAAAAGGGTTATATTATATATAATATAATATATATGTTATATATAAGTATATATATTATAATACATAATATGTAATATATACTTATATATAACATATATATACTCTTAAATAAAAATATATATGTGTATATATTTATATTTATTTACATATAAATATATATTTATTTATATATATATTCCCTATTCCATGGTATGTATCCACACACGTTTGTATAAAGAGAGAGAGAACCTAATATATGTATTTATATTTATTTTGTAGATGTATTTATATTTATTTGGATATTTATATTTATTTAGATATAAAAAATAAATTATATTTATATATATATATTTCCTGTTCCAGGGTATGTATCTCTTTGTGTAGTTTTCAGTGAAATCCAGCCCAATGAAGTAGAGATTAATTTCTTTATTTTAAAATTGAGGAAAACAGTTTTAGTGACTGGATGGCCTTCATAAGGTCATATAATTAAATAATCAGGACTTGCATCTGTGTTCTTCTGATTGCAAAACTCCCTGTTCTTTCTGGCTTCATGGTGCTGCCTTAGGTATCATCGTTTCTAAGGAGAATGTTTTCCTCAGTAAACCTATTGCCACCATCATATATATATATGTGTGTGTTTTTGTGTGTGTGTATGAAATATATGTGTTTGTGTATGCATATATGAATACATACATACACATATACACAAAAACACACATACACATATATTTCTAAATTCCAATGAGAGATAATATAACTAATTAAATTTTAAAAAATATTTACATATGTGCTTACACATGAGTGGTGCATGTTTATATACATATATGTGCATTTGTGTGAGAGCACTCATAAGTCCCATGAACAGATCTGGCATTTTCTGTTACATTTTCTGCAACCATAATGCCATTTCCCCCAGATTTTATATGTCCCGTTTGTCTTCTTGTTTTCAAAATACTCCTGTTAAGTATCACATAATACTACTTCTCTTAAATAAAAATACGTTTTCTCCAGCTTCATGCCTGGGATATATTTCCAGTCAATGTAAATGTGTGTGTGTGTGTGTGTGTGTGTGTGTGTGTCTGTGCATCTACTAGGGAAACAATAACATCATGTGGAATAGTCATTGGCTCAGGAGTAAGAAACCAGGATTTATTTCTGGCTCTGCTACCAATAAATTTTGTTATCATCTAAAAATTGCAGACACCAAAATGTATTTCTTTGACTAGCTTTTCTGAAGAGTAAAAGGTTAGATAAGGTTAGGTTTTATAAGGTTAGATCTTTGGGTTCTAACCTTATAAAAATTAGCGAAATTTAGTGGTTAAGTGCACAAACTCAAGACACAGAACACTCCTACTGTCATTGTTACCTCGGGAAAATTAATCTGTCTATGTATCTTTCTGGTTGTATATGTTCTCATCTGCAAAATGTTTGTATTAGTAGTAAGAATTTCAGTGAATTGTTATAATTAAATTATTTAATTCATTTAGTAGCTTAGAAAGTGCCTTAGAAATTATTAATGATTAACAAATGTTAGTCAATTATATTCTCTAAAATAGTCCATCAATGTGATACAAAAAATAGTTCATAATCTAGGATAGATTTAAAAAGTTATGGTATGTCCTTTATTAAATAGAGAAAGATTAGCCCAAAAGGAAAAACATGCATAGGACAGTTATGAATATGTGTAATTTGATCTTATTGAAAAAGGAAACATGTATGCAAAAGGCAGAAGAGAAAATGGCTTGCCTGGTTCCACAGCAAATAAGCAGTAAGTGATTTTACAATTTCCCTCCTGCCATTGGGAAAGTTGTTGGCTCTCACCATCCATTGTCTTGTTGCTGACATCTCCCTCATCTTAAATTGCACATTATGGAGGCTACTCTCTGGCTCTCCAAGGAATGAACAAATTGCCTTCTGTTCATTTCCTCCATCAATCAGGTAGAGTAATAGGCTCTTTCCTCAAACCCCAGAAATGTATCCAGCTCAATTCAAGCCCTAGTGGTTGGAAAGTGTCCAAAATTAAAGTACATAAGATTCGAAGACCAGAATTTATAAAAAGTAATTGTGCCCACTTAGAAATGTTAATTATGGGCTGTCTTTCTGACTTCTAGCAAAACCTAATTGTTCTTCTGTGGAACAGAAATCCATCAGAGTGGAGATAAAAAGTCTTAGCCTTTTGCCGTTTCTGGAACAGCTGGGATGGTATAATATCTAAAATGTCCTGCTCCACTTCTTTAATTTACTCATATATGAAATAATAATAATAATCTTCAGCATTGCACTCAATGCCTTCTAAGGCTGTGCTACTCAACTCTTTTTGTCTCTGTATTTTATCCCGTTATTCTCATCTCTTACCACACCCGTTTCCTAGTCCCAGTAAACTCCCTGGAATCCCATATATCTTGGTGTTAAAGAAAACACACACAGAATTTCTTTGGATGGAATATTTTAACCTTTCTGTCATCTAACTTCCTAATTTCTAGGCATTTTTGAACACCTACGACAGATGCCATACATCTCCATGAATCTTCCTAAAATCCCTGCGTTACAGTTGCTTAGCAATGTTTTTGTGCCTTTACAGAAAGGCACAATCAGATACAGCCTAGTTCATGCCATGTAATTTTATGGCAATCTATGTGATATGGTTTGGCTCTGTGACCCCACCCAAATCTCATCTTGAATTGTTATCCCCACATGTTGGAGGAGGAATCTGGAGGAAGGTGCTTGGATCATGGGCGCAGTTGCCCCCATGCTGTTCTCGTGATAGTGAGTGAGTTCTCATCAGATCGGATGGTTTAAAAGTGTGTGGCAGTTTCTCCCCCAAACCCCGTCCTGCTGCCATACTTACCCTTCACCTTCTGCCACTATTGAAAGTTTACTGAGGCCTCCCCAGCCATGGGGAACTGTGAGTCAACTAAACCTTTTTTATTTTAGTATAAATTACCCAGTCTCAGGTAGCTCTTTATATCAGTGTAAAAACTGACTAATACATTATGCATTATTATTCATTGTTTGTACATACCCCAGACACCCACTCATCTACATATAACTTGGACCACATCTTATTCATCTTAATGCCCAGCATAGACAGCATTATAGTAAATACACTGGTTTAATAACTTTTTGATGAATGAATGAGTTTATAAATAAAACTCAATTCTCTATAGGTGGAATGAGAAAGTGGGACTCTGAAGTTCACCTCAACTATAAAAAAATCAATTTAACTTTGCAAATGCATCTATTCAATGTTAACGAAGACAACAAAGAGTGATTATTTTACTTATTTTTTAAGTAATTAACAAAATTGAGCAGCACATGGGTCACCCGGTAAATAGAAACTTTGCTTTGACAGAGATGAAGATGTAGATAATTAGATGAATGAAAGGAATTTGGAGAGAATTAGTTACTAGGGTAACCCAGGAGCAAGATATTATAATCTAAAACCAGGCAAATTTAAAAAGTGAAGACAATTATAACATGCTGAGCCAATTTTCTTATTAGCAAAAGAGGAAAATTTATTCTTCTGAATCGGCAAATATATGGGCCCGATTAGCTGAAAGCACAAAGTTAAACAAATGGGAAAATTCCTCAAGTAAATAGTTTAAGTTAACATATATGTATTTCTCAATAAACAGTTGCAATTTCAATTCAAATTGCTGAACAAAAACTAGAATATTCAAAATGTTAATTGCAGTAAGAAACAGAGATTTGCATGTAATAGTTTGTTATGAAACAGTTCTTGTCTTTTTTTTCATGTAAATGAGAGCCTTTATGACAGTCCCAAAGCTGACTTGCTCTAGTGTCTTATTTTCCATAAAAATTGAAATTGCCAGATTTGACAGTCTATCTTGTCACATCATAGGTCTTAATTTGATGATTATAAAGAGATGTCAAAAGACAAAATTACAACTAATTTAGTTTAAAGAACTAATTGGCTTTTATTTGCAATTCTAAAATCAGGTAATACGTCATGCTTAAAAATAGAATAAATGTTCTGCTGCGTGTGATCAAACATTTGGTTTTTATAAGGTGAGAATAAGGAAAGAGAACAATAAATAAAGTGGATTCATTTATATCAGGCTATTATACTTTATGAATACTTGTTAAAACAGAGGGAAAATTTGTATTATGCTGACTCAGGTACACTGGCTCTTTCTGATTGATTGCCATGAATCTGTTTTCAGAAAATAAACCTGATCTATTTGATTATTTACCTGTTTCTTTAAATTTTCAAGTTGATTATGTGGCACGTAGCATGAGTAACTCTATTTTGGTTTGGTCTGATTTGCTGGGGCCTATTATATAAACTCATTCCAAAACAATGGCCTCTCATATTTTTATTTAACATTTACCCCTGTTTAGTCAGGCCCTCACCTAAGTGCCAGTGTGACAAAAACTTAATATGTTATCACTGCTCTCAGTTACCACCATTCTTGGTTTTTAGCCTCAACATATCATTCATAGGTCACAGTGTCCTTGTTACATGTCGCTTTGAATTTTTGTTGATCTAGCCAAAGAAAGACCATTTGATGTTCAAAGAATGGCTGCATGCAGACATTTAAAACTTTTGAGAGAATACAGAATAACAGAGAGACTACTATTACGATGATCAGAATACTAATACAGAGTTTGGAGAATGCACACTAGCCAGGGTTGCCATAAAACAAATCAACTAAAATTTAATAGATGGAAGAATAAACCAGATTAGAAATCTACCCATATTAACCAAGTAGCTTATTGACTAATTTTTTGCAACTGAGTTTCTACAATGCCCAACATACTTATACATGTGAATTAAGAAGTGTTAGCTACCTCACAGACCCTTCCCTGTTCAGCCAGCCGGTAATTGAGAGCAATTCTCTTATCTAGTACAATTCTAACAAGAAAATTTAGAAAAGTCTCTTGTGCAACTACAGCTGTTGTAGTAGAGTTTGCTATAGAGGCTATTGTGAGAAATACATTTCTAATCCTTGACTCATTTGTACCTACTCCAAGCCATGGGAAAAGGTACCTAAAAAATAATGCTCATCCGGAAGGGTTAATGCTTCCTGGCAATATTCTCCTTAACTTATGCTGTAGGTTAAGGAGAGAGAACCAATATTCTGCTTCTGACTGATTATGGAGTGATGACGGTACCATTAAAATTCTTAGCCCATACTGACCCTTCATTTGCCATTGGTCAAGTTTCCCAATGAAGCTAGGGATTTTGAAATTCCAACTACAGGGTTATTCTGACAAGTGAAAGAGGTATGCATAAGCAAAGAAAACATTGAGAAGAGTTAGAGTCTCATTATGATGGAAAGTCTTGTTCCAATGACTTGGGAAAAGCTGCCCACAAAATGACATCATCAACTTCTTGCCTTTGTTTGCAATTTGAATGTCTCTGGTTATAACATTGGATATTTCTGTGAATTCTATGAGTGGCTCACACATCAGGTACAAGGGTTGTCCTTTGAAATTTACATTGATTTATCCATCTCCAGCTTATAAAGTTTCAAGGACAAAATAATTCCTGTTCCTTGTGATTCGAAGTCATAAAAGTAAAACAAAACAAAAACAATGGATTGGAGAAACTTAGAAGAATTCAGGATCCAGTCCAGTCTACAGGTAGATAATAAAAACTTAAAAACAATGAATAGAGTTAAAATCTAATAACAGGTATACTATAGTTTTCTTCTGAAACATCATTTTTCTTATTCTAGTCATCCTCATTTCTACTCAAATCTAAGACAATCAGTAAGACTGATTGTTTGAAAAATAAGTTTAATCTCATCAAGTTTGTCCTGATTATTTAAGTAAGCACAGACAGAATAGTGATTGACCACAAAGGCTGTTTTTAAGTTTGCTTTGCTGGAATTTTGTATAAGTAATCCCCGATTAGAATTTTAAAAGTTTCTCAAGGTTAGAAAGCCAAACCACAGCAGACTTCAGACTTTGCCTGTAGTACCTACATATTAGAATGAATTCTTCTCTTTTTGAAGTTTCTGAAATATCCTGGGGTTCTTGGGCCTGCCAATAAGTGAAATTTTTATATTCACTTTAAGGCTGGGAACCCTTGAAGCCAGGTATCCTATTCACATTCTCAAATATGACATCCCAGTCAAAGCCTTGGTAATATAATCATAATTTATAGAAATATATGCTAATACAATTTTTCATGTTTATTAACAGATCCAAATATATTTAACTTATCTACACTGTATAAACACAAGATGCCTAAATATATAAACTTAAATGTATGTTTAGCAATTAAGATTTCAGCATTTTAACCTACTTAGAAATCACTCGGACATTTAATGAATATGTTACTTAATATAATATAAATTTAAAACTTTAAGTTACAAAAAAATATTTTTGAAACCATGAAAGGTTCATTTATAAACTTTTATCCCATTTACACTCATCTAATTTACTTGTTTTTAATAATTATGCTTGAGTTGCTCATGAAAATTTTCATGAAACATTAACCATCACACCCAAACTCTCCCACAAACCCTCCTGTATCTTTTGGAGCCATTCATCTTTCCAAGAAATTTATTTACTCTAAGGATATCTCTCTTCTTTACCCATGACCACTTTATCCACTCCAAAAGGAAATTGAGTCAAGGGACCATTGCGTAGTTCTTGATTAACCTTCCGAGTATTACCCTAAGTGATTGTTAGCTAGTTTATTCATTGTAGTCTGTGACTTTTTGTTTTTAAATTGAGCTTCAGTTTCTCAACTAGATTACTGAGTTTAAAGAGGAGCCTATTAATAAATGGGAAAGGTATTTTCTATGCCTGAATTCAGCATAGATAGCTCTGAACTAGGGTGTGAATGTGGTTAAAGAAGAAAACTGTGTTTGCCTAAGGGTCTAGCTTTTATAAACACTTTATCTAGCTTTCTTTTTCCCTTTTGGGTGGAATGGTAACTAATTGAAAAGGTTTGCAGATTCAGTTTTTCTTATCAATTAATTCCTTTATCTTTTCATTTACCTTTTGTAAGAAATGTTTTAAAGAGGCAAAATTTTTTTGAAACCTTTTTGAAAGCTTTCGTACAGCAATTAAAATAGGTACCCCTGGGTGGACCTAATTTAAGAGTCCTTATTTTAAAACACATGCCTTAGATGAGCAGTCTTGATCATTTGGAATGTCCTACATAATAGCCTTTGTAATTCTAAATTATCTTTAGTAAGATTTTGCCATTTTTGTAAGTGTTTGCAGCTTCTTGGGCCTAATACTTAACACATGTAAAGGGTAGGTGTAGCCAGAAGTTGGAGTACTCAGTTCTTTACATATTAAGAATTTTATTTTTACATTGAATCTTGGGTCTCTTAGAGCCAAAATAAAAGACTAAAAAGAAAACACCATAGTGTTGGGTCCTGTAATGTTTTTACGGTGTTCTTTTGTTGAACAGAAATTTTCTTGAGATCAGTAGGTGACCTGGTGTCACCTTTCCAGTTTCATGACCCAGCTTATCTTAACATGGGAGTCTTATTTTTAGTTGACTAGTGGTCTAACAGCTTTTATGTGCCTGACTCATGTCCACCACTCAAGTTATGTCTTGGCTCGAAGATTGCCTTTGACCAACTTACCTGGTAAGTTCCCCCTATGTAAACATGCAAAACAAAAACAAGAAAAGGAGAAAAGTCAAATTTTGTTAAATTTCTGAAATCTGGATTCACACATCTCATGCCTTAATAGCCACTTAATGGAACCACTGTCCATCACCTTTAAAACTCCAGTGACTGTCAGTGACCCATCGATCACCATGCAAACCCCCAAAAAGTCATGTGCTCTTGGTACAACAAAACCATACACTCTCTCACAGCACAGATAAGTGGTGGATTCAAAAGCCAAAAATATCAGGGGGCTCAAGGCAAAGAGAGCAGAATTTGAACTCCAGAAGATTTCATAACCCTCAGGATTTGGGGAGGAATCCCCCAAAAGGCGGTCAGCAGTGCCTCACCTCCATTCCCCAGGGGGCCTCGGGGTCTCCTTGGAGTCCCTTCATAAGTTGCCAGACATTTTCAAAAGACAAAATTACAACAAATTTAGTTTAAACATCTTATTGGCTTTTATTTGCTATTCTGGAAGCAGGTAACACCTCATTCTAATAAATAGAATAAGTGCTTTGCCCAGCATGACAGAGCAGTTGGATTTTGGAAGGTGGGAATAAGGAAAAAGAACAGTAAAAAAAAGTGGATATATTAACATCAAGTTACTACAGTTTACTTTTCTTGTAAGATTTAAAGCAGAGGGAAATTTCTTACTATGCTGAATCAGGTAGATTGGGATCTTTCTGATTGATTGCTGCGAATCTTTGATTTTCAGAAAAACACTGGTCTGGGGAGTTACCTGCTTCCTTTAGGATTCAGTTAAATTATGTGGCACTTGACATGAGTAACTCCATTTGGTTTAGTCTGGTCTGCTGGAGTCTGGTGCAAGACCTCAGTCCAAAACAATGGCCTCCCATAATTTTGTTTAACAGAAGTATCTCAGTTTTACTTTCATCATACTCTTCTTGATTACTATTGAGATTACAATCTCTTCATATATTCATTGTATATTTGCATCCCAATTCTGAATTGTGATGATATTTATTTTTGTGTTTTTTTAGATTTGCTTCTCAACAACTTTAATTTACTACTCTTAAAGTTTTCATGGATTCTGTTTTGGCTTTTGTAAAATTTGTCAGTCTAATAGCTTTTTTGTGTATGATTAATCTGGAAAAAAATAAATAATAATCTGGAAAAAAACTGGCAACCATATTTTTTTTCCAAATCATTGCATTATGAAATTCACTCTACTTTCTTTGTGCTAGTGCCAGTAAGGAGGTAGACAACAGACAGTGTGAAATATCTTTCCTCTCTGGCAGTTTCTAAGATCTCCATATTTTGTATTCTGAAGCTTTCCTAAAATATGTGAACTTATTTCTATTTATTACATATAATATATAGAATTCTATATGCCTCCAAGTTCTGAAGATTCATGCCTCTATCCAATTCATGATATTTTTCTGCCATTATGCATTGAAATATTGCTATTTTTGTTTTCTTTATTATCACATAGTTGTTGAGGGAGAAAAAAAAATCTGTATTCCATCCCTGATTCTTTTCATATAGATGGGATCATATTGATATTTTGTGCCATACTTTGTCTACCTCCTTACTGGCACTAGCACAAAGAAAGTAGAGTGAATTCCATGATGCAACAATTTGGAAAAAAAAAAAGTATGGTTGACAGTTTTTTTTAAGCTTTACTGAGGTATAATTAACAAGAAAAAATCGTACATATTTAAGATACACAATGTGCTGTTTTGATACAAGTATTACTTGTGAAATAATTCCACAATCAAGCTGATTAACGTATCCCTTACTTCACATAGTTAAAGTGTGTGTGTATGTGTGCACGCGCTTGTGTGTGTGTATGGTGAGAACACTTAAAGCCTATTCTCTTAGCAAATTTCAAGTATACAATAGAATATAATTAGTGACAGTCATCATGCTGTGCGTTAGATTCCCAGAACATGTTCATCTTGTAACTGGAAGTTTTTATCTTTTGACCAACATCTCTCCATCCCTGCCACGTCACTGCCTGTGGTGTTCACTTCTTCACTAGGATCACCCTGGACCCATGGCTCTTCCTCAGCCTCAGCTCAACCTTTGCACTTGCTTGCCCTAGAATGTTCTTCAGCTTTTGGCACAACTGGCTTCTGTTTATCCCTCAGATCTCTGCTCTTCTTATACAAATAAATTTTTCCTAGAACTTATCATTAGTTAACATTCTATTTCAGTTATATTTATATTTTATCTTCCCATTAGATATTATGCCTTGTGTGGCAGGAGTTGATTTGCTTGTTTACTGATTTTTCCTTAGAATCTTAAAAAAGTGTCTAGCACATGATGGGTATTAAATAAATATTGATCAAATGAGCAAATGACTGTTTATAACGTTTTATCATGTATATTTAGTTGTAAAAAAGCTTTATGGTCTGTTGAGTATTTTCATATACATTTACATTAAGTGGTTGTACTAAGGCTAGAAATCAAATATCTCATATTTAAAATCTTCTATTTTTTAATGTCAGAAATATGTAGTACTATATGTAAGGTTAATAAATATTATAATAACAGCTAGTAGTCATTGAACTTTTATGTAACAAACACTGTGCTTTAGAAATATCTTTCAGTCCATACTCAAAACAAGATTGCTTGTATTATTTACATTTTTGCTCTATTATATGGAAACACTATGACAGTGAAGTTAAATTAATTACCAGTGGTTACTTACATAAGGGTGAACCCATTAAATAAAACTGAGATTTATTAGACTTCAAAACCCATGCTATTTACACTAACTACCTTTTCAGATCACAGTCCTATTTTAGCTTATCTCTATTAATAACTACACAAATTATATCTACTTATAATATTTTTATTCCATTCTAATATTCAAACACATTTTTCTTGTGTTTAATTGGTTTGAGTCTGAGACGAACTTTAGGTGATTTATTTAAAAGTTGATTTAACTTGACAGCGTTCTTTGGAGAATCTGTATTTAATATCTTAATTTTCCATAAATGCTTATTATAGTAGACGTTCTCTGAACAGCACTGGTTATGGCTCCTGTGAATGATCTCACACACTCCATGCTAGAACAGCAAGATCCACACTTCATTGCAAGGAGAGTACTGTGTAAGCTCCGTAAACTTGCAAGACTTGGAAGGACATAAAACAGACTTAGAGATTTCATTCAGAACACAGAGTACTTTACCGCCGGGTGAGAATTGCATTGTGGCTGCACCAAAGACAGAGTTTTGAGCTCCTAGAAGATAGGCCTAAAGTGGCACCGGTCATCAATAATATTACACATTCCATAGTATGCCTTGAGCGGCTATGTCAAAATATGAAATGACTATGATACCACGGAATATGACATCCTTGCCTTGTATTCCAGTCTTATTGTCATCTCTTGAGGTTAGAAATGGTGTGAGAATGCATGATGGGGTGAGAATGCTTGCTTTTCATGTCAATCAATTAAAAAGCAAATTAAAAGATTAATATTTTGTGTTTGAGGCCAAATATCCCTCGCACTAAAATAGCTGCTACAAACAAACAATGACAAAAAAAAAATAAACAACAAAACTTGTGTTCTGATTACATCTTATGACTCATCATTTTTATTCTTATCTCCCACTGAAGCTTCCACTCAATACTTCAAACACACACACCTTCTCCTTATAGCCAGGCACCCCAGAACTATTAATGATCTTACGTAACGTATACTAGCTCTCAGCCTAGAATATTCTTTCCTCTCTGGTAATGGTTGTAGGAATATTTTCACTGACAGCAGAGGTAGAGTTGACTTATAGGTTTTCCTTCTTTCAGAGTGCTGTAAAATGTCTTGTTTACCAAACTACCTCTCTGACTAGAGAGTGAACGCCTACAGAACAAGGCATATTATCAGGCCAATGCAAAAGTAATTGTGGTTTTTGCCATGAAAAGTAACATCACAATTACTTTTGCACCAACATATAATAAATAATTATTGGTTTTCTTTGTATTCCTAACTTTGAGCACAATACATGATATATAGAATAAGTGTGATAACTGATGAATGAATGAATGAATGAATGAATGATTTTCAAGCATTTAAAATAAGTGTAGATTTCCCTAGAGGCCATTATCCCCGGCAAACTAATGCAGGAACAGAAAACCAAATACCACATGTTCTCACGTGTAAGTGGGAGCTAAATGATGAGAACACATGGACACATAGAGGGGAACAACACACACTCTAGCCTTTCAGAGGGTGGGGAGTGGCACGAGGGAGAAGGTCAGGAAAAATATCTAATGGGTACTAGGCTGAGTACATGGGTGATGAAATATTCTGTACAACAAACCCCCATGACACAAGTTTACCTATGTAACAAACTTTCACTTGTACCCCTGAACTTAAAATTGAAGTTAAAAAAAAGTAAAGTTGAATACTGATGGGAAAAGTTAGATCAGGAATGCTGGATACTATTTTCTGTTGAATATGTTTCCATTGCCAGCAGGGAGAATAAATCGGTTTAGTGAGACAGTAAAGGACTTAGGACTATGGACTCTAGTATCTAGGACTTAGGACTATGGACTCTAGTATCTAACTTCTTGATTTCCAATCCTGTCTTAGTAGATACTTGCTCTACTTAGTAGATACTTGCACAGCTATTAAACTTTTCTGAGTTCCCAACTCTTCAATTTAAAAATGGAGATATTGAGAGTTTCTGCAATCAATTGGATTCAAGTCAGACTTAAATTACACAGAATATGTAGGTATCTTTAGCACAATATTTAGCTCATGGTAAAGGCCCAGAAATATGAATGGCTACAGAAAAATTATAATACTTACCGTCTTACTATGATTGTTCTCTAGGAAAAAAACAAGTCTGGCCATCACTGTGTACAAAAATGTATTGTCTTAAATAATGGAAGGTTCTGATTTTTTCTTGCTAAGTCTATTAGTTATGCTTTATGATAGGGCATTGGTCTTTACATACTTGAAGTAAATATGTTGCTTAGTTTAATTAAAAAGATACGCCTGTGCCTACCCTATCTCAGGGACTATGCTGGGTATACAGATTCAAAGCATAAGAAAACATTCTCTTGCCCACAAAGAATTTATAGCATGGGGAGATGTAAAGGGCTATTTAAAGCAGCCTGCAAAATTCCTGTTTTCTGAGAGGCTAGTCCAGTTTGTACAGACTGTGGTCTCTTGAGTACCACGACTTGTGAATAGGCTAATTACACATTTTTACTGGATTTCTTCTGAAAAAGCTAGCAGCCAGAGTACGATAAAGAAGTGTGCTGGGGCTAACATGCTTAGGAATTTTCATGGCCACAACAACCTTACCTATGAGCAGACCTAGCATTTATTTAGAAAGCAAGAATGCCTGACTCCTCCTCGCTACTATACGCTTTCTGATTACTTTCACATCTTTGAGAAAGATTGCTATTGCCAAATATTTTTGTTGTAGTCAAGTTGAGAACAAACAGCACTAATTAAATTTGGAAAAAATATACTCACACCAGGGATTAACTATAAATGTGCACTCTTTTATTTAATGACTGTGTGTGCTTTGAACTTGATAGTGATTTTCACTCTGCAATGGTAGAGCAAAGAATTATTGGGAAAAAATATATAAAATGTCGTATGTTAGGTGAAAAAGAAGCAAAATATCATGAACAAGCCACTTTACTTTCTTTTTCTATAACAAGCACTAGCATATTGCAGAAACGGGGTTACACAGCCTTGGTATATTCTCTGTGTCAGTGTTTTTAAGAGTTCTTTTGTTGGAGACAATATGAAGCTAACACAATACTAAAACCAACTTAACTCACACTGTAGTCCAAATACACTTCTGCAGTAAGCATGTGAATGTACACATGTTCACACACATCATACATACATGCATACAAATGTGCACGCATGTGCACACGCAAGTATCTGTCAAATATTAAATACTAAACATCAGTGTTGTGTTTTACTCCAAGTGCTCAACTTCAGCCTCTTCACACAGATACTTTAGTGCATCTCCTCTCAGTGATCATAGGTTTTTAAACATCAACTCCCAAATTAAAGCAGTCTTCTGAATACTTATGTTTTTCACCAAAAACAACAAAAAAAAAACAAGTTCTTCAGTAGCAATGGAACGAAAGAGCACGTCTCAATTATAGACAAGGAAATGAGAAAAAGGCTTAACAGCAAGTACGCAACAGTTATCTTGATGAATTAATTATCTTGATGAATTTGTAAATATAGAAACATTAGCTACCCAGTATCTACAAAGTCTACCATGTATTAAACTGTTCACAATCACAAAATCTCATGATTCTATGAATAACTGTGAAGTACACTGTGACCAAATGAAAGTCTTATTAACTACAACACTTTCCCTCTGGAGTTAAATTTCAGGTGAAAAGTATCAGAATGCTCCAGAAAACTGTGTTTTCCTTATTGTGCTTTAGTTATTTTATTGGATTGTAATTTAGATCAAATAAGTCACATATCTTAAAATTACATACATTCATTGAATTTAAACAAATCTGTAAACTCGTATGACCACCACCATAATTAAGATACATAAAACATCATCTTCATCCCCAAAATTTATCTTGCTTCTTCCCAATTTCTACCAACTCAGGCCCCAAGCAACTAATAATCTGCTGTAATTATATATTCTCTAGGTTTCCACATAAATGGAATAATACAGTCTAATGGTCGCTCAATATCAGTGGGGAATTGGTTCCAGGACCCCTGAAGATACCAGATTCACAGATGCTCAAGTGTCTTATGTAAAATGGTGTAGGATTTGCATACAACCTATGCATATCTTCTCATATACTTTAAATCATATGGTAAGTATTTACTAACTCTATAGGAAATTGCAAGACACTTTTCCAAAGTGTTAGAACCACCTTAAATTTCCACTACCATTGTATTAATGAGTGCCAGTTGCTCCATTTTGTCCAAAAAGCTTTGTGTTGTCAGTTTTGTCTTCTCATAATTAATAGTCAAACAAAAAACAATGTTTAAATAAAGTTGAGTACCTGTATTCTACCACCTAGAGTGTACCATCATTTTTTGTAAAAAAATCATGTATCTATTCCTCTATCTCTCCCCCTACCCTTCCATTAATCTAACTTATTTTTGATGTATTTCAAGGTAAATTGCAAACATTGACACTCTCCTCTGAAAACTTTAACATTCAAATTATTAAATAGAAGTGAGCATTTATTTACATTTTTTAAATTTTAAGCCAAAATTTACATACAATTAAATGGACAAATATAAGTGTACCATGCCGAGTTTTGAAAAATGCTTTTAATTTTTCAAATAATTGGGAATTTTATTGATGTAATTTTGTTATTGATTTCTAGTTTCGAGACCCTAAAATAAACTGCATATGTTTTTAATTATTTTCAATTTTTTGAGACACTTTTTCTGCCTCGTCAATGCCCAATTTTTTTTTTTTTTTTTTGAGACAAGGTTTCACTCTGTCAGTCAGGCTAAAGTGCAGTGGCACAATCTCGGCTCCTGCAACCTCTGCCTCCTGGGCTCAAGCCATCCTCTCACATCAGCCTACCAAGTAGCTGGGACCACAGGCGTGCACCACCACATCCAGCTAATTTTTGTATTTTTTTGTAGAGATGGGTTTTCACCATGTTGCCCAGGCTAGTCCCAAACTCCTGAGCTCAAGTGATCTACCTGCCTTGACCTCCCAGAATGCTGAGGTTACAGGCATGAGCAACCACACCCGATCTACAATGGCCTATCTTTATTACTCTAGTTTCATTTGACAATAAAATTTATTCTGCTATTGGTGATGGAATGGTCTAGAGGTATCAATTAAGTCAAATTGGTTAATAGTGCTTTTCAAGTCATATATATTTATTTATTTTCTTTCTATGCATTATATCAGTTACTAAGAGAGCATTGTTGACACCAGCTCTAATTTTAGGTTTGCTATTTCTCTTCTCAGTTCTAGCTGGTTGTGTAACATGAGTTTTGTAGCTGTTATGGTGTGCCTGAACATCTAGCTTTTAAAACTCTTCTTGATGAGGCAACTCATCTATCATTACAAACTTTCTATTTATCCTCACTGATATTCTTTGTTCTGAAGTTTACCTCTTTAATATTAATATAAGCATTTCTCTTTTCTTACGTTTAGTGTTTGCATCTGTTAATTTTTATTTTCCATCTTTTACATTTCAGTTATATCTTTAAATAAAGTAGACTTCTTGTTGTTTTTTTATGGATATCATATTGTTCATGTAGGCAGATAGCCAGAAATAAGCAGGTGAGGGAGCCCCTGGAAAGGAAGCCCTGGAGATGTTCCCCACTGGTCCTCAGTGCTCCCCAAGGCAATGGCTATACTGTCTACTTCTGGCCTTGTGGTTGGGCTCCTCTGGCCCTAAAGGGGACTTACCAATCAGGCCCCAGGCCAAGATAACCATGGTACGGACTTTTGCTACTGATGAACATGCATACTTCTCCAATAATTAACCCTGGAGTAGCCTTTTGCTCATTATAATAGTAAAAAAACACAGCTGGGCACGGCGGCTTACGCCTGTAATCACACTTACTTTGGGAGGCTGCGGCGGGCGGCTCGAGGTCAAGAGATTGAGACCATCCTGGCCAACATGGTGAAATGCCGTCTCTACCATAAATACAAAAATTAGCTGGGTGTGGTAGAGTGCACCTGTGTACTCCCAGCTACTCAGGAGGCTGGGGCAGGAGAATCACTTGAACCTGGGAGGTGGAGGTTTCAGTGAGCCAAGATCGTGCCACTGCACTCCATTCTGGCAACAGAACAAGACTCTTGTCTCAAAAAAAAACACCCTTGGGTGGAAATTTTAAATGCTTGAGACATGTGATGTATGTATCAATGTATATAACCATGGAGCATACATGCCCAAGGGGACAGCCTAAAACATGATTGCAAATGACACCCTCTCACATCTCTTCATGAATAGTCATGTAAGATTCTCATAGATTCCTCCAGCACTAACTGGTGCTGGCTCACGCTCTCCAGCAACCCGCTCTCTCTCATCTTTCAGAGTGGACTGTCTCTTTAAATAACCACTGATACTGCTATTTTTCACTTGGATGAGCCCAGAGTTTTCCATTTCTCTCTTGTAGCTACTCTTATCTCTTTAATAAGCCTTTTGTTTACATTATTAATTGTCTCTTGGCAGAAGTGATTCTCTCAAGTTAGACAGTAACTGAGGATTCCCTTCACCCCTCCTGGTAACAATATTGCTGATCTTGGCTTTTAAAATAGTCTGAAAATCCATGCCTTTTAATTGGTGTTTTCACAGTACTGTAACCTTTAGTATGGCTGAATGTAAGTCTACTATGTTGCTGTTTTCTGCTTACCCTTGTGTTATTTCTTCCGTTTTCTTCTTTATTGGCTGATTAGTTATACCATCTTATTTGTTTTATAGTCACTCTAGGAATTATGCTATGTTTGTTGTACATCTTACATCATCCATACAAATATTATTATGGAATTTCTTTTTTTTCTTTTTTTTATTATTACTATAAGTTTTAGGGTACATGTGCACACTGTGCAGGTTAGTTACATATGCATACATGTGCCATGCTGGTGTGCTGCACCCATTAACTCGCCATTTAGCATTACGTATATCTCCTAATGCTATCCCTCCCCCCTACCCCCACCCCACAACAGTCCCCAGAGTGTGATGTTCCCCTTCCTGTGTCCATGTGTTCTCATTGTTCAATTCCCATCTATGAGTGAGAACATGCGGCGTTTGGTTTATTGTCTTTGCGATAGTTTACTGAGAATGATGATTTCCAATTTCATCCATGTCCCTACAAAGGACATGAACTCATCATTTTTTATGGCTGCATGGTATTCCATGGTGTATATGTGCCACATTTTCTTAATCCAGTCTATCGTTGTTGCACATTTGGGTTGGTTCCAAGTCTTTGCTGTTGTGAATAGTGCCGCAATAAACATACGTGTGCATGTGTCTTTATAGCAGCATGATTTATAGTCCTTTGGGTATATACCCAGTAATGGGATGGCTGGGTCACATGGTATTTCTAGTTCTAGATCCCTCAGGAATCGCCACACTGACTTCCACAATGGTTGAACTGTTTGACAGTCCCACCAACAGTGTAAAAGTGTTCCTATTTCTCCACATCCTCTCCAGCACCTGTTGTTTCCTGACTTTTTAATGATTGCCATTCTGACTGGTGTGAGATGGTATCTCATTGTGGTTTTGATTTGCATTTCTCTGATGGCCAGTGATGATGAGCATTTTTTCATGTGTTTTTTGGCTGCATAAATGTTTTCTTTTGAGAAATGTCTGTTCATATCCTTCGCCCACTTTTTGATGGGGTTGTTTGTTTTTTTCTTGTAAATTTGTTTGAGTTCATTGTAGCTTCTGGGTATTAGCCCTTTGTCAGATGAGTAGGTTGCGAAAATTTTCTCCCATTTTGTAGGTTGCCTGTTCACTCTGATGGGAGTTTCTTTTGCTGTGCAGAAGCTCTTTAGTTTAATTAGATCCAATTTGTCAATTTTGGCTTTTGTTGCCATTCCTTTTGGTGTTTTAGACATGAAGTCCTTGCCCATGCCTATGTCCTGAATGGTAATGCCTAGGTTTTCTTCTAGGGTTTTTATGGTTTTAGGTCTAACGTTTAAGTCTTTAATCCATCTTGAATTAATTTTTGTATGAGGTATAAGGAAGGGATCCAGTTTCAGCTTTCTACATATGGCTAGCCAGTTTTCCCAGCACCATTTATTAAATAGGGAATCCTTTCCCCATTGCTTGTTTTTCTCAGGTTTGTCAAAGAGCAGATAGTTGTAGATATGCAGCGTTATTTCTGAGGGCTCTGTTCTGTTCCATAGATCTATATCTCTGTTTTCGTACCAGTACCATGCTATTTTGGTTACTGTAGCCTTGTAGTATAGTTTGAAGTCAGATAGCGTGATGCCTCCAGCTTTGTTCTTTTGGCTTAGGATTGACTTGGCGATGCGGGCTCTTTTTTGGCTCCATATGAACTTTAAGGTATTTTTTTTCCAATTCTGTGAAGAAAGTCATTGGTAGCTTGATGGGGATGGCATTGAATCTATAAATTACCTTGGGCAGTATGGCCATTTTCACGATATTGATTCTTCCTACCCATGAGCATGGAATGTTCTTCCATTTGTTTGTATCCTCTTTTATTACATTGAGCAGTGGTTTGTAGTTCTCCTTGAAGAGGTCCTTCACATCCCTTGTAAGTTGGATTCCTAAGTACTTTATTCTCTTTGAAGCAATTGTGAATGGGAGTTCACTCATGATTTGGCTCTCTGTTTGTCTGTTATTGGTGTATAAGAATGCTCGTGATTTTTGTACATTGATTTTGTATCCTGAGACTTTGCTGAAGTTGCTTATCAGCTTAAGGAGATTTTGGGCTGAGACAATAGGGTTTTCTAGATATACAGTCATGTCATCTGCAAACAGGGACAATTTGATTTCCACAGACTAGCAAATTGGATAAAGAGTCAAGACCCATCAGTGTGCTGTATTCAGGAAACCCGTCTCACGTGCAGAGACACACATAGGCTCAAAATAAAAGGATGGAGGAAGATCTACCAAGCAAATGGAAAACAAAAAAAGGCAGGGGTTGCAATCCTAGTCTCTGATAAAACAGACTTTAACAAATATCAAAGGAGACAAAGAAGGCCATTACATAATGGTAAAGGGATCAATTCAACAAGAAGAGCTAACTATCCTAAATATATATGCACCCAATACAGGAGCACCCAGATTCATAAAGCAAGTCCTGATTGACCTACAAAGAGACTTAGACTCACACACAATAATAATGGGAGACTTTAACAACCCACTGTCAACATTAGACAGATCAACGAGACAGAAAGTCAACAAGGATACCCAGGAATTGAACTCAGCTCTGCACCAAGCGGACCTAATAGACATCTACAGAACTCTCCACCCCAAATCAACAGAATACACATTTTTTTCAGCACCACGCCACACCTATTCCAAAATTGACCACATAGTTGGAAGTAAAGCTCTCCTCAGTAAATGTAAAAGAACAGAAATTATAACAAACTATCTCTGAGACCACAGTGCAATCAAGCTAGAACTCAGGATTAAGAAACTCACTCAAAACCACTCAACTACATGGAAACTGAACAACTTGTTCCTGAATGACTACTGGGTACATAACGAAATGAAGGCAGAAATAAAGATGTTCTTTGAGACCAACGAGAACAAAGACACAACGTACTAGAATCTCTGGGACACATTCAAAGCAGTGTGTAGAGGGAAATTTATAGCACTAAATGCCCACAAGAGAAAGCAGGAAAGATCCAAAATTGACACCCTAACATCACAATTAAAAGAACTAGAAAAGCAAGAGCAAACACATTCAAAAGCTAGCAGAAGGCAAGAAATAACTAAAATCAGAGCAGAACTGAAGGAAATAGAGACACAAAAAACCCTTCAAAAAATGAATGAATCCAGGAGCTGGTTTTTTGAAAGGATCAACAAAATTGATTGACCGCTAGCAAGACTAATAAAGAAAAAAGAGAGAAGAATCAAATAGGTGCAATAAAAAATGATAAAGGGGATATCACCACCGATCCCACAGAAATACAAACTACCATCAGAGAATACTACAAACACCTCTACGCAAATAAACTAGAAAATCTAGAAGAAATGGCTAAATTCCTTGACACATACACTCTCCCAAGACTAAACCAGGAAGAAGTTGAATCTCTGAATAGACCAATAACAGGCTCTGAAATTGTGGCAATAATCAATAGCTTACCAACAAAAAAGAGTCCAGGACCAGATGGATTCACAGCCGAATTCTACCAGAGGTATAAGGAGGAACTGGTACCATTCCTTCTGAAACTATTCCAATCAATAGAAAAAGAGGGAATCCTCCCTAACTCATTTTATGAGGCCAGCATCACCCTGATACCAAAGCCGGGCAGAGACACGACCAAAAAAGAGAATTTTAGACAAATATCGTTGATGAACATTGATGCAAAAATCCTCAATAAAATACTGGCAAACCGAATGCAGCAGCACATCAAAAAGCTTATCCACCATGATCAAGTGGGCTTCATCCCTGGGAGGCAAGGCTGGTTCAATATACACAAAGCAATAAATGTAATCCAGCATATAAACAGAACCAACGACAAAAACCACATGATTATCTCAATAGATGCAGAAAAGGCCTTTGACAAAATTCAACAACCCTTCATGCTAAAAACTCTCAATAAATTAGGTATTGATGGGGTGTATCTCAAAATAATAAGAGCTATCTATGACAAACTCACAGCCAATATCATACTGAATGGGCAAAAGCTGGAAGCATTCCCTTTGAAAAGTGGCACAAGACAGGGATGCCCTCTCTCACCACTCCTATTCAACATAGTGTTGGAAGTTCTGGCCAGGGCAATTAGGCAGGAGAAGGAAATAAAGGGTATTCAATTAGGAAAAGAGGAAGTCATATTATGGAATTTCACATAAAATATGCTCAACAGTATACTTCCACTTCCCCTTCTGTTATCAGTGCAATATAATCATATTTTTTCTTCTACGTAATGTTAGAAATATCCAATATATTGTTATATTTTTACTTTTAACCAATAATTTTACTTTTGAAATTTTTGAAATGAGGAAAAATGCTTTCAGTACTCACGTTTAACATTCCCCTCTTTCATTCCTTAGCGCAGATCCAGATTTCAAACTGGCATCCTTTTCCTTCTGCCTCACGAATATTCTTGGCTGGGTTAGGTGGCTCATGCCTGTAATCCCAGCACTTTGGGAGGCTGAGGCGGGTGGATCACTTGAGGTCAGGAGTTCAAGACCAGCCTGGCCAACATGGCAAAACCCCGTTTCTACTAAAAATACAAAAAGTAGCCAGGTGTTGTGGTGCACACCTGTAGTCTCAGCTACTTGAGAGGTGGAGGCAGGAGAATCGCTTGAACCTGGGAGCCAGAGGTTGCAGTGAGCCGAGATGGTGCCATTGCACTCCAGCCTGGGTGACAGAGCCAGACTCTGCCTCAAAAATAAAAATAAATAAATAAATAATAAATAAATAAATAAATAATATTCTTTATAATTTCTTGTAGCTCAGGTCTGCTGGTGATGAATTCCTTAATGCTTTGTTTGATTGAAAAGGTTTTTATAGGCTTTTTTCTTTTTTAAAAAAATATTTCACTGGTTATCCAGTTTAGAATCTGTGTTTCTATTCATTGTGCTTTCACCATTTAAGTATATCATCACATTGTCTTTTTATTGCATAATTATGATACAAAATTAGTAGAGAATCCTGTCATTTTTACTCTGCACATACAAAATATTCTCTGATTACTTTTAAGATTTTTTTTTAGATTTTTAAGATTGTCTCTTTATAAATTATTTGATTTGACTTTTTTGACTTTTGTTTGTTTTGGTATTCTCTGAAATTTGTTGAGCTTTTTAGATCTTTGTATACATAATATTCAAATTTACTAAACTTTCAGCCATTATTTATTCAGATGTTGTTTCTGCCTTACCCGTTTTTCGGATACTCTATTTCTGTGTGTTTTACAGTGCATTCTATCATACACAAACTCATAGTGCCTGTTTCTTTTTTTATTGTTGTATGTTCAAAATAAATGATTTTTTCCCCACAGTGTTAAATCTATTGTTATTCTCCTCCGGTACAATTTTTAAAGTCACATATTTTATTTGTTATATCTAGATGTTCCATTTTGGTTTTATACGTTTAATTTATCTTTTCATTAGGTTCGTGTTTTCTTGTAAATATTCAACCATGGTTACAAGCTTTGTTTTAATATCCAGGTCTGTTTGTTTCCTCGTATCTGTCCTTTCTTGTTTTCTTTTTTTTATTTGACTGATTTTTCTCCTCATTACTGTTTGCATTTCTGATTCTTGGCTTCTCTATTTTTCTTATTGGTTTGGGCCATTATGAATGCTATGTTATTTTTTGTCCTCTATTCCAGTGTGTTGCTTTGCTGTCTTCTGACTTCAATTCTGTTTTCAAAGAGAAATCTGTGATCTTCTTGTCCCTTTTACCTCTGTATACAGTATGCCTTTCTTCCCCAGCCCCTGATTGATTTTAAAATATTCTCTTTAGTTCACACAGCTTCTGCTTTGTGTTTATTTAGCTTCTTGGATATGTGGGTGTATAGTTTTGTTAAATTGGGAAATTTTTTTGCCATTACATCTTCAGATAATTTTCTGACCACCCCACTTCTGACCATCCAGGCACTCTAACTGCATGTACATTAAACTGCTTGAAATTGTCCCGTAGCTTACTCACACTGTTTTTTTTATTTGTTTTTTTCCTCTATACATTTAATGTGAATAGTTTTTAGTAATGTATCTTCAAGATCTTTTCTAGTTGTCATCGAATTATCTAATTATCATCAAACTTTTCTCCTTATAATCAAATTTGCCCTTTACCTTGTATCACACATTATAGTTTTTATATCTCAAGTTATATTTGGGTTATTTTTATACCCTCTGTATCTCTACTTAACTTTTTGAACCTATGGAATGAATGTAATTATAATAATAAATGATTTGATTTCCATGTGTGCTAATTCAGTTCTTAGTTGGTTTTAAATGAATTTTTTTCTCACAGGCCATATTTTCACGTTCATTTTAGGTCTGGTGATTTTTTACTGGATGCCAGATATTGTGATTTATGTTTTAGGAGTGTGGAGATTTTAATATCCCTGTAAATATTTCTGAGCTCTGCTTTCGGGATAGTTAAGTCACCTGGAAAACATTTGGTTCTTTTGTATCTTTAGCTTAAGATTTATTGGGTACGATCAGAGCACTGTTCAGATTAGGGGTGATTATTTCTCACTGCTAAGGTAAAACTTATCTGTGTACTCTACACATTGCTTCATGTTCAAGACATTTTCCATTACGGCAGGTGGGAATGGATGTTCCAGCCCTGTGAGAACTCTGGGCACTGCTACCTCTAATATTTGTGGATGTTTCTTGCCTTGACTTTGGTAGTTTCCTCAGGTGTATGTTCTGATCTGTGCTTAACTGAATAGTGAGGGGTAACTTGTGCAGACATCTAGAGTTCTCTCTCTCTCTCTCTCTCTCTCTCTTTCTCTCACTTCAAGCAGGGGAAATGCCAGACATTTATAAAATCATCAGATCTCATCAGATCCTGCCTCAGCCTCCTGAGTAGCTGGGACTACAGGCATGCACCACCACACACGGCTTTTTTTTTTTTTTTTCCCTGAGATGGAGTTCTGTCATCCAGGCTGGAGCGTAGTGGTACATCCTGGGCTCACTGCAACCTCTGCTTCCCAGGTTCAAGCAATCCTCCTGCCTCAGTCTTCTGAGTAGCTGGGATTACAGGTGCCCGCTACCACGCCTAGATAATTTTTGTAATTTTTTTTTTTTTTTTTTTTTTAGTAGAGATGGGGTTTTGCCACGTTGGCCAGGCTGGTCTTGAACTTCCGATCTCAGGTGATACACCCGCCTCATCCTCCCAAAGTGCTTGGATTACAGGCATGAGCCACCGCACCCAGCCTAATTTGTGTATTTTTAGTAGAGACGGGGTTTCACCATATTGGCCAGGCTGGTCTTGAACTCCTCACCTCATGATCTGCCCGCCCCGACCTCCCAAAGTGTTGGGATAACAGGCATGAGCCACTGCGCCCAGCCTTTTTTTTTAAACTTTGTGCCGCAAAGCTGAGTGACTGGCACAGTAGGAAACAGAGTGTATCCAGAAAGCTTTATTATTTTGACACAGCTACCTATAACTTACGTTTAAAAGAGGTGATTTCAAACTACACACATATATTCTATTCTTTCAGATATGTATTGCTGCATTAAAAAATTACCCCCAAATTTTATTACTTATAAAAACAATGATTTAATTTGTTTACAATTTTGTCAGTCATCAATTTTTTACTGTGCTTATCTGAAAAACTTTTTTTCCTCTGGCTGTCATCAATTTCAAGTAAATGTGATTAAATCAATTCAAAATGAAGAAAAAAATGGCCCGTAGGCCTAAAATAGCATTTAAAAAAGTTCCAGTCTTTGCCAGCGTTTCTTTTTCTCTATTAAATACTCTTTTAGCCTTCCAACTTTATATTCAATGATAGCTATTATGGATTTCGATTATGGGAGGTCTTTGCATATAAACAATCATTTTTCAGTTACTTTTGTTGTATAAAAAACTACCCCAAATTTATTAACTTGTGAAAACAACATTTCATTTTCCCATTTTGTTTTTCTGTGTTTCAGAAATTTGGGCTTAAATGACTAATTCTAATGGTCTCCTATGAATCACTCATGTTATCGTGATCATCTGGTCAGTCTGTTGAGGTTGGGATGTCCAAAACGCCCTAATTCACGTGTTTAGTATTCAGGACTGCTTTTTAAATATGTCATGTATCTTCAACAGGCTAACCCGGCCTTCTTCAAATGGCAGAAGAGTTAACAGCAGCAAAAGAAGGCAAGCTCCATTGTTCAAGTACATACTTTGTAAGCCTTTGCTTGTGACATTTTGCTAATATTTCATTGTCCAAAGCAATTCACACACCAAAACCAGGGTCAATGTGGGGAATGCTCTGCAGATGTGATGACAGGGAGGATTGATGTTCCAGGGACCATCTGTAGCAATCTGCATACACAGCCACATCACTTGTTTATGTCCAGGTTTTCACCAGAACTGAAGATCCTCTCTTAATATATTTAAACATTTCAGAAAATACAACAAAGCCATTTATTTTTCTTGGAGATGCCTCTCTTGATTCCCACCACTGTCTGATGCTAATGTTTACTTTATGTGCTAAATGCCTACTTCATAGTCCTCTTCCAGGGACTGTCATTCATCTCACACCTGCACAATCCTGTTGCATCTTTCCTTTGTTATACCACCTATTTTGTGGAATCCATGCATAGTAGACAACTGTTATACTGTTATAACCGATTTTATTTTTAACTTATGTCTCCCCAACAAAGTTTAAGTAAATTTTTCTTCACTTTTAATTTTCCACATTGTGATTACTTCCTTTCCAATGGATAATGAAAAAAATCTACATTTTCCATACTCCACTAGGTTATGGGCATAGTGACTTAGATTCATCCAATAAGTTTCACCCACTGCTGATCTGGCAGTTAGTGCATGGGAGCTATATGGTATGGCAGCTGCATGTGGAAATACTGACTTCTGGAGTTACGGGACCTCTGATTTTCAGTCCAGAGCATGAAAGTGCAGCACTGTAGACAGGAAGAGCAGTGATATTTTCATTAGAAATTTCTCAGAAGTGGCTAGAATCTGTCCCTGTCTCTGTTATCCCTAGCCTTGTATCATATAAGTCAACAAACAATCTAGCCATCCCAAAGTATTTGAATAAACAATGTCTTTTAATGAACACTTTTCTCATTCAGACAGTTCAAGTGAATTTTTTCATTTGCAACCAAGAGCCATAATGGATACAACATGTTATCCTCTTTCTTGGTTTCCACTTTATTTTGGTAATATTCATCTTCTAAGCATCTTCATGTTATTAAGTCCATGAGAGGCTTATTTGTAATATTCTTGTGTCTTAGACATTTTGTGCTGCTATAACAAAATACCACAGACTGGGTCATTTATAAACAACAAAAATTTATTTCTCCCTATTCTGGAGGCTGAGAAGTCCAAAATCAAGGTGCTGGCTGGTGATGGCCCAGTCTCTCTTCTTCCAAGATGATACCTTGTTCCTGCATCATCCAAGAGGGAGGAAATCTGTGTCCTCACATGGCAGAAGGGCAAAAGGGCCTAAACCAGTTTCCTCCAGCCCTCTAACAAGGTACTAATCTGTATATGAGTATGGTGCCTGGCATGATTTGGCTCTGTGTCCTCATCCACATCTCATCTTGAATTGTAATCCCCCTGTGTCAAAGGAGGAACCTAATTGGAGGTGATTGGATTATGGAGGTGGTTTCCCCCATGCTGCTGTCGTGATAGTGAGTGAGTTCTCATGAGACTGGATTGTTTTGTAAGTGTCTGGCCTTTCCCCTGCTTGCACTCACTCCCTCCTGCCACCTTGTGAAGAAGGTGCTTGCTTCCCTTTCCACTATGATTATAAGTTTCCTGGGGCCTCCCCAGCCATGCAGAACTGTGAGTCTATTAAACCTCTGTCCTTTATAAATTACCCAGTCTTGGGTGCTTCTTTATAGCAGTGTGGAAGCAGACTAATATAGAGCCATTATAACTTAGTCGCTTCCCAAAAAGCTCTGCTTCCTAACACCACCGCAATAGGGATTACACTAAAATGGGAATTTTAGAGGGGACACATTTAAACCATAGCATCACAATTACTTGAAAATTTTAAATGAACCTTTACAATTGATTATAAACTTCTCTGGGTGAAAAATAGAGGTTGGACATCCATTCCCATTAGCATTTTAAAGGTTTTCTTTGTCCGCTTTTAAGTTGAGCCCAGTTTGATTCCGTGATTCTTTTTACGTGGTTTGACTTTTTATTCTGTCTGAAAGCTTTTAGAGATCATGACATTGTTATTTTTATGTTTCACCAAAAATGTGCTATTATTCCATTTTATTCCTTATGCTTGGCATTCAGTTTTTATTTTGTATTTAAAAACTTTATATTTTATGATGATGAAAAATGTTCTTATATTATTTCTTTAATATTTTCCTGCCATTCTTTTTGTTGTCTTTGTTCTGGAACAACTTTTATTCAGATATCTCCTGAAAAGAAACTTTAATTTACTTATATTTTTCTTCCAGTTCTCTATATTTTTCTACTTTTGTGATAATGCTTAGAAAACTCCCAATTTTACCTTCACAACTTATAATAAATGTATCATCCCTGCCTTCATTAAACATGTCTGCAGCTTTTTAAAAAATCATTTATTAAAGGGTTGATGATCCCCAACGTTCTGGTTTTCTTCACATATTAACTTTACCTACCTCTGAGGATATTAACATTTTTTGAAGTTTTTTTTGTCTTATCTCTTTTTATAATACTTGCTTTGGAATATTTATTATTCTATCTGACATTTATCAGAAATGTAATCACTTGTAGATTGTTTATATTTGAGGGAACACTGAAATGATTATTGAAAGCTCTGTGTTCCTGTTTGATGGTCTATGCCGTGGTATGAGGTGCAGACCTGGATGTATCTATGGCACCTTCTTAGAGACTACCTACGGATGTTTTATATGGGGCTACCAAGTTGGATCAGAGCAAGTAATCCACTGTTCTTACTGGTGAGAGGGGTCTATAAACTTGGTTGTTAGTGTCAGGAGAACAAAATGTGGAAGAGGAAAATCGTGACTCAAAATTCTTTCGGCAGACTTTTGCTGAGCCCCCCGTTTTTCTTAAGGCATATCGCTACTGTCCTTTTGGATCCCTTTTATCTCACATTTAAAGTTACTTTTATTCAGAATATTGAGAAAGTACATTTCTAAATTTTTCAGGGATATGTAGACACTACCTATAAGATTGAAGTTCAACCCTCATAAAGTACAAATCACCCATTCGTATTACAGTTTCCAAAATGTTCTTGTCTTGTTTTCACTGCTTATATCATTCCCTTTCTTTCTTTTATTTTGAGGTTACGTCTTTTTTTATTCTTTCACTGTCAGGTTCGTGTAGATTTTGAAGACAATAAACTAAATATATCTATGTATCCATCGTATTAAGTGAATTGGGTGTGATAGTAAAATTTTTGAAGAAAAGTATAATGTTCAATTATTTTTGAAAAGCTTAGTAATTTATGGCAATTCTGCTTATCGGAACAACATGCTATAATTAAAATACTTTTTATAAAGATTACATACTTTACGGAAACTGGCTATGGTGAGGATTAGACTCATAACCAATTTTACATCCATTGTGATTGCAATAATTTTTAAATGTTCATTAATAGGAAGCAACAAGTATTACATGGTATACCTCAAGGTATTATCAATGTATAGGAGTGATTAAATGACAGATTTCTTGTAATCATTTTTCATTATTTCTGTATTCTCTCTGTTTACTTCAATGGGTAGGTGACATTTTTTAAAAATGAAAAAGAACTCAGACAAGAGAATACATGTGTAAAAAATTGTTTATTTACATAAAATCATCATTTCTATGTCTTATGTAAAAAGTAACACTGTCCTCTTCACGCATAGCTGGCCAATTGTTTCTACCAGCTGGACATATTGGCAATTTACCAAGAGAATGGTGCTCATACCTAATTTCCATAATTATGGAAATTATTTAGCAGCTGCTGTTTCTTTTCTATTTAACCTTTTTGTAGAAATATGTATTTTGTAAAAGGATTGTAGAAGGATGATTAGTCTATCTGTGTACCGTTAGTATAGACAACATGGAGAGATAGAACATTAACTAGCTATGTTTTAACCATCATTAGCTATGCGACTCTAGGAAAATATATATATATATGTCTTTTCTCAGTGTAAATATTTTTAATCTATTGAATGAAAGTTTGACTCCAACATAGCTCTGATCAGCAATGTTATACCCACTTTGCTTATAACTGAGAAACCTATTTGAAATGATTTACCCTAGATATTTTCAAGTTTTCCCATTTCACTGTGCTCTTTGCATCACAGTAATTTTTTCATGGCATGCTTTGGGCCAACAGAAGTACCAAACAGTTTCAATGTATTTATTAAAAAGTTTCAAACAACTTAATAAATACTTATATCCTAAATTGGAACAATAAAAATATATGTTATATATGTTAAATGATAGAAAAAACATTTTTGTTTCCTTCTTAAATAATCAGAATTACTTACTAGTAAAAGTGACTTTTGGGTACTGTACTGCCTCTAAAACCTGGAACCAGATTGGACACCACCACCCTCATTTCTGTTCCACAGTTATTTTCTTGCTTTATATTGGTGTTTGCTTCTAATTCCAACACCCGCTAAAATCCCAGCTTCACATTGTTGAAAGGAATGCAATGGAATCTAATGTGCAAACTGTGAAATATCTCAAGCTGCTAGTTCATATAGCTTTCAAAAGATATTAAATATCTCTTCTTTTGTTTCAAAAAATGTAAACTGTCTCTTAGAGTTATCTCTGTGGTTCTGCAGGATGCTTCAACACATAGTTTTGGAATTGTGGACTTACGTAACATATCTGGAAATATTTAGAAAGCTAATATTTGCTCTTCTGGAGACATGTTTAGATGTAAAGACATCAGACTATTCTTTCATAGAAATGTTTATAAATACCAGAGCTAGAAGAATCTCTAAATTGTACTTCATTCACTTAGCTTGTTTTACAGATGAAGCCATCAAAACAAGTAAATTGCATGGCCTGCCAAAGGACACAGAGATAATTCATAGACTATCACTGTTTGATGTTTTATTACAATGTCCTGTTGACATATCAGTCTTGGTCACTAAATAACAGAAATCATGTCTTTAGTCTTTCATTTCCATAGTCTTGGTACAAAGGACATTGTATATGCTCAATAAATGTCTCTTTAACCTATAAAAAAGTTGAGATAAGCATATGAAATCAGATCTTATACATCTTTCATGTCATAATACCTTTGATAAATGAGTTTCTGCAGTCATTTATCATACAAAATCCAAATTTGCTTGCTTGGCAGAAAAATCAATATTCTTCTTGCCTCCAGATTCTAAATAGTTAAAAAGTATTTATATTTCATTAGAATATCTTTCAGAGTATCAGTCTCATTATATATATATCTTAGTCTCACCAATTTTTGTCTTAATTAGCAACCTAAAAATTTGATTATTTCAAATATACTCAACTAACTTTTTCACTCTCAGATATTGAAAAAAAAAGTCTAATCAAGATGAAAGATCTGGTTAGAAAAATAATTCTCAAACTAATATACAATTATATATATTATTTTATTGATATGCTTCTTTATTCAGTCTACAAATTTAATTTAAAAATTCTTAATTGCCATTTGCTGTTGTAGCTCCTGGGAGTTAAAAAAACAGGACAAAATGCTACTGTTAGTAATTCGAAATCTGGTAAAATATACAAAATCATAAACAACTAGCTCTAATAAAATGTGATGAATGCTGCTGTATCAGAACAATCATGACACTAAACATCAAGAATAGTTTAATGTCTTCATGTAGTTCAGAGACTTCTGAGAGTACAGTTGAAGCAAGGGAGAAAGTCTGGTCAGGATGAAGAAAAAGTATGAGCATAAGTGAAGGATCCATGATGTTTAAGAAGTTTCTGGGAGAAGATACATAGCAAGGCGTGTTGAAGTTTGAAAATGAGAAGAGCTAAAGGAAGAATATTACTCTGGTAAAAATAATCGAAGGAATTGCGTCTCAGAGGGTTTGAGTAACCCATGTTGCCTGGGAGGTACTCCCTGTCAGAATCCCATGACACTCTTGATAAATGGTGTTTTTTCAGGGTTTTCTCTGGAGTAAATATTGAGCTATGATTCAAATTTTGGTCTTCTGAATAAGTCACAGGAGCAAGAATGATCTGTGTTTGAACTCTAATTGTTATATAACCTTGGAATTTTTTTTTTTTTTTTTTTTTTTTACTTTTCTCATATCGAATTTTTCCATCAGAAAATGTGGATAACAGAAATCTTGAACTGTTCGTATGGAAATTAAATAGAATAAATTTATATTGCCTCATACAATGACAAACCCACAGAGTTGTTTTTACAAACGAAAGAAATAAAGTTAGATTATGTGTCTCATTCAAAATCCATTAAAACACAGCTCTTAACATTTTCACACTAATGCTTTAATCTGCTTTTGGCATTTTCCTGAAGGAAGAATTAGCAAATTTCAACAGGCACAAGAATTAATACTTAACATAACTGAGAGAAGCAAGCAAAGTTTAAATAGTTATGATTATATTTTATATATAGTAGGGACTGCAAAAAACTGGGGATATCATGACCAATCTAAAGAGACATCCAATGTCAGGTCCAAGTTCAAGTGAAAGGTGTCATGTTGGAATATGGGATAGTTATTTTTCAAGAGAATCTAGAAATATGGATTTCTTTAAAACATATTTTGAATGCTTTTGTTCAGCAGTAATCCTGTGCCTTGTGTACCCTCTGCGTCAACAAGGCTTCAAATCCATGGCTATTCTAACCAGTGCTAAAGGAGGCTTTTTTTGTTTGTTTGTCTATTTGTTTGTTTTAATTTCTATGCCAAGCTATAGAAGCTTTTCTTGATTTTACCAGTCTTTTCACTGCTGTTGCTTATGTGAATGACCTGCTGTATAAATGGCCTGCAAGCGAGCTCAGATAACTTTGGGAGAATGTGCATTGCTGACATGTCTTATCCACAGATATCCAAAGGATAAAGCGGGTGGTCGAACTGAGTTCTCTTCCTTGAGGTGTCTCTGTCGTTCCATAGATAATGAAAAAAGTAGATTCCAGGGAAAATGGTCATTTTGCATACTAATTAGTTTCTGGGATAACAAATGAGATGAGATAATTTGCTCCCTTTTCAGCATTATAAACTTTCTGTGCTTTAGGCATTGGGTGACCTGATTAGGTAGGACCACAGCTATAGAACACAGTAATAAAATGAAGGAGAAAGGAAGAAAGATTTTCCAAGAGGCAGACTTCTGTAGAGAAAGCCCTCAGAGGCATGCAGGAAAACAAATTAATTTTTCATCTGGGACAATGCAGCTTCCTCCTTGGCAAGGAACTTGACTCCATTCAGGTGAGATAGTTGTTTGCCATCGTTTGACTTCTCATGCCCATGATTGTCCTCTGACTTCTGTCATCCTCCACACTTTTCTTCCTCTCCTGTTTATTTTCTCAATACATGGAGGTCATCAGATATAATAAAAGTTTAATCCAAATGTCTCTTTAGAAAAAGGCCACTGTGAAACAGGAACAGGAATTATTAGGGGAGGTGATTATGAAACCATATGTTTGGACACTATACTGGTGAGCACTTAAGTTTGTGTATTTGCTCCATTGTCCCCACTTATTGCCTGAAGCCTGCTCAATGAGGGTGGGGTGGGAAGAGCATCTGTTTAGCATTTAGAGACCTTGGTTGAATCAGGGTAACAAAGGGACATTAGGAAACTGTTAACTTCTCTCAAGGTTGAGCTCTTATCTCTAAAATCTACTAACTCTGTTATCATTGTATTGCTTTCAGGATTAAAGTAGTTAATTTAGGTAAAATCACTAGCAGATATTATTCAACAAATGGTATATCTCTATGATTGTTTTTTCCCCCTGAATATTGTTTTGACATTGTTGACTCCATCTTACTTCTAGCCTCCAAGCTGTCCTTCTTCATTTCCGGTTGTAGCTTAAGCTAAATTTGGGAGGAATTTTATTTGTAGTTTCACCTTAAAGGAAGGATGATGATAACCCTTTCAAAACCACTCTTTCCATATTTGGGACCAAAACTGCCATTGTAATACTAATGAAAGGCCATAATGTTAGGATTATGAGAGGGGCCTGGATTCTGCTAAGATATAGGTTTAGTTACATGATAAGCAGCCATTATTCTGGAGGTCATAAGATTTGTAACTTCCCCAATTACTCATAGATAAAAATAGATAAAAATCACTTTTGTTGACCCTCATATTGGGCCGACTCAGCACACAAGGACCGCTTTCCACACCCCTGTGATTTCACCCCAACCAATCAGTGGTATGCATTCCCTAGTGCCTGCCTGCCAAATTATCCTTAAAAATTCCCAGTCTCCAAATTTTGGGGGAGACTGATTTGAGTAATAAACTCCAGTTTTCCACTTATATATACTGTATATATATGTGTGTGTGTGTATAAAATATGTATACTATATATGATATATATATTATATATATGTATATGGATTTATAAAAGGTAAAAATAATAAACAAGCTTGGACAATGCAAAAGCTACTCAAGAGCTTATAGCCTAGATCAATAAAAAAAGATAATCATAAAAAAATCTGCCTGAATTCACAGTTATTGCAGTTGTTAAATTTTGCTCTGAGTATTCTAAGATACAAGATGAAAAGTGAAGATATGATCACTAAAACATTCTTTTAATATCACAATTGAATAAATGTTCTAATTCTTCTTAAGTAGCAAAATTTAGAATTTTGCTGTAAATCTTTCTAAATAAAATGTCCTCTGTTGAGGCCTTAATACTGCTTACAACGTAGGCAGGTGATGTATAACTCTATTTAAAATTAGTGTCCAATGGAATCACCTCATATCCAACTATCTGTGTTTACATTGTTTACCTATCAGAGAATCTCAGGCCAAGTTCAATATGTGGATTATTTCAGGTCCGGCTACATTAGATTATCTCCTTATCAGTATTTGGGGAAACAAACTAATGATTGTTTACCCCTCAGGTGTAATGTTACACCTGAATAACATTTGGGAGAGGGAGGCAAAAATTAAACAGCAAAAATACTCCAAATATTCTTCAGTGTTTGATATGCAATTACTTAATGCCACTTTGGACTTTGTCATTTGATATGCGAACATTCAGCTTTAGGGATAACTATTGCTGACCTTTGGGCATAAAGGTTTTTTTTTTTAATGCGCTGTTAGAAAATGCTGTGACAATCTGCACCTGATTCATAGACCTGTAATTTCACAGAATATATTATTCTGAATTTGGATTTAAATTAGTAAAGAAGAATTTCATTAAACATTTATTCAAAAAAGTTAACAATGTCAAGCAGTGGTGCAGAATATTTAAACTAAAATATAACGTGATTACTGAGGCATTCATTTGTATGGTTTATTACACTTACATCTAGTATATTGTTATGTCTTCCTGAAAAGCACAGGCCTGGAACAAAACTGATGCAGACAAAAAGAAAAGAAAGGAAGTAACAATTTCAACCGTTCTGCTTTTACAGAGTCAGTAAAAGGGAAAAACATATACACAAAAGACTTCAATTCTTTATGCTGAGCTCCTTTTAAGTAGTTATTCTTGATGCTCTGAGTGAAAAATAAAATTCATCAAATAAGTAAATAAATACATAAATATTCAACCAGAGGAGAGCTCAAATATTCTCAAGATAAATAAAGCAGCAAATCATAAGGATGATTCTTCCTTATCAGTGGGAAAAACACCATTCTGCCTTTTTGGGTTTTTCCTTTCAATGTTTGTAATAAAGAAAACCCATTTCAGTGAAGTGAAATTAGCAACTACTGAACACCATATCCTTGAATTTGATTCTAAGACATTTTTAAAGCCATAATATTCTGCTTAAGATGACACTAAAACGTACTGCCTCATTTTTAAAAGGTAGTTTGCTTTTCAAGGGAAAATAATTGCTCTACTCAAAGAAACCATACCTTGGTTTCTGCAGAATAAGGCAGTTTCTCTCTGTATGAATTAATACCTATATGTTACATATTTCTTTTTGCCGAATAAACATCCGCGTTCTACATACAAAAGCATTTCTGCAAAGAATATAGTGAAAACACTATTCTATCTTTGGTTCCCAAGAGGAAAAAAAGAGAAAAGAATACAAGTTTTGTTCTCATTGTTCATTAAAATTCCATGCCTCATTCATGGATTTCCTCAGTGTTCATTCCTTCTATTGAGGCTTTTCATCATACTAGTCAAATGGAATCTTTTCCTTCTTCAAAATTCCGTGTATTTTCCATCTGATTATTTCAAATAACTTTTTTTATACCACTAATCATTATTTCTATAAGCATCGCTTAACCTTGGAGAAGTAAATCTCTTAAAGGCAAAGACTAAGTCTACCCTATACCAAGAGTTCCTTGTGAATGCCAGGTGCAGAGGTGACCAGTGTATACATACTGATGCAAGAAAAACCTCCCAATAGTCTCTACCCTACCGAGGTGTGAAAAGAGTTTTGTATTCAAAATGATAGTAACAAATTATCTCTAATCGGAGTGGCACCTGTGTCTTTGTAGTGCCTGCCCTGTCATGACTAATGCCAACTATAGGAAATGCTTAATTATCTTTAAACACAGATGCTTTCATATCTCCTATGTGTTTATAAATGACACAAAAGCATTCACTTTTTCTAATTAACAGGGAGTCTTCCTTCTTCCAATAAAATCTTAAGTCAACTCTAACCTTTACTGATTACAGTAAGTCAACCATTACTGTAACTGCTTTAGATGCTGCTACTAGGTGCCATTTAGAAGACTGGTTCTACACAATTTACTCTGCCCTCTGTTTCAATAATAATATTTAAGTACAAATTCCTCCTGGCAACATTGTGTTTACTCCTGCTGGGCTTCAAGTTCATAGCTCTTTGATATGCTCAGTATTTTCTTCAACACCATTCCAAGTTCAACCTTTATTCTAATTTCATTCCAACCAGCCATTTCTCAATAATCCTTTCTGCTTAGCATAGGTACCACCTAAAATTTTTCTCTTATTAAGTTTTTTTTTCAGACTCTTGTTATCTTTTTCTCCCTGCAGATCAACTATAGGTCATGCTGTTTATAAAGACAGCTGTTTATACAAACAGCTTTCTATAACACGAAGTCTCAGGGTAGAAGGATTGGGATCTTGATCTCTTCTGGAAGTCCTGGTGCTCCTTATGTAAACTCGTCTATTTCCACTCTACAGCATGTATACTCAAGAATCTCAAGAATGGCGGTATTGTCCAAGCCACAGAAAATCAAGTTACATCCTTCCGCCCAAGCAACTATTTACCTTCTTATCTTATATTTGCCTAATGAAAAAGAATAAGTTCTCTAAAGGATTCCTCCCATAATCATAAAAATATGCTTCCAGGTGATTGCTGTTCTCCACCTGTGCACATAGAAGTAACAAGCATAATTTTTATTTACCTTTAATCATAAAGAGTAGTATTAGAAATGTAATCCTCCATAATGCCCAGTGTACAAAAACAGCACAAAGATTAACAATGGGACTTACGTAAAAAGTATATGTGACATAGAAGAGACAATGTAATTTCTCCATTATTATCAAAAGAATAATTGTGCTTCTAATCTGTCTCTGGTACTCCTTGTGTGATCCACTGCAACTAGCCCTTTGGATGCTTTAGTTTCCAGATTACTCATGTAGAGAATCCCAATATAACCTAACAGAACATGTATTTGTGATACATTGAATACATGTTTATTTTAAATTATTATTTGTCAGTGACACGAAGTTTTTTCTTCTTAATGAACAAAATAGATTGGTTGAAAAGATAGTCAAATATACCACTGAATATCAAACAAGTTATAAAATGATGATTACAACAGAATTATAGGTAAAGTAAAATGGAAATATCAGAAGTTAGAGTTTAGCTTAGGAAATCAGCATTATGACCAAATTTTAGATGTGATAAGTAGCAGACCTAGAGTTTGTCTTTCTGAGTCCAACCCCTGTCAGAAAATCCCCTGATTCAGAATCAGGGGTTGGATTTAGAAAGACTTAACTGAAAACTCTAGGTCTGTTCAGGTTTGCAATCCATAACAACTGCATGAAGATCAAATAGGGTATCACTTATGACAGGAACTGGTAAAGTAAAAAGCATTTTTAATATCTCATCTGTAAATGTTACTAATTATAATAATTTTGATACATTTAGTGTCTCTCATAGCTCCATTATGTACCCTGATCTTCATGTTGCTAGGGGAAAAATGTGCTGACTTTTTTCCAACGTAGAGATAAAGGCATGGCTTTGGAGTAGATTGCTAGCTATTTAAGCTCTCTGAGCTTTAATGACCTCATCTGTAAAAACCTGTGCAGCATTCAGAGAGAAATTAAATGAAAAAGTGAATGCATCCTATTTGCTCAAACTTGCCACTCCTAGAAAGGTCAACTATTTCTCCTTAAGAGGAAATGTCCGTCTGAGTAAATTTTGCAGAATATTAGTACCAGCAAAGATTTTACTGATAATCTAATTCCTTATTTCTTTTTAGAAGTGAAAGATGAAGCCCACTAATTTGATGTGACTTCCCAAAGATTATACACACATATGTAAGAAGTTCTAACATCTTTGAGACCCCTTTCTCTGCCTAGAGTAAGGTTGCAATTCTTAATGACAATTCTGAACTGACTTTCAGGGAATTCGCCCAAAACCACACCTGAAATTGAGGCAGGGTGAAAGATTTCATTAATATCAACTCTACTCCTTTCAGTATAACTGGTACTGCATATACACCTACTATTGTTCTAAGACACTGGTTAATGATGCTGAGAAAGTTAAAAAGTAGGGCAGAACAAAAACATATTTTATAAAACAAGTAATTTGTGAAAAATTATCTTAAATACATTTCTCTTCATAAAGTTTATGCTTCATCTCTCTATATATAAATTTGAAAATTATGTTTTGACAAATATCTTCATTTACCAGAAGACCAAGTAACTCATTTCATCAATGTATTTCATTATACATTAATTTTAATTAAGTCAGGCCAAATCCATACTTAAGCCTTTCTTTATGTTCAAGCTTAAGGTAGGAAGCACTAAGAGACAGAAATAAGAACTTACGTGCAGTAGAACTCCTAGAAGAAAGGCAATTTATTTTAGTTAATAGTTAAATTGATTATTAAGTTTGCCTTTTATGGGTTTATGTCACTTTTCAGTGGAAATATTTAGGAAATCTTTGTTTTGGCAGAATCTTCAAAATGGTTCTTTTGTTACACAAACATAAAGCAAATAGGTATGCAACTAATGTAGAAATACAGGAAGTAGATAGGCATTTTGTCAATTAAGCTTTTAATAACTAAATAGGGGGGTGATAAAATTATTCACTGATATGCAGAGCATCAGTTGTTCATAGGTTAGCTAAGTTTTGTAGACTCCAGAAATATTTTAGGAGAAAAGGGCCTAAAACCCTACTGTCTTTCCCTGTGATATGTATGATCACTTTCATGCTTGAACCTAGCTATGTCTGAAGCTTAGAGTATATACTTGGGAAAGTTCATTTCCTTCATCTGTGTCTCTGGACTTTACTATTGCATGATCTCCAACATGTAATGATACTTTCAGTACCAAGAGCCTCTGACCCTACTCATTTGGATTCTCACATAAGGCTTAATTCTAACTTGACAGCTTTGGTACATATTTCTGAATTTTAATATTTTGTGTTAAAAATGTTCAGATTCATAAGAAATTCTCTGCTAACCATAGGTTATTGCCTATCCCTTTAAGCTTTTCTTCAGTCTCCTTAATAAAACCACTATATGCTACATCTTCAAGCTAGAACTTCCAACCCTTCAGTGTGACACGGACCTCATTAAAAATGAAAACTTACCAGTAACTCAGCAGTGAGAATATAGCACCTCTATACAGTTTTTTTTTTCAAGTTTCCTTCTCTTGACATGGGAACCAGTGAAGATTAATCTTTAAAATATTTCAAGAGAGCATTTACCTCAATGGATTTTTTGACAAAAAAAGGAAGCAGCTGAGGCAAACAATGTAAGTAGAGAGTTTATTTGGACCAAGCTCGAGGGCTGCAACCCAGGAGCATAGATTCTATTTATCCTGAATATACACTCAAATCAGCAACGTAATAAGTGTTGCTTGTAAACAACTAGGGAAGTAAAAGGAAAGAAGAGGTAGTTCTTGAGTTGTTTACCAAAAATTTACATTAAAATAACATAAGCTATTTATAGGTTGTACATTGTTCTTTGTGTCACAGATTCTAGGAACATGAAAATAATGGGCGAGGCAGCTAGTCAGAGGCACAAGGACTGAACTCTTCCTAGGCATAGTGTGGCATCATATACATACTCATGTCTCTTTGGCCCTGCACACCTCACAGACTTCAGACTGCTCTGAGCTATTTTTCTTTATTTTTCTTTTTTCTTTTTTTTTATTTTATTATTATTATACTTTAAGTTTTAGGGTACATGTGCACAGTGTGCAGGTTAGTTACATATGTATACATGTGCCATGCTGGTGTGCTGCACCCATTAACTCGTCATTTAGCATTAGGTATATCTCCCAATGCTATCCCTCTCCCCTACCCCCACCCCACAACAGTCCCCAGAGTGTGATGTTCCCCTTCCTGTGTCCATGTGTTCTCATTGTTCAATTCCCACCTGTGAGTGAGAATATGCGGTGTTTGGTTTTTTGTTCTTGCGATAGTTTACTGAGAACGATGATTTCCAATTTCATCCATGTCCCTACAAAGGACATGAACTCATCATTTTTTATGGCTGCATAGTATTCCATGGTGTATATGTGCCACATTTTCTTAATCCAGTCTATCATTGTTGGACATTTGGGTTGGTTCCTTTGCTCTGAGCTATTTTTCTTTCCTCATTTCTCCTGTTTATAAAAAATCTTCCCATGGAAGCAGTGATGATCAATCTCTCAGGCCTTCATCCCTTGGCACTGGGAAGGCTCATTCTTGGATAATCCTCAGTCAAGTCATTGATTTCTATAACTGTCATTGCTTGTTGAGTCATCTCCAGTCTTCAGAATTTCATGCTTTTGGTTTTCTCAGAAGAAGTAAAACTGATAAATACATAGTAAAAAACCTGTTTCACTGGGTATTCAGTCCAAATTGTTGGAAAATTACAAAAACTCAAAAACAGTGGTCAGGGCTGGAATCTAATAACAGGTATGCTATAATTTTTCTCTGAACCATAATTTTTCTCTCTCCAGTTTCCGATTTATACCTAAGACAAATCTTAGTAGGACCAATTTACTTGAAAAATAAGTTTTAGTATTGTACTGAGCCTGATTATTTTCAAAAAACACAACAAGAATAGCGATTACCATATAGGCTCTTTTAAATTGGCTTTGCTGAAACTTTCTTAAGGAATTTCAGATTAGGCTTTTATAAGTCTCCAGGCTAGGAAGCCAAGTCAAAGATTCACAATTAGAATGTGCCTGTAATACCTGTACAAATTGAGCAAATTTCTCCCTTCTCAAGGTCCCCAAGATACCTTAAGTTTCCTGGGTCTGTTGAATATTGACATTCTTTACTTACTGCAAGGTCGGAATTTTTGAAAGGAACTATGTAGACAAAGTACCAGGTCAATCTCTCCAAGGACTTTTTATTGACTCTATAAAGTCAATTTTTTAAAGCAGTCTGGTAATATCCAAAAATATGCCATTTTGGTCATAGCCTTAGTATAATAATCTAAAATAATAACCATAAAATAAGATTATTAATAAACGGATTTTAAAGTTTGGAGAAATAAGGTATAGAGAATTTTGTTCTCAAATGTTATATGTCAACCAATTCTGTAAGCTATAAACAGCTCAAAAAAGTTTCATTTACTCCACAAAACAAATATAAAAAGAATCAGCAACATTTTAAACACAAAGTCCTAAAAATCATTTCAGTCTTCTTTTTCTATCGGTTCAGTCCCACATAATAAATTCTTGTTCTGCTTGATGTTGAGTTAGAAATCTTCATGAACACATCAGTTTATGGGAGTTCTTAAAGTTTTTACTTAGTCTAATAATACAGTCTCCAAAGTTATCAGAAACCTGTATTTAAGAGTACTTGTCAGGGTTCATTCTCATGAATTGTCTTAAAAAAAAAAAAAAAAGCAAATTTTGGACTGTTGTCAATTGTAAACCACTTTCTGAGAAGAATCCAAGTAAAACAATAATTTTCTATGGATGACAAAAAGACTAACCATGGTTAAAAACACAATTGACAAGGAAATTCTGTGGCAAATGACAGTGTAACATAATAGCCATATTTGTGTCTGACAACATATGTTAACACATCATAATTTTAGGAATAGCATACAATTTTGAAAGACAATAATATAGTAGTATATCTCCTCTAGAGATATACTATATTATTTTATTATTATTATTACTACTATAATTTGTGGTATCAAAAATAGTGAAAAAAAAGATCAGAAGTGAAAAGAAACAAAAGAATAAGTCTTATAGGAGCCTGTTAAGCTTTCCAAAAGGCAAATGATGTTTTACATTTTTCTCGCAAAAATTATGCCAACAAGATAGGAAGTAACCAGAGGGATCAAACACATTTAAAAAGAGTTTCAGTCAACTGAAAAAAAAAAAACCCAAAACAGGATCCAAAGGACGAAAATGCAGAAAGCCCCTTTTATGCTTGTTTTTAAAATTATAGCCTAAATGTCAGCTTTTAGTTAAGCTGACTTCTGACCATAGAGCTCTAAGAAAGAATCTTTTTAAATCTCTTATTACCAGATTTAATTCAAGACAAACAAACTACTCTGATTCAGTTTGTGTGGTGCTAAAACCATCTTTTTTTTTCCAATTGTGTGCACAAATAATTATTTTAGACATAGCAAAGGATTCTTATTTTGGCTATGATCGTCCCAGTGAAACGGCCTCATTGTGGAGTAACACCCAAGATCTGTTGTCTCACAGACACAGAAATCTAGGATGCAGATGCATAAAGTGTCAGGTTGAGAGTGGAAGTTTAATAGGCAAAAGAAAGAGAAGAGCTCTCTGTTGCAGAGAGGGGTCCCAGAAAAATGGGTTGCTGGATCCATGGTGAAATGCAAGGGGTTTTATAGATGCCTGGTGAGGAGGCAGTGTTTGATTTACACAGGGTGTGAAACATTGGTTGGACCAGGTGTGCCGTTTGCATAGGTCATGAAAAACTGGTTGGGACTAGATGTGCTATGTGCATAAGGTGTGAATTTCCGGCCACCCCTACCATAATCTTTTATTATGCAGGCGGGTCTTCTGCCTGAGCTGTGCCATGTTGCCCGTTTCTTTACTGTACACATGGTAACAAGAAAAGGGAAGATGGAGCCTCCGTGTTGGACATGCCTGGCCCCCAGGTGGCCCTTTTCTATTGGCACCTCTGCCAGCATTCGCCCGTGCAAGCTTCCTGCTTGATTATCTATGTTTGCAGCTCTGTTTTTCAGGCTGCTCTTTGCTAGAAAAGCAATGATTTGGGGGTCTGCTTTTTGTTAGAAGGGAAGCTCTGCCAAGAACTCTGCTGCCCTCACTATCTACCTAAATAATTTCTGCCTTCTGTATCACCAGGTTAGGTGGGTCCACTTTCCTACGCCTTTACAAGAGGATGACCCACGAGTGTTATACATAAATCCAGCTGGTGTTTCCAAAAGGAGTACTCTAATCTTGATGCTTGACTTCCATAATTTAGGAACTTTTCAAAAGTGTCAAGCCTGGGAATGTATTTAGGGTGAAAGTGTAACTTATCTTGGACTGTCTCTAACTTCCAGGGAGCAATAGTGTGCTCAGTGTATGAGGACCAGACCTTCATAGTGTACTTGTTTGGAAGAGCAAAAAGAGGGAACACTTTTTGGTTAGAAACTAATAGAAATTGGTCTCAAATAAAAGGATAGGTCTGAATTTTTAAGCAATAGAAACAGTTTTCATCTTAAAAGTAGGCCATATAAAACAAAATCATCCATGCCTAACTGCCAATCCTTTGACCTGAACCTCTGCTGTGAGACAGAGGCAGAAAAACCTTGACCTAAGCCTCCAGTCCTGAGGCAGAGGTGGAAGAACCTTGATCTGAACCTCTCCTGTGAGACACAGCAGCAAAAAGACATTTTCTACAGAGCTCTTTATCTGAAGCTTGTGTCCAAAGACAGAGACCAAAGCCATCTCTTAAAGAAAAGAGACGGTTTGAAAAACAGCCAAATAAAGTCTATATTTCACCCAAAGAGTGGGAGGTCCTAATTCTGGAGAACTTACCCAGAACACCCTGTGGGACTTCTGAAGATGCAGAGTTCGTGCTGGTATCAAGCACTGCTTTCAGGGAGAAACACCGCACCTGGTGGTGAGAATGAGTCACTCTGAATCCTGCTGACGATGCCAGATATGCCTATCTCAAAGGAACCTGCTGAGCCAAAATTAACCTAAATTACTAAGCAGAGAGTTTACTTGGGCCAAGTTTGAGGGCTGCAGCCCAAGAGCATAGATTCTATTTGTCCTGAATATACACTCTGATTAGCAACAGTAACAAGTGGATTTTAAAAGGAAAAAAAGAGTCAGTTCCTGAGGTTTTTACCAAGGATTTACATTAAAATAATATAAGCTACTGATTGGCTCAGCATTGTTCTTTATATCATAAATTCTAAGAACATGAAGGTATTGAGTGAGGCAGTCAGGAACAAAATGACTTTAAACAATTTCCCCTAGGCATGGGATGTGGGGTGTGGGCATGACTGAATCCCATACCCACGTCTCTCTGGGTCTGCGTACTTCGCAGATCTCAGACTGCTCTCAGCTATTTTCCTTTTCTCAAGTTTCACATTCTCAGTGTAGAATATTTTTGTCACAGGCTATTTTATATGTGGACATACAGAATAGGCGAAGGAACTTTTTAGTATAATAAAAAATACACACAATGAAACTGATAATACGTATTTAACAAAAATCATATGGAAAATTAAGGTCATTTTAATAAATAAGTGACTTTGAGATGGGGGAGGGAATTCATGGGGTCTTATAAAGCCTGTAACATCCTAATGAGTTTGGGCTTTGTTTTGGTTGCCTAATATCAATAAAACTCTCATAAAGTTAAAAATCTATATATTAAAAATGTTTAATGAAGCAAAGGATGTAGAAAAGATTTTATTCTGTTACAGTCAGAAAAATATGTCTTAAGCAGCTCAGGCTGCTATATCAAATACCATAGACTGGGTAGCTTAAACAACAATAATTTCATTTCTCACAGTTCTGGAGGTTAGAAGTCCAAGATGAACTCTGGAGGTTAGAAGCCCAGCAGGATCAGATTCTCTTCCTGGGTTGTATCTGGCTGCCTTCTCATTGTCCTTACATGGTGGAAACAGTGATCAATCTCTCTGGCGTCTCTTCTTATAAGGGCAACAATCCCATCATTAGGGCCCCACCCTTACAACCTCATCTACCAAAGCCTCTGTCTCTGAATACTATCACATTTGGGGATTACAGCATCAACATATACATTTTTAGTGGGAATAATTGGGTCCAAAGTAGAGTGGCAATTTTAATTAAGCAAAAAATGCAGAGGAGACTATCTGTTACCCTCAAAAAAGGGATTAATCCAGCATTCGCTCCACAACAAACACAAAGTATGAAAAGTTTATGAATAAAGCATCCACACGTGAAAATTTTCAGTTTTCTTTTTTAAAGTTACATGTAAAATCAGAAGTGAAACCAAGTTACACTTGTGGTGAACCCTGGAAGTAGCTCTGTGAATACCTGGGGAAAATCAACTTGTTACTCCCAACTCATAGATTTATAGAGAAATAAATTATGGCTTAGAGAGATGTAACCCTGCTGAGATAAATAATGAGTTAGCAGCCAAGTTAGAGAAAGGATATAGCCCTCCACGTTCCCACTGCTTTGCCCACCTCACTTTCCTAATAAGCCACTTACAAAACTGGATTCATGTGAAAATATATCCACTTGTTCTTCATTTTGATGTACTTCATAGTCAATGTCTTTCCTAATGATGTCAATCTAATTGAAAAGTTAAAAAAAAGAAAGGCAATATATATAGGTGACTAATTTTATTGTTTTAATCCATGTTCTATGTTCAAGATAAATGATAAAATAAATTATGACATGCCTTCAGCTGTGCTGCAATGTCATTAATAAAAACCAAAGGAAGAAACAGAATAATAGGGTTGAAGACTCATAGATGTCTTACAGCAGTTAAGAAATGCTATTTTTAAACAACATTATATTGGTTCTACTGTCCTTAAATGTGTAAATTAAATCTTCCTGAAAACAGATCATAGTAGGCAAATGTTACAGGTAAATGCCATTCAGTGCTTAATCACCATTGGCAGATAGGAGGTGTAACAGACTCATCCTGACACAGTAAATCAATGAGTAGTAATATTAATATGGAAATTCTTTGGTATTAATGACTTCAGTACCAAATAAATCTAGAATTTATTTTCTCCCAGTGTGCAGAATAAGCATTTGAAATGATTTCACACTTAACATATATATCTATTTTTTGGTATGTGCTAGCATGGTTTACAATGAAGACATTGACAGGGTGAAAGAAAAAGGAAGGGTTTAACGATGATACTGTATGTTTTTTTCACATTAAGTAGGAAACAAGAATGGTTCAGAATTGGTCAACATAGTAGATGTTGAATGGAATATAAATCAATGGAATTGTGGTAGAGTGAAAAAATGGCCACATTTTTCTCCCATCCATGTAGGTATGTTCTTCCCAATGTGACGTTGCGACTCCTCAAAAAAGAGGTGAAGTTTTTCTCTCCGTCCTTAGAATCTCCGCATGGCCATGCAAATTGCTTTGGTCAGAGGGCATTAGCAAGTATGATACAAGTAAAAACTTGAAAAGTGTTTGCATACTGAGGGTTGGCCTCTTTTGCTACTGGGAACACAGGAACTACTGTAGCAGGACGAGACACAGATAAAACTCCTCAGACACCGAGTTGAAGAAGGAAGGGGTTTATTCGGCCGGGGGCATTGGCAAGACTCCTGTCTCAAGAGCCAAGCTCCCCGAGTGAGCAATTCCTGTCCCTTTTAAGGGCTCACAACTCTAAGGGGGTGTGCGTGAGAGGGTCATGATTGATTGAGCAAGCAGGGGGTACGTGACTGGGGGCTGCATGCACTGGTAATTAGATCGGAACAAAACAGGATAGGGATTTTCACAGTGCTTTCCTATACAATGTCTGTAATCTATAGATAACATAACTGATTAGGTCAGGGGTCGATCTTTAACTACCAGGCCCAGGGTGTGGCGCCGGGCTGGGGCTGTCTGCTTGTGGATTTCATTTCTGCATTTTAGTTTTTACTTTTTCTTCCTTTGGAGGCAGAAATTGGGCATAAGACAATATGAGGGGTGGTCTCCTCCCTTATTCCCCCTCTTTGAGACTCTCATTCAATAGTGGGAGTTCTCACTTTCATTCTTACTACCCATGTCTTCTTGCAAGACAGATCGATAGTGATTCATATAGCACACTTGTACTGAAGCATTTTGGTGAACTAAGGTAGCGATAAAGCTTTTTATCATTTGAAGAAGTACAGGTAGCAAACAAGGGAGCAGTAAGTAGGTTCCTGTTACTATTATAACTCCTATTATAAGAGTTTTAAATCCTCTTAGCACTGGGAACCATTTTCTAAACATGGCCCCAGGATCAAATCCATGCCACACTTGCACGGGCACATGTGCCAGTTTTGTCATATCTCTAACTATGTCTTCAACTACTTGCCCTTGATTATCTATGTGTAGGCAGCAATTAGTAAGGTCAAATTTCCTACAGACCTCTCCTTCAGCTGCTAGCAAGTAGTCGAGAGCTAATCTGTTTTGATAGATAGCATTTCTCATCTGAGTATCTTGCCGGGCCAGAATAGTCAAGGCTCTGCTGGTTTTATTAGTGATTATTTTTAAGACAGCTTGTAACGGTATGATTCGGTTGATCATGTAAATGGGGGTCCGGTATCCCCACGAGCCATCTTATGCCCAAGTAGCGGGCCCATAATATTGTATGATTCTCTCAGGGGGCCATTTATCATTTTTTCAATTTTTTATAGCTATGCTTCTCTTTTCACAGGATGCATAGACACGGAAGCCAGGAGTTCACCTGTTTTTATGGGCAGTAGGAAGAAAGATGGTTTAACAGTGCCAATAACACAACTACCTGCCTACTGGTCAGGTAATTTGGTGTAAGCTCTATGCCCACATATCCAGTATAATCCAGTGGGGGTTGTCCAGTCCCAGTGGGACCCCAGGTGGGTCCACACGGTTTACAACTTTGGAAATTTACTAAATGGATTTCTCTCTGTGTGATCTGAACTCCACCAAGTGACTGTTTTTGTGGTACCGTTATACAGTTTCTGTCTCAGACAACCAAGTCATCCTATGGGGTGAGTGAATTCTTTTCCTTCTCTAGCTATGCAATATTGTCCAATAATTTAGGCTCTTAGGACCCAGAAATTATCAGGGTGATTCTTTTGAGCCAGGAATTCATCAGGAATTGGGTCTGTAGGTACTAATTCGTGGGCTTCCCATGGCCATTGATCTCCTATTACCATTCCTCCACATACATAACATGAAGTGACATTGAGAGACTGGGCTACATGCTCAGCTAATTGCAAAAACAAATTTCTTGTTTTTCCTGGAATTTCTGGTACTGGCACATTTAGTTCATCATAGAAAGTTTGAGACATTGGCTCTGGAGAGCGTTTGTAAACTTCTCCTCGAACCAAGATACTTACTTGAGGATCCAGTCTGGCCCCATCAATTCCTAAGGTCACACGCTTCTTTTTTTCCCAGCGAGGATCAAGGGGATGGGTTATTACTAGCTCTAAGGGGTTACATTGTCCCTTAGTACAGGAAGGGCCATTTTTTTCCTTTCTGAAGGTGGACTGGATCCTTTTCATTTTTTTTTTTTTAACCCAAGTGGCCTAAATGACACAAGACCAGTATTTACATTTATTTCCACACAGTCCTAATTTATGACAGATGTGTTTATTTTCTGCCATATAGCCTCTTTTCTAATTAAGAGAACCACACCTTATTTCTAACTTATTACTATTAATGACAGCACAGGCATTGAATTTTAAGGTGACTTGTTTGGGCATCCTTTTTTCTTCTGTTTTGGCTAACACTTTACTCGTATAGTTTATGAGCCCCCATCAGTCCTCAGTCCTTAATCTTATTTTAAAAACTGTGGTTATGGGAGGCTCAGATGGGTCATAACACACATCAGGTTGGTTATTTCCTGGGCTACATACCTTGTATAGAATAACATTATACAAACAAGTTCTTTTCAGAGTTCCAGTACACTTATAATACCCATAAAACAATAGGACCGTAGCAACCTTTTGTCCTACCTCACTGACTCGATGTATATACACTGGGAACAGTCCTCAGTCTGAGGAAGGACAGTTGAAGTCCCTACTGTAAAAGTCCAAATTTTAAGGAAAATGAGTCCCGCGATGAGCTTCCTCATGCTTTGGCCTTGCGTGGACCAGTCAGCTTCCGGGTGTGACTGGAGTAGGGCTTGTCGTCTTCTTCAGAGTCACTTTGCAGGGGTTGGCAAAGCTGCTCCCCTCCACGTACTGCTCACAGTCTACTGATGTTTAAGGATGGTCTCGGAGGTTGGGCCTGCTAGAATAAACTGAGTCCAACACCTCTACACAGTTACGTTTAACTGGGCTCTCTGATACCAGGAGCAAGGTATTGGGGTTTAGGGTGTTGCAAACTTCAACGGTTATGTGGGGATCTTCACATAGCAAGCTTTGGTACTTGGTTAATCTAGCATTTGTTAACCAATGATGTCCTTTAGTAGTCACTGAAGTTACCACAGCATTGGGGGCCTTTATATTCAGGTTTTGCCTAAGGGTTAGTTTATCTGCTTCTTGTGCTAACAGGGCCGTTGCTGCTAGGGCCTTTAGACCTGGGGGCCAGTCTTTGGAAACCCTGTCTAGTTGTTTTGAGAGATAGGCCACTGGCCTTGGCCAGGGCCCCACAGTCTGGGTTAAAACTCCAACTGCCATTTTTTCTCTTTCTGACACATAAAGTGTAAAGAGTTTTGTCAGGTCAGGTAGCCTCAGGGCTGGGGCCGACATGAGTTTTTCTTTTAATTCATGAAAAGCTCGTTGCTGCTGGTTGTAATAGGTGTAGTTTATCTAATCTACATTTTTATTAACAGTCACCCACCAAAATGTTGACTCAAATCCTGCAGCTATTTGATTTCAGCTTAAAATTGATCTGGTATTCCTTGTGGGACTCCAATTGCATCTAAATAGACATGAGAGTCGAAAGACCCATAAGGGGCTTCTCTCGCTTTATGATGTCTTATTTTTTTTTTTTTCTTCTGGTTGATGAAATGCCAGGGTGAAAGGGATAGCCAATTGGACTAAAGTACAAATGCCACTCCAGTTATTTGGCAGAGTGCCCAGTAAAGGTCCACCCCAATACCACCACACATCCACTCAGGGATGAACTAGGACTGACTGATTGATAAGCTCTTGAAAATTCTTAAGCTTGCTGCATCCTTTCAGGTCTCCAAGGAATGCTGTTTCCTCCCTGTCGTGAGAGACACGAAGTGAACTTAGTGTTGGGAGATGGAGGATGGATAGCCCTCTGGGGCTGACCCACAGGGTGCCGGAGTTTGGGACATAGCAGAGAGCTTGGCATGACTTATTACTCCAGCTGTAGAATCCTGGAAAAGAGCTACCATGCAGCCCACACCTGGTCGCTACTGGAGGACCACCTTAGTGGAAGGCAGACAGTCAGGGCCTCTGGCCTGCCATGTGCACAAGCATAACAATTGCTTTTGTTTAATGTGCAGATGGACTATTTGATCCATTTTAACCAGGCATTTGCATCTCGGTATCCTGTCTTAATTGCTGAAGTTTGTTTTAAGTCTTTAACTTCTATGATCCTCTAGTAAAATGAATGTATGGTTTTAGGAAATTACAAAAACTGGTTGGGGCAATCCATCCTTGCTCTTTAGTGGTCCACAGAACGTTGGACCAACTGTGGCAACTGCATCAGGGGGCAAGACTCCTGTTTGGCGCTGGGGTCTTTATCGAAATCTCCCTGGATTAAGTGGTCCTAGTTTACTAATGCCCAGTCTGAGGAGAGTCAGGAGGGACAGAAGTACTTTTCTGAAGTAGAAAACCGTCTTTGACTTGGCAAGTCCCCACAGGGTATAACAAGACAATCATTAAATGCAATAGTTTGAGGCAAAATTGACTTGGTTATGTTAATAACTAGATGGTCAGCAATAGAACGAGGAAAGAAGAAAGAGTAATAGAATAGATGAAAAGAGTTAAATTTTTCTTAGCTTTAGTTTGGTAGGGTTTTCCCCTGGAACTATGGCCCATGACTCTGGAGGGGGTGGCACTTTCTTGACTTGGGTGTGATGAGTCCATCCTTTTTTTTGTGTGTGCTGTACGAACAGCAGTCTGGGTGGTTAGCAGCACAAGGTAGGGTCCTTCCCAGGCTGGCTCGAGTTTTTCTTCTTTCTACCCTTTGATGAGAATGAGATCTTCAGGCTGGTGCTGGTTTACTGGAAATTCTAGGGGTGATACATGTGCTAAAAGACATAGTTTTTGAGAGAAAGAAAAGTGGAAGATAAACCAAGTATATAATTTCTAAGAAATTGACCTTTTGTTTTAAATGTGGGGACTTTGGCAGTGGACTTTATAGTCCTTAGTGCCTTTTTACTGATAAATTTCCTTTAGGACCTATTTTTATTAGTTTTTAGACCACAGAAAGCTAAACACTATTTTATATTTAATAATGCTTTTTGTATGATTTTTATACCAGATAAGCTAAATTTTATCTTTATATTAGTGTGTTATTAATGTTAAACCTAATTTTAATAAAACCTTGTAGACATATTTATCTAATTTTTAATGTTTGACTATAAGGTAAGATTTTATAGACTCTTTTTAACCTTTTATAATTTTTGCTAAAGAGCAGGTTGGTTCTTTAAGAAAAACCTGTTATGCTTTTACTTTAATGTCCAGTTCACAGAAAACCTGGATGATACTTCTTTAACTTTAGCTAATATGTTTACACACAGAATTTTCTTTACAATTAACATTTTAAAACTTGCTTAGACCTTCAAAACAATAATTTTTTAAAACTTTTTAATGTAGGTAAAAATGAACAATCTTATGCCTCCTTATAATCCTTTTACCAAAGGTGTATTTTACTTTTCTTATACACCTTGCACATAAACTGTTTTTTTTTTCAATAGTTTTACATTCAGGAGGCCTAGTTACTTTTAAATTACACAACATATTTTGCATAAATTCTTTTTTTAATACACTTTTTTTATAACCTTTTTTTTCTTTCACGACTTTTACAGGCAATTTTTCGACATGCCTTAACTTTCTGACTTATTACAAACATTTCTTTCTTTAAACAACCAGTTAATTTATTTCAGGACAAGAATTTACCATATAACACTCTTTTTATATAAATTCCGCCCCACCCCCTTCTCTCTCTCTTTTTTTTTTTTTCGAAGATGATAACCATTCTTTTCCAAAGCGAACCTTTTTTTTTTTTTTTTTTTTTTTTTATGTCTGTGGACTAGACTGTCTAAGGCCACAAGAATAGAAGTTACTATAATACATGTTACACTGTTAACTTTTAGCAAACTTTACTTTCGTTGAAAACCTTGTAAGTTTGGGATTTTAATTATCCTTTGCTATTAATAAGACCTTGTTTTGTCCAAATTAGAATTGGTATAGATGGCTTTTTTTTTTTTTTTCAATTACCCGGGAGGAACCATCGATCATCCTGTCCTGAAGGGAGTTCCTCCTAGGTCTGGTCAGACCTTTTATGGTAATTAAGATTTAGATTCCCTGTTAGGAAACCTGCTGGGTTAAGGGAATTTTCAGTGGTTAATGTTAAATCATTTTTCTTTCTTTCTTTCTCTCTTTGACTTTGTCTCTCTCTCTTTCACTTCCCTTTTGCCTCTGTCTCTTTCTCTCTCTCTCTCCCTCTCTCTTTCTCTCTCTCTCTCTCTCCTTGACTCCCTCTTTGTCTGTCTCTTCCTCTCTGTCTCTTTCCCTTTTCTCTCTCTGCTGGTCTTTCCTTGCCTCTGCCAGCCGCTTATACTGCTGTTCTCTCAACCACTATGTGTTGGGGGCGGGATGTCTAAAACCAGCTCTAACCAAGTGTCTATGTACAGGAGCTGGTCTGGGTGCCCTGGCTTACAGGTTACCTTCTGCCATACCTTTGAAACAGGGGACCTGTCCAGGCTTCCTTCTAATGGCCAACCTACCTCTAATGCTGGCCAGTCTATCTTACACAAAGTTTTAAGTGTTCCTGGTGTCATAGTACTCCATAGTCTCCTTTAAATCCTTTTTTTGAAATTTTTTCAACATAGTTCCTAGTGGGGTGGACTTACTTTGTAGCTCACCCATGTTTCCTGGAGACAAAACATCACACTCACACCACACATGCACCACAAAACAAAGAATGGGTAAAAAGGGCACACACACACTTTTGTAGTTTACACCAAACCAAAATCAAAACCAAAATCAGAGCCTCCAGAAATCCAAGCCAGGTCAAAACCAAAACCAAAGTATCAAGCAATCCAAGTCAAGTCAAAAACAAAAACCAAAGTGCCGGTACAGGCACACCATGGGTTATTAGGCCACGCTTCCACTCAAATGGAGTGGGTAAGTTCCCAAGACCAATCCTGTCAAGCAATTCAAACCAAGTCAAAACCAAAGTGCCAACAAAGGCACGTCGTGGGTGATCAGGCCACGCTTCCACTCAAATGGAGTGGGCAAGTTTCAAAGACTAGTCTTACCAAGTTTTAGATGTCCAGACTCCAAGTGCCTGTTCCTTCCTGGTGTTCAGCCACTGCATTGATCCTCCACGGGGGCCTGCCACACACGGCTCTGGCGGGGCATCCAACTGGGGCAAATGCCTACCCCGGAGCGCTCTCAGGATCTGCATCGCCCCGGCTGGTTGGAGTCCCCCGCACGGATGTTCCACAGGGCAGGCTTAAGCCGCCTAAGGAGCTGCCTCAACCATCCACCAATCACCTCGCTTCCCAGTCAGGGAACCAAGAAATGTAGCAGGACGAGCCACAGACAAACTGCTGAGACACTGAGTTGAAGAAGGAAGGGGTTTATTTGGCTGGGGGCAGCGGCAAGACTCCTGTCTCAAGAGCCCAGCTCCCTGAGTGAGCAGTTGCTGTCCCTTTTAAGGGCTCACAACTCTAAGGGGGTGTGCGTGAGAGGGTCATGATCGATTGAGCAAGCAGGGGGTACGTGACTGGGGGCTGCATGCACCGGTAATTAGATCGGAACAAAACAGGATAGGGATAACAAAACAGGATAGGGATTTTTACAGTGCTTTTCTATACAATGTCTGTAATCTATAGATAACATAACCAATTAGGTCAGGGGTCGATCTTTAACTACCAGGCCCAGGGTGTGGCGCCGGGCTGTCTGCTTGTGGATTTCATTTCTGCATTTTAGTTTTTACTTTTTCTTTCTTTGGAAGCAGAAATTGGGCATAAGACAACATGAGGGGTGGTCTCTTCCCTTACTACCATTTATGAACTGTGGGCTTTCCATTGAAGAGCCATGTAAAGAGTCAGGGAACCCTGTCCAACACCCTGCTACATATGACACATGTGAGCAAAGCCCTGCTAGACTGGCCCACTAGACTGCCTCAACAGAGCTGCCATCTGACTGCAGCTGCACAAGTCAGCTCCCAGGAAACAAGTAGGAAATCTGCTTGGAGTTACACATACAGTATAATGGTACAGTCATCAAGACTATATGGGCTTAATACAATTATAAATATTTAAATAATTGAAGGAAATAGAGAGTCCAAAAATAGCCCATCAAATATATGGCCAATTTATATTTGAATTGTTTCAAAGGCAATTCAATTGAATCTGATATGTTTCAACAATGGTGCTGGTAGAATACAGGCAAGGAAATAAACCTTGTTCCACACACAAAAAAAAAACCCTAAAAATGTAAACGGAAAATGTAGAAGTATAACATTTCTAGAAGAAAAAATAAAAGAAAATCTTTGTGCTATTGACTTAGGTAACAGTTGGATACTACATCAGGAGAGAAAATATAAAATAATAAATTATAAATTAAGCTGCATCAAAATTAAACCTTTTGCACTTCAAATGTCACTACTATAAATATGAAAAGGCAAACCACAGGCTGAGAGAAAAATATGTGAAATATATATCTGACAAAGGCTTTGTATCTACAATATATAAAGAACTCTTACAACTAAATAATAAAACAATCTTTTTTTAATGGCCAAAAATATTTGCAGTCACACCAAAAATAATTAGTGCATGATATATGATTCTTTATATAAAACTTTAAAAACTGCAAAGAAACCAATAGTTAAAGAAAGTAGGTTAGAAGTTTTCTGGGAATAAGAAGATGGAATGGTGAGGGATGGATGAGCTGCAAAGGGACATGAAGAAACTATTGGGCATCATGTATATGTTCATTATGATAATTTGGGTGATGATATTCCAGGTATAAATAGATCACAGCTCTCGTAAAACTGTATACTTTGGTATGTGTACTTTATTTTATATGTATATATAAAATATATATTTAATAGATGTTATATCTAAATTATTTTGGTCAAATTGCAGAAAATTAAAATATGTATTTATCTGACACATAATATAGTCTATGTGTTGAAGAATAAAAGCAAGTTAATTAAATATAAGCTTTCCCTCAAAAGGTTGTATCAATAATAGCATACTACCTAGCCCAGTAATAAGCACACTGAAAAGACTTTACATGTTTTTGGAAGTCTGACCCATAAAGTGAGTGGTGAAACAAGTAAACAAGCAAAGGAAGAAATAATAATAAATAAATAAATTTAGTTTTGCTTAGTTCTCATTTAAACTTTACCAACATGTACATTGTTCTTCAAAAATACAGAATGTGATTTATACGAAAATTATATTGTGAATCATAGGGCAACCACCAAGCCAGGGTAAAACAAAAGAAAGCAAACTAACCAAACAAAAGACAGTAATAAAAAAAGTGATTTTAAAAAGTATAAATGAAAGCTAATAATTGGGTAAAATATACTCAATCCAAATGCAGGCAGAGTGCAAAGTGGTCAAAAGACATTTGAAACAAACAGAAAACAGGTAGCAAAATAGAGATTTTAGTCCAAAAATAATAATAAATGAGTAATTCTTTAATCATCTAATTATATGCAAAACATAAACCTTGACACACACACACACACACACACACACACACACAGCATATATAAAAACTAGCTCAAATTGATCATACACCCAAATGGATTACCTAAATCTATAAATTTTCCAGAGTAATATCTAGAAGAAATTTGGTAACCTTGGTTTAGGCAAAAATTTCTTAGAAATCACACACATACACACACACACACACACACACACACACAAACACACACAAATAAGAAATTGACAAATTTGACTTTAACAAATTAAAAACTTCTGCTATTCAAAAAATTCAGTCCTAAGAAAAAAAAGACGAGTGATGCGCTGGGGAAAATATTTGAAAACTATAACCAGTAAAATATATGTATATGGAATGTATAAATAATATTCAAAACTCAACAATAAAAAAGGGCAAAACTTTGAACAGCATCTCTATATACATATATATGTAAATTTTATATATAAAATAAGTATATAAATACATGCTTAACATCAGTCTTTCATAAAATGTAAATTAAAATCACAAAGCGATGCTTACTGCCTATCTGTTTGAATAGTGTATTTGTTTCCTAAGCCTGCCATAACAAATGGCCTCAAATGGGATGGATTAAAACAACAGAAATGTATTATTTCAGAGTTCTGGAGGCCAAGAGTCCAAACTCCCTTCTGCAGGCTTTCAGGTAGAATCCATGTCATGTCACCTTCTGACTTCAGGTGGTTTTGGCAATTCTGGGTGTCCTTGGCTTGTAAACTCATTAGTGCCATCTCTGCCTCCATCTACACAGGGTCACTCTCCCTGTGTGTCTCTGTCGGCTACCCCTTATTTTCCTTTATTAGGGCTTGCCAGATTTTAGTACCCAACCTATTCCAAATTGAACTCATCTTGAGAGTCTTACGTTAATTTCATCTGCACCCTGATTCCAAATAAGTTCTAATTCTGAAGTCTTGGGGACATATGCCATTGGGGGATTGTAACCGAACCCACTGCATAGTTAAAATAAGTGTTGTGGTTTTTTTTGTGTGACACAATTGGATCCTGATGATGATAGAGACAAACTGGATCATTTATGCATCATTCATGAACATGGAACATGTTACAGTCACTTCAGAAAATAATCTGTTAATTTATTATGATGTTAAACATATAGTTAACATTTGCACTAGCAATGTCACTTTTAAGGTATTTATCTGAAAAAAATAAAAATTTGTATATACAAAAAATCTGTTATTTGAAATTTCATAATAAGGCTTTGTTCCTAATTACTCCAAACTGAAAATAAACTAAATGTTTTTAGACTGGTAATATACCACATAGTGCATCACACAACAGAATACTTCTCAATGATAAAAAACTAGTGGTATATGTAACACATAGAAAAATCTCAAACATATTGTGCAAAAAACCACACACTGGATGATTCCACATAGATGAATTTTTGGAAAAGGCAGCACTAAAGAAAATGAAAATATCTCAGTGGTTGTTAGGTTGCCAGACACATGGTGTGAGGGTAAGTGTTAACTACAAAAAGACTTGGGAGAAAAAAGAGCATGGGAGAATCTTTGGGAGTGATGCATATCTTGATAATGGGGTTATATATCCTCAATAAACCTGATAAAAATATTGAAGGCATGGTCTCATTGAATTTGATCACTATGGCAATTGAATTAAATAGGAATTTATAGCTTTATCTCTAATATCTTAAGAATAAATATTCATATATGTTACTTAAATTCAGGATTTTAAAAATTACGAATCCCACAGGCTTACAATGATTTCACGCTGCTCCTAAAATGCAATATAGGGTAAGTGACACACTGGAAGTTAGACACACAAGGGCAAGAATAACTATTTATCCAAGGCCAGGGTCTCAGTAAATAAATAAAGAAAAGAAAAAGTCACATTGTGCTTCAACAGTCTGAATCACAGGAGGTATTCATTGGAGAGAAAATGAGCAAACATCAGGTGCTCTTCATCTGAATAGAAGACTGTCAGTACGATGTTCTGATTATATAAAGTTGTTTGTTTTCCCTTACACTCACAAAAACATTTTTATTTTGCGCTGCACATGTTAACCCTGACTCCATTCCTCATACCCCCATTAAATAAATGGACTTTGGATTCCAAACTCAGTCCAAATGGCTACAGAGTGAACAATTTAGCCACCACAGCTGTTGAACATTATAAAGAGATAGCCCTTTGATCTCCTTCTAATCTAAAAAATTCATTCCAAGCATAGTTTTCATATAAATGGAGGACAGTTGTTTGAGGAGGGGAGGAGGATTGGAAACAGTTTGTTTCCTCTTCCCTTGTTCCTCTCAGTGGATTCAGTGGATAAAGAGCAGACACACATTACAATAAGCATTTTTATGGTCCCCAACATTAGGCATATAAATTCTACCTGTCTTCACACACTTACACACTAAAACTCCCACAAAAGGGGGAAAATTAGAAAAGGGGTGATATAATTTGACTCTGTGTCCCCACCCAAATCTCATCTTGAATTGTAGTCCCCATAATTTCTCACCTGGTAAAAGTGGGAACAGGTGGAGACAATTGGATCATGGGGGCAGTTTTCCCCATGCTCTTCTCGTGATAATGATTGAGTCTCATGGGATCTGATGATTTTATAAGTGTCTGGCTTTTCCCCTGCTTGCACTCACTCCATCCTGCCACCCTGTGAAGAAGGTGCCTGCTTCTTCTTTGCCTTCCACCATGAGTGCAAGTCTCCTGAGGCCTCCCCAGCAATATAGAACCGTGAGTCAATTAATACCTCTTTCCTTTATAAATTACCCAGTCTCAGGTATTTCTTCATAGCAGTGTGAGAACAAACTAATACAAGGCGCCACTGGCCATGCTTGGTCCAGGTCCCGTGGACCTCTCTTTTGCACTGGTGTGCCTTCTTATCTAGTACGCTAAAATATGCATTGAGCAAACAGGATCAGAGGCAAAGCCACACATGCAGGCAAGAAATATTTCCTTGGCGTGCTCTTTCAAACACACCCTGCCTACAGAACATAGATAATCTTTTCTCTGCTTTTGTTCCCACATGGAAATTTCAACTGGACTGAGCTCCTCTGCCCTGCAAATGTCCAGCCCATTTCAGATGGAAAATCATCAGAATCCTGATGTTGGATTCTAGTGTATACAATGTCTTTCAATACAGCTTTGTCTGCAACAGTTTTCTGTTGGACATAAATATCTTCCTCAATCTATTCTGACATTTGAGAAGGAAAATTATCACCCTTAAAGCTCATTTAAGTGAATATGTATCAAAATGAAAGCAAGAGCACATTTCTTAAAAATTATAAGCCATACTCCACTTAGCTTATTTTCTTTCCTAACAGCATGGAGCTTTTGAGTAAAACTTCTCAGTGGCTAAGACAACCTTGGAATAGGTGGATAATGTAGTTATTTCATTTGTATTCGAGTAAAAATGAGACAAATGTTTACTGAGAAAAAAGGTCAGTGTAAGAGTATTTTAATCAGTTTAACCAAATACATAAAGTCATCGATTCGTGGAATCATGAATCATTTTATAGTACTATACTTTTGATCGGCAGACGCAGTTTAGTAGGTAAGAGTCAGGAAAGAGTGAACTTTAGAACCTATTAGGCTTTCTCAATCCTCCCTACATCTAGTGCTTTTATTCTCTCACAGCATGTAATGCCTAAACATTCTAGAACGCAGAAAGTCACCCCTTACAAGACCTGTTACTGTGTTCAGTAAGATGGCCAATCTCATTCTTAATTTCCCCATCCGTAAGAGGGGAAATATAATAAAAAAAAGTGTTGTATTAAATATGATAATATAAAACACTTAGCACAATCATGTGTATAGGTAACTATACAAGTTGGTACTTAATAAAATATATCTTCTAAAAAGAAGTAAGACTATTCGAATTCCATTGTTTTCATTGGCCTAATTTAGTGAATTAGTGAATGTCTGGGAATTCATCTTGATACCTCTGGGTGCCTGCTGTGCCAACCATCCTTCTTTTACCTTTAGTTTCTAAAAAGATCTAACCCTCAAGCAAAAGAAAGTCTATGCTATGATAAGCCTTCAGATGCTACATTTGTAAGATCAGTTTAAAGAGTGCATGAAACAACTCTCTACCCTTAAAAGAAAAGAATTTATACAGCTGCCTGCATTTAATGGATCCACAAGGCAGGCTGAAGTGGAGCCTGCTGAGAGCAGGCTGGTGAGGGATCATTGGTGATTTGGTGCTCAGCAGGTACCTGCCAACCACTACAATCTATTTCTGCTCAGATCTAGCTCATTAACCTCCTATTGTCCCAAAGGGGAGGGAAGACATTGTGAGAAATAATTGAAAGGAGAGTGGACTCAAAGGAAAATGGAATTGCTGTTGGACAGTAAGGAGCAAGGGAAGGAAATTGTGAATGGATATAAACAGAAAAAAAATAAGAGACCAAGAGATGACTTAATGGGTGTGTATTCAGTCTATATACTCTGCCTCTGTCATTCACTACCTGGTTGGCCTTAGAACATCATGTAAACTATGTGAGCCTCAGTTTCTCCTTATATAAAAGTGGAAATAGGACTGATCCTGTCTGGATGATAAGTTGATTATGTGAAACTCTAGACACAATTTCTAGAACTGCAGATACGTGTCATGTGTATGTCACAGGATATCAATGAGAATTAAGGAAAGCTTCTTGACAGAGTGAAGGGTTTAATAAAAAGAATATGAGCTTTGGAGTAAGAGAGATCTGGACTTGATTCACAGATCTAGTCTTTTGCAGCATTTTGACCCTGAAACCTTAAGCTTCAGTTTCCTCATTCATAAAATGATGTAATATCTATGTAGCAGGGTTGTTGTAAGCATTAGCGCTGATACATGTAGACCACCTATTACTATGCATAGGACAGTCTATTTTAATCATATTACCTCTTACTGAAAATTGTAAAACATAAAAGTTTTTTAAAAGACAAAATCAAACCTTCTATTTTTCCCAGCACTTTGAAAGGTTTTAGAAGACATTCGCTTCCATTCCTTCACATCCATCTGTCTGTTATGTATCTCCCAATATTCTTACATGATACATATGCAAAGAAATAGCATGGTTTACATATAAAGCAATTAATGTCTAAGAGGCAAATTAATGAACATCTAGTAGCAGGGCAAAAATTGAAAGTCAAGTGTATCTCACTGCAAAGCCTACTCTCTTTTCACCTATACAGGTTTTCCATTCTGTTTTTGTGTGAATGAGAAATAAAAGCCATTTTTTTTGGTTATCAAACCACCCCAAAATACCACTTTGTATCAGAAAAGTGACATGCCTAATTGTCTGGAACTCCTACATGCAAAGGCTGTGGCAACTATTCCTTAATCTTCTGAGAAAAGGTGGATGTATGAAGAGTAGTTTATAATAAATGACAGGAAGTATAAATGTAACTGAGAAGAAGTGATTCTAGAAAACTTTTGAAAGTCTTACGGAAGGAGGGCCTTGACAGGTGAGAGTTCAGTCATAGCCTTATGGTGGAGACACATATACAGCTAAAAAGCAAAGCAATCTCTGAGAACTGAACATTTATTAATTAGTAGGGGTCTCAATCTTGCCCATCAGAATCACCTTTGAAGCTTTTTTCAAAATGCTTGCGCTCAGGGTGAACCTTTGCTTTTTGGCAAGTAGAAACTGCTCATCATTCTAACAAAGGGACCCAGGCTCTCCATACCTTCATTTGGAGACCACTGTCACAGTCCGAGAGGTAGAGAAGACAGACAGAACGTGGCCCAACGTGCACTGGCTCCAAAGTCCCTGGGATGAAAAAGAACAACGACAACAACAACAAACACCAAAAAACTGTCCATCAGCCAAAGGCAGTCACAGGGCCAAGTTCAACTTCACAAGTCAGTTTAGTTTGTTCAATTCTTGGCTTCACAGGAAGCAGTTTCAAATATTTGTGAACAATATTCCGCATGTTCATAGCTAATATGTAACCATAATTATTTCCGATATTATTCCACTTTTCCTAGGGCTGCTTATTTTTTTCCATGAAAAATACAGTGGAATTCTGAAGGGAAAGGAGTGACTCTGAATAGAAAATGAATAATTTCTTTTGTAATTATACAATTGCGTTGAGTAATTTTACAGAGAAAACAGGTGATAACTTTTATGGTTTCCTGTGATTCTTAATTAACGTCAGCCTTAGAGTTAAAGCCATAATGAAAAGACATGAATTTGTTTTTGCATGCAATAAGCATTTTGTTGGCAAATAGTATTCCTGAATCAGCATTTTCCTTAGAATATAGACTTGTTTCTGCTAATAATGTTTCTATTTAATGGACAGAAGATGACAACTAAACAAGAGAGTCCAATTATTTTTGTGATGCATTTTTAATATCTATTGGCACATACTTTTTGTTTTGTTTTGTTCTGAGGGATTAGAAAACTGAGAGAGTGACCTTCAAATTGCGGATAACCTTTTTTATTCTTAGTGTCATGGAAAATGAAAAATTTTTAAGCAAGCACAGCTTACAATGTAGTTTTGAACAATGGATTAATAAATGCAGGATCATCTCCAGGAGGTAATACTGTTCTCTGGCACATACCACAATAAGGGAAAAGACCTAGGAGCTGACACAAATTCTCTCAAGCCTCTGTAATGTACTTGAAAATAACACTGGGGCTTATTGAGCAAATTGGAGAACTAATCAATCAAAAAGCAGACTCACCAATAGAAACTTAAACATGGAAAGGTTAGAATGTAGGTAGATACTGCCTGTTAAATTTTCAGTTCAGCACAGTATGGTATTGTTCCCAGCAATAAAAAGTGTGTAATATACAGGCAAAGCTGAATATTCGAGACCAGCCTGACTGACATGGTGAAACCCCATCTCTACTAAAAATACAAAAAAAAAACATTAGCCAGGCATGGTGGCAGGTGCCTGTAATCCCAGCTACTTGAGAGGCTGAAGCAGGAAAATTGCTTGAACTCTAGAGGCAGAGGTTGCAGTGAGCCAAGACGGCGCCGTTGCACTCCACCCTGGGCAACAAGAATGAAACTCTGTCTCAAAAAAGAAAACAAAAATGCTGAATGTGGAAATGACTTCCTGCCTTAGGTCTACCACCAGCATTCACTTGATTCAAGCAAATCTCTACCCATTTCTGGACCTTGTTCGCTTAACTCTAAACTGACTCTCACATTTTGTCCAGCTATGAGATCAATGAATCTGAAAATGCCGAGGAAGATATATCTCAAGTTTTCACCAAGATAAGAAATGCAGACATTTGGAACATCTTACTGTATTAGTTTGTTTTCTGTTGCTTATAACAGAAAACCTGTAACAGAGTAATTTATAAAGAAAATAAATCTATTTCTTATAGTTATGAAGGCTAGGAAATCCATGGTTAACAGTATGTATCTGGTGAGAGCCTACTTGCTAGTGAGGCCTTTGCAGTATTCAGAGGTTCAGAGGTGGTACAAGGTATCACGTGGTGAGGGTACTGAGCATACTCACGTGCACGCCCAGAGCTCTCTTCTGAAAAAGCCACCAGTTTCACTCCCACGATAATCCATTAATCCATGAATAGATTAATGCATCCATGAGGGCTCTCTGTCATGATTCAATCACCTCTTAAAGGCACTACCTTTCAGTAGTGCCACACTGAGGATTAAATTCTCAACATAGGAAATATGGAGAAGACATTCAAATAATAGCACTTACATATATGTGTCAAATTTCTCCTCACTAAATAGCACTTTTCTAGAGCACTTGTTTGCAGGCAAAACAGGGAAGGCTACAGGCAAGGTTGGCACGGTGAGAGTCTGGCCCAATTATTTTTTCAGAAGAATGGCAAGTTAGGTTCATGGTACCCCTGCATGGGCTCCACGGGAGATGGGGATACTGTGTAGAGTTATATGGGCCACCATTTATTGACATAGTCTGGATGTGTAATACGCACACACACACACACACACACACACACACACACATGAGTAGTACATGAAAGGGTAGTTTCAAAGCAGAACATGGTGAAATACGTTAAATATTGTATCAGCTCTGTAGTGAAGAGGAATTGGAAAATTATGTCTCTTGTATCTTTTAGTTTATATTATATATGTCATATATGTTTTTATATTTAAATGTATATTTTAATCTTTTGTTCATAATCTCATTCAGATATTTTAATTCTTGGGCATATGGAAAGTGAATTGAGACATAATTGGCAACATACATCAAGATCCTAGAGACCCAGTTAATAGAGCATTCACTAATAAATAATTGTTTAAAATTCCTTTTAGTCTGAATAAGCCACATATTATACCAGTGCTTCTAAACTAGGGCAATTTTATCCTCCAGGGGCCGTGTGGCAATATCTAGAGGGAGTTCTTTTGTTTTTTCTGTTCCTCAAAATTCAACTTCATGGAGAGGGTTTTGTTGTCACTTCTGGGAGTGTGCTATTGGCACCTGGCTGGTGGAGGCCAGAGATGTTGCTAAATATCCTGGATTACTCAGGGCAGCCCCCACAGCAAAGAATTATATGTCCTAAAGTGATACTACTACTGCTGATGAGAAACCTGCATTGTGGTTTCACACATGTCTTTTTAGTTTCCTTCCCAATACCATATGAGACCAAGAGTGGGGACTATGTTCCCCACTCTTTGTAGATTGGCAAATTGATTAGCAGACAAGTTTCTGTATTTATTCAAAGTCATACAACTAGGTAGTGGCAGATCCAGTGGCTTTGGTCTAATAAGTTGGGCATCTCTCAGGACATCACCAAATATATTCACTCAAAAATAGGTTGCAAATGCTACTGAGCACTGCACAGACATTGCTTATATATATGTATATATAGTTCCATGACTGGGGAGGCTTAGAAGTCCCACAATCTACAATCAGCAAGCTAGAGACCCAAAAGGGCTGGTGGTATGAATTCCAGTCCTGATATAATGGCCTGATAACCAGTAGAGTGGCTCATAAAATTCCAGTTTGAAGCCAGAATCATGTCCCTGCTTAAGCAGTCAGGTGGTGTATTAGTTTGTTTTCACATTGCTATAATGATACTACCTGAGACTGGGTAACTTATAAATAAAAGAGGCTTAATTGACTTACAGTTCCACATGGCTGGGTAGGCCTCAGGAAACTTACCATCACGGTGAAAGGCAAAAGGGAAGCAAGCACCTTCTTCAGAAGGCAGCAGGAGAGAGCGGTGGGAGTGATATGGTTAGGCTTTTTGTCCCCATCCAAGTCTTATCTTGAATTGTAATTTCCATAATCCACGTGTCCAGGGAGGGAATGGGTGAGAGGTGAATGGATTATGGGAGAGGTTTCCCCCATGCTGTTCTCATGATAGTGAGTTCTCATGATATCTGATGGTTTTTTAAGGGTCTCTTTCCCCTTCACTCATTTGTTCTCTCTCACCTGCCACCATAAAAGATGTGCCTTTGCTTCTCTCTTGCCTTCTGCCATGATTGTAAATTTCCTGAGGCTTCCCCACCATGTAGAACTGTGAGTCAATTAAACCTCTTTCCTTTAAAAATTATCCAGTCTCGGGCATGTCTTTGTAGCAATGTGAGAACAGGATAATACAGGGGAGAATGGCCAAACACTTTTAAACTGTCAGATCTTGTGAGATCCAACTCACTGTCATGAGAAAAATAAGGGGGAAACAAACCCCTATGATCCAATCATCTCCCACCAGGTCCCTCCCATGACACATTGGGATTACAATTCGAGATGAAATTCAGGTGGGGATACAGAGCCAAATCATATCACGTGGAGAGAATGAACTCCATTTCCCTGTCTCTTGTTCTATTCAGGCCCTCAGTGGATAATTTCCACCCACATTATTTTACCAATTTAAATGCTAATCTCTTCCAGAAATATCCTCACAGACACATCCAGTAATAATGTTTAACCAAATATCTGGATACCCCATGGCCCAGTCAAGTTGACATATAGCATTAAACATTCACTGCTCCTAGGTATTTCAATGGAATCACAGAAGACTCACATGAAATTCGAAAACTGTAGAAAGAGCATTAGATTGATATTCAAAATATTAAAAATGTATCTGTTAATGTGGCATGGTCCAGCGTAAGATCAACTGGCAGAGACTGACCATGGTGACTCAGATCTCTGTCATCAGAGATGATAATTTCTGAACTGGAGACTTGGGCTCACATCCATGGTTATGTAGCTGGAGTGGAATCATAATTATGGGCACATGTTCTGCTGATGATTTCACTGGTTAAGGTGCAGACATTCTGGAACTCAAGATAGATCTATGTTGGAGATAATATAGCTTAACCACTAAATATGACACTGCGGTCAGGGCAGGTTTCTGTGACTCACTCATGACCCAATGTGACAGTGACAGAAAGATCATTATTCCTCATAAGTTTAGGAGCCACAGAGGTCTAGGAATGTCAACTGTAGTCAATTCCTGCAGTTGTCATGAGAATGAATAGGCAGCGGAGCTAGGAGGAATCTGTAGTTTATTCAACCCTATTGTGCAAAGACTGCCAGAATTCTGCATGAAAATTTTTAGTTTACTATAGATCACAACAAGGTGACAACTACAAAGAATTTTAGCTGTGGAGATAAATTCCAGAGACCAATATTTGCAGAATCTACTTCAAGGTATTCTATTTTCTGATAATCCTCAAGTGGCCCTACTTGAGTTACAAGGAATAAGTTCTAGATAAACGTACATAAAATTGTGGTGTTTAAAAAATTGGACCCTCAGTTTGACAAGTGAGGGCTTGAAGTCATAGTATGAGTATTGAAAGACATAGGACCTTATACTGTATTCACAGAATGGTGAGGCCAAGATTTTTAGATTATACTCAGAAACTCAGCTTAGAATGCATTTCTTATAAAACTATTTATCCACCATTAGTGTTCTTTTGAAATCTAATTGTAGATTTTAATGTCAATGGAAATGAAAAAAATCACAGTAACTCTAATATGGAACAATAAGATGGGATAATAAAAAGAGGAAACAACCATGCCAAGAGAGTTTCACTGGTGAATTCTACCAAACATTTAAGAAAGAAATGATAACAGTTAAGTGCAAACTCTTCCAAAAAATAGAAGCAGAAGGAATATTTTAAAATAAAATATACAAGGTCATCATTACCTCAATATCAAAAACAGACAAAGATATTGCAAGAAAGTAAAAGTCCAGGCCAGTATATCTCACGAACATAACCCTCAACAAAATATCAGAGAACAGAATTAAACAATGTATTTAAAAAGACATTACACCCAAATGGGTTTTATGCTACATATGCAAGGCTTGTTCAACATTCAAAAACAATTAAGATTATACACTGTTTTAACAGGCTAAAGAAGAAAAATCACGATCATATCAACAGATGCAGAAAAAACTCTTGACAAAATTCAGCACTTATTCAAGACAAACATTCTCAGTAAACTAGGAATAGAGGGAAACTTCCTTATCTTGATAAAGCACATCTACAAAAATGTACAGTTAACATTATACTTAATGGTGAGAAACTGGATGCTTCTTCTCTAAAGTCAGGAACAAGTCAAGGATGTCCTATCTTATCACTCATACTCAACAGCATAGTGGAAATTCTAGCTAATGAAAAACAAGGAAAGGAAATTAAAAATTAATTGGGATAAATATTTATTCTAAAGTAACATGCTTTTCTATGTAGAAAATCTCAAAGAATCAACAAAGAACTGTCACTAACAAGTGATTATGGCATGACTGCAGAACACAAAATTAATAGTTAAATTCAATTGCTTTCCTATATATAAACAATGAACAATTAGAATTTGAAATAAAAAACACACAACCATTTACATGAACACCAAAATTTTGAAAACCTAAGTATGGATTAAAAGTATCTATAAGATCTGTATGAGGAAGATTACAAACCTCTGATGAAAAAAATTACAGAAATAAATATGGAAATATTTTGTGTTCATGGATGGGGAAATGTATTCTTTATCTTAATTGCTGATTAGTACTAAGTACAATTAAGATCAGTAAACATCTTGTGTACTATTAAGATGTCAGTTTTATTCCAACTTGATCTATAGTTTCAATGCACTACAAATCAAACTACTAGCAAATTAGTTTGTGGATATCAACAAATTGATTCTAAAAGTATAGGAAAGGCAAAATGCCCAGAATAGCCATTATGATATGGAGAACAAGAACCAAGTCAGAGGACTGACATTATGTTACTTTAGCTCTTACTATGAAACTACAATAATTAAGGCAATTTGTACTAGTAAAAGAATACACAAGTAGATTAACAGAACAAAATAGCCCAGAAATAGACCAACACGAATACAATTAACTGACTATAACAAAGGCAAAAAAAAAATTCAATGGAGAAAAAAAATCTTTTCAGCAAATAGCGCTACAACAAGTAGACAACTAGACATCCATATCCCCTGCAGAAAATCTATATAGATACCTTACACTTTTCACAAAAGTTAACCCCAAATGGATCATAGGCCCAAATGTAAAATGCAAAACCATAAACTTTCAAGGAAATAGCATGAGAAAATCTAGGTGACTTTGAGTTTAGTGTTGACTTTTTGGATACACCACCAAAAATATAATCCATGACTGAATAAATTGATAAGTAGGGCTTTATTAAATTAAAAAGTGATCATTCTGCAAAGACATTGGTAAGGAAATAAAAAGGCTTGCCACAACTGGGAGAAAATACTTGCAAAACAAATATCTGATAAAGGACTTGTTTCCAAAATATAAAATGAACTCTTAAACATCAAAAATAAAATCAAAAAGCTTAATTTAAAAATGGGCAAATGATCTGAACAGGCATTTCACCAAAGAAGATATGTAAAAGGAAAATAAACATATGGAAAGATGCTGAACATTATATGTCATTCAGGAATTTCAAATGAAAACAATAAAATACTACACATCTATTAGAATAGCTAAAATCTAAAACACGACACCAAATGTTGATGAGAATATGGAGCAACTGGGGCAGTTAATTGCTGCTGGGAATGAAAAATACACAACCACTTTGAAAGACAGTTTGGCAGTTCCTTACAAGGCTAAACATACTAATGCCATAAAATTCAGCATTCACACTCCTAGGTATTTATCTAAGTAAGATGAAAATGTCCATATAAAAACCTTATGTCCTTATAAAAGCCTGAACAAAGATGTTTATAGCAGCTTTATTTATAATTGGCAAAAACTGGAAGCAACCAAGATATCTTTCAATATGTGAATGGATAAACAAACTGTGGTACATGCATACAATGGAATTTTATTCGGTGATAAAAGAAATGAGCTGGTTGGGCATGGTGGCTCATGCCTGTAATCCCAGCTCTTTGGGAGGTCGAGGCAGGTGGATCACCTGAGGTCAGGAGTTCAAGACCAGCCCAGCGAAGATAGTGAAACCCCGTCTCTACTAAAAATACAAAAATGAGCCAGGTGTGGTGGCGGACACCTGTAATCCCAGCTACTCGGGAGGCTGAGGCAGAGAACTGCTTGAACCTGGAAGGAGGGTGTTGCAGTGAGCCGAGACAGTGACAGTGCACTACAGCCTAGGTGACAGAGTGAGACTCCATCTAAACAAACAAAAAAAAAGCTATAAAGACATGAAAACCGTGAAAAACTTTCAGTACATATTAGTAACAAACAGATCTCACTGCTAGGAACTTTCTCTCTGTGGAAACGAGCAAGCCTAAAAGTCACTACAGGATGCCCTGGTTAAGTAAAAGAAGCCAGCCTAAGATGGCTAAAAGGACTACATACCGTATGATTTTATCTCTGTGACAATCTGGTAAAGGCAAAGCTATGGACACAGTGAAATGTTCAGTGGTCGGTAGGGGTTTGGGGGAAGGGAAGTAGAAATGAACAGATGGAAAATAAGAGATTTGTGGAATAACAAAACTATTTTGGTATGGTACTGTAATAGTAGGTACATGGCATCATGTATTTGTCAAAACCAATAGAACTGTAAAAAATACAGAATAAACCCTAGTGTGAACTGTAGTCTCTAGTTAATAATTATATATCAATATTTGTCCACCAATTCTAACAAATGTGCCAAAGAAGATGCTAATAATCGGGAAATTGTGGCTGGGATGAGAGAGAAAAGGTAGTATATGAGAACTCTCTGTACTTTTTACTTAATTTTCCTATAAACTTAAAAACTTTAATAAGGCCTATCAGTAAAAAAAAAAAAAAAAAAAAAAAAAAAAAAAAATACTTTAAACACAAAAAACATCAGATATTAGAATTTATTCACTATAATCATAAGGTCACAAAATAAATATTGCATGTTAAATATAAGAATTCTGTTTCTGGATGCTCATCGGGTAGAGGAAAGGTGTTTTAAAAATATGTTATGTCTGCATCCTGACAAGTGTGTGGCACTAGGAGACCCCAAGTAATTTAGCTACATGCTCTAGAAGCGGTTCTAGCTGAATGTGTCCATGTTATTTCCTTGCTATTGCAAACGAGGATTTCTCCATGGGCGTTGTGAGTCTTTTCTATTCTTATTCAAATACATAGGGATTAAAATTTTAGACTCATCCAAAATCCACTCTCTAGAACACAGCTGAACACATCAGGATATTCTAATTCCACTCCGTCCACTTCAGTCGCATCTGAACAATTTGTTTCCTGTCAAACGAGAATGTAGCCCGTATTTGGTTATTTTTATCTTCCTCCATACTGCTTCTGAAAACATCCCTTATTCCCTACCATTGTCCTTACTTTTCTTACTTTTTATTGTGAAATATTATCAAACATGGGGTACTGTATTTTATTCTAGAAACTAGAAAATAGCCAGATTTCAATTTGCTGAGCTGCAAATAACTCACTTTAAGACTTTGATCAGAGCACTCTGTCCTCCTTAATGTGCCCAGCTATATGATAAGGGTTGGGGGAATATTAATTCTGCAGCACTGTATGTATTGTGTGATAATTATCACTGTCATGTTTTTAAAATGTAAATAGTAGCAATAATAACTATAATAAAAGAAGTAAAAAAAAAAAGAATGGCTGACATGCAATGTGTGTCTCCCACATACTATGGGACACACAAATTGTTTTGTAATAACAATTGTAATAAGCCAGGCTTATTCTGTATACTCTCAACTATCACTCATAGCCAGTCAATAGCCCCTCTTATATGAAATGCATTACAAGGTTTTAAAATTTCAACATAGCACTTAGTATTTTGAGACTAGAGCCAAAGTGGAAACAAAGAATAAACAAGGCTTCTGTCTTCTAGGTTGTATGCTGCTCCTCATCCTTTTAGGAAAACCTCTATGATTCTCTGATAAATAAATTTCTTAATTAGGTTCATTTTAGGGAAAAAAATTAAGTCAGAAGAAAAATCCCAGCATCTATTTTGAACAAATCAAGAAGTATTTGCATATTTGTTAAAATAATACTCATTGATTTGAAACAACAACAAAACTGATTATTTCCTTCAGTTTTAACTATATAAATTTCTTAGAGATACAGCCATTTTGATCATTTCAATAACAACCATCTTAAGTGCTTATACAGTAATAGGCACAGCCACCGACAGCTGCTGAAGAGGTTTCAAACCTCTTTGGGCAGATTCAAGCACTTGCTGCTTAGAGAGGAAAATGGAAATGGATTCTCCATTGTGCAGAGAAGAAGGTATTATTTCGTTCTCAGTGTTCCCTGGAGTCCTCAGCATATTACTCTATAAGCACTTCATACATAATAACATGTGAGTTATACAGAGCAGTGATGTCACAAGAATAAATACAAGCTGTAAAGGATCGCTGTGGTTGACCCAATTATTTTCATAATTCCTCACTCCCTTGACACAGGATAAGAATTCACATGCTTGCTATAGTTCAATTGTGGGCAGAGTATGCTTTCTACCTCCTTAATCTTGATCTTGGCTGGGTGACTTGTTTTGGCCAATGTGATGTCGTAGTGCATATGATGAGAGCAGAGGCTTGACATTTGCTTGTACATTTAGACTTGCACTCTAGGGCTCCAGTGACCAGTTATGGGAAGAACTTTCTCCAAATAGTTGTGACTACTTTCATCTAGGACCCAAAGTGAATACAAATTAAGTTAGCATAACCCAACCCAGAGCTAAGATCTTAGAGTAGTGGAAGCCTCAACTTGTAGCAGAAGATAACAGCTCAGACTGCATTGGGAAATCCAGTTAAACTGCTAGACGCTAAGCATAAAAATATATTTTTTATTTTGCCACCAAGATTGTGTGTTTCTTTGTCATGCAGCAAAGGATGACTATTACAGTCCAATATTCTAATGAAGGCAGCATATAAAAATAACTACAAAGCTATGCATTTAGTAATACAGTTAACATAGTTACAATGTAGTAGAGTAGCATGGAGAAATAAGTGATTATTTACAGAAGAAGAACAAAGAAAAGTTTTCCAAATAGTTATCAATTGAGATGAGCTCACCAGCAAAATGGGAGAAAAAAAGAAATTACAGGAATTTTACAAATACGCTAGCAAAGAGTACAGAGAGATATCATCAATCTAAGAGAAAAATTACCATTATAATTTTAATGTATTACCTTCTTTTTCTTCCATGCCTACTGTACATGACTGTAATGAATTTATATGTATAAGCCTGTGTCTTTACTTAGAAAAATGTTTTCATAAATACTCTTCACTCATCAATATTACTATTTTAAATATATACTTTAATTTTCAACCTGTGAATACAGTATCATTTGTGCAACAATTTCCTCATAGATGATTTTAATATTGTTTCCAGTCCATCTCTATTACAAATAAGATGATGATTATTACTAGCATACATCTTTTGATTTATCTTTGGAAATGTAAATATTAATCCAATTTAAAAATAGGCAAAGGACCTGAATAGACATTTTACAAAAGAGGACATACAATGGCCAATAGGGATATGAAAAAAAACTCAACATCACTAACCATTAGGGAAATGTAAATTAAAACCACAATGAAATATCATCTGGCTCCTGTTAGAATGGCTATTATCAAAAAGACAAAAGATAACAAATGTTGGTGAGGATATGGAGAAAAGGGACCCCTTGCACACTCTTGGTGAGAATGTAAGTTAGTATAGCTATTATGGAAAACAATATGGAGGTTCCTCAAAATATTAAAAATAGAATTACCAAATGATCCAGCAATCCAACCATTGTGTATCTATCAAAGAAAATGATACCAGTATGTGAAAGATATCTTCATTCCCATGTTTGTTACAGCACTATTCACAATAGCCAAGCTATAAAATCAATCTATGTCCCCATCAATAGATAAAGAAAATGCAAATATGCACAATGGAATACTATTCAGTCATAAAACAATATCCTATCATTTGCAGCAATATGGATGGATGGCGATCATTCTGTTGAGTCAAATAAAGCACAGAAAGACAAATACTGTCTGTTTTCACTCATATCTAAAAAGGTTGATCTCATAGACATAGAGTAGAATGCTGGTTAGCAGAGTTTGGGTTGGCTGAGGGGAGAGGAGATCTTGGTCAAAGGAGGCAAAATTACAGTTAGATAACAGGAATAAGTTTGAAAGATATATCGTACAGCACAGCAACTACAGTTAATGACAATACATTATATTCTTGAAAAATGTTTTACAAAATTCTAAGAGTGGATTTTAAATATTCTCACTACAAAAATGATGACCATGTACAGTAGTGCATATTTTAATTAGCTAGAATTAACTATTCCACAACATATATGCAAGCACACCTCAGAGATATTGCAGGGTTAGTTCCTAAAGCAAATAAAGCGAACACTAAAATAAATCAAGTTGCATAAATTGTTTGGTTCCCCAGTACATATAAAAGTTATTTTATACTATATTGTAGCCTATTGAGTGTGAAATAGCATTAGGTATTAAAAAATATATGTGCTTTAACTGAAATGTACATTATTGCCAAAAACATGCTAATGATTATCTGAGCCCTTAGCAACCTGTAATCTTTTTGCTGGTGGAGGGCATTGTCTTGATGTTGTCGGCTGTTGGCTAATCAGGATGGTGGTTGCCAAAGGCTCGCGTGGCTGAGACAGTTTCTTAAAATAAGACAACAATGAAAAAGAAACTACCATCAGAGTGAACAGGCAACCTACAAAATGGGAGAAAATTTTCGCAACCTACTCATCTGACAAAGGGCTAATATCCAGAATCTACAATGAACTCCAACAAATTTACAAGAAAAAAACAAACAACCCCATCAAAAAGTGGGCGAAGGACATGAACAGACACTTCTCAAAAGAAGACATTTATGCAGCCAAAAAACACATGAAAAAATGCTCACCATCACTGGCCATCAGAGAAATGCAAATCAAAACCACAATGAGATACCATCTCACACCAGTTAGAATGGCAATCATTAAAAAGTCAGGAAACAACAGGTGCTGGAGAGGATGTGGAGAAATAGGAACACTTTTACACTGTTGGTGGGAATGTAAACTAGTTCAACCCTTGTGGAAGTCAGTGTGGCGATTCCTCAGGGATCTAGAACTAGGAATTCCATTCGACCCAGCCATCCCATTACTGGGTATATACCCAAAGGACTATAAATCATGCTGCTATAAAGACACATGCACACGTATGTTTATTGCCGCATTATTCACAATAGCAAAGACTTGGAACCAACCCAAATGTCCAACAATGATAGACTGGATTAAGAAAATGTGGCACATATACACCATGGAATACTATGCAGCCGTAAAAAATGATGAGTTCACGTCCTTTGTAGGGACATGGATGAAATTGGAAATCATCATTCTCAGTAAACTATCGCAAGAACAAAAAACCAAACACCGCATATTCTCACTCATAGGTGGGAATTGAACAGTGAGAACACATGGACACAGGAAGGGGAACATCACACTCCAGGGACTGTTGTGGGGTGGGGGGAGGGGGGAGGGATAGCACTGGGAGATATACCTCATGCTAGATGACGAGTTGGTGGGTGCAGCGCACCAGCATGGCACATGTATACATATGTAACTTACCTGCACATTGCGCACATGTACCATAAAACCTAAAGTATAATAATAATAATAATAAAAGAAAAAAAAAAGTTTGCTGCATGCATTTGACTCCTTCTTCCATGAAAGATTTATTTGTGGCATACTAGGCTGTTTGAGAACATTTTACACAAAGTAGAGCTTCTTTAAAAATCGAAGTCAATTCTCTCAAACCCCGCCACTGCTAAACTTACGTAATATTCTAAATCCTGGTTTTTTGTCCTTTGAGGAAAGGTTTTGTTCTGTCACCCAGGCCGAAGTGCAGTGGTGTGAGCAAAGCTCACTGCAGCGTTGAATTCCCTAGCTTAAGTGATCCTTCTGCCTCATCCTCCTGAGTAGCTGGGACTACAGGCCTGTGTTACCATGCTTGACTAATTTTTTAATTTTTTGTAGAGACTGGTCTCCCTTTGTTGCTCATGCTGGTTTCAAACTCCTGGGCTCAAGTGATCCTTCTGCCTTGGCCTCCCAAAGTGTTGGGATTACAGGAGTGAGCCACAACACCTGGCCTTCTATATCTTTTGTCATTCAAACAGTGTTCACAGCATCTTCAGCAGTAGATTCTAGTCCAAGAAACCACTCTCTTTGCTCATGCATAAGAAAAAACTCCTTATACTAGCCATTGAAATTTTATCATGAAATTGCAGCAATTCAGTCTTCTCAGGCTCTACCTCTAATTCTAATTTTCTTGCTATTACTACATCTGAAGTTACTTCCCCCACTGAAGTTTTAAACCCCTCAAATTCATTCATTAGAGTTGGAATCAACTTCTTCCAAACATCTGTTAATGTTGATATTTTGGCCTTATCCCATGAATCATGAATGTTCTCAATAGCATCTACCATGGCAAATCCTTTCCAGGAGGTTTTTAATTTTCTTTGACCAGAGCCATTAGAGGAATCACTATCTATGGCAGCTATAGCCTTACAAAATATATTTCTCAAATAATAAGACTTGAAAGTGAAAATTACTCCTTGATCCATGGGCCGCAGAATGGATATTGTGTTATTAGACAGAGAAACAACCTAATCTCCTTGTACATCTGTATCAGAGGTCTTGCGTGACTAGGTGTATTCTCGGTCAGTGATTATACCTTGAAAGGAAGCTTTTTTCAAAGCAGTAAGTCTCAACAGTGAGCTTAAAATGTCCAGTAAACCATGCAGTAAACAGATGTGCTGTCATCCAGGTTTTGTTGTTTCATTTACAGAGCACAGGCAGAGTAGATTTAGCATAATTCTTAAGGGTTTTAGGATTTCAGAATGGTAAACGAGAATTGGCTGCCATTCTCACTAGTTGCATTAGCCCCTAACATAAGAGTTAGCCTGTTATTTGAAGCTTTGAAGCCAGGCATTGACTTCTTTCTAGGTATGAAAATTTTAGATGGAATCTCCTGCCATTATAATGCTATTTTGTCTACTTTGAAAATCTGTTCTTTAGTGTAGCTACTGTCATCAATTATCTTAGCTAGATCTTCTGGATAACTTGTTGCAACTTCTACATCAGCATTTCACGTTTCACCTTGCACTTTTACGTTTCATGATATAGCTTCTTTCTTTTATTTATTTATTCATTTATTTAGAGATGGAGTTTCACTCTTGTTGCCCAGGCTGGAGTGCAATGGCACAATCTCGGCTCACCGCAACCTCTGCCTCCTGAGTTCAAGCGATTCTCCTACCTCAGCCTCCCAAGTAGCTTGGATTACAGGCATGAGCCACCAAGCCTGGCTAATTTTTTGTATTTTTAGTAGAGACAGGGTTTCTCCATGGTGGTTAGGCTGGCCTCGAACTCCAGACCTCAGGTGATCCACCCACCTCGGCCTCCCAAAGTGCTGGGATTACAGACGTGAGCCACCGCGCCTGGCCTCTTTCTTTAAGCGTTATGAACCCACCTCTGCTAACTTCGAATTTTTCTCTGCAGCTTCCTCACCTCTCTCAGCCATTGCAGAATTGAAGAGAGTTAGAGTCTTGCTCTGAATTAGGCTTTGGCTTGAGTGAATCTTGTGGGTGCTTTGATCTTGTATCTGCACCACTGAAACATTCTCCATATAAGCAATAGGTTTCTTTACTTTTCTTGTTTTCCATGTGTTCGGGCGAGCAGCTCTTTTAATTTCCTTCAAGACCTTTTTCTTTGCATTCACAACTTGGCTAACTGTTTGGTATGAGAGTCCCACCATTTGGCCTGTCTTGGCTTTCAACATGCCTTCCTCAGTAAGCTTAATCATTTCTAGCTTTTGACTAGAAGTGGGAGACATGCAATTCTTCTTCTCACTTAAACATTTATAGGCCATTGTAGGGTTATTAATTGGCCCGAAGTTAATATTATTGCATCTAAGGGAATAGGGATGCTAAGGAGAGGGAGAGAGATGGGGGAATGGCCAGGGAGTGGAGCGGTCAGAACACACACCATTTATAGATTGTTTGCTGTCTTAAATGGGAGCAGCTTTTGGTGCCCCGAAATATTTACAATGGTAACCTGAAAGATGATCAATCACAGATCACCATAACGGATATAATAACGAGTAAAAAGTTTGAAATATTGTAAGAATTACCAAAATATGGCAGAGATACAACACGAGTACATGCTGTTGAAAAAATGGTGCTGCCAATGGACTACCTCAATGCAGGGCTGCCACAAACCTTTACTTTGTAAAAAATGCAATAACTGCAAAGTACAATAAAGCAAAGTGCAATAAGACAAGGTTGGCCTGTGTACTTCAAGATATCATGTTATACACAATAAATACATTTAATTTGACCTGTCAACTTAAAATAAATACATGTGAAAATAAGAAATGTTAATATTTAACTTAAAAGGCAATATTCATAAAAAATTGTCAAAAGATTTTATTTTAGGTGCTCTTTCTGCAAAAAAAGTAACTGGAGAGTTATAGATAGGTTAAATTACTTGACTATTGTAATCATTTCAAAACATCATGTTGTAAGTCTTAATACACAATAATAAAGGAAGAAAGAAAAGAAAATGGAGATGAATTATTTTGAGGGGAAAAACAGAAAACTAAGCAAATATGGTGGAGCTGCATTTATTAAGAGTAAAGTGAACTAGAATTTGTTGAGCATCTATTTTTATGCTCAACATCTTGTTGACAGCATGTGATCACAAATGTACTTTTCAACAACCTTCCTGGTAGAAAATTTTCACAGATATGCAGACTGGTGACTTTAAAGGGAGACACAGCTACTAATTGGCCACACTGGATCTTACACCCAGGTCTCTCTGACTTCCAAACACATTATCTTTCCAGTATACCACACTGAAGAATTTTGTGATACCAGTATACCACACTGAAGAATTTTGTGATACCAAAATTCTTATCTCATTTAATAATATTCTCAACTTTCTTCACTGTTTAATTGGATAAAGCATGTGTGATTACATATAATGTTTCCACCTGTTCTGACAAGAATAAATTATTTCTCTCTAGCATGCAAAAATTATTGGAAAAACATCTTAAAATATCTTTCATGGACTTAATAATGGTTAAAAGTACTGTGGCATTTAAGATTTATTTCTCAAGAGGAACCTTGGAAGTCTGATAAAAAGCCAAAGAATCTTCTCTCTCTCTTTTTTCTCTCCTCAAGGCTTCTAACACTTGGTAATGTGGGCACCTCTGCATTTTAAAGAACAGAATTTTTTGTTCAACAATGAGGCAGAGCACCTTGTAAGAGATTAGTGTAATGGGGGTCATAGCCTGCATTTTTTTCTGTCACCAACAACTTAAATGTCAGTGTGCTCTGTTCCTGTGGCTGCCTGCCTAGGTTCAGAGCACCCAGACATCTGATTCTTAATGCTTATTAATTTCCCTCTTAGATTATTCTAAATCCTTAGTGCATGTACATATGTACATTGATACACACATTTTGAGAGACGGCTTCTCTATATTGAAAATAAGAAAGTAAAACTAACCTTAAAATAAGCTATGGCTGTTCCCCTTCCGGTGTCCATGTGTTCTCATTGTTCAGTTCCCACCTATGAGTGAGAATATGCGGTGTTTGGTTTTTTGTTCTTGCGACAGTTTACTGAGAATGATGATTTCCAATTTCATCCATGTCCCTACAAAGGACATGAACTCATCATTTTTTATGGCTGCATAGTATTCCATGGTACACTCTGGGGACTGTTGTGGGGTGGGGGGAGGGGGGCGGGATAGCTTTAGGAGATATACCTAATGCTAAATGACGACTTAATGGGTGCAGCACACCAGCATGGCACATGTATACATATGTAACTAACCTGCACATTGTGCACATGTACCCTAAAACTTAAAGTATAATAATAATAAAAATAAAAAGTAAAAAAAAAATAAGCTATGACTTCCCATTTCTTGCAAGGTTAAGTCCAAAAACTTAGCATGGAATATATGGGTCTTCAAATATTGAAGCCTTTTTGCTTTATTTCTTAGAGCTCCTCCTTCTCCCTATTCTGCATATGATGGTTAGTTGTAACTGAACTATTGCTATTTCTCCACATGTGCCACACCTGCCTCAACCTTGCTTTTGATTAGGCTTGAAAACTCTTTTCCAAATCTCCTTGGTGTCATAAATACCTTAATGTTGTTCAAGAACCAGCATAGATCTCACCAGGTCCACCAGGGACTTCCCCACCCCTCTATCTTTCCAGGGTTAAATATTGTCATTTTGCATTATTTTAATAGCAGGTGGACAGTTTCCTAAGGAACCCAGCCAACATCAGAAAAGCTAATTTGCAGAAGACATATGTTGTCAATGAACCAGATGTTGATTCTTATTAATTTAACAAAAATATGTTTTAAGGAAACAACAGTCTTGAACATATACAATGAAAAGAAATATACTTTTCTTATGTGTGTATGTTTGAAGTAAACCCTCATACATTTTTGTGTGACTAAGTCATACTAACAAAATCAAATGTCATAATTTCATGTCTTTTGTATATTTTTATGTGATCTTAGAATGATAAATTTGATGAGATCCTTAGAAGTCTAGCTACCTTGTCTTTGCCAACATTATAACAATTTTACATGGGAGAAAACGCCCATGAGGTCAGATAAATGAAGTATTTTGCCAAATGATCATGCAATTGTGAAATTATACAAAAGGCTCAGAATATAAATCTTCTGAGCCTGCTGTCTAGTGTTCACTCTGGCCTATCAACTATATGAATAGGTATAATATGCAAAAATACAAATTTACCTATTGTGCATTACCCAAAGTTAGCCAGACTGGAGGCTAAGGGCACGGTATATCAGATGATCAGGTCTTCCCAAGACACCAATGGCAAGCTGGAGGCTTTCCCAAAACCACTCTCAGTTTTGATAATTCGGTAGAAAGTTCAGTAGACTCACAGAACTCACTGCAAGCTATAACACTCACAGTTACATTTACTTCAGGCAAAGGACACACATTAGAAAGAAAGGCATAAGGTAGAATATGGCAGGCGCCTAAAGCAGAGTTTCTGCTTGTCATCACGCTGTGGAGTCGTGGATGGCATTACTGCGTCCCAGCCACAATGTGTTACAATATCCAGAGATTATTTGCAATCAGAGAAGCCCATGCATGCTACAGTACTCAGAGCTTTTACTGGGCCTCTATGATGTAGGTAAGCACAATTACTTTAATTATTGCTTATGTGGTTGAATTTAGTCTTCAGCATCCCCCTTCCCCATAGGTTGGGCTGATATCTTATGGGCTAAAGTCCCAACTCTTAATAACTTGCTTAATCTTTCTGGTCTGGCCAGCCCCCTAGCCCTAAGATTGTTGAGTGTGGTCCCGGGGTCTACTCAATGAGTAACTTTTTTAGCATAAACTATGAGGTGTGGTTAAGGGGCCCATCATGGATAATAAAGACACTCTTATGACTCAGGAAAATTCAGACTTACAGAGGTTACATCCCAGGAGTTAGAGTCCAAATTTGTTACTATAAATACACGGGATCAGATGGTGTGTTAAGCTGTTCTTGCATGACTATAAAGAATTACCCATGACTGGGTAATTTATAAAGAAAAGAAGTTTAACTGGCTCACAGTTCTGCAGGATTTACAGGAATCCTTGTTGCTGGCATCTGCTTGTTCTAGTGAAGCCTCAGGGAGTTTTCAATCACGGTGGAAGGCAAAGCAGGAGTAGGCACTTCACATGGCAAAAGCAGGAGCAAGAGAAAGTGGGGTGAGAGTGGGTGCCACGCACTTTTAAAATGACCAGATCCTATGAGAACTTGCTATTACAAAGACAGTACCAAGCCATGAAGGATCCACCCCCATGATCCAAACACTTTCTCCCAGACCCCACCTCCAGCATTGGGAGTTATGATTCAACCTGAGATTCGGGCAGAGACAAATATACAAACTATATCAGATGCACAATATATATGCATCAATAATAATAATGCATCATCCAAATATATAATCTTGACATATGATCTTTAAAAGTTATATATTTCGTTTATGTGTAAATGTAAATGTATTCTATCATTGCAATTCTCTATAGATAGAACATGGTTACTAATGTCCTCAATATAAGATAATGGGGAGGAAAAATTGTATTCTACTCCCTATGTTTCCTCTGTTAACATGATGATAACATATTTTAATGGAAGCAGAAAGTCCTCCATTAAAATGACATTTTTGTGCTCTCTCAGGCACTTTTTCAGCACTCCTAGGTGAGAAAGGGTGACTTCTTGATTACTGAGTGTGATTGAAGCAGATGGACATGCCTGGCTCAGACCCTTCCAAGCTAATTCTTAGATTATGCCTAACCCCCAAAAGCATGAAATTTCTACTTTTCTAGAGACAGGCTTCCATGAGTAAGGTGGTCACACATTCTGCTTTGCCCAGATAACTCAAAGTTTGTCCTTTCCTGGAGCCTCATCCAATTTAGAATGTGTACTGATTTTTTTCCTTATAAAGTTGTATTATTAACAGCTTCAGGAAAATAAGTGACTATACATTTGATAGACTAAAACTTGTCTTTTTTCTAGCTTCTGTCATAATCTTACCTAGTAGTGTCGAAGTAAATTCAAAGTGAACAGACATCTCATTTAGCACATGGATAAATCAAAGAGTTGACCAGTAAGCAAGCTTCTCTCTTGAGTAGCCTTTCTCAATGTCAGTTCCTCTGGCCTCCCTTTAAAGTACACCACACAGGAGTATATTCAGACATAAGCCAATTCCTTCTAGTCTTTGAATAACAGGAGAAGTAGTTAATGCTGCTATCCCCACATGCTACCTATTGTATCAGAAAATGGGGCCACAGAACTTCTAGTAAGCTGTGAGATGTACAAATTACATCAGGATACCTTAGTGAAAATTTTAAAAGCTTACAGTTTAGATGAAATAAGTGTGGAAAATAGAAACTGAGGAGTCTAACCATAGATAAAGAGAAGATGGCAATCCTTTTGCTACACAATTATTCATTGTGTTATATTACTTGATAACAATAATAAAGTCTACCATTAATGAGTTTTTAAAAATATACGGTTAATGAAAACTTAAGTACTAAAAGTCCACGTTTATAAACATTGCTGATTGTGCTGTGGACTAAGCTCTGGTTTTTCAGCTCTAAAATGAATTTATATACTTTGCTTTAGGATGCTGGGGCTGAGATTATATAAACTATATTTCTTCTTTGTCACATGGCTTGCTGTTAGTTTCTGAACATAGGTGGCCTACTGAGAGACTTAACAGGTAGGAGAAGAGAAAAGGGGAATTCTTTATTCTTTCTTCTAATGTTTTTCTGTCTCAGAACCAGGTTCATCATACCCTCTAGGCTGAAACTAACACCAGGTGTCAACCCATTTTCAGAAGCCTTAGTTTCATTTCTAAAAGAACCCTCCAACAAGTTGTTTTTTTCTGGGTCCCCACATTATATGGGCACCACGCCCTTTTTCCAATTCTGTGCAATCCTTTCTATAAGACTCTAAATTCTAATAACCCCAACTTCTTCCTTCTGTTTCTCCAGAAATTAGGGATGATAGCAATTTTTTGAAGTTACAAACTACCTTCTGTCAGTATTCCTTTCTTTTTATTTCTGTACTCTAAAACCTGTCTAACCAATTGTTGGTGTTGATTTTCTCAGTTAAAATAACTGGTATTGAGTTTTTTTTATTGGAGTCTCAGTGTGTAATTTTCACAAAATGTCTATCAGTATTTATCATCTAATGTGGTAAACCCAGAAGATACAAATCGCAATAGCAGTTACTGTAAGAGAGGAGCAAGCAGATAGCCAAGAGGAGAGTTGTGTATTTTCAAATTAATTTTTAATTCAATTTTTGTGCATATATGAAGTGGTAACAAATAGCTGTTAAAGTTTTGGCTTTATTAGCAGAAGAAAAACTTTATAAACAATTATATAATGCTCATTTATATCATGTAATCAATAACATATACAATCAGATTAATTCCAATATTCAGATATTTTATACAATTCATGAAATCAAAATCTTTGGTAGCTAATTTTATTAAAAATGAAACAAGCAGAAATATTGTGAGTGTTATAGAATATCCCGCTGAAAAGTCCTTTTTTTTTTTTTTTTTTTTGCTTAGACTATTTTAAATACATGTTTTGAGGTGGTGGAGATCATAGCAAAACCAATATTCCATTCTCATTAAATTAAGAATTATGTGGGGAAACGTGTGTTTGAATTTGGTTTTGGGACACATAAAATTCACAATTGTGTCCAAGCAAGGTGTGATGTATTGCCAATTAAAATATAGAGGTGGGGAGCAAGGTAGCAGAATAGGACTCCCCCGCAATCGTCCCCCCACAGAAACATCAATTAGAACAAGTGTCCATGCACAAGAATACATTCACAAGACCTGAAGAAACCAGGTCAGAGACCATAGTACCTGGTTGTTGCATAACAGTAAGAAAAGACACACTGAAGAAGGTAAGAAGAATATTTTTACATTACCTGTGTCACCCCTCCACAATCTGAGGTAGTGCAGTGTGGAGAGAGATTCTGTCTGCTCAGAGAAAAGAGAGACAAATGAGCACAGGATTTTACCTCAAATCATTACACTCGGCCCATCACAGTAAAACTCAGCACTGGACAGATCCCCATAGCTCCATATTCTAGGCTGATACCTGTGGCCTGATCCTGTATACCTGCCCCGGTGCTGGTGGGATAACACAGCTCTAAGCATTATGCTTGCTGGGAGAACTAAATTTCTGTCCTACAACACTTCTAGGCTGATGTGAGTGGCCTCTGGAGCCAGAAAGCCCTCATTATCAGGCAGACCTCAGAGGTCCCAGACTTATGGTATGACCCAGCTCCATACTTACCATAGCAAGGCCTAGGCTTCTGAAGCACCATACCGGCCACAGCTGCTCTGTACTTCTGACATATGACAGAACTGTGCCTGCTGCAGGGCTTTTCCAGAGAAAGCCAGCCTGTGAAGACTAAAATGAAAATCTACATTTTCAAATCTATAGACATTGATGAACTACAAAAACGATCAAGAATAATCAGGGAAATATTACATCATCAAATGGACAAAATGAGGTGCCAGTGACTGACTCTAAAGAAATGAAGATGTATGCACTTCCTGACAAATAATTCAAAATAACTTTTTAAGGAAGCTAAGTAAACTTCAAGAAAATACAAAGAAAAAACTCAATGAATTAAGAAATCAATCAGAAGATGAAATTTAATACAGAAATTCAAATAATAATTAAAAACCCCAGGAATTCTGGGGATAAAATTTACAATGAATGAAATTTTAAAAAGCAAGGAAGAGCATCAATGGCAGAAATAATCAGGCAGAAGAAGGAATCTGTGAACTCAAAGATGGGTTATTTGAAAATATACACTCAAAAGAGAAAAAAGAGACAAAGAATGAAAACGAATAAAGAAAACATATAGGATTTTTGAGACTGCCTCCAAAGAAGGAATGTTTGAATCAAAGGAATTCGGAAGAAGAGAAAGATAAAGGTAGAAAGTGATATCCCAGTACATGAAAGTCAAAAGGTTCCCAACAGATTCAATCTAAATAGGACCATCCCTAAACAAACAATAATGAAACTGTCAAAATTCAAATGAAGACAGAATCCTGAAAGTAGTAAGAAAGAAGAAGCAAATGACTTATAAAGAATTACCTATACAGATAGCAGCAGACTTCTCGGCAGAAACCTTTATGTGGAGAAAGTGTGATATTTAAAATGCCAAGTGAAAATATAAAACAAAAACACAGCCAACCAAGAAAACTGTACCCAGCAAATCTGTCCTTCAGAAATTCAGGAATGAGATAAAGACTTCTCCGAACAAAAGGTGAAGAACATCACCACCAAATACGCCTGCAAGAAATACTAAAGGTAGTTCTTCAAGCTGAAAGAAAAGAATGCTAATGAGTAAGACAAACACATCTGAAAGTATAAAACTCACTAGTAAAAGTACATATAGAGTCAAATTTAGAATACTATTATGTGTGCAAATTACTTGTATTTTTAGTATGAATGTAAGAATAATTTGTTAAGGAATATGCAATATAAAATGATGTAAACTGTGACATCAAAAATTTGAAATGTGAGGTGGGATGAATTGGAATAAAAGTGTAGAGTTTTTGTGTGTATGTGCATGTATGTGGCTAAAGTTAAGTTGTTACAATCAACTTAAAATAACCTGTTATAGGCTGGGGGCTGTGGCTCACGCCTGTAATCCCAGCACTTTGGGAGGCTGGACTGGGTGGATCATGAGGTCAGGAGATCAAGACCATCCTGGCCAACATGGTGAAACCCAGTCTTTACTAAAAATACAAAAATTATCCTGGCATGGCAGTGAGCACCTGTAGTCCCAGATACTTGGGAGGCTGAGGCAGGAGAATTGCTTGAACCTGGGAGGCGGAGGCTGCGGTGAGCCGAGATCATGCCACTCCACTCCAGCCTGGGTGACAGAGAGACTCTGTCTTAAATAATAAATAAATACCTGTTGTAACTATAAGATATTTTGTAAGCTTCATGGCAACCACAAAGCAAAAACCTGTAGTAAATAGACACACACAAAAAAGAAAAGAAACAATAAACACATATGACTAGTGATAATTAGCCAAAAAGGAAGACGGCAAGAGAGGAAGAGATAAGCAAAAGATCTTCAAAACAAGTAGAAAACAATCCACAAAATGGCAGTAATAAACCCCAGTCTATCAATAATTGCCTTGAATGTAAATGAACTAAATTCTCCAATAAAATAATATAGAATCCCTGAATGGAAACAAACAAACAAAAAGCAAGACCCAACTATAAGCTGCTCCAAGAGACTCACTTTTCCTGAAAGAACTCACGTACTGAAAGCAAAGGCATAAAAAAGATATTCCATGCAAATAGAAACCATAAGAGAGCAGGAGTCGCTATATTTAAAATAGGATAAAATAGACTTTAAATCAAAGTTTGTGAAAGAAAACAAACAGATCATTATATAATAATAAAGTACTCAATTCAGCAAGAGGATACAACAATCATATATATGTGCCCAACACTGGAGTGACTAGATATATAATGCAAATATTAATAGATCTAAAGTGAGAGACTGCAATACAGTAACAATAAAAAAAAATTAACAACACATTTTCAGAAATAGACAAATCATCCAGACAGAAGATCAGTAAGGAAACATCATACTGAAACTACATGCTCAATCAAATGGATGGTCAAATAATAGACATATTTACAGAACAATCCATTCAACAGATTCAAATTACCCATTCTTCTCAATGGCAAATAAAATTTTCTCCAGTATAGAAAGTACTTTAGGTCACAAAACAAGTCTTTAAAAATTTAAGAAAATTGAAATCATATTAAGTACCTTTTCTGATGATAATGGTGTAAAACTAATATCACTAACAGTAGGAACTTCAGAAAATTCATAAATACATGGAAATTAAGCAATGTGTTCTTGAATAACAAATGATTCAATGAGGAAACTAAATGGTAAATTTTGAAAGTTCTTGAGACGATTAAAAATGGAAACACAGCATACCAAAACCTATGGATTCAGCAAAAGTGGATCTAAGAGGGAAGTTTATAGCACTAATTAAAAGATAAGAGCTCAGTCAATGCATGAGATTTAATTTTGAACTTCTATATTTGAGGTTTTGAATATTACAACATGGAGAAAAGATCTTAGAATGAGCTTCTAATTTTAATTGGATAAATATATATTATGCATAAGAATTAGATATAATTTAGGAAGGCCTGCAATGTTATAACATTTAAATTGAGTTATGGATTATCAATAGAATAATACACAAGTAAAGCATATTTGATAAGGGTTTTCTTGCAAAATGTCTCTTAGAATGAAAACAAATACTTTATAAAACTGTTAATAAAATGCCTATATGAATAAAAGTAGAAATGAAAGTACTCATCATTCATCAAAATTTGCCCTCATTTTTTCAGGTATCAGCAAGTGCAGAGATAAAATTATTTTTTTAATTGAGGTCTACATAAGACAGTCAGTAGAAGATACCACAAAATTCAGTAATCTGTCACCATAAATTAAAACTTGCTGAAGATTTCTGGTTCATTTTTAAAAACATTAAAATTAATAACATGATAAAACATGTTTTTCAGAAAATAGTGCAACAGTGACTTGGTATTAGAAACAAATATAGGTAAGAAATTGATTATAAGTATATGAATATATACTGCATTATTTTATTTTTTATTTTTTATTTTTATTTTTTTTGAGACAGTTTTGCTCTTGTCACCCAGGCTGGAGTGCTATGGTGAGATCTCGGCTCGCTGCAACCTTTGCCTCCCGGGTTCGAGCGATTCTCCTGCCTCAGCCTCCCAAGTATCTGGGATTACAGGTGCCCACCACCATGCCCAGCTAATTTTTGTATTTTTAGTATTGACAAGTTTTCACCATGTTGGCCAGGCTGGTCTCAAATTGCTGACCTCAGGTGATCCACCCACCTTGGCCTCCCAAAGTCCTGGGGATTATAGGTGTGAACCACTGTGCCTAGCTCATTTTGATTTTTTTATGTTTACATATTCACTATGATATTTTAAACTTTTTCATTTAAGGTACACATGTTTCTATATCTTTATCTTTCTATATGATATTTTACTTCTTAGAGTGGCTTTTAAATGGAATTATTATGCAGATCCACTAGTAAATTACATCAATAACATGTACAGTTTTAAAATATTTTTTGATTTCTCTACATTCTTAAATGTTTTCTAGTTTGCACAATAAATTATGTAGTACTTTTCTCCTTTGAGAAAAATTCTGTTGTCCAGCTCGACCTAGGTGAGCAAGTCATTTTAAGAATGAATTACTGAAAAGCTTACTTTTCTATTATATCTAAAGTTATATTCCAATATGCTTGACTGCACTGTATATTTTGCAAATAATTCTGAATTTAAATGGAAACAAAAAGTACCATTTACTTGTTTCCTTAAATCCCCAAACAGATAATATTAGTATTAACTGAACAAATTAAAATGTAGAATGAAATTATGCTAACTTTTTGTTTGAATAGACTTATCTGCATTGGGTTTCTAATGATGAGAATATTGCTTGAGGACAGAATGATGTCTGCAAGATGGTGGAATAAGAAGCTCCAGACATCACTTTTTACAGAGACACTGACCTGAAAATAATATACGATCCAAAAATCCTTTAATGAGAACTGCAAAAATTAGACAAGAAGTCAAAGTATACCAGATGAGTACAAAGAAAATGGAATAGCTTAAAGAAAGGCGTTGCTTTTTACCTATGATAACCTTTCCCTAAAGCTGGCACAGCTCAGTGTAGTTGGGAGAAAATGTTCAACTTGTGATTTCTTGTTTGAAAGGGAAAGAGAAAAGTGGAATGTACATCCAATATTCTCAATTTGTGAAGGGCTGCCAGAGAAATTGGTTTCTGTCTTATATGACTCAGAGTATTGATGGAGAATCAGCATACTTTGGGCTGCTTAGAACAAAGGGGAGCTTGGTAGTTTGTTACAGCAACAGAGAACCTGCAATACCCCAGACAGGCACCATAGGGAGGAATCGATTATTAGCTTCTTAAAAAGACAGTGGCAAATTTCTCTACTTGGGAAATTGCACGTGTGAGCCCAGAGAAGATGCATCCCCAGGAAAGGTTTGAGAAATCTCCATGGTCTCACATTGTTGTGCAGGCTCGTCTTGAACTCTTGGCCTAAAGTGGTGCGTCCACCTTGGCCTCCAGATGTGTTGGGATTACAGGTAGTAGCCATAATGCTTAGCCACAGCACATTTTTTAAGAAATATGGGTCAAACATAAAGTCATAATGAAAATTAGAAAATATTTTGAGACAAAGAGAAATACCAAAACATATAGGCTGCAGCAAAAACCATAGTGAGAGGAAAGTTTATAGCTGTAATGCTTACACTAAAAAAGCAGGAAGCTTTCAAGTCAACTGTCTATGCACATGAAGAAACCAGAAAAGTAAAACAAACTAAAACCAAAAACAGCAGAGGAAAATAATTATAAGGATTAAAACTAAAATGGAGTAAAATGAGAAATAGAAAATCAGTGCAAAAAACCAACAAAATTAAGAGTTAAATTTTAAAGATCAACAAAATTGGTTAACCTTTACACTGAAAAAGGAAAAAGAAGAACAAAGAAAAAAGAACAAAAACACAAAAGAAAGAGGAAATGTCACGACTGACACCATATAAATGAAAAGCATTATAAGCGACTTCTATTAGCATTTATACATCAAGAAATTGGAGAACAAAAAGAAATAGATATGTTGCTAGGAATATACAACATACTAAGACTGAATTTTTAAGAAATAAGAAAATATAAGTAGACCTATAACTAGCAAGATTTTTGAATCGCTAATCAAAAAATTACTAGCAAAGGAGAACCCAGTACCAGGTGGCTTTGCTGGAAAATTTTACCAGACTTTTAAACAAGAATTAACATCTTAAATATATACACCTCACACCCATTAGGATGGCTACTATTTTAAAAAAAAAAAAAAAACAGATAATAACAAGTGTTGACCAGGATGTCAAGAAATTGAAGCCCTTGTGTACCATTGGTGTGCGTGTAAAATGGTACACAGGTATGGAAAATAGTATGGAGGTTCCTAAAAAAAAAAAAAAAAGTAAAAATAGAATTACCATATGATCGAACAATCCAATTTCTGGGTATATATACAATAGAATTGAAAACAGTATCTCTAAGAAATGTTGACATACTAATGTTCGTTGTAGCATTATTCACAATGTCTAAGATGTGGAACCTGAATGTCTGTGACAGATAGATAAAGAAATATAGTGAACCCATACAGTGGAATATTATTCAGCCTTAAATAAAGAAAAAAATCCTGTTATAGACTACAATGTGAATGAACGTTAAGGACATAATGTTAAGTAAAATAAGGCAGTCATAAAAAATGTTAAGTGAAATAAGCCTGTCATCATACTGCATGATTCCAATTATATGAGGTATTTGAAGTAGTCAAACTCAGATTAGAATGGTGGTTGGCAGGGGATGGGGAAAATAGACAGTTGCTGTTCAATGGGTATAGAATTTCAATTTTGCAAGATGAAAAAGTTCTAGAGATCTGTTGCACATCAAGGTGTATGTAACTTCACACTACTGCATTGTATACTTACAAATATTTTAAATGACAATGTATTTTTAAAATGATAATAATAAAAATAGCACAGGTCGAGAAACATTACTAGGTTGTTCCAAGAAATATCTGCTGAGCCCCAAAACACAAACTCGTAATGATTTGTAAGAGAAAGCTCCAGAAACTAACCCTAAGATCACACACCTGACCATAAGGCCAAGCAGCAGGCAGCATGCCAAAGAGCCATCTACAGAGCTTCTGCTGCACTTTGTTATCTTTTTAAGAAATGCCTGTTTTTTAAAAACGCAATTTTACATGCTTTTAATTAGCCACATTACTTGTTTTTTCATTTCATAGAAATGAGAAACAGCTGAAAACATACTGATGCATGTTAATTATAACAATAAATATTAATAACTGATAGCAGCTAAGTGCCATAGCACAAAACAGGAGAGAGAGAGGAAAAGAAGAAATATAAAGAAGGGTACCTCTTAAGAAAAAAAAAATCTGTAAGGACCAATACTCCATCACATACCAACTGAATTTTTGTGCTACATAAAAATTTTTGTAAGCATGTAAAATGACGTTTTCAAATTATGATTAAGAAGTTTTAATGGCAGCAAAATATATATTAAAATTTTTTGGAGATTTCAAAAAAGTATTAACATAGAAAACATTATTTGGCAAGATGTAGTTATTTAAAAAGTAGCTACAGTATTAAAGCAGAAAAATGTCAAATGATGCAACTCTGTTGGGAAGGCATGAAGAACTCTCAGGTGAATTAGAAAAGTCCTCATATTATATAAGCAAGTACTGAGGATCAAAAGGATAACTATTTGCTATGAAGTGGGAAAAACTAGACTAAAAGCCAGTAATCTTAAAATATATCACTATGCAAAATATATTTTTAGGCATATTGAACTCTTTGGGGGCTTAATATAAACATTTGACTTAAAGTGTGTTTTTTCTCATAGGATCCCTGAATCAAATATGTATTAAGCCCATCATAACAGAGCTATTTGAAACTTAGGCCTCCTGAAACTACAGAGGAGAGGGACCAATTTGCTGCAACTTTTTTGTACAAATCATTGGACATTTTAAACACTGGAATTGCAATCCATTTTTACCATGATTATCTCCTTCAGAAAAGATTTTTCACCATTTGCTGCTGAGAAAAATGAAGGCCACAAAAAATGTCATAGCAGGTGATAATGTCTTTGATATCATTTTTCGTCCTCAAGGAAAGTCATTTCATCTTCCTAGCTATTGGGCAGGGAATCTATTCAGCCAAGTATATAAGCCACCTAGAAAGTGCAACTATTAACTATTGTCAAATCAGTAAAGATTCATTTGCCATTCCTGAGAAAGTTTTGCCTTTCTCAGGAAGAAGCAAGGAAGCATTACTTAGGATGCTTTTGGCAGCAAATAAAAGAATTCAACACTCAAAGGTCTATAATTGAAATAATGACTTTATGTGTCTCATTTCAACAATTTCAGAGGTAGAACAGTTCCATGACTGGTTAATTGGGTGGGTCCGTGAAATTATCAATACTTGGGCTGTTCTTATTTTTTGGCTTTCCATTTTCTAAATATTCTCCTAAATGTCACTTACTAATGGTAGATAGAAGTCCATGGCAATTCTAGGTATTAAGTGAAGAGGTAACATCCAGCAGCTGAAGAAGAAAGAAAATAAAAAATGAAGGAAGAAAGTGGCAGGGATGGAAGAAGGAAGGGAGGGAGGGAGGAAAGGTCATTTCTTCTGTGTGTTTCATTTTAATATCACAAAAACCTTTCCTATGTTATTCACTGACAAAGGGAATGGGACCTTGTGACAACTTATGTCAATTCCAATTTGGAATTATTCAGATAACGTATCTTAAAATAGGAATGTAAAGTGAAATATAAATACACTTGCCGTTTAGATTTAGAGAATCTACCTCAACAAACTGAAAGAACTAAAATGTTATTTTAAAAATTTGTATTGCATATTATTCCCATTAAGCTACCATTGACTTTCTTCACAGAATTAGAAAAAACTACTTTAAATTTCATATGGAACCAAAAAAGAGCCCGTATAGCCAAGATAATCTTAAGCAAAAAGAACAAAGCTGGAGGCATCATGCTACCTGACTTCAAACTGTACTACAAGGCTACAGTAACCAAAACAGCATGGTACTGGTACCAGAACAGATATATAGACCAGTGGAACAGAACAGAGGCTTCAGAAGTAATACCACACATCTACAACCATCTGATCTTCAGCAAACCTGACAAAAACAAGCAATGGGGAAAGGATTCCCTATTTAATAAGTGGTGCTGGGAAAATTGGCCAGCTATATGCAGAAAACAGAACCTGGACCCCTTCTTTACACCTTATACAAAAATTAACTCAAGATGGATTAGAGACTTAAATGTAAAACCCAAAATGATAAAAACTCTAGAAGAAAACCTAGGCAATACCATTCAGGACATAGGCATGTGCAAAGTCTTCATGACTAAAACACCAAAAGCAATTGCAACAAAGGCCAAAATTGAAAAATGGGGTCTAATCAAACTAAAGAGCTTCTGCCCAGCAAAAGAAATTATCATCAGAGTGAACAGGCAACCTACAGAATGGAAGAAAATTTTTGCAAGCTATGCAGCTGACAAATACCTAATATCCATAATCTACAAGGAACTTAAATTTATAAGAAATAAACAAACAATCCTGTCAAAAAGTGGGCAAAGAATATGAACAGACCTTTCTCGAAAGAAGACATTCATGCGGCCAACAAACATAGGAAAAAAATCTTATCATCACTAGTCATTAGAGAATTGCAAATCAAAACCACAATGAGATAACATCTCGGGTCAGTTAGAATGGCAATCATTAAAAAGTCAGGAAACAACCGATGCTGGCAAGGCTGTGGAGAGATTGGAATGCTTTTACACTGTTGGTGGGAGAGTAAATTAGTTCAACCATTGTGGAAGACAGTGTGACGATTCCTCAAGTATCTAGGACTAGAAATACCATTTGACCCAGCAATCCCATTACTGAGTATACACCCAAAGGATTATAAATCATTCTACTATAAAGACACATGGACACATATGTTTATTGCAGCACTATTTACAATAGCAAAGACTTGGAACCAACCCAAATGCCCAAAAATGATAGACTAAATAAAGAAAATGTGGCACATATACACCATGAAATACTACGCAGCCATAAAAAAAAATGAGTTCATGTCCTTTTCGTGGACATGGATGAAGCTGGAAGCCATAATTCTCAGCAAACTAACACAGGAACAGAAAACCAAACACATGTTCTCATTCATAAGTGAGAATTGAACAATGAGAACACATGGACACAGGGAGGTGAACATCACACCCTGGGGCCTGTCAGGGGGTTGGAGGCAATGGGAGGGAGAGCATTAGGATGAATACCTAATGCATGCACAGCTTAAAACCTAGATGATGGGTTGATAGGTGCAGCAAACCACCATGGCACATGTATACCTATGTAACAAACCTGCACGTTCTGCACACGTATCCCAGAAGTTTTAAAGTAAAAAGAAAATAATAAAAAAAGAAAGAATCCATCAACAAGAAAAAAAATTGTATTGCAAAATATCAGCAAAAGATAAGTAGAAAAACACAAAAATCAGTTCAAAGAATTACCACAAAATTAACAGCAGTGTATCCACTACCAAAAGGCACCAAAAATAAGACATTGACAGGATCAGACGAGGCATTTTACTTTCTATCTCGTTAACTGTTTCCTTCCTTTTACTCCAGCATTGCTATAGCTTAATTTCTAAATTTGTAAATTTCTTCTAGAGTTATAGCTTAATTATGAACATTTTTCTGACTGTTTTTATTCAATGTATTTGGCAGATCCATCTACACTGAAAGTAGTTTAATTTGTTCATTTTCATTCTATTGTGTAAATAAATCATATTTTTATCAGTTCACCTCTTAATGGTCATATAAATTCTTTTTTCTCTAAGCACAAACCCAATATTTTTAAAAAGTATAAAAAACAGTTTTTTAATGCACTGGTGTTCATATTTCTATTGAAACATAGTTGATAGTTCACATATTCAAATTTAGTAAAAAACGATTTTTTTTTCTAGCGATTGTGCTAATTTAGCTGCTCACTACATCCTTCTCATCAAGTGAAGAGTCATTTGCTAATTTTAGCCATTATCTTGGTCATATAATTTTAATTTTCCTGATTAGTAATCAGGTTGAATATTGTTTGATATTTGTATTTACATTTTATTCATTCTGGTTCACGAAATATCTTTTCAAATCTCCTATACTGTTATTCTATTGGATTATCTGCTATTAAATAGATTTTCAATGTTATGTTATAGATTTACAGTATTTCTTTGTATATTCTGAGTCTAAATCCTTTGTGATTACTATATGAGTTACAGATATTATCTATTATTTGTCACTTGCCATTTGTCACATCAGTGTTTTTTGATAAATATAAATTCTCAATTTACATAAGATCTAATTCATTAATACTTTCTTTTTATATTAAGTCTTCTTGTGTCTAGTTTCGGAAATCTTTTCCTCCACCAAAGGCATGAAAGTATTCACATATTCTGTTTTCCCTTTCACACTGACTTCTAAAATCCATTTAGAATTCACTTTCTTTATGATAGTGTAGTAGTAAAATGTGATTATATTTATGTGTATATATGTGTATTTTATGTCAATGTTATATGTAAATTATATGCACACTATATTACATAATCATATATAATCAATTATATATTACATATATAATTGATTACATATATACATTATTTACATATATTGATTACATATATATTGATTACATAATTGATTACATATATACATTAATTACATATATAATTACATATATAATTGATTATATAATTTTTAATCTACTACCAAATTTTCCTACTGCTTTAACAGTACCAATCTTTTATTAGTCGAGAGTCTACAAATATGTGTCTATTTCAGGACTTTGTTTTTTTGTATGATTTTCCTCTCAATCTTGCTTTTCATTGATGTACTATTGTCTCAGTTACTATAGATAGTTTTTTTAATATGTATGGTTGAGGAAATACTAAATATTGATATAGAGTTGAGGAAATACTAAACCATTGTTCATCTCTAGTAGTCTGGGCTATTCTTGGTTCTTACTCTGCATATTAATTTAGAATTATCTTATACATTTCACATAATGGAGCCATTATGATAATCTTAATTTCACTTGCTATTATCACACTTTAATCATCTTTAGATTAAGCTGAAACTGAATGTATAGATCAAATTAAAGGCAAGTGACATCTTTACAGAATTGAATCTTGCAATTTGTAATTTTCAAATGTGTTGTTTATTTTGTTAGAATTTCCCTAGATAGATGATTTTTTAATAGTATTGTTAACATTGCACTTTTAAATGCATTTCTAATTGTTTAGGGGGGGTGTGTGTGTGTGTGTGTATCACACAATATACACTTAGAATTATCCACACTTTTGCCCACAACTTCTTCAACATAGAATTCCTTCAATTTTATCTAGTTTTTCCAACCACAGTATTTCTTATTTGAAGAAGTACCAACTTTTTTTCATTTAGGTAGAAATTAGGCCAAAATTCTTTGAAAATTCTGAACCCTTTTCTTTCTCTCATACCTCATATTTAATTCATCAACAAATTCTAGCAACTCTACATTCAAAGGGTATTCTGAGTGCAAATCATTCTAGTTACCTTCTGTATACTCTATTTAAGCCATCATCATTTCTCATCTGAATTATTGCAATAAACGCCCACAAATCTCCCTGAATATACTCTTGTTTCCCCATACCCTGGTTTCCTCATTGCTGAAGAGGAACACATTTAAAACATTAACTTGGGCATAATATGCCTGCATCTCAAGTATTCCTCTGATTTTCATCTTACTTGCAGGAATATATACAACGTTTACAACAGTTTACCTAACCTTAAAAGACCAGGCCGCCTTCTGCACTCTGACGTCCTCTTATGCACACACACATTCTAAGTACTGTTCTTTCTCTTCCTCTCTGTCTTTCTGAGTTGCTTTTCCTCCAGGTTGACCTGTATTTTGCCATTCTTCTTTCAGATCTCTTCGAAAACATCGCCTTTTTAGAGAGATATTGATCCTGGACTAGCCTTAGTGACTCAGTTGTAACCGGTAGAATGAAGTAAATGTTACTCTGTATAACTTGTGAGCTCAGGTCAGATTAGACCATGTCATTTCTTCATGATTTCTTTGGTTACATGGGATGCTCTGAAGGAAGCTAGCTGCTATTTAAGAAGTCTGAGTACCTGAAGTCACTGTCCTGGAGAGTCATGTGCAGGTCTCGAGCAGAGAACCACAGATGACCTTCTCAGCTGGTGATCAGCATCAACTGCTAGGTAGTGAGGGATGTTAAAGGCTCCGAAGTAAGAACTGCCCAGCCAAGCTCTTTGGAATTCCTGACCCGCCAAAACACAAGCAAGTAAAATTATTACTGTTTCAAGGCTTTGACATGTGACTATAAAGACCCTTTATATAACTTCGGAGTTTTAAGGTGGTGACTCACGGGGCCCTTTCTTAGAGACAAAAGGCTTTTCTAATGATCACGTGTATGTGGCTCACAGACAATCCCTTTTAAACAATAGAGATTCTAAGAATCTAAAGGGATCACAACAGAGAAAGGAATCTCTCAGAGATTTGTCATTGTGGCTTTATGTCTAAAAGGAGTAAATTTTAAAAAAAAAGAAAAAAAAAAAAATTTTTAATAAAATTTATAAAAATTATCACAAAGTTTGCAAGCAAATTGTACTAGTGAAACCTCCAACAGTATTAGTTGAAAGAAATAGAGACAATAAAGTGTACAAAGGGTCCTTAGACCTTAGTCTCTACACAGGCAGGTGTCCAGGAAGGCTATCCACTACCAACACATGTCCTATCTTATGGGAAAGGAAGGATGACCTAGAGAACAGAACCAAAGCTAAAGGACATAACCAAGAACCATGGAGAACAACCCCAGGGGGAATATATTATTGCATTAAAAGAAATTTGCCAAAAGGCAAAGTGAGATCCCCATCAGTATGCTGCAGACTTCCTGATTACAGCAAAATGCTGTATTTGGTATATGTATTTGCGAAGGACAAATGTGAGATGCCTGTGTTGGCACAGACATGCCTGTTAGATGCATGTGTGTGTTACAGTCTTTTGCCATTCTGTCTTCTAGGAGTTGATCCCTATTTATCACACTCTCAGAATTGTATTATAATCAAACCTTCTCAGGATGGTTTCCTAGAATTTTATTTGATCCTTCCCTTTTATTAAAATGCAAGACATTTGATTTTTATCCTCATTCAGAGAGTACAGAAATAGTCTTATGCCAAAATATTTCTCAAATATATATTTAATCAATCTTTTAGTGGCTCCTACATTCAAGTTTGAAATCAGTATAACTGATGAGTGCCTATTTATATGAGAAGTGTCAGGCTACAGACTTCCTGGAACTATACTGGAAGTCAGCTACTGTGTAAATTCAGCACACAGAACATTTCCCAGAAGTTATTCCATGGCATAGAATAGGTCCTTTTGTGTGTGTGTGTGTGTGTGTGTGTGTGTGTGTGGTAAGTTCATCAATAAATGGGCCATTGACATTGGGTTCAATCTAACTCTCCCACCTTTTATGTTATTATCTTGTTGAATTACTCAACTTGAATACTAAAAACAGGATTAATGATATATATTCAGTGTTGCTTTTGGGACAATTGCCTTTGAGCTAAGTACTGTGTAGTCATGAGCTCACTTTTTCTTCTAACTGTCCAAAATCAGTAGTGATTGTTTATCACTGTCATATAGATGAGGAGACTAAACCTCAGAGAGATTAAGTCACTCATGCAAAATCACTGCTATGATTTGAATCTTTGCTTAGTGAGAGGAAAAATGCTTTGTAGGCAAAGTTAAATATTGAAGATTATTTAGATACATACAGTTAGAGATTCATAGTTTTCAAAGCCAAAAATTGTTTTGGAGTATTTTCTAAATTTATATATTTCTACAATACAACATGTTGAATTGGGAAATAAATTCATAGCTTCCAGTTACCCTGTACTCTCTGGATTTTCTCCTGTCTCATTGTCACTCCTTTTAATTTCCTTTGCTAGTTATTTTTGATTAACAAATTTTTGGAGTGCTCTAGTATGTAGTTTTGGGTACTCATATCTCTTTTTATTCCACACTCAATATGTCAAATTCATGGTGATCTTATCCAGCATCATGTCATTAAATACCACCTCTACATGATAAATCTTCTGTTTATGTCTCCAACCTGGATTCCTTCCTGAAACTCCAGACTTTATTTTCAACTGCCTAATGAACAAGAGTGTAAGTAACTTTGACTGCAGAGCAATGCTAAGATTTGTCTGGCAAGGCCACTGGAGAGTCCTCAAGCCAAAGTCCAGTCACTCATCAGAAAATTGCTTCAACTTCCAGAAATGAGCCTGCCTTTGTATCCCTACCACGTTCAGTCATTGGCTAGACAGTTTATGGGACACATGACCTCAGCTGAGACTCACTGATGGATTTGAGAATACTCCTGGCTGTGAAGAGATCTGAGAGGTGCACTCTTATGGTGGACACACACTGTGATGTATCACTTTGGTCCAGGTCACTGTCCTTTCTCATAGAATTTCTGGAATAAAATGTACTGTTCTTATCTATCTGCTTTTTCTTCACTTTAGCTTTTTCTCAACACAAATTCCACTGTATTCCTTTCAAGGTATAAGTCAGATCTTGTCACTGTCAACTCAAAGCTTCCAATGGTCTCCCATTTTTGACCAGACTACAAAGCCATCATAACAGACTGCGGGTCTCTACATGAATTGGCAGGTGCTTCCTCTCTGAACTCTCACTCACTACAGCCCTAGCCTCCCTGCTATTTTTCAAACATGTCAGGTATACTCTAGTCTGCAAGCCTCTGCACTCGCTGCAGTCTCTGCTCAGAGTTTGTCCCCATCCCTGCCCTTAAATTTACAATCTCCTGCCAATTGTATTTATTTATTTATATTTCAAATTTTGCCTAAAGGAATGGAACCATATTCGGGCCAGGGTTCTTGTCCATTAATTGCTGCATTTTTAGAGGAAGATACAGAGTAAGTGCTCAGAATATACTTTTTGCATTTATAAATAGTGACAAATCCAAGGACTTCTGTGGCAGTCAGATGGGCATTGAAATTTCAATTTACACAACAACTAACATTTTCCTCTGAGGAAATGAATTACCACTGTACCTCGGCTTCCTCAGCCGTAAAATAATAGATCAATTCAGTACCGAAATCACCACATATATGTTGCAGGTATCAAATAATTATACTTTTTTTTAATAATCTTTTAGTAGTTCCAAAAGTCCCACTTGTTACAATTCTCATCCAACTAGATTGGAAACTATCATTCTTCTACTCCAGACCCAATCCTTGCGGGTGATGACTAGATTGCAACACAGATCTGAACATTCACACTCAGAGGTACTTTGTTTATAACTTTCTTGAGGGATTACAAATCATTTTTCCTCCTTGCCCAAAAATATTCAAAAGGGTATAAATTAATGAATAAAGGATTTTTATTAATATGGGTTTGAAAACTGGCTTTGCCTCAGTGGGTATATAAACAGAAAAAGTATTTTGCACCTCTCAGGTTCCCTTCCCTCCCTCCCTCCTTCCCTCCTTCCCTTCCTTCCTTCCTTCCTTTCTTTACTTCTTTCTCTCTCTTTCCTTTCTTTCTTTCCTTATTTATTTCTTTTTCTTCATTATTTATTTTTAGATAGAGTCTCACTCTGTTGCCCAGGCTGGAGTGCAGTGGCATGACTGTGGCTCACTGCAACCTCCACCTCCTGTGCTCCCAGCTCAGCCTCCTGAGTAGCTGGGACCACAGGCACACATGGTTAATTGTTGTGTTTTCTTTTTTTTTTTTTTGCAGAGACAGAATTTCATTATGTTGCCCAGGCTGGTCTCAAACTCCTTGGCTGAAACTATCTGCCCACTTTGGCCTCCTAAAATGCTGGGATTACATGTGTGAGCCACCACCCCTGTCCTCAGACTACATTCATTCATTCATAAAATATTGATAATGATACTTCTATCTCTAAGGGGTTCTGGTATAAGATTCAAAAGAAGTCTAAGTTGGATTTATATCAAGTAGCCAGTACCCCTAAAGATGTCACTTTACCTGAAGGTGGCAGAAAGTCAGTGATTCTTGATAAAGGAATGAAGGTATGAGATAATTTCCATATACTTGAAGGACACAGGTTCTTATTCAGCACAGCATTGGTCTCCAGCATACCATTGCTCTTAAAATGGCTAATGAAATGAAATGTTTGTATTCCAAAGTCAATGGATCATAATACTGTGCTGACTGAAGAATAAGATAAAGTCATCAACAAATAAGGTCATCTGAGCATAGAACACATTTATTCCCCAGTTTCCCTTCATGAGACACACTTCTCCTGACCTGTGATGTCCCTATGTCAATATGATGTATTGGATGAATTATTTTCTATGTACTGCTAGGGAAAAAAATTGTTTTTTCTTTATTGACCTTGATATATCTCATTTCTAGAATTATGAGCACCAGAGTTGCAAAAGATCTGATCATGGCCTGGCTCTGTCTTACTATAGGGGATTTTTTTCAGTTGCATCATCTCATCACTTGCCCCCTAGAGTCCACTCTAGCTGAGCTTTGAGTTCTGCGCTGAGCTTTGACTTCTGCAGAGTGCAGCCTTATCTCTGCTCCTTATAGTAATTTGCAACCAAGGACAGAGATCTGTAAATAATCCATTTACAAAAACAGACCAATGTGTAATTTGGTTGAAAATGTGCCCAAGTGTATTTTAAAAATATGCTGCTTTATAACAAAGTATAAAGTATAATTGGTTATATTTTGCCATAATAATTTCGTGCATAATTATCAATTATATTATTCACACAGTGAATTGTCAGTCTTTCATTCTAGTGAAATAAGCATTGCATAAGCAAATTCTGAGATTATAGAATAGCTATTTATTGAGAGAAGTGAAAACATCAAGCTCCTTATAAATATTTTTTCCATGAAGTATGTTAGTGAATTCAACAAAAGCAATTATAATAAAAAATGCCTTCTTTTGGTAGGATGGTCGTAGAATTTATCACCCAAACTTAAACATATTTGAAAATGAAAAGGTGATATAGTTAACAACTACCCCAAGACATCAGCAAAAACTGAATTAGAAGATCAGCTTTTTTATCATTCAGTTTAAACTCTTTTCACTGTGATACATTGTTTCTATGCAAACAGGTTTTAGACCCATCCTTTCCAAAATATCATACAAAGTATGAGATTAAATGAGGGTATATGGAGTAGACACTGCTTGGCTGGACATTACAGTCCTTTGGGGAACACGGAGTGTAGCCTTCAGAGGAAGTACACAGGTATAGAAAAGATTAGTTCTGAAAGGGGTACTTAATTTTAACATGGAGACAGACTAGATAATCTGTAGGCACTTCCAGAGCAGTACATTTGAAAAGATGAATAAACAACAAAACATTCTCTTCACTGCATGATTAAGTTTTCAAGAAAGGAAAATAAATCCCTCGGCCTAAAAATATTAACTGAATGCAAGGAGGTGAGTGGATGCTAGCTTGGCTGCACTGAGGATGAATTTTCATCTTTGGACCTAACACACTTGCATTTTCAAAGGTATGAGGAATGAGGTTATAAGAATGACCGCAGGCTCCCTTGAATTAGGAGTGTAACTGACCCCTTACCAGTTCACCTCTAAGGTGATTGTCCTCCACTGGGTGTAGTAGTGGCATACTAGTAGGTGTTTGTACTTTAATGTGGCTGTTTTTTGGTTGTGATAAGGAATGGGGGGACATCATAGTAATTTAGAAAATTGATTATTTTTTAAAATGTAAAAATAGTAGTTTATGGCAGAATATAAAAAATATTTGTTTGAAGAAACAACTTGAATTCTTAAATTCTGCTTGAAAATTCAATTGCATATCAATGATGGGGAAAAATTAGAAAAGAAATCTGCCTATATTTCATATAAGCATTTTTCACAATACTAGTATAAAGAGTCATGAAAAATTATTAAACTTTGGCAGAAGCAAACAATTTTGAAAACATGATAAGGTATGACTTTTTACAACATCAAGATCTTATTATGAATACAATTTCTTAAATCATATAATAAAAAATAAAAATATCATGAATTCTGCTAACCCTCAGAAATTGTGAGTCAAAGGACTACAGAAATTAGCATATATTATCTTCAGCCTCTTTGATGTAGTTTGTAAAGAGGAAACATCTGTGGGAATAAATAGCTCATCTGAAAGCACAGAATGAGATCTTTAATAATCAATATTCTGTACTCACTGAAGTGTATTTGTTTTCTGCTTCTCCTTCTGGTTAACTTTATAATCCTCTCTGTGAATTATGTGGTAAATTTAATCACTAGAGAAGGATAGGTGGAATGAAAATTGGCATAGCGTTTGTGGTTACACAGACCTTGAATGAAACTCCAGCTTCTCAATATCTGTCTGACTGAGGGCAAGTACTTAACCTCTCAGAGACCACATATCTATTACTCATGTTTTAAAGAAAGATAAGGGTTCCTATCTTACAGGATGGATGTAAGAATTATTAATAATAAATGCAAAGCCTCTAGGATAAAATAAGTTTTCAAAAAGGGTAGCTCCTATTACAACTGTACATCAGAATCACCTGTGGTATATTTTACGATTCAAACATACAATGTCTAAGGATGTGGCCCATGACCAAGACTATAGGTATTTACAGATAGCAACAGAGATATTCCCATTTGTACTACATTGGGAACAGCTGTGCGATGCTTTTGGCTTTTCCCATATCCTTCCCAAGCCTCACACTTTGTAAAAGCTTCTTCATGTTGTTTTCAAAAGTACCTCAGATTAAGATACGATTTATTTGGTGACTACATTGTTAAGAACTTTCGTATGCTAGATTTCAGAAAATATTCAAAATAATTCTAATAGATTTTCAACCTTGTGTTACAGGTGATTAGATTAGCTTTAGTGAGATAAAATGATGACTTTTCTAAGGTGACAAGTACTAAGTGCAGTGGCAAAATTTAAAGCCAGGTCTCTATGATTCACAGTCTAACTTTCTTTCAATACCTAATTCAAATGTCTCCAGCTTTTACATTCTTTCAAAAGGCAGACTTTTTATTCCTACTTTCAGCTGTCTTAGCATATTTTACATATCTTCTTATCACACTTTTCATTTTAATCTGTACTTTCCTATTGACATGTTTCTCTAATTTACCAAATGTTGGGTGCCACAGGGAAGGAACTCTGTTATTTATTGATCTGTAACCACATACTGTATATGCTCACTTCCAGCTTCCAACTATATATTCATTTTATTAGGTTGGTGCAAAAGTAATTGTGGTTTTGCCATTGAGAGTAATGGGATTACTTTCAATGTTTAGCAATGTTTCTGTTGCTATCTGTAAATGCCATTACTTCCAATGGCAAAAACTGCAATTACTTTTGCACCAACCTAATATTTATTTTTGTTATGTTTCTTTGGGCACTTTTTTCCAGTTTGTTCTTGCTTTTCTGGAACTTGATTACTTTAAAGAATATACACCAATTATTTTATGGACTGTCCCTCGGGTGGATTTGATGTTTCCATATGGGTAGATTCAGATTAGGCAAGCTCTTCAGTGTCCAGACTTGGTCAGAGTTAGGAGTGATTAAGGTATGGCTGGATCTGTAGGCAAAGGACCCAGCACTTGAGTGGGGCAAACTTAGCCAAAGACTCATGCCCTTATTGACATTTGGCCTCACTAGACTTGGGGTGTCAGCATTTCTTCCAAGTCACCTCATGTTTCCACATGACACTATTATCTTTTATGTAGCCTAGCCTAGTTGGTCTCAACTTTGACTAAATTTTGAGACTGAATTATTGTATTAGTCAAGGTTCTCTGGAGAAGCAAAACCAATAAGATGTGTCTTATATACATATATCTATATAATGTAAAAATCATATACATACATATATATTTTTATTATATATATGTATATATTTTTGGACTTAACCACGCCAAAAAAAGTGTATGTGTGTATATATATATTTTATAAAATATAAACCTTTCACGTATTTCATATATATATATTTTATGAACTATATGTATATAGTTCATATATATATATATGTATAATTTTTGGACTTAGCAAGCCTCCACAATGTCATGAACAAATTTTTTTTTATTTTATTATTGTTATACTTTAAGTTTAAGGGTACATGTGCACAATGTGTAGGTTTGTTACATATGTATACATGTGTCATGTTGGTGTGCTGCACCCATTAACTCATCATTTAGCATTAGGTATATCTCCTAATGCTATCCCTCCCCCCTCCCCCCACCCCACAACAGTCCCTGGAGTGTGATGTTCCCCTTCCTGTGTCCATGTGTTCTCATTGTTCAATTCCCACCTATGGGTGAGAACATGCGGTGTTTGGTTTTTTGTCCTTGTGATAGTTTACTGAGAATGATGGTTTCCAGCTTCATCCATGTCCCTACAAAGAACATGAACTCATCATTTTTTATGGCTGCATAGTATTCCATGGTGTATATGTGCCACATTTTCTTTATCCAGTCTATCGTTGTTGGACATTTGGGTTGGTTCCACGTCTTTGCTGTTGTGAATAGTGCCGCAATAAACATACGTGTGCATGTGTCTTTATAGCAGCATCATTTATAATCCTTTGGGTATATATCCAGTAATGGGATGGCTGGGTCAAATGGTATTTCTAGTTCTAGATCCCTGAGGAATCGCCACACTGACTTCCACAATGGTTGAACTAGTTGACAGTCCCACCAACAGTGTAAAAGTGTTCCTATCTCTCCACATCCTCTCCAGCACCTGGTGTTTCCTGACTTTTTAATGATTGCCATTCTAACAGGTGTGAGATGGTATCTCATTGTGGTTTTGATTTGCATTTCTCTGATGGCCAGTGATGATGAGCATTTTTTCATGTGTTTTTTGGCTGCATAAATGTCTTCTTTTGAGAAGTGTCTGCTCATATCCTTCGCCCACTTTTTGATGGGGTTGTTTGTTTTTTTCTTGTAAATTTGTTTGAGTTCATTGTAGATTCTGGATATTAGCCCTTTGTCAGATGAGTAGGTTGCGAAAATTTTCTCCCATTTTGTAGGTTGCCTGTTCACTCTGACAGTAGTTTCTTTTGCTGTGCAGAAGCTCTTTAAACCTTTCGGCTGGCGTGGTGGCTCATGCCTGTAATCCCAGCACTTGGGGAGGCTGAGGCAGGTGGATCACCTGAGGTCAGGAGTTGGAGACCACCCTTGCCAACATGGAGAAATCCCGTCTCTACTACAAATACAAAAATTAGCCGAGCGTGGTGGCGGGCTTCTGTAATCCTAGCTAGTGGGAGGCTAAGGCAGGAGAACTGCTTGCATGTGGAGTTTGCAGTGAGCCTAGATGGTGCCATTGCACTCCAGTCTTAGCGACAGAGCAAGACTCCGTCTCAAAAAAAACAACAGCAAACCTTTCATATAGATATAGATATATTTCATGAAATATAAACCTTTCATATATATTTTTCATATATATTTTATGAAATATATCTATATGAAAGGTTTATTTTCATATGTAAGCGTTTGGGAGAGGCTGGCATGCTGGAGAGTCAGTCAGGTCCAATGTTATCCATGAAGTCAGAAAGCTAGCAGAATTATTTCTTGCTGGGGGAGGTCAGTCTTTTGTTCCACTCAGACCTTCACCTGACTGGATAAGGCCCATCTATACCATGGAGGGTAATCTGCTTTACTCAAAGTCCACCAACTGAAATGTGAATCTCATTCAAAAGCACCCTTACAAAAACATTAACAATAGTGTTTGAACAACTATATGAGTATTTTGGCCCAGTCAATTTAACACAGAAAGTTAAACATCACAGTTATCTAGTCATCAAATTGTCTGTAGCCTTGTAGATGTCACAAGGCTGATTCTTTTTCTGGTGAGCCTGTCTGTTTCTTGTTGCCACTGTAAAATAAGTACAGTCAGAGGCTGTCAGAGCTGGAAATGTGCTGAGAAATTATGCTATGCTACATTTTACAGGTAATATTAATATTAAATATTTTACATGTAATATTTCACAGATATTCTATATTAATATATGTAATATTTATGTACATATATGTAACAATATATGGAATATTTTGTAACTATGCTATACGTAAATATTTTACATGTAATATTTCACAACTATGCTATATTTCACAGGTGAAGGACATGAGGATCAGATAGGAGTATGGCATTCTCAATGTAAACACTGCATGTTGTTGTGGGGTGGGGAGAGGGGGGAGGGATAGCATTTGGCAATATACCTAATGTTAAATGACGAGTTAATGAGTGCAGCACACCAGCGTGGCACATGTATACATATGTAACTAACCTGCACGTTGTGCACATGTACCCTAAAACTTAAAGTATTAAAAAAAAAAAAAGATACAGCAAAGTATCCTGACACTTAGGGTATTCTTGTTATCTCTATCATTTTCCAAATCTTCCATTTATATACTGAAAAAAATAAATGCTATTGCTAGGGGCCTAAAGACAGATTATGGTGGTTTGCAACAAGGATAAAATTTTATTGAAAGTTTATGTTCCACATCAAAAATCAATACAAAATTTTAATCTCTACTACAATGTGTGTGTATATTCGTTTAATTTAAATATCTGTGGTGATTAATTTTATGTGGCAATTTATGTGGGCCATGGTGCCCAGATATGTGGTCAAACATGAATCTGAATGTTTGAGGGTGTTTTGGGATGAGATTAACATTTAAATCAGGAGACTATGAGTAAAGCAGATTGCCCTCCATAATGTGCATGAATTCTGCAGCAAACAGCTCCTGGGCTTGAACTACAATATTGGCCCTCTCCTGCGTCTCCAGTCTGAGAGACTTTGGACTTGAACTATAACATCGGCTCATCTCTCGGTCTCCAGCCTGTGGGACCATTCTGCAGAACTTGCCAGCATCCATAATAAAAAAGGACAATTCCTTAACATTAATCAATATATTTCTCTCAGATATAGATAGACTAGATAGATAGATAAATGGTAGATAGATAGATAGTAGATACATAGATAGTGGATACATAGAAAGAGAGATGGTAGATACATAGAAAGATAGATGACAGATAAATAGACTGATAGATGATAGATACATAGATAGATAGATGATAGATACATAGACAGGTAGATGATAGATACATAGAGACAGATAGGGACACATATTGCGTACTAGTGTATTATTGGCTCTCTTTTCTCTGAAGAACCCTGACTGATATAATGTCATAAAATAAAAATTTATCCAAATCTCAGGAAAAAAAAAAAAACGTAATCTACTAAGAACTTGACTTGCTTCAAAGGCATGTTCTATGAAGAATAAACCTCTGCTTTCTGCCAACATATAGACTCTGCATTCTCCTTTTTATTGCAAGACATAGCCACACAAGCTGTTTCTCTCACAGAAGAGGAATTTCCACACCCTTCAATTAAGATAGGGTCTACAATATAATTTTTTTTAAATGCCATGCTTATCCTGGAAATAACAGAATTTAAAAGTGATGAGTCAGCACTGGAATTCTAGGAACAGGATGCACAGCTACCATACATCCAACAGAGCTGGCGGCAGCGGCTGACTCAATGCAGACCCAGGAATATCCAGTAAAGCCAAACAGGGTGAAAAGAAAGCTATACTCAAAATCAGCACAGTCATTCTCTGGAAATCTGATAAAATCCTCTCTGTTTTCACAAAGCCGTATGTCCACAGGAGTCCAGCTTCAGATACCTATATAGCTTTTGGAGAATCCGAAATCAACTAGCAGCTTCTGAGAAAAATCAAATATCAGAATTAGTTTGTCATAAGCGTTCAAGCAAAAACTTACACTCCAACTGCACAAAAGCAGAGAGAAGAGGAAGAGGTTAATTAGAAATGGAAGGAAATAAAACTGACCACAGCATACAAAAATGTGTACAGAGTGAAAGTGATCTGGGCTCTGGAGAACAACAGCAAAATAATTGTAAATGCTATTAGGCAATGAGCAATTATATCATTTGAAGATCTGGACTCTTTGGAGTCTCCAATGAGTAACTGCGGTCCCCAAAGAGTAAGTGATAGTGTTTCTAACAATTTATGAAGTTGTAGCTTTTTTTTTTTAAATTAAAAAACAGAAACCAACCAAAAAAAAAAAAACCCCACAAAAATAAGTCACACTGGATTTCATCATTAACCACATAGTTATATGCATAGGGATATCCAAACTATCTGGTCAACAGAAAGTTTGAGCAGAATGATTTCTTCAGTGTTTTTTGCTATGAATGTATTTTGGGTAAAAAGAATTAAGATGCCTGGAATCTGGCTGCTCAGGAAAGGTAAAAATGGTAGCATTTCTAATTGCATCTTAGTCATTTGATTATACATCAAACTTCATTGAGGAAATCAATTTCTAAAAAATTATGAAAATTAATTCAACTAATGGTTCTAGTAGAATTTAATACCAAATTGTAATTTTTAGCTTTAATCAAGCATCCTTGGGTTCCAGTGAAAATAGTTTATTGAATGATTCTTTTAAATGCAGTTCTATTTAGCTGTTTGAAGCTTATTCATTGAAACACAAAGTCTCTAATTATTGTGTTCTTAAAACCATATTCATACCGTTTTATGATTTGATATAGCCTTTTTGCAAGGGGGCCGGGCACACACAAGAAAATTCTAATACAATGGATTAAGAAATTTCCCTGTTTTTCTATTTTACCAAGTGTGTTTTAAGGCACTAAAAGAACAATGTTTGACAAATGACCCACAGAGACTCATATATGTGTTTCTTCAAATATATAATAAAAGGGGAAGGTTTAATATCATTTAATTCCCTAATAATGGATCAAATCGTCAGCATCACAAACATTGTATTGAATCTTTGTGCTTTGAATAAGGTAGTGAAATAATGTCTTTACGGCAATTACAAATAAAGTAATTCATGTAATTATTCTGTAATAATGTAATTGTTGCCATGTAGACTGTTGACCATAAAAAACATTAAGTAATTGTAGGGTTATTTATGGCCTGAAAATTGTCTGGCAATTATACTAGAAGTAATAGTAGCATGAAATTCATAGCTCGTTACTTGATTTTTGAATGTAAAATATATCTTTTTTATTATAGACCTAGGCACCTAACGTCTAGCCACATAATTATATCAGGTGCTTCACACAAAATGGAAAAATTGGGTACAATCCAGTGAAGAAATACATTCTTCTATTGAATTGTAAGTTCTTGAAAAATTAGTTATTTTTTTAAATTGGTTATGTCACTTCAATTCTACATTTTTAATATTAGAAAGTTTAGATAATTATGTGATATTTTCTGTGAGACTTTCAGTCATGTGTGTGTGCACACGCGTGTGTGTGTTTCAATAAATAGCACTTCCTTTGTTCTTTAAAAACATTGACAAGGAAGCTGGCACCATGTATGATAAAATTGTGAGAACTTGGCACACTTGATATACCTCATTCCTTGCATCAGTGTGAAAACTTACCTTCTGAGAATGAGAGATACTATTCTTGGAAGACTGGTTGAGAAGAGTAGTTAGCATTCATGGTTTATATTCATCAGAGATAAAGATTGAAACTGAGAAACCCACTGCTCCCTACCCCATCACTCTCAGCCTCACCACCACCATCTGCCTTGAAGTCCACAGTTCCAATCTGACCTTGTTCGGTGAGCCACCAACGCAACATGCAGACACCCAGTTCACCTGAGACTTCCACATTCTAGTCCCTATAAAGTATTGTACATCTTTATTCCCTTCTCTTTTCTTACCTCTTCCAAGACACAAGACCTTTCCTCAAAATTCTTTTTACTTAATTATGAGAAAAAAAGGCCTCTAACTTCAATCCATTTTAGGAATATTCTTTAGTTTTTGTTCTAAGAGAAAGCTGGCTTTTCCCCGAGGACCATAATTGCCCTGCCAGTCTCTACAGTGAGGCTGTTTTTAGTTTCTCTCGTCCCGTCATCCCTATCATCTCTCTCCCTGAAAGTTGTCTTCTTATGCCAGCTGTTTATAAACCACTGCTTCTTTCCTTGCTCCCAGCCCCCACTCCCTTCACCTTCAATCTGATAGTAGTAAGTTTCTTGTCCATTGCCTTGCATTGCTGCTGATTTGTACCAACTACTAGGACAGTTCTGTCTTCTGGATCACTGTCATTCTTAACAAAATGACCCATCTTTTGGTTATTGATTTCAACATATACATAAACAATTCCTCCAAAACTGTGGCTTCTCAGCTCCCAGAATCATTTTCTTCCAATATTTCTGTCTTCTACCTTACACAAGCCAATCATTTGCAGTATGATACTTTAAATCTAAAGAAATATGTCCTTTTGTGATAAGTCCCCTGAATAATAGTAACAAGTTTATTAATTATTAAATATATTTCAGTGGCACATTCTTATATCTCATGCAATGAGTAATTAAACATCAGACCTTGTCATCTTCTTTAATTATTTAAAAGTCATGGCAGAATAAAGTAACATTGTATCTTTTTTAACCTTCAACATTATGCCTGGTATAAAATATGTGTTAAAGTTCTATGTATCAGTTAAGTAAATGAATTACTGATTAAATGAATGTAAATGAAATAATAGTACCCGGAAGAGAAAAACTACTTCTGATTCCATACATAGCTACACACACACACAAACTTATGTGCATATAGTCACATCTCTCAAAATATATTCATAAATCAGTACATTGTTAACATTTGGTTTTGTTTATTACTGATTTAAAAATCTGTAGACACATTAGGAATAAAACTTTGAAAACATAAAGTCATTTTATAATCCTAAAACTTTGACAATCATCAAAATCATTTTAGTGCATACCTTCCCAAAGCCTGGGTTTATATAATTAATTAATATAAAATTATGTTTATCTCATATAATTTAAAGATACCGTGACACAGAATCTAGTCATTAAACATTCATCCCCTCCATGTTGAGCATGATCCAACTCTTTATGCCTGGTTGAGCAATGAGTTCAAGACTTATCTAGCCAGAATACCACTAATTCAAGAGGCAATGCTAATTTTTTGCAGCATGTATATTTGTGGCAAGTACTTAAGTAGTATTTGCATTTATTATTCCTTCCAGAATAAAAGCCTTCAATAATATAATATTATAATTATCTTTCCCCTTCTCCCATGTCTATGTTTAACTCATTTATAAAGAGTCCTCACTGACAAGAACAAATTACTATTTTAGGGAGAGAAACAATTTTGATATTTCATTTCTAAAAAGTCCTTAACAATAATCTATTAAGAGAAAACTGAAATAATGTTTTAAAATTATGCACAGAGGGCAGATCCAATTTACTTAGGAAAATATATTAAAATTATTAAGTTTTTAAATAAGCCTGCCAACACTTTAACAAAATTAGGACGATAAAAATGTTTTCACCCATTTTAGATGTATTTATCTTTAAGAGTTTGGCTTTTTGGCATTTAATGTAATCTCTCCACCTGCAAACTGTGAATAGCTTATGTTAAGGCAGTTGCAATTGTCTTTACAAAGCCTAAGTCTAAAATACATCTGTTGGAGCATAAAACCTAAAGTGCCATGATTTTTTATTGGAACTGAAAAAAAATTGCTTTCATGTAACAGTGACATGACAGAACTTTTGAAATCTAAGTTTAACCAGACTTTAGATCTCATTCTGTCTTAAACAGTCTACTGTGTTGTCATCTTTCTGAAACATCAATCTTATTATTAAAAAACTGTTTTAAACATGCCAAATTTTCCTGATGTTTCACATAATAAAATAAAATCCCCTTCATATTGCATGCAAGTTACTTAACTTATGGCCTCAGAGTTACCTTTCATAATCTACTTGATTTAGCATCATGTTCCCTCCAAGTATCCACCATTTATGCCACACAGTTATTTGCTGTTTACACAGTATAATGTGATCATTATCAGTTTCATGCTTGTTCCTTCACATATACTGCTCAACTTGCATGAAATACCCACCTTTACTTTCTTTATTTGGGGAACTCATTCATCCTTAAATGCTCCTGTCATATGTCAGTCATTGTCCCTTTGAAACATTTCTTTATTTTCATGGTAGAAACCTACTGTTCTCATATTTTTGTAAGTTTTTTAATCCTTTATTTCATTGTATTTTGATTATCGTCTCCATTTGCCTCTACTATGAACTCCAAAAAAAACAATGGTCTTTCCTTATCATTTTTCTCATTGAGCTGGCAATAAAGATTTTTTGAATAATGAACTAAGGAAATTTAGAAGAATGGGTAGTTTGGTGTTTATTTTTATATTTATGTAAAAATTGATAAAAAATTGATTAAAAAAGATAGTATAAATGGTCTCTGTATCTATGTCCCTCATTCAGCTCACTTTATTTTTAACATTTTACATTTGTATGTAAGTTTATTACAATTAATGAGTCAATATGGATGCAATGTTATCAACTAAAATCTGTCAAATTATTTAAAATTTCTCCTTTCCATACCGTGTTTCTTTGGAAGGAAGTCACTACATGTAGCCTAGAACTGCAAACGGAAAAAAACAAAACCTTCATTATAACTGAAGAATTCAACATCTCATTTTCAGCAATTAATAAACCTAACTTGCTGAAAATCAGTAATGATATAGTTGATCTGAACAATATTATCAGTCGACTTGATCATATCACATTTGTAGAATGCTTCATGTAGTAATCACCTAATACCATAACTTACTAATAACCTTCTGAGAGTGGTCCTTGGGACATTTTTGTAGAAAGGTTATTAGTAAGTTATTTTTTCATAAACAATAGGCCTAGTCAGATTAACTAGTTTTTCATGAATTCTGGTATTATTTTATTTACAAATATTTTGTTTCATCTCCATATATATCATATATATTGCAATGTTTTAAAGTCATCTTTCCATTATTGATTTCTAATTGTATTCTATTGTGGTCTGAAAACATACTTTATATGATTTGTATTCTTTTTAATTTGTTTTAAATATGTTTTATTTGTTTAAATATGCTTTTGAATCCAGGCAATAGTTTACTTTTCTAAACATTTCATGTGAGCTTGAAAAGAATGTGTATTATGTCATAAACATAAAGAATGTATACATTATGTTCTTCAGTTCTAATAAAGGTTTTTTTTCAGTTTACAGTTCAATCAGATTTTGCCTCATGCATTTTGATGCCCTATTGTTAGGTACATACATGTTAAGAACTGTGGTATCTTCATGGGGAATTTACTCCCTTATCATTATGTAATACCCTTTTCTTATTTCATATCTTTCTACCAAAGGCCCAGACAAAAGCACCAGCAGGGGATCCACCTCGCATGGACCTTTGGTGGTTCAATCTTGAGAGGTTTTATTTTTCCAAGAATTTATCTATTTCATCTAGGTTTTCTAGTTTGTGTGCATAGAGGTGTTCATAATAGTCTGAATGTTTTTTTTCTTCTTCTTCTTTGTTTTTTTTTGAGACGGAATCTTACTCTGTCACCCAGGCTGGAGTGAAATGGTGTGATCTCTGCTCTCTGCAACATCTGCCTCCCAGCTTCAAGTGATTCTCCCACCTCAGCCTCCCGAGTAGCTGGGACTAGAGGCATGTGCCACCACACCTGGCTAATTTTGGCATTTTTAGTAGAGATGGGGTTTCACTATGTTGGCCACGCTGGTCTTGAACCCCTGACCTCGTGATTCTCCTGCCTCATCCTCCCAAAGTGCTGGGATTACAGGCACTAGCCACCATGCCTGGCCTTTTTATTTTATTATTATTTCTGTGAGGTTGGTGATAATGTCCCTTTTGTCTTTCTAATTGTATTTATTTGGATCTTCTCTTTATTTATTAGTCTAGCTAGTGGTCTATCAATCTTCTTTATTCTTTCAGAGAAGCAACTTTTGATTTTGTTGATCTTTTGAATATTTTTTGTGTCTTAATTTTATTCAGTCCAGCTCTGATTTTGGCTATTTGCTATTTCTTTTCTTCTGCTAGCTTTGGGGTTGGTTTGTTCCTGTTTCTCTAGTTCCTGTGGGTGTGATGTTAGGTTCCTAGTTTGAGATCTTTCTAACTTATTAATGTAGGTGTTTAGTGCAGAAAAACCTCTCCTCTTAGCACTACTTTAGCTTAGTTCCAAAGATTCAGGTACATTATGTCTTCGTTTCCATTACTTTCAAAGATTTTTCTAAAAATTTCTGCCTTTATTTCACTCTTTACCCAAAAGGCATCCAGGAGCAGGTTGTTTAACTCTTATGTAATTTTACAGTTTTGATAGATCTTGGTGTTGTTTCTACTTTTACTGCACTGTGGTTTGAGAGTGTGGTTAGTAGGATTTCATTTTTTTTAAATTTGTTAAGGTGTGATTTATGGCCGACTGTGTGTTCAGTCTTAGAGTATGTGTCATGTGTTGATGAGAAGTATGGATATTCTATTGTCATTGGGTGGAGTTTTCCATAGATGTCTCTTACGTCCAGTTAGTCAAATGTCTAGTTTATGTCCATAATTTCTTTGTTAGTTTTCTGCCTCAATGGTCTGCCTAATGCTGTCAGTGGGGTGTTGAAGTCCCCCAGTATTATGGTGCAGTTGTTTAAATCTCTCTGTAGATGTCTAATAACTTCTTTTATGAATCTAGATGATCCAATGTTGCATGTATATATTTAGGACAATTAAGTCTTGTTGGATTGAGCCCTTCATCATTATGTGATGCATTTATTGTCCATTTTGATTATCATTAATTTAAAGCCTGTTTTTTTAATTAATTTATTTTTTTATTATTATACTTTAGGTTTTATGGTACATGTGCGCAATGTGCAGGTTAGTTACATATGTATACATGTGCCATGCTGGTGCGCTGCACCCACTAACTCGTCATCTAGCATTAGGTATATCTCCCAATGCTATCCTTCCCCCCTCCCCCAACCCCACAACAGTCCCCGAAGTGTGATGTTCCCCTTCCTGTGTCCATGTGTTCTCATTGTTCAATTCCCAAGCCTGTTTTTATCTCATATAAGGATAGCTACCCCTGCTCTTCTTTGTTTTCCTTTGGCTTGATATATATTTATCCATCCATATGTCTATATATGGATTCATCCATCCATATGTCTAGGGTATCCTTATATATGAGATGGGTTTCTTAAAGACAGGATACAGTTGGGTCTTGCGTCTTTATACAACTCGCTCATCTGCACTTTTGAAGTGGACCATTTAGCCTGTTTATATTCAGGGTCAATACTGATATGTAAAGATTTGTTCCTGTCATCATGCTGTTAGAGAGTTGTTATGTATATTTGATTGTATAGTTGCTCTATAGTGTCAGTGAGGTATGTGCTTAAGTGTGTTTTTGTGGTGGCACATACTGTCTTTCCATTTCCACGTTTTGCATTCCCTTTAGAAGCTCTCATAAGGTAGATCTAGTGGTAACAAATTCCCTTAGCTTTTTAATTGACCTGCCCCTTCTCTCTAGCTGCCTTTAATTATTTTCCCTCAAATTGACCTGTTGAATATGATGACTATGTGTCTTGCTGCAATGGTCATTGTGCACAGTAACTCACAAGAGTTCTCTAAATTTCTGTTTTATTTTTATTTTTTATTTTTATTTTATTATATTATTATTATACTTTAAATTTTAGGGTACATGTGCACAATGTGCAGGTTTGTTACATATGTATACATGTGCCATGTTGGTGTACTGCACCTATTAACTCGTCATTTAGCATTAGGTATATCTCCTAATGCTATCCCTCCCCCCTCCCCCCACCCCACAACAGTCCCCGGAGTGTGATGTTCCCCTTCCTGTGTCCATGTGTTCTCATTGTTCAATTCCCACCTATGAGTGAGAACATGTGGTGTTTGGTTTTTTGTCCTTGCGATAGTTTGCTGAGAGTGATGATTTCCAGTTTCATCCATGTCACTACAAAGGACATGAACTCATCATTTTTTATGGCTGCATAGTATTCCATGGTGTATATGTGCCACATTTTCTTTATCCAGTCTATCGTTGTTAGACATTTGGGTTGGTTCCAAGTCTTTGCTGTTGTGAATAGTGCCACAATAAATATACATGTGCATGTGTCTTTATAGCAGCATGATTTATAGTCCTTTGGCTATATACCCAGTAATGGGATGGCTGGGTCAAATGGTATTTCTAGTTCTAGATCCCTGAGGAATCACCATACTGACTTCCACAATAGTTGAAATAGTTTACAGTCCCACCAACAGTGTAAAAGTGTTCTCCACATCCTCTCCAGCACCTGTTGTTTCCTGACTTTTTAATGATCGCCATTCTAACTGGTGTGAGATGGTATCTCATTGTGGTTTTGATGTGCATTTCTCTGATGGCCAATGATGATGAGCATTTTTTCATGTGTTTTTTGGGTGCATAAATGTCTTCTTTTGAGAAGTGTCTGTTCATATCCTTCGCCCACTTTTTGATGGGGTTGTTTGTTTTTTTCTTGTAAATGTGTTTGAGTTCATTGTAGATTCTGGATATTAGCCCTTTGTCAGATGAGTAGGTTGCGAAAATTTTCTCCCATTTTGTAGGTTGCCTGTTCACTCTGATGGTAGTTTCTTTTGCTGTGCAGAAGCTCTTTAGTTTAATTAGATCCCATTTGTCAATTTTGGCTTTTGTTGCCATTGCTTTTGGTGTTTTAGACATGAAGTCCTTGCCCATGCCTATGTCCTGAATGGCATTGCCTAGGTTTTCTTCTAGGGTTTTTATGGTTTTAGGTCTAACATGTAAGTCTTTAATCCACCTTGAATTAATTTTTGTATAAGGTGTAAGGAAGGGATCCAGTTTTAGCTTTCTCATATGGCTAGCCAGTTTTCCCAGCACCATTTATTAAATAGGGAATCCTTTCCCCATTGCTTGTTTTTCTCAGGTTTGTCAAAGATTAGATAGTTGTAGATATGCGGCATTATTTCTGAGGGCTCTGTTCTGTTCCATTGATCTATATCTCTGTTTTGGTACCAGTACCATGCTGTTTCGGTTACTGTAGCCTTGTAGTATAGTTTGAAGTCAAGGTAGTGTGATGCCTCTGGCTTTGTTCTTTCGGCTTGGGATTGACTTGGCAATGCGGGCTCTTTTTTGGTTCCATATGAACTTTAAAGTAGTTTTTTCCAATTCTGTGAAGAAAGTCATTGGTAGCTTGATGGGGATGGCATTGAATCTGTAAATTACCTTGGGCAGTATGGCCATTTTCACGATATTGATTCTTCCTATCCGTGAGCATGGAATGTTCTTCCATTTGTTTGTATCCTCTTTTATTTCATTGAGCAGTGGTTTGTAGTTCTCCTTGAAGAGGTCCTTCACATCCCTTGTAAGTTGGATTCCTAGGTATTTTATTCTCTTTGAAGCAATTGTGAATGGGAGTTCACTCATGCTTTGGCTCTCTGTCTGTTATTGGTGTATAAGAATGCTTGTGATTTTCGTACATTGATTTTGTATCCTGAGACTTTGCTGAAGTTGCTTATCAGCTTAAGGAGATTTTGCACTGAGACAATGGGGTTTTCTAGGTATACAATCATGTCATCTGCAAACAGGGACAATTTGACTTCCTCTTTTCCTAACTGAATACCCTTTATTTCCTTCTCCTGCCTAATTGTCCTGACCAGAACTTCCAACACTATGTTGAATAGGAGTGGTGAGAGAGGGCATCCCTGACTTGTGCCACTTTTCAAAGGAAATGCTTCCAGTTTTTGCCCATTCAGTATGATACTGGCTGTGGGTTTGTCATAGACAGCTCTTATTATTTTGAGATACGTCCCATCAATACCTAATTTATTGAGAGTTTTTAGCATGAAGGGTTGTTGAATTTTGTCAAAGGCCTTTTCTGCATCTGTTGAGATAGTCATGTGGTTTTTGTCTTTGGTTCAGTTTATATGCTGAATTACATTTATTGATTTGTGTATATTGTACCAGCCTTGCATCCCAGGGATGAAGCCCACTTGATCACGGTGGATAAGCTTTTTGATGTGCTGCTGGATTTGGTTTGCCAGTATTTTATTGAGGATTTTTGCATCAATGTTCATCAAGGATATTAGTCTAAAATTCTCTTTTTTGGTTGTGTCTCTGCCCGGCTTTGGTATCAGGATGATGCTGGCCTCATAAAATGAGTTAGGGAGGATTCCCTCTTTTTCTATTGAATGGAATATTTGCATGTCAACCTCTTTAGCGAGATTGGGTAATTTTTCATGAACTATATCTTCAAATATATTTTTATGTTGCTTGGTCTCTCTCCTCTTTCTGAAATGCCAGTGAGTGGCAGCTTTGATCTCTTTATATAATCCTGTATTTCTCAGCAGTTTTGTTAATTTATTATAATTATTTTTTCTTTATTTTTGTCTGCCTGTATTGCTTTCAAGGAGTGGTCGTCAGACTCTGAGGTTCTTTCCGCATCTTGGTCTAGTCTGTTGTTATGCTTAAAATTTTACTTTGAAACTCCTGTAGTAAATTTTTTATTTCCAAATGTTCAGCTTGTTTCTTTCTTAAAATGATTATGTCATTTTTCAACTCCTGGATCATTTTAGTATTTTCCTTGTATTGGGTTTCAACCTTCTCTTGTATCTCAGTGACTTTCCTTGCCATCCAGATTCTGAATTCTATGTCTGACATTTTAGCCACTTCAATCTGGTTAGATTCCACTACTGGGGCACTATTGTGATTGTTTGGAGGTAAGAAGACACTCTGACTTTCAGTGTTGCCAGAGTTCTTGCACTGGGTCTTTCTCATCTTTAAGGGGTGATGATCCTTTATCTATTTGGAATTGCTGTCTTTTAGATGGAGATTTCAGTTTTTATTGTCATTATTGCCCTTGAGGATTTGGCTGTGGCACAACATTGGTATAGTTGAAAGACTATATTTCTGGATGCTTTTACTGGGCAAGTTTCAGTTTCACACTCCTGGGCTGTGTTCTTTAACTTTGGAGTACTGGTTCTGGGTCAGTGGTTTTATCCCCCTCTTCCTTGAGGTCAAGCTGCAGCTGGGCTACAGAGCTCAAGGTTCTCAAAGACCACTGGCAATAGCACTCCATAGGAGACAACAGGGTGCCACTGGCTGGAGGAGCTCTGGTGGGAACAATGGGGGAATCTTGGGCAGGAGGCACTCCAGCAGGGGGTGGGATGGTGCTGTGGGTGAGGGTGCTCTGGCATTGGGTGCCACAGGGGTATGAGGCCCTCTGGTGGGGGGGGCGGGTCACAGGCACAGTGAGCAGGAAGTGTTTCAGTGGGGGTGCCACAGGAGGAAAGCATTTTGGTGAGGGTGCTGCCGGCAGGAAGTGCTCCGAAAGGGCTGCTGCAGGGTCTGAAGCTAACATGTTCTGGTGGGAGGTTATTAGCAAAGGCACTCCATTGGCGGGGGTGGGGGCTCACTGTCTGCAGACATGGCCAGGCAGGGACTCTAGGAGAGACTGGAATCAGCAAAGCAGGCAGATCAGGCTTTCCCTTGTCCCAGGGGAATGATAGTTCTGCTCTTTCCATTCTCTCCAGGGCCACAGCTTACACAGGGCAGAGCTACTTTGTCTTAAGAGCCATTCAGGGCCTGGAAAGGCCATCAACACTGGGCCACCTCACGTGGGGTTCCCAGCTTTCTCTCCCTTCAGTCCCAGAATCTGGATCATCCCTTCAACCACTCTCAGAGCCTTCTCTCAGATGGTCTGTTTGGAGTACGCTGCTTTACTTGATATTCTGGTCTGTCTCGGTCGGAGAAGTTCTTCCTGGCTGCATCTAGTTGGCAATCTTGGAATTTCTCTCAGCATTCTCATTTTTAATGTAGATCAGAATCGAGGACTATGTTGTTTGCCTTCTTCCTGAATAATTTATTTGAGTACATTTTGTAGGAAATATCTGCTAGATATGAATTCTGTCAGCATTTTTTATTTGTTTGTTTCCTGAGAAAGCCTCAATTTTTCCTTCACTTTGTAAGAATAATTTTTCTGAATATAAAAATCTACGTTGGTGTTTTATTTCTTTTATACTTTGGACATTTCACTCCATTGTCTGCTTCCTTGCATGGTTTCTAAGATGTTTACTGTAATCTATTCTTTTCCTTCTATAGGAAAAAAAAATGTTTGTTTGTTTTGTTCTTTCCTACATCTTTTTTCAAGATTTTGTACTTTTCTTTGACTTTCTGCAGTTTTAATATAATAAGTCTAATGGTAGTTTTTGTTTCCAGGTTTTGTGGTCCATTGTCTGTCATTATATTTTTTTAACCTCATAGCCATTATTTCATCAAATATTCCTTTCAAATCTCTTCTCTCATTTTTTTTTGTGACACTTCAATTACATTCATGTTTCACCTTTTGGAATTACCGCACAGTTCTTGTAAATCCTGTCCTTTTTTCCATCTTTCTTCTCTCTTTTTGTATTTCATTTCAGGCAGTTTTCAATAACATGGGTTTAAGGTTACTAATTCTTTTATATCTGTGTCCAATCAATTAATAGGCCTTTAAAAGCATTCATTTCTGTTACAGTATTTTTGATTTCTAACATTTTTAAAGAGTTTCCATCCCCTGCTTATATTACACACCTTTTCTCTCATGTTGTCTACTTTTTTCATTAAAGCACATAGTGTATTAATTATATTTATTTTAAATTCACTTTCTGATATTTCCAAAATCTATGCTATGTGTGAGTCTGCTTCTCATCCTTGCTTTGTCTCTTTAGACTTTTCTTCCAACTTGGCTTTACTAATGCTTTGTAATTTTTGTTGAAAGCTGGACATGATATATCACATAATAGGGTCAGAGATAAATAAACCTTTAGTCTGAGATTTTATGTTGATTTGCCTCTGAATTGGGCTATGTTTAATGTTCTTTGCAATAGTAGGTATCGGAGGCTTCAAATTTCTTTAGTGTTTTTCCTTTACTATCCTCTTTTTTCTTTGTGTTTTCCTAAGAACTCCTTCTTAAAATTGAGTAAGTTTCTTGCTACTATTTCAGCTGTCATCCCTGTTTATATGGTAGTAAGGAGTGGGAGAGAGAAAACATTCAGTAATCACATGATGAGATCTGTCTTTCAAAGGGACTGCATTCATGGGCTGTGACTTTCAAAGTGTTTACAATCTTTTTTACTGTCCCTTTATTTAGACAACAGACATGCCAGAAGGAGTTACTTTTGATAATTTTCCTTAAGTCTGTGTCAGAGAGGCTTCTGGCAAAGACTTTTTTGCTACAAGCAGAGGTCTTCATTAGGAAAACACACAGAGTATATTTCAGATGGTTACTCATTCTCTCCCTATATGAGTCTGTTTTCATGCAACTGATAAAGACATATCTGAGACTGGGCAATTTACAGAAGAAAGAGGTTTATTGGACTTACAGTTCTACATGGTTGGGGAGGCCTCACAACCATGGCAGAAGTCAAGGAGAAGCAAATCACATCTTACATGGATGGCAGCAGGCAAAGAGAAGGCTTGTGCAGAGAAACTCCCATTTTTAAAACCATCAGATCTTGTGAGACTTATTCACTATCACAAGAACAGCAAGGGAAAGACCTGCCCCCATGATTCAATTACCTCCCACCGGGTTCCTCCCATGAAATGTGGGAATTGTGGGAGTTACAATTCAAGATGAGATTTGGGTGGGGACACAGCAAAACTGCATCACTCCCCCTGCCAAAGACACGGGTTGATTTTTCTTGCCCTTTACTTAAAAAACCTGATAAAGTCCTGGAATTAAAAACTATAAAGTACAAGGATTTCCTAAGGTTGCAGGTCCCCTGATTCTCACTCTCAAGGTAGCCCATAAATTGCCATTTAAATGCTCCTGCCAGTTTCTGGTTCCAGTAGTCTCTCTTCTGGTTAATCTGATCTTGGCTGGAATTTTCTGTATTTTCCTGTCTCTCCAGTTTTCAGAGTGGCAGTGTGTACTGTGACCTGAATTTTCTGTTGGATCCAGGAAAAGTCATTGATTTTGAGTTTATTCAGCTCTTTTCTGTATGAAAGAATGGAAATAATGACCTCTGAGCTCTTCACATGTCGAAGCTAGATTGTACAGTTTTTTACTTGTCATTAATAAAATTTTCCTAGTCTGTTCCAGCCATAATGATCATGAGGTAGTAGAAGTTATTTTATTTTATTTTTAGTATCAATTTACTCAATTCTTTAAGATTACTTCTGCTGAAAACCTAGGGGAATGCCTTGATTGGATGCATGTCATGGGAGATTTAAAACCAGGCTCAATATTATTCCCATTATGGTTAGCTTCAGGAGTTTCAGAAAAAAAAATCATTAATTTTAATAAGCAGGGAGAGAAACAGCATCAGTGTACTAATCAAGTGACACTATGAACGTATTATTTAGTCACAGTGAGTAGTGTCAAAGCCCTGATGTGTCCTTTCTGAAGCTGGTTATTTACACACACACACACACACACACACACACGACAGAGAGAGAGAGTCTTTTCTCTGGAATATAACTGTTAAAATAAGACACTTAAAATCTATCAAGAAAAATTGATCTGTGCGGACTATCATAAAACCACTATTATTTATCTTCTATCTGTTTTTATGCCTTGTCTACGTATTTTAGTTAGATGGCTTGCCCATTAAGTAAAGCTATGAGTCATCTGTCACTTGGAGATATTTAATAATTGGGAACAAAACAAAACAAAAATATGCCTACAACTCAGTGAAATTGTAAGAAAAAGTTCACATAGTATAGTCACTTTTATCTAAAATATTTTATCTTCTTTATTTTTAAAGGTGTGTGTGTGTGTGTGTGTAGACATATATGTATGTCTACATACATAGCCATTGAATAAGATTAATCAGGCAATCCTTTGTTGCCTTGGATTAAGTCAGTAATTCACAACCAGAGGTCATTACCCTCCACTGAGAGGACATTTGATAATATCTAGGAACAATTTTGGTTGCCACAAGTGAAAGGTTGCTCCTGAAATTAGTGGATAGAGGTTGAGAATGCTGCAAATCTTCACACAATGCACAGTACAGCCAAATCGAACAAAGAATCCTCTGTGCTAATATGCCCATAGAACTTCACATTAGAATCTTTGACCTAAGTTATTATGTCTGCCAAAATGTTCTTTACTGCTTTTCTTTACTGCCTCCATTCTCCTTAATAAAATAACTTCCCATTGAGTCACTAAGTGCATATACACCTCAGTATTTATTAGTTTAGCACATAATCCTTTCTAAGAGGACGTTCACTGCCAAACAGATCTTCAAAGGGAGAGATCCAAAAACATAAATCTGAGTAGAAGTCAGGCATCCTGAGCCTGGCTCATGGTAGAGGACATCTTCTTTGTCTACAAGTGGTGTTGCATGATTAGGAAAGAGATATTTGTGGTAGTTCATAAAATGTGTCAAATTACACTTTCCAGGCTTGCATTTTAGCTTATATGAACATAAATTCAGCCCTTTATGTTGAATTATGTAAACTCTCATAAAAAACATTCACTTGTGCACTAGTGAACATTGCAAATTCCAGTTTCCTCAAATCTCTATAGTTTTACCACATATCGTTGTGTACTGATGGGATTGATTTATTTGAATGAGGATAAAAACATGGCTTCAGTACTTTCATTTATACATGCTATAGGTGTTTTTTGTTGTTGTTGCATAGCATGTCAGTTTGAAGAAATACAAATTTTGTTTCTTAAATAGCTAAAGCCTGCTTATTGAGATTGTTGAGAAATACAATATTATCTTTTGAGGAATTTTTTTTTTACCAACAGTGAACTGTACAGATATAGAGTCATTTTGTGTAAATTGAAATAAAAACAGAACTGGATCTTTTAATAAATAGACTATCATATATTATTTATTTCCAGAGTCTAACAAAATAGTTAACATGCTCTGGGTAAACTATAAATATTTAGGGATGGATGAATAAATAAATGCATGTGTTAGTCATGAAAAAACATGTAGAAATAGCATAGAAATATTTTCCTCTCTGCCAGCTCATTACTCTGACATTTTTCCAGTATTTCCTTGAGAATATGAATTATTTTTCTATGATATTTAAAGACTGTTCAAAAAGGTGCTTCAGCGAATACCACTTCCACAAGGAATAAGAAAAGCTGCAAATAATTTTGCTCTGTTGATAACAATGAGAATACTCTAAGTAATCTACAAAATTATACCTTTTTTGGGCCTATCAAAGAACTAATCATTGCAAAATAACTTGATGAACTGAATTCAGAATGGTAACTAATTCCTCAGTGGGCCACATAAACTGTTTCACCTTTGGTAGAGTTTATGAAACAAGGTAACAACCAGAAAACCAGAAAAGAAGAAAACAACTGAATTTTTTATGAGTTCTTAAGGATCACGTGTAGGGGAATGTGACAGTTTAGTCTACCTGAATGTCCCAGACACTCCTCTAAGGGCTTGATTGCAGAAGCTGTCTTTGGGTGCTCAGGAGAAACATGGAGCAGGCCATAGATCTGAGGGGGTGCTGCGGTGACACAGGCAGGCATATCATGATAAGCTGTTCCTACAGAACAGGTACAAAACCCAAACTCGTGTCTCACATGAAAGAAAGCTGTCTGCTGCTAAGGACAAGCTAGAAATCTCCCCACGACCAGGCCCAGAGAGTGGTTAGCCACTGTTAGTAAAGGCAAAGAAGCCAAACCATCTTTTTTAGAGAACTGTAAGAACACCGCCTCACCAAGTATCATACGCTGGAATAAAGCAGACAAAGTGCTGAAAAATCACTCTCCTCCTATGCCCCCTCAATGTCATGAGGTAGCGTTTGGCTGTTATAAGGTAGGTAAAGAAAAGGGGAAAAACACTATCTTGGAAACACATATATACATGGGCTACCTAAGACTGAGACCGAAGAAGGACAACCAAGGATGAATAGAGACAGTCAGTCACTTTGTGTCTCTGGTGTGCAAGGCCCCTTAGAAGCTGACAGCAGAGCAGTGACGTGGAGAAAAAACTCTCCAGTGCTACAGTCCATAAAATAAGCAAAAGGTAGGAGTCCGCCATTGATGAAGAAATTAGAAGTCTGTGGTTCACTGAAGAGCAATTCAGCAACAATTAAAGCTAAGCCATCAACTCATGATTAGAGTAATTCAACCCCCTACAATGACAGCCTGACAAAAGAGCTTTGATTACTTCTGAGGCAAAGTGATCGGAAAGAGCTTTAAAGAGAAAAAGCAGTCAACAAAACCATACTCAGAAATGGCCTTGATATTGAAGTTTCGGGAAAGGAATTTTAAACTATGAATAGTTAGTTAAAGAACATAGTGGAAAACGTTACAACATGCTTGAACAGATGGATAGCTACAAAGTGATAACCATAGAAAGTGTCCAGTGGAAATGGGAGGAATGCAAAACATGGTATCAGACATGTAGATGTCCTGTAACAGGCTGAATAAGTCGACTGGGCACTGTAAAAGCCATAATAAGTTAATTTGAAGACATTCTAATAAAAATTATCTAAAATGAAATATAAAGATATTTTTAATCTAGAATAGAGGTCCCAAGAGTTATTAAACTATTATCAGAATGTTTAACATAAATGTAATTGGTGTCCTAAAAGAAAAACAAATGGAAAAGAAAAAGAAAGTTTAGAAGAATAGTTGAAAAGAGAGTGGCAAGGATTACATTAAATTAATCAAAACCTATACCAGTAGAATCAAAAGACTCTACTGCTAACCATAGACAGGATAAATACTAAGAAAATTTCCAAGGGCACATTATAGTTAAACTGCGAAATACAAAAAAAAATATATATATTGAATGAAGCAGAGGGGGATAGGAAAATAAAATAAAATATAGGAAAATATATGATAATAACAGCAGACTTTTTATCCAAAACTAGGCATCGATGGGAGGCAAACAAAAGCTGGAGGATTTGTTGAAAGCAGACTTGCCTTACAGGTAATATTAAAGGGTTTTTTTTTTCCAGGTAAAGTCTACATGACACCAAATAAAAATTTCAATGTACAAAAAAAAAAATACAGAAATGGTGAAAATGATATTAAATACACAAAATATTTTCCTTATACTTAATATTGTACATGATAAAAATGTACTGTGAGATTATACCAAGTGGCAAAGGAAAAGATCAAATAATAAAGGATGAGAGTGAGCAAAATGGAAAATTATTATGCTAAGATTCTTATATGTTGCATGAGGTGGTATTACGCAAAAGCAGATTCCAATAAATTAATGTACCTTTTATAATCTGAGAACAGCTATTAAGAAATAAAACAGAAATATGCCTACAAAATTAATAGTGAGAATAAATTGAAATAAAATAATTTCAATTTTTCCAAATATAGCAGAAAGAGGAAAAGCAGAGTAAAATAGAAAAGAAAGAGAGTATATTTAAAAACTAAAAGTATCAATAATTACATTAAACATCTTCCAAATACTCTAGTTAAATGTAGATTTAACTAGATTGGATAAAATAGCAAGATCCACATATATGCTACATATAAGAAATCCACTCCAAATACAGGAAGAAAAGCTAGATTAATAATGAAATAATAAAATGTTACATCATGAAAACACAAATTGACAAATCCTGAGTGGCTACATGAATACAAGACAAAGCAGACTTAAAAAATACTAGGGATGAAAAATAATTTGCATACGTTACAGAAGTCAATTCATCAATACATAACAATCTTTCTTTTTTTTTTTTTTTTGAGACGGAGTCTCTCGCTGTCCCCCAGGCTGGAGTGCAGTGGTACCATGTCGGCTCACTGCAAGCTCTGCCTCCCAGGTTCACGCCATTCTCCTGCCTCAGCCTCCCAAGTAGTTGGGACTACAGGCGCCCGCCACCACGCCCAGCTAATTTTTTTGTGTTTTTAGTAGAGACGGGGTTTCACCGTGTTAGCCAGGCTGGTCTCGATCTCCTGACCTCATGATCCGCCCGCCTCAGCCTCCCAAAGTGCTGGCATTACAGGCATGAGCCACTGTGCCCGGCCTTAAATAAGTAAGAACACACTCAAAAAAGAGCTTCAAAGTATATACTGATATAACCGAAGATAAAATATTTATAATAGCATGAAAAACATGAAATACAGATAAATTTCACAAAACACATTAAGAACTACACAAAAATTCTTGAAAAAAATTGAAGGCCTAAATAAATATAGACATATATGATATCCATGAATCAGAACACTCAATAATAAGATTTCGATATTCCCCAAACATCATACACATGCACACAACACACACACACACACACACACACACACACACCCCTACACATACAGAGAGAGACATTCTACACAGTAAAAATTCCAAAAAGGTTTTGCTGTAAATGGTCACACTGATTATAAAAGTGTTATTGAATAATAAGGTACTTAAAAAAATTAAAAAGTTAAAAAAAAAAAAAACCTAGACGGCTGATACCAGCTGGCTTCAAGTCTTACTATAAAGCTAAAATTATCAAGGCAGTTTGATATTGGCATAGAGACAGCCATTTATTTCAAAGAAGTATCAAGAAATTGATGCACTTTATGTAGCCATTTTATATTTTACAATGATGCTAGGATACAAATGTTATTTAATAGAGAAAAAATTGTATTTTCAACAAATGATACCAGAAATGTTGTAAATATACATGCATACATATGTGAACTTGAACCTTTCTTGTACCCTACACCAACGTTTAGTGAAACTTTATCACAGGACTAAATACAAAAGTTAAAAGTATGAAATGCGTGATAGGAAACATCAAAGAAAATCTTTCTGACCTTCAATTATGCAAATGTTTTTTGTTGTTATAACTCAAAAAGGCAAATACTATAAAAGAATAAATGATAAATTTTACTTTGAAGTAAAAAATATTTTGCTCTTTCTAAAAGCTTTTAAGAAAATGAAAGGACAGGCTACCAACTGGCAGAAAATATTTTATAAACATATATTCGGTAAAAGGACTTACATATTGAATGTATAATACTTATAATTCAATAATTAGGACAAAAATGATTCAATGATAAAATATTTGAGTATGCACTTCACCAAAGAAGATGTTTGAGTGACAATAAGATAAGAAATAACGCTCAAATAGCTTAATTTTTCATATTTAAGGAAACATAATTAAAAACACAATGAATACCTCTCCAAAGCAATTATGTTGGCAAAATATCAATGAATAAAAATAACAAGTGTTAGTGAGGCTAACTGAAACTGTTATACATTGCTAGTGTGAATACAACATGTTATAGCCACTTTGGAAAGTGTTTGGCAGTTTGTCATAAATCTAAAAATACATGTTTCATACAACTCAGAAATTTCACTCCTATTGACTGACAATGAAAATATATGTCCACACACGGACTTTCAGGTGAATTCTCAGAGTTTTTTTTTTTAATCATTAGCACCCCAAACTGAAAACAACACCATTGTCTTTCAGATGGTAAATGGACAAATTGCAACACATTTGTTCAATGGCCTACTATACAATAAAAATAAAAACAAATACTGATATATGCAACAACATGGATGAATACTAAAATTACTATGTGAACTGTGAGAAATAGACATAAAAGCCTTTCTATTATCTAATTCCATTTATAGAATACTGGAAATGCAAAACTATAGTGATCACTCTACACTTTTTGAACAGAGCAATAGTTTCTTCTGTGAAAAAGTTATATTTTGGTCAATATTAGTAAACATATCATAAAGAATATCTATTGTAAGAGATTTCTGATATGGTAAAAATTAAATATAAGACCTCAACTCCATACTGTTTTTGATGGGGACCATTGATATCACTTTTGAGTCCAAGAAATCAAGTAGGTTATTCTTCCTCAAACCATTGCTTCATTAAATTTAAAATGTGTCTGTATTTGATTAATTTGTGAAATTCCTTTACTAATGGAAGCGCCCAGTGAGATAAAACTAAAAAATTCTTGCAGCAAAATTTCTAAAGTGCGTTATCATAGTATCATAAATATATAATTGATACATGTATGATTGGTTGGATAATTGGATAATAGTAATACAATTTCTTATAATGTTGAAAACTACACATTATTTTAAACTAGAAAAGGACATTCTGTAAATATAACTTTTACTTGTAAAAGAAAAAGAAAAGCAGAGTTTTTTTTCCATTTCAATTTAACTAAAAGTTATATTGTGGGTCTATAAATAACGACTCTTATCTAGCCATTTTCAAAGCCTAACAGTACAGATCATTTATTTCAATTTTATGACAGATATTCAGGAATATTAATGCCAAAAATGCAAGTCTAATTCAGAAGTAAATATATATATTTTTTATCTGGCATAATGTAAGATGCTAGCTGCTGCCCTTCTAAGTTCTAACATGAGTATGTTTATACCGCAATCACACTGTATTTCTGTTGTTTTATTTTATTAATTCATATATTTATTTACTATTTCAACATTCTCTCTATAAATATTATACAAATTTATTAAAGTACAGAAAATGTGTTGTATCTAGACTTCTTCAAACCTGAGACAAAACAGGTAATCATTAAACATATTGAGGATTTATTTTTAGTTACCAATGAAAATGTAAAAATAATCTAGAAAAGTCTTAAACCATGAAGAGGTTTAATAATAAGCCATCATGGTGTAATTGGAGAAAAATAAGCACTTCCTGCTTTTGTAAAACAGGTAACTCAATAATTCTAATTTTCAATTTGATTCTCTAAAATTTTAACAATTATGCTTACCTCACCACTTTGGTGCAAGATGAAATAAAATAAGTTATGAAAAATACCTATCAAAATGCCTAAAATCTCTTTTATTCAAAGTTGTAGGAGCTGATTTACAGCCCCGTGAGAAATTGAGCAGAGTGGACTTGGATTTTCTTGTAGTATTGTAAATCAATTTGTATTATATAAGCTCTCATGCCTCTGTAGTCTGTTTTCATGGTTCTATTAATTAGATCTGAAAAACAGCATCACACTGCTGAATTCCAGACCCCAACTTTTCTGACATAATTACATTCAGAAATATACTGTAGGTTAAAAATAACCTACACTATAAAGTCTAAAGTCTAAAAACTTTGTAAAAGCTATAAAACATATTAGGAAAATTATCTCACAAACCTAGTTTCTGCTCAGCTGCAGATATTAACATCTTGACATACATTACATGGAGCACTAATGCTGTCCTCCAGATCCTTACCATGTGGACTGTGGAGTCTGTTCTATCTCTGCTCTTTTCATTATTGGCTTCATTTCTGTGTTGGTTTAATTATTCTCCTTTATTTGTTTCCTTAGTCCCAACAGCCTATTTTTCATTTCTACCTATTTCTTCATCATCTCTTTTGAACTCTTGCATCCCAGATTAAAGCTCTTGTATGAAAATGGTAATAATTTCCTCATTTAAAAATATTTGGTGGTGTGTTTTGCTGTTATTTTCTTATGTTTCATGACAGTATATCTCTAGTGATTTGCATGATTTCATTGGTTTTACATTAGTGTTTCCTTCTCTAGTATGTTACATTGAATCACATTCTTGATTTTGTGACTCCTAGGCTGAGTCCCATCAGTCCACAGACTATAATAGAAATCATGGAATGCAAATATTTTCTATATCTTAACCCAGGTCAGCTTTGCAAGGACTCTTTGTAGAGTCCAAAGAGAGTAATCAAATTAGCTTTCTAGTATTAGCCAAGTACAAGTACTGGTTCTAAAAGGATGGCCTGAGTCTTAATCTGGTGCTAATCCCAAACATAGTTTGAAAATGAAGTTCTGGGAGAGTTCCAAGTTGCCAGAGGGCCCTCCAACAACCTTGGGATATGATTCTAACCCTTACTGTCCTGCCCGGCAGCAACTTCCCAAGGGGCTGCTCCTTACTTAGCAGAAACAGTCTTCAGTATCTGCAGCTGAGTACGTCAGCCCAGAGATCAGTACACAAGCCAAGTAATTGGGCAGTGGACCTGGATTGCTCTCTACTTCTCATTAGGCAATGCCCCTTGTTGATTGAGATGGCCTTAGGGCTAGGCAAGCATAACTCAATCTGGCTCTGTTGAGGCTCTGTCCACTCTAGCCCTCCCTCACTGGGGCATATATGTGGCAGGACCTGAGTTGTAGGATATTGCATGTGCTGTGGTAGTAATCTTGTATGAGACTGCAGTCAGGCAGTTTGTCAAATCCAGATGCTGGTTATGGAGTATCCTGAGCTACGGCAACATGCGTACTGAGTGCTGGACATCCAAGCTTCTTATTGTCTTCCTTCCAAAGCTGTGATAGGGTATACAGTCTAGCTTGTATGTCCTACTGCCAGGCCTTGTAGGAGAGCTAAAGACTTTCCAGAGCTAGTTAAAACAGCATGTGATAACAGAAGCTCTTGTCCTCTTTGGCTCTCATCACTTTGTAAGCCAGGATCTGTAAATTTTGTTATTGGGCTACTTGACATAAATGAGGTACTGTCTCAGTTTGGGTAGACAACATTAGAAAAGTGAAATAACTATTAACTATGTGTGGAGTATATTAGAAATATTTGCTACATAAGTTTGAATGAAAAAGATATTTTAAAGCCTATATATTTGAAGCCTAAAGTAAATATTACTTCATAACATCTCTGAAAATCCAGATATGTACCCATATCAGGTTTTCTTTCCTTCTTCTCCCTTCCCTTCCCTTCTCTTCCCCGCTTCCCCTCCCCTCCCCTCCCCTCCCCTCCCCTCCCCTCCCCTGCCCTCCCCTCCCCTCCCTTTCTTCTTTTTTTTTTTGACAGACTCTCACTCTGTTACCCAGGCTGGAGTGCAGGGCTGTGATCTCAGCTCACTGCAACCTCCGCCTCCTAGGTTGAAGCGATTCTTCTGCCTCGGCCTTTCAAGAGCTGGGATTACAGGTGTGCACCACCACACCTGGCTAATTTTTGTACTTTTAGTAGAAATTTAGAGACAGGGTTTCACCATGTTGGCCAGGCTGGTCTCAAACTCCTGACCTCAGGTGATCCACCTGTCTTGGCCTCCCAAAGTGCTGGAAGTACAGGTGTGAGCCATTGCACCCTGCCAGGCTCTTTATTTCTATAAGGGAAGACTTATGTCATCTATTCATCCTCTTGAAGAGTCCAGTGAGTTAAGCAATGATAAAAATAGCAAACATAACATTTAACAGATGGTGTTGTCTCCCTTGGGATAAACCCAGTATTAGGTTTAGAAACCTCAGCAGACATGACCGGAATCACATAGTTTTCTGTATATGCCTGTACATTTGCTATGTAATTTTAAAACAATCGTTGTCATATTTATTTTGGACAATTTTTTTCTTGGTGTTATAGGCAAGTTGATTACAAACTCATCTAATTTTTATGACTGAAATGAATGATGAAAATTATCAGGTCCAATTTCATGCTCAAGGCTGCAAAAGCTTATATTTTAATGAAAACACATAGATACCCTGCCCGTGTTGAAACTTTCCAGTGTCCACTTTTCATCTGCCCCCACACAGCAATGTCCCTTCCATTTGGGGGCATTTCTAGTTAGTTAATAATTTTCCATTATCTCTCTAAAGTGCTTTCACACACACTTATATAGGAGAAAGAATTTCCTGATTAAAAAATTATCTATCCCAGAAAATGCCCCAGAGATTTATGTTAGCAATAGCTCCACCTAACAGTAATCTCTAAAGGCAAATTAGTGTGTACTTTTTGAAAGAAATTGTAAGTTACTACTGAGTAAATTTGTAATAATTATGTGATATTTTGGCAATAAAAGGCGTTAAATGAAAGAAATCTGGGCACAGTTTTCCAGGGTTATTACAACTAAGAATAAGTTTCCATTTATTAGGAAAAGCCTGTAGTTTAAAATATACAGTTAGACATTGCTTAATGACAGGTATATATTCTGAGAAATGCATAGTTAGGCAATTTCATTGTGCAAACATTATAATGTACTCATACAAACCTAGAGGGTCTAGCCTACTACACACCTAGGCTATATGGTAGAGCTTATTGCTCCTAGGCTACAAACCTCTAAAGCATGTTACTGTACTAAAGACTGCAGGTAATTGTAACGCAATGGCATTTGTATATCCAAACACATCTAAACACAGAAAAGGTACAGTAAAAATACACTATTATAATTTTATGGGATCACTGTCATTTGTGATCTGTTGACTAAAAAATCTATACGGTGCATGACTATAATCATTTATTCTGGGAGTATATGAAACTTGTTAACATTATTCTAGTCTTTAGATTAGTAAAGGATAACAATTAAAATTTAATTTATCTGACAAACAATAACCCTTCTGACAAGTAATCACATGTCAGATTCTTAACAAAATTGTTAAAAGTTTTCTCTAATATAACAAATGACTAAATATCTCCATCTAGTTGAATATTACACTCAAGCCCACATTTATTAAACAGTTATGTATGTCAATATTCAGTAATAAAATATTTACAGCCCAAGTGTTCATGGATAAAAATATTTAGAAAGAAAGATTAATATTCAAACAACTAATTACTATCCAAATACTCATACTATCCAAATACTCATAAAATAATTGATTTAGAGGGAAGTGTGAATTATTTTGAGGAGGTAGAACAATTACTTCAAAGAATAAAGGAGCTGAATATTAAAGGATAAATATAATTATTTATCAAATATAGGAATCTGGCTCAAACCCTCCTTTGAAATTGTCAAACTTATTTTGTAAAATAATAAATATTTAAAATCTTGCCAAAATACGAGTAAATTGAAAATATGTTTTCTTTACTAGAAAGAAGTACATACTTATTTCTAGAACATTTAGGTATATTTTAAAAAGATAAGTAATCATTCTGACTGTATTTCCTGTGGTTATTTTCATCTAATTTGCCCAAGCATTTTTCTGAGGGTCTGGGTAATATCTTATAACTAAAAAAAAAATCAATAAATAACCAGAGCCAATTTCTGGACTAATTCCAGGAAGATGATGACTCAAAATCATCTTTCCTCCCTTTCAACTCAACTCTAAATCAGCCAGCTGTCTTGAGGCAAGCAGTTCCTGAGTCTTGTGAGCAACTGATTAGGAAGGAGAAGTTTAGCTCTAGAGAAATCCAGTAAAACAGAAGTGGTACAAGGCTCTTGTGGCCAGTGTCCAGTGTGAATACTAGAGGCCATTTTAAAAGGACCCCAGTGTAAAGAAAAGAATGTAATATGTATATGTGTATCTATGTCTATAGAATGTATAACTGTCCTCTCCTAGAAAGAGCCTGGCCTACAGAATTGTAAAAACCACATCGGTGCTATGTGAGTTTGCCTGACCTGCCTCATCTCCAAGGAGCCAAAACTGTCTAACTCCTCCTACTCCTGAGGCTAGGAAAGCCGAGAGCATTGATACCTCCATGGGGATTTGCATCCTGCTTTTGACAGAGGGCCAGCCATCTCTACGTTGTACCACTTGCAGAAATGCCACGACTCAAGTTATTTCAACCAAAGACTTGGGCTCCAGTGAGCAAATAAAGAGAAGTGACACCATATAGGAGGATTCTTGCAGCCAAATATAATTAACTCAAGGATAAGGAAAAAATCACATAAACTTTAAGATGGGGAAAACATTTTCTTACAAAGAAAAAAATTAGAGTAGTACAGTATATATTTTTTCATTTACAACATCAGAAGCTAAAAGGTGGTAGAATGACATCAAAAGAAATTCACAGTGATACAAAATGTCATACCCAACAAAACTATCAATATCTAGGAAAAAAGAAGGATGTTGCGGATATTCAAGAGTTTATCATCCATGAATTTGAGTTCAAAGAAATACTCAAATACTTGAGCAAGGACTCTACAAAATATTTTTTAACCCTCTACAATGAGAAAAATATTTTTTAAGAGTAAAATGATCAGTAATAAAAATGTAAAATATATAGCAGTACATTATAGCTAAAGAGAGATATATATACATATAAGATAAATGTATAATTGTCAACTATTATATAGTGTAATTGTCAATATAATATAATTTAATGTAAATATATTTATATAGATGAGAGATTATAAGGGAAATTTTAACAATAAGTAAAAATCTACGTAGACATTGACAGAAAAATAGTAAGATAGAGAAAACAAGCATTTTAAAGGTATCACATAGGGTGAGTAATGGGAAATGATGGCATCAGAGCATATTTGTGTGGAAAAATACTTAGTATTATGTTAAACAAGAAAAATATGAGTTTTATTATTATCAGAATTATGCACCCTCCTCAGAGAGAATTTTCAAAAACATATCGACTAGCTGGGCAACCTTATCAATTTCCAACCCATTAACTGATTTACTGTTATTTTCCATAGCACTTATTTCTTGACGTTTTATCATATATTTATTTGCATCTTTGTTAGTGTTTGTTTTTGTATTAGAATAATTCGAATATAAACTGTATTGTGTTAAGGACTTTGTCTGTTTCAGTCTTTGTCTTAGTCCCATGCCAGGCAGAAATGTGAACAATAAATAAATATTTATAAAGCAAATTTATGATTTCCAAGTTTAAAAAGTTAATGGTTAACGTAATGGAAAAGCAGTCTACATTTACAAAGTTGTCAATGCGAAATATAGAATCAACAGAAATTTGACAAAACCAGAAAAAAAATCATCAAAATGCAAAAAAAGAAAATAATCAAGAATATAAATTCAAATATAGAGTAAGTAAAGAAAAACAACAACAACAACAACAACAAAACCTCCTTAGAATAACAGCAACAACAACAAAAAGCTGGACAAACTGAAAATCGATGTTTTTTTTTTTTTAGGATACGTCATGGAACAGAGGGCAACCTGCCTCCTGGAAATGTGGAGTGTCTAGGGAGTCACAGCTGAGATCTTCCTTGGATTAAAGGCTGCAGATGCCACAAACAGGTAGGAATACTCAAGTGGTAATCTTGAAGAATTACTGGAAGCTGAGGGCAGTCTAGGATGTGAGTGAAAACCTCCTGTGGGCCTCAGTCTTAGGGAGGGGTCACCCTTTTCTGGGCTTTACCTCCAGGAACCTTATCTTGTTCTCAGGGTGAAGAACCTATAGTTTCCATTGTGGCTCTGGGGAATGGGAGGGGACAGAGGAAGGGACAGTGTTAAGAGAATAAAAATATAAACCACAGACTTTAATATCATATTTGCAGAACATATATGTTATAAAGAACTTGTATCTAAAACATAGAAGGAACACTTTAAACTCAACAGTAAGAAAGGAAACAACCTACATAAAAAATGAAAGAGATATCAACAAACACAAACGAAGAAGACATACAAATAACAAATAATCACATGCACGGTCCCTAAATAAATGTAAATTAAAACAACAAGATACTACAGTATACCTATTAAAATGGCAAAAAAACTCACAAACCTAGTTTCTGCTCAGCTGCAGATATTAATATCTTGACATTAATATCTATACACATTATATATAATACATTACTATATATATTATATATAGTATATTATATACAATATAGTATATCATATATAGTATATATTATATTGTAATGTATTATATATATTTTATAAATGTATAATATATACTATATACTATACTATAATATATACTATATATTATATATGATACATATACTATATCATATATAATGTATATCTTATATTATATATATATTATATATATATATATAAAATACAAAATGCTGGCCGAGATGCAGAGCAACAGTAACTTTCACAATTTCTGGTGTGATTGTAAAATAGTATAGCCACTTTGGAATATCCTTTGGCAGTTTCTTACAAACTTAAAGATAGTTTTAACATATAATTTGGCAGTCACTCTTCTAAGTGCTCTAATAATTTTAAAATATCACATCCACAGAAAAATATTGTATCCCTTTGTTTTTCACAGTTTTATTCATAATAGTCAAAACTGGAAGCAACCAAGATGTCCTTCAGTAGGTGATTTGAGACATGGTGGGATATCCATATAAAAGAACACTCTTCAGAACAAAAATGAATGGGTTATCAAGCTATGAACCCAAAGGATTATAAATCATGCTACTATAAAGACACATGCACATGTATGTTTATTGCAGCACTATTCATAATAGCAAAGACTTGGAACCCACCCAAATGTCCATCAATGATAGACTGGATTAAGAAAATATGGCACATATACACCATGGAATACTATGCAGCCATAAAAAAGGATGAGTTCATGTCCTTTGCAGGGACATGGATGAAGCTGAAAACCATCATTCTCAGCAAACTATTGCAAGGACAGAAATCCAAACACCGCATGTTCTCACTCACTGGTGGGAAGTGAGCAATGAGAACACATGGACACAGGGTAGGGAATATCACACACTGGGGCCTGTCAGGGGGTGGGATTCTGGGGGAAGGGATAGCATTAGGAGAAACACCTAATGTAAATGACGAGTTGATGGGTGCAGCAAACCAACAGGGCTCGTGTATACCTATGTAACCTGCACGTTGTGCACATGTACCCTAGAACTTAAAGTATAGTAATTTAAAAAAAGAAAATACATGGATAAATCTTTAATACATATTGCTAAGTGAAAGAAGAAAGCCTGGAAAGATTATAAGCTATATGATTCCAAATATATGTATAACATTCTGAAAAGGTAAAACCATAGAGAGAATAAATAGATTAGTGATTGCCAGGTGGCAGGGAAGAAAGTTGTGGTGGGAGGATTGAATAGATAAAGCACAAATAATTTTTTTTTAGGGCAGTAAACCATGCTGTATGATACTGTAGTAGGTGATATATGATACTGCATTTGTCAAACCCTATAGAACTTTATAGCTCAGCAAATGAAACAATGTATGCCGATTTAAACAAATATCATTTAGGAGATTGGAGGATTCCATAATGGAATGCAGAATGTGACCAAAGACTCTGTTTACCAAATGTATTAAATGGTGTTATTGAAAAAGGTGGGGGAAATGGTACTGACTTAAGTAACTTTGGAAATGAGTGGTCTGCAAGACTATAAACAAAAGGTACTGTACAAATGCACTATATGTTATTTGACAAGTTTGTGTCCCAAAGAGGTATAGGTTAACAATTCTGAAATTACTATATATGCTTAGTTGAATTTAACAATTGTATTTGCATCGCAGATCAAGAGACACAAGTTTCTTGCTGTTGGAGTGGGACGTTACAGATAAAAATTGAAAGAGGAGAGAATGATCTATATGGTGATGGATTAGGGTTGGGCATGATTATGAACTACTGTTTAGCTTAATATATGTATAGATGGTAGCATATAGAAATATTTATAGATATGTGCATTTATGTATTCATGTCCTGACAGGGGGCAGAGAGAGCCCATTCTACAGGGAGGGAAAAATAAATCTTAGCTATGTCAAATTTTTTACCTCATAAATCCATTATTGCCTAGAGCAAAACACTAGCTTTTTATATGTTGTATACCAGGAAGGAGTGATGCAATGAAAGAGTTTTTGGGGCAGGTGTTAAAGGCAGGGAGCCCTGGAGAGAGTTTGAAAGTAAAAGATCATCAAGCTAAAGGAAACTAAAGGAAAAGGGCCATGCTGGGCAGAATTCAGAAAATGAATGTTTGATGCATCCCAGCAGAGAGCTTCGCTAAGCTCTTCCTCTTCACAGTGGTTAGCACATGCTGTGCTCCACGGGGCCACAGAGCACTTGACAGTCACTCTGCCTTAAGTTTTCCTACCAGGTAAGTCTTATGAAGCAACATGGAGCAATGAGGGTTAATCCTTCCCCGGCTTCTATAACTAAGAAAATCATCAACATCATGCCTTTGCACAATTCTCTGATTACCTCTGCATCAGATTCTTTTTGAACACAATGGGAATATTAATACCTAACTGAAGCAGGGCACAGTGGTTCGTGCCTATCTCAGAGGGGGAGATTGCAGTGAACCGAGATCATGTCACTGCACTCCAGCCTAGATGACAGAGTGTGACCCTGTCTCAAAGTAATAATTAGTAATAATAATACCTATCTGAAAGTTTCTTTTCATTTAAACTTTTTTAGCAATATAATAAATAAACAAATTTAACCAGCAGTTGTTTAAGAGAAACGGAACTGTAAATGAGCAATAATTAACATGGTAACGTATCCAGATTCTCTTGTAATCAAGTAAATACAAATTAAAAGCACAACAAAAAATCTTTTAGGATTCATAATGTTGGTACTTTCATCATTTGACAATATTAAGAGTTAGGTAGGATGCAGGAAAACAGGAATTCTCATATACTGCCAGTAAGAGTATAAAATTATGGCAGTAACTTTAGAAAACAATGTGGCATTTATGTTACAGTTTTGGGATATGCCTGATCTGTGGCTCAGCAATACTAGTCCTTGATAATGCACCTAAGAAAAACTCTCACAGGTACAAAGGAGTCATGCAACAGTCATTCTCTGATCTAACAAAGGTTGGAAACAATCTGAATCTATGCTGTCTAGTTAAGTAGCTTCTGATCACTTGTATATATTGTTGCATCGAAACATAAAAAGTAATAGGTATGTAAAGGAATACATGGAAATAAAATATTTAAATTTCTGGAGAGTGGTTATCTTCTAAGAAAAAGTGAAAGGAATAAGGACATTCGGTGTGTTTGTAAAACTTTTATGCTTTAAGCTAGGAGGTGGGTATATGGAATCTTATATTTTTCTCTACAAACTTTTTAATTTTTAATTTTTTAATGATTATGAATAAATAATGAACATATGTATAGTGTACATGTGATATTTTGACACAAACCTACAATGTGCAATGATCAAATCAGGATAATTGGGGTACAAGTCACCTCAATTATTTGTCATTTCTTTGAGCTGGGAACATTCCAATTCTGCTCATTAAGTTATTTGAAATATACAATAAATTATTGTTAACTATAGTCAGCCTATTGTGCTACCAAATATTAGATCTTATTCCTTCTGTCTAATTGCATATTTCTGTACCCATTAACCATCCTTATTTTATACCCCCTCCTCACTACTCTTTTCAGCCTCTGGTAAACATTCTGCTCTCTATCCTAATGGGTTCAATTTTTTTTTTTTTGTCTCCCAAATGTTACTTAGAACATCCAATATTTGTTTTCTGTGTCTAGTTTATTTCACTTATAATGACCTCCAGTTTCACCCATGTTGTTACAAATGACAGGATTTTATTCTTTTTTTTATGGCTAAATAACATTCCATTGTGTATATGTACTACATTTTAAAATCCATTAATCTGTTGATGGACACAAGTTGATTCCGTATCTCAGCTCTTTTGAATACTACTATAGCCTGTAATCCCAGCACTTTGGGAGGCCGAGGTGGGCAGATCATGAGGTCAGGAGATCGAGACCATCCTGGCTAACACGATGAAACCCCGTCTCTACTAAAAATAGAAAAAATTAGCCAGGCGTGGTGGCAGGCACCTGTAGTCCCAGCTACTGGGGAGGCTGAGGCAGGAGAATGGTGTGAACCCGGGAGGTGGAGCTTGCAGTGAGCCGAGATCGCACCACTGCACTCCAGCCTCGGCGACAGAGCGAGACTCCATCTCAAAAAATAAATAAATAAAATGAATACTACTATGATAAACATGAGAGTGCAGGTATCTCTTTGATACACTGATTTTCTTTCATTTGGATATATATGCATCAGTGGGTTTGCTAAACCATGTGGAAGTCCTATTTTTAGTTTTTTGAGGCAACTCCATAATATTCTCTATAGTGGCTGTAGTAATTTACATTTCTGCTAGCAGTGTATAAGGGGCCCCTTTCTTCACATTTTCACCAGAACTTGTTATTGCCTGTCTTTTGAATGAAAGCCACTTTTACTGGGGTGAGCTGATATCTCATTGTGGTTTTGATTTGCATTTCCCTGATGATTAGTGATGTTGTTGAGAATTTTTTTTTATTTTTTTTAAATAAAGGTGTTGTCCATTTGTATGTCTTCTTTTGAGAAATGTCTATTCAAACCTTTTGTTTATTTTTTGATTAGATTATTTGTCTCCCCTCCCCACTGAATTGTTTGAACTCCTGATTTATCCTGGTTTTTCTGTTGTCAGATGGGTGGTTTGCAAATATTTTCTCTCATTAGTGTATTGTCCCTTCATTTTATTGAGATTTGATTATTGTGTATGTTTAGAGATAAGGGTCTAGTTTCATTCTTCTGCATATAGTTATCTAGGTTTTTCCAGCATCATTTGTTAAAAAGGCTGTCCTATCCCAGTATACATTCTTGACACCTTGTCAAAAATAAGTTGACTATAAATATGTGGATTTATTTCTAGGTTTTTTATTCTGTTCCATTGATCATTGGTCCATATGTCTGTTTTATGCCAGTACCATGCTGTTTTGGTTATATAGCTTTGTAGTATAATTTAGAGTCAGACAATGCCTGCAGCTTTGTTCTTTTTCCTCAAGATGGCTTTCAGTATTCGGGTTCTTTTGTGGGTTCATATAAATTTTAGAATTATTTTTCTTATTTCTGTCTTTGGTATTTTGGTAGGGATTGCATTGAATCTATAGATTGCCTTGGATAGTGTGAACATTTTAACAATATTGGCTCTTTCAACCAATAAATATGGAATATCTTTCCCTTTTTTTGTGTCTTATTTAACCTCTTTCATCAGTACACTAGAGTTTTCAATGTAAAGATCTTTCACTTCTTTGGTAAGCTTATTCCTAGGTATTTTATTTTATTATATTTATTGTATATTATACTTATTATATATTATACAATTTTAATATGCAATAAATATTATATATAATTGTATTACACTTATTTTATTATAATATTGTACATTATTGTGTTATAATATACAATGAATATAATATAATTATATAATATATAAGTATAATATACATTAATATAATAAATCATAAATTATAAATAAGTTATAATTATATCATATAATTTATTATATATTTTATTATAAATGGAATTACTTTTTCAGATTGTTTGCAGTTTGCATATAGAAATGCTACTGATTTTGGTATGTTGATTTTGTATCCTGCAACTTTACTGAATTTGCTTATCAGTTCTAACAGTTCTTTGGTACAGTATTTAGGATTTTCTAAAAATAAGATAATATCAAACAAGGGTAGTTTGAATTCTTCCTTTCCAATTTGGATGCCCTTAATTTTTTTCTTTTGTCTGACTGCTGTAGTGAGGACCTTCAGTGCTATGTTGAATAACAGTGGTTATTCAACAGGGAATCCTGTCTTGTTCCAGATCTTAGAGCAAAAAGACTTTCAGTTTTTCCCTGTTCAGTATGATACCAGCTTTGGGTCTGTCATTGATGGCTTTCATTGGGTTGACGTATGTTGTTTCTGTACCCAGTTTTTAAGGGTTTTTATCATGAAAGAATGTTGAATTTTATCAAATGCTTTTTCAGCATCAATTGAAATGATCATATGTTTTTTGTCCTTTATTCTCTTATTATGATGTATCAGATTGATTGATTCGCATATGTTAAACCATGCTTGAATCCTCAGATTCAAGGATGTGACCCACTTGGTCACAATGAAGATCTTTTTAATGTTACTGAATTCAGTTTTTAAGAGATGGGGCCTTTCAAAGTGAGGAGCGCCTCTGCCTGGCCGCTGCACCGTCTGGGAAGTGAGGGGCACCTCTGTCCGGCCGCCGCCCCGTCTGGTAAGTGAGAGGCGCCTCTGCTTGGCCGCAGCCCCGTCTGGGAGGTGAGAGGCGCCTCTTCCTGGCCACCCCGTCTGGGAAGTGAGGAGCGCCTCTGCCTGCCGCTGCCCTGTCTGGGAAGTGAGGGAGCCTCTGCCTTGCTGCCGCCCCCTCTGGGAAGTGAGGGGGGCCTCTGCCTGGCCGCCACCCGGTCTGGGAGGTAAGGGACGCCTCTGTGGGGCTGCCCCACCATCTGGGAAGTGAGGGGCGCCTCTGTCCGGCGGCTGTGCAACCCTCCAAGTGTGAAGTGACAGCCTTGTGTGTGATCTTCCCGCCCTCCCGAAGTTTGCATTTTCGACATTAAAGCTACTTTGTAATTAAAAGTTTTAAATTGGAGAATTTAAAAAAAAGAGAGAGATGGGGCCTTTCAGAGTTGATTAAGCCTTCAGGACTTCTCTTGGGGATGGGATTAAGCCCCTTTTAGAAATTGCTTCACTTAATATTCAGCTCTCTTGCCTTCTGCCTTGTGAGGACACAGCACTCCTTCCCTCCAAAGGATGCAGCAACAAGGCACCATCTGGGAAGTAGAGAGCAGCCTTTGCCAGATAACAGAACCTGCCAGCACCTTAATCTTCGACTTCCCAGCGCCAAAACTGTGTGATATAATTTCTGTTCTTTATAAATTACTCAGTAGTGTGGTTTGGCTCTGTGTCCCCCACCCAAATCTCACTTTGAATTGTAATCCCCCATATGTCAAGGGCAGGAGCAGGTGGAGGTAATTGGATCATGAGGGCTGTTTCCCTCAAGCTGTTCTGGTGGTAGTGAGTGAGTTCTCATGAGACCAGATGGTTTTACAAGCATCTGGCATTTCCTCTGCTTGTGCTCTCTCTGTCCCGCCGCCCTGTGAAGAAGGTGCCTGCTTCTCCTTTGCCTTGCACTGTGACTGTAACTTTCTGGAAGCCTCCCCAGCAATGTGGAACTGTGGGTCACTTAAACCTCTTTCCTTTAGAAAGTACCCAATCTCAGGCAGTTCTTTATAGCAGCGTGACAATGAACTAATACACCCAGACTCAAGTATTTTGTTATGGCAGCACAGACTAAGCCAATACTATTCCACAGAATACCTGATCAGTACTCAAAATGCTTGGGACCATCAAAAACAAACCAAGAAGAGGCTGAGAAATTATCACCAAGAAGAGCTTAAGGAGACATGGCAGTGAAATGTCATGTGGTATCCTGAATGGAATCATAAAACAGAGGCAGTAAATAAAAATATTTGAATAAAGTACAGATCTTAGTTAATAATAATGTATTAATATTGGTTCATTGATTATAACTACTGTACCACACTAATGCAAGACATCAAAAATGGAAAAAATGGATATAGGTATATGGGAACTCTACTACCTTCACAATTTTTATGGATCTGAAAATAGTTTATTTTTAAAGACAGTAAAGAGTTTAAAATATATTGTGTTAGCAATTAATATTGGATATAAGAGAATTTAGAAAGAGTGTAGCAAGGTGTTTATGTAAAATTTATCATAAGATGGAACTCTTGAGATGAGTCATCAAGGGCTTAAAAATAAGTTTAGGATGACTGGGGTTTCCAATCAAGAGGAAAAGCATATGGTGTATACCCACTACCTGAGATTCAATAAATACCCCACAATCTCCATTTGTGACAGAATGAAGATACCAGAGGGAACGACATATTTGAGGCTGGTGAGCTTGTAAGGAGAGGAACAGGCAATAAGAACAAAGATGATCATAGAGGTGTTATGTGGCATTTATAGAGTCCAGGAGTAATTAACTTTTGGTGTATTTGGATTATTGTAGGAAATCTGGAGACCAGAAGTATACAGTGTAGTTGATGTGTGGCTAATCTAAGGCAACTGCTGTGGGATAAATAACTCAGAAATACAAGGGGATATAAAATAATCTTTGTAACTATTCAAGCATGATAGGAGAATAGCATGTTGAAACAAAATGACATTTCTCACTGGCAGATGCAAGCAAGGCTAATAACATATTAATGTTTTCATGTTTTTATACATCTCTAGAGACTTGTTAAAGGTCAAAGCAAGAAATTTGTAACTGAATTCAGAACAACAGGCATAGTTGCTTTAGCTTGAAATACCTAAATGAACCCCAACCTTAAGAAGTAGATATCAGTAGATTTATTCAGATACTAGATTTAATTCCTCTATGAAGTGTAACATTTTGATATTTCAAAATTTACTGACACTTATTTTATGGCACAACATAAAGGCTAAAGAGGAAGTTGAGATTTTTACACCTGTGCAGTAATGAGTGACCTCCTTCTCCACTGTGTCAGGAGAGAGTACATGAGATCTTGGACTTCCATTCCCACATGGAGGTAATGAGACATTCCTCCATCTTCTAGCTGGAGTGGTGTGAGAGGAGACTTAATGCAGCGTCAGGAATTTCAGCAGTGTCCAATAGTAACAAAGCCAGACACCCTCGGTGTCAATGTAGGACACATGGGAGATGGTAAAAAGGCATTCCTGTCCCTCCCAGCCAGGTGAGTATAGTAGATGCTTAGTAGACAACTGTAACTCCTACACATTTGAGCAGAAATAGGGAGTTTTTACTGCTTGGGTTTTAATGGATGCTGAGTATGGTATGTGGTCTTCTACCCTACATAGCAATAAGGATGCAGTACCTCGCTTTTTTCTGATGGAGTAGTGACAGAAGTCAAGGTAAACCCAGGTTTTAAATAAGATTGAAAAAAATTATAGCATACTATGAAAACAGCAAGATTTCCATCAAAAGATTCCATCAAACAGCAAGATTACCCATCATATCAAGAAGCAGAAAAGTCTGTACTTAGAATGATAATAGATGCCAATACCAAGATGATGGTGATGATAGAATTATCTGACAAAGATTTTAAAGCATTACTATAAAGTGCTTCAATGAACAATTTTAAACATGTTTGATAAAAATATTCAAAAATAGAAGATCTTAACCAAAATATAGAAAGTTTCAGCAAAAAAAAAAGATGTAAAAACAAACTAAATGGAAATTGTAGAACTTAAAATTAAAAAATCATGCTCCTGTAAAGACACATGCACACTTATGTTTATTGCAGCACTACTCACAATAGCAAAGACTTGGAACCCACCCAAATGTCCATCAATGATAGACTGAATTAAGAAAATGTGACACATATACACCATGGAATACTATGCAGCCATGAAAAAGGATGAATTCATGTCCTTTGTAGGGACGTGGATGAAGCTAGAAACCATCATTCTCAGCAAACTTTCTCAAGGACAAAAAACCAAACACCACATGTTCTCACTCATAGGTGGGAATTGAACAATGAGAACATTTGGACACAGGAAGGGGAACGTCACACATGGAGGCCTGTCGTGGGGTGGGGGAAGGGGGGAGGGATATCATTAGGAGATATGCCTAATGTAAATGATGAGTTAATGGGTGCAGCACATCAAAATGGCACATGTATACATATGTAACAAACCTGCACGTTGTGTACATGTTCCCTAGAACTTAGAGTATAATAAAAAAAAAAACTCAGAAAAATGAATAAAGCAGAGAAAATAATCAGTGAAACTGAAATGAAACAGTAGAAATTACCTAAACTGAAAAGGAAAGAGAAAATAAACTAAACATTAAAATGAACAGAGCCTTAGAGAAAAGTGGAAGCTATAACAAAAGATCTAATGTTTGTATTATTGAAGTTCTGAAAAAAGAAAAAAGTGGGAGGGGCTGAAGAAAGAGTTGAATGTCATAATGACTGAAAAAAATTCCAATTTGGTGAAATATATAAACCTATAGATATGAAGAGCTGAACTAACCCCAATCGGGAAAATCTGAAAGAAGTGGACACTAAGACACATAATAATCAAATTTCTAAAAACTAAAAACACTAAAAAAAACCCTTGAAAACAGCAAGAGAGAATGAGAACTTAAATATAGAAGAAAATAATTCAAAACACAGCTGATTTATAAGCCAAAACAATGGAGGCCAATAGGAAGTGAGATATTTTTCAAGTCTGAAGCTAAAGATAACCATAATTCTATAACTAGCAGAATTATCTTTCAGGAATAAAGGGAGAGTCCAGACATCCTCAGATTAAGAAAAACTAAATGAATTTGTTGTCATCAGAACAACCTTTTTTCTTTTCTCTTTATCTTTTTTTTTTTTTTGAGACGGAGTCTCGCTCTGTCGCCCAGGCCGGAGTGCAGTGGCGCGATCTTGACTACTGCAAGCTCTGCCTCCCGTGTTCAGGCCATTCTTATGCCTCAGCCTCCTGAGTAGCTGGGATTACAGGCATCCGCCACCATGCCCAGCTAATTTTGTGTGTGTGTGTGTGTGTAATTTTAGTAGAGACGGTGTTTCACTGTGTTAGCCAGGATGATCTCGATCTCCTGACCTCGTGATCCTCCCACCTCTGTCTCCCAAAGTGCTGGGATTACAGGCATGAGCCACCATGCCCGGCCAGAACAATCTTAAATAAATAGCTACAGAAAGATTTCCAAACAAAAAGGAATGAATAAAAGAGGAACATTGGAAAGTCAGGAAGAAATAAAAAGTGGAAAAAGGAAAAATACAATCAAATACATATTTTATTATCCTTTTGATTTTTCTAATGTTAGGTACTTAAAAAAAGTGTGATACTATATAATTTGACTCAAATATATTTAGAAGCAGTATTTGAAACAATTATAAATGGTGGAGGGTGAAAGACGGTACCAGGATATAAAATTTCTAAATTTTACTCAAATTGGTAGAATGCTAGCTCCAGTAGACATGACAAATTATGTATATATAATGTTTTACCAAGAACAACCATAAAAAGTCTATATAAATTCACTCAAAAGCACTATGGATAAATAAAACTGAAATTTAAAATATTTTCGAGAATCTCTTTTTGTTACCAACACCAGGCCATTTTGGTTACTGTGGCTTTATAGTATAGTTAAAGTTGGATAGTGTGACGCCTCCAGCTTTGTTCTGTTTGCTTAGGACTGCTTTGCTATTTGGGCTTCTTTTTGGTTCCATATGAATTTTAGAATAGTTTTTTCTAATTCTGTGAAGAATGACATTGATATTTTGATGGGAATAACATTGAATCTATAAATTGCTTTCATAAGTATGGACATTTTTACGATATCAATTTTTCCAATCTATGAGCATAGAATGTTTTTCCATTTATTTGTGTCATCTCTGATTTCTTTCAGCTGTGTGTTGTAGTTCTCTAACTGGCTATTCATATGCAGAAGATAGAAGCTGGACCCTTACTTTTTACCATATACAAAAATTAACCCAAGATATATTAAAGATTTAAATGTAAAACCTCAAGCTATAAAAATTCTGGATGACAACCTAGGAAATACACTTTTCTACATTGGCCTTGGCAAATAATTTTTGGCTAAGTCCCCGAAAGCAATTGCAACACAAACAAAAATAGACATGTGGGACCTAAGTAAACTAAAGAGCTTCTGCACAGCAAAAGAACTATCAGCAGAGCAAACAGACAAACTACAGAATGGGAGAAGACATTTGCAAACCATAGATCCAACAAAGGTCTAATATCCAGAATCTATAGGGAATATAAGGAAATCGGTAATAATAATAATAATAATAATAATAATAACCTCCATTAAAAAATGGACAAAAGACATGAACAGGCTCTTTTCAAAAGAAGATATACAGCCGGGCACGGTGGCTCATGCTTGTAATGCCAGCACTTTGGGAGGCCGAGGTGGGTGGATCACGAGGTCAGGAGATTAAGACCATCCTGGCTAACACAGTGAAATCCCGTCTCTACTAAACACAAAAAAATTAGCCAGGCTTGGTGGCGGGCGTTTGTAATCCCAGCTACTCGGGAGACTGAGGCAGGAGAATGGCGTGAACCCGGGAGGCGGAGCTTGCAGTGAGCGGAGATCCCGCCACTGCACTCCAGCTTGGGCGACAAAGCGAGACTCCGTCTCAAAAAAAAAAAAAAAAAAAAGATATATAAGCAGCCAACAAATGTATGAACAAATGCTCAGCATTAATCACCAGAGAAATGCAAATCAAAACCACAATGAGATATCATCTCACGCCAGACAGAATAGCTGTTATTAAAAAGACAAAAAACAATAGATCTTGATGAGGTTGCAGAGAAAAAAGAACACTTATACACTGTTGGTGGGAATGTATATTAGTCCAGCCACTGTGGAAAGCAGTCTGAATGTTTCTCAAAGAACATAAAACAGAGCTACCATTCGACCCAGCAGTCTCATTACTGGGTATATACCCAAAGGAATATAGGTCATTAAACCAAAAGACACATGCACTCATATGTTCACCACTGCTCTTCCACGATAGCAAAGACATGGAATCAACCTATATGCTCACCAAGGATAGATTGGATAAAGAAAAATTGATGCATATATACCATGAAATACTACACAAGCCATAAAAATGAATAAAATCACGTCCTTTGCAGCAACATGGACGGAGCTGGAAGCCATAATCCTATACAAATTAAAGCAGGAACAGAAAATCAAATACCACATGTTCTCAATTATTAATGAGAGCTAAACATTGAGAGCACACATGGAATTAGATGTGAGAACAATAGACACTGTGGACTGCCAGTGAGTGGAGTGGGAAGCTGGGTTAAAAAACCAGCAATCAAATACTATGCTCATTACCAAGGTAATGGAATCCATACTCCAAGCCTCAGCATCGTGCAATATTCCCATGCAACATATCTGCACATGTACTCCATGTATCTAAAATAAAAGTTGAAATTTAAAAATAAAATACTAATAATTATACTTCACAGAAAGTATGTAAATTAATTTTAAAATCTCAACATAGAAGAAAGCAGAAAAAAAATAGAGATACAAAACAGACAATAAAGAGAAAAAAATTAAAATGATAGATAAGCTCTACAGTATAAAATACTTAAAATAGTTTAAATGTACAATTAAAGAAATTGATTGTGTAGATTTAAAAAACAGGACCCAAGGGTATGCCTTTTATAAGAAACAGCCTTCAAATAGAATGAGGAAAGTTAAAAGTAAAAGAATGGGGAAAAATATATCATATAAATATTAATGAAATTAATCATGAGTGATTACAATAATATTACCAGGATAGAGTGAAATATTACTTAATGATAAAAGTTTAATTCACCAAGAAAAATAGCACTTCTAATTATGTATGGATCAAACAATAGAGCTGTAAAATATATGAAGCAAAAACTGACAAAGCTGAAAAGAAAAATAGGAAATTTCACAATTACAGTGGAAAACTTTAACATTTCTCTCTCAGCAAATGATATAGAAATTAGGCATAAATTGGCAATGATAAAAAACTCAAAACATGATTAACCAATAGGATCTAATCAACACTAGACAATGAACAATACACAGTATTTTCAACTGCCTATATAAATTATACTAAATTAGTCTACATCCTGGACCAGAAAAGAAACCTCAGCACATTTCAAAGAATTAAAATCGTATACAGTATATTCTCCCCCTACAATGGAATCAAACTAGAATTCACAAACAGAAGAGCTAGTTATAGTGGCATGTGCCTGTAGTCCTAGCTACCAGATCAGCTGAGAGAATAAATCAATGAAATTGAAGAGAGAAAGAATAATAGATAAATTAAAATGAATGAAAATATGGTTCTTTAATTATCAATAAAATTGACAAAGATCTACCAAAATGAGAAAACAAAGAGAGAAGACACAAATCATCAACATTAGGAATGAAACAGAGGAGATCACTATGGACTCCACAGATATTCAAAGATTAATTAGAAAATACTGCTAATAAACTTACACACATGAAATTTGAAAACTTAGGTGAAATTTACCAATTTCTTGAAAAGCAAAATTTATCCTGACTCATCTAATATGGTATAGGTAATTTGAATGGTCCTGAATAGGTAATTAACAAAATTAAATATATGTATTTTTTCTAACTAAGGAAGATAATATCCAAGCTCAGTTTTCACAGAGGGTTTCTTACAAATATTCAGAGAAGATTTAACATAAACTACACAAATAATTTTCAAAAAATGGAAGGCTTCCCAACTCTTATTATAAAGGTAATATTACCTGATACCATGACCAAAAATAGCAATGAGAGAGAAAACTACAGATCAATATAAATGCAAAAATTCTTAACAAAATATTATAAAATAGAATTCAGCAATATATAAAAAAATTTTATACCACGTCCAAGTGAGTTTTACTGTAGGGTTGCCAAGATGGTTCAATACTAAAAGATCAATGTAATCCACCATATGAAAAGGTCAAGAAATCTCATGATTATATCATTTGATGCATAAGAAGTTTTCCAAGATTGAGCACTCATTTCTTATAAAACTCTGAAAAATAACAGAAGGAGCTTCCTCACAAAAAATCATTTATGAAAGATCTACAGCTAGTTATTATATTAAATAATAAAAGATTGAATATTTGAGAGCAACGCAAGGGTATTTACTATCACTGTTGCTATTAAACATAGCAATGGAGTTTCTAGAAAGAGTAATAAGGCATACGATGGATATCAATTGCTAACACATTTGAAAGAAAGAAACAAAGCTGTCTTTATTTGCAGATGGGAAAAGGTATGTGTAAAAAATTATGAAAAACCAACAGAAAGAAAATCTAGAATTAATAAATGAGTTTATTAAGGTTACAGGATGCAAGAAAAATACGAAAAGTCAGTCTTACTGGTATATACTAACACTGAGCATCTAGAAACCTAAGTGATAAACACAACATTTACAATTGCAGAAAAACTGAAATTCTGATGTGTTAAACTTTATAAAACCTAAACAGCACCTCTAGCTATAAGTTTCAAAATGCACATGAAAAAAAAAGAAGACCTACAACCTACATAAATAAAGAGACATACTATGTTTGTGGATTGAAAGACTCAACATTGTAAAGATATCTTTTTTCCCCAAATTGATCTTCAGGTTCAGTGCAATTTTAATTAAATTCTAGGAGGGTTTATTTTATTTTTTAGAAATAGGCAAGCCTTTTATAAAATGTGTATGGAAAAAAAACATATACTCGAATATCTCAAACAATCATGAACAAGAAGAATAAAGGGAATTGTTCTACCTGATTACAATACTTATTATATACATATAGTAATTAGACTCTGTAGCATTGGTGGAAAGATAGAACCATAGATCAACTGAATAGAAGAATACCATGCAATGGTCCCATGCAAGGGTGACTTACTGTTTTTTGATAAACCCACAAAAACAATTCAATGGAGGAGAAATAGTCTTTTCTGTAAATAGTGCTGGGACAATTGGCTATTTCTATAGATTGAATGTTTATGTCTTCACCAAACTGATATATTTAAACCTAATCCACAATGTAATAGTATTTGGAGGTGGGGACTTTGGAAGGTAATTAGGTCATGAGGTCTGAACCTTCATTCACAGGATTAGTGCACTTATAAAAGGGTTTCAGAGGGCCCCCTCACCTTTTCTGCCATGCGAGGATACAGTGAGAAGGCCATCTATGAAACTGGATAGAGGCCTTCAGCCACTAATTCTGCAAATGTCTTAATTTTTGACTTCTCTGCCTGCACAACTCTGAGAAATTTCTGTTGTTTATAAGATACCCATTCTACAGTATTCTGTTATAACAGTCTGAGAGGACTAATACATATATCCTTAGGCAAAAAGAATTAACATCAACCTAATCTTCACACATTAAACAAAAATTAATTCAAGATGGATTATAGAATTAGATGTAAAATGTAAAACTATAAAATATCTGGAAAAAAACCATGGGAGAAACTCTTGGGGAACTCATGCTTGATGAGCAAAGTTAGATCTGACACAAATATTATGATCCACGCAATCTTTAAAAGATGATAAATTATGCTTTGTCAAAATTAGAAACTTCTGCTTTGTGAAAGACCATGTTAAGAGGATAAAAAGACAAGCTACAAACTCGGAAAGTATTTGAAAAACCACATAACTATTAAAGGACTGATATCTGGAATATATAAAGAACTCTCAAAACTCAACAGTAAAAAAAAAAAAACTGTAAAGAAAAACAAAAACTAAAAACGAGCCAGTTATAAAATCGGTAAAAGCATGAACATATATTTTACCACAGGTGATATCCGGAAGGTACATGAAAACATATTCATCGTTATTGGACCATCAGGCCAGCATAAAGAAAGACCATGGTGAGATATCACTACACACCTACTGGAACAGCTAAAAGAAAAACAAAACAAAAAACACTCATGATACCAGATGTTGGTTTGAATGTGGAGAAACTAGATTCCTTGTATGTTGCTGCTGGCTTTCTAAAACAATACTAGAAAAATAGTTTTGCTGTTTTTCTTTTAATGTAAACTTACGCCTATTACATTATCCAGCAATCACACTTATGGACTTTTTTTTAAGGAATGTACACTTCTGTATTTACAAACTCTAGTACAGAATTGTTCATAGTAGCATTATTTACACTAGAAAAAAATCTGAAAAAAATTCTCATAATAGACTAATGAATAAACAAACTGATAGATCATAACATGAAAAATTACTTGATAATAAAAATTAAATAAACGAGAAACTATTGATATATCTAATGACTTGAATGGATCACAAGGAAATTATGCTGAGTAAAAAAGAAGAATCCACCATCAAAATGTCACATATTTTGCAGTTCTATTTATGTAACATTCTTAAGATGTCAAAATTATTGAGAGAGAAGGTAGACTATTGTTCGAAAGGGGTTGGGGATAGTGTATGAGAAAGAGGTGGATATGAACTTATAGAGGTCGCATGAGGGAGATAATTGTGGTAATAGAAGAGTTCCTTGTCATTATTGTGGTGGTGATTACACAAAACTACATGCAATAAGGATATAGAACTATACACACACATTGTACCAATGTCATTCTCAATTCCTTAGTTTCAATATTGTATTATAGTAACCTAAAATGCAACTGGGTAAAGAGAACACAAAACCTCTCTATATTTTACATTTGTTTGTGCCTTCCTATAAATCTATAATTATTTAAAAACTATGTATATGTAATATATTACATATTATATGTATGTTGCATTAGCTTATCTATCAAGTTGTGGGTGTTGAGGAAATTGGTATCAGTGTCTGGGAAATTGGTATCAGTGTCTGGAAAATTGGATAATCATTTTAAGCTGTGTCAAAATATTTTATAAAACTTTTGCCAGTGAGAATTTGGAAAGCAGATTATGAGCCTTGGAGGCTGACAGTTCTAGAGGAATAACTGGAAATATAGGATTAATGTAATCCTGGGCATAATGATGGTCACCTTAAAGGTGTTCCCATCCTAATCCCTGGAATCTGTGAATGTGTTATCTTTCAAGGCAAAGAAGAATTAAGACTGCAGAATGCATTCAGAGTACTAATCCACTCACCTAATAGGTAAAATAGGCAGATTATATTGGACAATATACAAATAAACCCAGTAAAACCACAGTGATCCTTAAGAGGCAGGTGGAAAAGGAGAACCAGAAAGGTGCCATTGTGAAAAGAATTCAATTGAACATTGCTGGCTTCAGAGACGGATGAAAGTGTACATGAGCTGAGGTCAGTGAGCAGCCTTCTAAAAGCTGTAAAAGGCAAGAAAATGGATCCTCCCCAGAGCCTCTAGAAGGGAATACAACCCTGCCAACAACTTAATTTTAGCCCAATGGGACTCATTTTAGATTTATGGTCTACAGGCTGTTAGATAATAAATATATGCTTTTTAAGCCACTAAGTTTGTGGCAATTTGTTACAGCAGAAATAGAAAATGAATACAGTGAATACACTGTATTAATGCACTGTATTAGCTACTACTGGCTATGTTTGACAAGGTATTACAAGAAAGAGAAGCACTCAGAGGAAACTTGGCCAGATTGCGGGTATAATGAAAGGAGATGGAAAGTCCAGCACTGTTTCCTTTTTTTTTTTTTTTTTTTTTTTCACTTCAAAGGGGAGTTAATAACACCTGTTTACTCCGAATTTGAAAAGTAGCACTGTAAAAGTCCTTGAGCTGTGGAAACACATTAAGAAGATGCTTTTGTTAAAAATCAGGTGAAGAGTGTGGCCTTAGCATTAAAGCTTGAGACCCTCAAAGTAGCCGCCATTAGATTGAGGCAGTAAGTGCAATCATGGTGGTGAAAAAGAAAAAAAATTGACAAGTAAAATATGTAGAAAATGGCTCTATATGCGGCTATTGGAATATGAAACTAAATCAAAACAAATCAGAAGTTAACTGTGTTTTTCCAGGAATTGTTTTTCTAAAAAAAAAAAATGAAATAAAGCATAAAACCTTAAGCCCAGATTAAATTGCTTTTGAGCATAAAATAAGTAAAACAATCTTAAGCCACCAACTTTCTTTGAGTAGAAAACAATTTTCAAAATTTCTATGATCTTCTGGATTCACAAATACTCCAACTTATACTTCATACATGGCAAGAGAGGATAGACAAGGAAGAATGTTGTACAAGGCAGGGACATGAATCAGAGAAGAGACAACGGAGTTCTTTCCAGGAGCAAAATTAGGAATAATGAGGAAATGTACCCACACATCCATGGACAAGGACACCCATAACCGTCTCTCACAATATTGCAGCATTGTGGAAGCTCTGTTTGTCCCAGCTTTGCTGCACTGTATTTGTATATGGGGGATGGAGGCAGATAACTTGACTTCTTGTTTCTGTACATTGTCTAGCAATTCTAGATTTATACTCAGAAGAGGGTTTATTGAATTGGACTATGGCATGAGTCAGAAAAAAAAAAACATTTGTTATGTGAAGACACTGGGATTTGAGGCTGCTTGTAATATCTGATAGCAATACTTATCTTTATTAATTTAGATTCATTAGTATAAAGTGATAGTTAAAGCCATGGAATTCGATTAAATAAAAAGGAGAAAAAATTGAGAATAGACAGAAATCTCAAAATATTCAGAGCTGAAATGACTGTTTTTGAATACGATGGATGAGACTCCATATAAGCCCATGTAAGCTGAGGATTGTCAAAGTCCACGGCACACCATTCATACGAATTATGTGTAATAGGCATCCCTGGAGTTACACAAAACAGCTGTCCTGCGAATAGGATCTAGACTAAGCTAAGGGGACATTACTACGGAAAATAGAATGAAAATAAACAAACTTAAAAAATGAAAACAACAGTATTATCCTGTAAAATTGCCCCCAACACAGATTTATAATCCAATTTAAGCCTACTGAAAGCACAGTAAGAACTTAGAATACAAATTTCAAGCAGATAAGCTGCTTTTATATCTTCTCTGCAGCAGATTTTGCTCTGAATCATTTTCATTTTAGTTTTTTACATGTGACTTTATGTGTCTTTGTTTGTACTTCCAGTGCTCCTGATTTTTAAAAAGATATTATCTTCAACAGGATGAAGTACAGGACAATGTATATTTCCCTTCAGTGTACAATTTGTAACAACTAATTCCTTTGTATCTCTGCCACCTCTGAAATCCAAGCTACTTATAAAATTTCATCATTCACCAGTCTGTTCTTAGTTAAAATATTTTAAAATTAGAAAGATAGTAAATAAAAAAAGAACAAGAAATATATTTTATCATAGCAGAATTTGGAAAATTGAGCTTTCCAGATTTGAAATGCAGTAGACAGAAAATTCCACTCTCTATATATCTTTGTTTAAGTGTTTTGTGTGTGTGTGTAAATATACACTCTGCTTTATTTAAGATTTTCTAATTTAGGCTTAACGAGATAAAGAGTATGTCCCAATGGAATTGCACCATTCTTTTTATTCATTAATTATGAATTGGAGAGTAAAATAAATTGACTGTAATGTCAATTCCTAAGCACTGTATGTATTTGTATCCTCTACCTAATCTGTATGCAGATACTTAATGTTCTTCCTCTTTGTCCAATTATTTTCTCTACTAATATTGCGGTTAGTAGGAAAGTGGAGAATGTCCCAGCATACATTCATCCTTTGTTGTTTTTCTCAGACAGGATTCTATAATAATAATAACATAGATTGCCTTTTATTATTTGATTTATAGCAATTGAATGCAACTATCATGGATGGACACGATATTTCTTACATAGCTCTGAATTCCTTTTTTGTGTACATCATAAACTCATGATATCCAGCCTTTGACTCCCCAAAAGCCCTTTCTCATTGTGGTCATGGGTAAGTTTTCACTTTTATTTTTATGAAAATACCCCATGACAGTGGCAGAAGATGAGAAATTATCTTGTTGAAATGAAAATAGGGATTTAGAAAAGAAAAGAAATGGTTTGGTTGTGTGTAACTGCACTGGAGAAGGAAAATGAGCCTTTTGCAAGAAGTTGTCTGATGGATGAGGTAAGTTTTCTCATTTAAAAATTGAGTGCAGAATGGAGAGCTATTAAATAACTCATATAAATTTCAAGAAACATGTTCTGAGTATTAATATGTACCAGGTAGTTTTATATGTGGTTAAATTTAGCCATCTTTGAAACACTGCAAATGAGCTGATAGTAGCCTTGCTTAACAGATAAAGACACTGATGCTCACTGAATCCAGGTGGTATGTCCAGAATCATTGGAGGTAAATGAGAGCTAAAACTGTGCATGCTTTTTTCCCCCCTATATATATATTCCATTGTTTTCTTAGAATGGAATATTTTTGTAGACTTGCTGTAAGACTGTGCTTTCTTGGGTGCCCATTCCTCTCTGGCATATAGTGTTAGCATACACATCTCTGGGTAGAAAAAAGTAGAACTGTATTTCAAAGACTACTTACTCCTGAATTGGGTAGGGTGCTTCCTGAACAAGGGAGGAAATGTGGACACAACACAGTTACCCCGTGGCCTCTGACCGCAATGGCTCCACCATGTTACATGTTTCCTTCAAGATTATGCTGATGATGGACCATGTCTGCTGTGCAAAATACTCAGTGTCAGAAAGGTGAACATTTTACCGAAGTTTGTAGAGCGGAAAGTGCTTGAAATAACGAGTGTAATAATTATTAATGATGGGATAGAAATCAATCCTGTACAGACTTCAAGAAATAGTATTCAAAAGTACGGTTCAAACTGCAAATTGTTTCTAGAGATCGTGTTGGAAATTGTTAATGTCTGTTATTAGGAACAATTGATTACCTTTCAGAACACATATTGGTTTTTGTGTTTCATTTTGTTTGGTTTGGTTTTTGTAACATCGATGTCAGGCTATTTAAAATATTGTGAAAGTGACAGTAGTCAGTGAGTAATGAAGGATAATTATTTTATCCCTTTCTGTTGTTCGTATGATTACTATTAAGAGAGAATGCTGCCCAAAATGGGACTGCCACCAACACAGAAAAGCCTATCGTCCTTCATTGTTACCTAATGACAAGTTTGTTTATTGGTGGAAAATGTTTATCTGGCTACATTATATGGTATGTAAATTTGATTTTCTGAGCAACACATGCCATATATTTATATCTGACTATTTTGTATAATAATTATATTTCTGAAAATGTATTTTGAAAATAATTGAAAAATAATAATTTACTCAATTTAAATCTTAGCAAGTTACTTTGTGGATATTGAAAAACTAATTCTAAAGTTTATTGAGAAAGGCAAAAGATCCAGAATAGTCAACACAGTATTAAAGAATAAAGTTGAAGGATTGCCACTACCTGACTTTAAGTCTTATTGTAATGCTGTGAGAATAAAGACAGTATGGTAATGGTTAAAGGATAGACAAACAGAGGAAGAAAACAGAATGGAGATACTGTGAACAAACCTACTGAACTATAGTCAACTGATCTTTGTCAAATGAATAAGGACATGTCTTTCCAATAAATGGTGCTGAGCCAAACGGAACATTCACATGCAAAATGACTAATCTAGACACTGACATTATAAGCCAAAATGGATCATACACCCAAATGGAAAATCACAAACAGAAAATTTCTAGAAGAAAACAAGAAAATCTAAGCTGCTTGGAGTGTCACGGTGAGTTAGTAGATACAACACCGAAAGCAAGATCCATGAAAGAAAAAAGTGTGACAAGTAAAATTAAAAAGCTACTCCTCCATGAAGGGCACTGCTGAGAGAATGAAATGACAAATCCCATACTGGGAGAAAAGATTTTACAAAACATCTTTTTGATAAAGGACTTCTATCCAATATGTACAAGGAACTCTTAAAACTAAACAATAAGAGATCAAACAACCCAATTTAAAAATTGGCAAAGGATCTGAATGAATACCACAGAAGATATACAAATGGCAAATAAGTGTATTAAAAGATGTTCGTCATCATGCATCATTAAATAAATACAAATTTAAATAACAATGAGATACCAGCACACCACTATTAGAATGGCTAAAATCCAAAACACTGAGAATACCAATTCTGTCAAGGACGTGGGCCAACCTGAATTCTCATTCACTGATGGTGAGAATGCAAAATGATTCAGCCTCTTTGAAGGCATATGATTTATGCCTTCTTCTCTTACTATATGATTTATTAATTGCACTCCTTGGTATTTAACTCATTTACCAAAATGAGTTAAAAACTTATGTCTACAAAAAACCTGCATGTAAATATTTCTAGCAACATTGTTCACAATTATCAAAACTTGGAAGCAACCAAGATATCTTTCTGTAGGTTCTTGAATAAATAAACTATAGTATATCTATACAATGGGATATTATTCAGTGCTAAAAATAAATGAACTATCAAAACACAAAAGACATGGAGAAACCTTATATACATATCACTAAGTGAAAGAATCCAGTTCTAAATGGCTACATGGTATACAATTCAAACTGTATAATATTCTGGAAAAGACAAACCTATAGGAAAAATGAAAAGATCAATACTTGTCAAAGATATAGAGAGGGGAAGTAAGGATGAACAGGTGGATCACGGGGAATTTCAGAATAATACCGAAACTATTCTGTATAATAATATAATGGTGATTTATGACATTGTGCATTTGGTCAAATCCATATAACCGGACAGTACATTTTTCTTCAAACTTAAAAGTGTTCTAAAAAATAATCTATTTAGTAAAAAATTATGGAACCTGAATTATTTGTTATTATTAACTTATTATTGATTTAAAAATAATGTTTATAGACAGCAGTTTTTTAATAGCATCTGATTTGCAAGATGCAGAAATAGGTAAATTCTTAATTACATATAGTTTATATCAAAGGTAATGGACACATCAATGAATACTTAAATGTCTTAATTTTTTATTATTTAGTGTTTTTAAATTATAAGCTCCATGTTTTTTTTTAATTTTATTATTATTATACTTTAAATTTTAAGGTACATGTGCACGACGTGCAGGTTTGTTACATATGTATACATATGCCATGTTGGTGTGCTGCACCCATTAATTAATCATTTAGCATTAGGTATATTTCCTAATGCTATCCCTCCCCCCTCCCCACACCCCACAACAGTCCCCAGAGTGTGATGTTCCCCTTCCTGTGTCCATGTGTTCTATTGTTCAATTCCCACCTATGAGTGAGAACAAGCGGTGTTTGGTTTTTTGTCCTTGCCATAGTTTGCTGAGAATGATGGTTTCCAGCTTCATCCATGTCCCTACAAAGGACATGAACTCATCATTTCTTATGGCTGCATAGTATTCCATGGTGTATATGTGCCACATTTTCTTAATCCAGTCTATCATTGATGGACATTTGGTTGGTTCCACGTCTTTGCTATTGTGAACAGTGCCACTATAAACATAGTGTGCATGTGTCTTTATAGCAGCATGATTTATAATCCTTTGGGTATATACCCAGTAATGGGATGGCTGGGTCAAATGGTATTTCTAGTTCTAGATCCCTGAGGAATCGCCAGACTGACTTCCACAATGGTTGAACTAGTTTACAGTCCCAACAACATTGTAAAATGTTCCTATTTCTCCACATCCTTTCCAGCACCTGTTGTTTCCTGACTTTTTAATGATTGCCATTCTAACGGGTGTGAGACGGTATCTCACTGTGGTTTTGATTTGCATTTCTCTGATGGCCAGTGATGATGAGCATTTTTTCTTGTGTTTTTTGGCTGCATAAATGTCTTCTTGTGAGAAGTGTCTGTTCATATCCTTCGCCCACCTTTTGATGGAGTTGTTTGTTTTCATCCATAACTCATTTTATAAGGCCAGCATCATCCTGATACCAAAGCCGGGCAGAGACACAACCAAAAAAGAGAATTTTAGACCAATATCCTTGATGAACATCAATGCAAAAATCCTTAATAAAATACTGGCAAACTGAATCCAGCAGCACATCAAAAAGCTTATCCACCATGGTCAAGTGGGCTTCATCCCTGGGATGCAAGGCTGGTTCAACATACACAAATCAATAAACGTAATCCAGCATATAAACAGAACCAAAGACAAAAACCACATGATTATCTCAATAGATACAGAAAAGGCCTTTGACAAAATTCAACAAGCCTTCATGCTAAAAATTCTCAATAAATTAGGTATTGATGGGACGTATCTCAAAATAATAAGAGCTATCTATGACAAACCTACAGCCAATATCATACTGAATGGGCAAAAACTGGAAGCATTCCCTTTGAAAACAGGCACAAGACAGGGATGCCCTCTCTCACCACTCCTATTCAACATAGTGTTGGAAGTTCTGGCCAGGGCAATCAGGCAGGAGAAATAAATAAAGGGTATTCAATTAGGAAAAGAGGAAGTCAAATTGTCCCTGTTTGCAGATGACATGATTGTATATCTAGAAAACCCCATTGTCTCAGCCCAAAATCTCCTCAAGCTGATAAGCAACTTCAGCAAAGTCTCAGGATACAAAATCAATGTACAAAAATCACAAGCATTCTTATACACCAATAACAGACAAACAGAGAGCCAAAGCATGAGTGAACTCCCATTCACAATTGCTTCAAAGATAATAAAATTCCTAGGAATCCAACTTACAAGGGATATGAGGGACCTCTTCAAGGAGAACTACAAACCACTGCTCAAGGAAATAAAAGAGGATACAAACAAATGGAAGAACATTCCATGCTCATGGGTAGGAAGAATCAATATCGTGAAAATGGCCATACTGCCCAAGGTAATTTATAGATTCAGTGCCATCCCCACCAAGCTACCAATGACTTTCTTCACAGAATTGGAAAAAACTACTTTAAAGTTCATATGGCACCAAAAAAGAGCCTGCATCGCCAAGTCAATCCTAAGCCAAAAGAACAAAGCTGGAGGCATCATGCTACCTGACTTCAAACTATACAACAAGTCTACAGTAACCAAAACAGCATGGTACTAGTACCAAAACAGAGATATAGACCAATGGAACAGAACAGAGCCCTCAGAAATGATGCCGCATATCTACAACTATCTGATCTCTGACAAACCTGAGAAAAACAAGCAATGGGGAAAGGATTCCCTATTTAATAAATGGTGCTGGGAAAACTGGCTAGCCATATGTAGAAAGCTGAAACTGGACCCCTTCCTTACACCTTATACAAAAATTAATTCAAGGTGGATGAAAGACTTACATGTTAGGCCTAAAACCATAAAAACCCTAGAAGAAAACCTAGGCATTACCATTCAGGACATAGGCATGGGCAAGGACTTCATGTCTAAAACACCAAAAGCAATGGCAACAAAAGCCAAAATTGACAAATGGGATCTAATTAAACTAAAGAGCTTCTGCACAGCAAAAGAAACTACCATCAGAGTGAACAGGCAACCTACAGAATGGGAGAAAATTTTTTCAACCTGCTCATCTGACAAAGGGCTAATATCCAGAATCTACAATGAACTCAAACAAATTTACAAGCTCCATGTTTTTATATAAATTTTAGTTTATGATCAACATGCAAGAAATTGATTTTTTTAGTCTGATCCTTAGATTATAAATTGGCACACCACATCAAATAGTTTTAACTATGATCTTACAGATTTCAATGATTTTAGTGGTGATAATTGATAACAGATCCATTCTTGGTGAAAGTATGGATTTATCAGTGTATTTTATTTCCACCTTTAAAACAGAAACCATCAGCTTTTTGAGGAGTTCTATATAGTATTCAATAAGATAATATTGTTGCGAAGAATATCTGATTTTCATAACAAAACTGAAATAAATGCAAAAGATACTTATTAAAAACTCAGTGTTTAAGGAAATGTTAAGATTAATTAAAGTAAATATAAAGCAGAAAAAGAAAGGTAGGAAAGTCCTTGATTATTAGCCTTTTAGTAAGGAGGAAGTAACAAAGGACAAAAAGCAGTAAAGGGGAACAGAACACTGTAGCAAAGTGTCACAGAAAAAGCCAACCAGATTACAAAATTGCAGAAGGTATACTGAGAGAACTGAGAGGCAAAAATGAATACTTGACATTGTCGTAATAGAAAATAGGAACTAAATATATAAGAATTTAGGCCTTGTCAAATTATGCATTTTAAAATTTTTCTAGGCCGGGCACGGTGGCTCAGGCCTGTAATCCCAGCACTTTGGGAGGCCAAGGTGGGCAGATCACTTGAGGTCAGGAGTTCGAGACCAGCCTGGCCAACGTGGCAAAACCCTCTCTCTACTAAAAATATAAAAATTAGCTGGGCGTGGTGTCAGGCACCTGTAATCCCAGCTACTTGGAGGCTGAGGCAGGAGAATCACTTGAACTCTGGAGGCAGAGGTTGCAGTGAGTGAAGATGGAGCCCCTGCACTCCAGCCTGGGCAACAGAGAAAGAGTCCATCTCAAAATAAAATAAAATAAAATAAATTTTTTCATTTGAAAATCCAAAGAATGATGTGCATAAGAAAGGTTTTATTTACTCTCATAGAGGAAATAGACATCTATACACATATTGTAAAATGTAATGAATGCTCATAAGTGAGTCAGAAGCAGTACTCAAGCTTTTTACTAGAATATGAGCTCCCAAAGAGAGGGTTATATCTGTTTTGCTTTATCTGGACAAAGCTAGGAATATAGTAGGCATTCAATAATCACTTTCTGAATAAAGTATCTTTAAGGCCAATTATCTAAGTAGATTTTAGTGTCTTCCCAATCTAGGTCCTAGGTTCATTAGGGTAAAAAATGTTATAAGGAATTGTAATGGAAACCACATCTGAAGGGTGACATTGATACTTAAATTTAAAAAGTTAATCAGGTGCTTATAAATTTGACAAATATACAATAGGTTTCTGAAATATCAAAAGCATTTTTGCTAAAGTAAAAAGAACTAATAGTAATATGTAAGAAAGTTTTTCTCAACACAATTGATGCTCAAAGGCATCCAGTCCATACAAAGTTTTAGTTAACCAGAAATTGATGAACACCCATTCCTTTAATTTACATTCTAATCTACACTTTTCATTTTTTCCTAGCACAAAAATCCATCTGCAGTGTTACAGAAATAAAATTATGGTGTAATACACCATTAAGTGGTTTTGTAACTGTCCAATGGGTTCTCCTTGTCTGCTGCCCATATAGAGCTGATTTATCAAGACAGGGCAATTGCAATAGAGAAAGAGTTTAATACACATAGAGCTGGCTAAAAGAGAGACCAGAATTTTATTATTACTCAAGTCAGCCGTTCTAAAAACTTGGAGAGTAGGGTTTTTTAAATATAGCTTGGCAGGAGAGGGTCCAGGGAACGTGGAATGCCAGTTAGTTGTGTTGGAGATGAAATCACAGGGAGTCAAAGCTATTCTCATGCACTGAGTCAGTTTCTGGGTGGGGACTACAAGACCAGATGAACTAGTTTATTAGTCTGGGTGATGCTGGCTTATCCATCAGAATACAGGCTCTGAAAAATATCTCGAAGGTAAATCCTAGGCTTTACAACAGTAATGTTAGCCACAGGAATAATTAGAGAGATGAGGAATCTTGTGGTCTCTGGCTGCATGACTCCTGAGCCATAATTTCTAATCTTGTGGATAATTTGTTAGTTTTACAGAGATGATCTGGTCCTCAAGTAAAGTGGGTTTCGTTTTGGGGAGGGGATGTTATCATCTTTGTTTCAATGTTAAACTATAAACTAAGTTCTTCTCAAAGTTAGTTCAACCTACACCCAAGAATGAACAAGGGCAGCTTGGAAGTTAAAGGCAAGTTGAAGTCAGTTAGGTCAGATCACTTGCACTGTCATAATTTCTTCACTGTTATAATCTTTGCAAAGAGTGTTTCAACTAATGTTTTTGTCCTTTGGTTTTGAACATTTTAGTGTAGTAAGTTCTTAAAAGCATTTTACGTCTAAAATTGTTATTAAGTAAATATAATGTGTATGCTCTTTTTGTACAGGGTGTTTTGAAGTATTTTTATTTATTTTTAATTAATTGTGGGTAAATAATTGATATTTTGCAAAAGTACATTTTGTTATACTGGTAAAAAGCTACTTAATCTTTAAAAATAAAATTTCTGTCTCTATTTCTTTTAATCAAAGCCAGTGTTAATCACCATATAGGCATGCCCTGAAAACAAAAAAAAAAATCACACTAATGTGAAAGAAATCTTAGATACTGATGAAATTTGAATGTAACAAAAGGAGCAACTTGTCAAGAATAAATGGGGTGATGATGTCTGCAAAGAAAAAGAAGCAGGCAGATTTGTCACCATTTCTGTGCAAGGTAGGTTAATTAGGTGAATTCATCATACCCTAGATTTGGTCATCAAGCAGGGCCACCCAAAAAGTAGGGTAGGTTCTCAGTTCACTCTAAAATGTTGGTTATAGCTTGAAGGAGATCTAAATAAGCAGAAATCAAAAGATAATCTATGTGTCAAAATAATTACATATATGGCTATAGTTGATCAGAATCAACATATCCAGAAAGTAAATGAATCATCCTAAATGTGAATTTATAAAGACAGAATCAGAGCAAAAGGAAACAGAGTTTTAATGAAAAATAGTAATATAAAGAGTAGCTTTCAGTGATTGAGCACACACTATGTACTATTCTTTTTGAATTTATGTTCTCCAATCTTATCAGCAATTCTGTGAGATAGAAATTCTATTTCCTCATTTGAGTTTAAAGAATAGAGCAAACCAACCAACCTTTCTAATTCTAAAGCTCATACACATTAGAATAATTTTCTTAATAGCTCACACCGCTCTATTCTATGTTAATTACATTGGACATTCTGTCTAAATTTGTTAATATCTCTGAGATGGAACACTCAGAGGAGGAAGACTCAAGTATGCTAATGACTACTGTGCTAAGGGTAGAGTTTCCATTTTGTAAAGTGAAGCCATTGGTATTTTTGCCTTAACTTAGTTTGGTCGCTTTGGGCAATCTTTTTTGAGATAATACTTTCTCGGCTCATGATACATTTTTACTTGATCTCCCGTTCAGTTGGTTGGTTAATCATTAGATTTGAATCAGCTACCAACTGGTGAGAGAACTTAACCTTCTTTTGCTCATCCAGTTCTTCCAGCACATTAAAATCAGTTCCTGGTATTCAATTTCCCATTTGAAAGAAGTAGCATTGTGTGTATTTTCCTAACTGGACATTGGCTAATACAAATGCAATACAGGAAATATTATGTGACATGAGAGCACAAATTTAAGAGGAACAAACTGGTACAACCTAGGGAGGAATAGAAAGCTTTCAGAATGAAAATGACACTGGAGCTGATTCTTGAGGGCTGAAAGAAATAATCTAGGGGAGAAGGTGTAGGAAAAAGAAGTCGATAAAGCTGAATAAAACAAAAACAGCTCAGCAAAGTAGGAACTGAATCAGTTCTTTCATCTCTAATCCCACAAAATACATTTATAAGATTTTTAACTGTGAACCACTTTGACTGTCAAAGATAGGAAGTTATTTCTATGTCATCAATAGCTATATCCTCCTAGAAAGTGTTTCTTTCATCCTGCTGTTATTTTATTCATTACTTTTCTGTCAAATAATAGAAGGCTCTTTTTGATTTAAATACTAGGAAAGCATGGTGCATTAATATAACTTTCCTCAGGGCATGTCTTTACAAATTGCCTGTATTCAAAAGTATTAGGATTGGGGTTGTGAGAAAAGGAAGCTGTCCATCTAAACTAAAGGAAATGATTAAAACTGATAATACGAATGGATAATTTATAACATGCTTTTTCTAGGGAAAAATTACAGACCCCAGATATTTAATATTGTCTGGGGTTTTCCTCAAAACATCTTTGCATTTTTTTCATCATATCTTACTATTTCTCTTAGGAAATTATACACTGATTTTAACTGTAAAATCTCAAATATGAATATCACAATCTTCAAACTTTTTGACTGATTAATTTGACCAGGAGCAAAATGTGTAAACTTGCATATCTATAGACTCCAATCTTCATATTAAAGATGATGATTTCCTAGTCCACCCATGATATGTCACGGTGAGGACATTTTCCTATGTGTATTCACAGTAGAGGGTAGCTTTTCTGTAGACAATAACAGAAAAATTTATTTTACAGGGCCTCTTGCATGTGAGATACATAGAACAGACAATATCTAATCTGCTATTGATGCAGGACTTATCTTAATCACTTTCACCAGCTGGAAACACCCAGCTGACAATACCCTTGCCGCACCTTGGCCCGCAGCTTCGGGGATGGCTCAGCCCTGCCAACATTTCTGTCACATGGGGTGGCTACCATCTGCCAGGGGAGGGCAGAGGGCATGATGTTACAGCCTTCTCTGTACACAAGTTCAGTGGGTCCTGAGCTCTTGTCTCAAATCCAAGAAGAATGAGGATATGCTGATGATCAAAGAGTGAGGAGGGTGGAGAATAATTTTATTTTATTTTATTTTATTTTAATTTTATTATTATTATACTTTAAGTTTTAGGGTACATGTGCACAAGGTGCAGGTTAGTTACATATGTATACATGTGCCATGCTGGTGTGCTGCACCCATTAACTTGTCATTTAGCATTAGGTATATCTCCTAATGCTATCCCTCTCCCCTACCGCCACCCCACAACAGTCCCCAGAGTGTGATGTTCCCCTTCCTGTGTCCATGTGTTCTATTGTTCAGTTCCCACCTATGAGTGAGAACATGCAGTGTTTGGTTTTTTGTCCTTGCGATAGTTTACTGAGAATGATGATTTCCAGTTTCATCCATGTCCCTACAAAGGACATGAACTAATCATTTCTTATGGCTGCATAGTATTCCATGGTGTATATGTGCCACATTTTCTTAATCCAGTCTATCATTGTTGGACATTTGGGTTGGTTCCAAGTCTTTGCTATTGTGAATAGTGCCCCAATAAACATACGTGTGCATGTGTCTTTATAGCAGCATGATTTATAATCCTTTGGGTATATACCCAGTAATGGGATGGCTGGGTCAAATGGTATTTCTAGTTCTAGATCCCTGAGGAATCGCCACACTGACTTCCACAATGGTTGAACTAGTTTACAGTCCCACCAACAGTGTAAAAGTGTTCCTATTTCTCCACATCCTCTCCAGCACCTGTTGTTTCCTGACTTTTTAATGATTGCCATTCTAACTGGTGTGAGATGGTATCTCATTGTGGTTTTGATTTGCATTTCTCTGATGGCCAGTGATGGTGAGCATTTTTTCATGTGTTTTTTGGCTGCATAAATGTCTTCTTTTGAGAAGTGTCTGTTCATGTCCTTTGCCCACTTTTCGATGGGGTTGTTTGTTTTTTTCTTGTAAATTTGTTTGAGTTCATTGTAGATTCTGGATATTAGCCCTTTGTCAGATGAGTAGGTTGCAAAAATTTTCTCCCATTCTGTAGGTTGCCTGTTCACTCTGATGGTAGTTTCTTTTGCTGTGCAGAAGCTCTTTAGTTTAATTAGATCCCATTTGTCAATTTTGGCTTTTGTTGCCATTGCTTTTGGTGTTTTAGACATGAAGTCCTTGCCCATGCCTATGTCCTGAATGGTAATTCCTAGGTTTTCTTCTAGGGTTTTTATGGTTTTAGGTCTAACATGTAAGTCTTTAATCCATCTTGAATTAATTTTTGTATAAGGTGTAAGGAAGGGATCCAGTTTTAGCTTTCTCATATGGCTAGCCAGTTTTCCCAGCACCATTTATTAAATAGGAAATCCTTTCCCCATTGCTTGTTTTTCTCAGATTTGTCAAAGATCAGATAGTTGTAGATATGCAGTGTTATTTCTGAGGGCTCTGTTCTGTTCCATTGATCTATATCTCTCTTTTGGTACAAGTACCATGCTAGAATAATTTGATTGAGCAACGGAACAGCTCTCAGGGGAGAGGGGACACAGGAGTGGTCCCCCACTCCTGCAGTCAGGTCATTTCTCCCCCAGAATGGCTGAGTCTGGAGTTTTTGTAGGCACAGGATGGTGGTGGGGCAGGCCATAGGTAGTCTTGGAAAAAGCAACATTCAATTGGTTAAAAAGTATAATTCAGAAATAACCAATTGGAAAAGGACAGGAAAACAGAAACAGAATTTCTCACTCCAGGTCATGTTTTTCATCAGGAACCAGCAGTCTGGTTTTTCAGTCTTCAGGCTGTTTTTGGCTTGAAGGTAGGGTTTTACCAGGGAAGTGCCCCTATCTTCCTAGGCATTTGTCTGCCTCCTGCCACAATTAATTTTCCCCTATCAAGAGGTACACTGCCCTTAGGAAAAGGATGGTGATCACTCTTAACTGCTTTCTGCTGACAGGTAAGCTGTTTTGGAAAGAGAGCAGTCAGATCTCTCTCATATGCCTATCTAAGGGTCTCTGGTAAATGGCAGCCATAATATGAGGCTCCAGTTGCATGAACATTTGGAGTTTGATGGCCTAAAGGCGAGAAGAGACAAATCAGATTATTAGAAGACATGTATCAACATGAAACAAGGGGGTAAAGACAGCTCAAAATTCCCAAGGCTGCTGACATGCCCAGATAACTGGTGGATATAGTTATGCCTGCTAAAAGGTGGTTTCAGGTGAAGATAAGAAACTTGTTGGGAACTGGAATAAAGGTGATATGCAAAGAGACTGGTGGCATTTTGTTCCTGCTCTACAGATCCATGAAACTTTGAACTTGAAAGAGATGATTTAGATTATCTGGCAGAAGACATTTCTAAGCAGCAAAGTGTTCAAGAGGAAGCAGAGCATAAAAGTTTTGAAAATTTGCAGCCTGACAAAGCAGTAGAAAAGAAAAACCAATTTTCTGGGAAGGAATTCAAGCTGGCTGCAGAAATTTGCATAAGTAACGAGGACCCAAATGTTAACCACCAAGACAAGGGGGAAAATGACTCCAGCACATGTCAGAGATCTTCATAGCAGCCACTACTATCACAGACCTGGAGGCCTAGGAAAGCAAAATGGTTTTGTGGGCTGGGCCCAGAGCACCCCCTGCTCTATGCAACCATGAGACATGGTGCCCTCTGTCCCAGCTGCTTCAACTCCAGCCATGGCTAAAAGGGGCCAACACACAGTTGAGGCTATTACTTCAGAGGGTGCAAGTCCCAACCCCTGGTGGCTTCATGTGGTGTTGGGGCTATGGGTACACTGAGGTCAAGAATTGAGATCTGGAAACCTCTTCTTAGATTTCAGAGTGTGTATGGGAACCCCTAGATGTCCAGGAAGAAGTTTGCTGCAGTGACAGAGCCTTCATGCAGAGCGTCTGCTAAGGCAGTGCAGAAGGGAAATGTGGTGTTGGAGCCCCCACTCAGAGTCCCCACTGGGGCACTGCCTATTGGAGCTATGAGAAGAGGGTCACCATACTCCATACCCCACAATGGTAGATTCACTGACAACTTGCACCGTGCCCATGGATAAGCTACAGACACTCAATGCTAGCCAATGAAAGCAGCAGGGAGTGGGCCGACAAAGCCACAGGAGTGGAGCTGCCCAAGGCTGTGGAAGCCCACCTCTTGCATCATCGTGACCTGGATATGTGACACGGAGTCAAAGGAGATCATTTTGGAGCTTTAAGATTTGGAAGCCTTACTGGATTTCTGACTTGCATGGGGCCTGTAGCCCCTTTTTTGGCAAATTTCTGCCATTTGAAACAGACGTATTTACCCAATGCCTTCACCACCATTGTATCTAGAAAGTAATTAACTTGCTTTTGATTTTACAGGCTCAATGGTGGAAGGGAATTGCCTTGTCTCAGACAAGATCTTGGACTTGGACTTTTGGGTTAATGCTGGAGTGAGTTGAGTCTTTGGAGACTATTGGAAGGGCATGATTGTGTTTTGAATTGGAGGACATGAGATTTGGTAGGGGCCAGGGGAAGATATGATATTGTTAGGCTCTCTCTCTGTCCCCACCTAAATCTCACCTTGGATTGTAATAATCCCTATGTGTCAAGGGTGGGGCCAGGTGGAGATAATTGAATCGTGGGGGCAGTTTCTCTCATGTTATTCTCGTGATAGTGAGTGAGTTCTATGAGGTCTGATGGCTTTTATAAGGAGCTTTCCCCTTCACTCAGTGCTCATTCTGTCTTCTGCTTCCCTGTAAAGAAGTGCCTTCTGCCATGATTGTAAGTTTCCTGAGGACTCACCAGCAATACAGAACTATGAGTCAATTAAACCTCTTCCTTTATAAACTACCCAGACTTGGGTATGGCTTTATTAGCATCTTGAGAACAGACTAATTCACAGGGTTAATCTAAAATACAGACAAAAACTTAAACTACTACTGAGACTAGAATTTAATGACTAGTCTATAAGTTTTGAAACGCAAGTTGTCTCTCTCCAGTCTTTATTTAAAAAAAAAAAATTATAGCAGAACTGAGTTGTTTGCAAAATAAACTTTAGTCTTATACTTGGCCTGATTAATTGCATAAAGTGCAGCAAGACTAATTATTTTCCCATAGGCTTTTCTAGATTGGCTTTGAGGGAACTCTGTTTCACAATGAATCTCAGATAAGACCTCTTAAAGCCAAGCCCAGCAATGGGTTTTTGCCCTGAAATATCTGTGAGTCAGGTAAATTCCTCTCTTCCTGAGGTCCCAAGATAGCTTGAGGCTCCTAGACCTGTTAGAATGTGACATTCTTTACTCACCACAGGTCAAGAACCTCATACAGGGACTTTGTAGACAATGCATGAGGCCAGTTTTCCCAAGGGATTTATATTGGCTCTGTAAGTTAAGCTTAATTCCCTAAAGGAAAGCACACCATTCTAGTCAAACCCTTGATAAAACAATTTTTTTTTGTCCAATTGTGTCCTGCTGCAAAAGAAAATGGATTCTTATTGTACTTATGCAAATAACTATATTGCCATAAGTTAAGAATACTCACAAATAGTTTCCAAATTCTGGAGAAACCAGGTAAGGAGAAACAACTATCCTTCAAATTTCATTCACAGGAATATACTTTACTCAATTTTTAAAAGTTGCAGATGGCTCAAATTTTCCTTGACTCTGAAAAATAAAACAAGGTTCATCAATGTTTTAAACAAAAAGTTAAAAAGGATTACTTCAGTTTTCTATTTAGTTCATTCCACTTACTTTTGCTTTGCTTGATATTCATGAACATCACAGCTCTTCATGAGTCCTGTACATTTTTCCTCTATCCCATCATCACAACATCCAAAGTTATCAGAAACCTGCATTTGACAGCACCTGCTGAAGTCCTATAGCTGATTAGAAACCATCTTTTGTAAAGGATCAAGCAAGACAGCAATTGTCTGTGAGTTACAAAATGTCCAGAGGAGTTACAGTAAAAAACATGATTGACAAAGAAATTAGGTTGTATCTGCGATTTACAATAACTTAACATTATATCCTTTACTATGATTGGTAGCATATACACAGACATTAGAATTTTATAAATGCCATACAATTTTGAAACATATATTAATATTATTCACTTAAATATAACTTGAAGAAGATTAAACCTTATTTTTATTTTGGCAATCCCATGTAACTCAGCATGTGAAATAGCCCTGTTCACCTCTCTTTTGGATGCTCCAGGGGCCTCTGTAGCATTCAAAAGTTTAGGGGTCAGAAAAAACACAACTTTTGAAGCTGAAGTTTGATTTGCAGAAGACTGTTAAATATTTTAGAGATTTAAACACTTCATATTATTAAATAGAACTCCAGATTACCTTAAGTTTTTTTATTTAGCCAAAATATGACTCAAATATTTTAAAACAAGGCAAAAACCTTTACTCATTAAGACAGAAGACTTAACTTTCCAAACAATTTGTTTCTTGTTATCTTCTTTTTTGGTAGTTCATTCACAAGGCAAACAAAAATCATTCATTATCCTTTACTATTACATAAAAATCTTGTTCAAGGGAGAGAAAGCCAAATTTCACCCTTGCATTAGTCTACTAACAATCTTAACCCCAATTTTTAAATGAAACCTTATAGATAATTCTATCCAATCTTAATCAGTTTGACCATGAGGTGAGATTCCTATAAACCTTTTATAATCCTTTACAAATTTTTGTTAAAAAGCACATCAGTGCCTTAAGAAAACCTTGTGTTTTTATGTCAATGCTCAATTTACAGAAAAACCATATAATACTCTTTTGAATCTTGTCAATATGTTCACACAAAGAATTTATTTGCTAAGATTAATTTTTACAAATCTTTCATACATTTTTTAAACATTCAGCTTTATCTTATCTAATTTAAGACAATCCTTTAACCCTCTAACTAGGCAAAAATTTACATTGTCATGTCTTTTTATAATCTTTTACTAAAATCACATTTAACTTTCCTTACATACCCTGAATATAAATCTATTTTCAGTAGTCTCAGTATAACAATTACATGTAATAATGGTAACTCTTAGCAATTTTTACTTTTAATGTAAAACCTGGTAAGTTATTTTAATTACGTACTAGGTGCATATAAGGTCTGATTCTTTCCAGCATAGTTGGGGTCGTGGTTAGTTTCATATGTCTTCAGGCCTTACCAAACTGTAAAGCAGGCAAATTGAACAATTTTCAAAAGCCAAAGAAGCAGTTTGTGACTTTAAAGCATTTAGCAAACCTAATATCTGAACATAATTTAGACCACAACTTTACATTTTGAAAACATTTATATTTTACCAATAATCTTTAAAACCGTTTTTATTTTTCAAATAGTAAAGTCATGTGAACTGAAAGACATTACAGCTTGCTTTTTCTTTAAAAATATTTGATCTAAGCACTTATTTTTCTGTATGCCAATTACTTAGAGCTCTTTTGTATATAAACGTCACACACATAAACCATATATGCAGACAGACAGAAGAAGATCCAGTAATTGTAAGATTTTTTACTTGCCAATCTCTTAATTGAATTATTGGCCTCATGGTGAAGCCTTTCAAGAAATAGGACTAGGAAAACATTCAGTTTTTAGGGTTTAATAAGCAGGTATAGCTGGAAGACAAAAACAGATTTTTAGAGGGATCTATCCACTTTTAATTCTTGGGGTTCCATGAGGAAAACAGATATTTTTTTCCAAAATTGGGTCTGTGGTGCCTTCTTTGTTTCTCCCAAGGAGTCCCAAGCTATCAGAAGTTATCTTAGGCCCTCTAGTGTGTGCATTAAAAGTGAATAAAGATAATTCAGTTGACTGAGAAGAAAAAACCCTTTTTCCAGCAAGACAAGATCCAAGAAGACTTAAAAAAAAAAGTAAAAATAAAGGCCCTGTAAACATACCTATATCTTGGATATCCATTTTTAATTAAGCTGAGTTTTAAACATAGCACTCTTTTAAAAAATTATTTTAAATCCATTATTACACGACTTTAGCCACGCCAAGTGGCCAATAATTCTGGCTTTTGAACTTTACCAAAAGTAACCTCACAGATGAAACCAACAAGCGTTAACTACGGTTATGACTTAACTGCGAGTGTATGAGGTATTTTCAAAGAGGTGATAAGGAGTTTTTACAATATCTGGAATCTTCAATGGTAGCTCAGAGAAAGAAAGATTTAAGAAAGGAATCTAGAAGTCGTTCATGGAAGGGAAGAGAATCAGCAAATGTCACACAGATATTAACCAGAAAGTACCCATTTCCTAAGCCAGGGTTGAACCCAGGCTGTCATTGTAAAATGGCAGAGATCAAAAAAAAGGACTGCCACATGGATACAAGGTCAAGCTCCCAAGGATGTAAAACAAGGTGGAGAACTCATCCAGTTTGTTTGTTTTTTTCTTCAGAGACCTGCAGAAAAGTTGTTACTAACCAGTTTGCTAGGCTGGCTTGAACAGTGAGATTATGGGGTCCTAGGCCAGCATTCTATCCTAAGGTAACCCTCTTTCTGATAGAACCATAAAGAAAGACACACAAAGCACACCAGATTGGCTATAGCATAAGACTAGCCTCACAAATTCTTATTTCCATTAATCAAAACTTTACAGAGGATGTACACAGTGATTTTTACCATTCCCACAACCAGTTTGCACAGAAAGAGAGAGGCCAGAAGTCTGACTGGTAAGAGCTTTTACTCTTTTGTCAGCATGTCAGACTGCTGGGTTTCCTTCCCCTGAGCTATGGAGCCCTTTTGACCCTGGAGTCCTGTAAAGGGGGAATAGACAAATAGGTTTTATTTGCATACTGTAAAAGTTGTTCCTCCTCAAGAGATTTCTGTAGTTAGATCTGTAATTTCTTCCTGATTCATTTTTAAACCAAACAGTTTAAGGTTTGGGCAAATTAAATTTTTCTCAGTTTAGGGAATGTATCCAAGGGGAGGGTCCTGTGGTGTGGACACACAATTACTCATCCACAAAGAGAGGATGGAGGAGGAAACAGGAGAAATTGGGCATTTTTTTCCCACAGCAGTCCCAGTGATTCAGGATGCATTCAAGAGAAATACAGACTGACGATGGTTCATCTGGAAATAGGGGAAAAATATGTTCTGTAGTTTGTTTCTCTTCCCAGTGAATACACAGAGTATGTGAGAGAGAGAGACAAAAAAGTGTCCCCGTTTTTTCTTCCGCACTTATATTTCTGAGTCCTGGCAACCTCGGTAGTTACCACCTGTGGGTGCCAATGTGGTTTTCACCCATATAACAGGGAGACCAACAGGGTAGGATTCATCTGCACTCACCTGTGCACTGGCCTATCCTCCCCGCTGTCAGTAATGTTTGAGTTCCCTAGATCTCATCTATGCCATGTATATGAGCGTGATCTCCATCCATGAAATGGGACAAGGGGGCCGAGGGGGCACTAATCAGCTGGAATTAGTCGTACTCACGTGTACTGTGCCCCTTGACTTCTGTTGTCATCTGCCTCTGGATCCCTCAAATCCAGTTTTCTTTTCTAGGGCTTCAACTGGAAGCTTGGAATTGGAGTTTGGGACAAAAAAAAACCTCAGGAGGGTGCATGGACTCATTAAGATAAGTCCCAGGTGGCCCTTGCCAGACTGCAGTCAGCAGCCAGGAGGGCTGCTCTTTCACTGCTTTCTTACCATAAGCCAAAAGCTAAGGTAAAACTGTGGAACTGAATCCTCCTCAAACAAGGGAGAGAACAGGGAGTCCCTGAGAATTTGGGACCTGGCCTAGGAACATGTCTTCCAGAAAAAAAAAAAAAAATGTAGAAAAGCTTTCTGTATTCACAGGGCTGTGTTAACTCCTAGCATGGTGGAGAAAAGAAGTAAAAACTTTTTTTAATGCAGGGAGGGGAAGATGCCTGGGGAAAAAGTCTCTTGCTCTCATGCAAATTGGTTCCTTCAACAGGGAAAAAAAAACAAACAACTTTTAATCACTGACTCCTCCCTGCTTCTGAGAATACATGAAAACTGCACTATTCTGAATTACATTTTTGATGACTGTTCTGAATTACATATTTTGATGACTATAACTGGATAGTTATAGAAACATAACTATCCAGTTATATCTCTAGTTTGCAACAACACCCCAACATTGTCAAAGAAAAGATAGGTGCCATGACAGCCCTAAAATAAAGAAGGAAAATGCCATAAAAAAGACTAGACTATACTGAAACTGACATTCCCAACCCCTGAGAGCAAAGAGGGTGGTGGTGGCAGTGTCCGCTCCCACATCCTGTCCTCTGTAGTAGTGCTATTCACTCTTAACTAGCTAATCAGAGGTTTGGTCCTTCATATGTCTTTAGTAAAAAGTCTGAGGACAAGAAGCCGTAGAAAACAGTGAAGAGTGTAGTTCCACATTTACTCACCCTTCAGGGATCCCAAATGATCGCCCAGAAAATGACACAGGACTCTTCTCCATCACTTTTGCCAGCCAGAAACACCTGGCCAGACGCTCCCTTGCTGCACCTTGGCTCAAGGCATCAAGGCAGGCAAAACCCTGCCAGTGTTTCTGTCACATGGTGTGTCTGCCCTCCTCCAGCAGAGGGCAGAGGGTAACGATGTTATACCCTTTTCTATACACACATTCAGTGTGTCCCAAGCTCTTGTCTCATGTCCAAGAAAAATGAGGATATTCTGACTCAAAGAGTCGGGAGGGTAGAGAATAATTGTATTGATTGACAGAATAACTTTCAGCAGAGGGGAAATGGGATGGTCCCCCACTCCCATGCTTGGGTGGTTTCTCCCCCAGGGTGGCTGAATCTGGGGTTTTTATAGGCACAGGATGGGGGAGGGGTGGGCTGTAGGTAATATGGGAAAAGGGAACATTTGATTCATTAAAAAGCATTATTCAGAAAGAACCAACCAGGAAAGGGCAAGAAAACAGGAAAAGAAGTTCTCACTCTGTGTCAAATTTTTCATCCTGAATGAATAGTTGGGTGTTTCAGCCTTCTGGCTGTTTTTGGCTTGAAGGTGGGGTTTCATTGCGGACCTGCCCCTATCTGCCTAGGCATTTGTCTGCTTCCTGCCACTATGACCATTAAGACACTCTTCTCTGTCCACTCTTTTGTCTCAAGGGAGACAGGCCTTCCTGGTGTGTAGGTGTTTATATTTCACAGGCCATCCCACACAGTTGTCAAGGGTTAATTCCTCTGTAAATTTTATTGGATTCATCACTCTTCATTTTCATCATATTATTATCACTTTTGCTTCTAAAAAGCTTTTTTGTCATCATCAAAAAAATTAGAAAAAGGTACATTAAGATGGGGAGATGTTAAGTGACTTGTTGGTTATTCAGCTAGTGGCAAAGCAATGGTTAGCACCCCATCCTGACTTTCTGAGACACTCATAATCCACAGAAATCCTAAACCTTTTGTCTACTACCAGGCATTTAAACAGAACCTCACTGTTATCTCATAAATATGTACTATCATTTACAGTTTCATTATTAATTTTACTCTTCTCAAGTACCAAAACACCACCTCCCCCTAACAAGTGAACTTATGCTTTTTATGTTCTACCTGTGAGTACTAGGATCATCAATCATATCTACAACTTCCCCTCAGTTGATTTATGAATAGTTTGTATTTTCACTGTATCTGTCTCACGCCTTTTTGAAAAGGGAACATTATATGGCTTCTTTTATGTGATTAACTCCTCCATCAATTTATGTGTCAATGATTGCCTTCCTGTAAAGGATTCAATTCCTCTGTCTCCATTGTTTCCTTCTCACTAGAAAAGTTATTTAAAATTCTATGAAAATGAAACTATGCTAAATTAAAAATCTACTCATGATAATAGGAGACACTCAAAATTATGGGTTTCAGTTTCAGGCTTCTCACCATGTCCTCAGATTGTACTCCCTTTCTAGCCCTTCTGCAGCAAATAAACCTTTGCCATCAGTTCACCAAAAGCACTCATGAGGGGAAAAATGGCATATCACTAAATATAGAGTCCTTTGTCACTTCTTGATTTCAAATTTACAGCTAATACTCAACACTTTAATTAAATCTTTCTTTTCTCTTCCTAAAACATATATGCAAATTTAAAAAAATCTTGACCCTATTTCCTGTCTCTCTTACTGTTCTTCTGCCTTCTGTATGCACATGCAAGAAATCTATCTTTATCTGTTTTATTTCTCAGTTTTACATATGGGAATTCATCTTCTAGTCATCTAATATCAATAATTCCCAAATCTAGATCTCTAGTTTTAGAGATAGTTTTATTTTGCATATTAATTTTTCCTGTTATCTGTTTAACAGCATATTCAAAAACTAACTCATCTCTTTATTATAAAATGCATTTTTCCTTTTACTATCATTATCTAAAAGTTCATTAATAATATGCTAGAATATTTTTTATTTTTAAAGCAAATGATCACTGAAATTGTCTTGCTCAGTATTACAATTTAAACAAATAATCAGATGATCGTTGTGTGACTCATGAATAAGTCATCATCTCCATCAGCACATGGAATAAATAGTTGGAATCATGTGAAAGAAGTGCAACATGAAGCAAAATACAAATTGAATCAATCAGGAAGCATTCAGAAAGCATTAAATAATCAGGCAGATGAGGGAGTAAATGGCAGGGGCTAGCTGCTTTTCTGACTTCGGCATGGCTGGCCATTAGACCCTCTTATGAATTGTAAATGGGACCCACTTACAGGTAGATAGGAATGAACCTACAGCCTGGATGGGTACATTCTCTTAATTATAGGCATAAAAAAGAAGAGTGTCTTGAATAAAAATTGCTTACAACAAATTATATAGGAAATACAGTGCTGTAGTAGATACCTCTGGTGCCTATGACATGCCCCCTCAGCCTACCTCAGATGCAGCCACAGCTGTTGTGAACTGTTATGAGGAGCTCAGACTCATTTCCTGCTGCCAATGACTCACCTAGCATCAACTCCGCCCAGCTTTCTGCATTCTGTTGCCAGGTCTTCTTCAGTGGCAATTTCATCTGGAAAGGCAGGGGCTTATCATCCTCAAGGCAACCTTTAACGAATAGTTACTGCAGACAGTGGGAAAAGGCATTAGCTTTTTAGGTGAACAATCTAAAAAGCATCCTCTATGATTGTCAGAAGTCTCATGCTGCCTACAGATGACATAACAATAATAGACCTTAAGTTAGCTTTTCCTCTTTTCCTGTCTCATGCTCTAAAATCTGTTATTCCATAGATCATCTCCCCAAAAAACATCTGTATGCAAGTTCTTTTCTGTCCATTTTTGATAACCCTAAATTAAGACAAGCAGATATTTTTTTCCTAACTCAATAATAAATGTGTAATTACATTTATGCAAGAATTATTTTCTTCCAGGCTAATCCTATTAATTTGTCTTTCAAATTCCCAAAATTTTATTTTGGTCTGTTTGTAGTCTTCAGCATGTGGGTGAGAATGTGACATTTTTTCTTCGGTGCTCTTATTTAGTATAATTTGGTATTTGTTTATTCACTTGCTTCAGCAACAGTCTTTAATTAACAAAAACGCTTAATTGAATTCCACAATATGCTTTAGTTTCCAACAATATCCTCTGCAGTTGTTGATCAATCTCTTTCTCTCTGAACTGCAGGGCTTTTCAGTGCACTTATGTGTCTTTTACAGATGGCATTTGTCTCTGGTCTCTGTCATGATCAGTATATTGCTCAAACAGTGGAAATAAGAAAAGAATTATAAATATTATCCAATGAGAGACTCACTTCTTCTGTGGCCTGAATGGAAAAAGTACTCTCATTGTGTAGCACCATGCCTTTGTGTGTAGAAAATCAATAACTATTTCTTGGAAAGAGGATCATCTAGGTTCACCCCCAAAACCACACTAATGTGCAGTCTGCAGGATATCACTGGGCTTGGAAAAGGAAACTTAAGTTATAACACCTAATAAGCTCTGTGGGCTTAGATATGTAAATCTTCTCTTGCTGTCCACTTTTACATCTATACACTAACATTATCTTGGTGATTTTACAGTTGTCTCCAGCTAGAAAAATGTCTATGTACAAAAAAATGCCTTTTTCTTTGTATTATTATATTTCCCTCTTTTATAGAAAACAAAGATTTTTTTTTTAAACAACCTCTATTTTTACTGCTTTTTTTTAAAATTATACTTTAAGTTTCAGGGTACATGTGCACAATGTGCAGGTTTGTTACATATGTATACATGTGCCATGTTGGTGTGCTGCGCCCATTAACTCATCATTTAACATTAGGTATATCTTCTAATGCTATCCCTCCCCGCTCCCCCTACCCCACAACAGGCCCCAGTGTGTGATGTTCCCCTTCCTGTGTCCATGTGTTCTCATTGTTCAATTCCCACCTATGAAGATATTTTTGTCTTTCAACAATGGAATCTCCTCTTCATGTCCAGGCAGCAGGATAACTTTTTTCCAGCTAGTCCAAAGATCTGTTGTTGTTTCATAAAACCACTTAGTGGCTCATAAACTAAGGCATCTTGCTTGTAAAGATTTCAGCTAGATAAGCATCCTTTTTGGCACCAACTATTCATCTCTCAAACTAGGTTTGTTTACCTAGTTTCCTATCTCAGCTATAACACCTATACTTAATTTCTAGTGAATGTTAATTTATATCTCACAGCACAACCTGATGTATTATCTCAGCAGCTTGCCAGAATGAATTTTCAGTTTCTTTAAGACATTGAATTAATTCTACCATCACTGAGAAATTTACTTTTATTTAAACATGTATTGCTATTAATATATCTCTTAGAATTTTCTGTTAGAGGTCACACTTATTGGACAGTTGCAAAAAACATAGAGGTTTAATACCAAACCAGACAAAGTTCAAATCCAAATTCCCACTTTTATTAACTCCATGAAATTTTATCTCTTTGAGTTTCTAATTATTCCCTGCAATAAAGGTAAAATATTTACTCAGAAGGCTTAAAAATAAAATGATACAGTATTTATAAAACAACTAACAAAAGACCTAGTACATGACATGTCCTCAACAAATATTACTTCCTATAAAATAATAAATGTAGTCTAATTCCCAGGATTCCAAAAGATAAATACAATTGATTCACATCAGTTATAGGAGATGGAGAAATATGTCTTTGTCTTTGGAGCCATTGTATAGTAGGGAAAATAATGCAAGTCCTGCATTCAGAGGTAGAATCATTCCCCTGTTTGGCAGATACTAGATGCATGCCCACTGGCAAGCTGTATAGTTTCCTTTAACTTTATGTTTCTTGGTGAAATAGGTGCCTTATTATAGGACTGTTTTGAGGGGAACATTAGATCCAATAACAAACACAAAATGCCAAACACAGTACCAAGCAGGGAGTTGATACTCAAGCCACAGTAGCTAATAATAGCTAAATAAGTTGTTAGCACCTTTCAATACAGATGAGTTTAAAAGTACGTCCTGTTGAAAGGCCAAGAGGTAGTTTACCTGTCAGCGTGTCTAAATATATTAGTGCAATATGGGCATTGTGCAAATGGATCCAAGATTGACTCCAGTCTTAAATACATTTCTTCCTTGTGAAAGAATTGTTTTTGAAATATACAGGCTTGTGTGTTATTACAGAATGTTTCTCATATCTCTGAGGATATTTCTAAATTAATCAATTGTTATTGTTTGGGAATAGATTAGATATATTTATCTTCTAGAGGACCCCTGAAATGTTTCAGTTTCCAACTTTATTAAACTAATGCCAATTCTATTTGTCAACTTAAATGTCCTTTCTTCTAGGAAGACTTCCCTTACTTAGGTGAGGTGTTCCTACTTTGGCTCTAGGGAAGTCTAGGGGAGCAAAGGTCACAGATGCCAGTGTCCATGTTCCATTAAGCACCAAAATTGGTGATTATCAGGCATTGCTTTAGAAACTACTTAGCTCCCTGCCTGAGCCCTCTGATCATGTATATGCCTGAAAATTAATCAACAGAATTGTGGTGTCGTCTTCTCTCCAAATTTCAAATATCACCTTAGTGACTCTTATAAGAGGAAGCAAAAAGAAACGCTTATATTGTCCCCGGCTTGTACCCTACAATACAACAGAGATCTTAGAAGAAGCTGGTGGCAATAGTGAGTTAACAATCACAGGCTTTACCAGATAAAGATAAGAATAAGATGTTCCCTTAGTCATTCTATTTTCCTCTTTTGGTTCCATGACAACCAGATAGCTAGGATTGCTCTGTTGAATAAATCAAGAGGATGAAATAAAATACAATGATAAAGGTCCATTAGAGTTGCACAAGCATGAGCTATACAAGTAACTATCTGATTACTCTGCAGGTTGTCAGATGCAATGCAGGGATGGTGCAAACTGTGTTCAGGATTCTAGCTGCTCAGGAAGATTGCTTAGTACTAAATTGTCCGATCTGCATGCTTTTTTTATATATTCATGTGACTAATAACTGAGGTCGTGGAATAATTAAATATCTATGTTGAATAAATAGCATATGAAGATAAGCCAGAAAAAGAATATTTTCAGAGCAGGAGGAGGTTTACCATGTTTATCTACTTTAGCATCAGCATTTAGATAATTAGAATTCTATAGAAAGGGATACCTGAAAGTTTTTAATTTTTCTCCTTTCTCTTCCTTTTCTTTTTTTCTTTTAAAAAATCCTTTCTTTTTGTCTCCTTTTTAAAAAGTATTCTTTTAAAATTGAATATAGCATATGTGTAGTGTACAAATCTTAAACATATAACTCAATGAAATTTATACATTTGTAACCATTTAACCACTACTCACATTGAGATATAGAATGTTTTCATCAACAAAAAATGACTCCTCGTGTTCCAGCTCACACAGTACATTCCAGAGGTAATTCCTGTTCTCATTTTTTATTATCAGAGATTAGTGTTTTCTGTCATTGAGGTGATACATGGTGAATTACATAAATATTCTCTTTGTGTTTCTGTTCTTTCATTCAACATATCTGTGAGGTTCAGCAATGTTGTTGTGTGTTATCGGTAGCTTGTTTATTTTTATTTTTATGTAGAACTCTATTATGTAAAACTATTGCACTTCACTTAAACGTTCTTTATTTACTAGTTTTTAAAGTTGTTTCCACATTTTGGAATTATGAGAAGCCGCTATGAGCACTCTAACATATACTTTTGATTGACATACACAGTCTTCACTATACAATCTAGGAGTAAAATGTTGGGTCATAGTGTTGGCTTGTATTTACTATAAATGGATATAAGGCCAGAAGTGGTGCCTTATCCTGTAATCCTAGCAATTTGGAAGGCTGAGGCAGTCAAATCACTTGAGTCCAGAAGCTGGAAACCAGCCTGGGCAACATGGCAAAACTTCGTCTCTACAAAAAATACAAAAATTAGCCAGGTGTGGTGGCTAACACCTGTAGTCCCTATTATTCAGGAGACGGATGGGAGGATCGCCTAAGCCTAGGGAGCTCAAGACTGCAGTGAGCCGTGATCATGATCGCAGCACTGCACTCCATCCTGGGTGACTAGTAAGACCCTGGCTGAAAAAAAAAAAAAAAAAAAACATGTAAAACTCTCTTCCAAAGTGATTTACCTCAGAAAATAGAAGAGATCCACTTGCTATACATTCTCTCCAGCACTTGGAGTCCACATATTTCCAATATAGTCATTGAATTAGTGGTGTATTATTACAATAATGTCATTTCTTGTTATTACTATTAAATTTATATACAATTAGATATTTTTGGTATATAGTTCTATGAATCTGTTATATATAGATTTTGTAACCACCATTACAATCATGACAGAGAAGCATTACACCAGTAGAAAATGTTCCCTCACGCTGCCTTTTGAAGTCAAACATTCCCTTAGGATAACGTTTGGCCTTCAGTTGCATCAATGTTACTACAAAGGATGTGATTTCATTCTTTTTATGGCTGTGTAGTATTTCATATGCACCACATTTTCCTTATTCAATCCACTGTTCATGGCCATTTAGGTTGATTCATGTCTTTGCTATTTTGAAGAGTGACATCATGAGCATGAGAATTTATGGGTCTTTTTGGTAGAAAAAAGTATTTTCCTTTAGGTATACATACACTAAATAATGGGGTGTCTGGGTAAATAGTTGTTCTATTTCTAATTCTTTAAAAGATTTCCAAACTGCTTTCCACAGTGACAGAGCTAATTTACATTACTACCAACAGTGTATAAGTGTTCCATTTTCTCTCCAGCCTTGCCAACATCTGTTGTTTTTAGACTTTTTGGTAATAGCTATTCTGACAGATGTGAGATGCTGTCTCATTCTGGTTTTGATTTGAATTTCTCTGATGATTAGTGATGATGAGCATTTGTTCATATATCTGTTGGCCACTTGTATGTCTTCTCTTGAGAAGTGTCTATTCATGCCCTTTGCCCACTGTTTAACAGGGTTATTTGTTTTTGGCTTGTTAAGTTCCTTATAGATTCTGGATATTAGACTTTTATCAGATATAGTTTGTGAATATTTCTCCCATTCTGTGTTTTTTTCTGTTTACTCTGTTGATAGTTTCTTTTGCTGTGCAGAATCTCTTTAGTTTAATTAGGTTCCACTTTCTTTTTTCTTTTTTGCAATTGCTTTTGAGAACTTAGTCATAAATTCTTTGTCAAGGCAGATGTCCAGAGGAGTATTCCCTAGGTTTTATTCTAGAATTTTTATAGTTTGAGGTCTTACATTTAATTCTTTAATCCATCTTGATTTAATTTTGTTTATGATGATGGGTAGGGGTCTGCTTTCATTCTTCTGCATATGGTTAGCCAGTTATTCCAGCACCATTTATTAAACAGGAAATCCTTTCTACATTGATTTTGTTGTCGACCTTTTTGAAGATCAGTTGGTGGTAGGTGTGTGGCTTTATTTCTGGGTTCTGTATCCTGTTACATTGATCTTTGTGTCTGTTTTTGTACTAGTACCATGCTATTTGGTTAGTACAGCGTTGTAGTATAGTTTCAAGTAAAATAACGTGATGCCTCGGGCTTTGTTCTTTTTACTTAGGATTGCTTTGGCTATTTGGGCCCTTTTTTGGCTTCAAATGAATTTTAGAATACTTTTTTTCTAATTCTGTCAACAATGATATTGGTAGTTTGGTAGAAATAATATTGAAAATGTAGATTGCTCTGGGCAATATGAACATTTTAATGATATTGATTTTCACAGTCCATGAGGATGAATTTTTTTTCATTTGTGTCATCACTGATTTCTTTCAGTCGTGTTTTGTAGTTGTACTTGCAGAGCTCTTTCATCTGCTTGGTTAGATACGTTCCTAGGTGTTATATTTTATTGTTGTGGCTATTGTAAATGGGATTCTGTTCTTGATTTGGCTCTCAACTTGAATGTTATTGATATATAGGAATGCTACTGATTTTTGTATGTGGCTTTTGTGCTGCAACTTTACTGAAATTGTTTATCAGGTCTAAAAGCCTTTTGATGAAGTCATTGCAGGTTTTTAGGAATAGAATCATACCATCAATGAAGGGAGATAATTTGACTTATTCTTTTTCTACTTCAATGCCTTTCATTTATTTCTGGGCTTCCAGTCCTATCTTGAATAGGAGCAGTGAGAGTAGGCATTCTTGTCTTTTTCCAGTTCTTAAGGGGAGTGTTTCCAGCTTTTGCCCATTCGGTATGATGTTGGCCATGGGTCTGCCATAGATGGCTTTTATTATTTTGAAGTATGTTACTTCAATGCCTAATTTGTTGAGGGTTTTTATCTTGAAGGGATACTGGATTTTATTCAGAGCTTTTCCTGTTGTCTATTGAGATGATCATATGGTTTTTCCTTTTATTTCTATTTTTGTGGTGAATTACATCCATTGATTTGCATATTTTGAGCCAACATTGTGATCCAGGAAAAAAGTCTACTTGATTGTGGTCAATTAGCTTTTTTATATACTGCTGGATTCAGTTTGCTACTATATTGTTGAGAATTTTTGAGTCTATGATCATCTGGAATATTTTCCTGTAGTTTTCTTTTGTCATTGTATCTTTGCCAGGTTTTGGTATCAGGGTGATGTTGGCTTTGTAGAATGTGTTAGAGAAGAGTCTCTTCTCTTTAATTTTTTGGAATACTTTCAGTAGAATGGGCACCAGCTCTTCTTTGTATGTCTGATAGAATTTGGCTGTGAATCCATCTGGTATGGAGCTTATTTTTTTGGTTAGTAGGGTTTTTTATTACTGACTCAATTTTGGAACTCATTGTTGGTCTGTTCAGAGTTTCAATTTCTTTCTGATTCAATCTTGGGAGATTGTCTAATTCCAGGAATTTATCTATTTCCTCTAGATTTTCTAGTTTGTGTTTATAAAAGTGTTCATAATGGTGTCTGAGGATATTCTGTATTTCCGTAGAATTAATTAGAATATCTTTGTCATTTCTGGTTGTATTTATTTGGATCATCACTTTTTTTCTTTATTGATTTAGCTAGCAATCTATTGCTCTTTGTTATCCTTTCAAATAACCAGCTTTGGGTTTCATTGATTCTTTGTATGGATTTGTGGGTCTTAATTTCACTCAATTCTGCTCTGATTTTATTTGTCATTTATTGTGCTAGCTTTGGAATTATTGCGTTGTTATTTTTCTAGTTCCTCTAGGTGCAATGTTAGATTCTTTATTTGAGATCTATCTTCTTGATGTAGGTGCTTAGCACTATAAACTTTCCTCTTAACACTGCTTTTCTTGCATTCCAGGGATTTTGTTATGTTTTGCTCCTTTTTTATTTATTTCAAATAATGTTGTTTTGATTTCCGAGTTAATTTAGTTGTTTTTCTAAAAGTCATTCAGGAGCAAGTTGTTTACTTTTCATGTAATTGTGTGGTTTTGAGACATATTCTTGTTATTGATTTCTATTTTTATTTCACTTTGGTCTAAGAATATGCTTTGTATGATTTTGATATTTTTTAATTTATTGAGACTTGCTTTATGGCCATGCATTTGGTCGATTTCAGAGAGTGTTCTGTGTGCATGTGAGAAGAACATATTTGCTGTGATTGTTGGATAGATTATTCTGTAGATGTCTATTAGATCTAATTGGTCAAGTGACAACTTTGAGTCTAGAATTTTTGGTTAGGTTTCTGCTCTGATGACCTGTCTAACACCTTCAATAAGATTGTGAAGTCCCCCACAGTTATTGTGTGGCTTTCAAAGTCTTTTCATAGGTATAGAAATACTTATTTTATGAATCTGGTTTCTCCGATGTTGGGTGCATATATATGTAGGATTGTTAAGTCTTCTTAATGATTTGAAACTTTTATCATTATGTAATGCCCTTCTTTGTCCATTTTTACTCTTGTTGGTTTAAAGTGTGTTTTATCTGATATAAGAATAACTATCCTTGCTCTTTATTGTTTTCCATTTGCCTGATAGATCTTACTCCATCCTATACCTTGAGCTTATGTGTGTCATTACATGTGACATGGGTCACTTGAGGACAGCAGAATTTGGGGTCTTGTTTTTTATCCAACTTGCCATTCTGTGCCTGTTAAGTGGGGTGTTTAGACTGTTTACCTTCAAGGTTAATACTGATATATGAAGTTTTGAGTCTTTTGTGGGATTGTTAGCTAGTTGCTTTGTAGTCTTAAATGTGCAGTTGCTTTATACGACCTGGGCCTATGTACTTAGGTGTGTTTTTGTAATAGAAGGTATCGTTCTTTGGTTTTCATGTTCAGAACTCCCTTAGTCATATCTTGTAAGGTTAGTCTATTGTCAAAAAAAATCTTAGCAATTGTGTGCCCAGAAAATAGTTTATTGCTCTTTCCCTTATGAAGCTTAGTTTGGTGGGATGTGAAATTCTTGGTTAGAATTTATTTTCTTTTAGAGTGCTAAAAATAGCACTCTATTCTGACTTGTAAAATTTCTGCTGATAAGTTCACTGTTTGCCTGATATAAATCCATGTGTAAGTGATATGACCCCTATGTCCAGCTGCCTTTAAGATATTTTCTTTTTCATTGACCTTAGAAAGTCTGATGACTATGTATTTTGGTAACAGTCATCTTGCATAGTATCACACAGCGGTTCTCTGAATTTCTTGAATTTCTGCGTCAACTGCTCTAGAGAGATTAGGAAATTTTTTGTGGATTATATCTTCACATATGTTTTTCAATTTGCTTACTCTTCTCTCTCAAAAATGTCAATGATTCATAGCTTTTTCTATGATTCATAGAGTCTTTATTGATTTTTTTTCAATTTTTTTTCTTTTTGTCTAACTGGGTTGATTCAAAACACCATTCTTTAAGCTCTGAAATTCTTTCTTCAGCTTGATCTAGTCTATTGCTGTTAAGACTTCCAACTGTATTTTGAAATTTCTATAGTGAAATTTTAATCTTGTAAGTTCAGTTTGTTTTTTTTCTTAATATGACTGTGTCATCTTTCATGTCTTGGAGTATTTTTCTGTCTCCCTTGGATTGGATTTCTATTTTCTCTTGAATTTCATTGTTTCTTGCCACCCAGATTCTGAATTGTATGTCTGTCATTTCAGAATTTTCAATCTGGTTAGAATCCATAGCTGTGAGATTAGCGCAATTATTTGAAGATAAAGAAACACTCTGACTTTTTGAATTGCTGAAGTTCTTGCACTGATTCTGTTTCATCGGAGGGCACTGGTGTTTCTTTTCTTTTTTGGAAATTTCTTTTGTTTAAATTGGGCTTCTTGTTTTGTTGGTTTGTTTGTTTGTTTTCCCCTTGAGAATTTAACCGTGGTGTATGGTATGTAAAGTAGATTGTCTGTTTCTGTATGCTTTCAGAGGGCCACGACTCTGTATGGGTTCCTTAGTTGTAGATAATTTCCTGCATTGGGTTTCATGGGCTTTGTGTGTTGAAGGAATTTATTTTTGTTTGGTGGTATAATTCAGGCTGCAATCCAGCAGATGGTCTTTAAGAGTAGGGTTTGGCAGATAGACTTTTACTCAGGGCATGCCTCTTTTGTATTACAGAGCATATGCAGCAGTGCCCTGGGGAGGGGGGATGGGGGCAAGAGATGACTCCTTCACTAGTCGATTCCTTGGACTGCTTCAGTTAACGGTGCCATGTCTGCATTTCCATAGCCCGAAGGAGGGCTTTGACAGGACCCGCTCCCCACCATTTTAGCAGTTTTAATAGATATGCAGTGAATTTCCATTGCGGTTTTATTTTTCATTTTTATAATTGTTGATAATATTGAACATCTTTTTATGAGAGCAAATGCCAAATTGTTTTGTACTCCTGAGTTTTGAGAGTTCTTTAAATATTTTACATTCATATTGTCTCTCTATTGGAAAGACTTGTATTCAAACCATTTGGAGTAAAAGTCATTTCTAAATTAGGGTCCAAACTGATAGTAGATATTCTCTGTAATAACGATGTTATTCTATTTGCAATTTGTTACTGAAAACATCCCTAATTGCAGGATTTCTTCAGAAAGCCCTATGTTAAGCATCTTATACTACAGTTTTGAAGCATATCATACATATCATGTTTTTCTCAGCTGCACAATCAAATTGCTGCTCAAAAAAGTCTTTTATTTCCATCATTCTATTATTTCAATTATTAAAAATATATACAATCAGTTCCTTAGTGTCTGCCTCACTACTAGAGAATGAATTCATAAAGTGTATATGTCTTACTAAAATTGGGTTTCATTGGATATCAATGTTATTTGTTCTGCATGTAAACTTTGTTTTCTTCTGAAAAAATAACATGTAAGTCATTAAGTTATCTAAAAACACAAAAAGTAATTAGTTGAAATTCTAAATTACCAGATGAAATAATGTTTTATTGCTACATAATCAATGTAGCAATATCATTTGTGAAAAATTCACTGAAAAGTTTTTGAGCTACAATTTAAAGCACAATTAATTAGCAGTCAAGACAATATGATAAAACCTAGCCAATGAAGGTAATCATTATGTGACTTTGGTTATAGCTTTTTTTAATTTAGGCCTTAGATTTCTCAAATATGAAATAAATGTTTTTCTTCATGATATTGAGATTATTTCCAGCTATAATGTCTTTCTAGCCTTCAAAATAGCCCAGTTATCTCTAATTCTTTTAAAAAAGGAAAACACTCATTTTCAGCCCGAAATTTCTTTGATTAATGGACTTTGAAAAATAGATGTTAACCAGTATGTTAGAACATAATGCTTCAGGATGTTTTCTTAAACATACAAAGTAAAGCTCTAAAGCATTCTATTTCTTAAAAGTAAAATGTATTTTATCATCAAGATGTGTTCATTCAAAATTTCTTGTCTTTATTGTGAAATTTGTACTGAGAGAAAAATAATTTGTTTTCTTAAAAAGACACAAAAATATCTACCATTTCTTTCAAAACTGGGTAAAATGATACATATTGGGCAGTTTGCTTACGGAATCCAGAACTTATACTTGACACAGAAAGTTGGTTTCATTCTTCAGTCAGTATGATCATTACTGCATTAGTAGCTGAGTTGCGATTGCAAATTTCATGATGGTGCTTTTGTTCCCATCAACCCCCTTTGGCTGTCATGCTACTCCCTGGACATACACAAGCACTGTGTCTCAAACAACATACAATAATAGGACATTTGAATTTGAATGAAGTATTTATGACTCTACTCTTACACCACTCCATTCTGCTGTGAGAAATAAATTTAAAATACATAAATCTATTCAGAGATTCAACTTCTTCCTGGTTTAGTCTTGGGAGGGTGTATGTGTTGAGGAACTTATCCATTTCTTCTCGATTTTCTAGTTTATTTGCGTAGAGGTGTTTGTAGTATTCTCTGATGGTAGTTTGTATTTCTGTGGCATCGGTGGTGATATCCCCTTTATCATTTTTTATTGCATCTATTTGATTCTTCTCTCTTTTCTTCTTTATTAGTCTTGCTAGTGGCCTATCAATTTTGTTGATCTTTTCCAAAAACCAGCTCCTGGATTCATTAATTTTTTGAAGGGTTTTTTGTGTCTCTATTTCCTTCAGTTCTGCTCTGATTTTAGTTATTTCTTGCCTTCTGCTAGCTTTTGAATGTGTTTGCTCTTGCTTTTCTAGTTCTTTTAATTGTGATGTTAGGGTGTCAATTTTGGATCTTTCCTGCTTTCTCTTGTGGGCATTTAGTGCTATAAATTTCCCTCTACACACTGCTTTGAATGTGTCCCAGAGATTCTGGTACGTTGTGTCTTTGTTCTCGTTGGTTTAAAAGAATATCTTTATTTCTGCCTTCATTTCATTATGTACCCAGCAGTCATTCAGGAGCATGTTGTTCAGTTTCCATGTAGTTGAACAGTTTTGAGTGAGTTCCTTAATCCTGAGTTCTAGTTTGATTGCACTGTGGTCTGAGAGATAGTTTGTAAATTCAATAACAGGCTCTGAAATTGTGGCAATAATCAATAGCTTACCAAGCAAAAAAGTCCAGGACCAGATGGATTCACAGCCGAATTCTACCAGAGGTACAAGGAGGAGCTAGTACCATTCCTTCTGAAACTATTCCAATCAATAGAAAAAGAGGGCATCTTCCCTAACTCATGTTATGAGGCCAGCATCATCCTGACACCAAAGCCGGGCAGAGACACAACCAAAAAAGAGAATTTTAGACCAATATCCTTGATGAACATTGATGCAAAAATCCTCAATAAAATACTGGCAAACCGAATCCAGCAGCACATCAAGAAGCTTATCCACCATGATCAAGTGGGCTTCATCCCTGGGATGCAAGGCTGGTGCAACATACACAGATCAATAAATGTAATCCAGCATATAAACAGAACCAAAGACAAAAACCACACGATTATCTCAATACATGCAGAAAAGGCCTTTGACAAAATTCAACAACGCTTCATGCTAAAAACTCTCAAGAAATTAGGTATTGATGGGACGTATCTCAAAATAATAAGAGCTACCTATGACAAACCCACAGCCAATATCATACTGAATGGGCAAAAACTGGAAGCATTCCCTTTGAAAAGTGGCACAAGACAGGGATGCCCTCTCTCACCACTCCTATTCAACATAGTGTTGGAAGTTCTGGCCAGGGCAATTAGGCAGGAGAAGGAAATAAAGGGTCTTCAATTAGGAAAAGAGGAAGTCAAATTGTCCCTGTTTGCAGATGACATGATTGTATATCTAGAAAACCCCATTGTCTCAGCCCAAAATCTCCTTAAGCTGATAAGCAACTTCAGCAAAGTCTCAGGATACAAAATCAATGTACAAAAATCACAAGCATTCTTATACACCAATAACAGACAAACAGAGAGCCAAAGCATGAGTGAACTCCCATTCACAATTGCTTCAAAGAGAATGAAATACCTAGGAATCCAACTTACAAGAGATGTGAAGGACCTCTTCAAGGAGAACTACAAAGCACTGCTCAATGAAATAAAAGAGGATACAAACAAATGGAAGAACATTCCATGCTCACGGATAGGAAGAATCAATATCGTGAGAATGGCCATACTGCCCAAGGTGATTTATAGATTCAATACCATCCCCATCAAGCTACCAATGACTTTCTTCACAGAATTGGAAAAAACTACTTTAAGTTCATATGGAACCGAAAAAGAGCCTGCATCACCAAGCCAATCCTAAGCCAAAAGAACAAAGCCAAGAGGCATCATGCTACCTGACTTCAAACTATACTACAAGGCTACAGTAACCAAAACAGCATGGTACTGGTACCAAAACAGAGATATAGATCAATGGAATAGAACAGAGCCCTCAGAAATAATGCCGCATATCTACAACCAGCTGATCTTTGACAAACCTGACAAAAACAAACAATGGAGAAAGGATTCCCTATTTAATAAATGGTGCTGGGAAAACTGGCTAGCCATATGTAGAAAGCTGAAAATGGATCCCTTCCTTACACCTTATACAAAAATTAATTCAAGTTGGATTAAAGACTTACATGTTAGACCTAAAATCATAAAAACCCTAGAAGAAAACCTAGGCAATACCATTCAGGACATAGGCATGCGCAAGGACTTCATGTCTAAAACACCAAAAGCAATTGCAACAAAAACCAAAATTGACAAATGGGATCTAATTAAACTCAAGAGCTTCTGCACAGCAAAAGAAACTACCATCAGAGTGAACAGGCAACCTACAAAATGGGAGAAAATTTTTGCAACCTACTCATCTGACAAAGGGCTAATATCCAGAATCTACAATGAACTGCAACAAATTTACAAGAAAAAAACAAACAACCCCATCAAAAAGTGGGCAAAGGATATGAACAGACACTTCTCAAAAGAAGACATTTATGTAGCCAAAAAACACATGAAAAAATGCTCATCATCACTGGCCATCAGAGAAATGCAAATCAAAACCACAATGAGATACCATCTCATACCAGTTAGAATGGTGATCATTAAAAAGTCAGGAAACAACAGGTGCTGGAGAGGATGTGGAGAAATAGGAACACTTTTACACTGTTGGTGGGACTGTAAACTAGTTCAGCCATTGTGGAAGTCAGTGTGGCGATTCCTCAGGGATCTAGAACTAGAAATACCATGTGACCCAGCCATCCCATTACTGGGTACATACCCAAAGGATTATAAATCATGCTGCTATAAAGACACATGCACACGTATATTTATTGTGGCACTATTCACAATAGCAAAGACTTGGAACCAACCCAAATGTCCAACAATGATAGACTGGATAAAGAAAATGTGGCACATATACACCATGGAATACTATGCAGCCATAAAAAATGATGAGTTCATGTCTTTTGTGGGGACATGGATGAAGCTGGAAACCATCATTCTCAGCAAACTCTCACAAGGGCAAAAAACCAAACACCGCATGTTCTCACTCATAGGTGGGAATTGAACAATGAGAACACATGGACATAGGAAGGGGAACATCACACTCCAGGGTCTGTTGTGGGGTCAGGGGAGGGGGGAGGGAAAGCATTAGGAGATATACCTAATGCTAAATGACGAGTTAATGGGTGCAGCACACCAACATGACACATGTATACATATGTAACAAACCTGCACATTGTGCACATGTACCCTAAAACTTAAAGTATAATAATAATAAAATAAAAATAAATAAAATACATAAATCTATTATTCTGTTTAAATCATTTCCACATTCCCATTCTTGCTAATAAAGTCCCAAGTAACATAGCCTAGAAGATTCATCCTGATTCATTTATCATAACATTATCATTATAATCCCTGACACTCTCCCCAGTGGTATTTATGTTTTATCGACTATTTTTTAATAAAAACTTCTATTTCAAAACTTTCGTCTCAAAATTATTCATTGAATGTTAAACTAAAAGCCTTCTATAATTGCTTATTTTGTTTTTCACAAGTCTCTCTCATTTAAAATTTTGAATTTCAACCACTTTTTCATTTGGAAAGTGATGGGCAGGTTACAATAAAAATTTAAAATACATGTATTCTAATTGTAACAAAATGCCAGAAAGATAGCATCAATGCCAAGAAAGAAAAAATAGAGAGGATCCAAATAAACATAATTAGAAATGACAAAGGGGATGTTACCACTGATCCCACAGAAAGACAAATACTCCCTAGAGACTAGTATAATCATCCCTATGCACACGAAGTAGAAAATCTAGAAGAAATTAATAAGTTCCTGGACTCCTATAACCTTCCAAGACTGAATCGGGAAGAATTTGAATCCCAGAACAGACTAATAATGAGTTCCAAAACTGAGTCATAATATAAAGACTATCAACCAAAAAAAGCTCAGGACCAGATGGATTCAGAGCTGAATTCTACCAGATGTAAGAAGAAGAGATGATAGTACCCTTCCTGCCAAAACTATTTTAAAACATTGAGGAAGAAGGGCTCCTCTCTAACTTATTCTATGAGGCCAGCATCATCCTGATACCAAAACCTGGCAGAGATGCAACAAAAATAGAAAACTTCAGGCCAATATCCTTGATGAACATTGATGCAAAAATTCTCAACAACAATCTAGCAAACTGAATGCAGCAGCACATTAAAAAGCTATTTGACTGTAATCAAGTAGGCTTTATCTCTGGGATGCAAGGTTGGTTCAAGCTATGCAAATTAATTAATGCGATTCATGACATAAACAAAACTAAAAACAAAAATGTCATGATTTTCTCAATAGATGCAGCATAATAAAACCTGCCTAAAATTTTGCATCAGAAAAAAATGAAATCAAGATCCAGATAATAAGAAAAGTAATACAAAAATAATGCTAATATTAAGAGTAATTGAAATAAAAACATTTAGTGCCTACCATGTGGCACTTACTTTAAATAATGACTCCATTAATTCTTTAATATGACATTTTAAATGAGAAAGTATTAACCTCAGTAGAAGGGAAAAGTACTGAAGATGAGAAAACTTAGGTGATTCACTCAAATATAGTCCATAGAGAAGTCAGGAGTTAAGCCTATTTTTGCTTCCATAAATATTCTTGTTCTCCTATGACAATACTTTGCCTCTCTCTTTGCCAAGTAAAATTACGTTATGCAGGTCAATGAATTTAATATCTTTGGAAATCATTTTTTCTTCTAAAATATGGGAATAATATTACATTAAATATTTTTTGAGTACAAACTGAAAACCTACTTATGTTTTCAACTGTATGTTATTAAATATTCATTCATTCAATAACATTTATTGAGAAGCAGACTTCATGGCAGACTTCTCTCTAAGTGTTCTAAGAACTCTAGTAGTAAATAAAAGTGACATAAACCCCTGCTTTCAAAGCATTTTTATTCCAGTGGGGTGAAACAAACAATAAGAAAAATAAAGAATCAAGTATGAGATTTGTCTTTTGCTTTGATTGCAACATAGACTTAAAATGACTGAGAGTTCTGTATGTGATTAGGATGTAGAAAGATGCAAAAGAATGTTGCTTTCATGCTAAGAATGAGAAAAGCCAGATAATCTACAAAATCAAAAATTTCTTTGACCCTATTCAAGAGCTGAGGTCACAAGGCAACAAAGGGGGCTGAATTTCAAAGAGTAACACATGGCTCCATGGAGAGCAGACACATGAACTGTTTCACCTTTACCAAGCATGGGAGGAAGAAGCAGCCCCCATAGAAGAGGGTAAGAATAAATCAGCTGAATTTATTACAAATTTCTAAAGGCCAAGTGTGGAATAGCACACCAATTTAACATAATTACAAGTCCAGAAATCAGAGCACACACTTCCTCAGAAGTTTCTCTTTGGGTACTCACAAGAAAGCGTAGGGGTTAGACCAAGGCCCAAAGGAGCTGTTCTCAATGGCACAGTTTTATGAGATGTGTCAGCTGCTGATGCAAGAGATACCCAAACTCCACCCACTTCTTAAAACTCTTCTCTCACACAGTAAAAAGAAGACTTTCAACCACAAAAGAAAGAGCATCGAAACTTTTGATACCTAAAGTCACTTGTGGAGAAGTAAAAGCAGAACATTCTGCCTTCCCAAGGTTAGAAAAATCTCCTTTATCTCAAGGAAGCAAGTGAAGAACAGGGTTATTACTGTTGTTAGAGATCATTATATTTTTTGGTAGAAGGGTAAAAGTGAAAGCCACCTGTAACTGGAAGATGAGTGGGAAAATTTCTCATGCTCAAGATCTCCCACAGACATGAGACTGTATTGGCCATAATGAGAAAATGGATGCAGGAGTTGAAAAGGCTCAATCTTGAACACAGAACCTCAGGTCTTACCTCAAACAGAGGGTGGACCAAGAAGATTGAGAAATTTTTCTTGCCTGCACCATGAGCCTAGCACTGAATAACAAGCAACAAAAGTCTGCCACTGCAGAAGTGTGAAATGTGTGGGAAAATAAATTGCAATACCAAAAACAAAAAACCCAGACCCAACTCAACTGGTGACGAGAATGACCCAATACTATACATACACTAATGACTGGATGACAAAGAAAAGTGCCCATTTGCAGTCGGATATGTCTCTGTGTTTACTGTTCTTTTTTATACAAAACGTTTTACCTAAGTAAAAATGACAATGTATGTAAACAAGCACAAAAAAGATGTATTTTCAAGACATAAACTCAAAGATGACACAGTTGGAATTACTCTACAGAGACTTTGAAATAACTATGATTCCTAGGTTAAAGTTTCTAGTGTGTTATGGGTAGAAATGTGTCCTCCCAAAGAATATGTTGGAGTCCTGACCCCAGGTACCTGTGACTACATCCTTATTCAGAAATAGGGTTTTGCAAATATAATTAGTTAAGGTAAAATGATATCATACTGGATTAGGGTTGGCACTAAATCCAATATGGCTGGCATTCTTAAAAACAGAAGACAGAAACACACAGATACAGATGGACAATGGAGAAGGCCATGTAAAAATGGAGGCAGAAATTGGAGGGATGCATCTCTATGCCAGAGGATACCTAGGATTATTGGCAACTACCAGAAGTTAGAAGAAACAAGAAAGGATTTTCCCTAGAGCCTTTGGAGGAAGTGTGTCCTTGCTGACACCTTGATCTCAGACTTCCAGTCTCCAGAACTGTAAGAGATTAAATTTCTATTATTTTAAGCTACCTAGTTTGCAGTGATTTGTTACAGCAACCTTAGGAAATGAACACATATTATCAATGGTGGAAAACATGGAAGGCTAGAAGGAAGAGTGGGGAATTTCAGCAGAGACATGAAAAAATATGTTTAAAAAGTCATTTAGAACTCCTGGAAAAAATACAATATACTTAAAACATTTCTTCAATGGGTTTATCAGCAAAATGGACATGACTGAGGGAAGAGTCAATCAACCAGAAGGGATTTTAGAAATTATTTAAGTCACACAAAAAAGAATGAAAATCCAGAACAAAGATTTAAGAGCTATAGGCCAATATCAAAACATCCATCATCTATCTATCTATCTATCTATCTATCTATCTATCTAAGTCTATATGTGATTTGTATCTCAGAAAGTGAAGAGAAACTAGTAAAAAAAATTCAAAATTTAATAGTTAAAATTTTTTTGAGAATAAAGAAAACAGAAAGACAACCAAACAGATTCAAAAAGCTCAGAAAAATATTTTTAATTAGAACAGATAGGAACTATAGTCTAATTTCACAAAAGCAAATATTAAGAACATTTTGGAGGTAAATCAAAGGGAAGATGGAAACATTATACACAGAAGAGTAAAAATAAGACTCACAGTGGGACACCTTTAAAATACTAAAAGGACTTACAGATGTAGAATTCTGTACCTAGTGAAAAATATCTTTGAAAAATGAAAGTGAAATAAAGATTTTCTCAAACAAAAGCTGAGAAAATTTATTGCTAATAGTCCTAATTATGGCAAATGTTAAAAGAATGTCTTTTTCTTTCAACTTTTATTTTAGATTCAGGAAATACATGTGCAGATTTGTTACAAAGGCGTATGGTGTGATGCTGAGTTTTGGACTACAGTTGATCTTGTCCTGGTAGTAAGCATAGTACCAAATAGGTAGTTTTTCAACCCATTCCTCCCACTTCTTTTAGTCCCTAGATTTTATTGTCCCCATCTGTGTGTCCATGTGTACCCAGTGTTCAGCTGCCAATGATAAGTGAGTATATGTTATACTTGGTATTCTGTTTCTTTGTTAATTTACTTAGGATAATGACCTATGTCTGCAACCACGTTGCCACAAAAGACAGGATTTCATTCTTTTTTATTACTCCATAGTATCCCATGATGTATATGTACCACTTTTTTTTAATCCAATTGACTGTTGCCTAGGTTGATTCCATTTCTTTGCTATTGTGAATAGTGTTGTCATGAACATGTAAGTGTGTGTGTATTTTTGGTAAAATTATTTATTTTCCTATGGGATTCTGGGTTGAGTGGTAGTTCTGTTTTAAGTTCTTTGATAAATCTTCAAACTGCTTTCCACAGTGACTGAACAGATTTATTAATATTTTAGCATCAACAGTGTATAAGCTTTCACCTTTCTCCATAGCCTTGGTAGCATCTGTTGCTTGTGACTTTTTGATAATAGCCACTCTGACTGGTGTGAGACGATAACTCATTGTGGTTTTTGTTTGCATTTCTCTGATGATTAGTGATGATGAGTAATTTTTCATATATTTGTTGGCCACGTGACCGTCTTCTTTTAAGAAGTGTCTGTTCACGTCCCTTGCCCACTTTGTAATGGTGTTATTTGTTTTTTGCTTGTTGAGTTGTTTATGTTTCTTCTAAATTCTGGGTATTAGACCTTTGTCAGATGCATAGTTCACAAATGTTTTTTCCCACTTCATAGGTTGCCTGCTTAGTCTGTTGATAGCTTCTTTTGCTGTGCAGAAGCTCTTTAGTTTAATTAGGTCCCCCTTGTCAATTTTTGTTTTCATTGCAATTGCTTTTGAGGTCTTAGTAATAAATTATTTGCCAAGGCCAGTGTCCAGAAGGGTATTTCCCAGACTTTTCTAGAATTTTTATTGTTTGAGGTATTTCATTTAAGTCTTTAACTCATCTTGAGTTAATTTTTGTATATGGTGATGAATAAGGGTCTAGTTTCATCCTTCTGCATATGGTTAGTTAGTTATTCCAGCATCATTTTGAATAGAGTGTCCTTTTCCCATTGCTTGCTTTTGTTGACCTTGACTTTTTTGACTTTGATTTTTGTATATCATGAAAGGAAGGAGTCCAGTTTCAATCTTCTGCATATGACTACACAATTATCCCAGCATCATTCATTTGTTGAGTAGGGAGCCATTTCCCTGTTGCTTGTTTTTGTCAACTTTGTCAAAGATGAGATGGTTGTAGGTGTGTGGCTTTATTTCTGGGTTCTGTATTCTGTTCCATTGGCCTACATGTCTGTTTTTATGTCAGTACCGAGCTGTTTGGTTACTGTTGCCTTGTAGTATAGTTCGAAGTTAGGTAGTGGGATGCCTCTAGCTTTGTACATTTTGCCTAGGATTGATTTAGCTATTCAGGCTCCTTTCTGGTTTCACATAAATTTAAAATAATTGTTCTAATTCTGTGAAAATGACATTGGTGGTTTGTTAGGAATAGCATTGAATCCATTGATTGCTTTGGGCAATGTGGTTATTTTAATGATATTGATTCTTGTTCATGAGCATGAAATATTTTTCCATTTATTTGTGTCATCTCTGATTTCTGTCAACTGTGTTTTGTTTCTCTTCCTGTGGAGATCTGTCACCTCCTTGGTTAGATGTATTCCTAGTGTGTGTGTGTGTGTGTGTGTGTGTGTGTGTATGTATGTCTCTTGTAATTGGGATTGCAGTCTTGATTTGGCTCTCAGTTTGAACATTATTGGTTTATAGGAATGCTACTGATATTTGTACATTCAATTTAAAATTTCACTGACATCATTTATCAGTTGTAGGATCCTTTTGGCGAGTCTTCAGGGTTTTCTAGGTAAATAATCATATGATCAGCAAAGTGAGAATTTATTTTGGCAGAAGGAATATGATACCAGTTGTAAATTTGAACCTACAAAAGAAATAAAGAGACGTGGATAGGGTAAAGATGAAGGCACATATTAAACACATATTCTCCTTATTTTTAATTGATTTCAAGAATAATGAGCTGTCTAAAGTGAAGAGAGTAACTATGTACTGAGTTTTGTATTACACATACAGCATTAAATTGTATTAGAAATAGCTTATAGGATAGAAAGAAAATTTCTTTATTACAAGATTCATACAATCTGCAAGAAGTGGTATAATATCATTTGATAGTTCTTTATAGTAAGTTAAATATATTTATTTTTAAATATATAAAAATATATTAATAAAAAACTAATAATAACAACATTAGAGATAGAATGAGTTCATTAAAAAATCACAATCCAAAATGGCAGAGAGTTCAGATTAAGAGTAAAAGAGGCAAGACAAATAGAAATCAACTAGCAATGGTAGATAAAAATACAACCATATCAATATTAAAATATTAATAGTCAATACAAATATAAAGTATGTATATGTCACACAACAAAACTTCAAAATTCATGAATTAAAAAATCATAAAATGAAAGAATTAGTAGAAAAATTCACAATTACTTTTTGAGAATTCACTACCCTTTCTTCAATGTTTAATATAACAAGTAAACAGATAAATGAGTAAGAATATATAGGACATATAGAATTTCAAATGCTAATAGATACCTTTACCCATTTGACATTTTTAAGACACTGTATCCTGAAAACAGTAAGATAGAAAAACAGTAAAAAAGAAAGATACTTTCTTTTCACATATACATTGAATATTCACTAATATTGTAGCTGATTAAAAACACTCAATAAGTTTTTGTTTTTTGGATTTTTTTGAGACACAGTTTTACTCTGTCACCCAGGCTGGAGTGCAGCGGTGCACTTATGGCCCACTATAGCTTTCACCTCCTGGGCTTAAGCAATTCCCCTCTTTCAGCTTCTTGAATTGCTGGAACTGCAGGTATGTACTACCATGCCTGGCCAATTTTTATATTTTTTGTAGACATGGGGTTCTGCTATGTTACCCAACCTGGTCTTGAACGACTGGGCTCAAGGAATCCTCCTGCCTCAGCTTCCAAAATTGCTGGGATTATAGGCTTGAGGCACTGTATTAGTCCATTTTCACGCTGCTGATAAAGACATACTTGATACTGGGCAATTTATAAAAGAAGGGTTTAATGGACTTACAGTTCCACACAGCTGGAGAAGCCTCACAATCATGGTAGAAGTCAAGAAAGAGCAAGTCACGTCTTACATGGATGGCAGCTTGCAAAGAGAGAATTTGTGTAGGGAAACTCCCATTTTTAAAACCATCACATCTCATGAGATTTGTTCACTATCATGAGAACAGCACGAGAAAGACCTGCCTCCATGATTCAATTACCTCCCACCAGGTTCTTCCCACAATGCATGAGAATTGTGGGAGTTATAATTCAAGATGAGATTTGGGTTAGAACCCAGCCAAACCTTATAATTTCATCCCTGGCCCCTCCCAAATCTCATGTCCTCACATTTCAAAACCAATCATGCCCTCCCAACAGTCCCCAAAGTCTCAACACATTTTAGCATTAACTCAAAAGTCCACAGTCCAAAGACTCATCTGAGACAAGGCAAGTCCCTTCCACCAATGAGCCTGTAAAATCAAAAGCAAGTTAGTTACTTCCTAGATACAATGGGGGTACAGGCATCAGGTAAATACAGCCATTCCAAATGAAAGAAGTTGGCCAAAACAAAGGGGCCACAGGTCCCATGCAAGTCCAATATCCAAATGAAGCAGTCAAATTTAAAGCTCAAAAATGATCTCCTTTGACTCCATGTCTCACACCCAGGTCATGCTGATACAAGAGCTGGGTTAACATGGGTTTTGCAGGGTATAGCCTCTCTCCTGGCTGCCTTCATGTGCTGGCATTGAGTTTCTGTGGCTTTTCCAGGTACATGGTGCAAGTTGTCATCCACACTGCCCTGGCAGAGGTTTTCCATGACAGCCCTGCCCCTGCAGCAAATTTCTGCCTGGACATCCAGGTGCTTCCATTCATCCTGTGAGATCTAGGCAGAGGTTCCCAAACCCCAATTCTTGGCTTCTATGCTCTGGCAGGCTCAACACCACATGGAAGCTGCCAAGGCTTGACGCTTGCATCCTCTGAAGCCATGGCCTGAGGTCTACTTTGGCGTGTTTCAGCCACGATTGGAGTGGCTGGGAAACAGGGCACCATATCTGTAGGCTGCACACAGCACAGGGACTCTGGGCCCTGCTCACAAAAACCACTTTTTTTCTCCTAGACGTCCAGGCCTTTGATGGGAGGGGCTGCTGTGAAGACCTCTGACATGCCCTGGAGAAATTTTCCCCATTGTCTTGGGGAATAACATTTGGGTCCTCATTACTTATGCAAATTTCTTCAGTGGGCTTGGATTCCTTCTCAGAAAATGGAATTTTCTTTTCCAATGCATTGTCAGGCTGCAAATTTTTCAAACTTTTATGCTCTGTTTTCCTTATGCCTTTAACAGCACCCAAGTCACATTTTGAATGCTTTGCTGCTTAGAAATTTCTTCCACCAGATAATCATCTCTTGGAAGTTCAAAGTTCCACAAATCTCTAGGGCAGGGGAAAAATGCTGCCAGTCTCTTTGCTAAAACGTAGCAAGGGTCACTTAACTCCAATTCCCAACAAGTTCCTCATCTCCATCTAAGATCACCTCAGCCTGGATTTCCTTGTGCATATTACTATCAGCATTTTGTTCAAAGCCATTCAACAAGTCTCTAGGAAGTTCCAAATTTTCCACATTTTCCTGTCTTCTCCTGGGCCTTCCAAACTATTCCAACCTCTGCTTGTTACCCGATTCCAAAGCCGCTTTCATATTTTTGGGTGTCTTTTCAGCAGCACCCCACTCTACTGGTGCCAATTTACTGTATTAGTCCATTTTCATCCTGCTGATAAAGATATAGCCAGGCAATTTACAAAAAAAAAAAAAAGGTTTAATGGACTTACAGTTCCATGTGGCTGGGGAAGCCTCACAATCATGGCAGAAGGTGAGGCAGAGCAAGTCATGTCTTTCATGAATGGCAGCAGGCAAAGAGAGAGCCTGTTCAGGGAAACTCCTATTTTTAAAACCATCAGATCTTGTGAGACTTATTCACTATCATGAGAACAGCGCAGGAAAGACCCAGCCTTACAATTCAATTACCTCCCACAAGGTTCTTTCCATGACAGCTGGGAATTGTGGGAGTTACAATTCAAGATGAGATTTCCATGGGGTCACAAGCAAACTATGTCAGCCACCATGCCTGATGCAACAAGTTTTTAATAATTGAATTTATACTCTGTTCACATGGAGTTAAATTAGAAACCAATAATAAAGAGCTATCTAGAAATTTCCTGAGTACTTGTAAATTAAGCAATATACTTCTAAATAATAACTAGATCAAGGATGAAATTGCCCAGGAAATTCATTTTATTTTGTACTTAGTGGAAAAGAAAAAACGCAACACAGCCGCATGTATGGGATGCAACTAAAGTAGTAATTAGTGAGATTTTTATAAAATTAAATGCCTACATTATGAAACATGAAAGATCTCAATTCACTACATAAAGCTTCCAACATGAAAAATAATAAAAAGGCAGGGATCCACCATCTCATCTCATCGCTGACCAAAAGACACATCGCTTCGTAAATCTCTATTAAATGTTCTTTACTAAGAAATTGGATTTATCACCCTCTTTCTTTGCCCTCTCAGCTTCCTTGGGCCCTAAAGCTCAATTCCGTAGATGCACCAACTGTGAAACATGTGGCAGGCACTAGCCAGGAACTGAGAGACCAAGAAGTGCACAACAATCTGAGGCATTTTTAGGCAAAATCCCAGGTGGCAGCCACTTCGATGTTAAGTGGCATGGCTCACCTTTCGAATGCTTGTGGGTGAGTATGGAGATGCCCTGAAAATGTGAAGTGTTTAGAGTCACCTGCACTCCTGTTCTCAGTTATTGTTAGCTGAGAGACAGCACATGCAGTAAGATTGGCAGCCAGCGGCTACTGCAGTGGATAGTTGCTTCTGTGGGCTGCTTGGTTGGTGCTGGAGCCCAGGTAGCAGCAGAAGCAGAATAAAATTGCTTGAGTAGGAATTACAACTATGAAAATGTTATTCTTAAAAAACTCTATAGACAAAAGTCGACTTTGTTAAAACTGACATTTGGGCTATTCATGCATGCATAGGTATTCTTTTAAGACCCTTTTTCTTTCTCTGTAAAACATCTCAGTCAACTGAATCTTATCTGTTTCTCCATTTGCTTCTATCTGCCTCTCCTTCCTCTTACAACCCTTTGTTAGGGATGAAAGGTCACTAAGTTACTGGTGGTGAATCCATATGTGTCTGCAGCAACCTCAATTCTTGCTTGCCCAGAAAAAAGAATTTGAGTGAGGGGCATGAGGCAGAAAAACACAGAGACCGAGGCAAGTTTCAGAGTAGGAGTAAACATTTATGAAAAAGCTTTAGAACATGAAAGAAAGGAAGGTGCACTTGGAAGGCACCCAAGCGAGCATTGCGAACATTTAACCTTCATCCTATGACTTTATATGCTGACGCTCTCCTGGCATCTTGCACCCCTTTCCCATGATTCTTTGCTTAGGGTGGGCTGCCGTCATGCACAGTGCCCTTCTTAGGCTTTAGGCATGAGCATGGGCAGTGTGTTTTGGAAATTGTATGCATGCCCATGTGAGACTTTCTTCCCTTTCCAGTGGTATACCCCCCGAAGTTCATACTCTTGCCATTTTGTCTCTTAATGCACATGCCCAGGAAGTTGCCCCTCTCTGGTGCCTCCATTTAATTAACACTTTAATGTGGCAGCTGTGGACCATCAGGAGATTGTCTCTCCCTGGCACCAGCTGCCAAATTATCATTTTTAGGGAGGCAATGTGATAACTGTCGAACCATACCCAATGATCATTTGACATTCCTAGTGGGTGGGGGAAGAGCCCTCTCCTGCCCTGCTCATGTGTGTCTAACTACCTGTAACACCTTGATGCCACAGGACAGACAAACCTTAAAAAATGAAATTTCTGACAGCCTGGGATCCCTTAGGAAAAAGAAATGCGCTAAAGACTCTGTTGTTTAGAGGAACGTGTTTTTCCTCAGGGAATCCCAAGCATTGTAAGCAGACAGATTCCCCTTAGGTCTAAGGCTCTGCGGTCTTTGTTATTATGTTACTTCATTGCTTTGGCTTTTCAGAGCTATGAGAAAATGCTTGGTATTGTGGGAGGACTTGACTCTGGTGTATAGTGGCTTTTAGTCATGAGCGCTACAGTGTTAGACGTAGCAGACAGCAGTGTTGTTTACAAGTGGTTATTACTACAGGGAACTACTTGGCTCTTTGCATGTTTTGGCCCTAAAACTTTCCTGATAGTGTTCCTTAAAGGGCTCTACCCTGAAGCTAGTAATCTAATTAAGGAACAAGCCAAGTTAAAAGACTACCTATCAAACTAAATCAGTCTTTTAAACTGTTTGTAAAAGAAATTTACATCTTTAAAGAAAATCTCCCATTTGTAAGAAACCACTAGGAACTCTATGGGGAGGACAATGGCTTAAAGTTTATGTAACAAACCATGCTATTGTTTAGATCTAAGTTCTGTAACTTTGAGATGTAAATTTTCCCCTTCATAGGTGGCCTTTAAAAGGGAGGTTTGGCCTTTAAAAATCAAACTGCCATGGAGGCTGCTTTACCTGTAATTTTGGTTCACAGCCTTTATTAGATTATCTATTGGCACAAACTAGGTAAAATCTGTAAGCTTGTGTTGCTATCCCATGGCTAAGGTTCCAAGCTATTGGATCTTTGTTTATGAGTGTATATACATGTCTAAATGTATTTGTTTGTATGTACACTTACTGTTACATGTTGTGAGCACAAATTGGTTTATAAGTAAAAGAGTGCAAAAAAATTAAATAAATAAGTCTAAGCAATTTGCAAGTTCACCTGACTTAAGTATAACTTTACTAAGCAAGCTGGCTTTACGATTATTGGTAGAATAAAAATAGAAATGCCTTCAGAATTGTCAGCACACATTTTGTCTGAATTTTATGTTTGTCTTTGCTAGATATTTTAACATTTCAGTGTTTGGCAGAGAAGGTTGTAAAACTATACACCCAGCAAAAACAAAATGATCTTGGTTTGTGTGTTTTGTTTGGATGAATGAGAGTAATTTATGAAATAAAAATATTTTGGGCCTCCAAAATCACTAAGTTGAAGGGAAAATTCAAGCTGGGAATGCTTAGAGAAACCTGCTGTTAGAAATAGATAATCAGTGCCATGAAGAAAAGTCAGCACGGAGATAAAGGATTTCTCCATGAGGCCATTTTTATTTTCTGCAGAAAGGGTGCTCCCCGCAGATGGAACAATTTTGACAATTTTGGTGGCAATCCGTATGGGGACCCATTCTCCTCTGGCGGTGGTCTCTAGTCCTCTCTCTTGATGAGGTGTCTCATCACCTTGTTTCAGTGGCCTCAGGGGTGAGGAATCAAGACCCACCTGGTGTGACACATAAACCCACACTGTCAGCAATTTGGAAAGAGACTGGCCAGCAACCTGGGGTAAAGGATTCTCACATACCGTGGAAACAACTCTGCACAGAACAAGGAAGGAAAAGCCGCAGGAGCCAGTAAAGTACTTCTTGGCGGTCAGATTCTGGAGGGCTGAATGTGGGTGCACATGAATGATCACAGACAACCCTGCTTGTGGTGTTGTTTGTGTGGATAGTGACAAGTCCTACTGATGGACAGAGTGAGTGGGTCCTCTCTGCAGTTTTGTAGCTACCTTGTATTGCTTAGGGCGGATCCTGTTGTGGGATTTGTAACAGCATGCCAACACTAACAGGGGCCTAATTTTCCCTCTGGGGAGCAGCCAGAGAGGACAACATGAGTGAGAAGTGTGTGAGGGACGTTCAGAGGGGGAAAGTGAGGAAACAGGTCAATCTCCCAGGCCAGGCAAAGCAAGACATCCCTGGTTTAAGGGGTTGAGGTTTCTGGGGCAGGCAAGGCAAGACATCCCTGGTTTGAGGGGTTGAGCCTTCCACTAATTTCACGATATTGAACCTGACCAGTACCCAACATGGGAAACATTTCTAGTAAAACAAGGACAGGGAGTAAAGATGACTCAGGGAAAGGTGAAGGTTATCAGATTTCTTCTAATAGTTCTTTAGGGTGTATGTTAATATATTAGAAGGATAATGAAAGGACCAAAAACAAGAAAAAGCAGCTGCTGTCCCAGACCCTTCTCCTATCCTTGTTGTCCTCCTCTTTATAACCCTGCCTCTTTGGAATCATCCCAAGAGTCCACTCACTACCAACCTAAGTACCCAGCAGGCCAAAACCTATAAAGAACACAGACCCCCACTCTCCAGGCAATATAAAGGGTATGAAAGAGTAATGCCAGGAGACTCAAAGGAAGAAAAAAAAAATCTTAGAAGTGAGAGAAAGAGACAGAGAGACAAAGAGGGAGTCAAAGAGAGAGAGACAGAGAGAGAGAGAGAGAGAGAGAAAGAGAGAGAAGTAGTAAAGAGAAAGCAATGTACCCTATTCCTTTAAAAGCTAGGGTAAATTAAAAACCTATAATTGATAATTGAAAGTCTTCTCCTTGACCCTATAACACTCCAGTACTGCCTGTGAAGAAGCCAGATGGGTCACACCACACCGGTGAGTGCAAGACCTTCAAGCTATTAATCAGATAGTCCAAACTACCCACCCTGTCATTATGGTAATATATTTAAAAGATGCCTTCTGGACTTGTCCATTAGCAGAGGACAACTGGGACCTATTTACTTTTGAGTGTGAAGACCCTCACTCCAGTCAAAAATAGCAATACCAATAGACATTCTGACCCCAAGGGTTTATGGAGTCTTCAAATTTATTTAGTCAAATATTAGAATAAGTCATTTAATTAGCAAAGGTAAATGGTTAATTGAGCTTGAATGGATTAAAGGCATCATATCCTTTCCTCTGCCGGGGACTAAACAAGAACTTTAAGATTAGGCAGATACTGTCGTCTATGGATAGACTCTTATGCCCTAAAAACAAAACCCTTATACAAAAAGCTCATGCAAGACTGGAAAAACCCCCTCCTCATTTGGTGATTACCAGAAATCCAACAGGTGGAAAGGTTAAAACATCTATTAGTTTGAACTGCCCCTGCCCTAGCTTTACCCTCCTTAAGCAGCCATTCCACCTTGTTGTCAGTATAAACAAGGGTGTAGCCTGAAAGCATGGAGACCACAGACAATCAAAAATTCTATGATAACCTTCCTATCAAAAATTCTTAACCCAGTAACCCACGGATGGCCCAAATGCATTCAATCTGTAGTGGCAACTGCTTTGCTAACAGAAGAAAGTAGAAAAATGACTAGGAAACCCCATTATGAGCACACCTCACCAGGTCAGAACTATCCTAAGTCAACAAAAGCAAAAAAGTAGCTTACTGACTCAAGAACCTTAAAGTATGAGGCTATTCTGTTAGAAAAAGATGATTTAACATTAACCACTGATAATTCCCTTAACTCAGCAGGTTTTCTAACAGGGGATCTAAACCTTAATTAATGACCATACAGAGGTCTGACCAGACCTAGGAGGAACTCCCTTCAGGGCAGGACGATAGATGGTTTCTCCTGGGTGACTGAGGGAAGAAGACCCTATGGGTATCCAGTAACTGATAGGGAAACTCTTGTAGAAATGAAGTTAGGAAAATTGCCTAATAACTGGTCTGCTCAAATGTGTGAGCTGTTTGCACTCAGCCAAGCCTTAAAGTAATCACAGAACAAGGAAGGAACCATCTATACCAATTCTAAGTTAATTTGGACTAAACGATGTCTTATTAATTGCAAAGGATAATTAAAATCCAAAACACAAAGTTTTCAACAAAAGTAAAATTTGCTAAAAGTTAACAGTGTAACATGTATTCATCCTAACTTCTAATCTTATGGCCTTAGGCAGTCTAGTCCACAAACATGAAGGAAGTTCGCTTTGGAAAAGAATGGCTATCATCTTTAAAAAAAAAAAAGGTAGTGGGGGGAGGAGAATTTATGTAAAAAGAATGTCATATGGTAAATTATTGTCCTAAAATAAATTAACTGGTTCTTTAAAGAAAAGGATGTTTACAACAAGTCAGAAAGTTAAGGCATGTCAAAGATTGTCTGTGAAAGTCATGAAAAGTTATAAAAGGGAATTTATGCAAGAAATGTTGTATAATTTAAAAGAAATTAGGCCTCCTGAATGTAAAACTATTGAAGAAACAGTTTATGTGCAAGGTGTGTAAGGAAAGTAAAATATACTTTTGGTAAAAGGATTTTAAGGAGGCATAAGAATGTGGATTTTTACCTACATTAAAAGGTTAAAAAATGTTATCCAAATGCTTTATAAAGGAAATCTTGTTCCAGCTACATCAAGGAGCCCCAAAGGGTCCCTCAGAGACGACATAAGTAAAACTAAGGAAAAGGAAATCTCTCAGCAAGAAGGCACTGGGGAGTATAAAGTCCACTGCTGATGTCCCCACATTTAAAACAAAGGATCAATTTACTAAAAATTATATACTTGGTCTGTCTTCCACTTTCCCTTCCCTCAAAACTAAAAGTCTTTTAGCACAGGTACCACCCCTAAAATTTCCAGTAAACCAGCACCAGCCTGAGAACCACGTCCTCATCAAAAGGGTGGAAACGGGAAACTTGAGTCAGCCTGGGAAGGACCCTACCTTGTGCTGCTAACCACCAAGACTGCCGTTCACACAGCAGAAAAGGATGGACACATCATACCCAAGTCAATAAAGTGTCATCACCATCAGAGTCATGGGTCATTGTTCCAGGGTCAAGCTCTACCGAGTTAAAGCTAAGAAAACATAATCTAGCTATCTTTTCTTCCCTTTAACTACTTCCTATCTTATTATTATTAATATATCTAGATCTAACTCATCTCAAGTTATTACTTTTAACGCCTATTTCATTATACCTTCTAGAGATTGACAAGACCAAAGTCTCTATAGCAAAAGTAAAATACCTAAAGCAAACAATAACAATTAAGACAGGATATCAGGATGTAAATGCCTGGCTAAAATGGATTAAATATTCCATCTGCATTCTAAATAAAAGCAACTGTTACACTTGTGCACACAGTAGGCCAGAGGCCCAGATTGTCCCTTTTCGACTGGGATGGTCCTCAAACCAAGCAGACATGGATTGCACCGTAGCTCTTTTTCAAGATTCCACTGCCTGGAATAACAAATTGTGCCAAGCTCTTTCTCTGCTATTTCCTGAAGTTCAACACCCTGCAGGTCAGCCCCCGAGGGCCATCCAGCCTTCATCTTCCAAGTCCAATTTTACCTCGTGTCTCCAATGAGAAGGGGAAAATTTTGGCATTCCTTGGAGACTTAACAGGATGCAGTGAAGTTAGGCACTTCCAAGAGCTGACCCATCAGTCTGCTGTTATTCATCCCAAAGAGGATATATGGTGGTATTATGGAGGACCTTTACTGGACACTCTGCCAAATAATTAGAGCAGTACTTATGCCCTAGTTCAATTGACTATCCCTTCTACCCTGGCATTTCATCAACCAGAAAAAGAAAAAAAAAAAAAAAAAAAGCATAGCCTCAATTCTTACCTCTATAACAACTATAAGTATAGTCCTTCTTCTTAGGTGTTATGTTGTACTGTACATCCAGGAGTTAATCAAAACAACTAAGCCAAGACATGTTAAACAAGTTTGAAGAGGAACTATAAAGTAAAATAAGAGGAAATTGTAGGAAGTAGAAAAGTTCCTCTTCAAAGCTTGTCTTGGTTTAAAAATAAAATAACAGACACTAGAAATAATAGCTTCTTACTCTAAAGCCTCCTATCAACTATTAGTTCTTACACTTTGGCCCAGTTAGTTGCTTTGTCTTAGTCAGGCATGTCTTGGCAGGCCCAGGCAAGTCTTAGCTCATAGCTTATGCCCCTTCCTTATCTGGAAATGTTATTGCTTCCTTAAGCCTTTCATAAGCAACTTCCTCTCCTGCTTTATTCTCCCTTGCACTTACCTGTTTAGGAAAATTTTAGGTTATTAGCAAATCAGCGATCAGTTTAGGACTGTGAGGTCCAGCACCAGCCAATGGATGCAGGACACAGCAGTAAGGACAACCCAAATGTGTAAGGGATAAATTGTCTGCTTTTCCTTTGTTCAAGTCGGCTCTCACCATTGTTCCATCTGTGATGAGCACCCTTTTTGCAGAAAGTAAAAATGGCCTTGCTGAGAGAATTAAATTTATGTTCGGTGCTATTTCTTTGTGGCACCAGGAAACAAGCATTTCTAACACCTGCCTTCCATTCTATTCAAAGTCACTCCTCTGCTCACTGAAATAAATGCATATCTGATTGCCTCCTTTGGAAAGGTTAATCAGAAACTCAAAAGAATGCAACCATTTTTCTTCCTCCTGCCTATGACCTGGAAGCCCCCAAGCCCCTTCCCTGCTTCGAGTTGTTTCCCCTTTTCAGAGAGAATCAATGTTCATTTTACATATGTTGATTGCTGTCTCGTGTCTCCCTCATTAAAAGTGGAAGAATTTAGTACAATGAATGGGATAAATTCTGGCTGTCAGTTCGGGACTGAACGAAGGAGGACAAACGTAGATATGAAGACAAAGACAAAAGGATCTGTTTTAAAGAAGGAGTCAGGGGCTCCTTGCTTCTAGGGAACAAGGGCCCTGAGCTTCTACAACCTTCATATTTATTAGGTAGAATCAACAGGGAGGAAGAGGTAATGGTTCGTCATCTGCTTGATTTATCAAAGGCTCACATAATTGTTTTCTTTATACAACAGGCTCCAGATGTTCCTATAGATAACCACAAGGAACACTGCCCCTGGGGCATGAATGCCTTCAGCATTCCTTCTGGCAGCAGATGCAGTTGTCAGCTTGCCAACATCCTGCATTCATGAGAACAGTTTGCTGTTTGCTCATATAGCCTCCAGTGGTATACCGAGTTGGTCATGACCCTCATTCTTTCAGCCTCCAACAATAAATGTTTTACGTAAACTTTTGTGTAAATTAAAATGTTGAAGTTATTTTTGACATTCATTTAATATCTGGGTCATTTCTGATTAGGAAAGGTTTGGAATATGGGGAAATATGCTTCTAAAATTGTGAAAATGTTATCTCAAGACTTCTTGCTTTTTCAGGTTTAACTAAAGTTTTGGGATAAGAATTCTAGTTAACATGTAATTCTGTATACAAAATGTGCCAAAAAGGGTTATATTATTACAGAGAAAAATTAATTTTGTCTAATTTGGAAGTTATCCAATAGTTAGTTCAAATTACAGATTTTAAAATATTATTTATGGAACAACGTAATAAGGAACCATTAAGTAGAGGAGAAAGATGAGGAAAATTTTGGATGATAAAACATTCTTTAAAATCTAATAGGGAATTGGAGACATTTGGCTAATTAACTTTTTCATACTTAAATCTCTTAGTGAAGTCATTATTTCTTCCATTTATCTGGAATTCCTAAGCTACCTTTGTTGGGGCCAGAGGAATTAATGGAGCACACTAGCCTTTTAACCTTAAACTATTTGGATTTAGGCTTCCTGATACTTTAAGTGTGTTCAGTATACTCATAAATAGAATTTAAAAATAGAATTTAAGTCATATTTCTCTCTCTTTGCCTAATTTCTCCAAAATTTGTAAAATGTTTGTAAATATTTTTAATTCATGGCAATGTGTTTGTTTGCATACAGTCCAGCAGGGTCACTAGGGCCACTCGGAGAGAACCCAGAAACCTGACATGCTTGCAAAAGGGTGAAAAATTCTTACCAGTCTCTGGCCTCTTTCTCTCTGTGCAGACTGGTTAAATGAAAAGTAAAAGTCACTGTTTATCTCCTCTGTAAAGTTTTAATTAATGAAAAAGTATTTGTGAGGTTGTTGTTAAGCTATAGCCAATCTGGTGTGCTTTGTGTGTCTTTCTGTACAGTTCTGTCAAAAGAAAGGGTACCTTAGGATAGAATGCAGGCCTAGGACCCCATATGTTTGCTGTTCAAGCCAATCCAAGAAAGTGGTCAGTAACAAATTTGGCCACAGACCTCCATCTGGTTTCATGTCCTTGGGAACATGACCTGTAATCACGTGGCAATACTTTTAGTCTCAACCATTTTACAATGGCAGCTGTCTTTTGGTGCTTAGTCAGTTCCTGGGAGGGGGCTACAAAATCAGATAAGCCAGTTTATCAATCTGGGTGGTCCCAGCTGATCCATTAAGTGTAAGGTTTGCAAGATATCTTAAGCACAGATCTTGAGAGTAGTTTAGGGAGGGTCAAAATCTTATAGCCTTCATCTGTGTGACTCCTAAGCCATGGTCTCTAATCTTGTGGCTAGTTTCATTATCTGTTCCCCAGGCAAGAGGGAAGTATATGTTAGGGAGGGGCTATTATCATATTTGTTTTGGACTGTAAACTGTAAACCAGCCTCCTCCCAGAGTTAGTTCAGCCTACGCCCAGGGATAGGCAAGGACATCTTGACGGCAGAAAGCAAGATGGAGTTTGTTGGGTTGGATCTCTTTCACTGTCTCAGTCACAATTTTGCAATGACGGTTTCAAAAGCTGCTTATCCTCTCCTTTGAAAATACCTTGTACACTCGCAGGTAAGTCATAAACTAATTAAGCCTTGTTGGTTTCACCTGTGAGGGTACTTTTTATAAAGTTCAAAAGCCGAAAATCTTAACTAGTTGGTGTGACTTAAGTCAAGTAACAAGGGATTTTAAATGATTTTTTTAAAGAGTGCTCAGCATAATTAAAAGTGGATATCTAAGTTATAGGTATATTTAAAAGGCCTTTTTATGTTTTTCTCTTCTAGAATCTTGTTTTTCTGGAAAAAAAAGTTTTGTGTTTTTTTTCTTCTCAGTCAACTGAATTATTTCTTGCCATTCTTAATGCAAATGGAAGGCCCCAAGGTAACTTCTGGTAACCAGGGACTCCTTGGGAAAACAGAGGAGGTGCCACAGATCCCAATTTGGGAAAAAAACCCCTGTCTTCCTCATGAAACCTCAAGAATTAAAAGTGAATAGATCCCTCTCAACATCAAAGGCTCTGTTCTGTTTTGGATTGTGTTATCTGATGGTTTTAAGGTTTTGGGGCATCAGAAATTACTTTGCATTACGAGAGAACTTTGGTGTGTATTAACTAGGTAGAAAATATACTTTAAGGGTTGGCTAACGGTAACTATGAAGGGATACTTAACTCTTTGCACATTTGAATTGAAGAAGCATGGTTTTGGCCATCTGAAAAATATGGAAACATCCCCACCACCTATTAAGAGATGAGACTTCCATGATGGATGGGCTAATTACAAAATTGATTGATTGGCTTTGGGTTGCCTTGCAATGAAATGAATGGTAGAAGCAATGCACTGTCTTCTCCCTTACTATCTGCCTCCTTTTGGGAATCCAAGATCCAATATAAAATAGCACACTTAATTTTGGGGATCTGCCTTTGCTTCACTGTGCCTGCTTATTAAGCCCTAAAAATGCATGCTTTCCTGGCCCTGTTCCTCCAAACGCTCCACCCTGAAGCCAGTAATCCGATTAAGAACTGGAAATAAAAAATCTTACAAACACTAAATCTTCTGTCTGTCTGTCTGTCTTTCTCTCTCTCTCTCTCTCTATATATATATAGTGTGTAATGTCTATAAAAAGGAAGTTATAATTAATTGGCTTAAAAAATAAGCACTTAGGTGGCTCACACCTGTAATCCTAGCACTTTGGGAGGCCGAGGCGGGTGAATTGCCTGAGCTCAGTAGTTTGAGACCAGCCTGGGCAACACAGTGAAACCCTGTCTCTACTAAAATACAAAAAATTAGCCAGGTGGTGACGTGCATGTATAATCCTAGCTACTCAGGAGGTTGAGGCAGGAGAATTGCTTGAACCTGGGAGGCGGAGGTTGGAGTGATCCAAGATCACGCCACTGTACTCCAGCCTGGGTGACTCCATCTCAAAAACAAATAAATAAATAAATAAATAAAAATAAGTGCTTAAATCAAATATTTTTTTAAAGGAAAGATAAAAGCTGTAATCCCTTTTATGTTATGTGACTTTAATCATTCAAAAAATAAAATAGTCTTAAGAGATCATTGGTAAAACACATATCATCAAAATCTAAATAGGTGGTCTAAGTCATATAAGTCAGACACTAGGTTTGCTAAGTGTTTCAAGGCTGTAAACTGCATGCTTTACAACTTGGTAAGGCCCAGGGACATATGAAATTAACCACATCCCTAATTAGGCTGGAAAAAGACTTTCTCTGTGCCTAATATGTAATCAAAATAAGTTACCAGGTTTCACACTAAAGTTAAAAGTTTATAAAAGTTACCATCATAACATGTAATTTAAACTATTAAAAGTGAATTTACATGTATGATGTGTAAAAACAATAGAATGTGTTCTAGTAAAATATTATAAGCCAAGGAAACGTAAAATGTAAATTTTGCCTAGTCATAAAGGATTGTCTTTAATTAGACAAGAAAGCTGAAGGTTTAAGAAAGTTATAGAAAGATTGTAAAAATTAATCTTGCAAAACTCCCATGTGTAAACATTAACTAAATTCAAAAGGGTATTATAGGATATTTTCATAAATTGAGCATTGAAATAAACACATAGCAAGGTTGTCTTAAGACACTCTTCTGTCCTTTAGCAAAAAGGTTATAAAAGGTTTGTAAAGACTTCACCTCAAAGTTAAATTGGTTAAGATTAGATGGAATCCTCTATAAGGTTTCATTTAAAAAATTGGGGTTAACATTAATAAACTAGGCCTGGTGCAGTGGCTCATGCCTCTAATCCCAGCACTTTGGGAAGCTGAGGCAGGCAGATCATCTGAGGTTGGGAGTTTGAGACCAGCCTGACCAACATGGAGAAACCCCATCTTTACTAAAAACACAAAATAAGCTGGGCATGGTGGTGCATGCCTCTAACCCCAGCTACTCAGGAGGCTGAGGCAGGAGAATTGCTTTAACCCAGGAGGCAGAAGTTGTGGTGAGCAGAGGTCATGCCATTGCACTCCAGGATGGGCAACAAGAGAGAAGTTCCATCTCAAAAAAGAAAAATAAATAAAAAGAAAAGAAAGAGAGAAAGAAAACAACATTGTTAAACTAATTCAAGGGTAAAATTTGGCTTTGATCAGGATTTTCATGTAATAGTAAAAGCTAATGAAAAGTTTTTGCCTTTTGAGTCATCATTTTGGCAAAATAAGTAATTTATAGTAATCTAGAATTCTATTTCATAACATCGAGTGTTTTAAGCCTCTAACATAGTTAGCAGGTTTCCAAAAATGAAACGTCAGTTTCAAAATTGTCTTTCCTAATGCCTGGCTTTTTGGATGAATCAGAGGGCCCCCGAAAACATATAGAAAAGAGGTAAACTTAATTATTCAACATGTTTAGGTACGTGAGATTGCCAAATGATATTCAATCTTCTTTAGGTTATATTATTGTGAATAATATTAATATATGTTCCAAAATGGTATGGGATTTCTAAAATTCCAATTCTAATTATGTGGTGTAATTATGGTTATTATGTTATTATAAACCACAGAATAACCAAATTACCTTATATAAAGCTGCTAACCAAGTAGAACAAAAAATTAAATACCAAAAAATAGTTTGTCAGATTTCTTTGTTAAGCCAGCTGATAGTGAAATTGTTTAAATATACAATTTGAATAAATTCCACAGTCTAAGTCAAATTACCTATGATACCCATCATTTATCAGTGCTATGCACTTAATTTGGAAAAACAACTGGTATTGAAGAGGATATAAGTCTAATGTTAATTAAGCCCATGCTCATGGAAAACCAGGATGACTACCTTGTTTTTCCTGAGTCCTGAAACTTGTATTATTAAAAGTTCTGCATTCCATGACTCATCATGGAGAAGATAAAGTAATCCAAATAGAATATATTGGTGTGGTAACTTACAAATTACTAAAATAGTTTATAACCAGTGGTTGGCCCCATATTCCTGGGAAAACAGTTAAAGCTTCAGGTACATTTGGTTACCTGGTGGGCCATTTAAACATTTTGTAAAGGGATTTCATTCGATTGTTATTTTCATTGCATGTTTTCTGATTGTATAAAAGCTTTCCCATGCCAGAGGGCTGATGTTATAACGGATTATTATGCTACAGTGTATTTTCACTAGATAAAAAGCTTTTTATGATTTATATCTTCTGAGTACATCAGAGAAAGACTGTCCTTGACATACACAATACAACAAAACTTTGAGAACTTGATCTTTGGGTTCATAATCTTGCAACTGAGAAGGGTCTTTCCACACTCTTGGAATAAACATAGATTTAATGAAGAATCCTAATTTCCCTGCCCCACCAAACCCTATCTCTTACCTTCACTTTCAGCCTCATCTAAATTTCCATTTCACATCCACGTGTGTGTGTGTGTATGTGTGTGTATGTGTGCATGCGTGCTGACAACATTTTTTTTAAGCATTGCATGGGTCCCTCACTCAATGCTAGGAGTTGGAGGACCATTGTTTAGCTTCCTGCCCCTAAAATTTGTGTGAGATGCAGTTTTAGAGAACACTATTTTGCTAGTCCAGTCATCTCGATGATTTTTTTTTTAAGATGGAGTCTTGCTTTCTCACCCATGCTAGAGTGCAGTGGCACAATCTTGGCTCACTGCAACCTCCACCTCCTAGGCTCAAGCAATTCTCCTGCCTCAGCATCCTGAGTAGCCGGGATTACAGGTGTGCACCACCATGCCTGGCTAATTTTTTATTTTTTTTTTGTATTTTTAATAGAGACGGGGTTTCACCATGTTGGCTAGGCTGGTCTCAAACTCCTGATCTCAGGTGATCTGCCCACCTTGGCCTCCCAAAATGCTGGGATTATAAGCATGAGCCACCAGGCCTGGCCATCTCAAGGATTTTTAAGTAGCCTTCACTTCCTATCCATAATGTGTAACAGGGTTGGCTGAAACATCCTATCTCATTGGTCTATTTATTTAATTGATGTTCCTGGTCATTAGTTTAGAAACATGGCAGATGTGCCCATGTAATTTTGGTGCCATCAGGAAATAAATAGGAAAACCATTGCATTAATATGCATTCATTTATGTGCTTTACAGGCTTTGGTGAAATATGGTCTTCATGTGTAATCTTTGCAGAGGAATTTGCTGGACCCCTATGCTTTCTTTCTGGCAGTTAAGAACTTCATTTGATTATTGTGACCATTCAAAGCCCACAAATCCCACTAAGTATAAGGAAATGGTAAAAACCGTGACTGCTCTTTGCAAACCACATGCCGATGAGGCTCTAAGTGACTTTGAGGATCACTGTATACATCTGGAAAAAAGAAATCTGACAGCTAATTTTTATGCATGTAATTTTAAGGAAAGGAAGATCAAAATTTAAATAGAAATTCTAAGTCATAAGTTAGACTTGTTGATACATGAAAGCATCTTAACTGTTATTACTTAAGAAAAGCAATGGCAATGGCTCTTTATTATACTTTTTAAGAGATACAAAATAAAATAATTTTACCCATGATTTATTTATTTATCAATGCCATGAAATTGCATCTGGTTTCTGGAGAAGTTTTAAGAATTAGGCAGCTGGACAGTGACCTTGGAATGTTAGTCTCATTACTCTGCATTCCAGCCACTTCAGTCTGACCTCCTGTACAATAAGGAGGAGTTATCTCTTGACAGTACAGCAGCGATATCAAACAGTTTGTGAGCATTATCCAGGAAGAGGAGAGACTCCGGTTTCACTTTCCACAGAATGCTAAAATCATCTTTTTTGGACTTCAAAGGCACTGAAAGAAAATACCGCAGGTATTCATGAAGATAGCATCTTAACAGAGGTAAAGGTGATTCTGCTTATTGCCATGACTAAATGAAATAATGTTTATAAAGCACTTTACCTAGTTCCTAGTCCATAAGAGCCTGAGTATCATATATTTCTTTTCTAATGGGGTTAAGGTTTTTGTATTATCATTAATAAGTTGTTTATATTAATGTTAATATTTATTTTTCTAATGAATAGGCAATGACTGGAATGACACAGTCTTTCATGTTTTTACTAATTGGTCACCGTTTTAAGGTATTGCCTCTTAATACACTTCTCTTTGCTAAGTACCAACATATGTTCCATTTCTGCCAGCACTCCATAGGATACGTGAAATGTGAAGAAGGTTCTGTGTCTATACTTCTAATGACACATCAAATGAAACACAACTTAAACAGAGAAGTCACTAACAGATATGGGCATACACTACATGCCAAGTTGGTAGATGAGAGTCACTATTTTATCAAGACTAAGTACATGACTTTACTCATGAAGCTTTATTCTAGTGAAGCCTCTGAAACCTAGGAAAACTAACCTATGCTTTCTTAATCCACTTATGGTTATTCTTATGACTTGCTTTATAAAACAGAAATACTACTGCTACCTACCCAGTAGTGTTCTGAGGTTTAATGTGATCAATATGTATAAAGCAGTTAGCTTTTAAAGACTGTTGAGAGATGTGAGGGCTTATGTTGCTAAAATCCCAACTTGTGAGTTGATATGGTTTGGCTGTGTCCCCACCCAAATCTCATCTTGAATTGTAGCCACCATAATCCTTATGTGTCATGGGAGAAACCTGGTGGGAGGAAATTATATCATGGGGGTGGGTTTTTCCTGTGCTGTTTTCATGATAGTGAATAAGTCTCATGAGATCTGATGGTTTTACAAAAGACTATCCCCCTGCACATGCTCTCTTGTCTGCCACCATGTAAGACATGTCTTTGCTCCTCCTTCACCTTCTGCCATGATTGTGAGGCCTCCCAAGCCATGTAGAACTATAAGTCCATTAAACCTCTTTCCTTTATAAATTATCCAGTATCAGGTATGTCCTTATAGCAGTGTGATAATGGATTGATACATGAGTGAACATGAACTTGGCTGGTTGACAAGTGAAGAAGTAGGCAAGGTTTTCATCAAAGCATCTCTCAAATGCATCCCTTCCCTCAATCCTCATTCCCAACCACTACATTCCCAGTATGTTGTCAGTCCCGAGTTTGCTCCTTGGTTGTTAGGAAATTCACCAACTTCACTTCAGAAACCAGCAATAGGAAACAGGTGAAAATACAGCTTATTTTATTATGTAATATTATCCTCCTTTTATCTACACAGTTATCAGGTTAATCACCATTGTCATCATCATCTGCTTTTCATGTAATCACTTTGATTTTTCCTAGAAGGCTCTTGTCCAGTGATTTTATTTGCTTTTCTCGATGGGCTATGTACTGCTATATTACTTCCCTGCTAATTTGGTTAGGGACTTTACATATATTCTAATTTATTTACCATGTAGAAACTCAGTTTTAACAGTGATTAGTGTAGCACAATTTCTACCTATTGAAATGAAAATAACAAGGTAATGTTAGAAGGCAAACATATCTAAAATGCAGTTTGAATCCCTGACTATACTAATTATGTAAGTGATTTTATTATATTTTATATCCATCCCATTGAATAATATTACACATTTTTATAGAGTTTCACAAATACTGAACAAAATTAAGTTGGTGAGAAAGGGGATTGTATTCTGTATCTCTGCCATGCTTCAGGAACATTGTATTTCAAATTTTCTCATTTAATTATATAATAAAAATGTTTTGATCAAATATTCATATATGAAGACTGCTGTAGATTTTGGAAATAAAGGTAAACATGAGACAAGCATGGGTGCATTTCACATTCCTAATATTTTTTTTTATTATTATACTTTAAGTTTTAGGGTACATGTGCACAATGTGCATGTTAGTTACATACGTATACATGTGCCATGCTGCTGTGCTGCACCCATTAACTCGTCATTTAGCATTAGGTATATCTCCTAATGCTATCCCTCCCCCCTCCCCCCACCCCACAACAGTCCCCAGAGTGTGATGTTCCCCTTCCTGTGTCCATGTGTTCTCATTGTTCAATTCCCACCTATGAGTGAGAACATGTGGTGTTTGGTTTTTTGTCCTTGCAATAGTTTACTGAGAATGATGATTTCCAATTTCATCCATGTCCCTACAAAGGACATGAACTCATCATTTTTTATGGCTGCATAGTATTCCATGGTGTATATGTGCCACATTTTCTTAATCCAGTCTATCGTTGTTGGACATTTGGGTTGGTTCCAGGTCTTTGCTATTGTGAATAGTGCTGCAATAAACATACGTGTGCATGTGTCTTTACAGCAGCATGATTTATAGTCCTTTGGGTATATACCCAGTAATGGGATGGCTGGGTCAAATGATATTTCTAGTTCTAGATCCCTGAGAAATCGCCACACTGACTTCCACAATGGTTGAACTAGTTTACAGTCCCACCAACAGTGTAAAAGTGTTCCTGTTTCTCCACATCCTCTCCAGCACCTGTTGTTTCCTGACTTTTTAATGATTGCCATTCTAACTGGTGTGTGATGGTATCTCATTGTGGTTTTGATTTGCATTTCTCTGATGGCCAGTGATGATGAGCATTTTTTCATGTGTTTTTTGGCTGCATAAATGTCTTCTTTTGAGAAGTGTCTGTTCATGTCCTTCGCCCACTTTTTGATGGGGTTGTTTGTTTTTTTCTTCTAAATTTGTTTGAGTTCATTGTAGATTCTGGATATTAGGCCATCGTCAGATGAGTAGGTTGAGAAAATTTTCTCCCATTTTGTAGGTTGCCTGTTCACTCTGATGGGAGTTTCTTTTGCTATGCAGAAGCTCTTTAGTTTAATTAGATCTGATTTGTCAATTTTGGCTTTTGTTGCCATTACGTTTGGTGTTTTAGACATGAAGTCCTTGCGCATGCCTATGTCCTGAATGGTAATGCCTAGGTTTTCTTCTAGGGTTTTTATGGATTTAGGTCTAACATTTAAGTCTTTAATCCACCTTGAATTAATTTTTGTATAAGATGTAAGGAAGGGATCCAGTTTCAGCTTTCTACATATGGCTAGCCAGTTTTCCCAGCACCATTTATTAAATAGGAAATCCTCTCCCCATTGCTTGTTTTTCTCAGGTTTGTCAGAGATCAGATAGTTGTAGATATGCGGAGTTATTTCTGAGGGATCTGTTCTGTTCCATTGATCTATATCTCTGTTTTGGTACCATTACCATGCTGTTTTGGTTACTGTAGCCTTGTAGTATAGTTTGAAGTCAGGTAGCTTGATGCCTCCAGCTTTGTTCTTTTGGCTTAGGATTGACTTGGCAATGTGGGCTCTTTTTTGGTTCCATATGAACTTTAAAATAGTTTTTTCCAATTCTGTGAAGAAAGTCATTGGTAGCTGATGGGGATGGCATTGAATCTATAAATTACCTTGGGCAGTATGGCCATTTTCATGATATTGATTCTTCCTACCCATGAGCATGGAATGTTCTTCCATTTGTTTGTATCCTCTTTTATTTCATTGAGCAGTGCTTTGTAGTTCTCCTTGAAGAGGTCCTTCACATCCCTTGTAAGTTGGATTCCTAGGTATTTTATTCTCTTTGAAGCAATTGTGAATGGGAGTTCACTCATGCTTTGGCTCTCTGTCTGTTGTTGGTGTATAAGAATGCTTGTGATTTTTGTACATTGATTTTGTATCCTGAGACTTTGCTGAAGTTGCTTATCAGCTTAAGGAGATTTTGGGCTGAGACAATGGGGTTTTCTAGATATACAATCATGTCATCTACAAACAGGGACAATTTGACTTCCTCTTTTCCTAATTGAATACCCTTTATTTCCTTCTCCTGCCTAATTGCCCTGGCCAGAACTTCCAACACTATGTTGAATAGGAGTGGTGAGAGAGGGCATCCCTGTCTTGTGCCACTTTTCAAAGGGAATGCTTCCAGTTTTTGCCCATTCAGTATGATATTGGCTGTGGGTTTGTCATAGACAGCTGTTATTATTTTGAGATATGTCCCATCAATACCTAATTTCTTGAGAGTTTTTAGCATGAAGGGTTGTTGAATTGTGTCAAAGGCCTTTTCTGCGTCTATTGAGATAATCGTGTGGTTTTTGTCTTTGGTTCTGTTTATATGCTGGATTACATTAACTGATTTGCGTGTATTGAACCAGCCTTGCATCCCAGGGATGAAGCCCACTTGATCATGGTGGATAAGCTTTTTGATGTGCTGCTGCATTCAGTTTGCCAGTATTTTATTGAGGATTTTTACATCAATGTTCATCAAGAATATTGGTCTAAAATTCTCTTTTTTGGTTGTGTCTCTGCCCGGCTTTGGTATCAGGATGATGCTGGTCTCATAAAATGAGTTAGGGAGGATTCCCTCTTTTTCTATTGATTGGAATAGTTTCAGAAGTAATGGTACCAGTTCCTCCTTATACCTCTGGTAGAATTTGGCTATGAATCCATCTGGTCCTGGACTCTTTTTTGTTGGTAAGCTATTGATTATTGCCACAATTTCAGAGCCTGTTATTGGTCTATTCAAAGATTCAACTTCTTCCTGGTTTAGTCTTGGGAGAGTGTATGTGTCGAGGAATTTATCCATTTCTTCTAGATTTTCTAGTTTATTTGCGTAGAGGTGTTTGTAGTATTCTCTGATGGTAGTTTGTATTTCTGTGGGATCGGTGGTGATATCCCCTTTATCATTTTTTATTGTGTCTATTTGATTCTTCTCTCTTTTCTTCTTTATTAGTCTTGCTAGCAGTCCATCAATTTTGTTGATCCTTTCAAAAAACCAGCTCCTGGATTCATTCATTTTTTGAATGGTTTTTTGTGTCTCTATTTCCTTCAGTTCTGCCCTGACTTTAGTTATTTCTTGCCTTCTGCTAGCTTTTGAATGTGTTTGCTCTTGCTTTTCTAGTTCTTTTAATTGTGATGTTAGAGTGTCAATTTTGGATCTTTCCTGCTTTCTCTTGTGGGCGTTTAGTGCTATAAATTTCCCTCTACACACTGTTTTGAATGTGTCCCAGAGATTCTGGTATGTTGTGTCTTTGTTCTCATTGGTCTCAAAGAACATCTTTGTTTCTGCCTTCATTTCGTTACGTACCCAGTGGTCATTCAGGAGCAGGTTGTTCAGGTTCCATGTAGTTGAGTGGTTTTGAGTGAGTTTCTTAATCCTGAGTTCTAGTTTGATTGCACTGTGGTCTGAGAGACAGTTTGTTATAATTTCTGTTCTTTTACATTTGCTGAGGAGAGCTTTATTTCCAACTATTTGGTCAATTTTGGAGTAGGTGTGGTGTGGTGCTGAAAAAAATGTATATTCTGTTGATTTGGGGTGCAGAGTTCTGTAGATGTCTATTAGGTCCGCTTGGTGCAGAGCTGAGTTCAGTTCCTTGGTATCCTTGTTAACTTTCTGTCTCGTTGATCTGTCTGATGTTGACAGTGGGGTGTTAAAGTCTCCCATTATTATTGTGTGGGAGTCTGAGTCTCTTTGTAAGTCACTCAGGACTTGCTTTATGAATCTGGGAGCTCCTGTATTGGGTGCATATATATTTAGGATAGTTAGCTGTTCTCATTGAATTGATCCCTTTACCATTATGCAATGGCCTTCTTTGTCTCTTTTGATCTTTGTTGGTTTAAAGTCTGTTTTATCAGAGACTAGGATTGCAACCCCTGCCTTTTTTTGTTTTCCTTTTGCTTGGTAGATCTTCCTCCATCCTTTTACTTTGAGCCTATGTGTGTCTCTGCATGTGAGATGGGTTTCCTGAATACAGCACACTGATGGGTCTTGACTCTTTATCCAATTTGCCAGTCTGTGTCTTTTAATTGGAGCATTTAGTCCATTTAAATTTAAAGTTAATATTGTTATATGTGTATTTGATCCTATCATTATGATGTTAGCTGGTTATTTTGCTCATTAGTTGATGCAGTTTCTCCCTAGCCTCGATGGTCTTTACAATTTGGCATGATTTTGCAGTGGCTGGTACCAGTTGTTTCTTTCCATGTTTAGTGCTTCCTTCAGGAGCTCTTTTAGGGCAGGCCTGGTGGTGACTAAATCTCTCAGCATTTGCTTGTCTGCAAAGTATTTTATTTCTCCTTCACTTATGAAGCTTAGTTTGGCTGGATATGAAATTCTGGGTTGAAAATTCTTTTCTTTAAGAATGTTGATTATTGGCCCCCACTCTCTTCTGGCTTATAGAGTTTCTGCCGAGAGATCCGCTGTTAGTCTGATGGGCTTCCCTTTGTGGGTAACCCGACCTTTCTCTCCGGCTGCCTTTAACATTTTTTCCTTCATTTCAACTTTGGTGAATCTGACAATTATGTATCTTGGAGTTGCTGTTCTCAAAGAGTATCTTTGTGGCTTTCTCTGTATTTCCTGAATCTGAATGTTGGCCTGCCTTGCTAGATTGGGGAAGTTCTCCTGGATAATACCCTGCAGAGTGTTTTCCAACTTGTTTCCATTCTCCCCGTCACTTTCAGGTACACCAATTAGACATAGATTTGGTCTTTTCACATAGTCCCATATTTCTTGGAGGCTTTGTTCGTTTCTTTTTATTTTTTTTCTCTAAACTTCCCTTCTCGCTTCATTTCATTCATTTCATCTTCCATCACTGATACCCTTTCTTCCAGTTGATCAAATTGGCTACTGAGGCTTCTGCATTCTTCACATAGTTCTTGAGCCTTGGCTTTCAGCTCCATCAGCTCCTTTAAGCACTTCTCTGTATTGGTTATTCTAGTTATACATTTGTCTAAATTTTTTTCAAAGTTTGTAACTTCTTTGCCTTTGGTTTGAATTTCCTCCTGTAGGTTGGAGTAGTTTGATCGTCTGAAGCCTTCTTCTCTCAACTCGTCAAAGTCATTCTCCGTCCAGCTTTGTTCCATTGCTGGTGAGGAACTGCATTCCTTTGGAGGAGGAGAGGCGCTCTGTGTTTTAGAGTTTCCAGTTTTTCTGCTCTGTTTTTTCCCCATCTTTGTGGTTTTATCTACTTTTGGTCTTTTATCATGGTGATGTAGAGATGGGTTTTTGGTGTGGATGTCCTTTCTCTTTGTTAGTTTTCCTTCTAACAGACAGGACCCTCAACTGCAGGTCTGTTGGAGTACCCAGCTGTGTGAGGTGTCAGTCTGCCCCTGCTGGGGGGTGCTTCCCAGTTAGGCTGCTCAGAGGTCAGGGGTCAGGGACCCACTTTAGGAGGCAGTCTGCCCATTCTCAGATCTCCAGCTGCGTGCTGGGAGAACCACTGCTCTCTTCAAAGCTGTCAGACAGGGACATTTAAGTCTGCAGAGGTTACTGATGTCTTTTTGTTTGTCTGTGCCCTGCCCCCAGAGGTGGAGCCTACAGAGGCAGGCAGGCCTCCTTGAGCTGTAGTGGGCTCCACCCAGTTCGAGCTTCCCAGCTGCTTTGTTTACCTAAGCAAGCCTGGGCAATGGCGGGCGCCCCTCCCCCGGCCTCGCTGCAGCCTTGCAGTTTGATCTCAGACTGCTGTGCTAGCAATCAGTGAGACTCCATTGGCATAGGACTCTCCGAGCCAGGTGCGGGATATAATCTCCTGGTGCGCCGTTTTTTAAACCCGTCGGAAAAGCGCAGTATTAGGGTGGGAGTGACCCGATTTTCCAGGTGCTGTCTGTCACCCCTTTCTTTGACTAGGAAAGGGAACTCTCTGACCCCTTGTGCTTCCCGAGTGAGGCAATGCCTCGCCCTGCTTCGGCTCATGCATGGTGTGCTGCACCCACTGTCCTGCGCCAACTGTCTGGCACTCCCTAGTGAGATGAACATGGTACCTCAGATGGAAATGCAGAAAGCACCCGTCTTCTGCGTTGCTCACGCTGAGAGCTGTAGACCAGAGCTGTTCCTATTCGGCCATCTTGGCTCTCACATTCCTAATTTTTAAACTCTAAAAATTGTCTGTTGTTTTCTACCCAATCTAAAATTAATTCCCAAATATGCTTTGAACATTGCATATTTTACAAGTAAGAATATTAAAACCCTAAGTAGTATAGACTATCGAGGCTGAGGTGGCTGTAAATGTTTATTAGCAATCCACATATCTTGTTCTTACCCTTAATTTTGCTTCATAAATAAAAGGATGGAAATTGACAAAAAGGTGAAGTCCTTAGGGTTTATAATGGATGATTTTGTAAAACAGGAATCCTAAGACATTCTGCCTACCAAGGCTGAATGTACATACACTTGAGAATATATATATGATATGTACACATATTAATATATATAATATATATTAAGTATTAAATAAGTAAAGTTTTAAAACTTGTCCAACTGTAGAACTAACAAGGAGTCTGTCTGGGATTCGTATTCTGCTGTGTGACTCTATGCCTTACCTTTATCCTTAACAATACTTAGTCTTTGGGTAAATTGAATACTTGACTATTGATTTGAGCATAAGAACAGATATAAAATATAATATTTTATATAGATATAAAATATATCTTATTTCATATAAAATATAATACTTATATAATACATTATTGTATATATTTATCTTTATATAATGTATCCATAACATATATTATATGTCTTAAATGTGTATTATATATCTTATTTTATATAAAATATAATCATATAAAATATAATATTTAAAATATAGTACTTATTAAACATAATATATTATGTATTATTTTATAAATAATATATATATAATTATGTTTAATGATATATAATAATAAATATATAATACTGTCTAATAATTGTAGTAAATAATATATAATAATAAACATATTATTTTATAAATTTTATTATTTATAAATAAATATATCTTATTATATAAAATATAACACTTATATATTATATATTATTTTATAAAGAGTGAATATATTTAATAATATATACTACTAAATATATAAATACTATATAATAATTATAATAAATAATTTATAATAATGCTATTTTATACATTTTATTTTATACATAAATATAATATTTTATATGTTATTTCATATATAAAGTATAAATATAAAACTATAAATTAGTGCAGATAAGTATTGTATATGTATAAATATAATATTTCATATATTATATATACTTATTTCATGTATTATATATAAGTATTATATTTTACATAAAATAAGAATATATTTTATACCTATATATAATAAATATCATATTTTATATCTTGTTCTTATGCTGAAATCAATAATGAAGTATTCAATTTACCCAAAGCCTAAGTATTTTTTAAGGAAAAAGTCAAGACAGAGTCACACAGCAGAATATAAATCGCAGATGGACTTCTTGTTAGTTCTATGTTTAGACAAGTTTTAAAACTTTCTTCATCTCAGTTGTGTTTCTTTATCTGTTCACTGAGCATAATAACACTTTATATCTATCTATCAGATTATCTGAGGTTTAAATGATAAATATGATTCTATATAAATATTGTGTACTCAAATAGTATTAGGTTTCACTAAATAGGAGTATTTTAGCTATAATAGAGGAAATTTTCAAAGCATTAACCATCACATCATATTAGTATACTGCTGACCAAGCAAAGTGGATCACGGACAAGTCTGAAGGAGAGTTGATAAACTAAAATTTATAGCTTTAGATTTTGCTAATTATATTTCTACGTGGTTCCTCAAAAATGATTTTCTCTACTATTGTCATAAGAAAAAATACCTCCTTTTCAAGGGGTCATCAGAAACTTGTTTATCTTATAGTTTATAATAATACTAATGAGAATTTAGTGTTCACCTGTTTGCCAATTACTGGGCCACGTACTGGGAAAGAATGTTTAAAAAACAAACAAGCAATCTGTCTTTGTGGTACAATTTTAAAACCTGTAATTTAAATAGATCCCTAATGTTTTCACACAACATATTTCATTGAATCTTGATAGTAACTACGTGAGGTGGGTGTTGTAAATATTGAGACAATTTGACTGATGGAAACAATAATGATCAGAAAGTAAAAGAGTTTCTTACCTTGCCTAATAATTCCAAATCTCGTACCAATAGCACACATCCTAACAGAAGATGTGTATTGTGTTCAACTATTAGTGCACAGTGCACCCAGGTTGTGGGTTTTCATGACAAAATTGTCAGCAGATATTGGCTCTTTATTGTTTTTAGGGCTTACCTCCATTACCAAACCATCTATAATTTTCCTTTTTTTTTATACTTGCCATTTCCAATAGCCTGGATCAGGTCTCCTCTTCCATCAGTGCATATAATTGAGAGCTGACTTGCAGTGTGAGAAAGCCTACATTGAACTATTTTCTTAATCTAAAAAAATTTCTTTCACCCTCATAATTTTCTGCTTATTGTTTGAGCTAGAGAATAATAAATGCTTGATTATTTTTTCTTTTATAGCTGCAAGTATTGTCTATTTCTAGAAAACAGCTATTTGTATATTACATTTTACAAAAGATTAGATCTATCACCTCATTACCTGAGGAGTATGCCTCCATACATAATGTTTATCTTGCAATCTTTCCTCTACCCTACCTACTTCAATTATCTCCCCTTCTGATTGTTTGGCATGTATTGCCTGAATTAGTAGGCCATGAAATGTTCTTTTTCCTATAACTCAGTCTCTGACATTTCCAAATCTTCCTTGTGAGAGATATCAAAAAGGAGCACTTGATTTCTTTACAGAATTAAAAAGATGTGTGGCCTTAATTGCAACCTTTTTTGCTAATTAAAATGCAGCAGGAATGCATATGGTGGAGGTAATGTCTGAATTTGCTGCTGGAAATATTCATGACTTTAAAATTTTATGCTTTTGAAATTGTACCTTTTTTGTATATTGAAATATATACGAATATATTGAATCCTGTTGCACAAAACAAGTAAGATGGAAAAAAATAATTTCATTGTTCATTGCCATTTGTGGCACTCTACCATAGTGAGTGTATTTTGTAATTGTAATTCATTAAGAGCAAGAAAGAGATTTCTGATTCTTACTAAATTTGTTCTCGTGTTTTACTTGGACAATAGAAATTGCATCCTTAAAGCACTAGCTCACAATTTCTACAGATTAAAAATTGAATAACCTCAAATGCTCAGGAATATCATCTGAAGATATACGGAATTATTTTTACATGGCAACTTGAACTATGTCCATTCACAAAGACCAATTATGTATATTAAAAACAATTTGGTCGAAGTAAGACTTTAATTACATATAAATGTGAATTAATCCTGATTGCTTTCTTAGTATTAAAGTTCTGAAAATGAGAACATCTGTCTAAAGAATATTTTCTAACATATAAACATTCTTTTGGTTACTATTGATGATTTTTATATGCTTTTCTCTAAAATGTGCTTGAATGGTCATAGATCAATATAAATTCTATGAGACAGAAGTCCCCATTGCATAGGGAGATAACTGCTCTATCTACTTGCCTCAGACTTTCAAATTTCTAAGGTTTTACTATCTCTCTCACAAGTACTTTTTAGTAGGCTTAATCTTTTACTTCCTTCTGGCATTTATATGATTGCGAGTACATTCTCAAATAAGCTAATGTGAGCATTTGAACTTGACAACAAAGGGCATGACTTGACATGCAGAAATGCATAGACTACCTGCAAATAGGCACATATTTTTTTAAAGATAGTAGTTAGTTCCAAATATATTATTTTATGGATGACCAATTTAATCTAAAGGGGACTATATCAGGACTTTGGAATCACTTATTGGACCATAAGAATTGAAACCTAGATCAAATAAATCTGAGTAGAAGGAAAAGGTAAGAGAATGACACAAAAAGCACCCAGAGGAGAGTATTTCTGTGTAAATAGGTAAATTAATAGGTGGAAATTTAATACACAAATTCACATTTGTTTCAAGATTGGCCTTGTGTGTATGGATACTAAAAAGGAAATAACGCTAATGCTTCATTCATTTGTTTATTCCAAATAATTTTGCTAAGCCCCATTACATAGCCAACTCACTGTTAGACACTTTGTTTTAAAGGTAAAAGAGTTAATACATTTGCTTCCAAAGAACTAACTAGTAAAGTTACACACACACATACACACACACTCACACACACCACATACACACACACAGAATGAGACCGAGAGAGAATTAAGTATTCTATAGGAAAGAAAGGTAATATAGAATGTCTAAACTACCATTCAACAGTAAATTTTTTAAAAAGGAGGTATTTTACTTATACAATTTTCAGTGAGCAAAAAGGAACATCTTCTTCAAATAATGAGTCTAAAAGAATAATGCAGGTTGGTCGGGCGCGGTGGCTCATGCCTGGAATCCCAGCACTTTGGGAGGCTGAGGCGGGCAGATCACGAGGTCAGGGTATCAAGACTATCCTGGCTAACACGGTGAAACCCCGTCTCTACTAAAAATAGAAAAAATTAGCCAGGCATGGTGGTGGGCACCTGTAGTCCCAGCTACTCAGGAGGCTGAGGCAGGAGAATGCATGAACCCAGGAGGTGGAGCTTGCAGTGAGCCAAGATCACGCCACTGCACCCAGTCTGGGTGACAGAGCAAGACTCCGTCTCAAAAAAAAAAAAAAAAAAAAAAAAAAAGAAAAAATGCAGATAGCAGTGACTTACTTATGTTCTAGATGTGAATTTTATGTTCCTTTATGACATGTTTTTGTATTGTTTTTTGAAATATGACAGAGGAAACTGAAAACATTCCTTTTTTCTTTGCTATGGGAAAGGATTATGAAGAGAAGTCTAGACGGTCTCCTTTCAAACCTGTTACTAACTTCCAGTTTCAGTCTTGACCTGTAAAGAGTGTAGAAATTGGAATTTCCATAGTTACAAGGAAAAGCTACACAAAGAGAAAATGAATGGCTTTTCCGGGGCCCATTAGAAAACTGAGGAGAAACACACACACAAACACTCACACACGATCATCTTCAACCAGCTGCAGCCCAAAGACAAAGGAAAACGTCTTGAAATAATCCAGAGGGCATAAAACACTTCTTGTTTGTAGAGAAGCCAGCATTGGAATTACAGCAGACTTCTCATGATAAACCATGCAAGCAAAGAGAGGGTGGAGGAAAAATGTTTTAAATATTGAAAGAAAAATAAACAATGTAGAAATCTGTATTGTGACAACTCTGAGGTTACAGATTGTCATTATCATTATCGACATTTTACACATGAAGAAATTGAGGCACCAGTGAGAATAAGTCAGTTTTCCAAAGTCACATTAGCAGTAAGTGTCAGGGCTGCTGTATGAACCCACACAGTATGATTACAGAATCTATTTTGTTATCCATTACTGTGTACTGAATTTGTCCATTTATTTTTATCATAACATTTATGTGTTTTATAACATCTGTGTGTTTCCATGGCAACCTTGATGCCTAGATTATGAGTTTTGCATTAAATAAAAGAACAGATAGTCTTTGTTAATAAATGAAAGAATGAGTGAACAGGAGTAACTAAACTTTGGCATAATGAAATATATCTGTCTTCTGTTCTTTCAGATTTTAAATTACTGCATGGACTGTGTCAGAGTAATTCAAGTAAACCTAAAGTCTAAACAGTTTGGATTTTTGTATAAACTAGTTCATATTTATTTTAACAAACTACGAAAAATTTTTCAATCAAATGATTAAGATTTTGCTGAGCATTCATTGTGTGTCTGTACTGAGCACAGAGGGGAAACCTTTGGTGATGACTTTGTTGTGGCTTCAGCACTTGGGTTGTGGGGATAAGCCACACTACTGGGAGTCTGTGAGGTAACAGAACATGACAAGCAAAATTTTGTTCTAAGTTGTGAGTCACTAACTGTGAGAGGAGAAAGGAGACCTACACGTGATGGAATTAGTATGAGAAAAATTCTTCCACAGGATTCTTTATTATTTTTTAAATTTCTCACCATATTCATTGAGGGGTAGACTTCTACCTTGATAAAATTCATCAGCTATGCTTTTCTTTTTAGAAGAACATATGATGTTATTGCTAAATAATTTAGAAAGTCAGTGGAACTGTTTTATGATTTTATCGTATATGCCTATCAAGGGTCATACGTTTGCCAGGCATTTTGGAAGTACTGAGCAAACAGAGATAAGCAAAGAGACATTCCCTGGATTTAGAGTGCTGGTGGTCAGCCTACAGATATACAAACAAATCCTTAAAGTGTTCAAACTGTTAAACATACTGTACTACAAATGTATAGGCAGTATGGACTGACAAGCAAATTTACCATGAAGATTGAGCTTGAGGATCTCTCACTCATATGTATCACTTCCAAAGTTTAGCATGTTTCCTCCAAGAACATGAAAAGAAGCGCTACCTGGCCACTCTCTGACAGCCTGAGGACTGCCCCAACCTGGTGATTACATCTAAGCCAGTGGTTTGCAAGTAGGGAACAATTTTTATTCTCAGATAATGGTTGCCACTGTCTGGGGACATTTCTTATTATAATGACTCGTGGGGCAGGAGTGCCACTGGCATCTAGTGGTCAGGGCTCTCTGTCATACATTGTACAATGCACAAGACAGCCCCCTCTGACAATTGATTCTTGAGTTTAAAATGTCAATAATACTGTGGTCCAGGGACAATAAGAATGTGAGCAAACTCTGCTCAGCTCTCTAGAGAAGGAGGGTGATACGGTTTGACTCTGTGTCCCCACCCAAATCTCATCTTCAATTGTAATCCTCATGTGTCATGGGAGGGACTTGTAATTCCCATGTGTCGAGGGAGGGAGGTGATTGGATCATAGGAGAAGTTTTTTCTATGCTGTTCTCATGATAGTGAGTGAGTTCTCACAAGATTTGATGATTTTCTAAGCACCTGGCATTTCCACTGCTTGCACTCCTGTCTCCTTCCAACTTGGGAAGAAAGTGCTTGCTTCCCCTTTCATCTTCCACCATGATTGTAAGTTTCTTGGGGCCTCCCCAGCCATGTGGAACTGTGAGTCAATTGAACCTCTTTCCTTTACAAATTACCCAGTCTCGCGTATTTCTTTATAGCAGTGTGAAAATGGACTAATACAGAGGAAAAGGAAGAGTGATTTAACAACTGAGACTAGAGAGGACCTGGCCAAACTACTTGACGTAGCTGGCTCCTCCCTACCTCAAGAGAGCCTGGATCTAAATTTATTTTCTAACCAACTGATATGTAAACCAGTCTCTCTGATCTCACATATTCCTATGTGCTTATCCTCCATTTAATTCCACTAATTTATACCATCCCTTCATTTCTTGTTTTCACTCTGATGTTTCAAATTCTATAAAATACATTCTAGGAATTCATTTATTCTTTATTAATTATTTTTATTAGGTAATTAATTTTCAGATATTTCCTCTAATTACCATCTGAAACATTAGTCACTTTTGCATATTTATTCAATTTAATAATCCATTTCCTTGACTATTTAATTTTTTAAAATGGAAATTCCTTTTTTGCTTTGGGTTAATGTCAAAGTATCAACAAACATTTTAACTTTAAAAGCAGATGGAAGTTATCTATTGTTAAATAATCAGCACTGCTTGAGCTGTATTAGCAAGCCCTTATTTCAATTTCTATATTCACTTTCAAAATTTATTAGGCATTTGGATTTTCAAAGAACTGAGCAGGCAGATATTCAAGATTTTATGAAGATTTATAACTGCATTTCATTAAATATATGTTTGGAACTAGTGCTTTAATAGGAAATACTGGGCTTTTTAATTTTTGAAACATAGCAATACAATGACCAAAAATAAAGTAGTAAGAAGAAATGAATGTAAATTCTATAATTTATGAAAAATGTATTTGAAAACATGGAGTGATAGAAGTAAATTTCTTTCTTCTTTCTTAAGTTCCAAAAAATTATTGTGTTTGTTAGAATCAAGTTAATAGATTTAGCTTTATAGAACAAGTTATATAACTTCTAACAAGGGGAAGGACATAGCACACGAAGAAAATAAGAAGGAAGAAAAGAAAAAGTGATGAAAAAGAGAAATGAGGCAAATGAAGAGGGATGAGGTGCCGGAGGAGATGCAGGAGCACGGAGGCATCCCTGCAAACCACCCAGGGCTACTAGTTTCAAAATTAGCAAAAGTAAGCCTAGCATATTATTTGAGGAAAATTAAATATTGAATAACAGGTCACATTGCTCTTCTTCTGAATTTATAAGGCCTTTGAACCAATAATCTAATACACATTAAGAATTAATGTCACATACTTTATTATCTAGGAACATTATACCTCATAACCCCCATTAAGATAATGGCACTGGGTCACTTGAGTACAGATTGGGATGACAGATACGCTTTTGAATCCAAGCCTATTTTAGATTAGTGACACATGACTGGCTTTCTGAGACATCATTTGGTCCTTTTCCTTTCTTTGCTTTCTATTATTCGTATATTTAACGAGAAATTTCAGTATGGATAAATGAGATGTGTGTATTTTTGTGTGTGTGTGCGCATACTTAAATTCTTATTGCAAATATTTATGTTGTCATGAAGTCTGGAAATCTATACACCCACAAGCATAAAAAATTACTTTGCAGTTACAAAACTTGATGTAATTCTTATAAATGATTGCCAAAAAAGTTAATTTTATAGTAACTCTTTTCTATTAAAAAAGCTGTGAAGAAATGTAAGCATATTTTCTGTGAATATAGAACACTATTTGAAAATAACTTCATCAAATAATCGTGTAATAATAAACAAGCATACTAACAAACAAAACCAAAACTATTCTCACTTGTCTTCACCTTATTAGATATTTAGAGTAAGCATTATCCCAGGGAAGCTTTTCCCAATTCCTTTTGTTGTTGCTATTGTTGTGGTTGTTTAAAATAAGTCTCCCAGATTTTAATTTAATATTCATCACATTATTATTTAATTAGTGTTTATATGCCCTGACAGACAAGTCTTGGAGGAGACAACAAAGTCTACATCTGTTTTACATCCAGTGATTAACATATGATAGGAGTACCATATACGTGGGAATTGAATAAGTCCAGGACAGCCTCTGAGAAGGACAACTGTGTCATGTCACGTAACTTGCTTGCCTTGCCATGGTGACCCAAGTGTTAAATAATTTTTTTCTGATATAACTTCAAATGTCTCACTTTCTATGTTACTCCAAGATGCCACAAAGTGGGACAAACAGCTTAATCAGCCATATCCTCAGTCTCTCTCTAGTTGCTAATGAGGAAGTACTGCATATAAATATCAAGTGATGATGGTTTATACCCAAACCTGTCTTGATTCAAAGTGATAAAGTGAGAAGGCTGGCTATGAGGTAGCATTTTCACCAGCTATTATATGTTTTTTCCAAATGTATCTCCCCAGTGTTCAGCAGGGTTTGTCTTACTAAACGTTAGAAGATCGTGCTAATTAATAAACAAGTGAAGACATCAGAAGGGATGAACTGAACATTAAATAGTCCTACTGAAGGCTTTAAATAAAATCTTCTCATACCATAAGGGGAAAAGAATTAACATGGACCGCCTTTTAATAACGCACATCTATTAATACATATTCTTTGTATGAAATTATTTTTACCCAAACATATAAGAAGAGCCATTTGAAGTTCAATTTTTAAAAAAAGCTACAAAAAATTGTTATGCCCAGTTCTGCAGAACAAGAATGTTTTATTTTATTTCATCTTGTTTTAATCTCGGTGGATTAGAATTTGTTAGCTCATTGGATTGTAAAATATACCTCTGTAGAAAACTATTGAAGTGCTTTGTCATTGGAGCATAGAAGCTGACATCCTGTAGGATTATTCTGCTAGTGATTTCATATGCAGGGCTCATTGGAGCCATGTCTATTGGTTCTGCTGACAAGCCAAAGACTCTAAAGTTTTAAAAGTATTGAGTTAGGTTTAACAACATCTCTGCATTTCCTAAAAAGAAATAAAATATTTAGAGAAGGCCCAGTTTTAGGAAACTACAAAAAACTGTCACTGAGAACCACTGCGTTTTTACATTACGAGGCGCCAAGCTGATGTGATAAACTGTTTATCTAAGGGTCTATCTGCAGATGTCTTGTGGATTAGATAAAACCTATGAAACCTATAGTGTTCACTGTGTGAGAGTAAGAAGTCATTTTGCTTCCTTGGAGAAATCTATATGGGAGCACAGACTTCTGCATAGTTGATTGTCATGTGTGTCACCTAGGGATGAAAAAGATAGGACGGACCCAGGGCAGCTTTTGGATGAGACAGAGACCCTGGCAAGAAGCAAGAAGGTGGTTACAGGGGTTTGAGCAAGAAACCACAGAGGAGCAGGTAGAGTGATGAAAAGCCATGGAATTGGCCCCACAGGAGAGAGAGAGAGAAGAAAGACATTCATTATCTATGGAAAGGGAGAAGGTTGAATGGAGACCTAATCTTCAAGGAAAAGAAATATTGCTTATGGAACAATGAGCAGTGGCCTTTTCTGTTAACTGAGGGAATGAGTTAGAATTTTTGCTAGAAAGATTCAGGGTAAGCCTAGAAAAGAAATTTGTGCTGCAGTTTGGGAAACAAAGAATCCATGTTACCAAGTAAAACTGCAGATATTCCTTATGTAGAGATTCTATATTACTCTGAAATCTGTAGTTTGATCAACTTCATCCAAAACTATAAATTTGTTTTTTTTAAGTTTCTTCCCAGCTTTTAACTCTGCATCATAGATTTCAAGGAGAAAGGGCTTACATGTGGGGCAAGCCTGGAGGCCACAATTTCCAACCTTTTTAAATAATTACCTAAATTGCAATTGCATGGAGTCAGAAAAAACAAATAATGAACCATGACACTGGAATCACTCCATAGATAATATTCAGAGTTCTAAGAATAAAATAGATGCGTTTGTGTGTGTGTAATATTTAAGTACCAATCCCAAATTAATTTAGTTAAATTGAATACCTGCCTATGGAGAGTTCATTTCAAGTTCCTTTCTATGCTTGAAATTTGGGTATATTAATGCTCCATGAAAGACATCACAATCCAGGAGAGAAAATAGGTACCTATGCAATAACCATAACACAATATGATGTTAAGTATATGGGAAAGTTCTGAGGACAGACAGAAGAGGGAGTTCTTTCTTATTGTACTAGGGATAGAATATGATCCTTCTGGGGAGAAAATAAGAACAGAGGTGACAATCAGTTAAATAATGGAATATAATCAGCCTTTTACCAATTGGAAAAGAATGGAGTGGTTGATTCAAGCCCAGTAGATACTATTTGGGAAAGAGCAGAGGCCTAAGAAGATTTTGTAGTGATACTTGGACAACAGTGAGACATTAGCTGTATAAGCTGATCAGCTGTAGCACAATTGTTGGGGGTGGGGAGAGAGAGAGAGAAACAGACACAGAGAGCAGAAATGTAAGTTGGGCATTGTTAGGAATATAGAATGATGTGATAAAGCTATCAGATTTTTTTCTGTAGGTCAGAAAAAAATCTCTAAAATGATTGAGCATGAAAATGACAGGCCCAGAAATAATGTTATAAAGATAACTGAAAAGGAGTGGCAGAAAATAAGAAATGGTCAGGAAGGACACAATCAAAGTTATTACAACTGTCAAAAAGATGATGAGGATGACTAGAATCAGAATGTTCAGCAGTAAGAGTGGCAGTGAGGCAAATATTAGAGAGCCAAGTAAGCATATGTTCATGCTAGAATCCATTAAATGTAGAAAAAGTAAATGATTTTATATATATATATATATATTTTTTTTTTTTTCGGAGTCTCGCTCTGTCGCCAGGCTGGAGTGCGTTGTCACAATCTTGGCTCACTGCAACCTACACCTCCCAGGTTCAAGCAATTCTCCTGTCCCAGCCTCCCGAGTAGCTGAATATTTTTCAGTTTTAAAATAACTTACATTAAAGCATTTCTAATATCTCTATGTGTATACCACACTCAGTGTAATATTGGGTATTACATTAAACCTAGATGAATTTTTTCCTTTTGTAGGTCAGATACAATTATATATCAGAAATCTGATACATTTCACCTTAATATAATTAGATGTTAGGTTGCCCATTAAATCATGGGACTGGGGTGAAAGAAGTGAGAGATCATTAAAAAAAGCATTAAATGTTAAGGTTCTGTTTTGAAAATTCCAAAGCCAGTGTTACTTGAAAAGAGGTTGGGAGGTGGTGTGCATAGTATGTGTATCAGGGGATCCATGCCAATGTGTAGGAAACATCTCATTACCCTCAAGTCAAAATAAATTAAATTCCTTCAGAATGCTCTTCATGGGACATGCAAGCCATTATTTAACATACAGCATGAACCTGGCCCAAAGATGCAGAGCAGGAGAAAGTCACTAGTGTAGTTCTTCAGCTGCATTCTTGCCAGAATCTGTTGGAATCCAGCATTTCCAATTTCTTTTTATTCATATGTTTTTGGCTAAAATAACACCATCTATTAATTAATGATTCCAGATTTTGTTTTTTCTTGAAAAATGTGAGTGGGTCTTGTCATTTCTTGATACACTATTTTTCTATCTGTTGACCCAACTGTCTGTCTGCTGTGGACTGAGTTGTAGCTCCCCACAGTTTAAATCTTCAAGCCCTAACCTGCAATGTGACAGTGTTTGGAAACAGATATTTTAGGAGGTAGTTAAGGTTGAATATAGTCATTAGGGTGGGGTCTTCATCTGGTGAGATTGGTGACCTTATGTCTCTCTCCCTGCTTCCTGAGACCAAGGAAAGACCAAGCGAGAATACAAGGAGAAGAGGGCCACTTGTGAGACACGGAGAAAGAACTTAGAGTAAACCGATCCTGTCAATGGCTCCAGCCTCTAGAACTATGAGAACATACATTTCTGTTGTTTAAGCATCCTGCTCTGTGGTATTTTGTTAAGGCTTCACTATCTGTCTAGCTATCTATTTTCTATCATCTATCTACCTCTATTGTGTCACATAGGGTAAAAACAAGCAAAACTGAACATATCATGCTTTTTACCTCCTGCTTCTGTGGTGAGGTGAGTGCCCTGGCATGATAGGCTCACCCTGCCTCTGATCCTGTACGTGTTCTCCTCTCAGCCTTAACCCAGTTATGCCTGAGGTTGCAATTTTTTGAATTCTTGCAATCAGAGCTTTGTGATGACCTTGAGCAGTAGGATATAAATAATTCCTACATGCTTAGCATTCCAATAATGGAACACTGGACATATGGGTTAAGAAGAGTATAAGACGTAAGAAACCAATAAGTAAGATCATGAAGTTAAAATAACAAAAGCAGAACAAAACCCCAAATCTTTTGATCCAGCTACCTATGACTTACAAATTGTAAAACCTTAAACCTAGCTGATCATTCTGAACCTCACTATCCTTCTCTAAGTAATGGAGATAGTCACTACTTGAACATGCACACATGTGTGAGAATTACAGGAGACAACATATGCAATGCTCTCTCTTGTCTCAGCTCTCCACTTTCCATACAAACTATTCATTCAAACTTCAATCCCCAGTCTATCTACTCCAGGGTGCCTTTTCAGGTGACTAAAATATATTTATTTTCTGGCTCTTCAGACTGACTTCATACATCATATTTCATTTGAAATTCATGTTTAGTCTGAACTCAACACTTTTTAGCATTTCAGGGAGCAAATACTATGACTAACAATTAATGGAACTAATTATATATACATAATAATATATAATATGTAATATAGAATATAGACTACAGAATACTATATATATATATTATATAAATGTAACACATATAATAATATATGTATCTACCCACACATACACACACACACACACACATATGTTCAAAATACCCAAAAGATTTTGTGTTTAATGGTTAACCAAACAGAAAAGCCTCTGGCAATATAAATTCAAACCAAGAAATTTCACAAGAAATTAAATAAAATAAATAAAAACTTTTCTGATGTAGTAGTGGTTTTGAAATTAAGGGCAAAATATGATAAACTGCAAATCATACTGAAAGAAAGAACTTACAATTCTTGCCATACCCAGTTGACTATACTGCTACTTCTGCTGATGATAATCAAAATGCTGTTATAAAACAAACAAACGTCTTTAATACATCCCTGACACAGCAGTAAAAATTACTCTGGACAGAAAACTAGCAATAACTGTCGTATCGCCTTGATAAGAGAACATCTGTTCAGAAAATTTGGCCCTGAGCAGAGATGAAAAGAAAAAATTCGTTTCTTTTTCCTGAAATTTTGTGACCGTGCACTAGTCCTGAGGTAGATAGATATCTCTAGCAAACTACCTGGATGACCCAAAATGATGCAGGTAGCAAACACAGTTTAAAATCCTAACTCATAGATCTATAGTGATTGCAGGAACCTGAAAGAAACAAAGAAAAAATTTTTTTCAGGAAAAATTTCCATCAGAAGTTAAATATTTCAAATAATGCCCATAGATAAAATAGAAGGCTAATTTTCACATTAACATAATAAATATACAAGATAACGCTTTCATTAGTAAATACAAAAAAGTTATACCTAGAATAATCCTCAAACTCATTAAATAATGGATACAAATAAAAAACAATTTTGTTTATGTTCATTGGTTTCAATAAATAAGGCAAAGACAAAAATGTGGGCAGGGCAGTTTTCAAACTATTTCTAGTAGAAATCTAAGAAATAAGAATATGTCAATTGAGATCCAAATGTCATTTAATTTTGGACTAGATACAGGTCAAGAAAGAATACATGATCTAGAAAAAAAGCGTAGGGGTTCATACTGGGTGCTCTAACACAAACAATACCTATTGAACTATTTCCTTAACCTTTTCAAGGCTTGATTTATATATCTTTGAAATGGATATACTAATCAATTCCTAATTCTGTGACAATTAAGTGATACTATATATTTTAAAATATCCAAGATAGCAACTTGTAAATTGGAGGCACTTGTTACATAGACAACAACTTAAAAAATTAAAAACATATATTTGTATCATGTCACCGTCTTTGTTTTCTTGCCTTTGATGCACCAGAGAAATTGTAAAGGCTTCTATTTATTTTTCTTGTGAGATTTGTCCAACAGTTTATGTTTTAAGATTTGATGGAAACAATTGGTTGGAAGACTCACTTAGATTTATCAAGTTTGGTCACCTGTTTATCTATTAACTAGTAATCAACACACTTTAGTCTATAGCTATAGGACATTTTTGGAACTTTTTTTGTGAATTAGTCATAATTACTCATAAGGATTTTAGATCTCCTGAAACTAATAACAAGGTAAGTGTTTTCCAGTTAGAAAGTGACCATAATTCTATGAAACACCAGCAGGTAAGCCCAAGAGGTATCCTAAGAGGTGGAGGAAGTGTTTTTCAAGGGATGGCAAGAGCATGAATATAGAATACCATGATTTATCATTACTAAAGCTCTTGGTACTGTTGAAAAAATAACTCCATTTTCCAGCTATAGCCAAAAAAAGAAAGGGCACTGCAAACTGCAAGTAGAGTGCAGAAATGATTCACTCAAATACTGGGCCTCTTGTTGGAACTGTGAAAGAAGGCAAGAAAAGGAGGCAAATAAGTGAAGAAGAATGATTGATGTGATAACTAATTTTATGTGTCAACTTGGCTAGTCTACAGGACCCAGATATCTGGTCAAATACCAGTCCAATTGTTGCTGTTAAAATGAGATTATCATTTAAATAAGTGAGTCTTCCTAAGGTGGTAAGCCTCATCTAATCAGTTGAAGGACATAAGAGAAAAGGACTGAGATCCTTCAAGAGAGAATTCCGTCACAGACTTCCTTGGGACTTGAACCTCAAGATCAACTCTTGCCTGCTTCTTTTTGCTTCTAGACCTATAACTAGACTCATGTCTCGGCCACCCACTAAAAATGATGTACAAAGTGTAACCAATGAAGAAATGTGCTATACTCCAAAAGAACTACATGATATCTCGAATTTATATGGACAGAAATCTAGAGAGCATGTATGAGAATGAATATTAAGGATGTGGAATAATGATGGAATCAACATAAATTTGGATAATGCCAACTTTATTGTTATGAGTCCATGCTTACACTAATGTATGACTGTGTATGTTCTGAATCAGCATCCAATATATGGTGCTGTTTCTTCCGTAGCCGGGATTCTTGTGTTCAGGTATCAAAGAGGTGGAAACGGAAGAGTTACCACTTACCATTACCCGTAGTGATCCACTAGTAAAATTTTTGCTTCCTGATACATTATGCTCTGCTGACGTTGAGGTCTTAGTTCCAAAGGGAGAAATGCTTCCAGCGGGAGACACACAATGATGTAATAGAACTGGAAGTGAAGACTGCCTTCAGACCACTTGGGCTTCTCATGTCTCCAAATCAACAGGCAAAATAGGGAGTCACTGTGCTGGCTGGGGTGATTGATCCTGATTACCAAGGGAAAATTGAACTAGTAATCCACAACGGAAGTAAGAAAGGGTGTGTCTGAAATACAGCAGCTCCCTTAGGGCATCTCTTCATATTCCCATATCCTGTGATTAAGGTCAATGGAAAACTACAAGAACCTCCTTCAGGCAGGACTACTGATGGTCCAGATACTTCAGGAATGAAAGTTTAGTAAATAATCACAACCAGCTGAGATGCTTGTTGAGGAAAGAGGGAAAACGAAATGTGTAGTGGTAGAGGGTAATTATGAATACTAGCTATGACCACATGAACATTTACAGAAAAGAAGACTAATTGCCATGAATATTTCTTTCTTATTTTGTTAGGTTTGCGTGTGCATATTATATATATGATATAATATATATATGACATATATAAAATATTTTATTCATTCTTGTAGCCCCTTATTTTATAATATGTATTGACTTTACATCATAGTTTTAAGTATTGCTAGCTTAATATTATAATATTTAAGTTACAAGATATTAAGGAGAAGAGTGAACATCACCCAAGCACTCTGTATCCTTTTCTGGAAAAAGGTTATGCATTTCAGGTTGTATGCAGGGTGGTTGTATCATATTAGGAGGAAATATGACATTGTTATTTATTTCTATTTGGAGATCAAGTATGTAAAGTTTAAGGATATGTATACCAATGCCAAGTTGACAAAGGGTGGACTTGTGATAGTTAAATTTATATGTCAACTTGGCAAAGCCATGATATCCAGATATTTGGACAAATACCAGTCTAGATGTTGCAGTGAAGATATTTTTTAGATAAGACTAACATTTATATAGGCAGACTTTGAGTAAAGCAAGTTATCCTTTGTCTTAGTCTGTTCAGGTTGCTATAAGAAAATACCATAAATGGAGTGGCTTATAAACCAGAAACATTTATTTCTCACAGTTCTGGAGACTGGGAAGTCCAAGATCAAGGAACGGTTTCCTGATTCATAGATGATACCTTCTTTCTGTGTCTTCACATGATGTAAGGAGCAAGAGTCTCTCTTGGGTCTGTTCTACAAGGGCACTCATCTCATTCATGAGAACTCCATCCTCATGACCTTCAGAGAGAGAAAGAAAGATAAAGGTCATGGTTAAAAAAACATTATGCAGGAAATGCTGAAAGTATTGATACTCTAGATTATCAACTGAATTAATTATAATGCCACAACCAAAGTAACTAGGAAATGAGATAAGAATTTGGTGAAATACTCTACTTTTTTAGTATATCAAAATTATATAAATAGTGATCCTAATCTGCTGTATTAATTTTTCTTTTTAGGTGTCAATATTACCCATTTGAAATAACATATAATGCATTGTACTTTTGTAGACAGATTATGTTAATATTCTTTATTTTTCAAAAATTTTATTGTTCTCATGCTTTTATCCTCCTAAGATGAATTTTACAATTATTGTCACTACTCCAAAAAACAGTTCTGCCTTCTGAGGCATTTATTTAAATTGCCTGAATCATTGCCATCTTTTTTTTCCTTTTTGGTATGCCTAATAATTGTCATCTTTGGCTCAATTTGAAATGATTTTCTGAATTTTTTATTAAACTTTTCAGGTTCACTTGCAGTAATCAGTCTTTGTCCTTTAAATGTGTTTTTAAAAAGGCCACCCATTAGTTCATGAGTTAATGATTGTCATGTGTTTGGCCTCTCCGTGTTGCCCTGCAGCTTTCTATCTTGCTTCTTTCCAATTCAAGGACTCTGTGTTCTCTGACTTGATAATTTTGTGTTCTGCCTCTGTGTTTTGCATTCTGCTACATGCTTTTACAGCAAAAGTACTACAATAATTTGTTCCTTTTGATGAAAGTAACTTTCTTGTTGATGTTTGAGCTGAAAATGGGTTCCCTTGTTATGCAGAAATGTAGACTTTTTTTCTTCTTCATATATAGCATCATTAAACATACCCTCTGGCTGCAAGAGTTTAGAGATGTTCTTTATTATTCATCATTCCACACCAACATGCCCTTCAGAATTACATTTATCTCAGATGACACTGACATCTAAAGAGGACTTGGAAGGCTATGCGCCTTGAGGGTCATGTTGCTCTAAGCATGGCTTTGGGAAATTTCCTGTTTGTGTATTAGGTGAATGTGAGTGTGTGTTGTGTTTATGCGGGTTAACTCACTCTTTTATTCATTTAACTATTAATAGTATTCGTTAATTAGCTATGTCCTTTCAGGTATTATATTATTGCAAAAGATGGAAACATTTAGAAACCGTGGTTCCCACCCTGAAATAGGTTAGTCTACTCTAATAATAGGCAAATAAACCAAATGTTTTAGAAGACTTTAGTAAGCATTATGAAAGTAGAAAACATGGGAAGGGGCTCCATAGGAAAAGAGCTAAACTCCAACTCTTTTGGAAGTTTCCTTGTGAGCATTGCATCCTTGTGAGCATTGCAACTGAACCAAATCTTACAGGATGAGAAATTAGCCAGGCAGAGCGTGGATACAGACCTTTCCCACAACAGAACACGAGTGTATATAATACAGCAAATGAGAGAAAACAGAATGCCTTCAGCTCTTTCGAGCAGATCTGTAAGTCTTAAGTCTTACAGACTTAATGTCTCCTTTGATGAGGTTGCCAGCTTAAAGCATTACTGAAGGAAATATGATTACAAGTAAACCTTACTGTGAAGAAAATGTGGTGAGAGTTGTGGCTGGCAACTAGAGAGAATGACAGAGATTAAGCAGAATGGTTTGCAAAATAAATTGTGCATATGGTTCCTTAATTCCTGAAGAGTCAAAGGGTTTTCAGTGGTCATTTTGTTGTGATGTATCTACACTTAAAGTCTTGGAAAGACTAGAGTAGCCAGCCTTCAAAACATACCTGGTGGAAAAACTACTAATTTCATGAATGAATTCAAGAACAGCAATCTCTATAGTCAACATTGTTTTGTTAGTCAACTATTTAGGCCATAGTCAACTCTTCAGGCCATTTCTTCTGATTTCATTTTCATGAGAGTTATAAATCTATGGCTCCTCCACTGTAGTGAAGCAAAGATACAGGTGACATCATCTCCCACTTTACTATTATGATTCTCCATCTCCCAAATCAAACCCATCTTTGCAGGAACAGTTTAGTTCAGGACTTACTGGCCCCACCAAACCTTAATTGAGTAGAGCCATCTATTTCTCCTCTGACCCAATCTCTTGCACCAGCCAACCAACCTTATGACTGGGTTTTATTTTTTTCTTGAAAACTTAACATAATTTATGATAGCTTATTTTTATATTTTAAAATTAATTATCTGCCTATATTATCTTTGAGCCCTTTCAAGGCAACTTGAAGATATGCTTTGCCCTTCTAGGTATAAAATAAAGCAACTACGACTATGTGTCAGGTACATAAGGTTGAATGACTATTTTTTAGAATTAGAGAACACAACACAAGGAATTGTGAAGAAAGATCATAAACCAGACTGCAACTCCTGCTCTGTAATATCTTTCATCCAAAATGAAGTACCATTTACACTCTGGATCTTTTCAAAAACTGAAATATGCAATGAATTGCTAAGAGTCTCAATAATTGCTTCATACTATGGAGAGCTTGTTCCACCCTAAATTCTATTTTTTATATTCCTGTCATTTGAAAAGTTATTTTTGCTTACAATAATGTAGGCTAAAATTTCATATGCAAGTGAAGAGCTTTTAGCTGACAGCCACATCACATCAATTTATCCTATTGAGTAATCAACAAGTTGAAGTCAGCTTCACGTTGGTTCTCCTGTAATCATATTTTCTCCAATTATGCTTTACAAAGTCAGTTACCTCATCAAGGGAGAGAAAGACAATTGTCTCATATGAATTTAACCTATTAAAATAATGTTGCTTGTTAGACACAAACTCTTCTTTTCCTAATATAATAAGCTCTTTTACAATAATTTAATTTAAAATTTATCTTGCATCAAGGTGAAGCTAAGTCTAGAGGTTTACAGAATGTCCCTCACCCATATATTTTTAAAAGAAGGACAGTATTTTCTCATTTTTATTATTTTCATATTTTTTTCCCATTATTCTTTGTCCTTTAAAGAGGGTTAATTGTACTTTGAGTCAGGTATGCCTATTTTTCAGCTACCTATATTGATAATATCTGATGCAGGTCAAAAGGTTGTTTTTATTTTTTATTTTTATTTATTTATTTATTTTTTGAGACAGACTCTTGCTCTGTCGCCCAGGCTGGAGTGCAGTGGCGCGACCTCAGCTCACTGCTAGCTCCGCCTCCGGGGTTCATGCCATTCTTCTGCCTCAGCCTCCTGAGTAGCTGGGACTACAGGCGCCCGCCATCTCGCCCGGCTAATTGTTTTGTATTTTTCAGTAGAGACGGGGTTTCGTCGTGTTAGCCAGGATGTTCTCCATCTCCTGACCTCGTGATCCGCCCTCCTCTGCCTCCCAAAGTGCCGGGATTACAGGCATGAGCCACCGCACCCAGCCAGGTTGTTTTTTTTATTATTATTTTTTTAACAATTTGTACTTTTTAATGACTTGGGCTTTTCTGTGTGATGTATATAATTCACATAATTTTATACATCGATAATGAACAGAACTAAAATCAACTTCACCAAGAGGTTTATAACAAGATATAAAATTGTGAACATGAAGAAAACAATTCATGAGATGGTATAGATGCAATGAATAAAACATTTCAGAATTATTCTTGCAAATATCAGGCCCCTCGGGTTTCCATTTTTACCTTTCAGGAAAATATACTTGTTTGAATTTAGAGAATTCCTCAAAGGCTTTTGAGGACAAAGGAAATTCAATAGAGATCAATAGATACAAGTTAGATATTTAAGTAATTGGGCACATACTGTCAGAAAAGAATAGATATAATTCCTTAGTCAGGTTCTTCAAATTGCCCACAAAGATAAAAAGTTTAGAGTGGAGGCTGTGATGGGAATTGCTCTGTTTTCTTAGAGCAGCTGGTCATTTGTTCTAACATGTAATATAGCAAATCAATTCACAAGGTGATCGTGTTAGAGAAGAATGCACTTGAAATACTTCTGTAGACACAGAAACTATGAATCACAATGAATTCTAAAACCTTGGTGTAATTTTTTTCTTAGAAAAAGATAGGAGAAATGATTTAGCTCATATGACCTAAGTCAATATTTTAGACAGCATGACAGTTAAGTAACCATTGTGCCACTGAATACACAATATTGTAGTAGTCATTTAAATTTCCCCTAATGGTCTAGCAGGGTTAGACATTTTCTCAAAAATTATGCTAGGTTAGTCTTTATTTGAAAACTCACAGGCATAAAGCATAAAGTTACTTTAAAGATGGATATAACGTAAGTGACAGCTAGACAAATTATTCAGAACACTTAAAAATATTTAGCATGTAAATATATGCACAAGTATGGATACATGTTCACTTATGTCTGTATATTTACATATACATATATTTCTGTGTATGTGTGTCTGTACATCTGTGTGTGTATGTGTGTGCGTATGTGAGTTTGCATGTCTGTGTAAATGGGTTCCTGTTTTTAGTTTGCCTTTTGTAAATGAAAAATAAAAATCACAATACCAAATTCTATTTACTGTGATGGAATCTTCATAAAAAAGAAAGATATTTAATATCACAGAAATAAAATGGCTTCAAAAAAGGAAGTTAGACCAAGTTAAATTAAAGCTTATTTTGAAATAATAATCTGTGCATTTTCCCTTATTTTGCTAAATACAGTTATTTAGTAACTACTTCCTTCGATCAAACCAACATTTTACTTATACATTACTGAGGTATAGAATTATTACTGTATTTACGCAAACACATAGCTGAATGGTAGTTGACATTAACCTAATTCCAAATTACATACCCTATTCAAAGCAACAAATTTCTAGTAAATCTACATCTTGAGTTCCCTATTTCCTTTTTTTTCCCCAGAGATGGGATCTCACTACGTTGACCGGGCTGGTCTCAAATTCCTGACCTCAAGCAATCCTCCCATCTCGGCCTCCCAAAGTGTTGGGATTACAGGCATGAGCCACTGCATTTGGCCCAAGTTCTCCATTTTCATTATAATGTACATATTTTTCCTTTTTAGTATACAGATTATATTCCAAAATACTATCAAACTCAAAAATATGTAAAAGTTAGCATCTTGGGTTACTTTAATACAGGGGTTGGCAAGCTTTTCTGTAAAGGGCCAGAGAGTAAGTATTTTAGGCTGTGGTTCAAACAGTCTCTAACACAACTACTCATCTCTGCCATTGTGGTATGAAAGCAGGCAGAGACAACGTGCAAATACATGAGCATAGCTATGTTCCAATAAAACTTTAGTTATGGACACTAACATTTGAATGTCATATAATTTTACATGTCATAATATATTACTATTCTTTTAATTTTTTCAACCATTTAGAAAAGTAGAAATGTTTCTTAGCTTACAAGCTGTACAAAATCAGGCAATAGGTTGGATTGGCCCACAGACCACAGTTTGCAGATTCCTGCTTTAATATTTTAATATGAATGGAGATATTGATTTTAGCAGAATGAATTCTACAATAAATTATATGCATAAAGTTTACTTAAATCCTATCTAGTCCACCTGTGTCAACGGGATACAATGGATTGGTAAAGAAAAGATGGTAATGGCACCAAAACATCCTTGCTGGTACCTATACAAAGTTCCCCACACTGACTTTTAATGTAGAGAAGTAAATGTTGGTATGACTCCAGAATTTAATTTCTTTTCCCCTGGCACTAAAATTGGATGTGCTGGATACCCACTTTACAGAAATTATATTTCTCTGTGTAGAAGATGTAAGTGATCAGTTGATCCTCCAAGCATGATATAAACAAGTGAGGTGGGTGTAGTGACAGCTGCCCCAGAACCAAGGCTTAGTTTTTTTGTGTGTGCTGTGCAACCGTGTGCCTCATCACCATGTCATGTTTTCTCTGAAACTGACATCTTATCTGTGACGAGCTCATTTAACCCTCTGATACTAATTAACATTCATTCACCTACTTACTTTACTGGAGAAAGATGATTTTAATAAGTTGTTTCATTCTCCCAGTCAAATGTTGTTAACCAGACTAAATTATTACTGATTCAAGATGTATGTTAAACCCAAGGACACCAAATGTATCAATGCAGTGTCAGCTCTTGGCTTCTGCAAGTGATGGGTTCTGGGACTTCCTCAGATACCAAATCTGCGGATGCTGAAGCCCCTTATATAGAGCGGTGTGTAGTATTTACATGTAAACTATGCAAATCCTCTGTATACTTTAAATCATCTCTAGATTAGTTAAAATACCCAATACAATGTAAATGCTATGTACCTAATTGTTAAACCATATTTTTTATTTGGGTTATTTTTTATTGTTATTTTTTAGGTTTTTAAAAATACTTTCTATCCACGGTTGTTTTTTTCTGTGAATGTTGAACCCATGGATATGAGAGGCCAACTGTATAACTCTTTACTTCTGTTTTAAACGGAATAATCTTCCATAGAGGAAGATTTGCGATACAGAAACCATTACCATCTTTATCTTTTCAGGTACACTAGGTTAGATAAACAGAACCAGAACTCAAAAGCACATCATCAAAGTAGCATTTATATTTATGTTTTTAAAAATTGGAATCATGCTTTCATATGTAAAATATATTTAATTTAAATATAATTTTAATCATTTCAACCCAAATACTAAGAATGTTCATAACATATAATTTTAAAATAGCTGGATAAAATATTTTTAAAATATAACTATTATTATCCTATTTCAACATATACATTGTTTTTTATTTTCTATTCTACACATATGAGCTAACTATGAAATGTTTGTATTTATTGCTATTTTACCTTCTAAATATACTTCTCTCAGGATCTTATTGGGTGAGGGTATTCATGGTCTAGTCAGAGCCTAAAGTGTCCTAAATCTTTGAGGAATAAAATAAAAAAGAAGCTACTCACTAGTTTATAATCTGATAGGGACATACAATATTAATCTCTGATTATCCTCATTTAAGTTCTTATGTGAGAAAGCACTGGTGACTGGTAGATCCCTATCTTAAGTATTTCTTGAAAGATTGCAAAAATGAACTTTCCAAGAAGAATTATAATAGAGTGATTATTATGCCCACCCTATCCAAATAAGGTATCTTTGTTTTTATTTCAAGATGGTATACTTTTAATAGAATAAAATGGCATTTCTTTATTCTTTCAAAGCAAACAAAATTTTTCATTGCTAAATGTATTTGTATTTCTTTAGTAAGCTCTTTTGTCATGTTCACCACTTTTTATTAAGGTGTATTTCTGTTATTGATTTTAAGAAGACTTCTATCTATTGTATACCAAAATGTTTTCTAATTTGTGCCATTCCATTTTTTGCTTTAAAATATTTAGTTTTAAAATGATATAGTAAAAAGTTATTAAAATTTGTATAACAAATTTTTGAAACTTTTATGATTAAAAATGATAACCTTATACCTTAGCTGATATATAATCTATTGCTTTCTTTTGTTGTTGACAGTTGATTGACAGCTTTATTTATAAATTTAATTCTTTAGCATGCTTGTATTGTATGACTATGTATTTGGTTAGTGAAATGTTTTTGTGCACTAATCTCATTGTTCCAGAGTTTTTTCTTGAATAATTATTTTTCCCAATGACTTGTAGTAACACTCTACTTTGCTTGTGTGTAATGAAAATTCAGGTAATCAAAAGTAGAATAGGGTTTATGAGCTTAAGTTCTATCTAGAATCAGTTGAATTTAGGTTTTCTTACTAGCTTTACCTTTTATAAGCTATTTTTGTAAATTATGAAATTCTTTTTGTTTTAATTTTCTCAGGTAAAAATATTTAATAGAGTATCTCTGAAAAGTGATTAAAGATTAAATGAAATAATGATGACTAACTGAACTTTTAGAACATAGTAACCTTTTGATACAGACAAGAGGCAGTTAGATACTGGATAGAAGAGAGTGATTCCTCAGCAAATGCCCCACCATCAAGCCTGGAAACCTACAGCCCTAAATGAAAATGGACATTCCTGTTTTTGCACCCAAATGTTGCCTTTTGGCCCACCACTCCCCCCACCCACATCCTGTACCCAGGTGTATTAGTTTGTTTTCACGCTGCTGATAAAGAGACACCTGAGATTGGGTAATTTATAAAGGAAAGAGGTTTAAAGGACTCAAAGTTCCACCTGGCTATGGAGGCCTCACAATCATGGTGGAAGGCAAAAGTCACATCTTAAATGATGGCCGGCAAAGAGAGAGAATGAGAGCCAAGCAAAAGGGCTTTCCCCTTATGAAACCATCAGATCTTGTGAGACTCATTCACTACCATGAGAACAGTGTGGGGAAAACCACCCCCATGATTCAATTATCTCCCACCATGTCCCCCTCAACCCACAACACCTGGGAATTATGGGAGCCACAATTCAAGATGAGATTTGGGTGGGGACACAGCCAAACCATATCATCATATAAATCCAAACCACAGGCTCCATGAGCAGATGAGCAGAGGAGCAGAAGAGCTGTGTGGCAGAGGAAAGAAGAGAAGAAACATCTGAACGTCGAAAGTTCATCTGGGGACAGTCAGGGAGGAGATCAGCCATGGGACGGCCAAACTCCAGGGGAAGATTAACTTCCTACTCCATCCCCCTCTAGCTCCCCATCCATCCCACTGAGAGCCACCTCCATCCAGCAATAAAACCCCTGCATTTACCATCGTTCAATTTGTCCCTGTGACCTGATTCTTCCTGGATGCCGGACAAGAACCTGGGGAGGGCATTGAGCTGGTTAACACTTAAGCCATCTGCAGATGGCAGAGCTACAAGAGCACTGTAATGTGCACACTAGGGCTTTGGGAGTTGCAGTCACCCACCCCTAGATGCTACCGTGGGGCCGGAGCCAAAAGTGCTCACCCTGACTCCTACACCTGCCTGTCTGCATGCTCCCCCTCCCGTAAGGGGTTTGAGCGCATGGCAGGCAAACAGATGAGCCACACCCTCGTCACATGTCCTGTGAGGGAGATCAGGGACCTCTCCCATTTCACTTTTACAGATGTTAGATATATTAATGGCATAGCAATACACTAACTTTTACTGATTGTATTTTTATATCCTTGTAACTTATGTATTAATTTTTATATGTGTGGTGAATATGTTTTACCTTCTTTTCTACCTTTCTCTTTCCTACTAGAATGTCTCTCTGGTTCAGGTTTCTTTCTTTCATTGCATATTCATCTACTTTACTTAATTAAATGGAAAGACCAATAACTCATTTTCTAAGATGAAGTGTTTCTTTCCTTCTGTGGCATGGAACAGGACTTAGCACAGAGTCACACTATGTACATATGGAATGAATGAATAGGAAGAACAAATTGTATATTGCATTGGTATTCATCTTACTACAACAAAATGTTAAAGCAAATAAGATGGAATAACAACTAATACTTAGCTTAAGGTACTTTTCTGTGGTTTTGTGTGTGTGTGTGTGTGTTTGTGTGTGTGTGTGTCTGTTTTACTAGCAGTAGTTGGTACTGGGCTCTGTATGGTGCATTAGTAAGAGTGTTCAAGCAAGGCAAGCAGTTTTACTTGTGAATCTGTTCTCTTAACCCCTGTGTGATACTGCTATCAGAGAACACATAGAATAGAAGGGCTTCAGTCTTTGATGACATTATTAAGCTACTGCTCAGACATCCCTGGAATCAGACCTACTCCTAGACTTCCAATTATATTATATGTCATTGTTTATAATAATACTAAGGAAAGATTTTTGTTAAGTGAGTGTAAAAGTGTCTCGACTGCGTCCTCAAACTGACCATCTAGCTGTCTGATACTGTTGTAGACGTGATTGAAAATTCTGGATCTGGCCACCTACCCTGTTTACATTGATGCAGATTCAGCTGAGTGAAATAAATGTGAACTGGGCATGTGAAGAGACAGCTGAAAGCCATAATCTCAATATGGAAACTTCAGGTATCCAGTAAAGGTATTTATAATCTTGAGACAGACAGAACACTTTCTACCAGTGCAGTGCTCTCACAACCAACAAATCTAGATTTTGCGGTCCCATCAGTATACTTCTTAATATGAGTCTTTTGGCTTTTGAAGATCAACTTCCCTTTTACTGTACTTATCTTATTCCTGAGAATGTACCTAGACTCTGTGTTGTATCAGCTTATATTGTTGGTAGCAATGCTTTTGGTCTTCATACTCTTTAACATTCTAGAAGTGCCACCAAAATTACTTGATCACAATACCTCTTGAAGTAAATTAACCAGTGACTCTTGAACTAACTATCTCATAGGCCCATCGAGTCTTGATTTCAACTTTTTTTTGGCTTGTTTGACTGAGTACATTATAGTTAGTACATTAATTTTGGCTCTCACTGAGTTTTTTCTTGTTCTTTCTTACGAGTGTCTGTTCATTTTGATTCACAGCCTTCTGGTCTCTTCATGCTTGAATACAGAGAAGTAATACAGTTTCTCCTTTGAATGCCACAAAGAGAGAGAATCTCTGCAATGTCTGATCTGCTCTGTTAGTGGATCTGTGTATTGTCAAGGAGTTTCTCAAATAGCTCATTGTTTGGAATATAAGCTATTCCATTACTTGGAATCAGCATCTTGTGGTAAATCAGACCAGTAGCCCAGCCCAAACTGTGGAGTGAGGAGAGTGCCTTGTTTACAGGTGTCTAGCAACAGTTGACTTAATCTCCTTTTTGTTATTTATAATAACATTCTGTCAATTCAAAAAATCAAACCCTACCACACACCAGGATCCCTATGTCTTATATTTATGTTTGCTACATGTCAAATTCATGTACATAGCTAATAAAATTGCACACATATATCTAAAACTGTTTAGAATTGAATTTTGAGTAACGTTCATTTTTCCACAAGGTCTTACGCTTCTGTTGCATCTTAGGACAAAAAGAAAGTAAGCCTCTATCTTTCATGATCTCTTTATTTGAGTGTGGGCCAAAGGATTTAAGTGTTTTCATAACTCAAATTTAACTTTTTTTTAAAGAATCCTGTAGTAAATACTAAGCAAGAGGCTAGCTAATTATCAAGTTAACCATTTATGACTGTACCACTTATTTTTCTCTACCTCTCTCCATTTCTGTCTTCCTAAACCTTACAGTCTACTTCCACTGTATCCTGCAAAGTTATAATATTCTGACTGTTTAGAAGACTAAAACTTTGCAATATTCTCCCAATATCATCCTCATGGGGTTTTCCAAACTCCTCCTTTCATTGTGTCTGTTAGCCCCATATTCTTCCTCATTGTTGAGCTTAATCTCAGTAAAGGAAAAATTATCTCACAATCCCCACTAAGATTTTATTCCCACCCTCCAGGGAAAGTTTATGCCATTGTTTTTGAAAACTGGTCACAAGTGAAACTCCATGTTACAGTAAAATGATTCTTCAAGCCTATGAGACCCAACATGTTTCCTGGAATTAAAATATTTTCTACTGCTAAAGTCCAGTTCTGTTAGAATTTTATCCACCTATGAATATAATAGTCTCACCATCAGAAGGTTACAGATGGTTCCAAAGAGCAAACTGAAACTCAATTGAAGAATATTAGCATATCACAAGTCAGAAGAAAATGTATAGAACACTAAAGAAATAGGATAGCCTCAGGGCATCCTAAATGTCTGTCTTCTTTATGAAAGTAGATTTGGCCAAAATATTTGGCATAATTTATATTAACAAAGCAAAGACCAGCAGTAGACTAGTATGGAGAACTTGAGTGGAAAATATGAACACTAAAAAATTTACTGCTCCTCAGAAACTAAAAAGGGGGGCTAATGAGCCAACTTAGGGATTCAACAATGCCCCATCTATATGGATCTGGATCAAATTAATATATTTACTGATTTTTCTAGACGATTAAAATGAAATTAATGTGATTGCTCAGGAAAGGCTGGCACATTTCTACCAGATACAGTGGCTTCTCTTTCAGAATAAATTTTGTGACTTATGCCAAAATATTCCTTAAGATACAAATAGAGTAGAGGCAGTGGACATCTCAAATGAACCTATGATCCTAGCAGCCTCACCACCTTAACAATTTGAAGCAAATAATTGGAGGAAGAACGTGACTTTCTATTTTGCAACACTGCTCCAACAAAATTTATTAGGTCAAAACTGTCAAATTAAATCTTTTTAAGCTGGTAGATATCTAGAGATCCCAAAGGAATAGGCTGCGTAAACCAATTTATAGCAATCATGTATACCCCAGTTTCTGTGTACCCAATGACCTCTACAAATCAAATATTACATTAGTTACCCTCTACTCTTTGGGCCAAAGATTTTATTGAACAGAGCAGAATACATGGAGCTTACTTTATTAAAATTAGAATTATTCCATATAAGCCCTTGCCCGAATTATATTTCAATGTGTTTTGAGACCTCAAGCAACCTCAGGAAGAAGACCTATTATTGAGGACTCACTGTGTCAGGCATCAGTCCTTGCGGTACTCCCATATTGCCAGTTAAGCAGCCTAGTGTAAAAGGCTACTTATGTGTACAAGGCCTCAGGGCAATCAATAGAACTGTGATCCCTAGATTTCCCGAAGCTTCTAACCACCAAGTAAACACTTTAAGATGGCAGATTTGTTTGCAGTCTTATTTAGGAACTAGGAGGTAAGGGCAGTCAGTATTTATTTACTCTTTTCTGAGACAATCAGCAATCTCCCTAGTTGGTTATGCCTCTGGTATTTATGAAAACTCCCTTATATTTCTCCCAATGTCTAAATAATAATCACAGATTTGACTCTTGCTTGAAAATACACCCTGGAATGAAATGTAGATGATTTAGTGCTGTTCTCCTTGAAGGAGTCCACAGGAGAACTCCATATATCGCTCAAGAAGATTAACTGAAGAGGAACAGAAAGCACCTAGAGAAAACTTGCAAATCTGTGAAGAAATTATGCAATATTTAGGTTGTGATCTCAGCAGACATATATTCTACTCTGTGAGAATAAGGTTATTTGACTACATTGACTCCAAATTAAAAACAACTAAAAGCTTTTTCAATTTATTTTTTAGGATTGACTGCTTTGTGTAGGCAATAATGCCTTTTCCCCTGAAAATATATCAGCCTTCACATGTGTTTACTATTACTGGTATCTCCCATGGGATAGAAAAGGAAAACCGTTCCTTCTCTTTAAGGACCTGTCTGCAGCAGCCTCCAACTTTGGATATCCCTAATTATGCTAAATCCTTCTGTCTTTTTGTTTATGAAAGAGGAGATTGTGAATTAGGACTACTAACATGGTAAAGTAGTTTTATACCAGACCCATGCTGTTAGCCTAACCATCCACTCAAAAGGTAAAGCATAGATTTCTGCTTGTGTGAAGTATCAATGGCAGCCAAATTGCTTTGTGCAAACTCGACAGGTTCCACATGCAGATAACTCTGGTTAATTCTTAATTTACCACATGAAGACTCATGAAAAGTTTTTATTGTTTGTACTACCATTAAACTTTATTAAAATCTTAATCCTGCAAGTTTACCTCTTCTACATGGAGAACCACATGACTATTTAGCAGTAACTCAAGAATTAAGAATGTTCAATTATGATTGTACAGATCCCTCTTATTCAATACTAAATTAATATTGTTTGATATGGCTCTTATCTAGGAAATGGTGAAGGCGTTCGTTATGTGGGATATGCTATTACCACTGAACTTGAAGTTATCAAAGAAGTTCTATTCTTAACCATTAATCTGCTCAGGTAACTAAACTCAACATCTCCAATTTGAGCATGAACCCTGGAAAAAGCTTAAAAAGTAAACACTTATGCACATAGTAGATGTGCTTTCTGAGTTTTGTGCTATTTGACAATATATGGCTGAAATACACAGGTCTATTGAAAATGGTAAATAACAGTGCAGTTTAAAAAGCTATTCAATGCAGCAAAGTGATATCTGTAAATAAACTAGTACTCCATATTAGAGACCACTCCTGAAGCTAAGGGCAATGGCTTGTCTTATTCCATTGGTAAATGTGGCATTTACCCACCCAATATATTAAGTGCTAATAAATTTATAAAATTGTGATTGACTCAAAGCAATCAGCTCAAAATTTTGAAAAAATATATATCCACTATCAGAGGACTTCTCCCTCTTTAATGATGGATACTGGTGATTTTATCCTGGCTTCCTAGAAACATTACATTTCCAGGTCAAATTGCTTCTTGATTGCTCTTTACATAATTAAAAAGATAGTTTCTACATGGCTCATCTATAAGCAGCAAAATCCTGAGAATATGTAAAGATGAAAAATTGTTCAGGGCTTCCTCCTCAAAGTCTTATCAAGCATTTATTTACAAATGAATTTCATGCAACAGCCCAGATATTTATGAGTATATTTTATAAAGTTCTTGTTTATAAAGTTTCTGGTTAGCTATGATATTTTCATTGACAGAGGGCTATAGCCAATGAAGTGACAAAAATACTATTTAGGTTGGTGCAAAAGTAATGTCAAAGACTGCAATTAATTTTGCACCAACCTAAATACTACACTCTTTATTCCCTACACAGAAAGAGCCCATCAAGCTTCTTCTCTTACTTCAGAAACTAGTTCACTGTTTATATCACCCCCAGTTATTAGGAAAATTAGTAACAGTAAACATGATGCTAAAGTTAAAATTGTCCAAACTATAAAAATTTGCTTCTCTGTCTTGGCCTAAAATTTTTTCACTAACATTAGTGGTCATGGAAAAAATCTCAGAGTACAAAGCAACTTTCTCCCTGTGAGATTGTATCAAAACATTTCACGGAATTTGTAATATTTAGAAAAATTTTACCAGTAACTGGCTTCATGTTACACATAGATCTAGCTAAATACAGTCAAGGACTTACTTGTTATACTTATAATCAGATTTAGCAAGTACAAGCCACCTTCCAAACATTGCATGATTTCCAGTATGGAAACTGGATCTACTGGAAGAGAGACTAATAGTAATACAAAAGTTGTTTATCCTTGCTTGAAGAGAACATTTTATATCCTCCTGATCATAGCAATAGCAGTCAAGATTCAAAACAGGGCAGGCATACTACTAACCTGTATACCAGTGGAATTTTACACTCATGAGTGAGCTCAAATTAACATCATTTAAAAAAAAACCTCCAGAAGCCTAGGACTTTAAGACTCAAATTGTGTTCCCAAGAAGATGACAAGATATGGCCGCTTATATCCAATACAGTGGAACATGACACACCAGAATAATTTTCTTAATTCATTTTCCTTTGGAAATTTTTTGATGCTGTCCTCCTGCTGCTTTAATTCAAATACTTTGAAGTCATTGCTTTTGTTTATGGTAGCTTCGTTATAATCAATATACATGATTAGAGTTTGCCTATAAATTTTCAATAAGATTTAATATATCAAAATATAGAGAATATGAACACTTCTTTTTTCAAGCACAGTATCTTCCCATGAGACTAGTCCTACGTAATTCTAGTCATTATCTCTTCCTGTGATACCTTGTGGAGGCACAATGTCACTGCTCAGATGTTATATGGGTAACAAGATCTGAATGGGATACAGAGCTGGCAGCAATTCAATTCTGAAAATAAAAATGGAAACACAAAATGGCCATCACAAACAATGTATATCGTTTTTAATAATGTTTAATACATGTAGATGTAATTATCAGGGAAAAAAATACGATAGGTCATTTCTATTTAAGAATTCCCTAAGCTTTGACATTTGGGTAATTCCTTCTCCCTAAAACTGTGATGTGGAACTAGAGGGTTGTGGAAGTTACCAGTTGATTAGATGGGTGCCTATAATTTAGCCTATTTTATCATAATCTTTAGAATCTGTTAATTTTTTTTTTGAGATGGAGTCTGGCTCTGTCACCCAGTCTTTAAATTGGCAGTTTTGACAAATGATTTTGTGAGGTGTTGTTAACTGTGCTAGAAATTGTGAATGTTAAGTTGTTTATATGCTACCCAATTAAATGTCATCCAACCACTCAAAAATGTTCTGACAATTTTCAGTGGGTTTCTTCAAATTTGCTATCAATATCATTTTTTTTGTAAATATGCCAAAAAAAGAAATGCAAACAGAAGGTAAAAAATTTTGTTGTCTAATACTCCAAAATGAAATCAGAAACTGATCTAAAATCTGAATTAGCCAATGCAATACGGATTTTGATAGCTCAATCAAAATAATGAAAAACAGATAACCTTCTCATTATGAAAAAGAAAATGAAGATAACAGATATAATGACATCCAACTTCAAGATAGTTTTGGACACATTTTTAACAACCAAACCAGTGCCAAACCAAAATGAAAGAAATGTCTTTATTTTTGAAATATGTGTTGCTAAAGGTCAAAATAGTTGGTTCTCCAGTCCCATTGGGCTGCTATGACAAAGTATCATAAATTGGGTGGCTTATAAACAGCAGAAATTTATTTCTCACAGTTCTGGTGAATGAAAAGTCCAAAATCAAGGCACGGGCAGGTTTAAGGTCTAGTGAAAGTCAATTTCATAGGTGTTCATAGAGGGTGCCTTCTTTTTATGTTCTTTCATGGTAGAAGGGCTATAGGTTTTTATCAGGTTCTTTAATAAGGGTACTAATCCCATTCATGAGACCTCTGTCCTCATGACCCAATCACCTCCCAAAAGGGTCCATCTCCTATTATTATTACTTTGCAGGTTAGCATTTCAACATACAAATTTTTGGGAGACACACTTTTTTTTTGGCCAAATTAATAAACCTCTGTATTCCTCAATTTACTCTTGTATAAATGGTGATACTAAGAATGCACACTATAGATTAGGGATGGAATTTGTTAAGATAATGAGTGTAAAGTGCAGCATGATGTATTGTCCACTGAAAGAACTTGATAGATGTTAGCAAAAATTACCATAAACAGTGATAGGACAGCATATAATGCAAACTGATGGCTATTGAAGAGATATATAGATGTAGTTCTGGAAACTCAGAACAGGAAACAATTACTGTTGCCTGGATGTTTTAAGAAAGGCTTAATTGAGGAGAGGAACTGGAATAAAAACATAATAATACAGGGATTTTTCAGTTAGGGAGAGTAACCCAGTCAGAGAAAATGTCCACTCCATCAGGATGTCAATTCCACAAAAGGGATATTGTCTTTGGATTTTGGCACTGGGTGTGTTATCAGTTAAGGACTTATTTATTGAATTAAATTGAATTACAGGAATCAAAATAGATATGCCAAAAATTGTGAATACTTCAATATGACTAGAGAATACAATCTTCAATAAGCAGAAAGCTATATGAGATGAGACTGGAGAAAGACTTGGAAAAACTTGATTTACTTTATACTTCAGGCTAGTATTATCAGAATTCCTTTTATTCTCACCAGATGTGTATACATCTATCTCCAGCCACAGATGGGGAAAAGAAATATTTTAATAAAGTTCTAAAAAAAGCCATGTGAAGATTTTGAGTTGAGTACCAACAAAATCAGATTTTTATTTTTAATGAAAAACAATGTTTTATGACATTTACATTTTGAGAAAACCTAAAAGATTTCATTTTACTAATTTTATTTGGTATATTTGAAAAATTCTTTTGTGTCAGACAAGAAATATTTAATTCTTTTTTAAATACACTAAGCACAGTCATGTAACCTACAATAAAAATACTAAAAATAATATTTTAAACTGACACATTTTTTTAGATGTAGTTGATTTAAAAGTCTCTACTTATGAGTTTTGTAAAAAATAAACAAAGATAACTAAAATGAAAACAAACAGAAGATTCAGAAATCATTTTATTTAGAAGAGTTGCCACCATGCTCACTTGCATTTGCTATAGACTCAAAGGAGACAGGGGAGTGAGGGAGCTCTGTAGAGAAAAAGGGACGATTCCAGGTATGCTTTCACTCGAGATTCTTGTCATGGAAAAGCTGGAAATGAGCAGCAGAACATCTTAGGCATGTAAACCAAAAACAAAATTCTGAGCCCCTGCAACCATCTGAATGGATCTCTCCTCTCAGCAAGAGCCTTCCTAAGTTAACATGAAATAGTTCAGGCCACAATGTGGAGGGGAATAGAGATGCCTCATTTATATATACCCTTCTCCCTTTTGAAGTCACTAATAGAAGAGAATCTTTAAGTCTGATAAAAATCATTTTTAATCTACTCTCTCTGAAACCTGCTACATGGACACTACATCTGGAAGAAAAACCTTGGTGTCCACAACTCCTTAGTATAACCCAGACATACCTTTCTATTGATAATAACTCTTTCAACCAATTGCCAATCAGAAAATCTTTGAATCTGCCTGTGACTTGGAAGCTCCCACTTTGAGTTTTTCCACCTTTCCAAACTGAACCAATATACATCTTACAAGTATTAATTGATGCTTTATGTCTCCCTAAAATGTATAAAACCAAGTTGTGTCCTGACCACCTTGAGTGCATGTTCTCACAATCTCCTCAGTGTTGTGTCATGGACCATGGACACTCATATTTGGCTCAGAATAAATGTCTTCAGATATTTTACAGAGTTTGACTCTTCATTGACAGGTGATTGCTTTGGAAAACATATTTGGCTTTCTCTAGTTGGTGCTGTCTTGAAACTGAGGTAAAGAGAAGTAGCAATCATTGATCCAGTTTGGATGCTTTTGGGCCAATTGCTGTAGTTGGGGTTGGCTTCCTGGCCAGGTTGCTGCAGACATGGTGGATTAGAATTCTACTGTCCTACGTGATCTGGCCATTGTCCTTTTGTACATTAATTTCATCACAGCTTTAATCTCTTTCATAAATGCTAAGCACTTTGTATTATTACTAAACCCTTCAGTCCTCAGGGGAATTCAAAGGCTGTATTTATGCTAAAATTCCATTTTTATTTTTGCATAGTAATTGCTTGTTAAAAAAACAGATTATGATATATAATTTGAAAAAAATAATTGTTCTCAATCACTGAGCTGGATTGATGAATGCTTGCTTTTATCTCTTGAATTTTGGGTATCTCTTAATTTATTAAAAATATGTGTGTTTTTATATTTACTTATCATCTCATGGTTTAATATAACAAAAACTGTTTTTTAAAAAATAACCTTTGTTCATTAGCATTAGATTCATTAAACCAACCTCAACTGTGTGCTTGAATTGTTTCTATGCTCCTAAAAAAGTATAATAATGCAATGTAACTGCCTGATGGGTTCTTTGTGTCCACTGCACAAAGACCATGGCATTGCAGTAAAAAAGAGTTTAACTGATGCAAGGCTAATCATGTCAAATGGGAGACAGAGTTATTGCTCAAATAAGTCACCTAGAGGTTTCGAGGGTGGGAGTTTTTCAAAGAGAGCTTGGTGGGCAGGGAGCTAGGGTAATGGCTGTTCTGATTGGGTCAAAGATGAAATCATAGGGAAGTCGAAGCTGGCCTCTTTGGCTCAGTCACTTCTGGGGTGGGACCACAGGAGTGATTGGCAGGTGAAGGTGGAGCCATCAGTCATCAGACATGAAAAAAAAAAAAACAGAAAAAATATCTTGAAAGGCCAATCTTAGGTTCTGTAATAGTGATGTTATCTGCAAGGGAAATTGGGGAAGTTGCATATCTTATGACCTCCAGAATAATGCCTGACAATAGTTTCTGGGTCTACTTAGCATAATTCAGGCTTCTCTCCTACCCCTAGCTTTGTGATCTCTCATTAGCTTTACAAAGGCAGCTGAGTTTTGGGAAATGGCTACTATCATTTAAACTATAAACTAAATGTCTCCCAAAGTTAGCTGGCCTAAGCCCATGATTACTTAAAGCAGTTTGAAGGCTAAAGACAAGATGGTGGTTGGCTAGATCAGATCTCCTCAACCACAATGGTTATCTGACATAATTTTTGAAAAGGTGGTTTCAGCAAGAAATCAATAACACTTGTTTGGTAAACAAACCCTAACTAACTTGGTGTTGGAGTTTTAAAACAGTACAATGGGTTTATAACAATACATTTTGATAAAAATCTAATTATACTTATTTAAATGTAAATATGAAAAAGTTCATGCAAAAGGCAACTGTTGAATTAAGTTTAGAGCTTTTGTTTTGTATATCAGTACATAAATACTTTTAGAAGAAAATTATGAAAAATGGACATATAAATAGAACCATGAATGCATAATAATTATAGTTTATTTATTTTAAAGTTTTAAGTGGCTTTAATATTTTTATTATATCCAGTTTCGGTAATTTAAATATTTTGAGCTAGTAAATATTTACTACATTTCACACTAGATTTATAAAGAAAGAATCATACAACGAACTGATTAATCTTGTGAATAGGATGCCACTGATGTTTCATTGTATTCAACTACTATTTACCAAGAATCAGATATTGTACTAAGTTAAGGGAGCATAAAACTAAAACACCCACCATCACTGTTCTAATGTAATTTTCAAATTTGTGTGGAAGTGTGTATATACACTCATGTCTGTATAAAATATACGCATACATTATATAATGTATATGTAATATACATTATATATTAAGTATAATATTTATACATAGATAATATATAAATCATATATACTGTCTATAATACAAATATATATTAACCTCTATTTATTCAAAAAATTTCATGAATGCCTACTATTTGCCAGCAAATATTCTAAGCGATAAAGAAACAATTATATTCAAGTCATAAAAAGTTCTTCATGCAGCTAAAACTTAGTGAAGAAGACTGATATGGTTTGGCTCTGTGTCCCCACCACATCTCATCTTGAATTGTACTCCCATAAATTCCCATGTGTTGTGGGTGGGACCCAATGGGAGATAATCGAATCATGGCTGAGGTTTCTCCCATATCGTTCTCTTGGTAGTTAATATGTCTTATGAAATCTGATGGTTTGATAAGTAGAAAGCCATTTCACATAGCTTTCATTCTTTCTCTTGCCACTGCCATGTAAAAAGTGCCTTTTGCCTTCTGCCATGATTTTGAGGCCTTCCTAGCCACATGGAACTGTAAGTCCATTAAACCTCTTTCTTGTGTAAATTGCCCAGTCTCAAGTATGTCTTTATCAGCAGCATGAAAATGGACTAATACAGTAAATTGGTACCAGGAGTGAAGTGCTACTGAAAAGATACCTGAAAATGTGGAAGCAACTTTGGAACTGGGTAACAGGCAGAGGTTGGAACAGTTTGGAGGGTTCAGAAGAAGACAGGAAAATGTAGGAAAGTTTAGAACTTCCTAGGGACTTGTTGAATGGCTTTGCCAAAAATGTTGATAGTGATATGGACAATAAACTCCAGGCTGAGGTGGTCTCAGATGGAAATGAGGAACTTGTTGGGAACTGGAGCAAAAGTGACTCTTGTTATGTTTTAGCAAAGAGACTGGCAGCATTTTGCCCCTGCCCTAGAAATTTATGGAACCTTGAACTTGGAAGAGATGATTTAGGGTATCTGGAGGAAAAAAATCCTAAGCAGCAAAACATTCAAGAAGTGACTCAGGTGCTGTTAAATGCATTCAGTTTTATAAGGGAAGCACGGCATAAAGTTCAGAAAATTACCAGCCTGACAATGCAATAGAAAAGAAAATCCCATTTTCCGAGGAACAATTCAAGCCCATCTACAGAAATTTGCATGAGCAATGGGGAGCTGAATGTTAATCTCCACGACAATGGGGAAAATGTCTCCAGGGCATGTCAGAGGTCTTCATGGCAGCCCCTCCCATCACAGGCCTGGAGGCCTAGAAGGAAAAATTGGTTTCATGGGCTGGCCCCACGGTTCCTGTGCTGCATGCAGTCTAGGGACTTGGTGCCCTCCATCCCATCTTCTCTTGGCTGAAAGGGGCCAAGGTACAGGTTGAGCTGTTGCTTCAAAGGATGGAAACTCCAAGTCTTGCCACCTTCCACATGGTGTTGAGTCTGTGGGTGCACAGAAGTCAAGAATTGGGGGTTGGGAACCTCTGCTTAAATTTCAGAAGATGTACGGAAATGCCTGGATGACCAGGCAGAAGTTTGCTACAGGGGTGGGGTCCTCCTGGAGAAGCTCTGCTAGGGCAGCGCAGAAGGAAAATGTGGAGTCAGAGCCCTCACACAGAGTCCCTACTGGGGCACCACCTAGTGGAGCTGTGAGAAGAGGGCCACCATCTTCCAGACCTTAGAATGGTAGATACACCAACAGGTTGCACCATTCTCTTAGAAAAGCCGCAGACACTCACTACCAGCCCATGGAAGAAGTCAGGAAGGAGGCTGTACACTGCAAAGCCACAGAAGCAGAGCTGCCTAAGACCATGGGAACCCACCTCTTGCATCAGTGTGACCTGGATATGAGACATGGAGTCAAAGGAGATCATTTTGGAGCTTTAAGATTTGACTGCCCTGCTGGATTTTGGACATGCATGGGTCCTGTAGCCCCTTTGGTTCAGCCTATTCTTCTCATTTGGGATGGCTGTATTTACCGAATGCCTGCACACCCATTGATCTAGGAAGTAACTAACTTGCTTTTGAATTTACAGGCTTATAGGCAGAAGGGATTTGCCTTGTCTCAGATGAGACTTTGGATTGTGGACTTTTGAGTTAAAGCTGAAATGTGTTAAGACTTTGGAGGACTGTTGGGAAGGCATGATTGGTTTGGAAATTTGAGAACATGAGATTTGGGAGTGGTCAGAGGCAGAATGATATGGTTTAGCTCAGTGTCCCCACCCAAATCTTATCTATCTCAAGTTGTACTCCCATAATTCCCACATGTTGTGGGAGGGACCCAGCAGGAGATAACTGAATCATGGCTGAGGTTTCTCCCATACTGTTCTCATGGTAGTGAATAACTCTCATGAGATCTGATGGTTTCATATGGGGAAACTCGTTTTGCTTGGCTCTCATTGTCTCTCTTTCTGCCACCATGTAAGAGGTGCCTTTCACCTTTCACCATGATTGTGAGGCCTCCCTATCCATGTAGAACTCTAAGTCCATAAACATCTTTGTTTTTTAAATTGCCCCAGTCCAGGCATGTCTTTATCAGTAGTGTGAAAATGGACCAATACAGTGATCAAAAATAAACAGAAATGTTATGTTGTGAAAGGAAATATTTTGGTCCCCCAACATCACTAAGGAAAACTCAAGCTGGAAACTGCTTAAGGCAAAACTGCATTCCATTCTATTCAAAGTTATCCCTCTGCTCACTGAGATGGATGCATATCTGATTCCCTCCTTTCGAAAGGCTAATCAGAAACCCAAAAGAATGCAATGCAACTTTTGTATCTCACCTGTTCGTGACCTGGAAGCTCCCTTCCACTTCAAGTCTTCCTGCCTTTGCTTCAAGTTGTCCTGCCTTTCCAGGCAGAACCAACGTATTCTTGCATATATTGATACATGTCTCATGTCTCCCTTAAAATATATAAAACCAAGCTGTGCCCTGACCACCTTTGGCACATGTCATCAGGACTTCCTGGGGCTGTGTCACGGGTACGTCCTCAACCTTGGCAAAATAAACTTTCTAAATTAACTGAGACCTGTCTCAGAGTTTTTGGGTTCAAAATTTGGTAACCACGGAAGGATTCTGAATGGAAATGCCCCTGATCTTTGACAAATCTTCTATCAGTGCTTGTTACCAGCATGAGCTAACTTTATGGCTCAAACCAATAGTACAAATTGCTAAGGTCTGAGAGCATCCCCTCCAGAGATCCTTTATCTCCCCAAATTTGGTCAAGATCTAAATTTTATTTTGCTGTACAACTGGTTTTTTTTTTTTTTTGGACTTTTAATTGCCTCAACAAGGAAGGCAAGTTTTCCTGTTTCCATGAGGAAGGACGGCAGGAAATTCCTTTATGGAGTTTGAGCTTGCTTCCAACAGGAAAGATGAGATTTTTTTCCCTGCTTCTAGGATGGTAGAGAGCAGTCTACAGCATGAGACCCATCACTAGGTAACAAACTAGTTTGGGATACTGTCTTGCAAATTATTTCCAAATGACTGGTTAGCATTTAACAACCAGCTGGTGTTAATTTCTGATTACATTTAGAATGCTCAGAAATTGTATAATTTGTGTGATCATTGTTAGTTTTGCTTAACTGTTTTGTTGTTTATTTCTGCCTTGGTCAAATCTGAAGGCGAACCCTAAATTATGGGAAACAAGGCCTCTGAAGTGGGAGGAAAATGGCCAACAAAAGGAAAACAATTGATTTTTAATATTAACTACCAAAGGGGCTTTATTTACATAACAAGGCCACGTTTTTGCCAGCAAGACCAAACTGAAAGAGCAATGGCCGTACTTCTGAAATAGCAGCATTTTGTCTTAGCTTAAATGTGGTAATAATAGGTGCTCAATGGTTAAGAGTGAGCTTAATTAAAAGTCTAACATGCAAGATGTGTGTGTATGCATGTGTGTGTGTTTATATTTGAAAGGCCTTCATGTTTTTGTTTTTTTGTTTGTTTTTCTTTCCTAATACCTTGTCTTTTTTTGAGCAATAGTTTTTTTTCTTCTTCTTCTTCTCAGTTGACTGAATTCTGTTTTCACCTGATTTTTTGACTAAAATAGTTATTGAAACAGAGGCTACTCTTCGGTTTTTAAGGAAGAGTATAGTTTAATTTTATGTTTTGGCCCCCCCAAAAATTAAAGCATCTCTTTCTAGCACCATGAAACTTTTTCTCTCTGTACCTTATGATATAAATTTTGCTGTTTGATTTTCATCTTAGTTGTTTCCTTTAATGTGAAAATGTAAGGCTATTTAGCTGAGAATTGCCTAGGTTTATAAAACAGGTTATCAAGAAGCTGAAAGTCTAAGATAGGGAAAAAAAAGTGGCTGAGGGGATCTTTATGAATCTATACAATGTACTTCTATTGGCATGCCTAATACAGCTTTTTATATATTTGTGTCTTGTGTACACAATGTTTCACTACAAAAAATATATAAAAGAGCTCTAATTAATTGGCTTAAAAAATAAAAGCACTCATATCAGGTACTAAAAAAGACTAGTCAAATGCTTTTTCAAGTTTATGTAAGTTAAGTAAAATCTTTAAAAAATAAGCTAGCTTTAAAATTTTTGGTAAAGTAATATTAGAAATGTCTTAAGAATTGCCAGCATACATTTTTGTTTGCATTTATTAATTAAGCAATTTCATACTTATCACTGTCAAATACTACAGGGTGTCAAAATTTGACATAGGGGTTAAAAACTATAAACCCAGTCCCAAAGAAAATGATCTTTTCTTGTTTAATTTTTAATAAATAAGGCATTGATATGGGTTTAATAAAAATAGCTGCATCTTGAATGTAATAAGATTATCATAACTTCTAATCCTGTGGCTTTAGGCATTCTAGTCCACAGACAACAAGGAGGCTTGTTTTGGGAAAGAACTGTTATTGTCTTTGTTTCAAAGCTAAACTATAAAGTAAGTTTCTCTCAAAGTTATTTCTCCCTATGCCCAGGAATTACCAAGGACAGGTTGTAGGTTAAGAGCAAGATGAAATCAGTTAGGTCAAATCTTTTTTCCCTGTCTCTGTTATAATTTTGCAATGGTGATTTTATAACATTAAATCATAGCTATCACAGTTTTCATAAATAACCTAGGTAAAAGATTAAAATAAAATAATTAGGTAAATGTAATGGGGTAAATACTTATAAACAAACTGGTCATAATTTAGAATATAAAGTTCTATTAAATTAAATAACAGATAATTAATCATCTGTGTATTCTCCATTTAATATATATCGTAGGAAAACATTCTTGCTAAAAAAAGATTCTCGGGACTTACCAAGGTGGCTGAATAGGAACAGCTCCAGTCTGCAGCTCCCAGGGAGATGAATGCAAAAGGTGGGTGATTTCTGCATTTCCAACTGAGGTACCCAGCTCGTCTAATTGGGACTGGTTAGACAGTGGGAGCAGCCCACGAAGGGCAAGACGAAGCAGGGTAGGGCATTGCCTCACCCAGGAAAGGCAGGCGTTTGGAGTACTCCCTCCCCTAGCCAACAGAAGCCGTGATTGTCTATGCAGAGAAGAATGGTGCACTCTGGCCCAGATACTATGCTTTTCCCATGGTCTTCACAACCCACAGACCAGGAGATTCCCTTGCGTGCCTACTTCACCAAGGCCCTGGGTTTCAAGCACAAAACTAGGTGGCTGTTTGGGCAGACACCAAACTAGCTGCAGAATTTTTTTTTTCATACACCAGTGGCCCCTAGAACACCAGCGAGACAGAACTGTTCACTTGCCTGGAAAGAAGTCAGAAGCCAGGGAGCCAAGTGATCTAGCTCAGCAGATCCCACCCCGCAGAGCCCAGAAAGCTGAGATCCACTGGCTTGAAATTCTTGCTATGAGCCTAGCAGTTTTAAGTTGACCTGGGACACTAGAGCTTGATGGGGGAGGGGTGTCCACCATTACTGAGGCCTGAGTAGGCGGTGGTTTTCCCCTCACAGTGTAAACAAAGCCTTAGGAAAGTTCCAACTGGGCGGGGCCCTCTGCAGCTCAGCAAAGACACTGCAGCCAGACTACCTCCCTAGATTCCTCCTCTCCGGGCAGGGCATCTCTGAAAAAAAGACAGCAGCTCCAGTCAGGGGCTTATAGATAAAAACCTCCATTTCCCTGGGATAGTGCACCCAGGGGAAAGGGGCTGCTGTGGGCACAGCTTCAGCAGACTTAAAAGTTCCTGGCTGTCAACTCTGAAGAGAGCAGCAGTTCTCCCAGCACAGTGCTCCAACTCTGCTAAGGGATAGACTGCCTCCTCAAGTGGGTCCCTGACCCCTGTGCTGCCTGATGGGGAAGGGGAAGACACCTCCCAGCAGGGGTCGACAGACACCTCATACAGGAGAGTGCCAGCTGGCATCTGGCAGGTGCCCTTCTGGGATGAAGCTTCCAGAGAAAAGAACAGGCAGCAACATTTGCTGTTCTGCAGCCTCTGCTGGTGATACCCAGGCAAACAGGGTCTGGAATGGACCTCCAGCAAACTCCAACAGACCTGCAGCAGAGGGGCCTGACTCTTAGAAGAAAAACTAACAAGCAGAAAGGAAGAGCATCAACATCAACAAAAAAGGCATCCATGCAGAAACCCCATCTGAAGGTTGCCAACATCAAAGTTCAAAGGTAGATAAATCCATGAAGATGGGGAGAAACCAGAGCAGAAAGGCTGAAAAATCCAAAACCAGAAGGCCTCTTCTCCAAAGGAACACAACTGCTTTCCAGCAAGGGAACAAAATTGAGCGGAGAACGAGTTTGATGAATTGACAGAAATAGGCTTCAGAAGGTGGGTAATAAACTGCTCTGAGCTAACAGAGCATGTTTTAACCCAATGCAAGAAAGCTAAGAACCTTGAAAAAAGGTTAGAGAAATTGCTAACTAGAATAACCAGTTTAGAGAAGAACATAAATGACCTGATAGAACTGAAAAAACACAGCACAAGAACTTCGTAAAGCATACACAAGTATCAATAGCTCAATCAATCAAGTGGAAGAAAGGATATCAGAGATTGAAGATCAACTTAATGAAATAAAGTGTGAAGACAAGATTAGAGGAAAAAGAATGACAAAGAACAAACAAAGCCTCCAAGAAATATGGGACTGTGTGACAAGACCAAACCTAATTTTGATTGGTGTACCTAAAAGTGAGGGGGAGAATGGAACCAATTTGGAAAACACTCTTCAGGATGTCATCCAGGAGAACTTCCCCAACCTAGCAAGACAGACCAACATTCAAATTCAGGAAATACAGAGAACAGTACAAAGATACTCCCCAAGAAGATCAACCCCAAGACACATAATCATCAGATTCACCAAGGTTGAAATAAAGCAAAAAATGTCAAGGGCAGCCAGAGAGAAAGGACAGGTTACCCACAAAGAGAAGCCCATCAGATGGTGGATCTCTCTGAAGAAACCCTACAAGCCAGAAGAGAGTGGGGACCAATATTCAACATACTTAAAGAAAAGAATTTTCAACCCAGAATTTCATATCCAGCCAAACTAAGCTTCATAAATGAAAGAGAAATAAAATCCTTTACAGACAAGCAAACACTGAGAGATTTTGTCACCACCAGGCATGCCTTACAAGAGCTCCTAAGGAAGCACTAAATATGGAAAGGGACATCCAGTAACAGCCACTGCGAAAACATACCAAATTGTAAAGACCATCAACACTATGAAGAAACTACATCAACTAACAGGCAAGATAACCAGATAACAACATAATGACAGGATCAAATTCCAAGATAATCATATTAACCTTAAATGTAAATGGGCTAAATGCCCCAATTAAAAGACAAAGACTGGCAAATTGGATAAAGAGTCAAGACCCATCGGTGTGCTGTATTCAGGAGACCCATCTCACATACAAAGAAACACATAGGCTCAACATAAAGGGATGGAGGAATATTTCCCAAGTAAATAGAAAGAAAAAAAAAAAGCAGGAGTTGCAATCCCAGTCTCTGATAAAATTTAAACCAACAAAGATCAAAAGAGAGAAAGAAGGGCCTTAAAGTGACCAACGCAATAAGAAAAGCTAACTAACCTAAATATATATGCCCCAATACAGGAGCACCCAGATTCATAAAGCAAGCTCTTGGAGACCTACAAAGAGACTTAGACTCCTACACAATAACAGTGGGAGACTTTAACACCCCACTGTCAATACTAGACAAATCAATGAAACAGAAAATCAACAAGGATATTCAGGACTTGAACTCAGCTGTGGACCAAGCAGAACTATAGACATCTACAGAACTCTTCACCCCAAATCAACAGAATACACATTCTTCTCAGCACCACGTGACACTTATTCTAAAATTGACAACATAATTGGAAGTAAAGCACTCCTCAGCAAATGCAAAAGAACTGAAATAATAACAAACAGTCTCTCAGACCACACTGTGATCAAATTAGAACTCAGGATTAAGAAACTCATGAAAAACTGCACAACTACATGGAAACAGAAAAACCTGCTCCTGAATGACTACTGCGGGATTAACAAAATGAAGGAAGAAATATATAAGTTCTTTAAAACCAGTGAGAACATTAAATGAGTTAGGGAGGATTCCCTCTTTTTCTATTGATTGGAATAGTTTCAGAAGGAATGGGACCAGTTCCTCCTTGTACCTCTGGTAGAATTCGGCTGTGAATCCATCTGGTCCTGGACTCTTTGGTTGGTAAGCTATTAATTATTGCCACAATTTAAGAGCCTGCTATTGGTCTATTCAGAGATTCAACTTCTTCCTGGTTTAGTCTTGGGAGAGTGTATGTGTTGAGGAATTTATCCATTTCTTCTAGATTTTCTAGTTTATTTGCGTAGAGGTGTTTGTAGTATTCTCTGATGGTAGTTTGTATTTCTGTGGGATCGGTGGTGATATCCCCTTTATCATTTTTTATTGCGTCTATTTGATTCTTCTCTCTTTTTTTCTTTATTAGTCTTGCAAGTGGTCTATCATCAATTTTGTTGATCCTTTCAACAAACCAGATCCTGGATTCATTAATTTTTTCAAGGGTTTTTTTGTGTCTCTATTTGCTTCAGTTCTGCTCTGATTTTAGTTATTTCTTACCTTCTGCCAGCTTTTGAATGTGTTTGCTCTTGCTTTTCTAGTTCTTTTAATTGTGATGTTAGGGTGTCAATTTTGGATCTTTCCTGCTTTCTCTTGTGGGCATTTAGTGCTATAAATTTCCCTCTACACACTGCTTTGAATGTGTCCCAGAGATTCTGGTATGTTGTGTCTTTGTTCTCATTGGTCTCAAAGAACATCTTCATTTCTGCCTTCATTTCGTTATGTACCCAGTAGTCATTCAGGAGCAGGTTGTTCAGTTTCCATGTAGTTGAGTGGTTTTGAGTGAGTTTCTTAATTCTGAGTTCTAGTTTGATTGCACTGTGGTCTGAGAGATAGTTTGTTATAATTTCTGTTCTTTTACATTTGCTGAGGAGAGCTTTACTTCCAACTATGTGGTCAGTTTTGGAATAGGTGTGGTGTAGTGCTGAAAAAAATGTATATTCTGTTGATTTGGGGTGGAGAGTTCTGTAGATGTCTATTAGATCCGCTTGGTGCAGAGCTGAGTTCAGTTCCTGGGTATCCTTGTTAACTTTCTGTCTCGTTGATCTGTCTAATGTTGACAGTGGGGTGTTAAAGTCTCCCATTATTATTGTGTGGGAGTCTAAGTCTCTTTGTAGGTCAATCAGGAATTGCTTTATGAATCTGGGTTCTCCTGTATTGGGTGCATATATATTTAGGATAGTTAGCTGTTCTTGTTGGATTGATCCCTTTACCATTATGTAATGGCCTTCTTTGTCTCTTTTGATCTTTGTTGGTTTAAAGTCTGTTTTATCAGAGACTAGGATTGCAACCCCTGCCTGCCTTTTTTTGTTTTCCATTTGCTTGATAGCTCTTCCTCCATCCTTTTATTTTGAGCCTATGTGTGTCTCTGCACGTGAGATGGATTTCCTGAATACAGCACATGGATGGGTCTTGACACTTTATCCAACTTGCCAGTGTGTGTCTTTTAATTGGAGCATTTAGTCCATTTACATTTAAAGCCAGCATCATCCTGAAACCAAAGCTAGGCAGAGACACAACCAAAAAAGAGAATTTTAGACCAATATCCTTGATGAACATTGATGCAAAAATCCTCAATAAAATACTGGCAAACCAAATCCAGCAGCACATCAAAAAGCTTATCCACCATGATCAAGTGGGCTTCATCCCTGGGATGAAGGGCTGGTTCAATATACACAAATCAATTAATGTAATCCAGCATACAAACAGAACCAAAGACAAAAACCACATGATTATCTCAATAGATGCAGAAAAGGCCTTTGACAAAATTCAACAACCTTCATGCTAAAAACTCTCAATAAATTAGGTATTGATGGGACGTATCTCAAAATAATAAGAGCTATCCGTGACAAACCCACAGCCAATATCATACTGAATGGTCAAAAACTGGAAGCATTCCCTTTGAAAAGTGGCACAAGACAGGGATGCCCTCTCTCACCACTCCTAGTCAACATAGTGTTGGAAGTTCTGGCCAGGGCAATTAGCAGGAGAAGGAAATAAAGGGTATTCAATTAGGAAAAGAGGAAGTCAAATTATCCCTATTTGCAGATGACATGATTGTATATCTAGAAAACCCCATTGTCTCAGTCCAAAATCTCCTTAAGCTGATAAGCAACTTCAGCAGTCTCAGGATACAAAATCAATGTACAAAAATCACAAGCATTCTTATACACCAATAACAGACAAACAGAGAGTCAAATCATCAGTGAACTCCCATTCACAATTGCTTCAAAGAGAATAAAATACCTAGGAATCCAACTTACAAGGGATGTGAAGGACCTCTTCAAGGAGAACTACAAACCACTGCTCAATGAAATAAAAGAGGATACAAACAAATGGAAGAACATTCCATGCTCATGGGTAGGAAGAATCAATATCGTGAAAATGGCCATACTGCCCAAGGTAATTTATAGATTCAATGCCATCCCCATCAAGCTACCAATGACTTTCTTCACAGAATTGGAAAAAACTACTTTAAAGTTCATATGGAACCAAAAAAGAGCCTGCATCACCAAGTCAATCCTAAGCCAAAAGAACAAAGCTGGAGGCATCACGCTACCTGACTTCAAACTATACTACAAGGCTACAGTAACCAAAACAGCATGGTACTGGTACCAAAACAGAGATATAGATCAATGGAACAGAACAGAGCCCTCAGAAATAATGCCCCATATCTACAACTATCTGATCTTTGACAAATCTGAGAAAAACAAGCAATGGGGAAAGGATTCCCTATTTAATAAATGGTGCTGGGAAAACTGGCTAGCCATATGTAGAAAGCTGAAACTGGATCCCTTCCTTACACCTTATACAAAAATTAATTCAAGATGGATTAAAGACTTAAACGTTAGACCTAAAACCATAAAAACCCTAGAAGAAAACCTAGACATTACCATTCAGGACATAGGCATGGGCAAGGGCTTCTTGTCTAAAACACCAAAAGCAATGGCAATAAAAGCCAAAATTGACAAATGGGATCTAATTAAACTAAAGAGCTTCTGCACAGCAAAAGAAACTACCATCAGATTGAACAGGCAGCCTACAAAATGGGAGAAAATTTTTGCAACATACTCATCTTACAAAGGGCTAATATCCAGAATCTACAATGAACCCAAACAAATTTACAAGAAAAAAACAACCCCATCAAAAAGTGGGCAAGGATATGAACAGACACTTCTCAAAAGAAGACATTTATGCAGCCAGAAGACACATGAAAAAATGCTAATCATCACTGGCCATCAGAGAAATGCAAATCAACACCACAATGACATACCATCTCACACCAGTTAGAATGGCAATCATTAAAAAGTCAGGAAACAACAGGTGCTGGAGTGGATGTGGAGAAATAGGAATACTTTTACACTGTTTGTGGGACTATCAACTAGTTGAACCATTGTGGAAGTCAGTGTGGCGATTCCTCAGGGATCTAGAACTAGAAATACCATTTGACCCAGCCATCCCATTACTGGGTATATACCCAAAGGATTATAAATCATGCTGCTATAAAGACACATGCACACATATGTTTATTGCAGCACTATTCACAATAGCAAACAAAGACTTGGAATCAACCCAAATGTCCAACAATGATAGACTGGATTAAGAAAATGTGGCACATATACACCATGGAATACTATTCAGCCATAAAAAATGATGAGTTCATGTCCTTTGTGGGGACATGGATGAAATTGGAAATCATCATTCTCAGTAAACTATCGCAAGGACAAAAAACCAAACACCGCGTGTTCTCACTCATAGGTGGGAATTGAACAATGAGAACACATGGACACAGGAAGGGGAACATCACACTCTGGGGACTGTTGTGGGGTGGGGGGAAGGGGGAGGGATAGCTATAGGAGATATACCTAATGCTAAATGACGAGTTAATTGGTGCAGCACACCAGCATGGCATATGTATACATATGTAACTAACCTGCACCTTGTGCACATGTACCCTAAAACTTAAAGTATAATAATTAAAAAAACAAAAGCAATGTGAACAAAGACACCGCATATCAGAATCTCTGGGACACAGCTAAAGCAGTGTTTAGAGGGAAAGTTATAGTACTAAATGCCAACAAGACAAAACAGGGAAGATCTAAAATTGACACCGTAACATCACAATTAATAGAACTAGAGAAGCAGGAGCAAACAAATTCAAAAGGTAGCAGAAGACAAGAATTAACTAAGATCAGAGCAGAACTGAAGGAAATAGAGACATATAAACCCATTCAAAAAATCAATGAAGGGAGGAGCTGGTTTTTTTAAAAGATCAACAGAATAGATAGTCCTCTAGCCAGGCTAACAAAGAAGAAAAGAGAGAAGAATCAAATACATGCAATAAAAATGATAAAGGGAATATCACCACTGATCCCACAGAAATACAAACTACCATGAGAGAATACTACAAGCACCTCTATGCAAATAAAGTATAAAATGTAGAAGAAATGGATAAATTCCTGGACATGTACACCATCCCAAGATTAAACCAGAAAGAAGTCAAATCCCTGAATAGAGTAATAACAAGATGTATAATTGAGGCAGTGATTAATAGCCTACCAACCAAAGTCCAGGACTGGATGGATTCACAGCCAAATTCTGCCAGATGTACAAAGAGGAGCTGGTACCATTCCTTCTGAAACTATTCCAAACAATAGAAAAAGAGGGACTCCTCCCTAACTTATTTTATGAGGACAGCATCATCCTGATACCAAACCTGGCAGAGACACAACAAAAAAAGAAAATTTCAGGCCAATATCCCTGGTGAACATCAATGTGAAAATCCTCAATAAAATACTGGCAAACCGAATCCAGCAGCACATCATAAAGCTTATCCACCATGATCAAGTCAGCTTCATCCCTAGGATGCAAGGCTGGTTCAACATATGCAAATCAATAAACACAATCCATCACATAAACAGAATCAATGATAAAAATCACGTGATTATCTCAATAGATGCAGAAAATGACTTTGATAAAATTCAACACCCCTTTATGCTAAAAACTCTCATTAAACTATGTATTGAGGGAACATGTCTCAAAATATTAAGAACTACTTATGAAAAACCCACAGCCAATATCATACTGAATAAGCCAAAACTGGAAGCATGCCCTTTGAAAACTGGCATAAGAAAAGGATGCCCTATCTTATCACTCTGATTCAACATAGTATTGGAAGTTCTGGTGAGGACAATCAGCAAAAGAAAAAAAAATAGCATATTAAAATAGGAAGACAGGAAGTCAAATTATCTATGTTTGCATATGAAATGATTGTATATTTAGAAATCTCAATTGTCTCAGCCCAAAATCTCCTTAAGCTGATAAGCAACTTCAGCAAAGTCTCAGGATACAAAATCAATGTCCAAAAATCGCAGGCATTCCTATACACCAATAATAGACAAACAGAGAGCAAAATCATGAGTGAACTCCCATTCACAATTACTACAAAGAGAATACAATTCCTAGGAATACAATTTATAACAGATGTGAAGGACCTCTTCAAGGAGAACTACAAAACACTGCTCAAAAAATAAGAGAGGACACACACAAATGCCAAAACTTTCCATGCTCATGGACAGGAAGAATCAATGTTGTGAAAATGGCCATAGTTCCCAAAGGAATTTATAGATTTAATGCTATCCCCATGAAGCTGCCATTGACTTTCTTCACAGAATTAGAAAAAAAAAACTACTTTAAATTTCATATGCAACCAAAAAGGAGCCCACATAGCCAAGACCATCCTAAGCAAAAAGAACAAAGCTGGAGGCATCATGCTACCTGACTTCAAACTATACTACAAGGCTACAGTAACCAAAACAGCAGGGTAATAGTACCAAAACAGATATATAGACAAATGGATCAAAACAGAGGCCTCAGAAATAACACTACACATCTAGAACCATCTGATCTTTGACAAACCTGACAAAAACAAGCAATGGGGAAAGGATTCCCTATTTAATAAATGATGTTGGGAAAACTGGCTAGCCATATGCAGAAAACTGAAATTGGACCCCTTCCTTAAACCTTCTACAAAAATTAACTCAAGATGGATGAAAGACTTAAATGTAAACCCTAAAACAATAAAAACCTTAGAAGAAAACCTAGGCAATACCATTCAGGGCATAGGCATGGGCAAAGACTTCTTGAGTAAAACACCAAAGCAATAGCAACAAAAGCCAGAATTGACAAATGGGATCTACTTAAACTAAACTGTTTCTGCACAGCAAAAGAAACTATCATCAGTGTGAACAGACAACCTACAGAATGGGAGAAAATTTTTGCAATCTATCATCTGACAAAGGGCTAATATCCAGAATCTACAAAGAACTTAAACAAATATACAAGAAAAAACAACCCCATCAAAAAGTGGGCAAATGATATGAACAGAGACTTCTCAAAAGAAGACATTTATGCAGCCAACAACAAGCATATGAAGAAAAGCTCATCATCATGGGTCATTAGAGAAATGCAAATCAAAACCACAATGAGATACCATCTCACTCCAGTTAGGATTGCAATCATTAAGAAATCAGGAAACAATAGATGCTGGAGAGGATGTCGAGAAACAGGAACACTTTTACACTGATGGTTGGAGTGTAAATTAGTTCAACCATTGTGGAAGACAGTGTGACAATTCCTCAAGGATCTAGAAGTAGAAATATCATTTAGTCCAGCAATCACATTACTGGATATATACCCAAAGGATTATAAATCATTCTACTATAAAGACTTATGCACACGTATGTTTACTGTGGCACTGTTCACAATAGCAAAGACTTAAAACCAACCCAAAGGCCCATCAGTGATAGACTGAAAAAAGAAAATGTGGCATACATACACCATGGAATACTATGGAGCCATAAAAAAGAATGAGTTCATGTCCTTTGCAGGGACATGGGTGATACTGGAAATCATCATTCTCAGCAAACTAACACAAGAACAGAAAACCAAATACTGCATATTCTAACTCATAAGTGGGAGTTTATCAATAAGAACACATGGTCTAGGGAGGGGAACATCACAAACTGGGGCCTGTCGGGGTTAGGGGGCTGTGGAAGGAATAGCATTAGGAGAAATACCTAATGCAGATGACAGATTGATGGGTGCAGCAAGCTACTATGGGATGTGTATACCTATGTAACAAACCTGCATGTTTTGCACATGTACCCCAGAATTAAAGTATAATAAAAATAAAAAGGTGAGTCTCTTTTTTTTAAAAAAATGGTGAACAAGTTTTGTCTAATTCAAAACTTACTTAAAGATTATGTATTAAACAAGGTAAAAGGAACCAGGAAATTTTAAAGATGTAAAGAAGTTTAAAAAAAAAATTTTTTTATAGAGTCTCACTGTGTCACCCAGGCGGGAGTGCAGTGGCACTATTTCAGCCTGCAACCTCCAACTCCCGGGTTCAAGTGATTCTCCTGCCTCAGTCTCCTGAGTACCTGGGATTACAAGCGCCCACCACCATGTCTGGCTAATTTTTGTGTTTTTAGTAGAGACAGGGTTTCACCATGTTGGCCAAGTTGGTCTCAAACTGCTGACTTCAAGTTATCCTCACACTTCAGCCTCCCAAAGACTGGGATTACAGATTACAAGTGTAAGCCACCACACACAGCCCTGAGGTTTTTTTTATTGTTTTTTTTAAAGGTAAAATGCTTAAAGAGAAATACTTTTATATAAGAAAGTATCTTGTATGCTAAATTTAGTCCTAAAATAAAGTAACTGGTTCTTTAAAAAAGACAGATGTTCAGGACAAACCAGAAAGTCTGGGCATGTCATGAATGGTCAGTGTAAGTCTCAATAAGAAGATTTTATACATATATATATATATATATGACATATATTTGACAAACAAAAACTTTTATATAATCAATTTGTCATATTATTAAGTTGTGGTTTGCTTAGGAAAAAAACTGATAATTTTTAAAATTAAGCTTATTACATCCATGTATCTTCCTGTATGTGCTTTTAAAGTCCTTGTAACATTTAGTTTGAGGGCTTTAACTCCTGGGTCTAAAATGAATACCAAGCCCTGCTAAATCTTAAACACTTACAGCAATTAAATAATCATATTCAGTCCCCATAGAGATGCCAGACAAATAAACTGCATTCCTGAGACACAGGGCAAGAAATTAAAGCTATTCAGCTCCTCAAGGCCCAAGGAATCTTGTGGAAGAGGTGAATATGTAAGATTGTAAGGCTGAATTTTGAAAGATAAAATAAATTTAGTTTCCCTATAAATTAATCATTAGTGTCAAAGGCACACTGATGCAAAACCAGTGTATAAACCCCTGTGTCAGATTAACAAAGCTTTCTTGCATCATTAACCAACTGCTTAATAAAGGCTATAAAGGTTATAAAAGGCTTATGGAAATTATATTTTATAATCAAGATGAAATTGTATAGATTGTTTACAAAATTCTGAAAAACAAATGTAACTGGCTTCATGCTGTTTTTATTAGGGCTTCTTGTTTAGAAAATTAAGTCTCCTCTCTCAAAGTACAGAGATTTTTGCTTTTTATTCAAATCCTTGAATTATCACTTTGGTTACATAAATGACTTTACACTGAACTGTAATCCTATTTTGTAACATCAAATGTTTTAAACCTTTTATATTTGACAAAATTTCCAAAATCAAATTACAACTATGTCTTTTCTAACCTAATTAATCCTTTAAGACAGTAGCTTCCCCAATGTCCAAAAATAACATAATTTGGCTTATTTGGTATAAAAATTACACAGGAAGCACTGTCAAATATGGAATTGTGTTTGGTTTTCTTTGGATCGTATTTGTAGAAATATGTTATTGGTATGTGTTCCAAAATCTGGGAAACTCATGTAATTCTGATATAACTTAGTGTACACTATCAGTAATAATGATAATTGTTATGTTAAAATTATTGTGTGCCACAGAGTTAACAAATTTCCTTGACAATTGTGTCTTTTGACTTTGGGTGCCTTAAAATTTTTTTTTTTTTTTTACCCATGGACAACTGTTGTCTTATTTTAGTCCTCTTTAGAAAGTGGTTTTTATACTCAGCCATGAAACTCCAACAGGTACTCTTAAATGCAGCTTTATGATAACTTTGGAGATTGTGACATCAGAATAAAGGAAAAACATTAAGGACTCACAAATCTAAAATGTTCATGGGTATCAAGCAGAACAGGAATTAACTGCATGGACTGAACCAATCTTTTTGACATATTGGTTAAAGTGTTTGCTGATTCTTTGTTTTGTTTTTCAGAGATTTAAGACTTTTCTTTTGAGCTACTGACAGCATTTAACCATTTAGAATACTCCTATGAACAAATTTTGGAGCACATTTGTTTCTCTCTACCCAGTTTCTCCAGAATTTGGAAACTATTTGTAAGTATTCTTAATTTATGACAATACAGTTATTTGCATAAGTGCAATAAGAATTTGTTTCACTTGTAACAGGACACATTTGGAGAAACTGGTTATTTTACCAAGGCTTTGACTGGAATGGTGTGCTTTCATTTAAGGAATCAAACTTGGCTTATGAAGCCAATAAAGCTCTTGATAAAACTGGCCTAATATTTTGTATACACATTCCTACACAAGGTTTCTGACCTGTGGTAAGTAAAAAATGCCACTTTCTGGCAGGTGCAGAAGTCACAGGTTTATCTCAGAACCTCAAGGGCAGAAGAAATTCACCCAACTCATAGGTATTTGATGGCACAAATCCATGGCCTGGATTTGCTTTAAAAAAGTCTTATCTGAGATTCCTCCTATGGAACAAAGTTCCATCAATTCTCATTTTAAAGCCTATATAAAAAATAATTATACTTGTTGCACTGTACACAAATAATTAGGCCAAGTATAATAAGCAAACCAATTCTATCATAATTTGTCTTTAGTAAAATGGTAAATTGGAGAGAGTAAAAAAAAATATGTTTCAAAATGATAGTAAACCTGTTGTTATATTCTAATCTTGCCTAATGTTTTTTTTTCTTCAATTTTTATTTTCTACAGTTTGGACTGAATTCTAATTTTTCTTGGCTACAAGTTTTCAAAATAATGTTTTCATTTTTTTTCCTTCTTTTTCCCCCCACTTTTTCCTAATTTGGAATCACTGAAAACTAAGACATGCTTTCCTAAAACTTTATGAACTGAAGCCAGACAACTTGAACTTCAGAATAAAATAACAGCAACATATTTACATACATAAGCCACTTTCATCACTGCCAACTAATGTGTAGGCTTCAGAGTAATGTGGCCTGTATTGATTTTTCTAGGATTGTTCTTTTGTTTGTTTGTTTGTTTGTTTTCTCCCTTCTTCCCCGCTATTTTCTCTTCATAGGACATGAGTCTTCACAACCTGCTAAAAATGAACTTTCAGGACCTACCCATCTAGGAATAAGCCATCCTAGCCATGAGAGATCAGAGACCAGAGACTCATTTTCTTGTAAAATGCTTTCTCCAAAAGATTTTTAAAAAGAAAAGGGGGGAAATGTGAAAAGAAAATATTTTGGGCCCTCAAAATTCCTAAGGAAAACTCAAGCTAGAAACTGCTTAAGGCAATCCTGACTCCTATTCTATTCAAAGTTAACCCTCTCCTCACTGAGATGGATGCATATCTGATTGCCTCCATTGGAAAGGCTAATCAGAAACTCAAAAGAATGCAACTCTTTGTGTCTCACCTATCCGCCACCTGGAAGCTCCCTCCTGTTTCCAGTTTTCCTGACTTTGCTTCACGTTATCCCACCTTTCCAGACTGCACCAATGTACTTCTTACATATTAACTGATGTCTCATGTTTCCCTTAAAATGTATAAAACCAAGCTGTGCCCTGACCATCTTGCGCACATGTTGTCAGGACATCCTGAGGCTGTGTCACAGGTGCATCCTCAACCTTGGCAAAATAAACTTTCTAAATTAACTGAGAGCTGTCTCAGATTTTCTGGATTCACAATGTCAAGCTGTGTCATACTTGGATATTCAGTGAAAGCTTCTTAAAAATGTTGACTGAGTTGAGTCTTCAAAAATTTTCCAACTTACTAAAAGAAGGAGAGACTATCCCAGAAAATATTATTATGCTTTTCCTTTAGACTTGCAAATATTTCTCTTAACTTTATTGTCTTGATATCTTAAGCATGACCTTGGACAACAAACTGTAGCAGTCTTGACAACTGATAGTTTATACAAGTGTTTATAACATCAGCATCTCCTAAAATAAAAAGTCTGAGATTTTACAAATAAGTAAATTCCTTTCTGTTTCAAAGCTCTTTAATAGTCACAAAATAATATCTCTTCTTAGAACTTGTAGCAAGGAGTTAGCAGCAGAGTTGATTGCTCTTTTTGTTGATTGATTGATTGATAGACTTTATCATGGTCATAATTAACAAACAAATAAAACTAGAATAGAATCTGAGGGTCACCTTCTCACTCTAATTGAATTTTATCTTGACAAATATCTAATTAGTGCTTCAAATTATGACTCAGTCTTTATTCTTCTATGAACTCATGGTTTAAAATTGGGCTCAGTCAAGTAAACAAGTCAGGGTGACACTCCTGATTAGCTTCAATAAGTAAAAGTATTCACAAAAAAGATGCATAAATGTATAAAGAGAAAAATTAATTTTTTTGTAGGTAAAGTGTCAAAAAATCTTGTTTAAACTGTTCTTTTGTTCTCTCAAATCTGTGTTCAATCACATTTAGAAACTTGCAAACCCAAAAGAAAAGGAAGAAAGTATATTCAAGACAGCAGTAATATCTACAAAATCTCAGAGACATGAAATAAGCATCGCTCATATTCTTTAGCATCAAGTGCAATAAGATGTGAAGTAAAATAATGATTACCTTAATTCACATTTAACGTGTCCAGTAATTTGATAATTCGGTCCCATCACCATCAGTTACTAAAAATGTGAATGTGCACAGGTTATTTAGTCCCACTGAGTGAGTCCCAAATACATATTAATAAGCTGGGGAAAATAGAATGGAATTGCTCAGGAAATTTAAGACAATAATCCATGTTAGGCTTCATGCAGGCCTGATACATAGTAAGTGATTACTAAATATAAGTAAGTTACTATTATCATCATCAACACTATCAGATATATTCAAACCTCATTATTCATATGTAATCTACTCAACGTATGTGTACATTCCTATGTAGCTAGCATTCTCATTTTCATCTCTGGCATTAGACTCCTACTCTGACTAGGAGGATTCCTTGCTCCCCTGCATTCTGTCTGCATTCTTTACCACTATGATACAGTAATAAAAGCAGCTACCTTTACAATTTAGAGGGAACAAACAAAACAGTCTTCATGATAGGGTCTTTCTGTATGTATAAGCATTAGCAAGGTTTACTATGAGCCCCTAAGATGATAAAATATCTATTTCCAAGGGTTGTTATGGCCACAGTCAGGAATTCTTTGTTAAGTCATCTCCATTGAAAGCTCAGTCCTCTGGTAATTTTTATATTTGTCCCTCTCTCCCTCTTCCCTCATCCATGTCAATATTTTCATTTCTCTTCTAGGAATAACATATTTTTTTCTACTTACTAATGCAGAATAATGTACCTTTCTCATGGTCATATTTCTAATTAAAGCTCTAGGCCACTTTGCAGATCCAAACACCTAAAAGACTCAATTGAATAAAAGAAGAGTAATTCTATTTTTCTTTAGTTGCTAACATTACTTTCATGAAAGAAGACTGTCTTAGTTAGCTAGGACTGCTATAACAAATTACCAGAGACTGGATGGATTAAGCAACAGATATTTATTTCTCACAGTTGTAGATGATAAAAAGTCCAAAATCAAAATGCCAGGAGACTTGGCTCTTTGTGAGAGACTCTTTCTGGTTTGTAGAAGACTGCCTCCTTGTTGTATCTTCACATGGCATAGAAAGAGAGAGAGCTCTGTTCTCTTATTCTTCATATAAAGTTTCCACCTTCATGACCTGTCTAAACCTAATTACATACCAAAAGCCTTTTCTAATAACATTACATGGTGGGGTATGGTTCAATGTATGAATTTCAGGGGTACGCATTTGCTTTATGCCAAAGTGTTATCCTTTTTAAAGGGCAATTATATATTCTGAATAGCACCTATTAGCAATATCCAAGATGTAGAAAAAAATGAAGATAACTTGCCATTAAGCTGTCCTTGTTGTAGGATGTACCTTAAAGCGAGCCCAGGCTCTAGGCTCTCCAGAGCCCTAGGTTTGCCTAATCTTTAGATTTCCCTAAGAGCTGAGCACAGCATTAAATATGTTTTTAAAAAAGAGATTAAGAATATGCTAAAACATAAAGCTGTAAATTGCCATAGACATTTTTTCACCTACTCTATAATAATAATATATTTGCATATAACTTGTATAATATCTAAAACAAATGAATACTGATGTCTTTTTTTTCCAAATATATTGGTAATTTTAATAAACGTTAACAATCAAAATAAAAATGGGACAATGTACAAATACATTTGTATTTTAGGTTTTTTTTTTACAATTTCTCTTGTGTTTATTTTTATTATTATACTTTAAGTTCTAGGGTACATGTGCACAACGTGCAGGTTTGTTACATATGTATACATGTGCCATGTTGGTGTGCTGCACCAATTAACTCGTCATTTACATTACATATTTCTCCCAATGCTAGCCCTTCCTGCTCCCCCCACCCCACGACAGACTCCGGTGTGTGATGTTCCCCACCCTGTGTCCACGTGTTCTCATTGTTCAACTCCCACCCATGAGTGAGAACATGCGGTGTTTGTTTTTCTGTCCTTGTGATAGTTTGCTCCTAGTTCTTTCCATTCCAACACAATCACTCTCCACTGTTGTATAACTTTTGGCTAGTCTTAAAACATACCACTAGGTTCAAACCTTAAAACATACCACGTAGCCAAAAGTTATACAACAACAGAGAGTAACTGTGTTGGAATGGAAAGAACTAGAGTTACTTAAAGAACAGCTATACATTTGTCATCTTACTATGTGTCCTTAGGCACAATCCATCACTTTTCAGAGCCTTCTCTTCCTACGTGTACACTAGGCATAATATATACTTCACAGGTATTTGGGATGATTGTTTACAGAGAATGAAATGTAGCTAGCACAGTGTCTCATTTATATATTAATAGAATAAGAATATCTCTATAAAATTGTGACTAAAATTTACTATTGGTATATGAACACAACCCAAATTATTAAGTCCACTAATAGGGCTGTCCAATTTATGGAGGGTGGCCTTGGTTCCTTTTTTTAGGCATAGCATGCATTTTCAAACACTGCCTTCAGTTTTATAATAGAAAAGGTTAGTATTACTTGGGTGAACATGAGATGTATTATCTTTAGCAATTAGATTCACAAGATTCTTTGCTATTGGCACCATTCCCTGAAAATAATTAAGGTGACAAAACACCCATTTGGATGTACTAGTAATAAGTTGGGAGGACTAGATACATAGTTGAGCTGGGATTAGGGGATTTTATCTCATTCTGTGTATATTATAGTACCTAGCATATTTTTGATAATGAATATTAATAATGAGAACTATAATAATTTCAATTTAGTGTTCTATGTAGAGTACAGACATAGCAGAAATTTCTGCTGAACTTTTTCTCCTAATGCTAATTTTGAGTATTACTCCCAATTTACCCATGCTATTGACTGAATCTGTGTTCTTCAGCAAATTTTATTTAACATCTCTGTACCTATGATTCCATCTATAAAATGGGGAGTTGACATGAAGGAAAAAATGTTAAGGGCAGCCAGAGAGAAAGGTCGGGTTACCCACAAAGGGAAGCCCATCAGACTAATAGCGGATCTCTCGGCAGAAACTCTGCAAGCCAGAAGAGAGTGGGGGCCAATATTCAACATTCTTAAAGAAAAGAATTTTCAACCCAGAATTTCATATCCAGCCAAACTAAGCTTCATAAGTGGAGGAGAAATAAAATACTTTGCAGACAAGCAAATGCTGAGAGATTTAGTCACCACCAGGCCTGCCCTAAAAGAGCTCCTGAAGGAAGCACTAAACATGGAAAGGAACAACCAGTACCAGCCACTGCAAAATCATGCCAAATTGTAAAGACCATCGAGGCTAGGGAGAAACTGCATCAACTAATGAGCAAAATAACCAGCTAACATCATAATGACAGGATCAAATTCACACATAACAATATTAACTTTAAATGTAAATGGACTAAATGCTCCAATTAAAAGACACAGACTGGCACGTTGGATAAAGAGTCAAGACCCATCAGTGTGCTGTATTCAGGAAACCCATCTCACATGCAGAGACACACATAGGCTCAAAATAAAAGGATGGAGGAAGAGCTATCAAGCAAATGGAAAACAAAAAAAGGCAGGGGTTGCAATCCTAGTCTCTGATAAAACAGACTTTAAACCAACAAAGATCAAAAGAGACAAAGAAGGCCATTACATAATGGTAAAGGGATCAATTCAACAAGAACAGCTAACTATCCTAAATATATATGCACCCAATACAGGAGCACCCAGATTCATAAAGCAAGTCCTGAGTGACCTACAAAGAGACTTAGACTCCCACACAATAATAATGGGAGACTTTAACACCCCACTGTCAACATTAGACAGATCAACGAGACAGAAAGTTAACAAGGATACCCAGGAATTGAACTCAGCTCTGCACCAAGCAGGACCTAATAGACATCTACAGAATTCTCCACCCCAAATCAACAGAATATACATTTTTTTCAGCACCACACCACACCTACTCCAAAACTGACCACATAGTTGGAAGTAAAGCTCTCCTCAGCAAATGTAAAAGAACAGAAATTATAACAAACTATCTCTCAGACCACAGTGCAATCAAACTAGAACTCAGGATTAAGAAACTCACTCAAAACCACTCAACTACATGGAAACTGAACAACCTGCTCCTGAATGACTACTGGGTACATAACGAAATGAAGGCAGAAATAAAGATGTTCTTTGAGACCAACGAGAACAAAGACACAACATACCAGAATCTCTGGGACACATTCAAAGCAGTGTGTAAAGGGAAATTTATAGCACTAAATGCCCACAAGAGAAAGCAGGAAAGATCCAAAATTGACACCCTAACATCACAATTAAAAGAACTAGAAAAGCAAGAGCAAACACATTCAAAAGCTGGCAGAAGGCAAGAAATAACTAAAATCAGAGCAGAACTGAAGGAAATAGAGACACAAAAAACCCATCAAAAAATTAATGAATCCAGGAGCTGGTTTTTTGAAAGGATCAACAAGATTGATAGACCGCTAGCAAGACTAATGAAGAAAAAAAGAGAGAAGAATCAAATAGACGCAATAAAAAATGATAAAGGGGATATCACCACTGATCCCACAGAAATACAAACTACCATCAGAGAATACTACAAACACCTCTACACAAATAAACTAGAAAATCTAGAAGAAATGGATAAATTCCTTGACACATACACTCTCCCAAGACTAAACCAGGAAGAAGTTGAATCTCTGAATAGAGCAATTACACGATCTGAAATTGTGGCAATAATCAATAGCTTACCAACCAAAAAGAGTCCAGGACCAGATGGATTCACAGCTGAATTCTACCAGAGGTACAAGGAGGAACTGGTACCATTCCTTCTGAAACTTCTCCAATCAGTAGAAAAAGAGGGAATCCTCCATAACTCATTTTATGAGGCCAGCATCATCCTGATACCAAAGCCGGGCAGAGACACAACCAAAAAAGAGAATTTTAGACCAGTATCCTTGATGAACATTGATGTAAAAATCCTCAATAAAATACTGGCAAACCGAATCCAGCAGCACATCGAAAAGCTTATCCACCATGATCAAGTGGGCTTCATCCCTGGGATGCAAGGCTGGTTCAATATACACAAATCAATAAATGTAATCCAGCATATAAACAGAACCAAAGACAAAAACCACGATTATCTCAATAGATGCAGAAAAGGCCTTTGACAAAATTCAACAACCCTTCATGCTAAAAACTCTCAATAAATTAGGTATTGATGGGATGTATCTCAAAATAATAAGAGCTATCTATGACAAACCCACAGCCAATATCTTACTGAATGGGCAAAAACTGGAAGCATTCCCTTTGAAAAGTGGCACAAGACAGGGATGCCCTCTCTCACCACTCCTATTCAACATAGTGTTGGAAGTTCTGGCCAGGGCAATTAGGCAGGAGAAGGAAATAAAGGGTATTCAATTAGGAAAAGAGGAAGTCAAATTGTCCCTGTTTGCAGATGACATGATTGTGTATCTAGAAACCCCTTTGTCTCAGCCCAAAATCTCCTTAAGCTGATAAGCGACTTCAGCAAAATCTCAGGATACAAAATCAATGTACAAAAATCACAAGCATTCTTATACACCAATAACAGAGAGCCAAATCATGAGTGAACTCCCATTCACAATTGCTTCAAAGATAATAAAATACCTAGGAATCCAACTTACAAGGGACGTGAAGGACCTCTTCAAGGAGAACTACAAACCACTGCTCAGTGAAATAAAAGAGGATACAAAGAAACGGGAGAACATTCCATGCTCATGGGTAGGAAGAATCAATATCGTGAAAATGGCCATACTGCCCAAGGTAATTTATAGATTCAATGCCATCCCCATCAAGTTACCAATGACTTTCTTCACAGAATTGGAAAAAACTACTTTAAAGTTCATATGGAACCAAAAAAGAGCCCACATCGCCAAGTCAATCCTAAGCCAAAAGAACAAAGCTGGAGGCATCACGCTACTGATGTGTTTTAATAAATGCCACTGATATGATAGTTAACTTGTGCTCTGATTAGGAAAATTCCTTTTCCTTATGCTCAGGATATAATTTCATACATTTTCCATAAGAATGATTTAAGCAAATCTATTAACATCTATTAGTAAATGATAGTCTTAATTTGTAGATTATTCTCCCCAAAATAGTTCACATGGAAAACTATTTATAGATATAAAATCTTTAACCTAGTAAAACAAGCTCTATAATAAACTCAAAGCACAACCACCTCTTCCAGAGAATCAACTTAATATTTTCACTGATCAAGGAACATTAATTAAAAACCTGCTAAGGTCTGGGAACAATTATAGGCATTGTAACTTAGTGATTAAGAATAAAGACACTAGAGGCAGACTGCCTGAGTTTGAATTATGTATCCTAAATGTACCAGATTGTGAGATCTTGAGGAATTTACCTAACTTATCTGTCCAGCTTCTCAACCGTAAAATAGTGATGATGATGATAATATATATTTATATTGTTGTTATGAGAGCTGAATTAGTTAATGTAAATTTATGTTTATAAATGCATTTTTTATTATTAATTATGATTCAGTAGTGAAGAAAAATAAAGACATCTATTTTCAGGGAGCTTACACTCTACAGAAGAGAAAGAGTAATGAAGTAAACAAATAGAACATTTGCAGTAGTAATAACTGCTGTGCTAAGAATTACACAGCCATGTAGTAGGGAGGGAATGGTTATATATTTTTGACTCTTACTAGAGGAGGCTTCTCTGGGCAGGTGACAATTAAGCTAAAATTTTAATGACAATAATGCCAGTATAAGGAGTTTAAATACTATTCTGTATAAATGGGAAGACATGGCAGGGTTTAAGGTTGAAGGAAGAGAAAGAAATATGAGGCTATGAACTGACGTCGTATATAAAAATTACCTGAGTTTTTATGTGGAAATTATAGGGAGGCAATTATAGAAGCATTGATGGATTAGACAAAGGTGGTAACGTCAGATATCAGCCAAATAGTTAATTTTAAGATATATTTTGTGGTTTCATTGGATATACTTTTTAGAAGACTCCAACAGCCTTTTTTTAACTGGACATCTTTTTTAAGCACAAAATATGAAACAAATAAATAAAAGTTAAAACAGAAACATTCATGAGGCCTAAATGAATCAGGTATTTTCAAATATTTTATTCTACTCATTTAAATATGTTAACATTATCAAAAACAGGTCAATTTTCCATGTAATGAAAATCTTAAAGGGAAAAAGAACATTCCGTACAACTAAACTCTGTGTAGAAGAAAAGGCGACAATAATTGCTAAGATAACTCTTAAAAAGAATAATGAGATCACATGCGTCTTTTACCCAGTTTCTCCCAATGGTTACATTTTACATAATTATGGTCACCAGAAATTTGATCTCAGAACCATGTGTGTGTACGTAATTATATGTTTTTTAATCACATGTCTAATTCTATGATATCAGCATTGCAATCAAAATACAGCGGTATTTCATCACCACAAAGAAGTCCTTCATGCTAGATATATCTCTTTACATTTTCCTGTTAGCACTGCTTTAGCTGAGTCCCACAACTTTTGATATGTTGTGTTTTTAATTTCATTACGTTCAACATATTTTTAAAAACCTTTTCTTTTGTCTTAGTCCTGGATGCTATAACAATACCGTAAACTCTCAAACAACTTTATTTCCTACAGTTCTGGAGGCTGGAAGTCCACAATCAAAGTGTCATGTTGTCAGGTTGTGGTGAGGGCCCTCTTTTGGGTGTAGATTGCTGACTTTTCTGTATGTGTTCACATGGCAGAAAGAGATTGAGCTAGCTCTTGGATCCTTTCTTATAAGGGCACCAATCCCAATACAAAGGCTCTACTCTCATGACATAATTATCTCTCAAAGACTCTACCTCCAAATATTATCACATTAGGGGATAGATTTTAACACATGAATTTGGGGGGAACACATTCAGTCCATAACATCTCTTGAGTCTTCTAGGACCCATAGGTTATTTTGAAAGTGGCTTGTTCAGTTCCAAGTATTTGAAGATTTTTTTTTTTCTGTTATCTTTAACATACTGATTTCTAGATAGATCCCATTGTGCTCAGAGAACACTCCCTCTGTGATTTCAATTATCTTAAATTTGTTGAGATTTTATGACTTACTTTGGATGTCATCTGTCTTGGTATGTATTCTGTGGGGGGTGGGGGGTGCTTGAAAAATGGGTATTCTGCTATTATAGAATGTCAAAATATCAACTGTAATAAACAAGAAAAATAATCCTAGTCTTTTATTTAAGGGCCCTCTTTATTCCATCTCAACAGTCCCTTCTCCGAAGGGGAAAGAAATGCAGCTCACAAGAGCCCATTAAAAAACTAAAACAAGACAAAATAAAACAAAAACTACCCCCTGCCAATCTGCACACTGTTACTTCTTTTGTTTTCCCAATCTTATTTCTTCTTTTTTATAATAAAAAATTTCAAAGCAATTATCTGCTTTCTTACTTCCCCTTGACTTTGCCTATGTTTAGTTTTACTTTCTATGATTGTCCATCAACAATCAGGCACAAACCATTCTGAACTTCCTCTTCACACTTACTCAAGTGGTAAAGCTGCTGTTTACAAAGTTGCAAACTAGAAAGTGCTAAATTGATGTTGTACATTTGCAAGCATTCACTTTGAATAAAAAAGACGCAAAAGAAGACAGGTGAGGCATCTTGGGAAGTGATGTGGGAGCAATTATTCTTTTTAAAATGTTTTGTCTATATATAGTGTGCACACCATCACTCATAGCTTGTCTTCTCTGAATGTGAGTTCTGACATCCTGTTGTTTGCTGTGCCACTTAATTACAGTGAATAATGAAGAGATTTTAAAGCCATACTGTCACAGTTAATAGGCTGAATAATTAAAGTAATAGGAGAGTTGGTTTTCCTTATGCACAATCCATTTGGTCTTCTAACACCATTGTTTAGATTTTGCTACAAAACGATTTACTTCATCAGAATTTAGTGCTGCATTATTTTAGAAGCCTGACTTTACCATTGTGTTAAGCACAAGAACAATATGAGGAATTAACCTTTAAGAATTGCCTGGAAATAACTTATTAAGGCATATAGTTATAGCTTTATGCTTCCCCTAGACCTTCTCCTTACCCTCTTCATTGGGATTGGAGTGAGAAATTTATTAGTCTGAAGCAATATTTAGTTGATAATGCATTCATTGAACAATTATGATTTAACAGATATATTTTTGAAAGGGCCATACTTAGTTTCATATGGGTGAATAGGCCTAGGCTAGAGATGAAACATAAGCAGAAATTATTTTCCTTGTCATGCTTAAAAAAAGAGAACAAAAGCATAGAAATCAAAAAGTATCTGGCACTGAGAGATTGGTGAGGGCAAGCGTTGTTAAGATTAAGAAAGGCTCATTGGTGCTAAGCCAAAGGGTAGTTTGGGGTCATATTAGGAAGAGTTCTTAATGTCAAATAAGAATATGCAATTTATCTTGAGGAGAACTTCAGGACCAGAGAAGGTTTGAGCAGGAATGTGGCCTCATACAAGTCATATTACAAAGATTAAAAAAGGTTAAAGAAGATTAAATTCTAAAGTATGAACTTGATACATGAGGATGTATAATAGTTAATTTCAAATCTTTCAGTGATGAATTACTCATACTTAACCTGACATGTTTAATATTGTTGAGGCAGTAGATTTATATAGTGGAAACTTTCCTAGAATAAAATCAAATGACTGGAAGTGATGTCACCGTACTCATCTTAGTTTCCTCATTCTAAAAATTATGCCTGCCCTGTCTTCCTCATAGGGTGACAGTCAGGATCATAATGGGATTTTGACTGATGATCCCATAAAACAAAACCAATATCACCTGCTGAGCACACAAACCAAAGTTTCTGCTTAACACAGTGAAGAGCCCACTTGGGAAAGACCTTTGTTGGGAAAGAAAAGTCAAGGATAGGACATTTGTTTTCAAAGTAAGGTTTTAATAGGAGGGCCTGATTATAATTAAGTAAAATTTGTGATATAATAATTTAGGATGAATGCACACAATGAGGCATGATTTGAAAATGAATATTTTATAATAAATAGTCATTTTATAAATCTGGTTTAGTAATCTATTTTTCTGAAAAGGAAGCCTCTGAAACAAATAATAAAGTTACTTCCAACATCATCTTCCCGAGAAAGAATTTCCTAGAATAGTAACGTCATACTCATGCAAAAACAGTTGTAAATTAATTTTTGTTTTCGTTTTCTTTTTCTTTTCTTAGTAGCCAAGCTTGATTACTAAGCTGTGTGGCTTCAGTTCCTAGTGAGTACAGTCAGAAAGGATTGTATTAGAGAAATCCAGGTGATTCCTTTAGGTTTCCTTGAGCCTTTAAGAGACATGGATGCGGTTTCAGACCTCCTGAGGAAGCACGGGGTGTGACTATGTTCCTCAAACATGTCTTCCCTGTTCATAATTGGTTGAAACAGTAATTGGCCAGGACCAGAGACAGCCACGCCACACTTGCAATTTGTGATTTATGGCCTGATGCTTAAAGGAGAGCTAAATAGTTTTATTGCTCTGGAATTTAAAATGAGGAAACTGAAAGAAAAGCATATTTGGAAGTGAGATCGAATTATTTTTAGGAATATCTTGAAGCAGATTATGGGTAAAGGGTATCATTGTAAGTCGAACATTTGGCAAGAAAGGTAATGAGGGAGCAGAAATTATGAGAAAGCCACCAAGCAGAAGTAAAATAGAAAGATGAGAACACATACAGAGAGAATCAGAGATGCCATAAGATAGAAAACACTGAGCTCATTAAAGAGAAAATACTCAGCTCGTTAGAGAGAGAAGAGCGTGTTTAGTGTGAAGGACGTTCTCCTCCTTGGTTCATCTGTCAAAGAACGGCAGTGCCCTCTGTTACACAGTAGACAAGACTGACCTCTCCTTCCTTTTCCCCCCTCTCCTCTTAATGTCCCTTTTGTCATGTAGTATCATATATATGAATATACCTCTTCATATTCACAGATTCTAGTGATTGTGTAGAGCATCTTTGGGAAGTCATTTTAGAAATTCTGGGCCAAAGAGGGGGTGTTAAAAGCCATTTAGTTTTGTTACTTCTTCCTAACCACATTGAAGATGTACCCCTCTGCAAGCCAAATGGAAAGAGATAAAATAGATATAATCTGAACAAATGAACATTTTTGAAGTTTTTTTGTTTTGTTTTGTTTTTGTTTTTGCTTTATTTTTGAGATGGAGTCTCGCTCTGTCGCCCAGGCTGGAGTGCAGTGGCGCGATCTCGGCTCACCACAAGCTCCGCCTCCTGGGTTCACGCCATTCTCCTGCCTCAGCCTCCCAAATAGCTGGGACTACAGGCACCCACCACCACGCCCGGCTAATTTTTTGTATTTTTAGTAGAGACTATGGGGTTTCACGGTGTTAGCCAGGATGGTCTCGATCTCCTGACCTCGTGATCTGCCCGCCTCGGCCTCCCAAAGTGCTGGGATTACAGGTGTGAGCCACCCTGCCCAGCCAAAGTTTTAATACTATTGTCCCAAATTAGTCTTAATTAAGAGAACTAAGAGATATGAGAGAATAAAACTATACTGGATGTCTACCCTCTTCAGAAAACAAATATAACGTATGACATACTACAAAAACTAAATGCTGAAAGCACATGAGAATGGACAAAATAGGCAAATTCCGGTGGAGAAAGCATTACAACCTCGCTTGGAAAAAGTAAGACAAGGAGTTATACCTGTAAAATCTCATCTCTGTCACTTATAATCTTGGGCTAATGGCAGTGCATGCAGCATGCACAATAATGGCTGTATTGCAGATGGAAAACCTGTAATCTTTCTGGTCAAAGGAGGCAGAAGTGGGAAGGCAGGAAGCTCTGTCTCTGAACACTACAGAGAGTGAAAGAATAACAGAATAGAAAGAACCAGAGAAGGGATTCCCAAAACTGGTTCGTTGATATTTCTGACTGGTTCCTGAGCCACATATATACGGAAAAAACTCAAAGCAGTTGATCGAAATATATTACCTCATGAAAGGACTTCTGCTCATGAAGCAGAGTTTCCAGTGCACGTTCTCCCAAATCACCATCATCATTATCGTCATCATTATCACCATGTGATAAAATTAAGGAAACAGTAATCATGAGAGAAAAATGAAAGAGATTCAGAAAGTTGTGGAGATGAATCAAAAGTACAAAGTACAGAAACCCTGAGAGTCAAGATTTTAAAAATGCTATAATCAGTGGCCAGGCATGGTAGCTCACGCCTGCAATCCCAGCACTTTGAGAGACAGAGGCAGGCAGATCACCTGAGGTCTCTTGACCTCAGAGACCAGCCTGGCCAACATGGTGAAACCCGGCCTCTACTAAAAATACAAAAATTAGTTGGACGCAATGGCACACGCCTGTAATCCCAGCTACTCTGGAGACAGGCCGGAGAATCGCTTGAACCTGGGAGGCTGAGGCTGCAGTGAGGCGAGATCGTGCCATTGCACTCCAGCCTGGGCGACAGAGTGAGACTCTGTCTCAAAATCAATAAAAAATTAAAAATAAAAAAAATACAAAAGCTGTAGCCAAACCCAAATATGTAAACAGAGATTGTCAGAATTCACAGAAAGTTACTGTTAGTAAGAAATGTACTTTAATATTGAGAATAATAACTGGAAAGTAAATTGATAGAGTAAGATATCCATGAAATAAGTAAACATAAGAAGAATACAGTGGAAAACATGAAATTTAATAATTACTCAGCCAGAGAGAAGAATATGACAATAAAAAAGAGAAGACCAAATTATTACTATCTGAAATTAAAAAGGTGTCATAGAAGATAATATGTGAAATACATGCACAAGTTCATGCAAATGAAACTGACAACTAGATGAAACAGATAATTTATTGAAAGAAACAAGTTACCGAAACTGATTTAAGAAGAAGTGGAAAGCCTGAATACCTATGTATCAATTTAAAAAATTGAATCCATAATTTAAAAATCTTTCTACAAAGGAAACTCAAGTCTCAAATGGCTTCACTGTTGAATGCCGTCTACATTTAAGAAAAAGAGGAAACAAATTCTCTACAAGTTCTTTCACAAAACAGGGAGAAAATACTTCCCATTTCATTGTATGCAACTAGCATTAATATCAATCTAAAACTGGATAAAGTCATAACAACAACAAAAAAGAAAATAGCAGACCAATATCCCCTATGAGTTAGGAGGCAAAAATTCTTACTAATATATTAAAAAATTAATTCAACAATATGTACAAATGGTAATGCACAAAGACCCAGTGGAGTTTATGCTGGGAAAGCAAGGTGTATTGAGGTAACACAACACCCCAAATTTAAAGAGCAAAAGCATACAAACACTTCACAAAATAAAGTAGATAAATGGCCAACTTGAACTAACGGACATTTAGAGAACGCATCATTGGTAAACAGAAAAATACACACTATTTTTAAGTGCATATGAAATATATACTGAGATCAATTATATTATACGTTATAAAACAAGTCTCAATAAATTAAAAATATTCAAACCATTCAACATATGTTTTCTAAATTCAATTACTAACTTAGAAATCAATAGATATATATCTGGAAAATCTTCAAATATTTGAAATCCAACTAATGCACTTCTAAATAAAATCAAGAAATCAACAAAAAAATGAAAATAAAAGTAGAATGTATTTTGACTTAAAATGTGAACCAAAGCTAAAGCATTGCTTAGAATAAGCTGATATCAATAAACACATATAAAAGGAAAAAAATCAATTTCATAGGTTTTCTTTCACCTTAATAAACTAGAAATTGAGTAAATTAAAAGCAAAGTAAACATTAGAAAGTAATAAAGATGGGAAATTATTAAAATAGAAAAACAAAAATAAAGACAGAAAATCAATAAGTCAAAAATTTATTTGAAAAGATTAAAAATCCTGATAAAACACTATCTAGGAGTAATCATTAAACAATAAAACACAAATAATAACAGAAGAATATTTGTATATTAAACTATACACTTCTAAATGTTGCATGGTCCAGGAGGAAGTCACAAGAGAAAAAAATATTTTTAATTAAGTGAAAAATTTTTAAATATATCAAAAATTCTGGAGGCTGCTTAAGCTTTGCTTTGAAAAGAACCTATGCTATTAAATAGCTACATTAGAAAAGGAGAATGGTCTCGAGTGAATGATCTCAACTTCCACCTTAAGAAACTAGTAAAGGAGTAACAAAATAAACATGAAGCAATCCAAAAGAAGAAAATAGTGAATAAAAGTACCAAAATTAATAAAATTAAAACTGAAAAAAAATGTAAATTAATAAATTTAAAGCTTTATATCTGAAAAAATTAGAAGATAACAATAACAATGACACCACCAACAACAATAAACCTCTAGCATGGCTGCCAAGGAAAAGAGAAGAGTTATATATATTAGAAATAAAAGAGGGGAGACTACTATAGATTCCACAAATAAGAAAAAGAAATTAAAATACTATTAGCTGTACGTGTACTTTTGACATCTTAGATAGAATTGAAAAAAAAATTCTTGAAAGACACAAACTACGAAACCTCACTTAGAAAAAACTGCAATATCTGAAGTCTCTATTTATTACAGAAATTTGATTATTTTTTTAATCCCTTGATGAGATCTCCAATTCCAAAGGCTTCAATGGTTAATTTTAGCAAATAAGACAAAAGTTATATCAATTCTACAGAAACTCTTTGAGAGTATAATGGAGAAGAGAATAACATATATAAAGACAATAATATTCCATGACTAAGCTGTGTCTATTCTTGTTAAGAAAGGTTGATTCAGCACTCAAAGTTAAATCAGTGTAATTCACCATATGAACAGACTAAAGAAAGAGAAGCCGTACAATCATTTCAATAAATGTAGAAAAATGAAATGCCCACTTATGTTATAACATCTTAGCAAACTGGGAATAGAAGGGAATTTCTTCCACCTAGTAAGGGACATCTATATAAAATATCTAGTTTAAATGCTGGAAAACTGAATGCTTTTCCCCTAAAATGAAAAGCAATGTAAGAATGTCTGCTCTCACCACTCTTGTTCAGCATTGTATCTGAGATACAAACTATTGGCTTGGTTGAAGGGCAACCTTTCATATATTTCTGGTAAGCAGGCAAAAGTAGCCCTACCACTTCTTGTAATGGTAAATAGTCTGACTCAGTAATTCATCCATGAGTGTTTTCTTGACAAAAATGGAAAAGTATGTCTACTCAAAGATGTGCAGCTAAATACACATGACAGCATTGTTCATAAAACACCAAAACCAGGGAGCAAGTCCAATTCATATCAACTGATAAGTATATGAACAACTTGTGGTATATCTGTACTACTAAATACTACTCAGCAATTTAAAAAAGACCACAATTTTGGTGCACAATAACACATACGAATGAATCGCAAACATATTAAGCAAAGTAAAATAAGTCAAACACAAAACCCTACATATTTTATGATGCAATTTATTAGAATACCTAGAAACAGCAAAACTCTAATGACAGATCAGAACAGTGGTTTCCTTAAGCTGGCATAAGGTGTGGGGCTTGATTCCAGAGAAGCAATCATTTAAAGGTGAGAAACCTGTTTTCGAGTCTGATTTCTGTTATTTCTTAATGCTTGTATAGAGTTACTTAATTAATTAAACTGTACACTTAAAATTGGTGGATTTCACTGTATATAAATAATTCCTTAGTTGATAAAAACAGGAATGAATGAAAAAGTGACCTTTAGTACTCCTCAAATTATCATTACCTCCCTAAATTCTTTTATCCACATTTTTAGTCCAAGACATTCTGATCTTAAATTGTAATACCCAACTCTTTTGAGAACCAAATCTTTCCAAAAATAATAAACTCTCCATTAATGTATCTGGTATGTCATATTTTCCTGATGCAAACTATTCTTTACTTATCCAAACACCCATGCATCCTTAGCATTCCTTGCTCATATTCTTCAACAGTGTTAAAAAAATTTCCCACAGTTTTATGTATTCAAATTATATACATTCTCATGAACTAATTTAAATATGATCTTTTCTGGGAAACCTTTCCACATTCCCATTATAATACTTTCATAAAGCATATATTATATTTAACTGGGATTACAGATACTTGTCTATGTACACATGAAATCTCTACAACAAGTATCTAAATCTGTGTCATCTCTTCCATGTTTCCAGTTTTTAAAATAGATTTTACATAAAGATGGTGTTTAGTAAATATTTTGGAAGTGAATGATTGATTAAAGGAGTGAATGTCAAAGTTAAATTGCTTCTATTAGTTTATAAAGGTAGGTCAGGGTCCTAGGAGAATGCCACACAGGTAAGACAAATTTGATATTGCTCTAGATATCATTATCTATAAGATATAAATTGGCTAATCCTATGGTCCATTTCCTTTTGAAAAACAAATTTATGGTCCCTGAGAATATCGAGGACTGGGAAAAATGAATTCAAAGAGAATACAGGCCAGAGAGAATAATGTAAGGGGGTCATAGATGGCAGAGAGTAGAGAAACTTAGATTCTGTTCCCAAGGTAGCTGATGGATTATTAAACTTTCTCTCTGGTCACATTTCCCTGTTTCCAAATTATTATTTGATAGTCATGATTCTCATTTTTGAATCTCCCCATGATGATATCACATGTGTGTTTATGTGTCTACATATCCTCTACTTAAAATAGGCATTGGCCCATGATCCTTCCTCTCAGCATACCTCAACTTTCCACAATTCACTGCATAGGCAAATAACACTGCTGCAAGCAACACTGATTTTCCTCAAGTGATGTCACTTAATAATCACTCTAGGCCCTAACCTCAGCACCTCAATTCTGTTTGTCTGGTCATTTCCTCACCACCGCATTACTTTATACAATTTTTCATTTCAGAAACTGTGGTGTACTTGTTATAGCACCTATTAGGTTTCTTTCTCAAGCTTTGAACTCACTTGAGATTCATAATGGATTAACTTATTATCTCCGGCTCTAAGATAAATGGCAGTAAGATTGTGATTTGCATGAAGTATATCTTTTGGGGTGTATATAAAGGAACAAGATGACAGAACAGAAGCACTAGGCCTCAACTTAATCAGTTCCACATCAATGTTTAGAATTTTTTACTTCCTAATACTAGCAACAATTAGGCTGAAAACAACTGGCCAAGGGTAATATTAGATTTATGAATTAAGGGTGTATTTAATAGAGATGTGTCACCTCCTTGCTTACTTATTTTTCTTTAGGGTCTAAGACATATATGTACAAAGATAAATAAAAATTCATGTCTATGTGTTCAACTCTGTTAACTCTTTAATTAATGTTAATAATTTCTAAAAGTGAGAAAGAGATCTAAAAAATGAATAAACCCACAATTTTCCCAAGAGCCCAGATAAACAGCATATGTGGGTATCATTATCTATAAGATATAAATTGGCTAATCCTATGGTCCACTTCCTTTTGAAAAACTTATATGGAAGAGAATAAAATCAGCTTCCATTTCTGTCTGATATATAAGTAGAGTAATTTCTGAGTGAAGCTCAGAAACTTTAAGCAGGTCCATTCAAAGTAGTGTTTTGCTTTGAAATTGCAACTAACATGTTTGTCTGTCAGTCCTTACTCTGAAATTCCATGCAAACTACGTCTGTCTTTCCCTTGGGTTTATGGCACCCTAGTTACTAATGAACAAATATAGAGACATCTTTAAAAGCCTGGAAAAAAAAAGTATCTTTTATTTTTTTTAAGAAGGAAATCTATTGATTGTGTACGAGAAAAGGATAATAGGGGGAGATCATTCATCCATGCTATTCACTCTCCCCCAAAATATTCTTTTTCCCTTACCCATGTTCTTTAAATTTATTTCTACTCAAGCCTTGACTGTCATTTAAATATTACTTTTTTCAAAAAAAAAAAATCTTTCCTGAAACTCGAATTGAATTAGTCCACAACTAATTCACCAGTATTGATATTTTTCATGTTATATTCTAATGATAGCTTAATTGCCTAGACCCTCAAATGAATTTCAAGTTCACTGAAAATAATGTGATATATTTATCATTCTATCCCCAGTTAATAGACCCTATATTAATATGTAGCTCATTCCAATTTTCTGATGTTAAAAATTGAACAAAACCATGTAGTCAGAAAAGCCTCAGACTTAGTTAAGTGCCTTGCTGTTACCATCTAAAATTCTTAAAAATTTCCTTTGAACTTGTTTTTTATAAGCGAAGTCAACGAGACAATGAAGTATAAAACAGAGCAGATGAAATATGCCCAACAGGTTTATTTGACACAGTTTCTTGCTGGCTTAATTGCATATTGTTTTTAATACCCCATGCACATAAAACTCCTGTGGATGAACAATGCATGAGAGTTCAGTGACACTCAAGGCAAGTTCAAGGGGATTGTGGAGGCAGGGATGCTGCTGAGAGTCCACACTCTTCAAAAAGAAGACTATGGTGCTCTCAAAAAGACAAATAACCAAAGAAGCCAGTCATATCTTTTCTAATTCATGCTATTTCACTGTAGTGTTCAACATTGAAAATAATGATGTAAAAGAAACAGAAAGGTAGGACCACAAAGATAAACAAAGAGAATTCTTTGTTTCAGTCCTTCTGTATACTGATGAATAGGCAGAGCATGTTGGTAGAAGATGTGCATAGCACGTAGTGTAAAACATTTGAGTTAGTTTTGTGTATTTTTTCACAGTTCTTGTAAGAACAAAATGCATATGCATTTATGTGCTATAAAACACAAATTGTGCAGTTTGATTATTTAACATATAAGTTAAATGACATTGCATTTGCATTTAAAACTAGAATTATACAAAGATAAATAGTGACATTTTTGCTAATAACTAAAAGTTTTAATTCTTCTTTAATTGGAATGATGTCACATAGCAAATATGAGACACCATAACATTGTGTTAGACGGTAGACAAAACAAAAAGATTTATATTTACTTCCTTTAATGGCAATGATTTCCTGCTTCTTGATGAAGGGATCCCACATTTTCACTTTGCATTGAGTCCTGCAATATATGTAGCTAGCTATGTAGTACAATTTTACATCAGCAAACATGAAGTGTTCCAATTTTGTGCATTTGAAAGAAAGGTCTTGCTCTCAACTAGCTCCTTGTAGATAAACTTTGAGCCCTTGGAATGAATGGCCTATTTGATAAAAGTGTTTTTGTATACATAAGACATTGGGTCACACCAGACAGTTTGTGCTAACAATGTCACACACGCTGAATATCTATTCAGATATTAATCTGGGGCTCCTGGACCATGCTATATCATTTTGACCTCTGGAAGATGGCTGTAGACTTAATAGCTAAGGTCGGTTACACAAGATGCCCCATGCCTGTGTGATTGACCCTCAATTATAACCCTGTGCTTGGACCTTGCTGTACTGTTTTATGCACCTATTACCTTCTCTAATTTAGTCTAGATCTTTTCACTGTGATAAATCGTATCTACGAATATAAAAGCTTTACGGAGTTCTGTGAGTCTTTCTAGAAAATCATCCAACCTGAGGGTGGTGATGGAGATCACTGACACATAGGCTTTGACCTCTTAATTACAAGTTGGAGCATCACATTTAATATTCCCAATAAGAACACAATTAATAGGGTATGTAGTTTCCCCTATGTGAAGTCGAATTGTTGTTCTAAAAAGGACAGACGGATTATTGATAAAAGAAAAATTCACATATATATAGTTCTTTATATAGAATATTAAACCCTTACCATTTATGTAATTGGCAATTATTTTCTTCTGTTTCATGAGTTGCTTTTTCACTCTGTGATCTTTGAGGCACAGAAGTTTTATATTTTGACATAGTCTACCTAATATATTTTTTCCTTTTTTTCTTCTTTCATCTTCTTAGAGCCAGAGATAATAAGTTCTGTTGCCTCTGCATTTGTTGTCATATCTAAGGAATCATTGCTAAATCCAGTGCCAGGAAGATTTTACCCCATGTTTTGTTTTAAGAGTTTTATAATTTTAGCATTTGCATTTAGGTATTTGATTGATTTTGACTTAATTTTTGTATGTGTGTAAGGTAAGGTTTCAACTTCTTCTGCTTCTTGTTCTTCCTCCTTCTTTCCTCCTCCTCCTCCTGCTCCTCCTCCTCCTCCTTCTTCTTCTTCTCCTCCTCCTCCTCCACCTTCTTCTTCTTCTCCTCCTCCTCCACCTTCTTCTTCTTATTCTTCTCCTCCTCCTCCACCTTCTTCTTCTTTCTTTCTCTCTCCTTCTCCGTCTCTTCTTCTTCTTCTCCTTCTCTTCCTCCTCCTCCTTCTTCTTCTCCTTCTCCTTCTTTCTTCTTCTTCTTCTTTTTTTTTTTTTTGCATGTGGATTTCCAGTATCCCCACACATACTGATACTGATTTAGGCTCATTAAATTGACTTAGTAATCTCCTAGTAATTATGAGCTATAATATGTATGAACCGTTCTATGAATGGTTTCATAGTATGAAATATTCTATGAAAAGATGGGTAGAAACGGTTTTGAACAGAATAATTTCAAAAGTCTACCTACTGCTTTTGATAATTGATCTTAATTTGTTAACATTGTATACAATAGCATTCATTTTTTACTTACCACTTCCAACCTAAGTTTCGTTCCTGCCAAACAGCTTCAATTTCTAGATTAATTGATATTTCATACCCATGGTCATGTTACTTCTTTGCTTCTGCGGTCTCCTCACTTGAATTCTCCTTTATGCTTCAATAATTCACATTTCAAATTGAGTTTAGATGCCTCGTTTGGAAGAAACATACTCTTTTCTTTCTCAATAACTGCCACTTCTACATCATAGTTATGTACAGAACCTACAAACTCTAAGAATACCTTGTGTTTACCCGTATGTTACTGATGAATGCATTGCATTGAAAATATCCATGTCTACAAGCCTACACTTCCAGTGTTTTCTTTTATCTCTGAACCTTCATCCTTTCCTCTTCCAGAACAGAAGAGGTGCTCAGCACTTTTGTGTTGAATGAACTATTGAATGCATGTACTAATCTGCAGGCCCATTCAGATGACGTTCCCCCACAAAATGTTGATTGTATATGATCTTGGAATTGAAATTTATCTGAATATGTCCACTGTATAATATTTAAAAATATGAAAACCAATCCAGTGGTAATTTCCAATAAAATATCTACAAATTTAATTGTAAGTCAAGTAATGGCAAAAGTAAATCAATCAAAAATATTTTCCAAACAAATTTTACAACTAAAGACCTGAGCATCATACATAAAGCAAACACAGGATTTTGAAATGTGGAGAGAAGCAAGTAAATTAGCTAGGGATTGCAGGGTTACCCAAGGAATAAAATGGTGAGTTCTCCAGGTTTTCTTTCTAATTTATATACCTAAACTTGAAGCTGAAGAAGTCAGTAATTGCAAAACACTAACAACAGACATCCAAAAGAAAATGAAGGTAGAAAGAGGTAGAAAGAAAAGAAAAGAAGGAAAAGCAAATAAAAAAAATTGAAAAAATAGTAAACCCTTAACTAACTACATAACTAAAGTAAAACCTGCTATACATACCATATAGTTGGATCATGTTTTTGTTTTTGTTTTGTTAACCCTTTCTACGAATTTCTGTTTTTTAACTAGAGAGTTTAACTCATTTGCATTTGAAGTAATTATTGATAAGGAGGGACTTACATTTTTAATTTTGCTACTAGTTTCCTATATGCCTCATACTTTTTTTTTGTTTGTTTGTTTTTTGAGATGGAGTTTTCCCTCTGTTGCCCAGTCTGAAGTGCAATCGTCCGATCTCAGCTCACTGCAACCTCCGCCTGCCTCAGCCTCCCAAGTAGCTGGGAGTACAGGCACCTGCCACCACACTCAGCTAATTTTTGTATTTTTAGTAGAGATAGGGTTTCACCATGTTGGCCAGGCTGGTCTCAAACTCCTGACCTCAGGTGATCCGCCCACCTCAGCCTCCCGAAGTGCTGAGATTACAGGTGTGAGCGGCCTCCCAAAGTGCTGAGATTACAGGCATGAGCCACCATGCCCGGCCTTCATAGCTCTTTTTGTTCCTCATTTTCTGCATTGTTTTTGTGTGTATGTGTGTGTTTAGTTGATTTTTTTTTGTAGTGAAATGTATAAATTCATTTCTTAATTTCATTTGTACTTATTTTACAATTATTTTCTTGTGTTTACCATGGAGCTTACGTTTGATACCCTAAAGTTATAACACTAAGTTTATAAAAGCTTAACTCTAATAAAATACAAAATTCTCCTCCTTTACAGCTCTATTTCTGCTCTTTTTGGTTGCTAATATCACAAATTTACATCTTTGTACATTGTGTGCCAAAATAACCCCAAATAATGATTTTAAATTCATTAGCCTCTTCAATTATGTAACAAACAAAATATAGAGTTACAAATTAAATTTATAATAATACTAGCTTTTAGATTTTTTTAATGAATCAGTCCTTTAAATCATGTAGAAAACAAAAAATAGAGTTACAAAGTATTGTTGTAATAATTGCTCATGTATTTATCATTATTAAGATCTTTATTTTTTCACACGGCTGAGGGTTATTGTAACACTATGTCTAATGTCTTCTCATTTTACCTTGCAGGACATCTTTGAACCTTTCTTGGGATAACAAACTTACTCAGCTTTTGTATATCTGGAATGGTCTTAAGTTTTCTCTTGCTTTTGAAGGACAGTTTTTTTACATATAAGAATCTTTTTTAGTGAATTTCTTCTTTTAGCACTTTGATCACATTGGTCCACTGCCTCCTAACCTCCAAATTTTCTATTAGGAAATCGACTAATCAATAATAATGTTACTAATGATCTTTTGTACGTGATGAATCACTTTTCTATTGCTGCTTTCAAGATTCTCTTTGTCTTTTGAAAGCTTGATTATGCTGTATCTCAGTTTGTGTCTTTGAAAATTCACTTTATTGGAAGTTCATTGAGCTCTTTGGATATTTATAGTGAAATTTGGAAGACTTTCAGCTATTAATTTTTTGTCTTTTTTTCCTCTCTTCTTCTGAAATTCCTGCAATGAGGCAATGAGTATGTTGGTTCTCATGATCATATTCCATAGGTTTCTTAGGCCCTGCTCACTTTCCTTCATTTTTTCCCCTTCTGTCCCTTGGATTTCAATATTATATTGAATAATATATTATCAACCTTCAGGTTAATTGATTCTCTCTTCTGCCTGCTCAAATATGCCCAGTACATTTTTTAATTTAATTTCATTTATTGTAATTTTTAGCTCCAGAGTTTCTTTTTTCATTTCTTTTTAGGTTTTCTATCTTTTTATCAGAATTTCCATTTTGTTCGTACATCATTTTCTTGACTGTCTCCACATCTTTCTTTAGTTATTTCAGCATCTTTTAGAAAGTTGTTGAAAGTCTTTCTCTAGTAGGCCTGTCATCAGATCTTTTTCCAGAAATAGTTTTTATTGATTTTTTTCCTTTTATGAGCCCTACTTTCCTGTTTCTTTCATGTCTTTTGTTTTTCTTTTAAAAACCTGTGCATTTGAGTCTAATGGGTGGCAAATCTTGAAATCAGATTTTTCCACTTTCCCCTGAAATCAGATTTTTCCACTTTCCCCAGGTTTTCTGTTTTTTTTTTTTTTTAATTGTTTATGGCTTTTTTAATTGTTGTAGGTTGTCTCTGTGCTAAGAATCAAGCTGAAGTGTAAACTTAAGGTCTTTTCACATCTTCTTAGATCTTCTTTTCTGAGCCAGCACTTTTTCTGACCCTGGGTATAAGTGATCACTTTCTAATTTCTCCCATATATGCTGTTGTTTTTGAATATTCTTGTCTTTAATATCTGGCTCCAGGAAGGGTAAAAAAAGAAGGGAAATACATGTTGTCCTTTTAAATCCAAAGGAAGCCACTTCAGTCAAAGGAAAGGGCTTCCAAGAAAAAAGGAGTTTCAACAATGTCCAGCTTTTTGTCTGCATCTCTGTGACTAGAAGCAGCAATTAGAGGTTAGAGCACAGATCCCCTGTATTTGGAGGACAGGGTTGTTTTTGCTTACTGTGGGTCCCGTGGTTGCATACAAGCTGATCCTAGAATGAGCGCATGACTGCCTACCCAGGGCCTGGGTATGAGGAATGAGTAACTGCTACTGTGCTAAGATCTGAAATTGACCAAAATTAACCACAATTGATTGGATACGTCTTCCCCAGGAATTTGCAAGCCTTCAACAGACTCCAGAGTTCCAAAATTAGTTAAGTCAGACAAATTCAGCCAATATAATCGTGTTCTAGATGGAGCGACAGATTACTGGTGCTTTCTACTTTGCCATTTTTCCAGAATTTGGAGCTTTACTCTTTTTAAGAAGCATTTTCCTGGAATGCATGGAAACATCTCAACTCAGACTAGACAGATTTCCTTGACTTACACATTTTTGTAATATAAGGCAAACATCTTAACTTTCTTTTTTTTTTTTTTTTTTTTGAGGTGGAGTCTACTCTGTCGCCCAGGCTGTAGAATGCAGTGGTGTGATCTTGGCTCACTGCAAATCTGCCTCCCGGGTTCAAGCAATTCTCCTGCCTCATCCTCCCAAGTAGCTGGGATTACAGGTGCCCACCACCACGCCCAGCTAATTTTTGTATTTTTAGTAGAGACGGGGTTTCACTGTGTTGGCCAGGCTGGTCTCGAACTCCTGACCTCGTGATCTGCCTGTCTCAGCCTCCCAAAGTGCTGGGATTAGCCACTGTGCCCAGCCAACTTCTTTCTTATTCTCTGTACATTGAAAGAGCCAGGCACGGTGGCTCATACCTGTAATCCCAGCACTTTGGGAGGCCGAGGCAGGCAGATTTCATGGGTTCAGGAGTTCGAGACTAGTCTGGGCCATAGAGCAAAACCCCGTCTCTACCAAAAAAAAAAAAAAAAAAAAAAAAAAGTAGAATTAGACAGGCATAGCGGCACATGCCTGTAGTCCCAGCTACTGGGGAGGCTGAAATGGCACGATCGCTTGAGCCCAGGAGGTCGAGGCTGCAGTGAGCAAAGATCACGCCACTGCACTCCAGCCTAGGCAACAGAGCAAGGCCCTGTCTCAAATGAATAAATAAATAAATAAAAATTGGACGATAAAATGAATATTGCAGTGGCAGCCTGGAAAGAGCACTGAAATGAAGATTGAGAATAATGTTTATCAAATATATAATTATAAATGTACTTGTCTGACACCTTCCACAGAATGCAAATTCTGTTTGTATTCTTAGTTATATAGTATTTCATGCAGAGTTATCCTTTATATGCATGCGTATTTAATAAAAAAGTAAGTTTGCATTGCAATTCTTCCACTTGCTTCCTAAAAATTTATATTTTCCAACCATAATATCACTATTTTGACAACAGGTTCTATCAAGCCCCGATCTTTTATACTTGTATGGCTCCAGATAACTGCTCAACATAATTAGAAAAACTTCCGGTCAGTGTCCATTTTCAGTGTCTATGGGGTGAACATTAACAGAATGACAAATCAGGATTCAGGAATTTGTGTACAAATGAAAATTAAAAACTGTAAAAAATTTGAATGAATAACTGAGGTCATTGACATCAGCGGCAAACTTCCATAACACAAAGACCCATGTTTAATACAAGGTCTGACATTTTCAATATGGGTGATCTTAGACAAATCTTAGATTTAATCTTAGACAAATTCATTGTTTTCATCTATCAGCTTGGATGATAATCCACACCCATTAGATTATGAATATAAAGCTTAATACCATAGTTGAATGTATTTTGTAATATACTGAGCATATAGCAGGCATTTTTCTATCTTCTGCTTATGTAGATGTTTTTCAACCTTCTTCACTCACAGTGTGAATCAAAAATGAGATCTCAGTGTACCAGAATAGAAGTATTAAACTAGTGGCTAAAACCTGGACACCATAACAGTGGCTCATTTCTGCAGGGCTAGCAAGATTCGAGTATAGAGTCAAGAAAAGACGATAAAAAGGAGGATCACCAAAAATTATTAAGGAGAGAGATTATAAATTTAATGATTTTTCTTATGGCCACATGTTGTGTATATTTGGGAAACTTTTCAGAATTTTTTTTTTTCTGTTTTGAGTATCAACAATGGCAAAGAAAGTTCAGAATTTTATGAATGAATTGCTGAAACTTTAAAGACAGTTTTGAATTTTCAGCTCTACATTCTAGGTGCCCAGAAAAGTGTCTAACAGAGAAAGCGTCTACATTTGTGAAATGAATAAATTAATTAATGGATGGATGATTAAATAAATGAAAGACTAAATTATTGTAATCATTTTAAGCCTCCAGATTCAGTGAGAACAAGAAAACACTCAAAACACCTGAGACACTTTGCTATTTAGAGAACTGTTCCTGATGATTTCTCTCTATGCAAGATGACACAGCTAGCCTAGCAATAATTTGAACTTTTCAGAAAACTGTTTCACTGCTAAGGATCTGTAGTGCTTAAACACAGCCCAGATTTCATGAGGCTGAGCAAGACTAACTCCATAAAATATATGAGTCAGCCATAAATTTTAGAATAAGGGCCTCTCATTTTAGCTTGCAGAGTATGTGGATTATAATGATGAACCTCTTTACACAAGGTCTATTCATGCTAAATCTTGGCTGTCACTGGTGAACTATTCAAGTGGGTTCTGTGAAGTCAAAATGCCATTCTATATGAATGTGAACCACAGAGACAAACTTTATCATTATATAACAAGTAGAAGAAGATCATATGGCCACTACAATTAGTTTTCAGGCTTTTTAATTTTAGCATCAGTAGATTTATAGAATTAATAGATTTTTTTAACCACATGCTTGACAGAAACTAATTTTCTTTACTGTTGATTTTTGTCCCCAAACCACTTCTTTATCACAGATCTTCCTTGTTTCAAGGACAATCTTCCTAGTATCCCCAGGGTTTAATTTATTTTATATCTTCCATTCACTTCAAGATAAAGCCCAAGCTTAAACATGGCACGCAAGGCTTTTACAGTCTGGCTTCTACCTTTCTATCTGGTTTTGTCTCTCAACAATCTGCATTTTCAACTTTATTCTCCAGTAAACCAAAACATTTTGCAGTCCTACTCAATGTGTGAGAGTCTCCAATTGTTCAGTTCTCCTTTTTTGAAATGCTCTACTTTCCTGATCTCTGTCTCTCTTATCTCTCTCTCTCTCTCTTATTTTTATTTTTTTTTTATTTTTTGAGACAGAGTTTCCCTCTTATTGCCCACGCTGGAGTGCAATGGCGCGATCTCGGATCACCGCAACCTCTGCCTCCCAGGTTCAAGTGATTCTCCTGCCTCAGCCTCCCGAGTAGCTGGGATTACAGGCATGTGCCATCACGCCTGGCTAATTTTTGTATTATTAGTACAAACGGGATTTCTCCATGTTGGTCAGGCTCATCTTGAACTCCTGACCTCAGGTAAGATGCCCGCCTCGGCCTCTCAAATTGCTGTGATTACAGGCGTGAGCCACCGCGCCGGACCCGATCTCTTTTTTAACGTGGGAAGCCTAGTCATTTCTCAAGATTCAACTAAATATCCTTTCCAGAAATTGTTTCCTAAACCTCCTAATTTTGTGAAGCAGTCCCTCCTTGGTGTTTTCTCCTTGTGCATACATTCATCATGGCATTTACCATATTATATGGAAATTTTCTGCTTTATGTCACAAAGGGAAAAGGTCATTCAAAACTCTTCTTTGAAACTCCTGTATTTGGTGAGTATTCAAAAAATGTGCTCAATAATATTAATTGAAGTTAATTCAAATAAAAGCTAAGAAACAATTCATTTTAATTGAATACCATCTGGTGGCCTGAAGGCTATCTTTGCTGAGACAAAACAAAAACAGAAAAACAAACAAAATACTATTAAATTATTAAACCATGGGGTTTCGAACTTGTGATATTTCTGGAAAACAAATTAGTTAAATTTTGTTGCCGAAAAAGGTTATATTCCAGGCTTTTCAATGATCAATAGCCATAGAATCAAAATTCTGGATGTCATGTAACAGTTTTGATTATATTTTCCTGTAGTAAATGTGTTTGCTTTGTTTCATTTTATGTTTGGAAAAGCTATTATATACTCTGCAACACTCAAGAGATTATTTCTTTTTAAGCTGAGCTTCTTTAATTTCAGATACATAAATTGGCTATAATTCAGAGTGAAATGTGTCATTATAGTCTAACAGCATTTATAAAGATTCATAGATGTTAAATTACAAGCTATTCAGACTCTTAAAGGAATGCATGCACATGTACATTGGGAAGCAAATAATGAGAAAATTTATCTTTATGTTTGGCTGCACAATCTATTTCCATTCTCTGTGCTATTTTAATTTATAATTTTAACCTGGTCCTAAATCTTCTACTGAAAAGTGTTTCTAATGGGGCCAGTATGAGTTGGTAAATAGAAGTACGTGGGTTCTTATTTATTGACAGTGTTATGTGATTAAAATGTTGCAAAGTGTTCTTAATGTTTTAATTTTGTCCAAATGACCCTGGGACAAAACATATTTTTAAAAGTAGTGCTTACTATCACCAATACTGGTCAGTAGGAGTTCCTCGAATAGTCTTAGTTCTGATTCCAAATTATTTTATTTTATTGAATGACTATTTTCTTTCTTATGCTGTTAATCTTACTCTTCTTATATTGTATAAATTGCATAATGCATTGAATTAGAAAGAATGTTCATGTAGTAAGTGCCCATAGTAAGTTCATAATTTATTAATGTAATGTCTCAACGGAATGATTTGTGAAAATTATCGGCACTTTCATTGAATAACTAGTTTTTATATTCATATTCTTTCTAGAAGACAGGTTGGTCAAAATCTATCATGTTAGAGTATTAGAACAGAAAATGACAAATTGTGTAAAATAATTGCTGGTTTAATTTTTTTTGAGATTGACTAAATTAAGCAGTAAACTTTAATTTCCCAGATATTAAGGCAGATATGCATCCTGAGGTTCACAGGTGCTAAAATGCAGTCATTTGTCACTTAATGAAGAGTATACATTCTGAGAAATGCGTCAGTAAAAGATTTCTTTGTTGTCTGAACATCAGAGAATGTGCTTACATAAACATACTAGATGGTATAGCCTACTATGCGCCTAGGCTATGTGGTGTGGTGTGTTGGTCCTAGGCTGAAAACCTGTACAGTATGTCACTGTACTAAATACTGTAGGCAACTGTAACGTGTGGTTAGCAGTTGTGCATTTAAACATATCTAAACATGGGAAAGGCACAGTAAAAATATGGTATGAATGAAAAAATGGTACACCTTTATAGGGCATTTACCATGAATGGAGCTTGTAGTACTGGAAATTGCTCTGAGTGAGTAAATGAGTGAGTGGTGTGTGAATCTGAAGGCCTAGGATGTGACTGGACACAACTAAGGACTTTATAAATACTGTAATCTTAAGCTATATTAAATTAATAATATTTTTCTTTCTTTAATAATAAATTAACCTTAGCTTACTGTAACTTTTTTACTTCATGAACTTTTTAAAAACTTTATGACTCATAACACTTAGTTTAAAACAAAAACACATGGTACAGCTGTAAAAAATATTTTCTTTCATTATACCCTTATTATTTAAACTTTTTTCTATTTTTAATTTTTTTCTACTATTCAAAATTTTTTGTTAAAAACTAAGACCTAAATATGCACATTGTCTTAGGCCTACATGAGATCAACGTTATCGATCCTATTCTCTTCTACCTCCACATCTTGTCCCACTGGGAAATCTATGATGTCACTAGGTAATGGAAATTTATTAGCTCTATTATAATCTTATGGGACCACCATTGTATAATTTGTCTGTCATTGACAAAATATTAGGCAGCACATGACTGTGTTATTTATTTAAATCTATGACCTCTAACCTTGTGTATGACACAACCAAACACATAACTATGAATATTTTATAGAAAGAGTATACAGTGAGTAATATTTTTATAATAATATTTTATTAGGCTGTCTAACTAACTTTATTCTGTGGTAAAATAAATTTAAAATTTTGGTATTAAAAAAATCTAACATTTTAATTCAAACAATGTATTTCCATGGTGTGGAATAAATAATAAAATTCAAATTGATTTTTAAATAAATGAGATTAAATAAAGTCTCGTGAAAGGAGTTTGGTCCACAGAAACCTATGCCATACCAAACAGTACATGGCACTGAACCATAGACAGACAGTCTGTTTTTGTTATTTTGTTTTGTTTTGCCAAATAATCCATGCTTACAGAACAAAATGTGGGGATATTATATACTGGAAGAGTTGTGTTAGTCTTGGGAAATTCATAAACACTTGATGAGCTAAAATGGCCTGGAATGCTAGAGGTCCTTAACAATCATGCAAACTAAGTACTAAAGAGAAATCTAGAATGAAAGTGTCTAGGCACAGACTGGGTGATTTTGAGCAAAATATAATTTTAGAGAGTGATCATCCTGTTACACTGAGAATGGGGGTTCTGACAACCAGTGAGGTTAACTGTTTTCTTTATGTTTGCTCAGCTGGTGATTATAAGTACCAGATTATAACCTGACCATCTTGGCACTGAGACTTCTAATGTGATCATCCTACCATGTAGGGAATTTCATAGTTTTCATATTCCCAGTCATACTATATTTTCAAGTTGGCTTGGATATTTATTTTCTCCCTATTTCCATTGTTGAGAGCTAGTTTTAAATGCCAACTCAAAAAATACCAGCTTTAAATGAAAAAGAGTGACAGACATAGTGATGAAGACAGTATGCAAGCTAAATCTAACAGAGAATTGCAAGCTTTGGAATAAATTGAGGAAATTAAATAAAATTATAGTAATTAGTTCCTTGGCTAGAAGAGTGTAAGCTAATACTTATGACATGACTAAATCAGCATTTCACTGGTTTATTATGGAAAGTAGTTGACAACACGAAACCCAATCGATGTTTTAATAATTCTCCAAGATACATTTTACTTATAATTTGTGGCATTTTGTTTACACTATCTTTATTGGATGACTCATTTTGTTTGGAAAAATATGATGAAAATGATAATAACAATGATTGTAATAACAGTAAATTTACACATTTAAGAAAAAACTATTTTAAGTCATATGTAACGAACCCTAGTTTGAAAATTAGAAAACATTAGTTATTTGTCTATTAGTCACTTACTTTAAGTATGATGCTGAACAATTCACTTTCTATTCATACTCCATTTTTTGTCTGAAAAAAGAGTGAAATTGAGTAAATGGAAAACTTTCAAATCTATTTTAGTAGTTTAATTCTTTATCTATGTAGAATAAAAGATATGCAAGATCCCAATAGGCGAAAGAAATAAGGACAAATTGCTCTGGTGGTGTGAAGAAAATTTACTCAAATCCTAGATCTTGGCTCTATCTTGTTCCTTTGGTGGCCCTTGGGATTGTAGGGAACACAATTTTAAAAACTACTGTGCCAGGTCACTTCTGGTTCTAATATTAATTAGTAAAAGCATGTCTATGAAGTCATTTTTTCCCTACATGCTGAAATGTGTGTATATGTTCCAAGCTCTGAATACCAAGAAAAGTCTGGAAAAGAAATCAAGGAAACCAAAAATATTAGGCATAATGTTATTTTCTTATTAATATTGCCATTGTCTTCATAATCTCCATACATATCTTTCCAATTCCTGTATTTGAGGAATTAAGTCATTATGCTTAGGAGTACCTAAAGATAGTTCACTAGATACCACAATGTCTCACTTGATGACAAACTGTAGGTACAATGATTATCTCTATCTTTCTTCCTAGATGCCTGATAAATCTGTCATATGCAAAATTTTCAATTCTTACTTCATCAACTTTCCCTTAAGCATGACTAAATCTCCCTGCCTCCCCTTTCTCTCCCTGTGTGTGTATATGTGTGAGATACCTACATATTGATACCATTCTTATTACAGTTACACAATTTGTAAGTCTAGGGATCATCTTGATTCTCTTTCAAATACCACTTTCACCCCATTCAAGTATTTATGCATTCAACTTATTTCTGAGACCTAGAATTTGCCACTTTAAGACTCTCTTATACCTCTATTTCCTATTTTAATTTATACCACTTTAATTCAGTTTATCATTATCCTCTGCCCATGGAAATGTTGCGATAAATCACCTAAATTATAATTTCACTCTAATTTTCTTAGCCATGTTTCCTATGATTGGATATTTATACAGTTTCTATTTTTCATAATTATAAATACTATTCGTGTAGAAATATCTACATTTCATATTGGTTATTTATGAAAGCCTATTAGAATTTATTTAACAGCAAGTTTTTGACTTAAAATGTGTTTTCAAAGAATGAAATATATTCTCAAGAGATTATAATGTTATAAGTTTGAGTTTATAAAGATTATTTCAAAGTCTATGGCTCAGATAATGAAGGATGGTTACATCAAACAAAGATACATGGGAAACTTCAATATGAATACATTTGGAATAACACAGTATAAGTTAGGTGTTTTTTTTTTAATTTGAGACAGGGTCTCGTTCTGTCACTCAGACTAGAGTGGCACAATCATAGCTTAAGAAGTTAGAATTTCTACTTAAGGGTTTTAGAAAACTTTTGAGAATCCAAGTATACTTTGAGTAGGGAGTGTGATATATACGTTTAGAGTTTCAAGAAAGGCAAGCATTTGTTAAGTATCTGCACATAGATTACTGTTAAAGCCATAATTATATATGAGATTATTTAAGGGGATTATGTATTCTGAAAGAATTTTCAAATAATGTGGAAATGCTCATGAAATAATGAGACAAAATTCAGGAAAAAATGATATATATTGTTATGGGAACAAATACATAAGGGTTTATTTATGTAGAGAACATACAGGAGAAAGAATTGTGTGCATAGAAAAAAACTTCAGCAAATTAATATAAAAATAAAATCTATGCATATCCATACAAATTTTATTTCTATATAAAAATGTATATGATATATAATATAAATATTAATATACCATATATAGTATATCTATATATGAGGATAATTTGTTTTTTAATTCTCCTTTGTTGATTTTTGCAATTCTCCCACATTATGTTATAAATAGATGTTTATTTTAATAACCTAAGCAGTATCATTTTAAGTTAGGAAATATAAATATGTATCTGTCATTAAATATAAGAAAGGAACAACTAGGATGAAAAAGTATAAGACAGTACAAAAATAGTTTCATAATTCATAAAATACAAGTAATTATAAATAAAAGTGAGATAAATTCAAACATAACATATACTTAAAAAAATCAATGAAATTTTTAGCTACTATTTATAGGAGACTTGGCAAAGATGTCTCATGATCCACAGGAAGGAGATTCAGGTATTAAGAACATGAACTCACAGACCAATTTCTAAAATGCACAAAATGTGTTTAAAAAGTAGTAAAAGTTGAAAAGTAATAAAAGAAAAACTAAAAGCCTGAAGAGATAGTTCTGTTCATGGATATGAAGACTCAATGTTGTCCAGAAATAGTTTTCCCCAGATGAATTTAGTGATTCAGTTTATTCCAATAAAAATTTCATCAAGTAATTTTATGAATATCAAAAACCCGATCCTAAAATTTATATGAAGAGGCAAAATATCCAGCATAGTCAACACAATATTGTTGTGTGTTGAGAATAACAGAGCTGGAGGCCAGACAACACCAGACTTCAAGAGCTCACTATAAAGCTTCAGGATTCAAGAGAGTGTAGTATTGGTGAAATAATAGATAAATAGATTAATGGAACAGAATAGAGATCCCAAGACAGATCTACAAAAATACAATTAAATTATGTTTGGCAAAGGAGCAAAAATAATCTAATGGAGAAAAAATTGTCTTTTCAACAAATAATACTGGAAAACCTGCAAATCCACGTAAAAAATGAATAAGGTCACACGAATTAACTCAAAATAGAACATAGACCATATTGAAAAATGCGAAATGGGGCAGGGCGTTGTGGCTCATGCCTGTAATTCCAGCACTTTGGGAGGCAGAGGCAGGTGGATCACAAGGTCAGGAGATCAAGACCATCCTGGCTAACATGGTGAAAACCCGTCTCTAATAAAAATACAAAAAATTATCTGGGTGTGGTGGCAGGTGCCTGTAGTCCCAGCTACTCTGGAGACTAAGGCAGGAGAATGGCGTGAACCCGGGAGGCGGAGCTTGCAGTGAGCCAAGTTCGCGCCACTGCACTCCAGCCTGGGGGACAGAGTGAGATTCCGTCTCAAAAAAAAAAAAAAAAAAAAAGAAAAAAGAAAAAGAAAGAAAAATGCAAAATGATAAGACTCCTAGAAGATAACATAAGAAAATATCTACCTAATTTTTGATATGGCAATCATTTTTTAGTTATAATAAGCAAAACTACATTAAAAAAAAAAAAACTTCTCCTCTTTGAGAGGCACTGTCAAGAGAATAAGCCACAGACTAGGAGAACAATTTTGCAAAAGACACATCTGATACAGGACTGCCATCCAAAACATACAAAGAACTATTAAAATTTGTTAACTGGAAAGCCAACAAATCCAATGAGCAAAACTTCATCAAAGAAGGTAGACAGATGGTGAATAAACATTCAAAAGACGTTCAACATCATATGCTGCAGGTGAATACAAATTAAAACAACGAGACGCCACTATACACTCATGAGAATAGCCAAAATCCAAAACCTTGACAACACCAAATATTGATGTGCATGTGGAGCAATAGGGCCTCTCATTCATGGCTGGTGTGAAAGCATATGGTGTGGCCTTTTGGAAGGCAGTTTGTCAGTTTCTCATGAAATTAAATAGACTTTTACCATACATATAGCAATTCTGCTCATTGGTATTTACCCAAGTGAATTAAAAAGTAATATCCACACAAAAACTGCACACAGATGTTTATGGCAGCTTTGTTCATAACTTTCAAAACATGAAAGTAATCACTATGTTCTTCATTAAGTGAATGAATAAGGAAACCGGTGCATCCAGACAATGGAATATTATTCAACACTAAAAAAAAAATGCTATGAAGCCATGGGCATGGCTTACTATGAGCACAGTAAAAAGATCAGTGGTTGCCAGGCATTTGGAAAGAGGGAAGGATAACAGGCAGAACACTGAGGATTTTTAGGACAGTGAAAACTATTATGTGTGAGTCACATAATTGTACAGTTGTCAAAACCCATAGAATGTAGAATACCAAGAATGAAACCTAATACAATGGATTTGGGGTGATGACGTGTTAGTGTAGGTTCATCAGTTGTAACCAGTGTACTACTTCAATGTAGAACGTCAGTAGAGGTGAAGCTATGCATTTATGGGGGAAGGAGGTATGGAAATTCTCTGTGTGCTATGAAGCTAATACTACTCTAAAAATAAAGCTTATCAAAACAAATAAATAAATAGCGCAAAGAATGAAAGAAAATAAGAGGCATAAAAATTCACATCTTTGACTTTGCAGAAGATAGAGTAGGAAGTTCTAGGAATCCATCCCTCTCCTAAAGCAACTATTTAGCACAGCAATTGTCTGAATCAACTATTTTGGGACCTCTGAAGTCTTGTTGAACATTTGTAACATCAAAATGTGTGCTTGATGAAGAAAAGAAGAAAAAAAATTTATGAATTTTAGCATTTTGTGTAGTAGGTACAATTTCCTAGCTCCCAACTTTACAGTAGAAATATAAAGGAATGGTACCCTACATTCTTGGTGAGGCTTGCTTGTACCAGAGTGAACAATGGGGAGCTTGCCCTCCATAAACTGGGGTTTTGAGTTTTGATGGATATGGTGGTTTGCTGAGGGGATGACATAGAGGCTGATCATTGATTCAACTATCAGAAAGTGACTTTCCTTGCAGGATTGATTAAAGGAATTTAAGAGACAGAATGCTCTTATTTGTTTTTCTTTCTTTTTCTTTTCTTTAATTGAGTTTATGAATTTAAGTAAATCTCAGCCAAGTCACTGGCCTGACCATGGAGAAAATGGAACAGAGACTTTGGTAACCACACATAACAAGAAATATAGTCTTTGCAAAAATCATTTTATAAAGACATTCAACAGACAACTGTAATATTAATCAGGAAACAATAGCAGTCCTTGAGGAGAGGAGAATATATGATTTCCTGAGTTAACAATTACAATACTCAAAATTTTCAATTCTCTACAAAAATTTATAAATAATACAAAAAAATGAGTATATAATGGCTCATTTTAAGGAAAACAAGAATTTGATAGAAACCATCCTTTAAGGAGCCCATACCTTGAACCTACTAGATGAAAACTAAGTTTTCTTAAAACTTGAAAGCTGTCTTAAAAATATTCGAACAGGTGAAAGAAATAATGCACAAAGAATTAGAGAATATCAGCAGAAAAATGTATGAACAAACATAGAATACCCCAAAAAAAGGGATAGAAATTATGAAGTGAACAAAAGAGAAATTTAGGAGTTGAAAGTAAGTTAGCTGAAATCAAAAAAGAAAATCATTAGGGAGTTTCAATGACAGATTTGAGTAGGCAAAGAAAGAATCAGCAAACTTGAAATTAGTGCAATTTATGTTATCAGTCTGAGAAGCAGGACGAAAAACAATAAAGATACATGACATGAAGAGAGCCTAAGGGACCTATGACACATCATCCAGCATACTAAATTAGTACTAACATTAATGGAGTTCCAGAAGAAGAGCAAAAAAGAAAGGGACAGAAAAAAATAATTGAATAAATAATTCCAAAAATATCTTGATAAAACTTTGACAAAAAATATGAATCTAGACATTCAAGAAGCTCAATAAATCTCACATGGGATAAACTAAAAAGATATCTACACTAAGAAACATTATAAACCATGTGGACAGGAAGGCAGTGAGATGATACTTTTAAAGTGCTGAAAGGTAAATGAAACTTATTCAAAAATTCTATATTTGGAAAAATTCCATTTCAAGAATGAAGAAGATACTAAGACATACCCAGATAAACAAAAGTTAAAGATGTGCCTAACTAATTGACCCACCCTATAATAACAGCTAAAGGGAATCTGTCAGTCTGAAAAAACATGACACCAAACACTGACTCAAAGCCATACAAAGAGATAAAGATCACTGGTAAGGGTAACAACCTAGATAAATATAAAAACTATTACTAGTCTTCTTTTTGTCTATCATTCTTCATTTTGTTTCCTATGTATTTTTAACAACTAATTCATAAATAACAATTATAATCTATGTTGACAGGCATACAATATGTAAATATTTTGTTTGAAAAATAACATAAAGAGAGAGGAAGATGCTTTTATAATGAGCAGAGTTAATGTATGCTATTGAGGCTAAACTGGTATCAATTTATGCAAGGTTGTTATAAATTTATGATGACCGTAAACTCCATGGTGGCCACAAAGAAGATAACTAAAAAATATATACAGAAAAGGAAAGGAATAGGCAATACAAATAGCACACTAAGAGAAAAATCAATAAACGTGTATCAGAAAAACACTTTCTTGTTTTGTTCTGTTTTGTTTTTACACATTCAATGCAACATGGGAAACCAATCTACCATTAATCTGGACAATGCTGAACACTTTTTATATATTGTGTCTAATCCTTACAACTTGGTATATATCTTGATCTTCTTTTTAAACATAAAAAGTCTTTCAGTTTTTAAAGAAATTTTCCAATATGTATATGTTTGACGCTTCAGATGATTTATACATTAAAGGTTTGGCAAAACACTGGTAAAAATTTGAACCATTTTTCACTTTCACAAAACAAATTGTACTACTTTTTTTTTTTTTTTTTTTTCTGGGATGGAGTCTCGCTCTGTTGCCCAGGCTGGAGTGCAGTGGTGCGATCTTGGCTCACTGCAAGCTCTGCCTCCCGGGTTCACGCCATTCTCCTGCTTCAGCCTACCGAATAGCTGGGACTACAGGCGCCCGCCACCATGCCGGCTAATTTTTTTTTTTTTGTATTTTTAGTAGAGGCAGGATTTCTACTAAACCCCTGGGGGTTAGCCAGGATGGTCTCGATCTCCTGACCTCTTGATCCGCCTGCCTCGGCCTCCCAAAGTTCTGGGGTTACAGGCGTGAGCCACCGCGCCTGGCCAAATTGTACTACTTCTAGTTATAATGACAATTGTGAACATAGGACGGCCATAGTCTATATGTCTGGATGCAGGTTTGTACATCTGAAGGTTGTGATGAATTATTGGGTCTCATTAAAGCTCTCCCCTGCTTAAATTATTGCATAGGTATTTGAGGCCTGGCATCCTGTTCTGTATGTTCTGATAGTGAGGTGAACCCCAGCGCCTAGTCTAGGACAGCGCTAGCCTCTCTGTTTAGGTCAGTTACATTGTTCCTCTGGAACAGGAATGTTGCCCTTTGATGACTTGCTTGTCATAAGTTGTGTGAAATGTGCTCCTCCAGTTACTAGCAAAAAATAAGGAGAAAATGGAATTAACCATTACTTGAAGCTCAGGCATCAGAGTCTGAGATGAGAGCTGCTGCCAAATGAGCATGGCATCTGAGAATCGAGTTTATAAAATAACATAGTTTTTAAGGAAGTAATTCATTTTTAAATTATTTTCTGAGACAACATCTCAATATTCATTTGGATTGAGAAACATGTTCAATGCCCTGGTTACAAAGTTTTACCTATGCTGGGGCAAAGAGTGGGACAAATACGTAATGCAAGAAGAATGTAATGACAGTGCTGGGTCTGTCCCGCAGACCCTGGTTGAGCGATGGATGAAAGGAATTTCTATGTGTGCATGAATTGAGTATTTGAAATAAGCTTTTAGGGTTACTATCCAAAATAATACAGCTAATGTGTGACTAAAATAAAGTACAAATACAAGTATGTTGTTTGAGTTTGTATATTTTCATAAATATATTTGCACTGAAGACGACAGGCGAAATTCAGAAATTCATGTATTTTACCTATGTGGCAAGCACATGTTATGTGATAAATAAATGTTCACTTACTTGCGTATATATATGAGATAATAACCTGACGGAAAATTATGATTCCTTACTTCTACTTATGCTAACATTATATATTCTGAAATTTATTTACAGAGGAATATATGTAGACAAATATTTTATAACAGTTCTCAAATTTACAGGCACTACATTAGGTTGAAACCATTAAAAGTATTATGTTTAGAACAAAAAGTAATCAGCAATTTTAGCAACCATCAACAATTTAGTATAATTCAGATAAATATATCAAATATTTTTCAGTATTTATTAATGGAGTCATCTACATTAATATCTAGACTGAAGCTGCTATACACACTTTGATGATTGATCCAATTTTATCTGTATTACCCTGTATGTCTACTCCCAACTTAGGTTTTGTACATGTTAAAGCTCAGTGATATCTGACAATTGAATGAATAAATACATACACACTGTGAATACTAGGATATCTGAATTCCTAGGTCACAGCTTTTCAGGCATTCATGTTTGTTGTAATATATTAGCAAACAATTCCAAAAGCTCCAAGAAAATATTTTATCTAATGCTGAAGACTAGATTAAGGTCAAGTGAACCGGAAGGGATTTAAGCTAGATGAAGGACAATTATTTTCTAACTTTTGAACAAATATTTTTGAGTATCTACTAGGTGCCAAAGAGCACAACAGTTTCTGAATATATGAATTAAGCAAAATAATATTCTTTTCCAGCAAAGACCTTATGGAAGTAAACCAAAAATAGCACTATATCTCACAAGTGTTGTATTTGAAGTAACTGCAAGGTCCTTAGTGGAGCACCTTGCTGGTATACTAAATTCTGAGTTAGAGAATCAGGAAAAATTTTATTTCTAATCACACTTCAAATATGATTTCCAAAGAGTATGTAAAAGTTATTCAGATGAAGTTGCTGCTGATGAGGGAGAGGAGAGGGAAATATTCTAGAGAAGTAATAGGTATTGAGGAGAGAGAAAACATGAAGTCTTTTAAAGATACACAAGTGTGTACAAAAATCTAATAGCTTCAGTTACCTTTACTCGAGAGGAAGTAGTAAAAAATGAAAGAAAGGGTAGGGGCAAATAATGAATGACTGTGTTGTGTTCATTCAGAACACTGGAACTCATCTTGAGGATAGCAAGTTCAAGGACTTGAAGCAAAGACATTTTTACAAAGAAGATTTTCTATTTGGGAATATCAACATGAATTCAATATGAAAAATAGAAGGAAGGAAACCAAAATGAAAAGCTAGAACACACTTTCAAAGATATCACAATAATTCTGGGAATAGATGCTAATGACCGAAACTGTGGAGGTGGAATTTGAGAAGGAAGAAAAGGAAAAAAAAATCCTCTTCAATATTTTGGTAATATAATAAAAATGGAGGTGGATGGATATGGGAGTAGAGAGGAGGGGAAATTAGGTGATATACATGTTTACAGTATGAAAAGCTTCCTGAGTTACAATGATATTCCCTGGTATATAAAACACTAGAGGAGTAGGAGCAGAATATTTTTTTTTTGAATAGGGAAACAGGAGTTATGGGGGAATAGTAAAGTTCAATTTTTGACATATTGCACTAATGTAGCTATATATTACATATTCAAATAGAAATATCAAGTGGGTTACAGAACACATGGGTATAGAAACCAAGGGAGAGGGCTAGGGCAGAGTTTTAGAGCCGACTCATGATAACCACTCTAAATTTAAAAGTAGACAGCATGCATGGAGAAAGAGTACCACAAGATGCACAATTTGGGAGCAACAGATCTTGTACATTTCAAAATGTACAGGAATCTAGAATGAAACAATTCAAAAAGAGGGCCGCTACCCACAGTAGGCAGATTGTTCCCATCACCAAAGATTCTGGGTGCAGAGTGAGTATGCTTAGGAGCCCTGAAAGGTTCCACCCTCCAGAAGTGTGCCTGCAGGACATACTGCACCAACGTGGAGGATTTTTCATTTTCAAGTGTAGCTTATTCTGTACAGACACTATTCTGTTAACTTGTCCATCCTAAAGATGTTTTTCAGTTCCTTAGTTAAAAAAGTTGTATTATTTTTAAAGTTAAAACACTTTATACCAATTGAGTTTACCATAAATGATTATGTTTAAAATAACCAAATAATAGAAAATGTAGAAATTTTTTCTATATAGTGAGTTAGGCTTTAAAAAGTAGTTTGGTTCCCTCATAAAGTTCTGGAATTATGAACTCTTTTGTGGCCACCTACCCTTTCACCCAAAAAAGCTTCCTCACGATGTGCTGCTCATGTTTAGTGTATTGTATTTTGAAGAGATTTATTTCTATCTTATTGATGAACAGAAGCATTTACTGAATGGAATTTAGGAAGAGGGTTTTTAATGATGAAAAATGGAATAAAGTTATAAGTAGTATTTTATTTTTATAATAGCAGAAATTAACATTTACTTGTTACTAAAGTAAAGATTTGAGCCAAGAACATTGTATAATATCAGTTTGGAATGAAATTCTCAAATGTTTTCTAGATCTAAAAATCTATAATTCTGATCCACCAGCTTCAAAGACAGATAGGTTTTTTTTTATTACCCATATTATGCATGCCTTTATAATTGTTTCTGCTTAACTTTCAGACACTCTAAAAAAGAAAAGTATACAGCTAAAGTCATTTTGACATTTTATTGGCTTCAAAAAGGAACACTAACATAACTGCATGTTCTCAGAAATGGACAGATAATCACGTGTTTGAGACTATTTTTAACCTCACGCATCTTGTGTGAAATCAGGTGCAGAGAAAGAAGATTTATCATTTTGAGTGGTGTGTTAGTTTATTAGGACTGTCGTGACAAAACACCACAGACTGTGTGCTTAAACAATAGAAATGTGTTGTCTCACAGTGTTGGAAGCTGGGAGTGCGAGATCAAGTTGTCAGCGGAGTTGGTTGTTTCTGAGAGCCACAAAGAAAAGATTTGTTCCAGTCTTCTTATTTTGGCTTTTAGATGGTGTTATTCTCCATGAGTCCTCTCTGTATCTGTGTCCAAATTTCTTTTGCTTACAAGGACACCAGTAGTATTGGATTAGGGCCCACCTATATCACCTCATTTTAATTCTGTTGTCTCTATAAAGACTCTATCTTCAAATGCGGCCACATTATGAAACACTGGGGGGATAAGACTTCAACATACAAATTTGCAGGGGAACACAATTCAGCCCATAACACTCCACTGTCTGGTTCTCCCAAATTCATGTCTTTCTCGTATAAAAAATACATTAACCCCATCCCAACTGTCCCCAAAGTCTTAACCCGTTCCCACACAAACTCTAAGTCCAAAATGTCACCTAAATATCATCTAATGCAAGTATGGGTGGAGCTGGAGGTATGAGTCATACTGAGGCAAAAGGCCCATTCAGCTGTGAATCTATAAAAGCAGACAAGTTATCTGCTTCATGCAACGGTGAGACAGGCATAGGATAGTCATAATCATTGCCATTCCAAAAGAGAGAAGTGAGGACTAAGAAAGGGGTCAAGGTTCCCAACAAGTCCAAAACCTAGCAGGTCAAATTCCATTATATTTTAAAGCTAGAGAACAATCCCCCTTTGGCTGGATTATCTGTCCTTCCCACTCACCAGGGTGGTAGCCCTGCCTTCCAGGCAGACTGTGGTAGAAGCCCATTTCCTCAACCCAGGGCACCCTGAACCCTTGGCCTTGAGCCTAGCTCACTGGAATAAGGAGCAGGCAGTCTCACCCACTGGTCTGTGCCCTCTAAGCCTTAACTCCTTGAGTTAAAACCTTAAACCACCACCCAAGAGGTAAACTGGGCATCTAAGCATGATTTTTTAGAACCTAGGCTTAGAATTAGAGAAACCTGAACATAAATCTTAGCATTATCAACTCCAAGCTGATGCTGTTGGTTAAATTGCTTAACCTCTCAGAGTTTTAGGGTCCTTATCTAAAAGTATGGATAATGATACCTCTTAAAGTATGGATAATAACCAAACTATATTATTTATTTTATTTCCAAAAATTAAATAATGTGAAAGCTAAATATCACGTACTTCACTGGAAGTCGGTGTTGTTATTAAGGGCAAGTATTGACTGAGAAGATAAGCCAGATGAATCAAACTTCTACCCTCCCTTCAAATAAAGAAGTGATACTTTATGTCATGTAAAATCCATGACAGAAATCCCTGGCTTACTTTTTAATAAGCCTTCTGATTTTTTATACCTACTTAGTATGGCATAACAACACTGTTTAAAGTAAGTATCAGTGGTAGAGGAGAAGCAATACACTGCATTCCTAGATTTTGAAAGATTTATTTAATTTTCAATTCTTCTTTTTTATATTTAGTCCTCTTCCGAGACTACTGAGATTAATTAGATAAAGGAAAAAACGGCTTTCAAGGACTTTTTAGGGCTTCTAGGTAGAGAGAACCTTCTCCCTGGTGTACTCAGAGACATTTCTGTTACAAGGAATACAGTATTCATTTATGCAGCAGAATAGAAGAGAAACAGCATGGGCTATGGTTTCAGACAAGTCTAAGAGTTAGAACTTCAACTCTGTCCTACGTTAGTGAAGGGACATAGGATATATTTCTTCTGGTGGCTCTTAATTTTACTATTTATGAAATGGTGATGAGAATAATGGTCTCATAGAACACTTACCTCAGATTCAGACAAAATAATAAAGTAGATGTAATTTTACATTGTGTAAATTGGAAATCACACAATTATTTATTTGGATACCATTCAACTTTTTTAAAACCAAAATCCTGAGAAGTAAAAATTATACAGAAGAGAGATAAAATATTAAAGATTACCCTCCTTGTAAACCATGGGGATCTCCAATGAGACAGCCAAAACTAACATTTATTTTCCATAAGCCACACTGTTATTATAACTCTCTTTAGATAGACGTAAAAGATCAAGATGCCTTTAAGACCCTAGATATTTGACTTCCGTATCTTTAAATATAAAATTTTCAACTTAACTCTAATTTTGTAAAAATAAACTATTTTTTTCTATATATTAGAGGCTTTATAAAATTTGTCTTTGAAATTTTTTTGTTTGTTTTGTTTTGCTTTGTTCTGGAGTAAGTAGGAAGAGAAAATTAAAAATCTTCTGTAACTTCTGCCTGGAAAACAATCATAGATCTACACTAAGTGACTCTCATTTGGCACTGGCTCACATTTGTCCACTGAATCAGCAAAATTAATTTGCTGCACTATGCCCACTCCTGGAGCCAGGCTTACTCAGCCGTGGTTAGGTATTTACCTAGCATGTTAGATTGCTTCCTGTTTATTTTATCAGCAAAGATGATTTTCTGCATGAACTCTCTACATGTTCTTTCATCATTTTTGTCATCTAACAATATAATACTTTCAAGTTCACTAAAGCATGGTGAAAGCATTATATGACAACATGGTTACTTTCAGCAACTATACTACTCTTGCAAGACTGAAACTCTTCATGTACCTCAGAGTAATTTAAATGAAGAGACAAGAGCTTATTTATTAAAATAAGATTGAAGGCACATTTTTCTGGGACCAAACGAAACAAAATTTCTCTTTAACTTACCGAAAATGACGTCAAATGAACCTAAAGGAAAGTTTGAAAATATTCAAAGGAACAAATTGCAGAGAAAAATCTTTCTTCAGAAAGGTTATGTTAGGCGATAGTTAAGCTTCCAGATTGAATTTTTAAAAAATCCCTTGAGTGAAGGTTTTTCAAGATTAAGTATGTAGGTTCAATGACAGGACAGATCATAATTCTCTTTGTCTGAAAGTTAAAGTTAAGGCCACTATAAAAAATATAATAGAATATCAGGATAGAAATCAGAAAACATAAGTTAAGTGATATTTAGTCATTTTACTATAGTTCAAGGTTTACTACAACACTTCCACGTTCATTAATTGTTTCTCTTATGTCCTATTCAGGGTTCACTAGTAACTTTCTCTATCTGTGAGTTTGGGGAAGCCATCAGACAGCTGGTGATAATAGCTAGACTTAGGACACTATAAAATATTTAAAAGTAAATGAGATAGATAACTGGAGTAACTTTTGAGAAAACTGCTAAGAATTATTTTTATGTGTAATATGAAATTATTTGTTATTATAAAAGTGTGATAGAATTAATTACAATTTTAAGCTTATTTTAAGATAATAAGAACATTGTAGGAAGTTGCAAGATTCCACAATCCCCCTTCAACAGCACCCACAATAGTAACATCTTGTATAATGATTGTAAAATATTAATGCCAAGAAATTGACATAGTACAATTCACAAAGTTTATTCAGATCTTACCATTTTCACAAGCACCTCTTTATGTGTGTGTATAATTCTATAAAGTTCTATCATATATGCAGCTTCATGTAATGACAACAACCACAATTGACATACAGAACTGTGCCATCACTTCAAGGCTCTCTCTTGTCACCCATGTATAGCCACATTCACTTGCTACCCCCTCCGCCAATCCCTAACTATTAGCTATCTGTAACTACTTGCCATCTTCACTATGTTGAGACTTCCAATACATGAACATGGTTAAGTATCTTCAAACACTTTGGTCACCTTTGAGACTTTTTATTACAGCTTCAATCCTCATTACTTGTTATTGGTCAACTCAGGTTTTGGATTTCTTCATGGTTCAATCTTGGTTGGTTGTATGTGTCTACAAATTTGTCCATTTCTTCTAGAATTTCCAATGTATTGGCATATAGTTGCTCATGGTAGCTACTAATGATCCTTTGAATTTCTGCAGTATCAGTTGTAATAATGTCTACTTTTTCATTTTTGATTTTATGTACTTGGATCTTCTCTCTTTTTTCCTTATTCATTATTCTTTTTTTTATTTCATTTACTTATTTATTTTTTTGGATTCAGAGTCTAGCTCTGTTGCCAGGCTGGAGTGCAGTAGTGCAATCTTGGCTCACTGCAACCTCTGCCTTCCGGGTTCAATCCATTCTCCTGCCTTAGCCTCCAGGGTAGCTGGGACTATAGGCGCACACCACCATGCCCAGCTAATTTTTGTATTTTTAGTTGAGGCAGGGTTTCATCATGTTGGCCAGGATGGTCTCAATCTCTTGACCTTGTGGTCCACCTGCCTTGGTCTCCCAAAGTTCTGGGATTACAGGCGTGACCCACAGCCCCCAGCCTCTCTCTTTTTTCCTTAGTGTGGCTAAAGGTTTGTCAATTTCATTTATCTTTTTTTTTTTAATAAGAAAAACACTTTTGCTTCATTTATATTTTGTATTTATTATTTTTTATATAAATAAAATATAGTTTTATTTATTTCTTGTCTGATCTTTATTATTTCTTTTCTTCTACTAATTGGGGGTTTGATTTGCTCTTGCTTTTCTAGTTCTTTAAGGTGCATCACTAGATGGTTTATTTGAAATTTTTCCTCTTCTTCTGATACAGGCACTTACAGCTATAATCTTCCCTCTTAGTAATGTTTTTGCTGTATCTTATAGGTCTTCGTATGTTGTGTTTCCATTATCATTTGTTTCAATATAATGAAACCAATTTTTCAGTTTCCTTCTTAATTTCTTCATTGACCTATATTGGTCATTCAGGAGCGTATTGCTTAATTTCCATATATTTGTATAGTTTCCAAAATTCATTTTGTTATTAATTTCTATTTCATCATGGTCAGACAAGATGCTTGATATTACTTTACATTTTTTAATGTTTTAAGATTTGTTTTGTGAACAAACATATGGTCTATCCTTGAGAATGATCATGTGCTGAGGAAAAGAATGAATATTCTGCAGCCATTGGATAAAATTTTCTGTAAATATGTATTAGATCCATTTGTTCTACAGTGTAGATTAAGTCTGATGATTCTTTGTTGATTTTCTATCTGGAAGATCTGTCTAATGCTGAAAGTGGGATGTTGAAGTTTTCAGTTATTATTTTATTAGGACATATATCTCTGTTTAGCTCAAATAATATTTGCTTTATATATCTGGGTGCTCCCATGTTGGATGCATATACATTTAAAATTGTTATGTCTCTTGCTTAATTGACAACTTTATCATTTTATACTGACATTCTTAGTCTCTTCTTAATAGTTTTTGTCATAAAATCTATTTGTCTGATGTAAGTATAATGACTCTTGCTCTTTTTTTGTTTCCATTGGTATAGAGTATTTTTTTTCATTTCTTCATTTTCAGTCTATGTGTGTCTTTATAAGTGAAGTGTGTATCTTCTGGGCAACAGATCAAAGGGTCTTGTTTTTTCATCCGTTCAGCCAGTCCATGTCTTTTGATTGGAGAGTTTAGTCCATTTATATTCAACGTTAATTAATAAGTAAGTGCTTACTTCTGCCATTTTGTTATTTGTATTCTGGTTGTTTTGTGGTCTTCACTTCTTTCTTTTCTTCTTGTCTTTCTTTAGTAAAGGTGATTTTCTCTGGTGATATGATTTAGCTTTTTGCTTTTTATTTTTTTGTGTATCCCTTGTATGTTTTTTGGTTTGAGGTTACCATAAGGCTTACAAATACTATCTTGTAACCCATTATTTTCACTTGATAAAAACTTAGCACTGTTCACATAAAGAAACACAAAGAAAACTAGTAAAAACTCTATGCCTTAAATTCATTCCCCCTACTTTTTAACTTTTTGTAGTTTCAATTTATATCTTATTGTACTGTGTCTTGAAAAATTGTTGTAGTTATTACTTTTGATTGGTCATCACTTAGTCTTTCTAGTCAGGACAAGAGTAGCTTACACACCACAGTTTCAGTAATATAAGATTCTGAGTTAGTTTGTGTACTTACTATTATTAGTGAGTTTTCTACCTTCAGGTGATTACTTTTTGCTCATTAATGTCCTTGTCTTTCTGACTGAAGTACTCTCTTTAGCATTTCTTGTAGGACAGGCCTGGTGTTGATGAAATTTCTCAGTTTTTGTTTGTCTGGGGAAAGTCTTTATTTCTCCCTGTAGTTTGAAGGATATTTTCACCAGACATACTATTCTAGGGTGAATGTTTTTTCCCTTCAGCACTTTAAATATGTCATGCCGCTTTCTCCTGACCTGTAAGATTTCCACTAAAAAGTCTCCATTGACCATATTGGAGCTCCATTTTATGTTATTTGTTTCTTTTCTCTTGCTGCTTTTGGGATCCTTTCTTTATCCTTGACTTGGGGAGTCTGATTTTTAAATGCCTTGGGATAGTTTCCCTTGGGTTAAATCTGCTTGGTGTTGTATAACCTTCTTGTAATTGGATATTGATATCTTGCTTTTGGTTTGGAAAGTTGTCTGTTATTATCTCTTTGAATATGCTTTCTAACCCTACCTCTTTCTACTTCCTCTTTAAGGCCAATAATGCTTAGATTTGCCCTTGTGAGGCTATATTTTAGATCCTGTAGGTATACTTCATTGTTTTTATTCTTTTTTTTCCTGCCCACTGACTGTGTATTTTCAACTAACCTGTCTTCATACTCACTAATTCTTTCTTCTGCTTGATTGATTATGCTATTAAAGAACTCTGCTGCATTCTTCAGTATGCCAATTGCATTTTTCAGCTCCAGAATTTCTTCTTGATTCTTTTTAATTACTTCAATCTCTTTGTTAAATTTCTCTGATAGAAGTCTGAATTCTTTCTCTCTGTTGTCTTGAAATTCTGAGTTTTTTTTTTTCCCATGGTTATTTTGAATTCTCTGTCTGAAAGGTCACACAGCTCTGTTTCTCCAGGATTGATCCTTGGGGGCTTATTTAGTTCATTTGGTGAGGTCATGTTTTCCTGGATGGTGTTGATGCTAATAGATATTATTTGGTGTCTGGGAATTTAGAATTAGGTATTTATTTTAGTCTTCACTGTCTGGGATTATTTGTAGCCATCCTTCTTGGAATGGCTTTCCAGATATTTGAAAAGACTTGTTTCTGTGATCTAAACTGTAACTCTAGTAGGGGGAACCTCAAACCCAGTAATGCCATGGTTCTTGCAGACTCATAGAGGTACTGCCTTGATGGTTTTGGACATGCTCCAGGAGAATTCTCTGGATTATCAGGCAGAGACTCTTATTCTATTTCCTTACTTTCTCCCAAACAAACAAAATCTCCATTCTGAGCCATCTAAAGCTGGGGGTGAAATGACACAAGGACCCCTGTGGCTGCCACCATTACGACTGTATCTTCCCCTAGATTTCACGGAAGATTTATGGGGGAAAACAACCTTTTCTATGTGTATACAAAAAAAATGAGGTAAATGAATATAGCATTTGCTCTGATGGCAACCTTGTGTCCTTTTTTAAAGTTATAAATATTATATTTCATTTAAAATGGTAAAATAGCAATAAGTAAATAGTAGCAAAAAAATAGTGCATGGGTTTGCTAATCTGCTTACTGGTGGCATTTTTTGAGACTCTGTCTCAAAAAATAAATAAATAAATAAATAAATAAATAAATAAAACACAAAGAAAGAGATATTGACATTTATTTTTTCTTAGCATTTTTGAAATCATTAAATCTGAAAAAAAACACTAAAACTAAGCAATATATACTTCATAATCAGGCAAAAATGATACATGTTCAACCACAAATAAAGTTATGATAAATTATACTCATCAAAAAATTTATAGCAGAGTCAAAGAATAAGTGTGGTTGGGGAGTAGAGGAGTCAGGAGAGGGAAGTGGGGTGATATGTTTAAGGTGGGAAAAGTTAAGTGTATTTTAAAAAGTTAGTCTTTAGGATGCTTAGCTATTCAAGTAATTTTTCAGAATCTTTAGCAATACCAAATTCTTAATGACTCATTTGATGCAATAACAAACCTGAACAATGAAGTTAGGTTAAAAAAAAAAACAAATAAAAAAAACCCAAAAAAACAAAAAAACAACAAAAAAAACCACACTGATTTAAATTACATCTATTTACCAGGGATTGAAAGAGTATCTGGGTTGCCAGATGTCCTCTCCCAAACTTTTCATCCTTGTATTTTAGCATTCCCTTTAGCATTTATGTACATATTGCAGAGTAGATGTTTTCTTCTTAAAGTCTATTAGAAAAACAAGTTACATCTTCCCCAGAGGTGTTAAAAATAAATTTAAAGAGGAAAAAATGGTGTTGCAAATGTCAGTAATATGTTCTCCATTGCTTTTTTTTTTTTCTTATTTGTGGATGAAATACTAGGAGGAAGTGAAGTCACTGTAAGCACTGTGATTTAAAGATTTATATTCACCACTTAAAGATACCACACCAGTAGGTAGCCAGATCAGTAAATCTTGTCCAATTCTTAACAGCAGGTAGGCAAGTCTATAGAAGGAGAGGAAAATGTTGTACTGCCAGGTTAATTCAATAAATTGAAGTGCAGAAAGAATTAAGAGTCTATGGAATACTCAAAAACTCATTCAAGTTTCTTGCATTTTTTAGACTTTTATATGCCTGCTGTTTTGAAAATATAACTTCAAATTATAAGGATATAACACCAAGACATTGGGGAAGCATTTCTTGTTTGTTTTGTTTTGATTTGGGGGTCTCCAAACTGTTTCAGAAAATGAACATAAATGATTTTCAGGTATGGCACTTTGTTGCTGGTTATAGTCATGTGATTGACTACTTTTTTACACCTAGCCTTCTTGACTCCTTTGTAGAGTCTTCACTAAGAGAGGAAGAGGAGGGGGAATTGTACGAAAAATAAAGTAATAAAAAGTCCCTGTAATATCATTTGAATATTACAATATGGAGACTGCATTATTAAAAATTAAAGGTAGGACTATGTAAAGATTACCTGATGATTCCTAAAATTGGGAAACGTATCAGTAGTTTCTGTCCAAAAGTATACAAAGTAACTGCCCTCAATTATTCTAGTAAAACACGATTGCAAATTTTCAGGACTCATTGATTTAATATCATTCAAAGAAGTTTTTAAAAAGAGATTGGGATCTATTCAAGTCTATATTATTTTTACCCTATCAATTTATGATTTTGACAGTTGTTTGTGGCAAGAATAGAATAAGTCAAAGGTTGTTGGTCAACGTTGTAAAACTTCCCATATACAGGTATACTATATCTTATATTTAAAATTGTGTCTGGAGTTGGTTCCTGCCAGTGGGTTCATGGTCTTGCTGACATCAAGAATGAAGCTGCGGACCTTCACGCTGAGTGTTACAGCTCTTAAAGATGGCACAGACCAAGAGAGTAAGAGGTAGCAAGGTTTATTGTGAAGAGCTAATGGACAAAGCTTCCATAACGTGAAAGGAGACCCAAGTGGGTTGCCACTGCTGACTGGGGTGGCCAGCTTTTATTCCCTTATTGTCCCCGCCTATGTTCCATTTCTGTCCTATCAGAGGGCGCTTTTTTCAATCCTCCCCACAATTGGCTACTTTTAGAATCCTGCAGATTGGTGCATTTTACAGAGTGCTGATAGGTGCATTTTACAGAGCACTGATTGGTGCATTTTGCAATCCTCTTGTAAGACAGGAAAGTTCCTCAAGTCCTCACTTGACCCAGGAAGTCCAGCTGGCCTCACCTCTCAAAATCATTCTGGGAGATGTGACATTCTCTTATGTAATCAAAAATGGCATTTGTATTATCCCTTTTTGCTATTTGGGTCCTTCATGTTTCATTAAACTCAGCAGCATTGAATACTATTCAGTCCCCTTTCTGGAAACATTTTCTTCTCTTCATTTATGTGACCTCATTCTTCAGGCTCATTCTAAAGGCTTTATTTATGGTCTTTTGTTATTATCTGTCTCTTTGTTTTTCTTTTTGCCTCTCAGGCCCCTACTGCTCAGTTTTCTTTTCTTACCCTATACCTGGACCGGGCTTAGTCCAGAGCCCTATTCTCCTATTCTGTTCTCCTTATGTTCTTTCTATGAGACATCCACACTCCTGTCTTTAGAGCCATCTGTGTGTTTATGAGTCCTAAAATTGTAACTCCAGCCTCTCTTTTGAATGGTACTCCTATGTGGCCAACTTCCTCCTTCCATTTTTCCTTAGTGTCTCGGTGGCATGCCAAACTCAACAAGTCCATAATGATTTATTGATTTGCCGGTGTTCTCAGATCAACTTCTTCTTATGACATTTTGCCAAATGTGTCATTTCTCTCTACCTTTAGTGCTGGCATCTTAGTTTAAGCCACGATTACTTCTTATCATCCTAATGTATCTGCAGGAGCTGGCTAATTCATTAGCTTTTTCTCCTCCTGCCCTTTTATTTTCTTCAAAGAACTGTCAGAAGGAGGTATAAACTTGTTCAGTGATTTCTGTTTGATCTTAAGAGAAATAAAAATCTCCTAATATGACTTAAGGGTTGCATTGTGTCCCCCAAAAGAAGATATGTTAAAGTCCAAATCCTCAGTACCTAAAAGTGTAACCATATTTAGAAATAGGATCATTACAAATGTAATTAGTTGAGGTCAGACTGGAGTAGGATGGGCTCCTAATCCAATATGACTGATGTCTTTAGGAAAAGATAGCCATGTGAAGAGACAAAATCACACAGAGGAGAATGCCATGCACAGAGCTTGTAAAAATGTACTGTTTACCCTCAGTATCCTCAGAGGATTCATTTCAGGACCTCTTGTGGTACCAAAATCTGCTCAATTTCCTTATATAAAACGGCATAGTATTTGCATACAATTTACATATTTTATATATATATATATATATATATATATATATATTTTTTTTTTTTTTTTGAGACAGATTCTTACTCTGTCACCCAAGCTGGAGTGCAGTGTGCAGTGATGCGATATCGGCTCACTGCAACCTCCGCCTCCCGGGCTTAAGTAATTTGTGTGCCTCAGCCTCCGGAGTAGCTTGGATTACAGGCACGTGCCACCACGCCCTGCTAATTTTTTGTATTTTTAGTAGAGACGGGGTTTCACCGTGTTGCCCCAGCTGGTCTCAAACTCCTGAGCTCAGGTTATCTGCCTGCCTTGGCCTCCCAAGTTCTAGGATTATGGCCCTGAGCCACTGCGCCTGGCCCTGCTGTATATTTAAAATCATCTCTAGATGACAAATAATACCCAATACAGTATAAATGCTAAGGAAATACTTTTCTCTGCAGATGCGGAACCCTTGGAGATAGAAGGTCGATCATATCTGCAAGCCAAGGAATACCCAGTACTGACAGCTGGAGAAAGTTAAGGAACAGATTCTCCCTCAGAGCCTTTGGAAGGGACCACCACCGATGACACCCTGATTTTGGAATTCTGGCCTCCAGGTTTATAAGAAAATAATTCTCAAAAACCATCCAGTTTTTTTTTTATGGGAAATCTAGGAAAGCTAATACTATATAATGGCTTAAGATTCTTCAAAACTGAGTTTCAGCCTTCCTTTTCAAACCTTACCTTGCATTACTCTCCTTCTCTCCATTGGCTTTAGCTATGGTGGCTTTATTTAAGGCCATTGTCCATCTCAGGGTACTTTGGCTGCCCACCCCATCCCATATGCTCCTCTCTCACTCTTGGACTCCAGCAGATGTCACCTTCAATGTCACCTCTTCAGAAAGATCTACATTACTCTCTTAACTGTTTTGATAGAGGAACTCATTTTGCAATCAAACAATGATCTATCATTTGAATATCTTTTTCATTAACATATTTGTTCGATGAAGAAAGAAACTGTGACCCCATGAGACAAGCACCTAGCACAGCACCTGGAAAATAGTCTTTGATCAACTGAGTAATAAACAAAAATAAATTAAGCCATTTTGGGCTGAGACAATGGGGTTTTCTAGATATACTATCATGTCATCTGCAAACAGGGACAATTTGATTTCCTCTTTTCCTAATTGATAAGCAACTTCAGCAAAGTCTCAGGATACAAAATCAACGTGCAAAAATCACAAGCATTCTTATACATCAATAACAGACAAACAGAGAGCCAAATCATGAGTGAACTCCCATTCACAATTGCTTCAAAGAGAATAAAATACCTAGGAATCCAACTTACAAGGGATGTGAAAGACCTCTTCAAGGAGAACTACAAACCACTGCTCAAGGAAATAAAAGAGGATACAAACAAATGGAAGAACATTCCATGCTCATGGGTAGGAAGAATCAATATCATGAAAATGGCCATCCTTCCCAAGGTAATTTACAGATTCAATGCCATCCCCATCAAGCTACCAATGACTTTCTTCTCAGAATTGGAAAAAACTACTTTAAAGTTCATATGGAACCAAAAAAGAGCCCGCATCGCCAAGTCAGTCCTAAGCCAAAAGAACAAAGCTGGAGGCATCACGCTACCTGACTTCAAACTATACTACAAGGCTACAGTAACCAAAACAGCATGGTACTGGTACCAAAACAGAGATATAGATCAATGGAACAGAACAGAGCCGTCAGAAATAATGCCACATATCTACAAGTATCTGATCTTTGACAAACCTGACAAAAACAAGAAATGGGGAAAGGATTCCCTATTTAATAAATGGTGCTGGGAAAACTGGCTAGCCATATGTAGAAAGCTGAAACTGGATCCCTTCCTTACACCTTATACAAAAATCAATTCAAGATGGATTAAAGACTTAAATGTTAGACCTAAAACCATAAAAACCCTAGAAGAAAACCTAGGCATTACCATTCAGGACATAGGCATGGGCAAGGACTTCATGTCTAAAACACCAAAAGCAATGGCAACAAAAGCCAAAATTGACAAATGGGATCTAATTAAACTCAAGAGCTTCTGCACAGCAAAAGAAACCACCATCAGAGTGAACAGGCAACCTACAAAATGGGAGAAAATTTTCGCAACCTACTCATCTGACAAAGGGCTAATATCCAGAATCTACAATGAACTCCAACAAATTTACAAGAAAAAAACAACCCCATCAAAAAGTGGGCGAAGGACATGAACAGACACTTCTCAAAAGAAGACATTTATGCAGCCAAAAAACACATGAAAAAATGCTCACCATCACTGGCCATCAGAGAAATGCAAATCAAAACCACAATGAGATACCATCTCACACCAGTTAGAATGGCAATCATTAAAAAGTCAGGAAACAACAGGTGCTGGAGAGGATGTGGAGAAATAGGAACACTTTTACACTGTTGGTGGGACTGTAAACTAGTTCAACCCTTGTGGAAGTCAGTGTGGCGATTCCTCAGGGATCTAAAACTAGAAATTCCATTCGACCCAGCCATCCCATTACTGGGTATATACCCAAAGGACTATAAATCATGCTGCTATAAAGACACATGCACACGTATGTTTATTGTGGCATTATTCACAATAGCAAAGACTTGGAACCAACCCAAATGTCCAACAATGATAGACTGGATAAAGAAAATGTGGCACATATACACCATGGAATACTATGCAGCCATAAAAAATGATGAGTTCACGTCCTTTGTAGGGACATGGATGAAATTGGAAATCATCATTCTCAGTAAACTATCGCAAGAACAAAAAACCAAACACCGCATATTCTCACTCATAGGTGGGAATTGAACAATGAGAACACATGGACACAGGAAGGGGAACATTACACTCTGGGGACTGTTGTGGGGTGGGGGGAGGGGGGAGGGATAGCATTGGGAGATATACCTAATGCTAGATGACGAGTTGGTGGGTGCAGCGCACCAGCATGGCACATGTATACATATGTAACTTACCTGCACATTGTGCACATGTACCATAAAACCTAAAGTATAATAATAATAATAATAATAATAATAATAAAAGAAAAAAAAATAAATTAAGCCATTTAAAAATAGATTTGAAAACATTACTGGGAAGCTGGCTGTAGAAGGCAATGTTATGTTGAATACTTTTGAACAAAAATGATCTTCATTTCCTGTAACTTGTCCCTATTTACAGTCGAGTTTCCCTGAAACAAGGCATAGCTATAGAAGAACCAAAAGTTCACCAATTAGCTTCAGAATAATAATAGTCATTAGAGACTAGTTTCCCTGACCACATCTGTGTCTTTTTTCCAGCTACAATTGCAATGTGTTCCTGAATGCCTTAATCTATGCCCACTTATAAAATTAACACATTTGTTGTGTTAATTTTGAAACCGAGAATTCTAAGTTCTTTAGGGAACTGAAATCCTTAAAGGTCAAATTATTTAAGCACAATGTCCGCCATTTAATTTTTGACCTAAAAAATAGCCTTTAAGCCCTCAGGACCACAGTGTTTACCTTGGTAGGATGGAGATGCTAAGAACTGACCTCCCTTTCTCCCAGGATTGCTGTGCACATCCCTTGGTAGTAAGAAGGGTAAGCTCCTTCCGGGTGTTTACTTCTGTGTTAACTGAATGGAATCTGTGTATTTAATAGTTGCAAAGAAATCTTAAGGTGTGGGACACCTTTCACTTAAGGATAGTGAAAAAAAAAAATGTGGCCTAAATGGAAAAACATTGTATTTTTTTCTAAGCTAGTGCAGCCAATTAACCACACAGTGTTCCCATTAATTTTTTGCAGATACTCCCATGTATAAATTTAGCCTATTACTTGAGTTAACTGTTTAATGATAGGATGGGTTTCACAAAAATTTAACCTAGCAGGAAGTTTACAAGTTCCATGAAAAGTAATTTAATCTGATGAACACAGTGTTTACAGAATCACCTAAAAGCATGATCTTCCTCAAAAAAGTTCTGGGCTCCCACCCATTGCCTATAACTACTCATCCCTTATTTTTCCCTCTGCCACTACTTCTAAAATTTAGGAAAACAAAGCAATCAATTAAACACTATCTGTAGCTTCGAACATTTCAAACTTGATGTGACTTATCAAACACTTCAGTTGAAGGGGAATTGATGATGATGTTAAATGATAAGCCATAGGGTATTTTATATAAATACAAACTAAAGAATTCTGTCTCAGTGATTTTGGTGAGGATTAAATAAAATCTTATACTGAAAGTCCTTAAAAATCATGTATATATAATCATTTCTTACAATAAACATCAAATACATGGTAAAACATTTAATAGTTCTTCTCAAACTTGGTGCTTGTACTCCTGGGGTCCACAATTGCATATCTGGTGCATAGAATGCTCAAGGGAAAATATGCCATTTCTTCTTAGAATTTCAATTTTTCTTCATAGTAGGAAATATACAATATTACCTTTACATTAAAATAAATGGCCACATTGTATACTGTAGCAGAAATTATTTATAAATACATAAAATTACATACATATATAATTATATACATGTAACTATTAGATTTTAAAGGGCTTTTCTGCTTCTATCAGCGTAGGCTTCCTTGGGTGGTGCTTGACCCCAGCCCAATCATTTCTAGGAACTCTTACTACTAACTGCTATTATTTTCTGTCTTCTGCCATTCAAAATTCCTTTTGCAAAATTATCAGAATTGTTACTGGTTTATATTAAATTTGTATTCACAAATTCTACCTACATGAAATTTTAAATAATTATATAAATTCCACGTCAGCAAAAGGCTCTAGTGCCTTGCTTAGCAGATAAAGAACATGATACAAATCTATTAGGCATGTTCAAAAATGTTTTATTCATCTTTAAGCACAGTGACTTATGGATTTTTGTAATAGCTGGGTAGTACACAGAGAAAAGGAATTTTGAAGTCAACAACCTCAATCCATCAGATAATAGGCATGCAAATATGGCAAGATTTCTTACAGTTTCAGGAACAATGTTCCCGTCTGTAATAATAGACATACTAACAGCTGTCTTGAAAGATTGGTGATGTAATGTAGTAAAAAGCCTAGGACAATACCTGTCACATAGTAGGTGCTTAAAAATAGTAGACATTATTATTCTTTAAATTCCTGTTTGGAGTAGGATTGTACATGGCTAAATTTATAAAAATGAAAATACATTAAAAAATACAATTGTAAATTGTTCTAATTGCTTCTTCACAGTAATACACTTCCTTTAATATTGAAAGAGCTTTTACAATAAAAACATCTTTTTCCTCCATTTATTTCAATTATGGTGTCCAGGGTTAGACAAGATGTTGCTGCTTCAGGGCCATTTTTTCTCTGAGGTTAAGAAATAAAAAGGTAGAGGTTTTAACAGTTGTTTAAAAATAAAGGTAAAATATGAATGTTCTGCTTCCTAAAACTGATTTAATTCTCTTTTAATGTGCTGGGGCTTTGCCAAGATTTAAATTGAACTCCTGAATTTGATTTTGTTTAAAAGATTTGATATTTGCCATCATAGCTTCATTTTTTAAAAGTTTAGGGCGTATTCATCAAAATAATGTTTTTGGCATTATACATGCTCTGAAGATTTGAAGACCAATTCATTAGAAATACCTCAAATCTGTCTGAGTATTCATATCCTGAATATTACTGGGAAGAGTTTGTTGCCTATCATATAGAGTATAAATTCAAGTTAAAAGATCATCCTAGAATCCATTCATTTTTTAAACTTAAGGCAGCTGGCTATGGTAGAAGGAACACCAGCGCTGAGACAAAAGGCTCAGGATGGATGGTCACGTCTATTTGACCTCTCACTCCTCAGAGTTAAATTACCCATGAAATAAGTAAAAAGGTCTAGTCTTTCCTGAGGAGCAGACATTGTTAAATGATAAAATGTATTTCATGGATTGCAAATGCAATACAGCGAAAGCTATTCAGTATACAAATATTTGTTGCGTATCTACTCTGAGTAAGGCCCTGGGGGAAATGCACAATTCAGATACGATTTATGGTGTCATCCAGTTTGCAGTCTAGTGTAATAGGAAACAGTCAATGAAAACTTAGACTTCATGTTAGAAAGCAATATATCCTAAAAAATCTTTAGCAGCTAGGTAAACTCTGATACTGTAATGTCACATTTAATATGAAAAATTATATGATTTTTAAAAAATTGATCTTATATTTTTACAAGTTAATTTTAATTGTGTAAAATAATATATATCAATAAAACATTGAAAACATAGTGAACAGAATAAACCAAAATATTAACAGCTAATGTTTTAGGACAAGCATATAGGTAATTTTATCTTTCCTCCCTACACTCTGTTTTAATGGTATAATAATGTCTGTTTTCTTCTTGCCAACATCTTCTTAGGTATGTTCTCCTGGGAGACACACAGATGAAGAACCCACTGAGTTCAGACAAGTTATTAGAATTTCCAGCTTCAAAGAACAAAGGGAGGCTTAATGGCTTTTATGCTGTAGTTTGAAGGAAAGGTGAGATTTGCATATGCATAGGTGTTGATAGTTTGAGAATATTTCTACAGGGATTGACAATACAGGTATATACAAAATTCCAAGTCAGTGTTCTATAAAAATTTGTCAAAGAAACCTGTCAAGGGACTCAGATTCCAAACTTGATAGAGAAGATTCGTTTGCATATACTTTTTTTTCTCTCTCTAATATTTTCATCATTTTAAGACTTGAGAAATAAAATATTCATTCCCTGCTGTTTCATTCCTGCCTCTGTCTGATCCAGTAAAGGACAGCAACCTACAACTTCAGTGGGGAGCAAAATAGGAATTCTTTAGATGAGTAGGCACTGAATACATTTTCCAGAACAGTAGTGGAAAATACCTCTCTTTAGACGATAAATTTACTTACCAGTATTTAAATAAGATATACTCTTTAAGAAACATTGGGACATGACAGGGCCTTTAAAAATCACCTATTGTTTTACTAATTAGATCTTTGAATACATTTTAATCTTTAGAAATTATGCATTTTCACTCTGTTTTATAGATGAGAAAAGAAACAAGAATGGGTTCAACCCATGGAATGGGTGAACACAGGCTTCTCTAAGGTGACATGGAAGCTGCAGCAGGTTGGCAAGTAGGATAGACCTGCCCATTGTTCATTCTAATACTCTACAAAGCATTGTATGGCATGGTAGGTGCGCAGCAAGTGTTTGATAAGTTAATGCTAAACTGTTTTCACGGTTCTGGAAATGTGACCCCAGAGAGTTGAAAATAAAACCTTTTAGTCAACTAGAATTTGGGTCTCAATCACTGATTTCTTAATTTTAACGTATTATATTTAATTTAAGCTCGGACTTCAATTTCTTCGACATAAAATGGCAAAATGATACTAGTCTTAGAGTTGTGAGGAGTCCATAGAATGTGTGTAAATCCACAACAGCAATATCCACATATGGAATTCAGTAAATGGTCCTTTTTTATGCTTGACTGGTCTGCAATTGAGAGTTGAAAATAAGAGCTTTTAGTCAACCAGAATTTGGGTCTCAATCACTGGTTTCTTAATTTTAAGAAATTTAGATTTAGATTGAACCTCATCTAAACTCAAGCCTCAATTTTTTTTTTTTTTTTTTTTTTTACCTAAAATGGCAAAATGATACTAGCCTTAAAGTTGTGAGGAATCCATAGAATGTCTGTAAATCCACAACAGCAATATCCACATATGGAATTCAGTAAGCGGTTCTTTTTATTCTTGACTGATCCACCACTTGAGGCACATTCTATCCTTTTTCTTATTGACCTGTAATGCTGACTCTCTGGGATACTCCTCCAATTCTGAGCAAAATAGCACATATTTTATGTACAAATATAGCGTAAAATCATTGTAATGTAAATTAGACCTAAGAATCTATCTGAAATAACTTGAGCACATGTAAGAGTCTCCTGCAAAAAGATCAATAATTAATATTTGAAAAGTATTTTACATTTTACAAAGAATCCAAATGAGTGGAAATTGATGATAGATGAGCCAAAATTAAGGTATCATCCACCAGGGAAACTTCAGACCTTGGATAACATCACTCAGCATAATACAATAACTTTGGGCAAGGTCTGAGGGCACTGCATTAACATCTATAAATTATGCTATAGATAAAATCTGTTAGTTTATTTTTCTGCAATTAGGTAAATTTAAAGTGAATAAAAAACCAATATGATTAGTATTACCAATTCCTTACTAAATAGAATATTGCCAAATGAGTAGATTCAGGCAGAGTCAGGTAGAATGTGAAAGTGATTGGTGATACAGTTAGGATGAATAAAATCTATATTTATATGCATATCTGTCATATCTATCTACCTATCTTTCTATTCATCTAATCTATCTAATCTATCAATCTATACTTAATTTTCCATTCACAAAACATCCTTTAAGGTGGCAATTTCATTCTTGCAGTATTATGTTGCAAAGAAGCTCACTTCTTTTATAGTAGATACCTTTCCTTTTCCTAAAGCTGATCTAAAACAGTGGCTGGCTCTCCAACTGTGATGTGCTGCGTAAGAATCACTTAAAAAGCTTGTTAAAGCACAGGTTTCTAGGACCTCCCCCAGAGTTTTTAACTCAGTAGGTCTAGGGTGGGGCTCAATAATTTGCATTTCTAACAAGTTCCCAAGAGATAATAATGCTGCTGTTCCTGGGACCACTCTCAAGACCCTCTAACCCACTTTTTTCACAAAGATATTTTTCTCATTTTTTCCTGTCCTTTTAAATATCTCCCTTCCTTGATGTCGTATTGCACATTACCAATTAAATTTATCATGGGAATAGCAAAATGGAGCTCAGGAAAGACGATAAAATGGAGAGTAGGTGATATGGTTTGGATTTATGTCCCCACCCAAATTTCATGTCAAATTGGAGGAGGAGCCTGGTGAGAGGTGACTGGATCATGGGGCAGATTACCTCCTTGCTGCTCTTGTGATAGTGGGTGCGTTCCCATGAGATCCCATGGTCTAAAAGTGTATAACACTTCCCCCTTCTCTCTCTCTCTCGTGTACCACCATGGTAAGACGTGCTTGCTTCCCCTTTACCTTCTGCCATAATTGCAAGTTTCCTGAGGCCTCCCAACCATGCTTCTTTACAGCCTGTGGAACTGTGAGTCAATTAAACCTCTTTTCTTTATATACCTAGTCTCAGGTTGTTCTTTATAACAGTGTGAAAACAGACTAATATAGTAGGTATTTCTTCAGGTTTGCCTAATAAATAACTATGTCAAATAGCTATATCATCATGGGCAAGTCCCTTCCTTTCTCTTCTAGTCAATTTATTCATATTTAAATGAGTAGAAAGGAAAGGAAACTGATGACTATGTAGTGCTTGCCAATCATTTCAACAAAGAAGGAAGCAGAAACTCAGAATTTATTTAAATTATCCATGACTTTACAGCCAGTAAATAACCTGCTAGATTCAAACTCAGAACTGGCCAGTTTCCAAGTTTTAACCCCTCTCACATTCTTCTCCAGCTTATTACCATAGGGAATAGAGTTGGATGACTGTATGTGTAACTACCACCTTTGAATTTTGTGGTTTTAATTATTACACATGGTCAGTCTCATCTACCAAAGTTGAAGGAATGTTTCCTGAAGACTTACAATTTTAAAGTAAATATTAATAATTTGTTCCCTGCTCTAAGTCCCTGCCATGTGCTAGTTATCACAGAAGATATATTTTAATTTAATTTAATCCTTACCCCACAGATGGGACTTTCTGGATGAAAGCAGCTTCTTCCAGTTCATTCTCTCATCCATTACTCTATTTTATTCCCCAACTGGTACCTGCCACTATCTCTAGTTATGCTACTAGTTTATTGTTTATCTATTTTCTGTCTCTCTGACTTCAATAGAAGCTTAGTGAGAGCAAGAATCTTATCTGCATGTTTAATCTCATCTTCACCCACTAGCATCTTGTTCCTCGAACGTAGAAATAGACTAGTAAGTATTTGTCGAACAAATAAAAAGGAAGTCTTATTCTACCCATACGACTACTTGGGCTAACAGAGTGAAGATGTTACCTGAAAGTATTATATCAATTCAGAGTTGTTGTTTTTTTTGCTATTTGACCTCAAATGGCCATGAGAGCAGGCTATATGATTTCTTAGAGCCAATAAAGTAAAGCTTGCACCCAAAAGCACTATTCGTAATGATACTCTACACCTTCTTTACTCTCCATGAGCACCCAAATTCCAACTACCATATTTCCATGATGTAAACTTACTCCTGAACTTTTTCTACACATGATTAAATATCTCATAGTATTTCAAGGAAATTTGACTAAAGACACAGGTGCTAATATCAGATTCCTACTAAAGTTAGGCAGTACTTTCCTTTCTGAGAAGTTTTTGAACTTGTTATCGTTGTTTAATCTCCAGGCTTCAACTAACTAGGGTACAAAGAAAAGGCCTTTGGTATCAGAAGATTTGGTGTTAAACACAGTTATTCTCCTTACCAACTTTGAGAAGTTGTATAATGTAGGGTTTAGAAACCTGAATCTCATCTCTGTTACTTACTACCTGCATGATCTTAGCCCATCCAGTTAACCTGTATGTGCCTTGGTTTCTTTATCTATAAAATTCTAATAATAATATGTCCCTCATCATATGTTCCAAGAGTTGAATGAGATGATGAAAATTGAGTTTTAACACAATCTGTACTTGGTATGTGAAAGTTTAGCTATACATTTTATTTATTAGAACAAGACATACCGTATCTTTACTGTTCCTTCTTTTATTCATCTTATTTCATTTTATTTAATTTTTCCAAGAAATAATAGTAATAAAATCTTTCAACAATCTTTATTGCATAGATGTAGAAAATAAAAACACAGAGAAAGTAATAGTTTCTTTGAAGAACATGATAATAAATCCAGGATTGCAATTCAGGTCTTCATATCATATCTCTCTAGGAAGATACTTGTTTCCTTTATTTTATTTCACATGGCTCTTTTGTTAGTGCTGTTGTTCTTTGTAAACACATTCTATTTCATCAAATATGTTGAGTCTGTGACTTGGTAAAACCTGATAAAGCTCCCCAAAAGTTCTTGATTTTACCTGGCTTTCTTTAATTAGATTGCACAGAACAATACTGGCTAACGTTATCCCTCGTGGGTTGCAATTAACTTAATCTGAAGTATATTTCAGCCGTTAGTGGGCTTTTGATCTGACAGTGTTATTTTGCTCAGCCTATCTAAGTACTCATTGATCTGACAGGTTATGAGCAACATTTATAATGGAGGTCATTCCCTTCTATTAATTTTAACTTCTTTACAGCTTTTGATAAAGTAGGCAAGAATGGGTGCTTATCTATTTTGTATCTGAAAAAAAGTGCCTTCATGAGGACAATGTGCTATTTGGAGAAACCACTTTATTTTCAAATAAGTAAACATGTTTTCAGAATAAATCCTCTTGACATTGTAATATTTTTGGCATCCCTTGCTCTTTCTTAATAATATGACAAATAGCATACTAGACATTGTGAATTCATGCACCCAGCTGTTTACTTTCAGTGACGACCCGAGAATTTCCCATACAGTCAGAAAATATTTATTAGCCATGTATGATATGCCAGGTACTATGGTAGATTTAGAGTGTGTTTTCTCAACCTTATCACTATTAGAATTTTGAGCCAAGTAGTTCTTGGTTATGGGTGGTTGTCCCGTCCATTGTAGAATGTCTATCATCATCCATCATCTTTACCCACTAAATGGGTAATGGCAGTTTCACCCTATCCTCCAGTTGTGACAATCAAAAATGTCTGCAAACATTGTCACGTCCCCAGGGGGACAAAATTATCCCCAGGTGGGAACCACTGACTTCAGATATACAAGGATTAATTAGACAATTCTTGCACTACACATACGTTTACCTAGGAATACATATAATTAGAAACATTTTATGTGTAATTTTCTATGCCCATATGTGTATGAGAATAAATAGAGGATAACCTTATATTTACAGCATTATTTGTAACAGCATGAGCACTAACAAAAAAAATAATAATAATTTCAACTTTCTAAAAGAAGGAAAGAAAACAATCAATATCTCAAACATTCAGTATGTGCTCGACAATATATTTGACATTGTCACATGTGTTAACACATTTAATTTTCATAAGCACCCTAACATTGATGAATTATTTTCTCTATTTTATAATTAAGATAAACATGGCTCACCATTATTATTAATAATAAGGTGTCGGGCCAGGCACGGTGGCTCATGCCTGTAATCCCAGCACTTTGGGAGGCCAAGATGGGCAGATCACAAGGTCAGGAGTTCAAGATCACCCTGGTCAACATGATGAAACCGCGTTTCTACTAAAAATACAAAAATTACCCGGGCATGGTGGCTCACCATGTAATCCCAGCTACTCAGGAGGCTGAGGCAGGAGAATTGCTTGAATTTGGGAGGCAGAGGTTGCAGTGAGCCGAGATCGCGCCATTGCACTCCAGCCTGGGTGACATAGAGAGACTCCATCTCAAATAAATAAATAAATAAATAAAAAGGTGTCTGAGGAAACCCAACATGCTGGTATCAGAGCTTGAATTCTAATTCACATCTGTGTAATTACAAACATTTTGCTTTTTACACTAAATCACAAAAAAATTTTTTACACTAAATCACAGAAGAAGTTTAAGAGGCCGTTGACGCAATCAGTTAAAATGTAAATAATTCGGAAAATCTATGAGAAAAATGGACTGTTTTAATTAAAAAAAAACTATACAAAATTGTGTTTACTATACTCAAAATCAAACACATTGATGCCTATATGGATACCAACTGTGTGTGGAAAACATAAAGTTTGGATAGTTTAGGCAAACTATATCAGTCATGTTTTTGGTGGTGGGAATATGAGGTTATATTGCTATGAAGAATTATTAAATATGCAGCTATTAAAGATTGATATAAAATACATCAGGTTAATCATGTATATATTGTCTAAGTGTGCAGATCCTATATAAGAGAGCATTTTTAAAGTCAGAGATTTCTTCTATTTTGAAAAAAAGCATACCACATTATAATAGCTCTTTTTCTCTGAGAATGTAAAGTACTTTGTTGACCTTGAAGAATATGAAGGGCTCCTGTGACTAGGAGAATAGTGGTGGGAAACAAGCCAAATTGCTGCCACCCTCTGAGAGTGCGTGAGTGGGACATGAGGACTGATTCACACAGTACTCAGGAGAGGGAGACAGCACCCTGACAAGTTTGAAGAAAGAGATGCTCTGTAAAATTTTCACAGCCAGAAGCACAAGTACACATGAGTGTGATCTAGCTAGGACTTGGATTTCAATGTGTGCAGTTGTTTTCTGACTCCTTTGAAATGCCAGGCATTTTTTTTATAAGAAAATATTTACTTGTTACTATTGGGTTGTTTTGAAGAAACACAGATTCCAAACTACAGGGAGCCTTATCCAGTAATTCAGAAACTTCAGTCTTTTGCTACAGACAAGGGAATGGACACCAGGAAAGAGAAACACAGTGCCAAAATTCACTGAAAAATGTGGAAGGGGAAAGCGTATTTAAGCAACATGAGACATAATTTTTTGTAGGAAATATCATTTCCCTCATGCAGTGGGTGGATATTTGATTTGCTATTTCAGCTCTTTGTTTTGTTTCTTTTAATATAAATATTTATTTTCCACTACTTGTGCTGATCTTCAGAAATTTCTGGGGAAATAAAAGTGAATACATAGTTTTAAAGCTCACAGCCCCCACTGATGTAGGGCTAATAGCTATGGGGAAGTGAAGAAGTGGCTCTGGGAAGCCTGGAAGGAACTTAACATGGAAGGCTTCCTGGAAGACGTAACACTTCCCCTAAGAGTTTACTGATAGGAAGACTTAACCCACCAGACAGCAGAAAACAGATATTCCAGGCAGAAGAATTAAAGGATAAAATATTAGGCTGAACTCAGAGTAGCAAATAGTTCAATATTTAGGAAGGAAACACTCTCTCGGGTCAGAGAGGGGTAAGCACAGACAGGCTGTCAGAAACCTGGCCAAGCAGGAGGAACTTTTAGGTCAAGTATTATTCAACAAACACCAGGCTAAGCACTTTTTATAAATTCTTTTTATTTCCCACAGTAATCGACCAGATGGAGAGTTCTATCTCCACGTTAAAGGTGAGAAAACTGAAACCTAAGATCTAAAGTGACTTGCTCAAGATTCTGAAGTGTCAAAGCAACTCAAACCTATACAATCCGATATGATTTCTAAATGGCTTCTGACCCTGAGAGGAACTGGGTCACGCTGAGACGAAAACCTGTCCCACCTCACCCCAGCAGCCCCTGAGGGTTATCTGAATTCCTTGGCACTGTTAGTTTTGGTCACTTGATCTCAGCTCATAAGAACTTCAGGAAAACAATCAGGTCCAAAGGAGAGAGAAGTATCTGAACACCACTAACTTCAAAGAAAGAAGAGAAGAATATTTTGGGGATCAGCCTGCTATTGAGATCTTTAATATTAGAAAATATCTGTGTGGCTGGCAAATGTTGGACAATTACCTAATGAAGTTCTGCTGTGTCTGTAATAATCCCATCATGCCAGTCTGATTCTAATGGCTATGTGTATCCAGGTTTTTCATTTGTCTTTGCTTTTCCCGTCTTGTGAATTCTAAAACAAACATCTGGCCATGAGAACACTCGCATCAAATTCTTCCATTTCTCCCAGGGGACTACAGGATGTGGTGCAGAAGCTACTGCATGGCTCACAAAGCCCTCCACAATCTAGATCCTACCTGGCCTTTGATCTCCATCTCCTGTCTTTTGCCCCCTCCACTATATATATATAAAGCATCTCTTTCTTCAAACTTGTCAGGGTGCTGTCTCCCTCTTCTGAGTACTGTGTGAATCAGTCCTCATGTCCCACTCACACACTCTCACAGGGTGGCAGCAATTTGGCTGCTTTCCCACCACTATTCTTCTAGTCACAGAAGCCCATCATATTCCTCAAGGTCAACAAAGTACTTTACATTCTCAGAGAATATATATATATATATAAATATATAATATATATTATATAATATATATTATATATTATATAATATAATATATAATATATATTACAAACATCAACATATATAATATATAATACAAACAGAAAACAGGACTTCCCAGTCAGAGGAAATGTTTGTGGAGAAATAGAGATTTGATGGAATGCTTCCTACTGGGGGAGCTACAGATAATTTTATATATATATCTAAATATATATATTATATATAAATATATATAATATATAAATATATATAATATATATATAAATATATATAATTATATATAATATATATATAAATATATATAATTATATATAATATATATAAATATAAATATATATTATATTATATTTATAAATATATTTGTATATATTTATATATTTATATATATATATAAATATATCTATTTATATATAATATATATATTTATATATAATATACATATTTATATATTATATCTATTTATATATAATATATATATTTATATATATTACATATATTTATATATATATATAAAATTATCTGTAGCTCCCCCAGTAGGAAGCATTCCGTCAAATCTCTATTTCTCCACAAACATTTCCTCTGACTGGGAAGTCCTGTTTTCTGTTTGTTTGCTTGGGAAGTCCCCACCCATCTTTGAGGTTCCAGGCTAAACTCTCCGCCTATTAGGAAAGCTTCCCTGCTTATCTCCTAAGCAACAATTAAGTGAATCCCTTTCCTGGTCTCTTCCTTGCAAGTATCTCCATTAGCACAAAAATTGTATGTTGAAATCATTTGTTGTTTGTTTCTATACTAGGCTATGTGAGCCTATGTTTTGTTTTATTATTTTCATCTTTAAATATTCACCATCAATGCAAAGAGTGACTCATGACACATGTTTGTGATTGTTAATTGTATTGGTCAACTTGACTGGGACACAGTACCAGCTTTTTCCCAAACATATTTTTAGATGTTTCTTTGTATGTATTTTAGAGATAAGGTTAACATTTAAATCAGTAGACTTTGAGAAAAGCAGATTTTCTTACAAAATGTGGGTCAGTTTCATCCAATCAATTGAAGAAAAAAAAATAAATGGATCTGCCCGAAGAAGAAATAATTCTGCCAACAGATTGCAGCTGACTCAAACCGCAATATCAGTTATCCATTGGTCTCCAGCCTGATGGCCTATTGCCTATCCTATAAATTTTGAACTTGTCAGTCTCCACAATTGCTTAAACCAATAATTTAAAATCTTAATCTTAATCTCAATCTCTCCCTCTCTCTCTCACACACACACACACACACACACACACACACACACACTCATCCTATTGGTTCTTTTTCTCTGAATAACCTTGATTAATACAATGCTAAATTAATATTTTTTTAAATGATAGATTTTTTTTCCTTTGGTTGTCCTTCTTCTGTTCATATATAAAGGCTATGTAAAACTAAGTAAGCGTCACAAGTTACACTCATAGAAGTGCTGATGGTTAGTATAGGGTACTTTTTATTAGGAATTACTTTTTCAAAGAAAGCAATTAACCTCCTAATGACACCCCAACCCCTGCCCTCCCTAGGAACACCTCTATTTTGATACATTTTGATCCCTCTATTAATTATGATGTGAATACTGGCTTAGAGTCAGAAGACCTGGGTTCTTGTTTAAGTTCTGCCATTCAGTAACTGGAAGACCTTGGGCAAAATCCATCAACCTCTTTGGCTTTCAGTGGTAAAGTGAGGAAGCAGCTCATCTGTAATTTATGTGCTGTGGGGAATTGACATCTCTTACAGCTATGAAAGAGCAAATTTAAGTGGAAGAAAGGCATGATTTAGATTCAAAGACATAGTTTGAATTCAGGGTTGTTAATTTACCAGTCATGTGTCTCTAATCAGTTTTTTACCTATTACTTTTCTCATCTATAACAAAACATTTATTTATAAATTCTTTAGCCTCACTGTATTATTTTGCCAATGAAGTGTGGTTCTGCAGGCAGCTTGGCCTGGGATAATCACAAACACATCTGAACCACTCTTGAGTCACTTCACATTCATGAGGGATACTTCATATCACTATCTAGAAAATGTCATGACAACTCTGTGCAAGAAATGTGGGTTGTTTTCCAAGTCTGTGCTAAGCAGGAAATGAGTCTTTTTACAAAACAGAGTTCAAAGTATTCCTCACATCATCTTAAGAGTGAAGGGCCCTCACAGAGTACATACACCAAGAGCAGGCATATATGCACATAACACATCCAGGTGGGTGACACAGAGAGGTGTGGCCCTTCACCGGCTGGTCCACACACTGAAGGCTTATTTGGATGATGGCCATCGCATCCTAGAAATCATTTGCTAGAACATTGCCCTTCAGGACAATTCTTTAAGAAGTTGTGAAATCCAAGATTTTCTCTGATTGTGATAGGCTTGAACAAGATGGACAGCTGGACACCCACAGGGACTCTTTGGACTAAACAGAGACATCTGACCAGGTGCTTCAAGAAAGCAATTAGGAGGAAAGTCTGAGGAGTCATTCTTACCCGCTACAAATCCTTAATGTTTATTTTTATATGCATGTGTATGTTTAATTGTATTTTTTTTTCAAGAAGAGGTTTCAGTCATTGTCAACACATTTATTTTTCATCATCACAAAACACTGAGTCTAAGGTTCTCTTAGATAGTTGAGGCTAAATTGATGGATCACGTGGCACCACCTGATTATACGAGCCAGGATTCTAGTGATCAGGGTCCAGAGCAGTTCTCATATAAAATGCTGCCTGCACCAGGTATCTGTATTATTATTATTATTATTATTATTATTATTATTATTATATTGCAATTCTCACATACAATGCTGCCTGCACCAGGTATAGGTATATTACTGTTACTACTATTACATTTTTGAGGGAGAGAATGCGCTATATGCCCCCTTAGCCAATTACAAAGAATAGATCTTTTCAAAGCAAAAATTGAACCGGACAAAGTTCAACCTGTAAGGAAGAGACTCCAGAATTCAGTCTGAGCTCACCTCTGCTGAAACAAAAGGTGGGAGCGTTTTAAGAGCTTGGATTGGAGGATCACAGACCATCTACCCTTGCTAATTGTCCTTACTAAAAGGAAAAGTGAACTTTCTCAAGTCTTTATGAAAGGAGGTGATTATCCAACTTGAAGCAAGGTGCCAGCTGAAGTTAGGTTCCTACCCTGCCATGGGAAGAGGAGATAGGGGTGTTATCTTCCTTTCTTTTTTTTTTTTTTTTTTTTTTAAATTTTTTTTTCTTTTATTATTATTATTATTATTATTATACTTTAGGTTTTATGGTACATGTGCGCAATGTGCAGGTAAGTTACATATGTATACATGTGCCATGCTGGTGCGCTGCACCCACCAACTCGTCATCTAGCATTAGGTATATCTCCCAATGCTATCCCTCCCCCCTCCCCCCACCCCACAACAGTCCCCAGAGTGTGATGTTCCCCTTCCTGTGTCCATGTGTTCTCATTGTTCAATTCCCACCTATGAGTGAGAATATGCGGTGTTTGGTTTTTTGTTCTTGTGATAGTTTACTGAGAATGATGATTTCCAATTTCATCCATGTCCAGAAAGGCAGTGCTGAATTGTATGTAAAACTGGGAAGAGGCTTTTAAAAAAGATTTACATCTCAAAGGGGCAGAGAATGAATTTGCAATTACAGGTTTTCTAAAGTAAATGCTCTAAGGAAAGAAAGGTTAGGGCTTAGAATCCTGTCTGAAGTTTAGTCCAAGCTGAGGGAAAACATTAAGGCCTTCTTGGTCGATGCCAAGAACACAGAACATCTTCAGTACACTTTAGCTCTTATAATTAGTGTAATCATCATGATTTGTACATCAAGCTTTTAAATTTGGAATTCGGCTTTATACAGTTTCTCAAAGAAAATTTTTTTACTATTTAAAAATAGTTATTTTTCTTCTGCTTCATAAAAGAAATGCTTTTTTCCTCTTGAGGTCCATGATTCATTATATTGTCTTCTTTCTCACGTAAAAAAGGAACTTTTTCACTGCACTTTACACTTGAAAGGAATTCAACATTAAAGTTTAAAACTTTCCTTCACATCAGGCTTATTTGCTCTAATTAAAACAAGATTAGCTGACATTCACAAGTCATTTACAAAATGTATAACTGCATTCTGAGAACACATCTAATTACAAAGACAACATGGGAAATTGCAAGAAGGTTTTGAAATCTACCCTAATATTTTCTTTACACCATTGTTCTCAAAACTTCATTAATAAATTGTTCTTAACACTTTCTCTGTGAATTAGAATCTAGAGTTTGCCTTCCATTTTGTCTTTTAAATTCAGCAACAGAGATTCCTAGAAAACATGTAACAGAATTAAAATAGAAGCATTGGGATAGAGAACCAGAACTCTGAGCTAGTGTTTTGTGCCAGATGCTTTCACATACATGATTTTATTTAATTCACGTGGCAATGTAGTTGAGTAACTGTGTTATTCTCATTTCACAGATAAGGAAGTTAAGGATCAATGATATTAAATAACCTAACCAAATTCACTGATCTAGTAAATGAACAAAGAATTAAATCCTTGCCTCTGGTCTGTGGTCTGTAACTTTCATGTATTTATCCTTGTCAATAAAAGATAGGCTCGGAAGGGTACTTTGTGAGTGATTTTGGAAAATCATATTTAATATTAGAATATACATTTCTACTTGGCATAAATAATAGTTAAAAAAATGGACCATAAAATTCCACATAAAAATCAAAATAAATATCTCCTCATCTGATGGGTCAGGAATCTCACTGAAAAAGGTAATATAATCTTTGTTTGTGGGAGTTAGGAGGTATTTACATTTCTGTAAAGGAAACAGATGACAAAACATAGAAAGACCACGTCCTAGGCCCTGAAATTGTTTGCCATTCCATTTTGAAAGAAGTAGTATAATTCTTAAAAAACAACAATAACAACAACAAAAAAACAAACAAACATCAAGATCACCATGAAGTAACCAAGTAAAGGATGCTACAGTACTGGATTAGACAACAGGCAATTTGGGACTCAGTTGGGGGAAAGTTCACATCTTGGAGAAATGGAGAGAGAAGAGATTCAACAGTAGGAATTTGTAAAGTCTCAGGCTCCCTTACCATGTGAGGAAGAGTGGGGACTCAGGAAGAATGTAGGCCTTTCCTAGAACACACTAGACCAAAGAGAAGCTCAGCTGTCCTTTTTGTAATGTTGTGTCCGTTATATTTTTGTATTATTTTTTAATCTTTTTAATTAAGCAATCTGCCAGTTATTCAGTGCTTGTTTAAACTTGAATAACTCAGTACTCTTCTGTGAAAAGTTTTCTCCTTCAAAAACAAAGGGGCTCAAACCAGATGAATTCCAAGGTATTGTCAGCCAGCCCACTACCTCATGAAAAATGTCTTCAAAAACAGAAAGATTAGTAAAGAGAAGAGGTTGATGAGTACACTGGCTGGATTTCAAAGTCATGTCATCCAGTAGGCATTCTTTCTGAGAAGCTGTCTTTGATCACCTACATCGTCCAATGCTCACTCCATTCTATATATATATATATTTGCTATCTTAAGCACGTGTGGCTGATTATTCCTGAAATTCTCAGTCCCAATCTTGGAACATGTGAATGTGTTATGTTACATGGCAAAAGGGACTTTGCAGATGTAACTAAGGTGACAGACCTTAAAATAAGATAATCCTAGCTTATCTAGGTACACCTGATCTAATTACATGAGCCACTTAAAGTACATTTTCTCAGGCTTCCTGGAGAAAGATGCTGCAAAAGAGAATGGCAAGAGAGATGATACAGGAAAGGAAGTCGGAGGGATTTCAAGCATGTAGTGGGTTAGACAAACTGTTACTGCTTTGAGATGTAGGGTCGCCTGTATAAAGATCAGAGAGAAGCCTATTGGAGCTAATGCACAATATGAGAAGAAATGCATGCAGTTTTTAGAAGCAAAGAAGGATTTCTGGTTGACAGCCAGTGAGAAAACTCTGTCCTACAAATGCCAACAATCTGAACGATCTTAGAAGCAGATTATTCCCCAACCCCCCAGAGCCTCCCATTAATAACAAGTTCTGCTAACACCTTGATTTTAACCTGGTAAGCCCCTGGTAGTGTTTTGTGCCAGATAATTTCACACACATGATTTTATTTAATTCACATGGCAATGTAGTTGAGTAACTGTGTTATTCTCATTTCACAGATGAGGAAGTTAAGGCTCAGTGATCTAGGTGATGGATTCTTGTTGGATTTTACTATAAATTCAAGGCACTAAATGCCATCTTGTGCATATTTGAATTTTAACTTGCAGAATTGTCATATAATAAACTTGTGTTGTTTTAAACAACTGAATTTGTGGAGATTAGTTACGGCAACAATAGAAAACAAATACATCAGATTCCCAAATCCATCCGTACAAAAATTCACTGGTTAGAGAAAAGGGAGCACTTCTGGTGTAAGTGTAAATTAGTTCAACCATTGTGGAAAGCAGTGTGATGATTCTTCGTACAGCTAAAGACAAAAGTGCCGTGCCACTCAACAATCCATTACTGGGTATGTACCCAAAGGAACATAAATTGTGCTACCATAAAGACATATGCACATGTGTGTTCACTGCAGCACTATTCACTATGGCAAAGACATGGGATCAATCTAAATGCGTATTAATGGTAGAACGGATAAAGAAAATGTGGTACACAAACACCATGGTATACTATGCAGTGATAAAGAAGAACGAGATCACGTCCTTTTCAGGAAAATGAATGGAGATGGTGGACATTATCCTTAGCAAACTAACACATGAATGGAAAACTAAATACTGCATGTTCTCATTTATAAATGAGAGCTAAATGATGAGAACATATGGACACAGAAACAGGAACAAGAGACACTGAGGCCTTCTGGAGGGTGGAAGGTGGGAGGTGGGAGAGAATCGGAAAAAGTAACTGCTGGGTACTAAGTTTAGTACCCAGGTGACAATCTGTACAATTCCCCATGATATGAGATTACCTATATAATAAAACTGCACACGTACTCCTGAACCTAATAAAGAAATTTGAAGAACTCACTGGTTAATTCAAAATATTTTAATGGTTTCTGAATTTGTATGTAATACAATAGCTGTGTTAGGCAAAGCTTCCTATCTTCATTTTATCTTTTCTGTTAAATACAACTTCCTTGAAGACAGAGACTCAGGATGATGTACTATCATTGGTATAATCTGTGAGTCAGGTAAAGATTTTCTGAATTCTAGCTCCATCACTTGAGATTTTTTCGACTATGAAGGTTGATTTGGACTCCTACTCCCTGTATATATAAAAATGGGTGCAATTGTGAATATTTCATCTTCAAAATGAAGATTAAATGATAGAATGCATGTGAAGCACCTATTAGTGGAATGATTGTTGTATCTGGTACATCGTGTTTCTTTGTGACTATATTCTGTTACATGAACCAGCAACCCTGGCTCCTGAAACTAGTGCAGCCTCAATGGGCATATGGTAAGCTAAGATTTTAAAATAGCAACCACGATAATTTTTCGTCATCTAATTTTTAAAAGTGATTGTTTAGAACAGACCGCACTTGCTCTACTTCCAGATTCTGACACTAACAAATTGTTTCCTGCAAAATTGAAAAGTGATTCTTCACCGAATTGCCCATTAACTGTGCTATTTTCTTTAGACTGCTCACAAAATAAATAAAGCTGGAGTTTGAGAGAGAGTGATAATAAATTTTGTCACTCTCTTAGGCTTTAGGTGATGGATTCTTGTTGGATTTTACTATAAATTCAAGGCACTAAATGCCATCTTGTGCATTTTATTTGACCTTGTGTTAATACAGATTGAAAGCAACCAATATCAAGATGTCTCTTCCCCAAAATGAAAGGAGAGATATAAAATAAAAAATAACTGGGTTAAAAAGTAGAACTGATTAATCTTATGAAATAAATATTTCAGTCAAGATTTTAGGTAAAGGGAAATCTGAGAGAATATCTATTTCCTGCTATGTAATAAATACATAGAATATATAAAAAGAGATAGATTTCCCTGAGCAGACTTGGAGCAGTAATTGTGTGCATGCCTAATTACTAAGGTAAAGTGAAAATTTTAACTTGAGTGTGAAATTTTAAAGACAAATAATTCTCTGAACTACTAGGACTATCTTTAATATTTTCCAAAATTTGATAAACTCAACAAATAGATTTAATGAAGTCAATATTACAACACTTCCTCTGAAATAGGCATGTTTAACTCAAGAATAATTTTCATGTGTTTAATATTTGGCTAGTTCTTGTATTTTGTATTTTTTATTATTTTAATTTTTACTTTTTAGTGTATTTATTACATTTTCTTTGTACTAGATAGAAAGTTATACACTCATATCTGGTATTTCAGTGCTTAGCACAAATATTCTAACATTTGCATGTGTTCACATAATACTTACACAATAGATAATAATACCTAAACTAATCAATATTATAAATCCTCTGCATTTCAATTTAAGGAATTTAAACATCTTTAATTTCAATTACCCATTTTGTAACTGATATTATTTATTAATAGTAGTACTATTTATTTTTGGAAACTTTTCAACTCTTTCTTGAATTAAATTCTTTAGGATTTATTTTAATGAGTGTTTATTGATAAAATATTCTCTTAATCTTGTTTTTGTTTTTGTTTTAATTAAGAGACAAGGTCTCAATCTGTTGCCCAGGCTGGAGTGCAGTGGCACAACCATAGCTCACTGCAGCCTCAAACTCCTGGCTCAAGCGATCTTCCCACCTGAGCTTCCTGAGTAGCTAGGACTAAAGGTGCACCCTGTCATTCCTCATCTAATATTTTTTACATGTATATTTTATTTTTTGTAGAGACGGGGTCTCTTTTGTCCAGACTGGTCTCAAACTCTTGGCTTCAAGCGATCCTCCTGTCTCAGCTTCCTAAAGGTCTGGGATTACAGGTGTGAGCCATAGCACCTGGCCTCTCTTAAGTTTTATATTTTTTGGACATTGATTTGTTTTTACCATCATGCAGTATTTTAGGATGATACATTTTTGATCATCCCTTTGAACATATTACACCAGTGTAAGCTGTTTTATATTGTTAATTATGAGACCTATTCTGTCGGTCTTATTATTGCTTTTCTGGTAGCTAGCTTATTGTTCTTTATCTGTATTTTAAACATCTATTTGCTTTGGTATTTAGCATTTTTTATTATTAAGCATTCAGGGATCTTTGTTTACTAATTATGTAATTTGTGGCTCCTTGAAATTTTAGGATCTGAAGATATATGTTATCTATTAGTTCTAGAAAATATTATGTCAATATATTTTTAAATATTTTTCAATCCAATTTTTCTGCACTGTGTTCATTTATTATTTTATTTAGATATTTAATGACAACTTATTCTATTAATTGTGCTGCCTTTCCTTATTATTAATCTCTTTTCCCTCTATTTTTTATTCTGAGTAATTTTATTATATTTATATCAATGATTAAATACATATATATACACACACACATACTCATACATACACAAGTATATATATTTTTTTCTTAGAGTGTTATTTGCTACCTTAATATTTATTTACCAGTCGCTCTGATGTTTCTTGGTGGACTCTCATTCCTTGGTTGTACATTTTAATACTCTATTTTATTTCATTAAATAATGGCAACCTAATAAATTTTTATTTTTTATTTAGTAATTCCCATATCTGCTATATGGGTGGGCCTAACTCTCATTTTATGGAGGTTTTTATTGTATTGTTCATCCATTTATAGTTCATAATTCTTGGAGATTTACTTGCCAGAATCCTTCAACATGGGTTTAGCTAGATTCTGCTAGAAGATTATTCTTAAGTGTAATTAATTCCAAGCAGATTTTATACATTCTGGTCTCAAACACATGTGAGAATCAGTTGGCTATTTAGAATTATCATGGGAGAATTTTTCTTCATGTTCTATTTTCTTCATGATTACTACATGATTTGTTTCTGAATATTTATAACTATGAAGAAATGCACACACCAATGAAATTTTAACAAATTCACTTACTAGTCACTTAACTTCAGATGGGTATAACATTAATTCTCCCTGCACTTATCCATTGAGTCCTTGTATATCCAATACATAGGTTGGTGCAAAAATGGCAATAACTTTTGCACCAACATAATAGAAACTACAACATTCTTATCATATAGGATTGTGGTGAGAAATAAATGGAATAAAATATTTCATATTAAAGTATAATGTATGGAAACAATTAGATAACACCTACTAGCAAAAAATAAAAAATTATTTGGATTTATACCTGACATATTACCCAGAATCAAATCCAAAATATTTTTTTATTCAATTTTAAAAAACAAGATAATTAACTTTTGAAAATACCAAGAAGCATATCTTTATAACTTGGTGTAAGTAAAATTTTTATATAGAACATAGAAAGCACTAACAATAAAGGAAAATATTGGTAAATTGGAATATATTAAAATGATATTTTTTCATAAAAATGAGAATGAACAGGAAATCCGGTAAGGAAAATATTTGCAAAATATATATTAACCATATATATGTATATATAGTTATATATACATTTGTGTGAGTACATATACATATATATATACATATATATATGTAGTTCAAAAACATAATAAAACTAATTTCTGGTGTTACAGGTCAGGACAGTGGTAGTTTGGGGAACAAGAGGTAATGACAAGAAGGCACAAGGGGCTCGTGGGTACAGGTAATGTCCTAGTCCTTGACCTTGGTACTGGCCATTCCACATTGCTCACCTTGTGAAGAGCCATTGAACTTCCATTTGCGATGTGTGCATAAGTCTCTATTTGTGTTATACTTTAATTACATTTTCTTAAAGCAAATATTTGTTGACATCTCTAAATAGGAATATATCTCATTGATAAATTAGAACACACTAAAATGATGATCTTTAGTTCATAAAAATGAGAATAATGAAAAGGCAGTCCTGTATAGATAGTATTTGCAAAAAGCATATTACATATATATTTTCAAACAAATTTATATAAAGTTATGTACATACAAAAATATATAAATAATCCATATACATAAAACACAGAAAACCCAATAGTAAAATGAGGAAAAATATTGAGCCTGGTTTTGGAAAAGGGATATTGGAAATTAGTGACAACTGGAAATTTTGTATTTTCTATGCAGACAACACCAATCGGCTTCTGTCTAAAGCTCTGTTGCATCATTATCAGTCTTTACATTTTATTTTTCTCATAGAGATGAAGACATTTTTATTTTGATGGAATATCTTTCTATTTTAAAACTCCAACAAAACACAAGCAAGTATAAAAACTATACAGGCCATTTCTTCTAGATTTTCTAGTTTATATGCATAAGGTGTTTATAGTATTCTCTGATGGTTGTTTGTAAATTCCTGGACACATACACCTTCCCAAGACTTAACCAGGAAGATATTGGATCCCCGAATTGACCAATAATGAGTTAGGAAACTGAGGTAATAATGAATAGCCTACCAACTGAAAAAAAGCCCAGGACTAGATTGATGTACAGCTGAATTCTACCAGAGGTATGAAGAAGAGCTGTTACCATTTGTACTGAAACTGCTCCAAAAAATGGAAAAGGAAGATCTCTTTGCTAACTCATCGTATTAGGCCAGCATCGCCCTGATACCAAAACCTGGCAGACATACAACAAAAAAAGAAAACTTCAGGCCAATATCCCCAATGAACATCAGTGCAGAAATCCTCAATAAAATACCGGCAAACCGAATCCAGCAGCACATCAAAAAGCTTATCCGTCATGATTGAGTTGGCTTCATTGCCAGGATGCCAGGTTGGTTCAACACATGCAAATCAATAAACACAAGTCATCACATAAACAGAACTAAAGATAAAAACCACATAATTATCTCAATAGATGTAGAAAACGCCTTGGATAAAATTCCACATTGCTTCATGTTAAAAACTCTCAGTAAACTAGATACTGGAGGAACATACCTCAAAATAGTAAGAGCCATGTATAAAAAACCCACAGCCAATATCATACTGAATGGGCAAAAGGTGGAAGGAGTCCCAGTGAAAACTGACACAAGACAAGGATGCCCTCTCTCAACACTCCTGCTCAACACAATATTGCAACTTCTGGCCAGGGCAATCAGGCAAGATAAATAAATAAAGGATATTCAAATACAGAGAAAGGAAGACTAAATATCTTTGTTAGCAGCTGACATGATCTTATATCTAGAAAACCCTATTGTTTCAGCCCAAAAGCTTCTTAAGCTAATAAGCAACTTCAGCAGTCTCAGGATACAAAATCAATGTGCAAAAATCTCCAGCATTTCTATACACCAACAACAGGCAGGCTGAGAGCCAAATCATGAATGAGCTCCCATTGCTACAAAAAGAATAAAATACCTAAAAATATGGCCAACAAGGGAAGTGAAGAAACTCTTCAAAGAGAATTACAAGCTACTGCTCAAGGAAGTCAGAGAGGACACACACAAAAAATGGAAAAATATTCCATGCTCATGGATAGGAAGCATCAATATTGTGGAAATGGCCATACTACCCAAAGTAATTTATAGATTCATTGCTTTTTCCATTAAACTACCATTGACATTTTTGCAGAATTAGAAGAAATTATTTTAAAATTCATATGGAACCCAAAAAGAGCCAGAATAGCCAAGAAAATGCTAAGCAAAAGTACAAAGCTGGAGGTATCATGCTACCTGACTTCAAACTATACTACAAGGGTACAGTAACCAAAACAGCATGGTACTGGTACAAAAACAGACACATAGACCAATGGAACAGAATAAGAACTCAGAAATAAGACTACACACCAACAACAATCTGATTTTCAACACAACTGACAAAAACAAGCAATGGGAAAAGGATTCCCTATTTAATAAACAGTGTTGGGATAACTGGCTAGTCATATGCAGAACAATGAATCTAGAACTCTTCCTTACACCTTATACAGAAATTAACTCAAGATGGATTAAAGACTTAAATGTAAAACCCAAAACTATAAAAACCCTATAAGAAAATCTAGGCAATATCATTTGGGACATAGACTTGGGCAAAGATTTAATAATAAAAACATCAAAAGTAATTGCAACAAAATAAAAAATTGACAAATGAGATCTAATTAAACTAAAGAGCTTCTGCACAGCAAAATAAGCTATCCTCAGAGTGAACTGACAACCTACAGAATGAGAGAAAATTTTAGCAACCTATTCATCTGACAAAGTTCTAATATTCAGAGTATACAAGTAACTTAAACAAATTTACAGGAAAAAAACACACAACCCCATTAAAAAGTGAGCAAAGGACATGAACAGATACTTCTCAAAAGCTAAAAACATCACTAATCATTAGGGAAATGCAAATCACAACCACTAATGAGATACCATCTCATGCGGGTCAGAATGGTGATTATTAAAAGTTCTAGAAACAACAAATGCTGGCAAGGTTGTGGAGAAAAAGGAATGCTTTTACACTGTTGGTGGGAGCATAAATTAGTTCAACCATTGTGGAAGACAGTGTGGCGATTCCTCAAAGACCTAGAAAAAGAAATACCATTTGAACCAGTAATCCCATTATTGGGTATATTCCCAAAGGAATATAAATCATTCTATTACAAAGATACATGCACATATATGTTCATTGCAGCACTATTTACAATAGCTAAGACACGGAATCAACCCAAATACACATCAATGATAGAATAGATAAAGAAAATATGTTACATATGCACCATGGAATACTATGCAGCCATGAAAAGGAATGAGATCATGTTTTTGGCAGGGATATGGATGGAGCTGGAAGCCATTATCCTCAGCAAACTAATGCAAGAACAGAAAACCAAACACCATATGTTCTCGCTTATAAGTGGGAGCTGAACCATGAGAACACTTGGACACATGGCAGGGAAAAACACACAGTGGGGCCTGTTGGGGCACGGGTTGGGGGAGGGACAGCATGAGGAAGAATAGCTAATGGATGCTTGGCTGAATACCCAGGTGATAGGTTGATCTGTGCAGCAAATCACCATGGTACACCTTTACCTGTGTAACAAACCTGCACTTCATGCACGTGTACCATGGAACTTAAAATAAAAGTTGAAGTAAAAAAACAAAACAAAACAAAAAAAACCTATGTAGGCCAATACCACATATCTGCTTGACAGATTCTGCATTAAGACCATAAATTTGTAATCTCTTATTTATAAATTTTTTTAATAAGATGTTTGAGGTATTAAAATATCAATTGTGGAAAACTGAAAATAAATCCAAAATAAATGACGTACATTTGATTAAATGGTTAACTAAAACAAATTTTATTAGAGACAGCGTTTACTAGTACAGCTATAACTAAAGTAAAATTTTAGTGTTATTTGTCATTTAAAAAGAAGTTCTTTAAAAATTCCTTAATCCTATATGGTTAATGGAATATTTCTGTGATGGTCGGTATTGTTTCTACGCTCTGTTTTCAAAAGATGCATTGGCAACAGGGTTTTAACTAAAGCATCATTTGAAAAAATCTTCATTTACAATATTACTGCCGTATTTGTAGCAAAAAGTAAAACAATTTATTTAAATATGTCTGAAATGTATATTTTAGTCATTGAATACATAATTATATCAAGGTACAATTAAAATAGGACCAATAATTATTATATTTAGACAGAGTTTTCTCACATTGTTCCATATTGTTAGCAAGGATGTGCATATTAGAATAATATTTTGTTTACTGTTTCGGTAGCAGTGTGGCAGGTAAGGGTACTCTGCCATTATTGTGCACACAATCTCCAAGAAACAGCCTAAATGCTCTGATCCTCAGTTTTGTCATCTGTAAGATGGAGGTATTGATACTGTTTTTCCTCAAGACCTAGCTGTGAATACTAAACAATTTGATACTTGTAGTATACCTAAGAATAGTGTTTGGCACAGAAAAATTACTAATAAATGGTAGCTCATATGACTAGTTACAGTGTTCTATATATATATATATGTAGTCAGATCTTTGACTAGTAATAAAATAATCAAATAAAACACCTGGTTTTATAAAACCCCAATAAGACTCTCAGGTTTTATTGTCTTTGTTTTCAAAATCTCAAGATAAATTATTGCAACTTTCTACATATTGGAAGAGTAAACATGAATGATTTTACATGTTTTAAAATATCTAATGAGGAATTGCAGTTAAAAAATTGTGATAGTTGTGATGGGTACTTTAAAATAAAATTAATTACTTTTTTCTTTCTTTGTATTTTGAAAAATGTTTATCATGTAGAAATAAAAGAGTAGTGTTTTGCATACTCATATGCTTGTCACTTAGATTGGCCAATTAATATTTTAAAAAATATTTGCTTTACCTATTTTTAATTCAATAAAATGCGTAACACAGAAACATCATATAATTTTACCCTTAAATAATATATTATCTGAAAGGCAAATATTGAATTTTTACTTTACTATAATGTATATGCTCAGGCAAATCACAAAGTAAATAGTTTATGAACAAATACATAAAAATATCACAGTACTACATTTGATAACATAATATTCAACTAAAAATTTGTCAGAATGATTACATTCATGCAATTTCAACAGCCTGTAACATTGTATGTAATGTTGTTGGACATACACATTTCTATAGAAATTTATCTCTTACTTTATTTATTGAAAGCAGTTTGCCATCTTATTAGAAATTATGATAAATGCTAATAATGACTCACATTGCCAGAAACCTATCTTTTTCTTACAACCTAGTTTTTCATTTTAACTAAGGTGGTTTTATTAAAAGTATAGATATTATAATTTAGGCTTACTGTATTCAAAATTGTAATTTATTTATATTTAAAAAGATAATACAATTATGAAAGGGGTATTCAGCATAAATCTCTTTCTGTCCTGACAAACTTCCTTCAGTTTACATCTACTCTTGAACACATACGGAAATGTTCCACTGTTATTACTTTATTTTCATACCAGTTAGGGCTAGTCTGACAACTGAAGTAATCATAAGTATTATAAAAAAGAATTTTAATATACGTAAATGGTTATAAAATTTCTTTCAAGTCCTTTAGGAAATAAAGGAAAGATGTCATGCAAAAGAACTTCTGGGCATATTGAATTAAAAAAAAAGTTGTGTATTATCTGAACAATAAAAGATTTAAGATACGAATTAAAAAAAAGGTATATATTATCTGAACAATAAAAGATTAAGATACTTATCCTAATTGGCACATAGAGAACACTGTACCCAATAACTATAGAATGCTTATTATTTAAAGACATTCATTAAAATTTACGAAAATTAACTATATGCCAGGCTATAAAGACTTAACCTATTTTAAACGATAAATACCATATATTTTTATCCAGGAAAATGTCTTTTCTGAACAGTTCAAAATAAACTAGAAATCAATAATACAAAGATAACTATAAAATATGTAGCCACTGGGAAATAAGGGAATTAACTTCTCATTGGTAAAATAAGAAATCAAAATGTAAATTGAAAAATGTTTTGAACTGAATAATAATAAAAATATTACACGAAAACTTGTGGATTATACGTGCATACTACTTCCATTGTGAGAAATGACTAAAAAAAAGGTCTCATTTTAATAAGAAAAATACCTGTGACCACATCCTTTATCAAAGTAGCAATTTTTACAAATAGTTGCAATTACTAGAGAAAGAAAGATGAACTGAAATTAATTTTTAAATATCTAGATCAATATAGATACAGTTACAGACACTTCAGTTTGTTAGGGGGTGGGTAACCACTTTCATGCTTTAGTTCTTAACCACACATTAACTATGATGTCCTATGATGTTGCCTCCTGGAATGCCTAGATTATAGAATAATTTGAAGAGTATTTTTTGAATGAAAACAATGCTATAAAACTGATTACAGTTTTCCTAAAATGTCATTATCTCTCACAGCTTTACATCTATCCTTGCTTGTTGCGTTCTGTGACATTTTGTAGCTCTCCCCTTTCATAACTGAAAAACCATTCTTCCTTCAAAAACTTCACCTCAGATGACGTCTCCTGATCTTTCTTCAGCACACTGCAGGAAGCTCTTAGGACAGTGCGAGCTCTAAGAATGTAAAGCATTATTACTATTATTTGCCAAAGAAGCAACCCATATTTCCTCCTAGGAAAACTGGTATAAAAATGTGTGCATTCATGCCTGAATTCTCTCCCTAAATTCTTGTAAAACAATTATTACTATATTATTATGGTTTTTCTTATCATTTTACTTTAGTAATTATAAGTGTGGAGCTTAAAACACACCTAGTATAATGTGGTATGTACTATATATGTTATGTATAGGCTTCCTCAAATCATTTTCACACCCATTATTCTGTCCTATTGTTACTGAGGAGCAAAATACCTCAGAAATCTAAATTTAAAAAATTAAGTTTGTAAAACTAATGTTTTAGACCTAATTATACCTAAGATTCAAGTGGAATATAATCCAACCACATATTTTAAAATCTATTATAAGACATGCTAGGCAATTGTTATATTATTATCTGCTTTACTTCACAAAACAGCTATTGCTGATAATTATGATTCTTAATTTGTACAAAAATGATTATATAAAATTAATTAAGTGACTTGTCGAGCTTACAGAGTAGAAATCTAATTCCAAAATTATCAGATGCTATGTCCTGTATGTCCACTTTCATCTTTCCTAAAGGAGATCCAGAAAGTAAAGGTGAAAAAGTAGAATAAAATTTCCTATTTCAAAGTTAATTATAAAGAATATAAGTCTGAATGTAGTATCTTGGTTTAGTTTGCCAAATTTTCCCTTCCCCTGTGGAAATAGCTATAACATTATTTCTTATGCATGAATCCACCTTCCCTGGAAGAATCCTGTGTAGTAATATATGATGAATACAGAATGTTCCCCAAACATATGGATACGATAAGCACAGCCATATACCGGGTAGACTAAGGATTCTATCACATTTCATGAACTGAAATTAAAGTCAAATGATTTATGAGTTCAACACCGTTCATATACATACAAATTATTTCTCAGAAACATCCTGTCTCTTAGAAAGTATAATATTTTAAATGGAATTAACTTAGGCCTTGATAATATAGTTCTTAGTACTCACTTCCTAATAACCTTCTACCAATTCATTTTTTGATAGCAAAATTTAAAAAATACAACTTTGAATTCTCAAAATCTATTGTTGTTGTTATTATTATTATTGCTGTTGCTTCACTCATGTTTGTTTGCCACTTGAAAATTAGCCACACTTAGGAAAGCAGATTTGAAAACTTTGCAAATCAAATGCCATACTATAGCTGTGAACTTGGGAAGAATTCAGGCCAGAAAGAGAATACTCTCTTGCACTGCATGCCATTTGTGACATTTCTAAAAAAAAAATACCTATACAGTGGAAAACATTTCTAAACACATGAGCAGAAGTATTTATCAAATGCTTCTTTTTTTATAGATGAAGGTCTCACTTTATTGCCCAGGCTGGTCTTGAACTCCTGGCCTCAAATGATCCTCCCATCCCACCTTGGCATCCCATAACACTGGGATTGCAGACATGAGCCACCGCACCTAACCTCAAATGTCTTTCTTTACAAAGATTGGTTTGCTAAGACTTATGATGTTTTTATTTTGTTTTTTTTTCCAGAGTGATATGGTTTGGCTGTGTCCCCACCTAAATCTCACCTTGAGTTCCTACGTGCTGTGAAAGGGACCTGATGGGAGGTAACTGAATCATGGGGGCAGGTCTTTCCTGGGCTCATGATAGTGAGTAATTCTCAAGAAATCTGATGGTTTTTACAAGGGGGAATTTTCCTGCACAAGATCTCTTTGCCTGCTGCCACCCATGTAAGACATGACTTGCTGCTCCTTGCCTTCTGCCGTGATTGTGAAGCTTTCCCAGCCACGTGGAACAGTAAGTCCAATAAACTTCTTTCTTTTGTAAATTGCCCAGTCTCTGGTATATCTTTATCAGCAGTGTGAAAACGGATTAATACACAGAATAAAAGTAACTTTAACATGTTTCATTTTGTCTTGGAAAATTGCTATGCTTAAAGAGATTGTTGCCAAATTTATCTTTCAAAATACAAGTCAGATGTTTTAATTACTGTCTTCAGATGATTTCAGTGAGTCCTCAATATTAAAATAATAAAGCAAAACTTCTTTAAATCTTTCAAGCCACTAGAGATCTTGCTGTTTTTTTTTTTCTTTTAGCCGTTTAGTCTTATCTCAATACTGTCACTATAACTAATTTTCTAACAACATTACACTGTCCATACAATTCTTGACAAATAAAGAACACAGGAAGACAAGCAGGTTCCTCCCCCCAACACCCAACTTTCTTTGATTTCTAAGATAGGACAAGAAAGTCTGATTCACACCAAACAAGAAACTTCTGAAAACATGATGCTGAGCTTCACAAGTCTCAAGGCTGAGCTGAGTTGTTTACTCATCTAATAGGGACTGCAAGGCCCTCTTGAGCTGGGCATTTGAAACTTCAGTGCATATTTACCTACCCGCATATTTAGCATCAGTACAGTCTTTTTAAACTAACTTGGAAAAATGTTTCACTAACCAAATCTTATAACTGATTTGCATCCTGGGTTACTAGCCATGTGTGTTGTACTGCATTGCTCCATATCTGTGAAAGTGTGGTTTAAAATGAATAAATTTTAATAAATTAAAAATCACACCCCTAGTTTAGTTCCCCCAATAATATAATAATGACAAAATTTTGAGTAGCTTCTGGATAAGGTTGAAGAATAGAGAGCAGATTTACCTTCCTACTTGATACAAAAAAGAAAAAAAAAAACGGACAAAACTAAGGAAACAATGGTTTCAAGCCATCAGTCAACAAAAGATGGCAACATCTGAGACAGGAAATAGATGATGAGAAAAGAAGCATAGACTGAAATACAAGAAGAGAGAACATGAATATGGTTGTAAGCCAAAAGAGGTTCTCAAAATAAACAGCACACTTTTACAATACCTTAAAAAAGGGTATCCTCTATCATAAATCCTGAGGACAAATCAATGTGTTACTTTGTTAAGGAATGCAAGGTCTGTATGAGTGCTGAAGGAGTTACTGTATTCTCCATGTAGCAAATATTAGGTTGGTGCAAACATAATTGTGATTTTTTGACATTACTTTTAATGGCAAGGACCGCAATAACTTTTGCGCCAACTTAATACTTCAATGGGAACATTAAATTTCCTTGAGCAGTATAACCTATTTCTGTGACAATATTCTAATTCTATGACTTAAACTGCTAGAGTGATGTTTCCTATTCTGATGACCATGAGGTGATATTGTTATTAGTCCTCACTCTGATGATGCTCCAAGTCCTAAATTTAAGCCTTAAGGTTTGATAATGCCAAGTCCTATTTCAGCTCTTGTGAACCTGATCTACATCAAGAAGGCTATAAGGTCTAACAGTTAGGAAACTTATCCTTCATTTTATCGCCCAATGTATTAAGTCAACAACTGTACATTTTTAAAAGTCTTTATTCCCCCCCCAATATTTAAGCAGGATATTTTATTGTCTCAGATTCTGACAAAAATTTTATCACCTGGAATGCAACAAGATGGAAAAAAAATAATGCACGATTCTTGCTTTTTTATATTCTTCTGTTTAGTGTAGTATCATCTGATTACAAAAAGTTCTATATTTTCATGCAATTTTTTAAATGTATTCTTATTGTCCAATTATGTGAGAGGTATGGGTAAACTTGATACCAACATCACATACAGGTTAATATATTTAGTTAGAAATGTGTATTTGGCACCTCTTATGTGCCAGGAAATATTCTCAGTGCTAGTTAAAAAGTGGTTTTGATGCACACAAACTCCTAACTATATGAGGTGAATGAATATGTTTAATTAGCTTGAATGTTATAATCATTTAATAATACATTTATATATAAAATAGCAAAACATTGTATACATTAAATATATATAATTTTTATTTGCCAAGTATTCTTCAATACAGCGAGGGAAAAATGAATATACTATCTGTATCAGTCAGGGTACAAACAGTGAACAGAAATGAAACAGAAATTTGAACAGAGAAGATTTCATACAAAGTGTTTTTAACCATAATAGAAAACTGGAGTAATGAGGTATTGGCTAGAAGAAGTAAGGAGAACCCTAAGCAGTGTGGGGCTAGCAGATATAAGAAGCCATCACTCTATCTTGGGCTGAGATAGTGTGCCCAAGAAGCCTGGGCCCCCAACCCCAAAGTCTGGAGGTCATAAACAAGGCCCACTGTATAGCAGAAAAGTCACTGTGCTAGCAGAAATTAAACATGTTTTCTAAGGTTCTGGGGAAGGTTTCATGGTGTGGGGGATGGGGTATCCCTGTCTCACCAGAAGCTACTAAACTACCAAGGGCTGGAGTGTTTTCCATAGGGCGACTAACTTGTCCTGGATTGTCCAAAAATGCCTAATTTTAAAGTATAAAGTCCCATATGCAACAAACACCCTCAGTCTTGAGCAAACCAGTATGGTTGGTCATCTGGATTTCTGATAACAGCTTCTGGCCCCTAGGAGCTTGTGGCTGCTGAGCACTGCAGACGCTGAGCACTGGAGAAACCGCACACACTACTAGAGCCTGGCGCCGGAACTTTGCCCATGTTACAGACACTTGGCACTGAGGAAGCTGTGGGTGCTGCAGGAGGTGAATGCTGGAAAAGCCACACACATTGCAAGAGCCAGTTGACAGTGCAGAACTAAGGCTTGGAGAAATTACGTCATGGGGATATATTAAAGAATGTGACATCATATCACATTTTACCTCCTTCATATTAAAGAAGGTGACATGCTTCAGAAATGCAGTAACTAAAAATGACCCTAATTAATTTCATTCCTTGGGGCAATGTCATTGACTCTTCCAATCAGTGAATAATTCCAGTACTCCCCAACAAGGTTCTGCACAAAGGACAACCATACATGTGTTTTTTGAAATGGGACTGGAAAGTCAATAGACAGTATCTTACCTGGGGTTGGGCTAGTGGCATTGATCGTGGACTCTCAGGTTCCTTGAGAACACATGAACGCTGCTGCAGGAAACTAGCAAACCACTGGCTACTTAGAGGGCTTAGCAGAAGACGCAGAGTGGCAAGACAAGTAAGCAACATGCTTTTCTGGGTCGAGCTGGGTAAGAAGATTTTGTAAGGACCCATGCAGTTCCCTAGTGTCTTGATACTTGTGGGGGCTGGAGAAATGTCTGTCGTGTACTACCAACTGGTCACAAACAAGCATGAGTGTTTTCTTGAGCCTCCTAGAGATATGTGTTATCTCTTAACTCCACAATCTAAGATTACAAAGTAAGAAACAGGCAAGCTCACCAGCTAGAATCAGAGCATAAAAGCACTGACATCAAGGTCCAAACTGCCTCGCACCTGTGGCAATTGACTAAACTCCAGGAAAACAGAATCCATTATTGACCCATGAAACAGACTTCCCACTAAGACTGAGTAAGCAGGCTCCTTGTAGAGAAAGCAACCGAGCCTGGAAGGCTTTTAACTTACCTCCTTCACAAGCAGCTGAAATAATGAGGCAATGTTGTCCAGCTCACTGTCCTGCAGAGAGAAAGAAGACCTAAAATCAGTTTGAACAAAGTCAAAGGAAATCCAAAAATTGACAAGGAAGTGGGTTAATGTTATCTGAGTGACCCTTATTCGTGAGTTAAGAACTTTTATAACTTTACATTTCATACTGCATTTCCTCCTAACAATTTTGTGAGTTACATTTTATTATCCTCATTTTACAAGAGAAAAAGGCGAGGCTCCTGGAGTTGAAGGAAATTGACCAATTTTTCAAGAACTAATAAGTGTCAGACCCTGGAGTCACACAACATTCTCTTCTCTAATGGGCTATGAGTAGACATGGCCCTTATTTTGACTTAAAACCATAATCAATAGAAAAGAATAAGAATAACATACATTATATTATACTCAGTTTTGTTTATGAATAAGATAATGCTTCAAAAGAAAACACAATTGTAGAATTCAGGAAATCACTTCAATGAATATTCTATCCTCTGGGTGTTCCCAGAGATTGGAAGTAACTGCCACATCTCTGGCCACCTTGACTTCTCTCCAATGCCTTTAAATAGATTTTTAAAATCATGTCTAGTTTTCTAGTTCTTCCTGCTGTGAAGTTTGCTGTGCTGCAAACTAGTTAATCATAGTCAGAATTGAAAGATAAACAATTTTTAGGAGGAAATTGGCCATTATCTGACTGACTTTTAATTATGTGCATATATTAAGCTAGTACATACACTTCTAAAATCTGTCCTAAACACAACTCACATATATGTATGAAAACAAATGTGGAAAGTTTTTACTGTATTTTTCCACAATAAAAAAATTGGAAAATATTTAAATTATTTCAATAGAAGAGTTGTATTATATACATGATAGTATATTTAGTCAATGGAATATTATGCACCAATTATAAAGAATGGAAATAAAATTACATTATATTAACATTGGCAAGTCATAAAGGGATCCTTATTTCTTACCTTACACGAAAATCAACTCAAAATGGATTAAAGACTTAAATCTAAGAACTGAAACTATAAAAATTCTAGAAGATAACATTGGAAAAACCATTCTAAACATTGGCTTAGGCAAGAATTACATGACCAAGAAGCCAAAGGGAAATTCAACAAAAACAAAGATAAATGGTTGGGACTTAATTAAACTAAAGAGCTTTTGCACAGCAAAAGGAACAGTCAGCAGAGCACAGGGCCAACCCACAGAATGGAAGAAAATATTCACAAGCTATACCTCTGACAAAGGACTAACATCCAAAATCTATAACAAACTCAAGCAAATCAGTAAGAAAAAAACAAACAATCCCATCAAAAAGTGGGTTAAGGACATGAATAGACAATTCTCGAAAGAAGATATACAAATGGCCAACAAACGTGAAAAAATGCTCAACATCACTGATGATCAGGGAAATGCAAATCAAAACCACAATGTGATACCACCTTACTTCTAAAAGAATGGCCATAATTGAAAACTCAAAAAAAGCTAGATGTTGGCGTGGATGTGGTGATCAGGGAATGCTTCTACACTGCTGGTGGGGATGTAAACTAGTACAACCACTATGGAAAACAGTGTGGAGTTTCCTTAAAGATCTAAAAGTAAATCTACCATTTGATTCAGCAATTCCACTTCTGGGTATCTAGCCAGAGGAAAAAAAAGTCATTATACCGAAAAGATATTTGAACGCACATGCGTACAGTAGCACAATTCGCAATTACAAAATCGTGGAACCAACCAAAATGCCCATTAATCAATGAGTGGATAAAGAAATTGTAGTATATTGATATGATGGAATATTACTCAGCCATAAAAAGGAATGAATTAAAGGCATTTTCAGTGACCTGGATGAGATTGGAGACTATTATCCTAAGTGAGGTAACTCAGGAATGAAAAACCAAATATAGTATGTTCTCATTGATATGTCGGAGCTCGGCTATGAGGACGCAAAGGCATCAGAATGATACAATGGACTTTGGGGACTTGGGGTAAGAGTACGGAGGTGAGAGATAGAAGACTACAAATATGATGCAGTGTATACTACTCGGGTGATGGGTGCACAAAAATCTCACAAATCACCACTAAAGAACTTACTCATGTAGCTAAATACCACCTGAACCCCAATAACTTATGGAATAAAAAGGTTAATTGTGAGTGTAAGAGTTGTTTCATAGCAATAAATACAGTAAGTTCCACTAATGTAAAGTAAAAAGGTATGAGTGTATTTAACGTATAAAATGTAGACAAGATGTAATGCTTTTCAAATTAGTCTTTGATGAAGACACACACTTTATTTTTTAATTTTAAAAGTTTGCAGGCCAACCCTTTTATAAAATATGATTAAAATGAATAACTGATTACATCTTTTATTATTATGAGAAAGTCAACTGCTATAAAAGTTTCTAAACATCTCTGTAGACTGAAAACGACCCTTTCCTAGGCTGGCATAGCCCATCAACTGCCCTTCAAGTAGCATAGATTAAGACTTTCCACAAACTACCGAAAGTCATTTTAGGCATGATTGGTAGAGAAGGTTAGACCATACATTAAATTGAATTGTTAAAAATCTTATAAGCTTAGTATACATTTTTTTGTTACTTGCATACAAAATATTTAAAGGAGAGTTATCCACTATTTTATTGGTATGGTCTGATCTGTCCCAGCTATTATATATGTGATTTCTTCAAACATGCAATTTTTTATTTTTCGTTTATTAATTTTAAACAAATGTATTAACCTCTAAATATAATATATTCTCTGTACTGGATCCTTTTCTTAGGCATCAATTCTGAATGAAGTATCTTCTTTTGTAGACTTATTTTTAGCATATAAATTTAATTCTAAAGCAATTGACCTCAGACCTCTCCACATTGTATGTTTATCATGTAACATAAAATCAATGATCAAAGATACAGTGAATTTTAAAAATGCATTGTAGTATTTCTGTTCAGTTGAAGTAATCACTTTGGAAGTGTGTGTTGATGAATAATGGCCAAGCATACTTATCTTCATGAATCAGCTGCCAAGGAGACCAGGAACCAACTTTCAGTGATTACTGAAATGCATATCAGCAAGTGTGTTTTCCTTTTTTCTATTTATTGAAGACCTATATTTTTTGGACCCACAGTAAACTAGTATAATATATTATATCATAGTTGGTTGATATCAGCTGTCCTTCCATGTACATATATGTGACTCTTCTAATAAAAATGTGGAGTCTAATTCTCCCTTTGAATTTGGGCTGTTAGGAACTTATAGATTGCAGTTAAAGTCATGCTGTGAGACTTTGAGGCTATATCATAAAACGGGCATTTTGACTCTTTATGTCTCATTTATTTATGTATTCATTCACTCACTAATTTGTTTATTTGTGCAGCAAACACAAACAAATATCTGTTACATTTTGTGATGTTGAAAGAGCCGTAATATTACCAAGCAATCAACGGGCTCTTTGCCTGATGTGCATAGAGGCCAATACCATGGCATGGGCTTTCAACCAAGGAAAAGCTTTATTTCCAGTCAACTGGCAAGCAGACAAGAGGATAGGCTCAAATTTGTCTCCCTAAGCTCGAGTTTGGGTCAGCTTTTATAAACATAGGATAGTGAAATGTAATCTGGTTGGATCTTATAATGAGATGGTGCTGAGGGGCATGATCTGACTGGTCCTGCCATGAGATTACACCAGAGCTTGATCTGACTGAATCCTGGACCCTCCCATGGGGTGTCCATTTCTAAATTCAGTCCGCACTCCTCAGACTGAGCACTTAGGTTCCCCCTGTGGTTGCACACTTGCTACATCTGGGTGTGATCAGGTTGCATGACCTTCAACCTGAGAGTCCATGGCAACTATAAAACAACTCATAATTTTGTAATGTAAAAGTTGAAGCAGATTGTCCTGATGCAGTTAAAATAGCTCTGAACAGACATGTAAATACTATCACCGTATTAATGTAATCCATGTAAGTGCAGGTTTTTCTGGCACTCAAGCAAAGGGATACTGATAGTCTTCTCTCAAATAATTAAACACCATTGATATGTTTGATACTTCCTAAATTTATGTGTACACATAAGTGTATTACTGTATGATTCGTACCTATGCTATCAGCTACCTGCTGAATACAACACCACGAAGATATTTTATTTTTACCTCAAACATGATAAATCAATGATGTTTTCCCTCTCAAATCTGTGTTTCATTATGTATTTTTTATATTGGTGAATGTTAGAAGTATTCACACATTTGCTCAGGTCAACCTTTATTCATCCCTTTGCCTAATAATGAGTCAGTGACAAAATCCAGTTAATTTGGTGTTCTCAAATATCTCTCCCAATTATCTCAAGACCCCATCTCCTCAAATTATCTATAGATGCCTATGTTTTCTATCATTGAATGTTAATATAACTCTTTATATTATTCTGTCTCAAGTCCATGTGGAACATGACAGCCTGTGTTGCTTTTTTCCCCCCAAAGTTAAAATGTGTTAGATCCCTTTCTTGATTAAGACATTTCAATAGTTTCCCATTGTGTTCATTGTGAATTCTACTCCATAGCACAGGATGTGTAAGACATTTATGATCTAACCTTTCCTAATTATTTCAGATCTGTCTCTCAGCTTGTATTCCCTCACATGCAAAGTTTCAATCAAGCTAAACCTGCTCTTGCCAACACTTACCACCCTCTGTTCCCTCTTGGCTTATGCATTTGGCATTTTCTATGTTGAATATTTAAACCTCTCCTATTCATCTTTGCCTGGTTAAATTTCATTCTTCCCTAATTACTCAGCTCAGAAGTTACCTTCTAGTGAAGAAATCTCTGAGCATTTAAATGTATTTTATTGGTTTCTCTATAGTATTTTAGCACCTTATGTACTTTTGCAGAGTGCTAGTATCTAGCAGACAAATAGTCAATAGTAATAATTACTATTATTTATATTTAGTGGCTACACTTGTGACCACATCAACAAATGTAAAAGAAAAACTAATAGACTAGAAGAAAATGCAGTGAAAATTATTGCAGTTGTAAAGCATAAAAAAAGTTTTAGCTTTCTACATATGGCTAGCCAGTTTTCCCAGCACCATTTATTAAATAGGGAAACCTTTCCCCATTGCTTGTTTTCCTCAGGTTTGTCAAAGATCAGATGGTTGTAGATACGCGGTATTATTTCTGAGGGCTCTGTTCTGTTCCATTGATCTATATCTCTGTTTTGGTACCAGTACCATGCTGTTTTAGTTACTGTAGCCTTGAAGTATAGTTTGAAGTCAGGTAGTGTGATGCCTCCAGCTTTGTTCTTTTGGCTTAGGATTGACTTGGCGATGCGGGCTCTTTTTTGGTTCCATATGAACTTTGAAGTAGTTTTTTCCAATTCTGTGAAGAAAGTCATTGGTAGCTTGATGGGGATGGCATTGAATCTATAAATTACCTTGGGCAGTATGGCCATTTTCACGATATTGATTCTTCCTACCCATGAGCATGGAATGTTCTTCCATTTGTTTGTATCCTCTTTTATTTCCTTGAGCAGTGGTTTGTAGTTCTCCTTGCGGCACTATTCACAATAGCAAAGACTTGGAACCAACCCAAATGTCCAACAATGATACACTGGATTAAGAAAATGTGGCACATATACACCATGGAATACTATGCAGCCATAAAAAATGATGAGTTCATGTCCTTTGTAGGGACATGGGTGAAATTGGAAATCATCATTCTCAGTAAACTATCACAAGAACAAAAAACCAAACACCACATATTCTCACTCATAGGTGGGAATTGAACAATGAGAACACATGGACACAGGAAGGCGAACATCACACTCTGGGGACTGTTGTGGGGTGGGGGGAAGGGGGAGGGATAGCTGTAGGAGATATACCTAATGCTAAATGACGAGTTAATGGGTGCAGCACACCAGCATGGCACATGTATACCTATGTAACTAACCTGCACATTGTGCACATGTACCCTAAAACTTAAAGTATAATAATAATAAAATAAAAACAAAATGTTTTAGCAAAAATAAGCATATATTGAAATAAAAAAGATACATTGAAATTTTTTCAAATGAAAAAGATTTGCTCTTTGAAAATCACTATTAAAAATGAAAAGGCAAGCTAGAGACTTGGAAAAATATTTGCAACACATATTTAAGAGGACTTGTATCCTAAATATATAAAGCCCTCTTTTAATATGATAACATAAAAACAACATACAAAATGGGCAAAGATTTTAAGAGACTCTATAAAGAAGAGATATGGATAGCTTTTGCCAGTTTCACTGGAGAATGGGTATGCAGAGCTCCTTATGTGGTCATACCAGAATTTAATATTTTAGGGGGTGCTTTTAATATTATTTTACCAGTATAAGTAGACTTTGTTTAACAATAAAATTTTTAATGGATTTCCAGAGTGTTTACAGACAATTTTCAGTTATTTTATTGAGAAGCTATATTGACTTATTTTCCAGTGACCCAAAATGTAATGCATTTACTAAAATTTCAGGTGCTCTTTTCTTTACTCTTATTTATTTCTCTTTTTTATTTTCATTTTTTCAGAGGTTTGCCAATCAGAACTTTGAATTTAATTTTGTAAAAAAGAAAACAAAGAAAGTCAAATAAGCAGGCTGTGTGTTTTTTCTTCCTACAAGACTGCTATCATCTGGGTAACCATGCAGTTTTTCTGGATGAAACTCAACAAATCTTGACTATGACAGACCATCTTCAGTATGAATGTCTATCACTAATTTGTTATTTTTTCCAGTTAATTCAAGGACACTGGACTCTATTCCACCCATTGTCTCTTTTGCATTGAACCCATCATTATATTTATAAAAATGATAGTTTCACTCCAGAGAACTGGAAACATAAAATGTTTTATATGTACCTATAATATATGTTGCATATATGGACAGAAATTAAATTGATTTCCTTTATTCCTTGATTCTTATTTTCAACATCAGGGATGAAGCAGGAGTTTAAATATGTACATTTATGTGCACATGTGGAAAATACATTAATTGAAAAAGTCATAAATATGGAAAATATGCCACAGTTCTCATTTTTAACTTACTGTTCATGGAATCTAAAAATATAACTACTACCTTGGTAGATGGAGTGCAGAGGGGCCTGTTATTTTGAGGCTGCTGTCCATGGGGAAAAATAATTAAGAATTGATACAGAAATCAGAGAGAAAATGAAGAATTTGCTGTCATAAAATTTATGAAATACAGAGTTTGAAAATGACTGATAGTATTTACTGAGTACATGCTATTTGCCAAGCAAGGGGCAAGTAAGGAACTAAGTAGTTTATGCAAGATAATTACCTTAATTTTCACAAGAATGTGAGGCATAAATTTTAATTATGATCTTTTTACAGATGATCAAACTGAGGCCGTGAGAGGTTAAGGAACTGATCTGAATTCACATAAAGCTGAAATGCATCGTAGGTAGCTTAGAGACCAACAGTTACAACAAAAATGTTCAAGAGGATGTGTTCCTTTTAAGATAACAAAGCTATACATATTGAACAATTTACAATTCCCATCTGATAATGCTGATAATAAGTGTGTGCATGTATAGAATGTGTAAGTTGTGTGCACCTACACATAGTTGTGTGTGTATGTTTTAGTATATAAATAGGTATGGCATACCTGCACAGATACAGTTATATACACATTTAATATGTATATGGGTAGAGAGAAAGGACAGAGAAATAAATATGGAAAGTGCAAATAAAGGCTCTGAAAACAATGACGTGAAACAGATTTTGATTTATATTGATTAATGAATTTAGTGATACTATTATCTCCCTGCTGAAAATAAGTTGACTGTAATAATTCAAATACAGCTATTTGGAAATCACAAAGTTTATGAAGTATTTGAAGATACTGACAAAATTTGCTTTTGCCAGGTCAGAGCAAACTTTGCCAAATAAAGTTGAATAAAATTGACATAATACTAATAACTTAATGAAAATAATAGAACACATTGTTTTACACCTTACTAAGAGTGTACACTGTGGAAATACAATGTTAATGAGATACGCAAACTAATCTCAGTGAGACAGCTGATATTGCATTTTGTCCTGTAAAATTTGAAACTAATAGCATGCAGACAACATTCTTGGCTTTCAAACTAAAGTTAAATGGTAGTGCTTATTGAGAAATTCATGGGAGCTGTAGGCTGAATATCGGTCATTAGAGATGTATAATTGAGCTACCATTATGGTAAACATCTGACAGTTTTTTAAAATGCTGGCAACTTAAGAAAATATATCTTTATAATAAAATATATTTCCTAAATGTCAAATTGTGGATAACTTAAATTTTTGATAATCTATAATAATTTGCCAAGGAAAATATAAAAATTACAGAATGACAAATCATCAATTAAATATAAGATCTAAGTTTTAGATTAAAAAAAAATCTTTATAACCATAGTGTGTTTTAATTGCATTTTCATGATTCATTTAAATTCTAACTACTTTAGAAATAATCAAAATAATATGCTATGGTACAATACAAACCATTCCAACACCAGGGGAGTTGGTTTTGCTCTCAGTTTAAGGCTGGAACTTATCTTGTGGGAATGTGATAAAATTATTCTTAACTCTAAGGGATTTTCCAAATCTTTGCATAGAATAGCCTTTTTGTTTCATTAGAGTATGATTATTGAGAAAGGAACCTGGTTTAGAGAAAGATTTTCCCAAATTATGAGCATTTTTTTAATTTTTAATTTTAATTATTACGGCTGCATAATAGTTATACATATTAATGGGATACATATGATATTTTGATGCAAGCATGCAATGTATAATGATCAAATCAGGGTAATTGGGGCAGGCATCACCTTAAACATTTATCATTTCTTCATGTTAAGAATACCCATTTTGGTTTTGATTTGCATTTCTCTAATGACCAGTGATGATGAGCTTTTTTTCATATGTTTGTTGGCAGCATAAATGTCTTCTTTTGAGAAGTGTCTGTTCATATCCTTTGCTCACTTTTTGATGGTGTTGTTTGGTTTTTTTTCTTGTAAATTTGTTCAAGTTCCTTGTAGATTCTGGATATTAGACTTTTGTCAGATGGGTAGATTGCAAGGCTGTGGAGAAATAGGAACGCATTTACACTGCTGGTGTGAGTGTAAATTAGTTCAACCATTGTGGAAGACAATGTGGCGATTCCTCAAGGATGTAGAAACAGAAATACCATTTGACCCAGCAATCCCATTACTGGGTATATACCCAAAGGATTATAAATCATTCTACCATAAAGACACATACACACATATGTTTATTGCAGCACTATTTACAATAGCAAAGTCTTGGAACCAACCCAATGCCCATTAATGATAGACTGGATAAAGAAAATGTGGCACATACACACCATGCAATACTATGCAGCCATAAAAAAGGATGAGTTCATGTCCTCTGCAGGGACATGGATGATGCTGGAAACCATCATTCTCAGCAAACTAACAAAGGAACAGAAAGCCAAACGCCACATGTTCTCACTCGTATGTGGGAGTTGAACAACGAGAACACATGGACGCAGGGAGGGGAACATCACACATCAGGGCCTGTTTGGGGGTTAGGGGCAAGAGGAGGGAGAGCATTAGGACAAATACCTAATGTATGCGGGGCTTAAAACCTAGATGATGGGTTGATAGGTGCAGCAAACCACCATGGCACATGTATACCTATGTAACTAATCTGCACATTCTGCACATGTATCCCAGAACTTAAAGTAAAATTAAAAAAAATAAAATCCCGGAGGAGGCAGAGCATGAGTGAATAAAAGCCTCCACAGATTGTCCTCTTGGCAGGAATACCAAATTGAACTACAATCCACACAACAAAGCACCTTCATAATAACCGAAAATCAGGTTAGCTATCATAGTACCTGGTTTTAATATCGTATCAAGGAAAGAGGCACTGAAGAGGGTAGAAAAGACAGTGTGAATTGCTGGCATCACTCCACCCTCATCTTTTTGCAGTGGCCACGCTACTCAGAGAGAGAATCTAAGTGCTTTGAGAAGAGAGAGCACAGTAATTGTGGGACTTTGCATTGGAACCCCGTGTTGCCCTGTAACAGGGGAAAGCAACACCAAGCAGATCTCAGCTGACACCCACAGAGGGAGAATTAGACCAGCCCTATCCACGGGGCAATCACTCATCTCAGCAGTTGGGACCTGAGTTCTAGCTAGCCCCACTATCATGAGATAAAGGGCTCTGGGTTCCTGAATAAACTCGAGAGGCAGTCTAGGCCACAGAACTGCAATCTCAGACAAGTCCTGGAGTTGTTCTGGGCTTGGACCCACGGACTTGTGGGGCATGCAATCCAGTGAGACACCAACTGGGAAGGCCCAGGGAATGAATACAAGTTGTAGCCAGGAAGTAGTCACCATGAACCTGGGGTGGTGGTGGGTACAGGGAGAGACTATTCTGCTTGTATAAAGGGGAAGGAAGAGTGGGAAGGACTTTGCCTCATGGTTTGGGTGCCACCTCAACCACAGTAAAATAGAGCACCAGGTAGATTCCTAAGGTTTCTGACTTCAGGCCCTGGCTCCGGATGGCATCTTGGAGACCACCAGGAACTGGAGAGAACTCACTGCCCTGAAGAAAAGGGCATGATCCTGGCTGGCTTTGCCAACTGCTGATTGTAGGGCTCTGAGACCTTGAGTGAACACAGGCAGTACCAAAGCAGTGGTTATCACAAGCCTTGGGTGAGACCCAGTGCTGTGATGGTTTAGATCTGACCCAGCACAGTCCCAGGGGTGGTAGCCACAAGGGTGCTTCTGTCACTCATCCCCCAGCTCCAGCAAGATCAGGAAAGAGAGAGAGAGAGAGACAGAGAGAGAGTTGGTTTGGGCAAAAGTAAGGGAAGAGAACAAGAGTCTCTGCCTGGTAATCCAGAGAATTCTCCTGGATCTTATTCAAGATCACCACGGTGGTACCTCTACAAATATGCAATAGCCGCAGCACTACTGGCTGTGTAGAAGTAGATATGGCTGCAGTGACCAAAGATGTAGATTACAACACCCAAGTCCCTTTGAAGACCTGGAAAGCTTTCTCAAGAAGGATGGATACAACCAAAGCCAGGCGGCAAAGACTAAAATAATACCAAACTCTTAAATGCCCAGACACTTTTGAACATTCACAAGCATCAAGACCATCCAGGAAAACTAGTCCATTTGGTGAAGCCATGTTTTCCTGGATAGTCTTGATGCTTGCAGTTGTTCAAGAGTGTCCAAGATTGGAGTGACTAATCTTGGAGAGACAGAGATATGTGACTCATTGGACAGAAAATTCAAAAGAGCTATTTTGAGGAATCTCAAAAGAATTCAAGATGATACAGAGAAGGCATTCAAAATCTTATCAGAGAAATTTAACAAAGAGATTAAAATAATTAAAAAGAAATTCCGGAGTTGAAAACACAACTAAAATACTGAAGAATGTATAAGAGTTTCTTAACTGCAGAATTCATCAGGCAGAAGAAAGAATTATTGAGCTTGAAGACAGGCTATTTGAAAATACACAAATGAGACAAAAGAAAAAGAAATAAAAGAGAAAGAAGCATGCCTACAAAATCTAGAACACAGCCTCAAAAGGGCAAATCTAAGAGTTATTGGTCTTAAAGAGGAAGTAGAGAGAGAGGGATAGAAATTTTATTCAAAGGGATTGTAACAGAGAACATCCCAAAGCTAGAGAATGATATCAATATTCAAGTTCCAAAAAGTCGTGTAACACTAAGGAGATTTTGCCCAAGTAAGAATACCAGAAGACATTTAATAATCAACTCCTAAAGGTCAAGGATAAGGAAAATATTTTAAAAGCATCAGGAAAAATATAAGTACAATAGGTTATATAACAATTGGTCTCTAATATATCTGGCAGCAGACTTCTCTGTGGAAACCTTATAGGCCAGGAGAGAGTGGCATGACATATTTAATTTGCTGGAGGAAAAAATAAATGTTGGTGAGGATATGGAGAATAGGGAACCCAAGTACACTGTTGGTGACAATGTAAATTATTACAGCCAGTGTAGAGAACCGTTTAGAGGTTCCTCAAAAACTAAAAATAGAACTTTCACATGATTCAGCAATCCCATTGCAAGATATATACCCTAAGAAAGGGAAATCAGTATATCAAAGAGATATCTACACACCCATGTTTATTACAGCACTCTTCACAGTAGCCAAGATTTGGAAGCTACCTAAGTGTCCATCAGCAGATGAATGTATTAAAGGAAATGTGGTACATATACACAATGGAGTATTATTTGCCCATAAAAATGAATGTGATCCTGTCACTTGCAAACACATGGGTTAATAACATTCTGTTGTGTATATGTACCACATTTTTTTTATCCATTCATCCATTGATGGACACTTATGTTGATTTCATATCTTAGTTATTGTGAATAGTGTCATAATAAATATGGGAGTGCAAATATCTCTTTGATATATTGATTTTCTTTTTTTTTTTGATATTGTATTAGTCCATTTTCATGCTACTAATAAAGACATACCCGAGACTGGGTAATTTATAAAGAAAAAGAGGTTTAATGGACTCACAGGTTCACGTGGCTAGGGAGGCCTCACAATCATGGTGGAAGGTGAGGGAAGAACAAAGCTATGCCCTACATGGCATCAGACAAAGACAGAATGAGAACCAAGGGAAAGAGGTTTCCCCTTATAAAATCATCAGATCTCGTGAGACGTATTCACTACCATGAGAACAGAAGGGGAGAAACCACCTCCATGATTCAGTTATCTCCCACCAGGTCCCTCCTACAACACACTGGAATTATGGAAGCTATAATTCAAGATGATATTTGGGTGGAGACACAGTCAAACCATATCAGATATACACCCAGAAGTGAGATTGCTGGGTCATATGAAATCTGAAGGTATGACCTGTGTTTCTTTTAGCAACTTGGCCATCAAGTATTCTGTTACCCTTCATCACAATACCCAATATCCTCCCTCAAATCTTCAGAGAAACGTACAGCCTCACGTATCATAATTAACATTAATATTTGAGTATGAATTATGTCAGATACTGTGTTATGCACTTTATTTACATTATTTTAATCCCAAAAATACTTTCATAAGTTAGGGCAGATGTTTTTCTCCATATTTACAGTTGAAACTGATGCTCATGGAAGGCACATAATTTTCCCAGAACAACACAGAAGCGGTGGCATAGCTGGGATTTGAAACTAAGTTTAATTAAATTCATTGTTTATTTTCTTAATGTCTATACTTGATATTTGACATTTTGGTGAAGGGCTATATTGACTATCTGAACTCTTGATATACGGAAAATTTACGTTATTACAGACTTTGGTGGGAGTAGACCCTTTCCCTTTTCTTCCTTGATAGGAAATGAGAAAGCTTGTTCTTGCTTTTCCAGTGTTCTCTTCAATAGGGAACAGGTGTGTGACCCAGAGTCTACCACTCCGCCTCACTTGCTCCAAGTGGCAACTCTGAAACACTAATGCAAATAAGAGGAGAGTAGAAATAATTAACTGTGAGTTTGCGGAATTAAGAGTTTCATGGTGATCTCTAAATAGAAGATTCATGTTCTATGTAAAGGTGGCTTCTCTGTTTAGCTGAAGAGACATCAAAATATGTTCCCATAACCAGGGATTCGGACCCATGTCCATGACCTGCTAAGAGCTCTGTGAGAAGGCTGATCAAAGGGTATCATTCATATGGCCAGGTGCGGTGGCTCACATCTGTAATCCCTGCACTTTGGGAGGCTGAGGCAAACAGATCACTTGAGGTCACGAGTTCGATTCTAGCCTGACCAACACGGCACAAACCCGGTTCTACTAAAAATACAGAAAATAACCAGGCGTGGTGGTGTGCCCCTGTAATCTCAGCTACTCGGGAGGCTAAGGCAAGAGAATTGTTTGAACCCGGGAGGCAGAGGTTGCAGTGAGCCAAGATCACGGCACTTGCACTCCAGCCTGTGCAGCAGAGGAGACGCCATCTCAAAACAACAACAAAAACAAAAAAAGGATATCTTAAATAGGTAAGAAATGACCACTTTTTGGAATATCTATCACAAAATAAAGAACAAGATCACTTTTTTCCTTAAAGCAATATTTAGTTTATTAGCAAAAAAAATATGCAAGCTGCTTTCATCAGCTTGTATTTTTTTCCTATAATAGATGTGCATTTTTTATCTTGGTTGAATGACTCTTTCAAACTCTAGATGGCCTGCCAAACACTTCTTGTTATTCATCATTGATTCACAAGGTTGTTCTTAACTCTCAGGTAATTACATATTTTTAAAACTTCCTGTCACCATTTTTTAAATGTGTGTAAATAACAGCTGGGCTATTGTTTTAATGTATACTGAAGCAAACACAATTCATTTTTATGAAACGAAAAGCCACTGAGTCATTGGCATACCATTTTTTTTCTCTTACTTCTGCTTATAATCTTAAAACTATACAAATTGCCATCGGAGGGGAAAATCTACAGGTATATTGCCAAAGCCATTTTGTTGTCATGTTTCCCATTAGGAAAAAAATGTGTTATCATTAAAAAGGAAGGCTTGTAAAAGATAGGCCAACAGAAGCAGCTTTCATTAGTTGTAATAGGAGCTATCTATGGAAATCCTGCATTTATATATGAAGACTGGCTGAAGGGAATCGAGAAATTTGAAAACCCGTAATATGAAAACTGTAAATTCTCAAAAGGATAAACACAAAAGTGTGAATTTTTTATATGTTTTTAAAAATATATTCATATTATACCATAAAGGAGTGGGGAAAAAGAATAAGTCTTCTTGTTAGTAGCTTTCTATTGGTATTTACCATATTCTAAACATTTTTCACCCAAGTTGATTGAAAAATTCTTATGATAAACGTTTTTGAATACTTCTATGTCAATTTAGGAATCTGGGCACTTTTTGGGCTAACAACTTATACGACACCATCTCTACATTCAAGGATACTAAGTAAAGAGTTCCATAAGTAATTTACTGATAAATATGATATTTAAGGTATATAACTTGAATCACATTTAAAATATAGGTTATATAGAAAAAAGAATAATCATACATCAGTGCAGAAAAACACAGCAGAGGTGAAGAATATTGTTGGTCATAACCAGAGTATATCAGTAGTCATTAAAAAATAAAAAAGGTAAATTAAGACAAAGAAAGAAAAACAAAACTTGAAGCTTTAGAACTGCATGTCCTTTCTCTTTCAGAAAAGGGAGAAAGGGGCTGGAATACAAGGAAGGGAGTCTGTGAGTGTCGGAAATGCTTCGGCCTGGCTGGGCGGGGTGGCTCACGCCTGTAATGCCAGCATTTTGGGAGGCCAAGGAAGGCCGATCACGAGGTCAGGAGATTGAGACCATCCTGGCTAACATGGTGAAACCCTGTCTCTACTTAAAAAAAAAAAAAAAAAAAAAATTAGCCTGCGTGGTGGCGGCCGCCTGTAGTCCCAGCTACTTGGGAGGCTGAGGCAGGAGAATGGTGTGAATCCGGGAAGCGGAGCTTGCAGTGAGCGGAGATCGTGCCACTGCACTCCAGCCTGGGCGACAGAGCAAGACTCTGTCTCAAAAAAAAAAAAAAAAAAAAGAAAAGAAATGCTTTGGCCTGTAGCTGATATGTGCGGAGCTTAAGTGATAGAACCACTGTGTGTTGGAAATAGAAAGAGTAGGGGACAGAGTGCTTTTATCAGCACATAAGTTTTCCAATTAGCAATGTCAAATGTAGAGTGTTAATTGAAATTATTGAATATTTTATTTAGCCAAAAATTTCAGCCTTATTATATTGTTAGTGTTGCAAAACATAACGTGAAGATTTGAAACTGAAATTTTGCTCGTTCACATTGATCCTTCCTTTTCCATGGTCTTCATGGTCTTTCTCCTAACAAACCAGTACATTTACTGCCCCAGAGAAAGAGACAATCTAGTCGGATTAAAAAAAAAAATGAGTTGTGAATTTCAATGCATATTTTTAAGCCTTCTGCAGGAGTATTGTTAAAATGCTGTTGTTATTTGCTGCATTTTAAAAATTTTATTGTAGTAAGAATGCTTAGCATGAGAATCTATCCTCTTTACAGATTTTTAAATTTATGATAAAGTATTGTTATTGTGGTAAGAACACTCAACATGAGATAAGTGCATTCTTAACAAATTTTTAAGTGTACAATAAAGTATTAATATCTATAGGTACAATGTTGTATAGCAGATCTCTAGAACTTTATTTATGGTGGATAACTGAGATTTTATTTTAGTTCAAAAAGCAGAGCATCACTTATTAGAATGAAAGTCGGAAGGCCTCAGAGTTTACAGTCCTCAAACTGTAAACCTGAGAATGCATGATAATGCTAAATATCTTCTTCTCATCCAAAGGAGAAAAGAGTTTTATCACCAAGCATGTATCAAAGGAGTAAAATTCAAATGGGCCTTGACTAAAATGTAGACATGTTGAGTCTCTACAGTTACAGTTTCCTACTTAGATTCATTTGGGTTAAATACAAAGATCAGCAGGAGTGTGAATGAAAATGCATAGGTAAGTATGAAGGTATCTTTGAACAGATAAGGTTTATGCCTTGTTTATAAGGTAAGACCTGCAGATAATGAAAAATTGATAAAATTAGGGTAGAGTAATCCCAATATCTGAGTGAGATACTTAAGGAAATAATGCTGAGGTGATTCAATGGTTCTTAACATTATGTAGGAAATCATTTTAACCGTCCCCATGTCTGCCGTAAGATCGCAGAGATAAAGATGCTGGTAGTGATGGGATGATGATGGTGATCATAATGCCAACAGACATGTCTACATTCTTAACATCTATTTTTTAAATCCCTCTAACAACTCCCTAATGTATGATCGGTTATTACCCTTATTTAGAGATGAAGAAAATTTGTCACAGCTAGAAATACTGCGAGAAAAATCTAGACAGTAGATTCTTAAATTTAGAATGAGAAAAACTAAAAGTGGAAAAGAAAATCTGATAGACAGTCATGATAGAGATGGGGTTATCTGTAGCAAATGAGGCGGGACAGAGAACTGGCAGGATGTTCAAAGTTGTAGTAAAAGCTATGGAAGATCAAGTACATCACACACACCAGAGGCCTCCTGGCTGAATGACTCATAATAGCCAACAGGGAAAACTAAAGTAGTTAGTTGAGTTTCCTCAGTGGTCAGCATAGGCCATCCATGTTTCTTTAAAATAACCAGCAACCTCAAAAACATACTGTGTGATATTTTGATAAAAACTTTATATTCTTAAGCAACAAAGATTCATTTCTCACTATAAATTCTTAGCCATTTGGTTACAGGAAGGCTTCTGCTCTGTTGTAATCCTTTAGAAATCTAGTAAACAGTAACCACTCATTTGGATGCTCCTAGTTTCTATGCTAGAGAGAAAACTAAAAATCTGCTTGGGTGATCTTATATTGCATTTAAATGGGCTGGCCAATATATATGTGAATAATATCTATTCAGTGACATGCTACTAATTTTTCTACCACTCATTTACTAATTCAGTGTATGGTCCCACCCAACCACAAAATGTTCCAGGAGGTGAAATTGTATTATGTCTTCAGAAAATAGAGAGCTGGAAATAATTAGTAAACTGTATTTCACTCTTTCGGTTACTAATATTTAGCTCACTTGTTTTCCTAAATAAAAATAGAGTATATGTCATTCCACAAGAGTAAGGACTCAAAATTCCTAGCCAGTTATAATATCAGACACAAAGCTCTGTGTCTTTGTAAGGTTTTTACCTCCTTGGTTTCATCACATGTGGCTATTAAATAATTTGCCCTTTTTTGGTGTCAGAGTGGCTTCTTCAGTCTTCTCGTCCCTGTAGAATTTTGAGAGTTTAAAGATATTTTAAGCCTCAAATAGTCACAAATTCACAAACTTTCCATTTACTTTCTTTTGAAAATGGTTCATGTTTTTCTGTTTCCTTTTTTATTGTTGGATAATTGTGAATTTTATCCAGTTGATTGTGAAAATTTTGTTATGGAAGTCAGGTTATGTTGTAGTCCTCTGAAAAGTATTGGTATTGTTGTTTGTTTGTTTGTTTTAGTAGGCAATTAACTTAGATCCACTCAAATGTAAGCCCTTTCTCTTGGAGAACAGTTCAAGTTTCAGCACATTTCTTGAAATCTGGACCACGCATGTATGCAGTGATTCAGGAGCCAGTCAGAAGTGTTGGCAGATAATCTACATACACAGCATGTGGTGCTTTCCACTCTGGATTTCTCCTTTACTAGATTCCCGCTCACTTTTAAGTGGTGTTGGTTGCCTGAAACACTTACATTTCTTCATGTTAGAAAGACTGTGTGTTTTCTTTCAAATTCTAACCATGCAATGTGGTGCTAAATTTGGTCACTTCTAAGGCTTAAGCTATTAGTTCTAGAAACTCACCTTGTGCCTTTCCCTTCTTATAAATGTTTGTTTCCGTCCAGATTTACTTGCATTCTATTATTTTTCCCCAAAGTTTACAATATTTCTCTCTGGGAGGGAAGATCCAAGAGGAACTTTGCCATTTTGGAACCAGAAGTTCTGAAATTAACTTTTCAGACAAACAGTAATATCTCCTTTGTAACTTGTGAGAAAAAAAGATTAACTGTCAAAATTTACATTTTCAAAAGTTTTTCTTCTTTCCCGAGAGGAAAAAAAAAGAAAACGCATCTCGTCTATATGATATGAACCAGGAAACTTTAGTCCTATGAAAGCAAATAATGCCAAGTGTTTCTAGGTAAGATAAGGAAAGGTGACATTGTTAATAAGAAACACAACTGGAATTGCTTGTTGTGGTAAATAATTGTAAAAAAATTGGCCTCAAAAATTGTCAGAAATTGGCTCCCCAAATGTTACCAACACAATCTGTTGAAAAGTCAAAGTTGCATGTATTACAGACCTAGGTCATGGGGAATGTTACCTCATAAAGTTTGGCAGTATATCAGATGGAGATATTGGAAGTTTGATTTAAGGTGGATTCAAATCAAGATACAATAGTACAGAATTGTTGGGAACACTAAGGTGAGGATTTTGACACAAAGGATTCAGTGAATCTTATAGCACAGCAAACTAATGAAGCTTTTCATTGCAAAGTTGATTGATCTTTTGGGAAGTTTTTGTACTGATTTAAACTGCTAGAACAATGAAGTCATGCTAATGAAATCAGAGGAATAGAGAAATCATGTTAAAGTAGACAGTGAAATGTGGTTTCAGTTCTTAAGGTGCAGGGTGAATGTAAGTATGATGGTTTGGTTGCAATAATAATGGTATCACTTATATTGCACAAGAACACATATTACTACTTTTGAAACTGCCACCCATGACACAAACTAAAAGGAGAAGATAACATAATAGAATCAAATTAACAAACAGAATCAGTTTGTTTTTCCTCACTTAGCCTCCATAACCAATGTAGCCAATGGCCCACTGTTCCTCATGTCAAGTAGTCTTTATCACTTTTCCCCCAAGAGCTAATGTGGATATTTAGACAATATACACTTTTAAAATAAACGTGCAGTTTGAGTCCAACATGACCAAAGTTTATACCAGGTGCCATAGTAATTCAAACATAAATAAGAAATAAACCATGCCTAAAGAAACAATTGTTTATAAATAACCCAGTGTGTTCCTCCTTCTGCAATGTGGGATCAGATTCCTTCAGTTAGTGTTGCCACTCTATATGGGACTTTCTAGTTGCTTGTTCTCTAATTGCTATAAGCATATATGTTCTTCTAAGTAGTCACCTTCAAGTGTGTAGGTGTGTGGAAAGAGATTTACTCTAAGAATGATGCTCAGCATAAACGGAATCTTTTCTCATCTCTGTTAATCTTACCTATTTTAGGGTGAATCTAAGTCGGAGAGATTAGAATATTCTGTTTTATGCCTGTTTTCCAAATAGTATTTTTTAATATGGCCTTCTTTTCCTATCAGGTATGCTTTCAGTTGAATGAAACCTTATAAGGTCACCATCACTATGATTACATACCAATATAAGTCTAAACATTTTACTCAATCATTAATTTTTTTAGTTCACTATGTGACACTAGTGTAGGTTTCCCAGAAACTAAGACAAAGGTCAATTTTAGTGACATCACATAATGAGACACCAAGATTATTCCTCTTCACCAAACAAACCAAAGTTGTGTTTCTTGAGTCTCTTTTCTCTTAATATGACTTATTTGCACATCTAACATGACGGTATGAAAGCTTGTGGCTGACCATTGTATACAAACTATTTGTATGCTTGGTCAAACATATCAGGCTGTGCCTATCTTGTGCCTTTTGTGAGACTCATGAGGTACTTTTGACAATAGAAATCTGATTAACCTAAGTATGGATGCCTCAAGATACCTGAATAACCACATATGTTAGGCCAATGTGGTATATCGAAAGTGTTGAATTTAACATATCCTTGCTGAAAAAACCTTACCTGAATGTTGTCATGTAATTAGCAAGCAGATCCTGTGATTTCCTACTCCAGTTGGCAAGAACTCAACCAACTTTAAAGAAAAATAAAATACTTTAAGAAAAATGTATTTTAAAAGTAACACAGCATGATGTTCAACTGTTTATATAGATATGAACAGATTGAATGAGTTTGATTAGGCCACTTCCTTGGTGAAAATTTCAGCTTTTCGTTGTCTAGTGGCCTTCAAACATGTATTAGAGGTCAGAGAAAAGAAAAACTTAACACTCCAGCAAAGTCTTCATAGTTGTCTTAGCAGCTGGAAATTTGTGAACAAGTGAGGTGACATTTACAGATACTTTGATTGCTAGGGATAATTAGGTGACCTTGTTAGTCAGAGAAACTTTTAGCATTTTTTCTTTGCAACTGAAAACATAACAGTCATGGGCACTATATTCTCTAAAGAGAAACACATGGGCACACACAGCTCTGCATTCCCCAAAAATAGGTATCTAAGAAAAGAAAAAAATAATTTGTTGAAACTCATAATTTCTTGAAAAATACCGAAACCAATAATTTTGAAACAGAAATTATTATGAAATAGCATTGTATGAAAATTTATTTTTAAAAAAGAGGCATGAGGAATAGACTTTATAGGTTTAAAGGATATATACATAATAGAAAGGGAGACAAAACCCTGAATTAAGAACGTAATTCCTGTAGTATGACTTTGGCAATTAGATATAAGCAGCAGAGAATCCTGGCATTTTCCTCCCAATTGTGCTTCCAGCATAAAGGATAATTAGAGGCAAGAGGGAAGAATATCTTACTATTTCCTGTCTTTCTTTGAGAATTTCCTTCTTCTGTAGTAAACTTTATCATTCTCTTAATTTTTTTCCCTAATTTACTACCACTCTTTGATTCATACAACCTGTCTAAATAGTGTTTCAGGAAAAAAATATAGCAATCCTTATTATGAATATAAACCAAGCTCTCATTGCTCTTAGCAAATGTTGGCATTTTAATATTTCTTAATTGTGGAATAAAGAACTCAAATGACTAGTAGAATCCATTAAAAGAATGGTGAGATGGTGGGAAAATATCAATTCCTAGACATAATAATTTTAAGACAGTTTTTTTTTTTTTTTAAATGGGAAAAGCAGATCTAGAGTCATCCCTTCAACAAAGACAGAGATTTGGTCATACTACTGTAAAGAGAATGCAGGCAATACATATCAATTCTATTTACAGGAAGACATGTACAAAGAAGTAGATCCAAAGGGCAATCATCTGGACTTCCTTCATTAGGGAATTAACTAGGCTAAATTCAATTAACTTTGAATATATCTCCTGGAAAATCCTAGAAGTTAATAAGTCAAAGCAACAAAGTAAGGTAGGAATTGCCTTCTCAAGTATCCCATTTGACCTAATAGCCAGGCTCTTCTACTTGCTAATTAGTGCAAATGTGACAAAGTATTTAGCTTCTCTTTGAGCTTTAGTTATCTCCTTTGTAACAACCTGCATGCTTGTTTGGTGAATTAAATGAGATCACATATAAGCATGCCTATCAAATAGTGTTCACTACTTCCATAGTTCTTTATCATTTTATTTTTTAATTGAGTTTGTATATAAACGAATAAAGCAAATGAGCAAAGAAGTTTTAAGAGATCTGCTCTTCTGCTACTAGAAAGCAATGCCCTGCTAGTGTACTCTTGGTCATCCCGGGGAAAGGCACACTTTAGAGTTTTAGTGCATATGCCAAAGATTTCATTTGTCTGTTTATTTTACTGTAATTTAATTAAAATTTGTGGTCTTAGGTCAGAAAATAGCTAATCCTATTCATAGGCACAAAAGTCCAGAAACTAAGATTAATTTTATTTTTGTTCATCTTTATCATGAAGTCTTATACTATAGTTATAAAACTAAGAGATAGTTATGAGTACATTTATTTCTAGGAATTTTAGCAACTTAATGTAAATTGTTTCTCAGTATCCATAGAGAATCAGTTCCAGGACTGCCCCAACCCCACAGCTACCAAAATTCACGAATCCTCAAATCCCTTATATGAAATAGTGTAGTAATTGCATTTTACATACAGATATCCTCCCATATACTTTAAATCATCTCTAGATTAATTATAATATCTAATACTACATAAATGCTATGTGAATAGTTGTTACATTATATTGTTTAGGGAATAATAACAGGAAACAAAATTTGTATGTGTTCAGTAGTGAAGGCAATGATCCTTTTTTTTTCCCCCAAACATTTAAAATCCACAGTTGATTGAATCCATGATGCACAACCCAGGGATACAGAGGGCTGACTGTATGTAACTGTTAACCTTTAATTGCTAGCACAAGAAAATATAGAAAAAAAAAAATAAGAACTTATCCTGCTTCTCACTGCTTACCCAAAGGATGGATGTCAGTAATTGCCCACATTTTTTTAGTGTCTTTTTAATATTGATACCCAGGTTTACTTTTAGAGTATAGTTTTGTGGTTTGGAAGGGGATTCTGATTTTTGTAAGCTCACAATTGAAATCGCATCCTTTAGCCAAAAATGTGTTTAAGGACAGCCAATAACTTCATATTAAGCTAATCATATAATTTCTTTCTATAGCTGCTGGTCCAGGTTAGACCAATTGGTTCAAAGTTTAATATTTGAATATAAACAAGGAACTGCACGTCCCCAGTTGCTAACAGTAGCTGTGCTATAACCATCAAGAAAGCTACACACATTAAAAGATCAAGCCAAGGCAACAGGACATAGAATATTACAAAATTGGAGTTAATTTCTTTATTGAGCCATGCCTGAAGGAAGTCTTGCCTCTGGATTTTTTGTTTACAATAATGTAATAAATCAACTTATTCTTTAATCCAGTTTGATTTTGATTTTCTGACATTTGCAACTGAAAGAATTCTAGTGGCTTGACCCAGCTCAAATTTGATAAATAACCCTCTCCAAAAATTTATTTTGAAAGCCCTTTAAGGATTTTCTAAATTGTCTTTTTCTATTATTTTCATGGCTTTCAACGAATCGGGGTATAGAATTAGAAACTTTCCTTCCAAGAACATTTATAAGACAATTTACAACTTGACTCTAGTTAGTTATCCATCCCCTGCTCTTTTATAGGAAAGATTTGCCTCAGCCAGGTGTGGTGGCTCATGCCTGTAATCCCAGCACTTTGGGAGGCTGAGGCGGGCAGATCACTTGAGGTCAGGAGTCAGAGACCAGCCTGGCCAACATGGTAAAACCCTGTCTCTGTTAAAAATGCAAAAATTAGCCAGGCATGGTGGCAGGCACCTGTAATCCCAGCTACTCTGGAGGCTGAGGCAGGAGAATGGCTTGAACCTGGGAGGTGGGGGTTGAAGTGAGCCAAGATCATGTCACTGCATTCCAGCTGGGCAACAGAGCAAGACCCTGTCTCAAAGAAAAAAAATTGCCTCATCTCAACTGTTCCTAACAATCTCCACATATGTCAGACATAGTCCCATCTCAACATTTTGTACATGATCTTCTTATATAAAATACCTCCTTAAAAGAGTTTCTTCTTTCAAATTCTAGCACAAGTTTCCATGTAGGAAGATCTCACTAATGTCTTTATAAAATCACTTTAACGCACCTCTAGTGTCCACTGTGAATCCTTTCTTTTACAAATACATGACTCCTATTCTATTTGCATGCCACTTGATGTTAATCAAAATCTGTTTCATCATACAATCCTTATTGTTAAGAGCTGTATATTTTATCATATTTTATTCCCATTTCACCTAATACAATTCTATATACACACAACTACTTCACTGTATTAATTTTTTAATTTGCCTTTGTGTTCTTCAGAATTTGTTTGAACTGCAAATTGTACCGTAAGGCTGATACTGCTAACCAAATAATTTTCCAGAACTTTATATAGTTCTCATAAATCACGAGACTATGTAAATTTTATTGGAAGAGTCCCCCATTCAACAAATATTTATTAAAATTTTAGAGTAACTCGGTATACTGTCTATTGTTAGCAATACACAATGAATAACAGTCTCTGCTTTCATTGTCTGGTGGAGAAGGTATACAAAAATTAAATAATAGAACTAGGGAGCTCTATTATTAGAGAGGGGCACCTCTCTAAGACAGGATGACTATATGTCTTCTTTGCTTAAGGAAGTCCCAAGACAGGCTTGTTGTACTGGAATTCCATCTGTGTTGAAATTTGTTCCAGAGTTGTAATGTTAACAATAACACATTATAATTAAAAGTTTCATTCAAGTAAGGCAGGTCGATTTTGAGGGTTCCCTTTGTACTTGTAGTTTCTGTCATATATTTACTTATGAAATCCTTGTTCATTAAAGAAGGTTGACTCTTTGTAACACATGGTTTAATTTGAATTATGACCAGTGGTAACTGACCTCTATTTTCATTAACACTTTCATATGAAATATGACCTGCTATACATTTTCTTCTAGACAGCATGCAGAATTTAAAGCAAAAACATGTGAAGAGTGCTTAGACACTCATTATTGTAGACAGCTATTCCTTCTAGTCTTGGGAAGTAATACAAGGAAGTATTCAATAGCACTGCCTAGCAGATACTAGATGTATCAGCTAGGTTTACCATAGCTTATGGCACAGCCTTCATGCAAAGCTAAGACTTCAAGTCAGTGGGCTCAGTGGGAAATGTAGAAAATTAGAGATTTCAAATATAGGAAATGTGCGGCAAGTATTCTGAGCAATACAGCCATAACCTACACAGAGTAGTCTGGAAGTTCATGTAATACATTTTGTTTGGCAGTACATTTTTATTCGTTTATGAGTTGCCTATGTATTTTGCAATGAACACTTTCAGCAGCAATGATCAGAACAGTTAATATTTAATGAAAATTACATACAAATGTTCATTCCTCAAGAAAGCAGATAATGAATATATAACTTGCACAAAATGTGTACTTTCCATTGTGGGGTTATAATAACAAAATGGATCAAATGAATCTCCTCAGACACAGCTCTGCTGAAAAAGCATTAGCATCTACTTCAAAATTAGTAGTTTTAGCAAGATTATATGAAAAATGATGATTTAACATGTAAGTACTTCAGAAGCACATTGACATTTTATTCTATGAAGCATGTCTTTTCATTTAAATCAAGTATATGCATTTTTAAACTTTTTTTCACTTTAAATTTCAAGCTGTCTCAAGTAGATATTATAAGTGTTAAATTTTGCCTCTTTTAGCAGAAGAGGAACTTTACAAACAGCTAAATAATACCAGTGTCATTGAATGGTTCAAATAAAGTAAATAGTTAATTCTAATAATTTTTTTCCTAATGACTCATGGAATCCAACTATCACTTTTAGCATTTTTGTCTTTCTAAAACGAAATAGTTGACTTTATTGTCAATGCTGCTACAAGTTCAGTTAAAAACCATACATTTTTAATTGAAAATATAGAAACACGTTTTGGTGGAGGGCAAAAGAGGTTGGATTTGGTGAAGGATGCAGTAACTTGATTCTGTGGAGTAAAATGAAGAGATAATGAAACTGTATAAGAAAAAATTATACATATTATTTAGATTCCTTGATGCTATTGTTGAATACCAAACTGCTTATATAAAAGCTGCAATTCCACAAGACCAGACAAAGAAGTACTGGTGAATTGTAAACTAAACCATCTTTAGAACTTGGCACACTGCTAAAAAATAATTGTGTTCTAAGTAGCAAGAGTAAAGAGGTCTTATTAAACACCAGGTTGAGTCATGAGATTCCTCCAGAAGAACCATGCCTTAATAGTAGGGCTAAAGTGGCTCAGGAAAAAGTTCTACAAAGCTTTAAGAGAGCTGTGATAATCAAGCAACCTACAAATTATTAACTGCTGGCAAACCAGGTATGGCAATATTCAATGAAAAAAAAAAAAACAAAAATTACCACTGAACAACTCAGAGTCACAGTGTCAAGCTTTTAATCAAAAATTAGTAGAACTATGGTGAAGCAAAAAGTTATGATTCAATAGCAGATAAGAAAGGTCAGACAAAAGAAGTGGGCCCATAATTAAAAGAGATATTGGGATTAGCAGGTAAGAATTTTAATCTAACTATCAAAAACTTATTAAATAACATTAACATTATATACGCATGTAACCTCATATGAGTATACATAGGTAAAGCAACAGAAGATATAAGAAATAATGAAATAGAACACTTTGAGTTAAAAAATAAAACCTCTCACATAAATTCTACAGATAGGCTCAAGAATTGATTTGATGCTACAGAAAACAACAAATGTAAACAGTATGCTTGAATTCTTAACAGTAGAAACTGCCAACTGGAGCACAGAAAAATAGAAAACTAAAAACGAAATAGAGAGATAGTGGCATGTGGAAGATATCACTTTATCTACCATACATAACGGAAACCTACAAATGGAGGTGGACATAAAATCATTTGAATAAATAATGGCCGAAAAAGTTTCCAATTTAATGGAAACCTAAGGAAACAAAAACATTATTTCTAGTACTCTGAGACTCTAGGTCGATCTCTTTCTCTCTCTCTCTCTCTCTCTCTGAGACTGTATATTAATCTCTCTCTCGCTCTCTCTCTCTCTCACTTTCTCATATGTAATTCCCTCTTGAAGCATTTCTCTGTGTGTCTGTGTTTCTCTCTCATATGGCAAGCCTGAAAACTTGTCCTTTCAGATGTTTTGAACTTAGCTTATCTCTTTAACTTATTCAGGTTAAAATATCATAAATGATATGAGCAGTAGACATTTTGTTAGTGGAGCTTTGCTTCTTAAGCATCACAACACTGTAGAATATTTTATTCTGCTGTTTCAATTTCCCATATTCATGCACACCTCTAACATTTGGTAAAGGTTAGTGGGGAAAACTAGCTGTAATTTCTGGGTTCTTCTGGTTACAACTCCTTAAGCCATACCCCAAACTACACTCTTTTCTATTTTCCTTATTAGAAACTTCTGACAATGGCAAGAGAGACAAGTTATCCACCTGTAACAGACTTAGAGAAGGTGTCCAAGGAAAGAAATCGCTAAACATTTCACCTCACCTAGAAAGTGCTCTTCATTCTGCAAAATTTTTAACTTGTCTAAACTTCTTTGTATCCATTACTTCTTTGTAGCCATTTAATGTTTTAACCAATAGGTCACGACATTCTTTCTATTTAAATATTTCACGTTGCCTGTTTTTAGTAGGTAGCAACTTCCATCTACTAAATCCTACTACATCCTACTCAGAAGCAACTGAGACCAGGCATTTTTAAATTTTTAGATTGCACTAAAATATCCCGATAATTATTTCATCACCAAAATAAAAAACAATAACCTTAATCTCTAAACTTTATTTTAAAAGACAAGGCAATACAATATAAACTAAAGAAGGAAAGTGCTCAAAACTAGTTGATGGATAACAAAATATGAAGAATACAGTCATTAGAAGAATAAACCAATCCATCAAATAAGATGGTTTTTACAGCAGACCATTTGCTCAAGGGCTTCCCACATATTCCCTTGCCAATAGGTTAGTCACCTCTAAAAAAGAACTTGTGTTTCCTCTGGATTAATACTGTAGCCAGTGCTACAATATTTCATTTCTTTTTTTTTTTTTATTATTCAATGTGAGCTCCTTCATTTACAATGACTACAAGGGGACTGTTTGTGAAAAGAACTTCTTCCAGGAACTTGGTGTAGATGCACATTCTTCAGAGAGTCCATCTCGGGGGTTTTGTAGCCTACCACTTTTTTCCTATTTACCAAGGGTTTTTACTCATGAATACTTTTCCAGGCTTGGATAATTATCCAATTTCCACATACTAAGAATAGAAGGGAAGAGTCTTTAGAAGTAATTCAACAATAAAAAAGGGATTTTGCTGAATATCCAGTCACACCAAGAATTTTGAGCCAATTTTGGTATGTCTTAAAAGATTTTTTTTAATTACCTTTCTTTATTAAAGTAGTGCTTTTATTTAAGTGACTATAGATTTGCAAAAATTTAAGTGCAATATTTTAATACTTGGAAGAATGTTTTCAAATAGTATTCTTATATGACTATAATGAGTAAATTATTTCCATTTCATTTTGTATCCTCATAGCTTAAATATTATATTTTAATTTTAATAACCAGTCTTTTATAACCATAGCAGAAATTGGAATATTTATGAACAGTTCAGAATTGGAGATATTTTAAACTCTACAGAACATTATTTCACTGTAATTATGTGAGAAGGTAAATGTGAATGTAAATTGATAGTTATCTACATATATAGCAGTGAGGTAAAAAAATGGGGAATTAGGGAATACAATGTGAATGGCACTCACTGCAAAAATGCTTAAAACTAATAAAAGGAAATGGCATTTAATGATGCAGGCCTTAGATACTTGGGAAATTATTTTCTTTTAACATCTCATTTTCTGATAATGGAAGATATTAAGTTTTACATTATGTTGTTTTTATATTGTGAATCTCTTTAGAAGATTATATAAAGCAAAGAAAAATATAGATGTCTTTATGAGAAGCTAATGTTGAAACATTTGCTAAATTTTGATAAGATTGATTCATTGAACATTTTTAATATGCACTGGGATGTGTCACATATTGTCATAGTTCATATAGGGAAAAAATGAATATGCCACAGTGTCTCCTCAAAAGCCTCATGGTCTCTTAGGAACAAAAGTGAAGAGAGCAGAAAAATTTAAAGCCACATAAACATGAGAGTAATGTAAGTGTAGAGGTAAATGTAGGACGAAGATAAACATTTATAGAGATTAGTTCAATCTCTTATGGGTCAGAGAACAGAAGATTCTGAGAATATTTTGCTGTGCCTGGCAGCATGTAAAGGACTTTTCTAGACATACGAAGAGTATCACAGCTGCCAGTTATGGCACTCCTCATATGTCTAGAAAAGTCCTTTGTTTATTTAACTTTATTGACTTAATTGATCAACTTCATTGCCAAGTTGGTCAATTAAGTCAATGAAGTTAAATAAATAACAATCAAGCCTTTATTCGGGTACTGAAAAATTATATGCAAGAGGCAGAAACCCTAGTGTTCCATTTTCCCCCACAGAACAGCACATCTGATGAGGTTCACTCAGATGATACAGCAGTGCAGGTGAGGGTAATTCTTTCACCCCTGAGGAGCAGTAAAAAAAAGGTTCTGTGGGTCCATCAAAAAACTAAGAGTACAAAAATACTGAGTTGGAGAGGAGAAGAGTGCTTTAGTCAAGACTCCCTTAGAAAGAGACTCTAACAGAGGTGCCTGAAAAGTACCTCAGCCAAGCGTCTCTTCCAGAATGGAGACACTTAGGCTAGGAATACAGATATGTGCATGAACCAGCCCAGGGAAAGTGGGTCCTTGCCTGAAACTTTCTCCAGGAACTGCAGTGCACACCAAGTCTAGGGTGGGAGAACAACTTTTCCTACGATGCCTGCCAGGGCAAGCCTTGTAATTTCCTACAGTCGGGCCTGAAAGGTCAAAAGAAGGATTTTGGCCTAGAACTGGACTTCTCAATGAGAGGAAAGACAAGAGAGAAAGAATCATTTGGAAGTACTAAGTACTTTAGTGGTGTTGGAACACGGGGTATCTGAGGAAAGTGGTGGGAAGGGAAGCCCATAGTTACCATGCTGAGTAGCGAGGCAGAGGCCAGGCTGCAGAGACTTTCTGATCATAAGGCATTAGTACTTTGGCCTTCTTGGAACTGTTGGAGGAGTCAACCTTTTGTAGCTGGATAAATGGCACCTGCCTGAAATGAGTATATCAGTTTGGATATTTTGCTTCCAAGAAGAGGGGATAGATGAATGAGCTTTACTGATTAAGCTTTTGTCTATACGGGTCTAAGAACCAGACTCTAAACCCACACCAACTGAATTCAACAAAATAAATAAACCTCTTTTGCATAGAAATCCAGTGATCAATTCAACTAAATCAGTCATATTTTAACAACTTATTTATATTTTATTGTGTTGCAGCCTGAGAGAGAGACGATGGTACAATTTAAATTCTATCACAATGACAATATATTTTAATTACATAAGGGAAACAAAGATACTTCATTTTAAGTCAGCACATATCAAAAATGTTTTACTTTCATTTAAATAAAAGAATTAATTTTCAGTGGAAAGAACTTCAATGGCTAGGTCAAGGGATTTCTATACATTATCTCATGTAATAGTCATGGTGATCTTTTGATATAGTACTTCAGATCCTTTTGTTGTTGTTGTTGTTTTGTTTTGAGATGTTTTATTTTGCAGATGAGGAAGATAACACTTGAAGAGACTAGGTAAATAACCCAAAACACTACTCATAGTAAATCGTACATATAGAACACCAAATCCAATGTCCTTTAAACATTGGATTATGGTGCTGATAGGGAGCTGTTATCTTTACACATTTTCACCTAAAAGCAGATGCTTCTTATCTTTCCTATGTTTGTGAGTTTTCTGTGAATTCTATTCAGTTCTTTGGTTTTATCTACATAGAAAGGCACCACAGAAAACAACCCGGAGTTTCTTAGATTCTTTCTGTCTCGTATACTTTCAATGGCTTCTGTATGGTATCAAAAATAATTATGTGGTATAGCAGAGAATAAAAAAAGATTAAATATAGTAAGCACATATAATAAATATCATTGAAAATGGTGCTATCAATGATGAAACATAGATGAGAGGGACACAGTAGTGAAGGGGTAAAAAGGAGGTGACATTTAATAAAATTCAAAAGATATCCAAGTAAATGTTAAGTTTTAGAAGTCTGTTACATAGTGACAAAAAAAAAGAGTTTTTTGCTTGTTTTGGTTTGTTTATTTTTGGATGCCATTTACAGCTGGTGACTTCAAAAATAAAGTGACATTAGTAGCATAGGGCTTTTGATGTAAAGATATTTTGCAGTTTCCATGGTTCTATACCCAGGATTGTTGGTTCTTTTTTTCTCTGCATAGATACTCAGGATATAAAAGTCATAACCTTACTTTTGACAAGACATAATTAGCAGGTTTGGTCTAGAGTCAGGCACATCTGGGTTCTTTTCCTGATGCTAGTATTTAATGTATTCATAATCTGAAAATTAGCAAAATGGGAGTGATGATATTTATCTCAACAGGGCCTTTGTGAGGATTATATGAATTAAGGTATAAAACACCCATAATTCATTAGAATTACTGGCCTACTCTAATCACCCAGTGTATTAGTCAGAGTTCTCCAGAGGGACAGAACTAATGGAATATATATATAAATATATATATGAATATATATGGGAGTTTATTAAATATTAACTCACAGAATCACAAGGTCCTAGAATAGGCCGTCTGTAGGCTGAGGAGCAAGGAGAGCCAGTCTGATTTCGAAAATCTGAAGAACTTGGAGTCCTATGTTTGAGGGCAGGAAGCATCCAGCATGGGAGAAAGATGTAGGCTGGGAGGCTAGGCCAGTCTCTTTTTTCACATTTTTCTGCCTGTTTATATTCTAGTCTAGTCGTGCTGGCAGCTGATTAAATTGTGTCCACCCAGATTAAGGGTGGGACTGACTTTGCCAGCCCACTGACTCAAACGTTAATTTCCTTTGGCAAGACCCTCATAGACACACCCAGGATCAACACTTTGTATCTTTCAATCCAATTAAGTTGACAGTATTAACCATCACATCCAATAAATAGAAATCGTTCTGATTACTTCTACCTATACTAAAACTCATGGAAAAGAAAGGCTAACATCCCTTATATATGTATTCCTATGTTTAATTAGGCAAATTAAGGTTAATTAATGTTTGTGGACAATACTGGGTTGTGCAATTTCACTTATATTTTCCTACTTCATGTTTACATCAGTGTCATAAGATTGCTATTATTTTATTGACTTTTCAAAATGAGGAAATTAAATTCTGATTGAGATGTATACCTGTTTTCCAGAGTTGCAAAGTTATGCGTCTTAGATTCAAATATGAAGACCAGTCATTTTTTTTCACTATAACATCATCTCACGATTATTCTTGAACTTTAATTCATTATTATCCACTGCTGTCTCATAAGCAGCACATAGCATAAGAGAAAAGATGTTTACCAATGTGGTAAGACATTTTACATCCTCAGACCTGTGCCACTAACTCAGAGTGGTTATTTAGTTTCAGAACACTTGGAGTGTATAGCCTTGTTGAATTTGCCTTCCATCCCAGTCCCAAAATGTCTTCCTCCTTAGTAATTATACTGTACACTAAGCAAAAATATAGCAATCATCCTAGAATCCATTCTCTCTCTCATTCAAATACTCGAGAAAATCCACCCAACTGTTAAGTCCGTATTCTGAAATAATTGTGAATTCTATAACTTGTCACTGCGCTATTACTTCTCATTTGAAACATCCCAATTGTCTTTGTACCTATTTGCCTATCCCAGGCTCAACTGCCTCAAATACACCATCTATACTGCTACCAGAGAGATGATCCCAAACTGAAATAATATTACGGACATCTCTTCTTGAAATTTTCAATGCCTCTGCACAGTCTAAATCATAAAACCTAAAGACTTACATGGGGTGCATGAATCCTCCTATCATGTGGCTTCCAGCCAAGTAGTTGTCTTGTCTCTCTCTAGTCAATATTTGAATTCCACCCGGTTGTCACGCATTTCAATGTTTTCACAACCCAGAATGCCTTTCTCTCACTAATATTTCTGATCAACTCTTCTTCAGACATTAGTTGGAAAGTCAACTAGATGAAACATTTCTATTTCCAATTCCAATCTAGTTCCTCATTTAGGAACTCTTGAGATTATATAAAAGTATGTTAAAGATAAATGAAGAAAACTACTTGGAACCTGAAGTTTATGTGGCATGCCAGATGTCTCCCACCCAAAACATGTACTTGAAATCTTCTCAAATTGATAGATTAGGTGTACAAAAAGATCACCCATTAATTAACATGACAAGTATACATTTATTTAGTTTTTTGTTTGTTTTTAGCTTTGCCTGATATAAAATAATTTATTTAACTATTAAAACAAATATAAATATAACATTGAAAAATCCAAATGTTTATGAAATTTTAGCACACAATTGAAGCAGTAAAGACAAGTGATGCCAGTGACCGGCTGTGACCAAGAAGCTACGGGATATGGTTTTATTATCTTCACAAATAACTCAATAGAGAAACTTTAGGATTGTTATTCTAGATCATTAAGTGCCAGAAATTTCAATATTTGCTCTTTAAACTTAGCTAATAATTGTGTCTCTATTTGGAATATAAGTGATCAAAAATCCCTGATTATAAAATCTATATTTTAGGTAAGGCACAGTGGCTCACACTTGTAATCCCAGCACTGGGAGGCTGAGGTGAGAGGATCACTTGAGGTCAGGAGTTTGAGACCAGCCTGGCCAACATGGCAAAACCCCGCCTTTACTAAAAATACGAAAATTAGCTTGGTGTGGTGGTGCACACCTGTAATCCCAGCTACTCAGGAAGCTGGGGCAGGAAAATCTCTTGAACCAGAGAGGCGGAAGTTGCAGGGAGCTGAGATCACACCACTGCACTCAAGCCTGGGTGACAGAGTAAGACTCTGTCTCAAAACAACAACAACAAACAAAAAAACCCTATATTTTAAGAATAAACATATATATTTAAAACCCCAATTTTGTTGTTGTTACTGGGAATATGAGAAACCTAATTTAACTTAAGCCATGTGTCAATTATTTGGAATATTTAGGCTTCTCCTCACAAAATTCAACTTTCATGCTGTAAAGGAAATTGAATGCACATTGTTTTATTTTTATGTCAAACCAATTTGTCATATTTTCTTAATTCAAGTTACTAAACATTAGTGACAAGGCCCAAATAAGGCTCTAGAAGTGGTATATGATAAATACTTTAGTGACTCTGCTCGTGAGCAACATGTAATGCATCTTTGTCTTGGTACATGAGAACAATTGTTAAGAAACATTTGGTGATTTAAAAACAAAAATAAAATATTTCTAAAAACGTTCCAAAATCGTGGGTGTAGATGTTCAAAGGGCTTTTCACAGAAAGATTTATAATATACCTGTCTGTTTAATGGGAAAATCACTTTCGAATTTGATCCGAATTAGAACCGTTCTTTCCCACTAAAGGAATTAAGTTCCTTCCCTTATCATAGCACAGCAGAAAACTCACTACACAGAAATAGACAGGCTGTTCGGAGGGGGTGGGCGGGATGAGGGCGGGTGAGAGAGAAATCTGCAGTACTCAGAAGAAACTGTCAGATTATGAAGTGCTGCCAGCAAATAACCTCTTATAACAAAATGGTGTTGGTAAAACTTGAGAACATTCTTACGTACAAACTGACATTTAGGGACAGGAAACACACAAACAACAATGGAGTTGATTTTTTAGGGTGGAAATCAGTAGGGTCACAACAGGGTCAGTAGAATGTGTAGGAAAAGAAATCCAGGCCAGGAAATAATCAAGGATGTTCTTATGGTCACATTGAGCAGAAGATCTCATGGCTCGTCTAGTGACTTTAGAGCTTGTGTAGAGTCTAATGGTTCAATGTGTTTGTGTGTGTAAACATGGATGGATAAATATAAATCTTTATATCATCCCCATTATATGGTCTGAATTTATTTCCATCTAGTTAATCTCTTTAATCTATTCCTAAAATCCTGAACAAGTAGATTAAACCTGATTATTTGGATTAGATCAAGAATCTCATTTTGAAAGTCAGAGAAATCATGTAACTGAAACCTCTTAGAGAATGCTGTCTTGAGAATTTTTTTTTCTATTTAAACGTGCTACACCTTCTATTTTACCTAAACGAGTGCCTTATCTTATGGTCTATTCCATATAATTCACCTCAAAGAAATCTCTAGACCTTAAAATGTCTATTCTTGGTGGCTTTATCAATATATTCTTAGTTAATTTGTCTCACATGAATTTGTTCTAGTTCTGATTTTTTTTCCCTTTGTGTTAGAATAGCTAACACCTTCTTATCCACACAGGATAAGTTAGACAAGACATATGTGATTCGTTGATGAAATGGAAAAGATCTTGTCATATGAGGCTTTAACTGAGCATCTTAAGTTTGCATTCAGGCAGTTTAGCAGCAGTCATTTTCTGCTTGAGGCAATATATAGTTTATTTCTCTTTCCTTCTTAGTGGTCAGTACTTCTTAGAAAAGCTTCCTGAAGAATGATGGCTATTAGTATCAATTTTAAGTCAGAAAAAAAGATGAACATGGAAAATGCCCATGCTGTGCCAGCATGCTTTGGCAGATTTCTCTGGCAGTGTGAATTATAATTAAATCATAGACATATGGAAGGCGAGTAACTGAATGTCATTTGAGCTGTCTACATAGGGAGGAGGAGGTATGAAAAGAATGATATGGAAACTGTTTCTAAAATCATTTCTGGTTTCAGAAGGCAGACTGATAAAATACTGCTGTAGGTGGATGCTGTAAATCACTGGTCCGAAAGAATACTATCATGCAAGAAGAGACTCTTTCTAAGAGATCATCATCTTGCCATCTCTCCACAGGTGGTCATCCTGAAAACAACTCGACCTGCGTAGCCTCAATTATCTGATGAGTTTATTGAACTTAAAAGACCAAGGGATGCTTTTTGATCAGGGTCTTACCACGAAATAGAAAACCATACATCATACAAAAGAATCCTAGATTTTGAGCTGAATGCAATCCTGAGAACTTGGAGCTACTTCTCTTAGTGAGGTGATGATGGCATTCCACATGAATTGTTACCTTTGAAAGAAGGACTATTGGGTAGTTAAAGGAATGACAGTGGCAGATAATGTGATCTGCTACACAAAGCCTCTCACATATATTCTTATCCCTTGGTCTGTCCTACCAGAAGGGCTAAAGGCATAAATTATTAATTTCCCAACCTCTCTTGTCACCGTTTCTGATTAATGTGTTGAAAATGAAATTACTGAGAAAGGACTTTTTCTTGAGTTCATGAGAGAACCTCAGGGTCCCTTTGACCTATTCCCCCATGTCTTTGAGCTGCCTGGATGGAAGGTGTAAGTACTGAAGTGGAGAACCCAAAGTCAACCATGAGATGTGAAGGCAAAATACATATACTCAAGGTGGCTGAATGGAAAACAAAAAAGACTGGATCATTAACGTCATTATTGTGTTGCTACTACCCATGTCTACCACTTAATGTTATGTTAAACAAATAAATCCCTAAATTGCTTCCTATGCCCTTGGTATAAAATTCAAACCTCTAATATTGCTTTGAGGTCTATCCCTGGTCTAGAAACACCATCTGGGCCTTTATCCACTAAACATGCTCTGGTCACCTCTCAGGTTGGTGTGTTTCCCTGCATTAAGTTTGTCATAAAGTGTTGCACCTAAAATCTTCACATGTGATTGCCTTGGCTAGACAACTGTTTGCCTACTTTTTGACTGATGACTACACCTAAAATTTTTATGTGTCATCTGAAGTCCTACTTGCTCAAATAATTCTTGCAAGGGCCCTATTTTAAAGAGATAAAATTTTAATTATGCATTTATTTGTTTGATGGTTTATTTAATGTCAGTATACCCTATTAGGCTGTAAGTTCCTCTTTTACATTCCCCTAACTCCAGCAATTTCCATGGCACCTGGCATATACTAGTAAAACTTAATAAATATTTGCAGAATGAGTAAGCAAATGTAACAGATCGAAAATAAATTTTCTTTAAATATATGATTTTGTGATGTCATGATACTAAGATACAATTTCAATGGGGAAAAAAAGATCAGGTAAGAAGTTCCTAACCACAAAATATACTAATGTTTCTATGCTTGACTCAAATTTTCTTCTCTAAATGAAGTCTGTATTTCTCCTCTATCAATGGCTTATAACTCTACTTATTAATTGGATCCCATACCTTCTCATATTCTCAAGGTTCTTACTCTTTCTCTTGTTAGAATAAAAATAGCACACTTGACTGGCATAATCAAGGAAGAAAGAAATAATTAATTCTAATATGACTTTAAAAAGGAATGTGAATTTAGTTCTATTTTTACTTGATCACCTCACATGCATGTAGAAAAGCTAGAGCAGATAATTCTTTCACAAATTCAAAAGCCCAAAACTTTTCCCAGTGTAGCTAAATTTATCTAATCACTACAGCATAGTTGTATCTGTTTGTGCATATGTGTTTATGATTTTCATGTGGCAAATATTATTTTGTCCTCAGATTTATTTATTTATACCAGTCATAAAGATCATGCTAAATTAAATTAATTTTCAAATCCGAGAAAAAGATTGATCTGATAGTTTAAAATTGGTTTGATAATACCACAAATTAAATTGGTTGTCTCTTAACATGCAAATTGGAACATTACAACTGAATGGGTTGGAGCGGATAAAAGATTAAAGATGATGATAACATGCCACCTTATCCCATCATTCTCCTCCACTTCTCTCTTTTATTGCCATATTATGACAAAAACAGAGTAAGAGTGTATTATTCTGTAGACCACTGCTGTTACCCTATTGGTCTTTTTATCTTCTTACATGAAAAGCTTCAACAGAGAAATTGAAAGATATCATCTGGTGAAAATGCCCAGTGTAAATTCTGTAATAGGTCTGGGATTGATTTTCCATATCTTTTCAATATTCGGAATGTTATCAAATACTCAAGTTATTTCTTTTTAAATTTTAATTACCGATGAGCTTATACAGAAATAGATAATTAACTCTGTAATCACTTGAATATAATTTTTCCACATTACTAGGTTGAAAACAGTGTTGTTTTACTCATTTCTTAATCGTTGTCATCATTATCAAAAATAATCTTGAGCACTCATTTTGCACTTTACTCTGTATAGTGTGTTATATTATGTTTCTCAATTAATCTTTATTATAATCCTATGATTTAGGCTTTATAGGCCCTAAAAGCAGTATAGTACAAAGAGACTGAAAAAAATCAATAACTTGTCCAGCTTTACAGAGCTAATTAATGGTGCACTGGAGCTTGTAAATGGAATTGGCTCTGATCTCAAAACTGGGTATCTAAAGTGTAGTTTCCACTGCTAATTTACTATCCTGTATCTCCTACTTTTGAACAAAACACATGTGTCATGTAACTTTTGAGAAATAAATGGCTGGAATTTGTCTTTTCATTTTTTTTAATTGACAAATAATTGTACCTATTCTTGGGGTACATAGTGATGTTTCAATACACATATGTATAGTGATCAAATCAGAGTAATTACTATATTCATCATTTCAAATATTTATCATTCTTTATATTGGGAATGTTCAATATCCTCCTTCTTGCCATGTGAAATGATATAATATTGTTAATTATGGTCATCCTACAGTTGTATAGATCATAAGAACTATTAATATTTCTCCTGTCTAGCTGTAACTTTGTGGAATTTGGCTTTTATTTTACAGAAAAGTTTATAAAATTATACATCAGGAATGTCTACTACAGCCAAAAAAAGTTTACTTTGTCAAATAAGCACATTGCTTCAGAAATTATTTTAAGCTTTTGATATGATTCAAATTTCCTTCAGAAATGGCATTGGTATAGAATCATTCAATAACATGTCATTTAGAAACAGAATTTATGGCTCAATAATTTAGGTGCAACCATTTTATATCCTTCTTGGAATCAAGTGAGCTCCAAATAAATCTTTATTTGATATGTAGCCCAGAGAATTTCATCAACAATAGGGTTAAGTAAAAATGATATAAAAAGAAAACTGTAAAACCTCTAAGCTTCCCAGACTAACATGAAGGACTTTGCCAATTTTAAGACTACATAAGCCTATAAAAATCTTACCACAATTATTATTTATACATGTAAGTTTAATATTTTTCATTATATTTTATTTTAAAATTATGAATGAGTTGAGCTTGGGCATATTATACTGTATCTTAAATAACATTTTGTGATTTCATAAATTTATAGAATCTACTTACTGAAATGTAGACATTAGTAATCTATAAGAATTACTAACCATTAATGATTCTACTCAGGGCTGGGCGCAGTGGCTCAGGCCTGTAATCCCAGCACTTTGGGAGGCCGAGGCAGGTGGATCACCTGAGGTCAGGAGTTTGATACCAGTCTGGCCAACATGGAGAAACCCCATCTCTACTTTAAAAAAATATGAAAAATTAGCCAGGCGTGGTGGCAGGCGCCTGTAATTCCAGCTATGTGGGAGTCTAAGGAAGGAAAATTGCTTGAACCTGGGGGACAGAGGTTGCAGCGAGTGGAGATTGCGCCATTGCACTCCAGCCTGAGCAACAGAGCGAGACTCTGTCTCAAAAAAAATAAATAAATAAAAATTAAAAAGAAGAAGAAGAAGAAGAACCCTTTAAAATACTGAATTGTATGCCAGGCAAATAAGTGTTTTGAGAATCATTTATCTTCCAACAGTATTACTTGCTTGGAATCTGGAAACAAGGACACCCCTCACTCTGCTTCACTAGCTCTGTGATTAGAGTTATAGCTGCATAGGAAATAGGTTTTGCTCATTTAAGCTGATTTTTAACAGCTTAATTTAAGTATATTTTACATATCATAAATAATTTCTTTTATGTCTACAATTGAATGATATCTAGTAAATTTCCAGAGTACCATAGCTTTGAATTTAGATTAAGCTGATTCCTCTGACCTTCTGTAAACTGGATCTAGAGGCAGAAAAATACTCCATCAGTCATTTACTTATTAATTAACAATACTTTTAAAAGATCTATTTCCTGTTGATACTGAATTGTGTAAAGGCATATAAAGATAATAGTAATCAGTAAAAATAACAGTAGTTAAGAATAAATGGGCCCTTTTAATATCTTAGAATTTCTAAGTGATTTATATGTGTTAATACTTTTACTTCTCACAACAAGCCATGGTAGTTGTAATACTTCTATTTTATGTCTGAACAAAGTGGTCACAGAGCATTAGAAAAACGTGTATGTATTCTCAATTAATAAGTAATGTGGCAAGACAGAGAAAGCTGGCCAAATAGAGCCCACCAGCAATCATCCTCCAGCAAAAATACCAAATTGAACATCTATCTGCACAAAAAACACCTTCATAAGAACCAAAAATCAGGTGAGCGATGACAGTACCTGGTTTTAAGATCATGTCAAGGAAAGAGGCACCAAAGGAGGTAAGAAAAACAGTCTTGATTCACTGACACCCACCTTCCCAATTCCCTGGTAGGGCAGTGTGGCACAGAGAGAATCTGTGCACTGTAGGAGGGAGAGCACAGCGATTGTGGGTCTTTGCATTGGAACTGAGTGCTCCCCTGTCACAGCAGAAAGCAATACAAGGCAGATTTCAGCTGGAACCCATGAAGGTAGCTTTTAGACCAGCCCTAGCCCTAGGGGAATCCTCCACCTATGTGGTCAGAACCTGAATTCAGGCTAACCCTACCACCACAGGATAAAGTGCTCTGGGGTTCTAAATTAATTTGAAAGGTGTTCTAGGTCAGGACTGCAATCACTGGGCAAGCCCTAGTGCTGTGCTGGGGTTGGAGCGAGTGGACTTGGGGTACACATGACCTGATGAGACACCAGCTGGGGCACCTGAAGGGAAGTAGCCATTCCTGGCAGAATTCACGACTTGCTGACTAAAGAACCCTTGGGCCTTGAATGAATATCAGTTGTGGCCAGGCAGCAGTCATCACTCAATATTGTGCCGGCTTCAGGTGTGACCCAGTACATTTCAAATTGTGGTGGCTTTGGGGAGAGACTTTTTCTACTTGAGGAAAGGAGGATAAAGAGCAAAAGGGACTTTGTCTTGCAACTTGGTTACCAGCTCAGCCAAAATAAAATAAAGCATCAAGCCCACTACTAAAGTCCCTGATTCCAGATTTTAGTTGCTGGAGAGCATTTCTAGATCCACCCTAAACCAGGAGAGAAACTACTGCCCTGAAGGGAGAGACCCAGGCCTGACCAGACTCACAGCATGCTAACTAAAGGGCTTGTGGGCCTTGAATAAACACGAGCAGTAGCCAGGCTGTGGTCTCTAGTCACCATGTGCCTGGGTTGGTGGTAGCCACGGACAGAGACTTCTTCTGCTTGAGGAAAGGAGAAGAAAAATAAAGAGGACTTTGTCTTGCAACCTGGTTACTAGCTCAGCCCCAGTAAAATAAAGCACCGTGCAGATTCCTAAAGCCGCCAGTCCTAAGCCCCAGTTCCTGGACAGCATTTATAGACTCACTCTGGGCCAGAATGGAAACTGTTGTACTGAAGGGAAAGATCCAGTCCTAGCAGGATTCATAACCTATTGACTAAAGAATCCTTGGGCTTTGAATAAACGTCAGCAGTCACCAGAAAATAGTTTCCACAGGCCTTGGGCAAGACCAAATACTTTGTTCACTTAGGGTGTGACCCAGCATAGTCACGGCAGTGGTGGCCACAGCGGTGCTTGTATCACCTATCCCCCAATGCCAGGCAGCTCAGCAAGGATAGAGAGAGACTCTGCTTGTCTGGGGGAAAGTATGGGAAAGGAACAAGAGACACTACTGGTAATCCAGAGAAATTTCCCAGATTTTACCCAAGACTACCAAGGTGGTACTTCTATGAATCTACAAAAGTCACAGCATTACTGAGATGGGGGTGACCCCTAATGCACATATAGCTGCATTGATCAAAGACTTAGATCACAAAATTCAACTCCCTATAAATACTTTGAAAGTCTTCTCAAGAGGGATGGATACAAACAAGCCCAGACTAAGAAGATTAAAGTAAATACTAACACTTCAATGCCCAGACTGATGAATAGCCACAATAATCAAGACCATCCAGGAAAACATGGCTTCACCAACAACAAAATAGGGCACCAGTGAGCAATTCCATAGTGACAGATATATGTGGATTTTCAGACAGATAATTAAAAATAGCTCTTTTAATCATGCTCAACAAAATCCAAGACAATACAGAGAAGGAACCCAGAATTCTATCAGATAAATTTAACAAAGAGATTGAAACAATTAAAAAGAATCAAGCTGAAGAATGCATCAGAGTCTCTTAACAGCAGAATTTATCAAGCAGAAAAAAAATAAGTGAGTTTAACAGCAGACTATTTGAAAATAGACAGAGAAGTCAAAAGAGTAAAGAAGAACAGAGCACAAAAAAGGATCCAGAAAATAACCTCAAAAATGTAACTCTTAAAGATATTGACCTTAAAGAGGAGTGAGAGAAATCAAGGTAGAAAGTTTATTTGAAGCGATACTAATGGATAATTTTCCAACCCTACAGAATGATATCAGTATTCAAGTACAAGAAAGTTATAGAACACCAAGAAGATTTAACACAAACAAAACTACCTCAAGACCTATAATAATCAAACTCCCAACGGCCAAGGATAAAAAAAATGGATCCTAAAAGCAGCAAGATAAAAGAAACAAATAACATATAAGGGAGCTCCAAAATGTCTGGCAGCAAATTTCCAGTGGAAATATTACAGGCAGGAGAGGGTGGCATGATATATTTAAAGTGCTGAAGGAAAAAACTTTTATCCTAGAATAATATATCTAGTGAAATTATCCTCCAAACACCAAGGAGAAATGACTTTTCCAGACCCTCCTCCACCCCCACCCCTGAAAAGCTAAGACATTTCATCAATACCAGACCTATCCTACAAAAAAATGCTAAAGGGAGTTCTTCAATCTGAAAGGAAAGGATGTTAATGAGCAATAAGAAATCACCTGAAAATATAAAATTCATTGGTAACAATAAGTACACAGACAAAATTCTAATACTGTCATAGCTGTATGTAACTACTAATATATAGAATATATTTCATATATATATATATATACGCTAATAACTTCTTCAGTAGGAAGACTGAAAGATTAACTTATCAAAATAATAGCTACAACAATGTTTTATGACATAGACAGTATAATAAGAAGTATATAGAAACAACAAAATAGCAAAAAGTGAAGAGAATGAAGTTAAAGTGTAGAGTTTATAATAGCTTTTTCTTTGCTTTTTAGATTGTTTTTGCAATAAGAATTAACTTGTAATGGATTTTTATGTTATTTCAAAGCCTCATGGTAATCTTAAGAAAAGTGCAAAAGACACTTAAGAATTAACAATCAAATAATTAATATCTACCACCATAGGAAATCATCTTCTCTAAAAGAAAGACGGGAAGGAAGGCAGGAAGAGAAGACCATGAAACAACTAGAAAACAATAACAAAATGGCAGGAGTAGGTTCTTACTTAGCAACGATGATATTGAATGTAAATGGACTAAACTTTCCAATCAAAAGACATAGAGTGGCTGAATAGATTTTAAAAAACAAAACCCAATGATCTGTTTCCTATAATAAACATAATTCACTTATAAAGATACACACACTGAAAATAAAGGGTTGGAAAAAGATATTCCACGCAAATGGAAGCCAAAAAAGAGATGGAGGAGCTATACTTATTCCAGGAAAAAATAGATTTCAACATAAAAACTAGAAAAAGAGACAAAGAAAGTCATTATATGATGATAAAGTTATCAATTCAGCAAGAGAATGTAACAATGTTATAGAACATTTCATCCAACAGCTGTAGAATACATATTCTTCCCCTCAGAACAAGAATTATTCTCAAAGATAGATCATATGTTAGGCCACAAAATAAGTCTTAAAAATTTCAAAAAAGTGGAAATTATATCGTGTATCTTCTCTGACCACAATGAAATAAAATTAGAAATCTATAACAAGAGGAATTTTGGACACTATACAAATACATGGAAATTTAAAAATATGCTCCAAAATGACCAGTTGGTCAATGAAAAAATTAAGAAGAAAATTTAAAAATTTAGTGAAACAAATGAAAAGGAATACACGGCATACCAAAACTTACAGGATACAGCAAAAACAGTAATAAGAGAAATGTATACAGCAGTAGTGCCTATAGCAAAAAAGTACAAAAACTTCAAATAAACCACCTAATGATATATCTTAAAGAGCTAGAAAAGCAAGTGCAAACTAAATACAATATTAGTAGGAAAAAAGAAGCAATAATGATCAAAATGAAAATAAATAAAATTGAAATAAAAAGTACAAAATATTAACTAAATTAAAAGTTTTTTTTTGGAAAGATAAACAAAATTGACAAATCTTTAGCCAGGCTAACTAAGGAATAAAATAGAGGAAACCCAAATAAATAAAATCAAAAATGGTAAAGGGGAGATTACAACTGATTTCACAGAAATTCAAAGGATCATTAGAGTCTGCTATGAGCAACTATATGCCAATAAATTGGAAAACCTACAAAAAATGGATAAATTTCTAGACATATAAAACCTGCCAAGATTAAACCATTAAGAAATCCAAAACTTGAATACAGTAATAACAAGTAATGAGAGCAAAGCTATAATAAAAAGTCTCCCAGCAAAGAAAAGCCTGGGACCCAAAAGCTTCACTGCTGAATTTTACCAATCAATTTTCAATTAGTTTTATTTAAAAAGAACTAATACCAATCTGTCTCAAACTATTTGAAAAAATAGAAGAAGGAATAATTCCAAACTCATTTAAGAGGGTAGTATTACCATGATACCAAAACCAGATGAAGAGACATCAAAAAAAGAAAACTACAGGCCAATATTTCCAATGAACTCTGATGTGAAAATGCTTAACACAATACTAGCAAACCAAATTCAACAACACATTAAAAAGTTCATTTATCATAAAAAAGTGGAATTCATCCCTGGGATGCAAGTATGTTTCAACATACGCAAATTAATCAATGTGATACATCATATCAACAGAATGAAGGTCAAAAACCATAGAGTCATTTCAATTGATGCTGAAAAAGCATTTGATAAAATTCAACATCACTTCATGATTAGAAAAATGGGTATAGAAGCAACATACCTCAATACAATAAAAGCTATATATGACAGTCTCACAGCTAGTATCACACTGAGCAGGGAAAAACTGAAAGACTTTCCTCTAAGATCTGGAATCAGACAGGATGCCCACTTTCATCACTGTTATTTAACATAGCCCTGGAAGTCCTAGCTAGAGCATCAAATGAGAGGAAGATATAAAAGCTATTCAAATTAAAAATGAATGAGTTAAATTAGCCTTATTTGAAGATGATATGATCTTATATTTGGAAAAACCTGAAGACTCCACAAGAAAACTATTCAAACTGACAAATTCAGTAAAATTTCAGGATACAAAATCAACATAAACAATCAGTTGTATTTCTATAGGCCAACAGTGAACAAAGCGAAAAAGAAATCAAGAAAGTAACCCCATTTACTATAGCTACAAATAAAATAAAATACCAATAAATTAACTTAGTGAAAGAAGTGAAAGATCTTCACAGTGATGAAAGAAATTGAAGAGGACACAAAAAATAGAAAGATATTCCATGCTCATGGATAGTAAGAATCAATATCAAAATGTTCTTACTAGCCAAAGCAATCTACAAGTTCAATGCAATTCCTATCAAAATACCAATGACATTCTTCACAGAAAAGAAAATAAATATTCTAAAATTTATACCTAACCCCAAAAGACCCAGAATAGTCAAATTTATCCTGACCAAAATGAACAAAATAAATCACATTTGGAAGAAACACATTACCTTACTTCGAATTATTCTGCAGAACTACAGTAACCAAAACAGCATGGTATTTGCATAAAAGACACACAGATCAATGTAACAGAATAAAGAACCTAAAAATAAATTCATGCATCTACAATGAATTCATTTCCAGCAAAGGTGCCAAGAACATACATTGGGGAAAGGACAGTTTCTTCAATACCTGGTGTTGGGAAAACTAGATATCCATATGCAGAAGGATGAAAATAGACCCTTATCTCTTGTTATATAAAAAAATCAAATCAAAGTGGATTAAATATTTAAATCTAAGACCTCAAACTATGGAATTACTAAAAGAAAACTTTGGGGGAAACTCTGTAGATCATTTTCTGGCTCTAGATTTCTTTAGTAACACCCCAAAAGCTTAGGCTACTGACGGAAAAATGGATAAATTGAATCATATCAAGTTATTAATAAAAGTTTCTGCACAGCAAAGGAAAAAATCAACAAAGTGAAGAGACAACCCACAGAATGGAATACAATATTTGCGAACTCTCCACCTGGCAAGGGATTAATAACCAGAATACATAAAGAGCTCAAACAATATGAAAAAAATCTAATAATCTGATTAAAAAGTGGGCAAAAGATCTGAAGAGACATTTCTCAAAAGAAAACATACAAATAGCAAACAAGTATATGAAAAAGTGCTCAAAATCATTGATCATCAGAGAGATGCTAATTAAAACCACAATGAGATATCATCTCACCCCAGTTAAAATGAATTTTCTCCAAAAGACAGGCAATAACCAATGCTGGTGAGGAAGTGGAGAAAGGGGAACCTTCATACACTCTTGGTGGGAATATAAATTAGTACAACCCCTAGGGAGAATGGTGTGGAATTTCCTCAAAAACTAAAAGTAGAATTTCCATATAATCCAGCAATCTCACTGCTAGATAAATAACCAAAAGAAAGGAAATCAGTATATTGAAGAAATACCTTCACTTCCATGTTTATTACCCATATTTATCTATTATCAGACAAATAGATAAAATAAATGTGGAATATATACACAATAGAGTTTATTCAGTCACAAAAAGAAGGAGATCCTGTTCTTTGCAACATCAGTGATAAAATTGGAGGATATTATATACCTTAAGTGAAATAAACCTGGCACAGAAAGACAGACTTCACATGCTCTCACTTGTTTGAGCTAAAAATTAAAATAATTGAACTCATGGAGACAGAGAGTATAATGATTGTTGCCAGAGGCTGGGAAGGGTAGTTGGAGGGTGGAGGGGAGAGAGATGGTTTTAATGGATACAAATATATAGTTAGATACAATGACTAAGATCTAGTATTTTATAGCACATCAACGTGACTATGGTCAGCAACAATTTGTTGTACGATTTCAAGTCACTGAGCCAGTAAAATTGAAATGTTTGTAACAAGGAGAAGTGATAAATGCTTGAGGTGATGGATGCCCCATCTACCTTGATATTATTATCACACGTTGTACACCTGTATCAAAATATGTTTGTATCCAATCAATATACACCTACTATCTACCCATCAAAATTAAAAATTAAAAAAATCAGTAGGTGATGTAGCAGAATATGGCCACTACATTCCAAGTCCCTCTGCAAAAACAAACAAACAAAGTACTAATAAAATTAGCCTCCATTACTCATATCCCCCTGTAGTTAAAGTGTAAGTAACCTACACACTCACACATACACATTTACACATTTTTGAAAGAGTCGCTTACACTTTGTTTCTATATCTTCACCTCTCATTTTATATTCATCCACCTTGAAGCATGTTCCATCACTATTGCTTTGCTGAAACTTATCAAAGATATATCAAGGCCTGCATGTTATTACATTCTGTAGTCACTTCTCAGGAACATTCTGTGCATGTACATCTCTTTTCTGTAATGATTTCTTTTCTCAGATTCCATGATATCATAATTTCTTGGTTTTAGTTCTACCTTCTCAGTCCCCTTTGCTCTAGATCCATCTTCTGTGCAACATCTAAATATCGTAGGGCCCTATAATTCTCTATTTGGCTCCATATTATCTCCCTTTTCTAAACTGCTCTTTGCATATCCACATAGCTTCACACACCATTGACATCTGCTTTCCTATCTATATATGTGATATATCCACTCTTTAAACTTGTGTATTTGACTATTTGACATTTCTTTTTTGGATGTGTCATACCCATTTCAAACTTAACAAAAACAGAACTTTTGTGTGTGTGTGTTGTGGAGGCACCTAACTCCGCCCCAACGTATTTTTTTCTTTATTCTTCAAGTTACCGTATATAGTATTCTGCCAAATAATGTTTCTGAACAATAATTCCACCACTTATGCGCTCCTCCCAGTAAAAGAAGATAAATCTTATATTTGGTGAATTATAAATCTAATCAATTTCTCTATTGCATTCTCTCTTTCTTTTTCTCTCTGTCTTTCCCTCCCTCCCTTGTTGTTTTTGATTATCACATTCTCAGCATATAGATGTTTTTTCTTTTTCACTCTGAAACACAGCAAATGGCCTGCTCCAATGGAGCTACTCTACAGTTAAATTTTATAGCCCTTATCCAATTAATTTATTTAATTCATGGTGATGTTAACAAATCAGTTGTGATCCGAGCTTTAATTCAGCTTATCAGTAATAATGCTTTCCACCTGTCTGACACCTGTTTATTTATCAGTTTGTCTTGAACTTTTAGGACATTGAGGAGGTCTGATTAATTATCACCCTGAAAGATCAACATTTTTTCATCTCAGTAAATGATGTCTGTATTTACTTAGTTGCCTAAGCCAAAAACCAAGGAGTCTTTTAAAAATTGTTATTACCTCTCTCTCTCTCTTTTTTTTTTTTTTTTTTTTGACAGGGTCTCTCTCTGTCACCCAGGCTGGAGGGCAGTGCATGACCTCAACTCACTGCAACCTCCGCCTCCCGGGTTCAAGAGATTCTCCTGCCTTAGCCTCCTGAGTAGCTGTGACTACAGGTGTACACCACCATGCCCAGCTAATTTTTGCATTTTTTTTTGGTAGAGATGGGGTTTTACCGTGTTGGCCAGGCTGGTCTCAAATTCCTGGCATCAAGTGATCTGCTGACCTCAGTCTCCCAAAGTATTATTATTATTTTTAATTGATGTGAAATAACTGTATGTATTTATGGGGTACAGTGTGATATTTAGATACATGTGTACAAGGTGTCATTATCAAATCAGGGTAACTAGAATATATATAACCTCAAAGATTTATCATTTATTTGTGATGGGAGCATTCAAAAACTGCTCTTCTAGCTATTTGAAAATATACAATAAATTGTTTTTAACTATAGTCACTATACAGTGCTCTACAACACTAGAACTTAATCCTCCTTTCTAGTTATAATATGGTACCTGTTAACCAACCTCTTCCTATCCTTCCTCCATCCTACCCTTTCCAGCCTCTAGTAACCACTCTTCTACCCTCTTTGTGTATTCTGCATATTAATTAGCCCTTTGTCAGATGAGTAGTTTGCAAATATTTTTTCCCATTCTACAGGTTGTCTCTTCACTCTGCTGATTGTGTATTTTACTGTTCGGAAGCTTTTCCGAATGATACAGCCTCATTCAGTCATTCAGGGTAATGATGCCTTCATAAAATGAATTCCTTCACTTCAGTTTTTTGAATAGTTTGATAAGAATTGGTATAAGTACTTTTTAAAAACGTGGTAGAATTCATCAGTGAATCCATCTAGTCCTGGACACTTTTTTGGTTTCTTTTTTACTGTTCGGAAAGTTTACTCTTGTTACACATTATTGATCTGTTAGGTTTTCAGTTTTTCTTCATTCAGTCTTGGTAGGTTGTATGTGTCCAGGAATTTATTAATTCCCTTTAAGTTTTCTAATTTGTTGGTATATAGTTTTTCACAATAGATACTAATGATCCTTTTTATTTCTGTGATATCAGTTTTAATGTCTCCTTTTCATTGCTGATTTTATTTATTTGGGGCTTTTATTTTATTTCATTTCTTGTTAGTCTAGCCAATAGTTAATTAAGTTTATCTTTTCAAAGAACCAACTTTCTGTTTCATTGCTCTTTTGTGATATTGTTTTAGTAGAAAATTAGAGGAAGGCAATAAATAACTAAACATCTGCTTTGATGTTTCTTAGTTATTGCCTTCTACTATTTTTTTGCCTTCTTTTTTGAGGTGTATCACTAGATTCTTTATTTCGAATATTTCTATGTTTTGATGTATGTGTTTATTGTTATGAACTCTCTTATTACTTATTTTGCTGTATCCCATAGGTTTTAGTATGTTGTGTTTCTATTTCCTTTTGTTTCAATAATTATTTTTAATTAAAAATTTTTTTTTTGCTCATTGGTCATTCAGGATTACATTGTTTAATTGTTATATATTTGTACAGTTTCCAAAGTTTCTGTTGTTGTTTATTTATAGTTTTATGTGGTCAGAAAAAAATTTGATATAATTTTGAATTTTTAAATTTATTGAGACTTGTTTTATGGCTTAACGTGGTTAATCCTGGAGAATGTTCCATGTGCTTATGATAAAAAATTATATATTATGCAGCTTTTGGATAAAATATTCTGTGAAAGTCTGTTAGATCTATTTGGTCAGTGCAGTTTGAATCCAATATTACTTGTTGATTTTCTGTCTAAATGATTTCTACACTACTAAGAGTGGATTATTGAAGTCATCAGCTATTATTATACTAGAGTCTATCTCTCCCTTTAGATCTAAAAATATTTGCTTTATATATCTGGGTGCTTCAGTTTTGGGTGAATGTTTACTTACAATTTTAAATTTTCTTACTGAACTAATGGTTTCATTATTATATAATGACCTCCTGCGTCTTTTCCAATAGTTATTGTCTCAAACTCTTATATAAGTATAGCTAGCTGATTTATGTTCACTTTTGGTTTCTGTTTGCATAGAATATATTTTTGTATCAATTCACTTTTAGTCTTATTTGTGTCTTTACAGGTGAAGTAAATTACTTGTAGCAGCATTTAGTGTCTTCTTTTTTATTCTTTTTTGGGTATTTTACATTCAAGGTTATTATTGATAGATTAAAAATTACTTCTGTCATTTTGCTGTTTTCTTCTTGTTTTTTCTTTCTTATTTTTTATCTTTGTGGTTGGTTGCATTTCTTTAGTGATAAGGATTGATTCTTTTCTCATTTGTATATCTGCTCTACCAGTGAGTTTTATATTTTTGTGTGATTTTATGATGGTAGTTATTATCTATTTCCAGATATAGGACTGCCTTAAGCATTTATTGTAAGGCCAGTGTAGTGGTGATGAATTCGCTCCGTTTTTACTTATCTTGGAAAGGCTTTATTTCTCCTTCATTTTTGAAAAAAAGATTTCCGGAGTATAGTATTCATGGCTAGCAGATTTTTCTTTTGGCATTTAAATATACCTTTCCATTCCCTCCTGGACTGTAAGATTTCTGATGAGAAATCTGTGGTTAGAAATCTGCCTTTTTCATCTCTTCTCCTTCAGAAACATCTATAATGCAAAAATTTGTTTGTTTCTCATAAGTCCAGAAGAATTTATTTTTCCTTTTTTATTCTTTATTTTCTTTATTCTTTTTTTTTTTCTCTCCCTTGATCATTTCAAGAACCTGCCTTCAAGTTCAGAAATTATTCTGCTTTCTCTAGTCTGCTATTGAGGCTCTCAATTGGAGTTTTTATTTCACTTCATTCTTCATTTCTAAGATCTCTGTTTGGGTATTTTTTATATTACTTATCTCTTTGTTGAATTTTTCATTTATCAGGAATTGTTTTCTTGATTTTATTGAATTGTCTCTTTATTTTCTTAAATTGTGTTGAGTTTCCTTAAGTTGTTATCTTGTCTTTCTTCTCTGGCATTTCATATATTTCTTTTCTTTGTGGTTTGTTACTGAAGAATTATTGTGTTCTGTTGGAAGTGTCATGTTTTCTTCCTTTGCCATGCTTTTTTTCTGTTTCTACATTTACCCCTGTACATGTGTTAAAAAACTGGAAGAAGCAATCTTTCTACCACATGTGCAGGGGTAAATGTAGAAACACAAGAGCAGCTTTCCTAAAGAGAGAGGCTTATTACCATAAATGGGTCCCATGGTGTTGGTTGAGTAGAGTGCATTTGCTTTGGTTCTGGGTGGACCCAGTAATTTAATTTTTATGTGGATTCATCAGACATACTCCACATTAGAGATAGGTATGAATGCCTTGGTGGCCTAAGCTGTGGGAGCTTTTGGCAATGGTGGTGTGGCTTTGCTGGCAGCAGGTCCACCAAGCTGTTTCCTCAGCTAATTGTATATGTATATGGTGGTTGGAGGGTGGATACACTGAGGATATAATTTCCAAGTTGGTTCTCTGGCTGGGGACATGGGCATGTAGTAGTTCATCCCATCCAGGGTTGGCTTCTCCACTGTGTAGGACCAGGGCCATGGCTCTTCTTGGGTCTAGGCTCTGAGAGACAGGGTTGTGGTATTATAGCTGCCCCTGTGAGAGCGGTTGTATAGGAGCAAAGCCTCAAGGCTGAAGAGGCACAGCGGCTACCGGTGTTCAGAGAAGGGTACACTCCAGCAGTGGCTCCAGCTTCAAGACAGCACCATGCTGCAGCAGCTTGAGCCATGGACACTGGGAGTGTCCAATATGTGCTTCTACTCTGGAGTGGTACAGCAATGTAAATTCCAGGCAGCTCCCAAACTCAGCTCATAACTTGTGAGGATGGTGGGATTTTCTTGGGGTAAGGACTGCAAATATCTGTGGTAATAATGGAAGCTGTTGGGGGCCTTCTGATTACCTATCCTCTGCAAAAAGAAGTTGTCTCCCAGATCTGAGCCAGTCTCAGCAGTGTAGATGAGGTGCACTGAAGACATGAAGAGGCAGGAGCCTCACTCATGTCTCTATGCTGATGTACTGGGCATCCATGCTTCATAGGAATCTTGCTACTCCCTTTTTGCACTGCAGTGTTCTTCCTCAAACAATCCAGTAAAGTTTTAGTTGTTTATTTATTGTTTTGTCCTTTTCTGTGAAGGGTGGGACAAGCACCCAGCACCTCTAGTCAGACATCTTGCTGATGTTACTGTTATTTTTCTTTTCTTTTCTTTTCTTTCCAACAGTCCAATATCTTACTTCTCTTTCCATGTCTGTTTATTGTCACTGACACCATTTCGTTATACTAAGGCCATCATTATATACCATTTGGAACACTCCAGTATTCTTCTAATTGGAATTCTCCTACAACTTGTTCTTTTTCATGTGTAAATTATATCACATAAATTACCTCTCTCCATTCTGTAGTTTCCCATTAGACTCTCCCCGCAAATCATAAACACTCAAATGAATAAACAGCAACAATAACAATACCTCCTTACCGTGTCCTATAGTTTCCCACAGAATCTGGTTTCTATCTCTCTTTCACAACTAATTTCTTGCCACTCTTTTCTTACTTAATAAGATATAGCCACACTTAACTTTCTCCAGATTTTTCAGATGTACCAACCTTGTTATCACTTCTTTTTCCCACTTCTTTCAAACCTTCTCATAGTTATTACTTCTTACACTCCAGGTCTCAGATTGAATAACAAACTTTGAGAAAAACCTTCTTATGCTTCTCCTGCTAAATACAGTAGTCATCACCACCATCTGCCATATTACTGTTTATCATATTTTCTGTTATGTTTATTTAGGATATTAATAAATATCTAAAAGGACATTGTTAATTTATTTGTGCACTTGCTTATTTTGTTTCACCAAAAATATAAGCTTCAGTATAGGTGCCACATATATCTTGTTCAACTAAATATTCTTAAAACCTAAAAAAATAGTAGGTACTCCATACAAATTGGTACTGCAGACGGTGTAGTACTGCTATAAAGATACTTGAAAATGTGGGAGCAGCTTTGGAACTGGGTAAATGGCAGAGGTTGGAATAGTTTGAAAAGCTCAGAAGAAGACAGAAAGATGTGGGAAAATTTGGAGCTTCCTAGACACTTGTTGGATGTTTTTGAACAAAAGGCTGATAGCCGTGTGAATAATGAAGTCCAGGCTGAGGTGGTCCCAGATGGAGTTGAGGAACTAATTGCGAACTGCAGTAAACGTCCCTCATGCTATGCTTTAGCAAAGAGACTGGTGGCTTTTTGCCCCTGCACTAGAGATCTGTGGAACTTTGAACATGAGAGAGATTATTAAGGGTATCTGGCAGAAGAAATTTCTAAGCAGCAAAGCATTCAAGAGGTGACAGAACACAAAAGTTTGGAAAATTTGCAGCCTGACCATACGATAAAAAAGAAAAACCCAGCTGGACGCAGTGGATCATGCCTGTAATCCCAGCACTTTGGGAGGCCGAGGTGGGCAGATCACAAGGTCAGGAGTTCAAGACCAGCCTGGCAAAGACAGTGAAACCCTATCTCTACTAAAAATACAAAAATTAGCTAAGCGTGGTGGCAGGCACCTGTAATCCCAGCTACTTGGGAGGCTGAGGCAGGGAACTGCTTGAACCTGGGAGGTGGAGGTTGCAATGAGCTGAGACCGTGCCACTGCACCCCAGCCTGGGCAACAGAGTGAGACTCCAATTCAAAAAAAAAGAAAAACCCATTTTCTGGGGAGAAATGCAAGCCAGCTGAATAAATTTGCATAAGTAACTAGGAGCCAAATGTTAATCACCAAGACAATGGGGAAAATATCCCCAGGGCATGTCAGAGAAATTCAAGGCAGCCCCTCCCATCACAATTCCAGAAGCATAGGAGGGAAAATGGTTTTATGGGCTGAGGTCCAGGGCCTCCCTGCTGTGTGCAGCCTTGGGACTTGGTGCCCCGCATCCCAGCTGCTCCAGCTGTACCAAAAGAGGCCAAGTAGAGCTCAGGCCATTGCTTCAGACGGTGCAAAATCTGGCAACTTACATGTGGTATTGGGCCTGTGGGTGCACAGGCCATTGCTTCAGATGGTGCAAAATCTAAGCTTTGGCAACTTACATGTGGTATTGGGCCTGTGGGTGCACAGAACTCAAGAATTAAGGTTTGGAACCTCCACCTAGATTTCAGAGGACGTATGGAAACATCTTAGATGTCCAGGCAGAATTCTGCTGCAGGGGTAGGGCCTTCATGGAGTACGTCTGCTAGGGCAGTGTGGAAAGGAAATGTAGGATTGGGGCCCCTACACAGAGTCCCCACTGAGGCCCTGCCCAGTGGAGCTGTGAGAATAGGGCCACCCTCCTGCAGATGCCAGAATGGTAGATCCACCAACAGCTTGCACTATGCACCTGGAAAAGTCACAGACACTCAGTGCCAGCCTGTGAAAACAGCTGGGAGGAAGCTGTACCCTGGAAAGCCACATGGTCAAAGCTGCCCACGACTATAGGAGCTCACCTCTTGCATCAGTGTGACATGGATGTGAGACCTGGAGTCAAAGGAGATCATTTTGGAGCTTTAAGATTCGACTGCCCTGCTGGATTTCAGGCTTGTATGGGTCTGTATCTCCTTTGTTTTGGCCAATTTCTCCCCTTTGGTTTCATTTACCCAATGCCTATACCCCCATTGTATCTAGGAAGTAACTAACTTGCTTTTGATTTTACAGGCTCATAGGCGGAAGCGACTTGCATTGTCTCAAATGAGACTTTGCACTGTGGACTTTTGAGCTAATGCTGAAATGAGTTAAGACTTTGGAGGACTGTTTGGATGTCATGATTGGTTTTGAAATGTAAAAAGATGAGATTTGGGAGGGGCCGGGGTGGAATGATATGGTTTGGCTCTGTGTCCCACTGAAATCTCATCTCTAATTGTAATTTCCACATGTTGAAGGAGCACCTTTAATCCCTACGTGTTGAAAGAGAAAGGTGATTGTATCATGGGGACAGTTTACTCAGTGCTATTCTCCTGATAGTGAGTGAGTTCTTATGATACCTGATGGTTTCTATAAATGTTTGAAAGTTCCTCCTTCCCATGCTGACACTCTCTCCTGCTGCCTTGTGAAGAAGGTGCCTGCTTCCCCTTCCACCATGACTGTAAGTTTCCTGAGGCCTCTCCAGCCATGGGAAACTGAGTCAATTAAACCTCTTTCCTTTATAAACTATCCAATCTTGGGCAGTTCTTTATGGCAGCGTGAGAACAGACTAATACAGTACTATAACTACTTATGGATAACACTAAGAATATCTTACTTTGTTATTTAGTGTAGATATATAATTAACTTCAATACATTACTATTAATGTCATAATAAATCCTGGCCCTCCTTCTTTTTTTTTATTCCTTCTCTCCTTTCTTCTAAATATTAATTAATGTCCTTAAAGTCTAAGATATTCATGAACAAAGCACACACAAAGATAAATCATACACTATTACATTCTACTGGAAACCTGTTAACCAATTAGTGGAAGTAAGCATTGTTTGTGACATGATAAATGTTCAAAGGATGTGAAGAACATCACAATGTTGAAGCATCAGGGAAACACACTCTGACCATTCTCCATGAAGAAAAAAACTATGGTGTTTTAAACTATGAGGACTCAAGGAGCTGAGAGCAGTCTATGACAGAGCTGGCATTAAAAATAAAAAAGAATAACAACAACAACAACAAAACCCACCTTAGTCCTACAAAAACAGGCACAAAGAACTGAATGCAGCCAACAACCTCAATGAACTTTAATGAGGACTTCAAGTTCCAAATGAGAACCACAGCCCTGACTATCACCTGGATTTCAACTTTAGGATATCTGCACTGAGAACCCAGTCAAACGATGCCTGGAATCCTGACCAACAGAAACTGTGAGATAATAAATTACTCTTTTATACCAATAAGTTGATGGTAATTTATTAAGTAGCAATAGAAAACTAATTCAAGTCAGCTGACTTTTCTCAGTTTTCTTTAAATCTCCTCATCAATATTATTTCAGTTTACACTCTTTAATTACTGCTAGCTACCATATTCTGAGCATGTACTTGTGTCTATCCTGCCCAAATAAATTTTATATATAATTTTAGATACTTATAAGATAGAAGTAAATTAGTCTGTACAATACTAAGGCTAAAATAATCATATTTTAAAGCTATAATTTCTACTGACAAATCTCAGACATTTTCTTATTCCAAACCTTTCCTAAGATATTTTTAAGAATACTCAGGTCCCTCAGTATCCACTGGTACAACTTCCCCATCAGGCCATTTCATTATGCTTTTGCTGGTGGTATCTATTTGTGATTGTTCCACAGTTGATCATAATTTCATCTACTATTTATCACCACTGCCAACATGCTCTGGTGTCTCATTCAAATGTTTCCTTTGCCACTCAATCCAAATTTTAGGGCAGATTAATCCATAATAACTTTTATTATAACTTAGGCCAAGTTAATATATGTTAAAACTATTCTGATGAATTTCAGAAAATGGATGCAAAAAAAAAAAAAAAAACAGAGACTAGCATACAAATGTTCTTCAGATACAATATATAATTATTTTAACAAGCCAGCTCCTAAATTCCGTATCTTTAACATAACTTATCTGGTAATACTTTTCCAAATTATCATGTGTAATTCTTTCTTCAGTAATTTTGCATTTGTTAGTAGTATTTTGGTTACAAATACTATAACTCGAATTTAAAACAACTTAAATCAAAAAAGGAATCACACTAAGGTGTTTGGAGAAACCTAGGACTGAGAACACAGTTCTAGGAATAAATGGAAACAGAAAGTTTTCTCTGGTCTCCTTATTTTTCTGCTTCATGCATCTGTTTTGTTCTTTATTCTCCATCTTAAAATGGACTTTCTACACTTCTCTATCTCTGGCAGTATGAAACACGACTGATAGAAACTTCTGAATTTCAGGCGATATAACCTTCAGGCAGTCCTAGAAAAACTGATCTCCTCCCTCAGTTTAAGTTCCAAAATTCCAAAGAAGGAATACCTATTGTGTCAGAATTATATCTATGAACCATTCAACTAAGGCAATATTGTGTCATGAACATGAGTTATCATAATTTAATAACATGCTAACATTCATGGTAACCATGTAGATGGTGTGTATGTGTGTCTGTGTCTGTGTGCACGTGCGTGTGTGTGTTTGCCCTTGTAAAGGCAGATGAGAGTGAGGAGAAAGATTTCATCTCTCAGGAAAATGTGGAGCAGTTTTCAGAAATTCCATGACTAGTGCCAGATGCTGGCATATTGGGTAGGCCAGATACCCATAACCAATTAATAACATACAGAGTTTTAATTCAGAGTTGACGCCTTTTCCCATTAAGGGCTGAATCTATGTATCTCCTGCAAATGCATCCACTGAAGCCATGGCCCCCAATGTGAGGGTTTTTTAAGGTAAGGCCTTAAGCTGCCCAGTTTGTGTTGTGATAGCAGCCTAAGGAGACTAAGACATCCATTATAAGGAATGAACCAAGAAACAGTATGGCGTACCCTTCATTGGACACCATACCTCTCCAAGGACCTCAATCCACAGTATTAACTCACTTCAGTTTGGTTGAAAACTAGTTGTTCGGTACTGGCTATGTTTTGTATTGAAGTCTAAAATACAGAGCCAATTAAAAAACAGTTCTTATTGTGAGCATCCAGCCTAGAAATGAAAGCAGGCACCTAATTGATATTTCAATGCAGTGTGCTAGGGAGGAATGCTCACACTTCAGTGAAGACACAAATAAATGAGCGATCGAATCTACATGAGTAGGTCAGTAATGATCTCCTACCCCAGAATATTAGTTGACCCATGTTTACTGATGAAAAAAGCCAGATAAAACATAGCAGATATTGGACATTACAAGTACAGAAAAAGCAATAGGCAAAGACATAAAAACATTAGCAAGCATGTGAATGTATGCATACATTCATAGCAATACTAATTTTTAAATATAGTTTAACTTTCCATCCAAGTAACACATAAGTTTAAAGAGTCATTTCATCCTGCAAAGCTAATACAATACTGCAGATCCTAACCACTGAACTCTGTACAGAATCAAATACATTTGACTGTTTGAACTAATTCTGTTAGTGTTACCTCCATCTTGATAAATGGTGTGCTTATATAACCACTTATTGATTTTTCAGTTTTAGCCCTTATCTATGAACTTTGTAGCATAGAAGATAATAACTGAACTTATGTTTTCTTACCTCAATGTTATTCTCTCTGTCTCAGACAATTACACACACACACAGACACGCCAGTTCAACTTTCTTATGTAGTTATAACATATTTTTAAAACAATATTGAATTCCTATTACTCTATTATGTACATTGTATTTTGCTTACTATTTTTTCAAACTTTTAGTTTTCCCCTAGCACTTTTAGTAGCTGAATATATAATTATTCATTTAACCCTTATAACAATTATATGAGGTGGTATTGTTATATTTTTATGTGTACCTTATAGACGAAGAAAATAAGTCTTGAAAATGGTATAACGGTATTGGAACACAAGAATTTAGCTCCAGAATCCACTTGAGTGCTTAACCACAATTTTATGCTGATTCTCTGTTGTGATAGCTTTTGCTGATATTGTTTTTTTATTTTCTTAGCTTTAGCAGTCATCATATATTTACTTTAAATTGAACTCCAATTATGTAAATCTCTCTCTACTCTTTCAAACCCATTATGTGTTCTATTAATTTTATCTTCTGACTAGAGCCTTCTCATAGTCTTTAGTCAAAACTGGCTGTTCTTGAATTTTTCCTGTTATACATTCTTAAATTAAAATAATTCTTTCTCATTATTTTTTACTTAAACTCTTTGCTTTGTGTAAACTGCATATTTTTAAATTGTGTTTTTTAATGGTACCTCATTATTTCAATGAGCTTTTTTTAAATTTTATTGTGGTTTGGGTGTGTTTTATGTCATTTTTATTAGAACTTGATAATCTTTTGCTATTTCCTCATATGCAAGGAGGGACATCTGAAAGCTAATTGGAAGTTCTGGTGTGTCTTTGTATTCCCTCTGGTCTCTACTAATAGGTGATCTCCTTAAATTTTTACTCACAGAAACTCTGATGTTACTCTCATTCCAGTGTCTGTTTCTGGGGAACTCAAACTCTTTACACAGTATATTCACTTTTACTTAATCTTCAGTATTGAAATAGTACCCTCTCCCTAAACTTGGCAACTTTGAGCAATTTTCTATGAAGCATAAACTTTCTGCCTTTGTCACAGTGGGTGTCTTCATTTTTGTGCTGCTGTAATAGAATACTTAACATTTAGGTAATTTATAAAGAACAGATTTATTTCCTATAGTTTTGTTGGCTGCAAAAACCAATATTAAGGCACTGACAGGTTTGGTGTCTGGTAAGGGCTTGTTCAAACTTCTGAGATGGTGCCTTGAGCATTGCATCCTTCAGCAGGGAGAACACAGTCCCTCATGTGCCAGACAGCAAAAGGACTGGAGAGGGTAAGAGAGGCAGAACTCACCCTTTTACACCAGCATCAGTTACACTCATGAGGCCTAATTAACTCTTAAATGTCCCATCTTTTAATACTGTTGCAATGGCAGTTAAATTTCAACATGACTTTTGGAGAGGACCTTCAAACCCTGGACGGGGGAAGGACATGCTCATTTACACGACATGGGCTAAGCAGTCTGGGAGTCTCCCTCAATCTTAATAAACATTCAATTAATCCTTGAATTTTTAGCTCATCTTCACTCATCTGCTTCCACAGATAGCTGATGCCAGTCATTCTTGAGCCTTGAGGGAATCACCTAGCTAATTAAAAAAAAAGTAGAGATGCTGTCTTGCTATGTTGCCCATACTAGTCTCAAATTCCTAGGTCTCAGGTGATCCTCCTATCTCAGCCTCTCAGACTGCTGGGATTTAGGCCTGAGTCACCGATCTTGGCCCTCTAGCTCCTTATGTCAGCTACTAACTCATTTGTTATCCACCCACTCTTCCAGTCTTTCCCTCTCTCTCTCTCATCAGTTTAACAATTACAATTCCTTACTGACATTTTTGTAGCTTTTAGAAAGAGTACTAAAGACATATGTTCAAAACACCCTTATTATTAACAAGTCAGTGTAATTAGTCTGTATATTTCGTTCTGTTTGTTTTGCTTTTTTTTTCCCCCACAGGGACATCTTAACACATGTAACTTGTTACAATAATATTTATAACAATATTAGATACATACAGCTAACAATTATTATAATGTTAAACTTATCTTTTATGTTAGTTTTTAACAAATTTCTGAGTTCTGGACAAGTGGAAATAAATGAGGGAGTTTATTTTATATAGCATGACCAGGTTTTTCTTGGAATCAAAAAAATAAAAATAAAAAATATCTACTATACACTATCACAATATGATGATAAGGAAAGATACTATAGCACCAAAATGAAGACAAATATAATAACAAAATGAAGGACCATTTATAACTGGAGAACTCACAGCAATACAATATTTATTTATTTACTTATTTATTTTTACTGATCTTTTCACATGCTAGTATATATTATGAAACAGTGCTATTTTAGTGAAGGTCAGGATACTACTGCTGCCAACTGTTAGTATATTTATAATAGATTGTACTATTAGGGGAATTGTGCTAAATTGATTCAGTGGGGAAGTGAGGACTGCATAGCTCCAACCAAGGTTCACCACATCTTTTCTACATTTAAAACAACATATTTTGGAATAATTTTAAACTTACAGAAAATTGCAGACAATACAGATTTCTTCGCAAATACTCTCCATCTACTTTTCTCAATGGTAACATCTTACATAACCATAATACATTTTTTAAACTAAGAAATTAAAATTTGTACAATGTTATTAACAAAACTCCAGATTTTATTCAACTCTTATGTTTTTACACAATGCCTTTTTTTCTCTTTCAGGATTTAATTTAGAATAGCATATTGTATTTATTTATTATGCCTACTTAGTCTTCTGTGGTCTGTGATAATTTCTGGTTTCCCTTGTTTTTCATGACCTTACAGTTTTGAGAAGTATCTATCAGATATTTTCTGGAATGTTTCTGAATTTGCATTTGTTTGATGCTTTTTTCATAATCAGATTGAGGTTATGGGTTTTTGGTAAGAAGACCACAGAGGTGAAGTGTCCTTCAAATCACATTATATAGAAGGGCACATAATATCAATATGAGTGATCACTGATGATGTTCCCTTTGATTAATTGGTTATGGTATGGCTTTTCCAGGTTTCCCTACTGTAAAGTTCTCTTCCACGGTCTATTCTTTAGAAGTGTGTTGTTAAATCTAGCTAGCTTCTACTTGAGGGGAGAAGATAAATCTACATTTCTGGCAGGGGAATATCTCTACATATTATTCAGAATTTGTGTGCAAGAAAATATTTTTAAAAAAATTAATTAATATCAGTATGGACTAATGCATAGTTAATTTGTAATTTGGTTTAAAATCTAACACTACTTTTTCGTTGTTGCTCAAATTGTTCCAGCTTTGGCAATTGAGAAGTCTTTCAGGTTGCCCTCTCTGTCCATTTGACATGCCTTCATTCTATTTTTTAAATTACTTCCTTGTTTCTGGCACTAAACATGTTTATTTTCCCTTCAGAAACCTTAAAAACTAGACATTTTTAAAATTGTCACAATGAAATACCACCTTACTTCTACGAGATTGGCCATAATTTAAAAATGAAAAAAAATAATAAATGTTGGCATGGATTTGGTGAAAAGGGAACACTTTTACACTGCTGGTGACAGCGTAAACTAGTACAACCACTACGGAAACCAGTATGGAGATGCCTTCAAGAATTAAAAGTAATCCTGAGTTCTAGTTGGATTGCACTGTGGTCTGAGAGACAGTTTGTTATAATTTCTGATCTTTTACGTTTGCTGAGGAGAGCTTTACATCAGGATTAAGAAACTCACTCAAAACCGCTCAACTACATGGAAACTGAACAACCTGCTCCTGAATGACTACTGGGTACATAACGAAATGAAGGCAGAAATAAAGATGTTCTTTGAAACCAACGAGAACCAAGACACAACATACCAGAATCTCTGGGACACATTCAAAGCAGTGTGTAAAGGGAAATTTATAGCACTAAATGCCCACAAGAGAAAGCAGGAAAGATCCAAAATTGTCACCCTAACATCACAATTAAAAGAACTAGAAAAACAAGAGCAAACACATTCAAAAGCTAGCAGAAGGCAAGAAATAACTAAAATCAGAGCAGAACTGAAGGAAATAGAGACACAAAAAACCCTTCAAAAAATTAATGAATACAGGAGCTGGTTTTTTGAAAGGATCAACAAAATTGATAGACCACTAGCAAGACTAATAAAGAAAAAAAGAGAGAAGAATCAAATAGATGCAATAAAAAATGATAAAGGGGATATCACCACCGATCACACAGAAATACAAACTACCATCAGAGAATACTACAAACACCTCTACGCAAATAAACTAGAAAATCTAGAAGAAATGGATAAATTCCTCGACACATACACCCTCCCAAGACTAAACCAGGAAGAAGTTGAATCTCTGAATAGACCAATAACAGGCTCTGAAATTGTGGCAATAATCAATAGCTTACCAACCAAAAAGAGTCCAGGACCAGATGGATTCACAGCCGAATTCTACCAGAGGTACAAGGAGGAACTGGTACCATTCCTTCTGAAACTATTCCAATCAATAGAAAAAGAGGGAATCCTCCCTAGCTCATTTTATGAGGCCAGCATCATCCTGATACCAAAGCAGGGCAGAGACACAACCAAAAAAGAGAATTTTAGACCAATATCCTTGATGAACATTGATGCAAAAATCCTCAATAAAATACTGGCAAACCAAATCCAGCAGCACATCAAAAAGCTTATCCACCATGATCCAGTGGGCTTCATCCCTGGGATGCAAAGCTGGTTCAATATTTGCAAATCAATAAATGTAATCCAGCATATAAACAGAACCAAAGACAAAAACCACATGATTATCTCAATAGACGCAGAAAAGGCCTTTGACAAAATTCAACAACCTTCATGCTAAAAACTCTCAATAAATTAGGTATTGATGGGACATATCTCAAAATAATAAGTGCTATCTATGACAAACCCACAGCCAATATCATACTGAATGGGCAAAAACTGGAAGCATTCCCTTTTAAAAGTGGCACAAGACAGGGATGCCCTCTCTCACCACTCCTATTCAACATAGTGTTGGAAGTTCTGGCCAGAGCAATTAGGCAGGAGAAGGAAATAAAGGGTATTCAATTAGGAAAACAGGAAGTCAGATTGTCCCTGTTTGCAGATGACATGATTGTATATCTAGAAAACCCCGTTGTCTCAGCCCAAAATCTCCTTAAGCTGATAAGCAACTTCAGCAAAGTCTCAGGATACAAAATCAATGTACGAAAATCACAAGCATTCTTATACACCAATAACAGACAAACAGAGAGCCAAATCATGAGTGAACTCCCATTCACAATTGCTTCAAAGAGAATAAAATACCTAGGAATCTAACTTACAAGGGACGTGAAGGACCTCTTCAAGGAGAACTACAAACCACTGCTCAATGAAATAAAAGAGGATGCAAACAAATGGAAGAACATTCCATGCTCATAGGTAGGAAGAATCAATATCGTGAAAATGGCCACACTGCCCAAGGTAATTTATAGATTCAATGCCATCCCCATCAAGCTACCAATGACTTTCTTCACAGAACTGGAAAAAACTACTTTAAAGTTCATATGGAACCAAAAAAGAGCCCTCATCACCAAGTCAATCCTAAGCCAAAAGAACAAAGCTGGAGGCATCACGCTACCTGACTTTAAACTATACTACAAGGCTACAGTAACCAAAAGAGCATAGCACTGGTACCAAAATAGAGATATAGATCAATGGAACAGAACAGAGCCCTCGGAAATAATGCCGCATATCTACAACTATCTGATCTTTGACAAACCTGACAAAAACAAGCAATGGGGAAAGGATTCCCTGTATAATAAATGGTGCTGGGAAAACTGGCTAGCCATATGTAGAAAGCTGAAACTGGATCCCTTCCTTACACCTTATACAAAAATTAATTCAAGATGGATTAAAGACTTAAACGTTAGACCTTAAACCATAAAAACTCTAGAAGGAAACCTAGGCATTACCATTCAGGACATAGGCATGGGCAAGGACTTCATGTCTAAAACACCAAAAGCAATGGCAACAAAAGCCAAAATTGACAAATGGGATCTAATTAAACTAAAGAGCTTCTGCACAGCAAAAGAAACTACCATCAGAGTGAACAGGCAACCTACAAAATGGGAGAACATTTTTGCAACCTACTCATCTGACAAAGGGCTAATATCCAGAATCTACTATGAACTCAAACAAATTTACAAGAAAAAAACAAACAACCCCATCAAAAAGTGGGTGAAGGACATGAACAGACACTTCTCAAAAGAAGACATTTATGCAGCCAAAAAACACATGAAGAAATGCTCACCATCACTGGCTATCAGAGAAATGCAAATCAAAACCACAATGACATACCATCTCACACCAGTTAGAATGGCAATCATTAAAAAATCAGGAAACAACAGGTGCTGGAGAGGATGTGGAGAAATAGGAACACTTTTACACTGTTGGTGGGACTGTAAACTGGTTCAACCATTGTGGAAGTCAGTGTGGCGATTCCTCAGGGATCTAGAACTAGAAATAGCATTTGACCCAGACATCCCATTACTGGGTATATACCCAAAGGACTATAAATCATGCTGCTATAAAGACACATGCACACATATGTTTATTGCGGCACTATTGACAATAGCAAAGACTTGGAACCAACCCAAATGTCCAACAATGATAGACTGGATTAAGAAAATGTGGCACATATACACCATGGAATACTATGCAGCCATAAAAAATGATGAGTTCATGTCCTTTGTAGGGACATGGATGAAATTGGAAATCATCATTCTCAGTAAACTACTGCAAGAACAAAAAGCCAAACACCGCATGTTCTCACTCATAGATGGGAATTGAACAATGAGAACACACGGACACAGGAAGGGGAACATCACACTCTGGGGACTGTTGTGGGGTGGGGGAAGCGGGGAGGGATAGCTTTAGGAGATATACCTAATGCTAAATGACGAGTTAATGGGTGCAGCACACCAGCATGGCACATGTATACATATGTAACTAACCTGCACATTGTGCACATGTACCCTAAAACTTAAAGTAAATTAATAAAATTAAAAAAATAAAAAAGAAATAAATAAATTGCAATAAATAAAAATAAAAAGCAGAACACTCCCTCCCTCAATATTATGAAAAGTAGAAATAAATGTATCATTTTATCAATGTTAAAAAAAAAATTAAAATTAGAACTATTACACCATTTGATCTAGGAATCCCACTACTGGCTATCTACCCAAAGGAAATAATTCATTATATGAAAAAGACACATGCACATGCATGTTTATAGCAGCCCAATGCACAATTGCAAAAATATGGAACCAACCTAAATGGCCATCAACCAATGAGTGGATAAAGAAAATATGATATATATACATATGTATTCCATGGACATATACATATACATATATACATATGCATATGCCCATATGCATATGCACATATGTATATATGCACGTGTGTATACACACACATGCATATAAGCATATATGTATATATATATCCATGGAATACATGCATATATGTATATATATATCCATGGAATACATGTATATATGTACATGTATATATATACATATACGTATACATATGTATACGTATTCTATTTTTATTGCTGGCATATAAGGATATAGCTGGATTTTGTATATTGACTTTATTTTCTGTGACCTTGCTAAACACACCTGAATTGTTTAGACACCTTTAGCTACCTTGTTTGTTTTACAATATCCTCTTTCTCATGTTTGTATGATTTGTAATAATGTCTTTTTCTTTTCTTATAGAAACGTTTTTCTTTTTTCTTTCTTTTGTTTTTTTTTCCTTTTTATCAGTTAGTGTTGCTTGAGGGTTATACTTTTATTAATTTTTCAAATAATTAACTTTTGACTGTGTTGCTTCCTCAGTTAAATTTGGTTTTCTGTTTTATTGATTTCTACTATCATCTGATTTATTGTTTCTTTCTAGCCTTAACATTTGATTTATTGTTGTTTTTTTTAGATTTTTGACCTATAATTAAGTAATTGATATTTAGTCTTTATTATTCAAGGCTACAGATTGCCTGCTAAACGCTTTCTTAACTTCATGCCACAAATTTTAATTTGCTATATTAGTATCTAATTTGTTTATTTGGCTACTAAAAATCCAAGTAAGATATCAGGTAAAAACTAGGTTTATGAATTTATTGTGTACATGATCTGTCTTAACTGAGATAGAAATTTGAAAGTCATCAGCATAAAATATAAAAGTCAATAGAATAAATATGATTTTAAAATAGTATGTGTAGACAGAAAAGAAATTTTTTCAAGCATTCTTTCCCGTAACAAATCAACATTTAAATGTCAAAGAGGTCAAATGAACCACCAAAAATGTCTAAGAATTAATGACCAATGAAGAAGGAGAGAAATCAGAAGAGCATAATGTATTGAGAGCTTAACTGTAATTGTTTAAAAATAAAGCCTTATTACTTTTCTCATCAAAAAGTAGATCCTGCTTATGTTTTTCACCTGCTTATGTTTGAATTGGATCTGTGACTTGGTTTGACTACTGAAATTGGCAGAATTCATAATTTCAGGCTTTTGAAGGTATGTTTTAAGAGATTTTTGAATACATGTTGATGGTCTTCAAATGCTTACTTTAGGACCATTGCCTTAAGACTGCCAGTTTGTAAGAATACTCAAGCTATTTATAAAGAGAAACCATGTGGAGGAGACCTTACGCACCTCAGCTATAGTCCTAGCTATATGTTTGTGTGTGTGTGTGTGTGTGTGTGTGTGTGCATGCATCACTTCCTATCAGCAACCTGGAAATATACATATATATTTTGCTCTCCTTGGAAAGCTGTGGTATCTTTTTTAAAAATTACAACATTCTCTTTGTTTCACACCCTGTTGTGAAATTATCTATATTTTTAAAAGATTGTTCTCTGCATTTTATCTAATGTTTCTAGGTATTTGTAGCAGGGGTTTTCAAGTTCTTTTGTCAATGATTTTGCCAGACATAGAAATTCTGTGCGTGAGAGATATTAGGAAAGTTATTTTATATTTTGAGCCACTGTTTCTTAATCTGTGATATTGAGATAGCAATATAAACCAAATAGAACTGTTGTGAAAATTAACAAGATGATGCATAAAGAAAGATTAGTTCATTAAATGTTAGTTTATTTATGAAAAATTTTGTTCCCTATATTTATACTAAGTGACCAGTAAGTAACTACCAAATGTGAATTGTGTTATAAAATTTGCAAATCAAGAAAGTTAATACACTTCAGTCACGCCTTTTTTCTCCAAAGTCCCAATAGATTTATCTTGTCACAATATGAATTTTGAAATACACATCAAGTGTATTTTACCAAGTAAAATTTGTTATAATAACCTTCTTAAGTGAATATTCAGATCCAATGACACCTGAAGTCATTGAGGTAGAGGCCTCCGTTGCCATAACTCCATGTCTAATATCTGTTGTGTAACTAACTGTCAACTTAATTTATAACATAAGAATGTGTGACACACAGTGAGCACCCTGAGTTTAATAAAGATGTGGGCACAGTACCACAGAATATTCATGAAATTTTATTTTAAATATGCTTTGAAAATATAGCGAACATTACAAGTATAATGATAATGATATTTTTAAAAATCTGATCTTCTGTTACAGGTTTCCTACTACATTTACATAATTTAGAGTCAGATGATTTTTTTTTTTGAGGTGCAAATTTTATCACTTACAGTCTGCAATCTGGAAATCAATAGTGTTCTCTTGGCACCTTCTAACATCATAAGCAATTAAACACTTGCAATATAAACTTAGCTTAAAATCGTGTTGACAAGTGAGTTGGACACAGCTGTCTTAGAATCTGCAGCCAACAATAGTAAGAACATATTTTTGAGGAAAGTGATCAGATATGACTGAAGTGCAAGACGCATCAGAAACCAAATTATTCAGTTACTGAACAGAGAAGTAAAATTTTAAATAAGTATTTTTGTCTCTCAAATTCATCTTGAAGAAACACAAATGTGAGAGGAAAACATTACTGTGCATTCTCATACTCAAATTTCAAATGTCATCAAAAATAATAGAAGCAACTCTGTCTCATAGTAAATGTTGAATAAACATGCATAAATTTATTTATTGAGCACAAACTAATGCTGTCTTTTACACAGGTAATCATTAATTTAAACAAATGTGAATTAATATTTATTTTACTTAATTTGTTTAAAAGTTAACAGTCACTCTGTGAGGCACTGACATTTCATTTTCCGTGTGCCTTATTTCATTTAGTCCTCATCACAAAACTATAAGTTATATAATGAGGCACAAAAGTTTAAGTAATACATCCAAATTCATATAATGAATAAATCATATAATAAAGATTTCTTCCTGGGCAATATGGCACTTACTGTCTTCACTTACTGTCTCAATATGAAAAGGAGATACAAAGAGAATAATGCCCTAGAGAAGCAGATACATTGCTAAATGAAAATGATGATGATATTTCTAATACTGACGATTACTGTTTACATTGGGAAAGTTGGTATATGTATTGTGATCACATGGTGTGTGTGTGTGTCTATGTGTTTGTGTCTTGCTCAAGCCGTTGCTCTCAGGCTATCGGATTTTGACAGGAGGGCCTTTCTGTACATATACTGAAAGACAGACTATAAAAAAGGTACTTTCCCTTATGCAGCACAACATTGAACAAGTTTTGCTACTAAACATGGGGTAGTGCCTTAAATTGAAGACCAGCCATGGAAAGTGTACTGTCACATGTTGAAATTGTCTTAGTATCTGTGAGGCTGGCACATGCACCCTAAGACATGATAAGGTTTTTCCTAGCAACAAGACTTCAACTATCAAGCACTCTGTGAAGAAGTTCATAGTGAGGTACAGCAAAAGAAGAAAAAGATTCATTTTTCTCTCCCTGTCAACTATACATCTATAAGGCTTAGACTCCTTCCTAGCAATATGGAGATGCCAGGAGTATGCCTGGAGGTGGGTCTTTTCAAACTGGTAACACCAAGAGACAGAGAAGGAGCTAGAGATTGTGTGATCTCCAGATCACAAATTACATAAATGGGCTTCAAGAGTGACCATTTCTAGGAGTATATGAAAGCATTTATTAGATTTGTATGCCTACATCATATTTTCATTCAAACTTTGACTATTAGAGAATGCAGCTTTCCCCCTGAGTCATGCAGATGTGTTAGCAGTGGCCATTTCACAGGAAGTGTCTATGGGATGCAGAACTGTGGCCACACAAGGACAGTGGCGTTTAGAAGCAAAACAACATTTAAATATTAATCCATTATATTTTAATGGAAAAGTACAAATGTTTGCACTTACAGCTTTTTAAAGACTTATTGACAATATATTAAATACAAAAAAAAAAAAAAAGAAGCTGATGTTCAGAAAATGTAATGACAGTCTAAGAAAGCATACGGATTTAGTAGTGGTGGGCCCATTAAGAAGGCTCACAGTGCTCTTATCCATAGCCATATATTTTTACCGAAATTACTGAAGTTTAGATCTCTGGTGTGTTTTGAACTTATAAATTAATAAATCTAATATTGGACCTTCCATCAATAAGAACAACAAATCTCTGTCAATTCTAAGTTTGAGCTTTACTTACTACTCAGTAGGAAAGAAGGGGAATATAACCACTGACTGTTTACATCAATATTTAAAAATGCTAAAGTGCTGTTTTTACTCTGCTTTTAAACATCTCTAGGAGTCAATTTTTTTTCTTTTCTATTTTTTTACAATGCTTCATTCAAAGATCAATTTTATGTGTGAATAAAAGCATTTTAGATGAAATAATTTCTACTGGGCTTTAAAATTATTTATTGAATTTCACTAGATTTTAACAAAGCACATTGTGAATGATTACATTATAGCACTTCCATTATTGTGTATTTTTTGACAACTTCACTGCGAGCACAACCAGCATTTGAGAAAACCAACACACTAAATAAATCTATTACGGTAATTTTTAATCTAAATACCCTTCCCTTCATTGTTTGGTTGGCCTCCGAGTAGAATGGGAGAGCTCCAGATGCGACTGACTAACTGAAGATCTCACAAAGGCTGAATCTTCTATGCTACACTTTGGATCACTAGAAGGACCAGAGTGTAGTCAATGATGTGTAAACAACTGAGAAAAACTTTTCTATGGAAACAACTGTGATTTTGAAATTCAATGTTTCTTCTTTCTAGCTGAGAAACATTGAGCAAGTCACTGCAGTAACATGGAATCCAGCTGCTTTATCTGGTGAATTAGGATAATTCATAGTGTGCAATTAGGATTACAATTAATTTATCAGTTAACATTGCTGCAAAGAAAATCATTCCACAAGTTAATGGCTTAAAACAGCAATTATTTAATACACTTTTTTTCTGTGGGTAAACCGTGTGGTTTCTCTAGTCTGGGTTAGTTAGTCTGGGCTTGAATGACTTAGAATGTTCTCAGTCATGCATCTCTGGCCTCAGCTGGGGTGTCTGGGAAAGCTGAACTCCTTGTTCTCATGGGCTGTCACTCTAGGAGTTAGCTTAAGTTTATACTTATGACAGAAAAGTTCCCAGAAGCAACAGCGAGTCAGCTTTAATGTGCAAGCACTTCTTAGCAACCTGCTTCCATCAGGGTTGCTAAAATCCCGTGGGCTGAAGTAAGTCATTGGGCCAAGCAGAAATGAGGCAGGAAAATAAACTCATTTTCTTCACAGGAGCAGCCTCAAAAAGTTTGTGGTCACAAACTCTTCACTTTTTTTTTTGCAGTTTCCAATAGGGTAGATTCGAGTATTAGTGAAAATGAATGCAAAGTGTTTGTCATATAGTAAGAACTAAATACATTTTATAATTGTTAATGTGTTTTACCAGCCATACTTTTTATCATCCTATGATTTAACAAATATACATTAAGAAAATGTGTGGGTAAGGCTGCTTCAATTATAATCACTTGAGTCCTTTAAGGTTCTGCTTGTGTTGTAAAGGATATAGAAAGTCATCCCAACATACTGACTCTCCCAAATTTATTTTGTTTTGGATTTCCCAATTATATCACAGCCTGTTACAAACACTTAGTTACATAAGTACATTCCATCTTATGTCTTCATTTACTTATTTCATGACTTAAGTTTTATACCAACTCCTCCCCAGTTAGATTTTAATCCCTTTGAGTAAAAGGATGGATTATATTTATCTGACATAATTAGGACTACCTAGTACAGCATTGGATCTGAATTTTAGATTCTAAACAAGAATATTAATATCAATTTCCCAACTCTATTATATATACCACTGCATTCAATATATACCAATCTAGTACAGTTAACATGGTAGGTAGCATTGTGACATGAGCCCTCAAATAGGTAGACAGTCCTGGGATTGAGTACTGGGTCTGTGAATAGCTTTGTGACCATGGACAATTAGTAAGCTTCTCTGAGCTTGCTTTCTGTTATAGTAAGTAGAAAAATATATTTTATAATGATAATGTTAAAACAAAAATGTCTTGCTAATATGGATTGGATTTGTGTCCCTGCCCAAATCTCATGTTGAATTGTGATCCCCAGTTTTAGAGAGGTACCTGGTGGGAGGTGATTGGATCATGGAGGATTTCCCCCTTGCTCTTCTCATGATAGTGAGTGAGTTCTCATGACACCTAGTTGTTTAAAAGTATATAGCACCTCCCCTTTTTCTCTCTTCCTCTATCTCCAGCCATGTAAGACATGCCTGCTTCCCCTTCACCTTCTGCCATGGTGTAAGTTTCCTGAGGCCTCCCCAGCTATGCTTCCTGTATAGCCTGCAGAACTATGAGCCAGTTAGACCTTTTTTATAAATTACCCAGTCTCAGGTAATTATTTATAGCAAAGTAAGAATGGATTAATACACTGGCAAAGTAAGAATGGACTAATACACTGGTAAAGTAAAAATAATTGATCCCACTACATATTTGTTCTCACATTACTTTTCTTAACATATCTCACAGTAGCTCACCTATTTGCAATTGTTCATATAATTTCTTCAACCCCAAATATGCACATTGCATCTCACACCCTTCAGTTACTTTCACATCCAAGTAATCTTTATGCCTCCTCTACATTTCAAGCTGATACTTTTTTTCTGCTTCCAAACACCTAAACATTCTAGCAATACTACTTAATGCTATAATTATGCTCTCCATATACTTTAACATTTAAAAATAAAGTTAATTAAGGTTGTGATGCATGCTTATCTTAAAAGTAATGGATTAGAAGCACTTCCAGAATAATGTAGTAAGGGCAATTGACTTACAAGCAATGAGAACACCAGCAAAAATTGTCAAAATTAACCTTCAGAACTCTGTAAATTAACAAAGACTTGCAATAGTCTGGTGAGCCTTCATTTAAGAAAAATGGCTGAACTTCAGTAGAAACAGTTTGCTTTTTAGTGTTTTAACTTGCCCTGATGCCAACTCCTTCTCCTCAGCTTTGGGGTAGTTTTGAAAGCCAACAACTTTGCAATCTTAGTGCTTGCAAAAAGAGCAAACTAGAAGCTAAAGGAGGGACTAGAATGCATATGAACCTTCTCCAAAAGCCAAAACACTACAGAATTGTGATTATTAATCCTTTCTGGAGTCTTCCTGTAACAATGGCATTCATAAGACTTATCTCTATTTACCTTAACTCTGTGATTGCCCAGTGCAAACATGCCTATTCCCAGGAAATTTGTTGAAAAAAATCAGTGGGAATTGTTTAATACTGTAATTTAATGAGATGGCAACCATTTGGGGCAGATGAAACACTGGCCATAAAACTTCAAACTAACACTTGAAGAATGAGGTGTCCACAGAGGGCTTTGGATAACTCTGACACATTCCTGAGACTATAGAAGACTACTCACAAGTGCACAGGCATGTGCATATCCTGGAAAGACCTTAGGAGGCTATAATCTCTCACCATGGGCTGACTTGAGGAGATTCACACAAGAAGTGAAGGTTAAAGAATTGCAAACTGCTGGAGCACTGAAGCCATGCCACAGCATCCACACAGAGCCCCTTAACAAGGGCTAGGTGACTTACTGGGTCAAGAAATTTAAAAATGTTATTGTCTAACCATTATATGACAACTAAAATAACAATTAGAAAAAAAGGAAATAAAATACATCTATATTGGAATGGAAGAAGTAAAACTGTTTGCAGATGACTTGATTTTATACATAGAAAATCCTAAAAAACCCACAAAAAGAGTGTTAGAAGTAATACTATTAGACATATTAGAATAAATTATTTCCACAAGATTGCAATATACAAGATACATATACAAACATCAATTGTGTTTCTATATATTAATCAATTAACAACAAGATAAAATTAAGAAAACAATTTCATTTTAATGCCTTCAAGAGATTTACGTATTTGTGAATAATCTTAACAAAATAAGTTTTGTTCTTCTGCACAGAAAACTATAATAATCATCAAAATAAACTAAGAGTCTATGAATTAGAAAGGCATCCCATTTTCATTATTCAGAAACAAATATTATTTAGATAACAATACTGCCAAAGTTAATACGAATTCAACACAGTCTCTGATAAAATCCCAGTTGAAATTTTTGCAGAAATTTGATAGCTGTCTCTAAAATTCATGTCAAAACTTAAGGAGCAGAGAATAGCCAAAGTAATTTTGACAAAGGATAGAGTTGGAGAAATCATATCTCCAAGTTTCAAAACTTACTACAAAGCTATGGCAATTAAGATAATGACATATTGGCATATAGATAAAAATCTAGAATAAAGAAATAGAATTAAGTAGTCAGATAAAAATCTTTACATTTTTGATCAATTAATTTATAACAAGGGTTCCAAGACCATTCAATGGTGGAAGAAAAATCATCTCAACAACTGTTGCAGGTATATCTGGATATCCACGTTAAAAAAATTAATCAATTAAATTGGACTCCTCACTTCATTCCTCAGACAAAAATTAACTTTAAAAGCAAATTAAATTTAAAAATCATATATTTGATAGTAAAACTTTAGTATCCAGAATATATAAAAACTCTTCTATTAAACAATAAGAAAAAACCTCAATCAAAAAGTGAGCAAATACTTTGAAGAGAAAATTCACCAAAAAAGATACACAAATGGCCAATATGCACATGAAAAGATGCTCAACATTATTAGCTATTAAAAATGCAGATCAAAACTACTATAAATTACTCCTTCGCACACCACTAAGTAATTAAAAGGAAAGCATTAACAAGTCCTGGGAAGAATGTTAAAAAGTAAATTCTCCATGTGCTGCTGGTCTGAATGTAAAATAGAACAGTCACTCTGAAACACAGTTTGGCAATTCCTCATTAGAATAAACAGAGTTGTCATATAATAAATCAGTTTCATATCTCAGTATAGCCCCTAAAGGAAGTAAACTTTATGCCCACAAAGTTTTTCTACACAAATGTGCACAGCAACATTATTCATAATAGCCAAAAAGTGCCAACAACCCAAATTTATAAATTTAAACTGAACAAAATTGGGTTTATTAATTTAATAAGATTATTAAGCAATAAAAATGAAGTACTGATACAATTACAACATATATAAAAATATTATACTACATGAAAGAAGCCAGTCACAAAAGGCCACTCATTGTATGATTCCATTTATATAAAATGTTCAGAATAGGAAAATTCATAATGACTGAAAATATATTAGTGGTTTCCAAGGGCCATGAGGAGGAGGGAATGGGGAATTACTGCTAATGGGTATGGGTATCCATTCAAAGTAATGAAAAAATTCTCAATTTAAATATCAGTGAGGTTGGCATAATTCTGTGAATATAGTTATACCCAATACATTCTCAATCATAACAGCAAATTTTATGGTATGTAAATTGTATATCAATAAAATTGTTATCAAAAAATAATAACAGATTATTTATCTTCTGATCCAATCACCCCACTCTGGCTAAATTCATTCTAAAATATAACACTTTTTTTATATACACCTCCAATTTTTGCAGTTATAATACGTGTAGACATCTTTCTAGATATGTGCACACTTAAGTCTTCCTGCAGAAGAGACATTGAGAAGTGTACAAGGTTATTTTAAAATAAGGAACTTATAGGAGACAATATTCTTTCATTGATTTCTATGATTTCCCAGTATTTTTTCTTCTGAAGACATATTTATTTACCTTTGGACTCATGACTGGCATGTATTCAGAAACTTTCTAAATAACAAAGGGTATCTTTTCAGGATTTTGAGAGTTTTAATGGTTGAAACTTGTAATCTTTATTAGGACTCCAACTTTCCCAAATCAATGCCATTTATAACACTAAAATCTCAAACTAGAGGTGTTTGTAGTATTCTCTGATGGTAGTTTGTATTTCTGTAGGATCGGTGGTGATATCCCCTTTATTATTTTTTATTGCATCTATTTGATTCTTCTCTCTTTTTTTCTTTATTAGTCTTGCTAGCGGTCTATCAATTTTGTTGATCCTTTCAAAAAACCAGCTCCTGGATTCATTAATTTTTTGAACGGTTTTTTGTGTCTCTATTTCCTTCAGTTCTGCTCTGATTTTAGTTATTTCTTGCCTTCTGCTAGCTTTTGAATGTGTTTGCTCTTGCTTTTCTAGTTCTTTTAATTGTGATGTTAGGGTGTCAATTTTGGATCTTTCCTGCTTTCTCTTGTGGGCATTTAGTGCTATAAATTTCCCTCTACACACTGCTTTGAATGTGTCCCAGAGATTCTGGTATGTTGTGAACTCAAACAAATTTACAAGAAAAAAACAAACAACCCCATCAAAAAGTGGGCGAAGGACATGAACAGACACTTCTCAAAAGAAGACATTTATGCAGCCAAAAGACACATGAAAAAATGCTCATCATCACTGGCCATCAGAGAAATGCAAATCAAAACCACAATGAGATACCATCTCACACCAGTTAGAATGGCGATCATTAAAAAGTCAGGAAACAACAGGTGCTGGAGAGGATGTGGAAAAATAGGAACACTTTTACACAGTTGGTGGGACTGTAAACTAGTTCAACCATTGTGGAAGTCAGTGTGGCGATTCCTCAGGGATCTAGAACTAGAAATAGCATTTGACCCAGACATCCCATTACTGGGTATATACCCAAAGGACTATAAATCATGCTGCTATAAAGACACATGCACACGTATGTTTATTGCGGCACTATTCACAATAGCAAAGACTTGGAACCAACCCAAATGTCCAACAACGATAGACTGGATTAAGAAAATGTGGCACATATACACCATGGAATACTATGCAGCCATAAAAAATGATGAGTTCATGTCCTTTGTAGGGACACGGATGAAATTGGAAATCATCATTCTCAATAAACTATCGCAAGAACAAAAAGCAAACACCGCATGTTCTCACTCATAGATGGGAATTGAACAATGAGAACACATGGGCACAGGAAGGGGAACATCACACTCTGGGGACTGTTGTGGGGTGGGGGGAGGGGGGAGGGATAGCATTAGAAGATATACCTAATGCTAAATGACGAATTAATGGGTGCAGCACACCAGCATAGCACATGTATACATACGTAACTAACCTGCACATTGTGCACATGTACCCTAAAACTTAAAGTATAATAATAATAGAAAAAAATAAGTTAAAAAACAAACAAACAAACAAAAAATCTCAAACTAAAAGTTACAAATGAAAGTTATTGGACTACTCATTCCAAATGGGTAGATGTCACTGAGTTGAGTGAAATATTTTCTCCCTGGTTGATTTCACCTAGTCTCATGTCAGTAAATATCAGGTTTAGACTGTCCACCTCCAAATTTTAGTGTTAGTGTAGGTATCTCTCCTAATATCCAGATTCTGCCTAACTAGGCTGTACTATTTTTGAATTATGGTATAAACCAATTAGAATATAAACAGATAAAAGACCCTGAATGTTTCCCACTCGTCTTTACTTCAACTAGACTACAGCACAGTAAAAGACACAATACTAGACCATTTTATATAATATGCTAAGCAGAAATATTTAAAATGAAAATTGCCTGAGGAATCTTTCCATCATATTCCTTCACTTCAGTGATTTAAAGAGCTTATAAGCTTTAATATCATTCCAACACCATCTAAAGTGACATTTCCTAATCATGGCTTACAATCCTCTTTGTCATTTTGGCTCTTGCAAATCTCAGAACTTAATCTCTGATTTTGCCAAAGACTACTCCGCACCCAGATTCTCCTGCTACAGCCGGGAGACCAGATGCAAGAAGATATCCTGGCAGGTCTCATATTGGTTGGCTACAGAATCAATATTCTTTTCTGTAATGTTTTATTGCATACAGAAGTGTTTGTTCTTTCCTCTCTTTTGTGAGACAATTACTGCATTTTTGTACTTTGAATTGTTGCTTAAATATTAATATTGATACTGGATTCTTCAGCGACTTTCTTCATGCATATTTTAGTGAATGGATAATAACTACCTCATAAGGTAATGACGAGGATTATAGATAAATTAGATTCTGAATGTTACATTCTTCCTGAAATGATACAGTGCTTATATTTGGTACCTCAGAATTTTTTTAGTAAATTCCTCTGAACTAAGTTTACTAGTCAATTTCAGTGTAGTGAACAGTCCTGAAAATAAATAAATAAACAAACTTAAATACTATATTTCTTTCTTTGATGAGACTTACGGTTTAATAATCCATTAAATTGCATTAAATATCATCTCTTACATGCACTATCTAGTGAGTCCCTCCCAACAAATCAGTGAGGTGGACAAAACTCATTTCCCTTTATTGTTTAAAAATAGCAATTACTTACAAAAGATGTTAAATATAACATTAAGTTTATATAGTATTAGAATATTGTATTTCTGTGAAATAGATCTGTGCTTTATCTACCAAAGACATCTTTTATAAGAGAAAAATCAATTTTCACTTGAAGAAAGAATATTTAACATATGAATGATCTAAACAAGATCGCACTGTCGAAAAGGAAAAATAAATAACAAAAATAAAACCCCTTTGTTTTATTTTAGTATTTATCAGTTCTATATCCCATATCTAACTTGATCATGATTGCATTTATTCCCAACACTAAGTAAATTATTTATTTTTATGTTTCCAGTCAGGGATTTAAACTGAATAGTTACCTGTTAAAACACTAGTTTATTCATCATATGACCCTGAGTAAATTGCATACTTTCTCTGCTCATTAATATGTACTTTAACATTTTTTGAAGTATATCTTTGGAAATGAAGATAATCATTTCCAACCTAGAAAAATGTTATGATTTATGCAAAGCACCTGGTACATTATAGTCACTCAATTCATATTTTTCCTAATTTATTCACTTCTCTCCCTCTCTTTGCCCTCACACCAAATATACAATGCATTTGTTTTGTATTTTGAGCTCCAAAGAGGAAGCTTATTATGCAAAGACGTGAAATTTTGTGATAATCAGATGGGCACTATTTTGTTTAAACAACCTTTATGATAATGCAGGAAATGTATTTAATGCCAAAGTAATCAATAATATAAAAACTTTCAGACATTTCAACCCTACTGACTACATTCTGATAGCCAAAAATAAGAATAATCACTAGAAAAATATTTTTTATATATCCTGTGTCTCAAACCTGGTACATAGATACAAAACTTCTAGATCCAAAAGTTATATTTATATGAACTGCAAATGATAGAAATATTGACTTGGATTTGTGTCACTTCTGAACCATCTATGTGAATTGTTTTGAGTAAACTGGCACTCTCCATTCGCATATTCTGTAACTTAAAGTCTGATTTTAGAGACACATAATACTTACAAGAGTTTACCAGTCTTGATTTGGTGATGAATCACTACGATTGATGAAACCTAGTAATATCCCTCAGAAATCTGGTAAAATGCCCACCCACTCAAGCCCCAAAACAAGTAAATAAACAAAGTGATCTTCAGATAGAAAGGACTACTAATTCACAACAACAACAACAACAACAACAACAACAAAACAGTAAGCTAAAATTTCCACTGAAGTGCAAGTTTTGAAGGCAGAACAGTCCAAGGCTAGAGACAAGAGACTTGAGAGAGTGTACAGACGAGGGAGCTATGGCTATCTTTGCTCTGCATTCTAATTGGCAGTCTCCTCCCCCTACTCTGAAAAACTCAAATAAGCTTGTAAAGCTTCCAACGCTCCTTAAGAGGCAAAATCTCACCCTACTGAAAATCATAGCCACCATTATAATCTCTGTCTTAATTCATGCCTCTGAGTCTGTTTAGGTGAGGCTAGGTATTTACTAAGTTGTCTCAAAGAAATTTGCATAGATGCTTCTCTATGCAAATTCACTAGAGATGAAATATCTAAAAGTTTTCATAATAAATGGTTATTATTGATTGTTTAAGATTTAATTACATTTTCTTCTTTATTGTATTATTTATTTAAATGAAAAAAGTGCCTCTCTGATGATTATGAAGTCCCACTCCATTATTATACTTTTTCAGTAAATCTGATATTTGAAGTAAAAATACCACAGGAAATTATGTAGAAGTATCCCTAAACATTTAAAGTAATCCAGGAAACATTAAAAAAAAAACAAATATATAAAAGGTCTTTTTTTAATTTATGAACTACTCATATGTGTAATTATTTTACCAACATATTTTATTTTGGAAAGTACAGCCAAAGAACAGAAACTTCTTTTAAAAATGTTATAGTTATTATATTCCATTCATTAAGCATGGTCTTTGTACATTTCCTCTTATTAATCAATCCACACATAAAATTATTAACAAATGAAACAACCCCCAGGCTTTAATGCAAACTAAGAAAATTAATTTTAAGAGACAAAATTCCAGTAAATATAATATTTATTGAGCTCTTACTATGAACAAAGCACTGTGATAATGCCAAAAATAAATAAGACATGCTTCCTGACTAATTAAAATATATTTTTATATTCAGATGAAAAGATATTGGAAAAGTATCAAAGCTTAGAAAAATAATTGTTATAGAATTAATGTCAACATTAATTGTTTTGTTGAGACTAAAAACTGAAAGAAATGCACCTCTGAATGACATCAACCGTGTAAATGGGAGTTCTATCACTCATGAGAAGCTTCTTTTAACCTTCTCAAGGAAGATTTTATAGCTGTATGTATTGTCTTCTTGTCTGACTATACTAGATAGAGTCTCTGGCCAGGCCCCTTCCTTCACCGGCAGCGACAAGTAATACTTGCATAAATAGCCACTACCCAATTCTAAGATTTGTGGCAAGACGTGATGAACCATTGACCAGTTTCTCAGAACTCATCTCATATCAGACTCAAGATTTAAGCCTGCCTGAGGCATACTTCTGTACAACCAAAGGGTTCCCCAAATCCTTTCTAGTAGGAATCAAGAGGGAAGTGGAATGGGGGAAAGAATGGCTGTTTTTCTCAGTGAGCCTTGTGGAATTTTTTACTATTTAAGCTGCACATGGCTCTATAAGTTCTATAGCTTTGCTGAAAGAGACACCTTTAAAAAATCAACAATAATTTAAATATATTTTATTATTTTCTAACATGCTTGTGTGAAAGGAAAATAAATCTTGGGACCTCAAAATCGCTAAGCTGAAGGGAAAAGTCAAGCTGGGAATGGATTAGGGCAAACCTGCCTCCCTTTCTATTCAAAGTCACCCTTCTGAGGTTCACCTGAGACAAATGCATATCTGATTGCTTCCTCTCTCCTGTTGTTTATGTAAAAATACAGATTCATTGAGCCAGGCTAAATTGTGTATTCAGTGCAAGGCTGACCAAGGAATCAACCAAAGAATGCAACCAAAGAATGCAAGCTTTTGTCTCGTATCTACTTATCTAGTTTGTCTCTTATCTACTTTTGTCTCTACTTCTAAACTGGAAGCCCCTACTTCCAGTTGTCCCGTCTTACCAGACTGAACCAATGTACATCTTACACATATTGATGGATGTCTCATATCTCTCTAAAATGTATAAAAGCAAACTCCACCCCCGATCACCTTGGGCACATGTCTCAGAGCTTACTCAGGCTGTGTCATAAATGTGTCCTTAACCTTGGCAAAATAAACTATCCTAAATTGATGGAGACCTGTCTCAGATATTTGGGATTCACAGTTGTAAGAGTTTAATCTTACCCTCTGATTCAAATCTAGTTCTTCAAACAAGGGGTCATAGGAGAAAAGTATGTATTTTATTTATTAAATTTTTTTGTCAAGATAAATGAATCATCCATTCATTTGTGTTATAATTCACCATCACAAGTGACTTCAGAGGGAAAGGAATGCAGTGATTTAAGATAAACTCTAATCACAGACAGATGAATGTTCAAATTCTTTCTTTAACAACTACAAGTTGCATAATCCTAGGAAAGTTACTTAAACATGCTGAACTTCAATTTGTCTGTAAAAACTACAACATATTATTTGCTTCAAAAGGTTTTGTAAGTGGGAAAAAAAATTTGAACTCATTGAGATAGAGAGTAGAATGATGGTTACCAGAAGCTGGAAGGGTAGTGGGAAGGGAGGAAATAAGAAATGGTTAATGGTACAAAAATAGAGTTTGGTGGAAAGAATGAGATCTAGCACTTGGTAGTACAATAAGGAGACTACAGTTAATGATAACTTATTGTATATTTCAAAACAACTAAAGAGTGTTATTAGAATGCTCCTAACACAAATAAATGATAAATGTTAGAGGTAATGGGTACCTCAGTTGCTTTGATTTGATCATTACACATCGTACGCTTGTATCAAAATATCACGTGTACTTCATAAATATGGACAAAAATGGCTTTGTGAAATTAAATTAAAATGTATTTAAATCCTTCAGTTGATATATGACACAATATTTTGTCTGGACCTGCTTCCTCTTCTTTAGAATACACCTGCTATTGTTTTTGTACATGCCTTTTATCTTTAGTACATGCCTGTTATTATTGTTCTTTCCATTCCTTCTAAATATCCTTAAGGTACATTTTTGAAGTAGTATTAAGGTATTTACTTAGATTTATACAAATTTTAGTTATCATGGATTTATTTCCTAAATTCTGAAAACAAGGCATTAACAAGGAACTGACCTAGGCCAAGTTCAAATAACTTCTGCAAGCATGGCAATAACTTTCAAAAACTTAAATCTTTTGTCCACTTCCTGAGTCTAGTACATTGTTCCTGTAAAAGTAAATAACATGTAAACTTTTATGTTAAAAAGTTTATTTGTGTCTAGTTTGTATTATGTACGGGGCAAGAAAAAGAGGTGATTTACAGACCAAAAAATTATCATTTCTCAAAACGTTAACAGAAGTTCCTGGAAGATAAAAGAACTTGTATCATATATTTTAGTAGAGATTCTGTCTTCTTCAGTGGTTTTCATCCTTGCTTTCACATTGGATTCACTTTGACAGCTTCAAAAATGCTGATGTTGTTCTTTCATCATCCAGAATTTCTGGTTCTGTCAGCCTAGTGCATGTCCTGGACATTGGGCTATTTAATACTTTTTAGCTGATTTTAAGCTGTACCCAATTTGGAAAGCATCAGCCTCCCCTTTTAAGTTGCATGCCATTTCAATAAGTGTTAAAATATTGGGGATTCTGAAAATCCCTAAGTCTTCACACTCTGAAATGTCACTTTATTTATTTATGGACAGCCTCATCATATAGTAGGGGAGAAAGCATACGGAAATCAAGCACTCAATATTTTCCTGCATATGCCAATAAATGTATGTATAGAGAGTGTTAAAGCAAACTAAATACGGCCTGAGAAGGATTGCGTACTCCTATTTTTGAGCCCTTGTGGATGAACTGTAAGTAACCTAGCTTAATAGGCAGACAAGATTAGTAGTCTGCCTATTAGTTAAACCTAACTTAGTAGTATGCACCTGTAACAATAGCTAGGTCTTGGCCAATCCAAGCAGCCATACTTCAACCATTCATACACTACTGAATGTTCAAACTGTGTTCAAATAAGGCATACACCAAGCTGTAACCAATCCAGCTGTTCTGTACCTTGTTCCAATTTCTGTACACCATTTCCCTTTTTGGTTTTTTTTGCCTATAAATCTTCTTCCACTATGTGGCTGTGCTGGAGTCTCTGTGAATCTGCTCTGATTCTGGGGCTGCCTGATTTACGAATCATTCATTGCTCAAACTCCTTCAATTTAATTCAGCTGAAGTTTTTCTTTTATTAGATGGTGTCAGAAGTGGGATCCAAAGTGGAGCTTCCAGCAACCCCCAGGTGTGCAGAGTGAACATGCAAGGTAGCTGCAGGACCCACTTTGGTCTATTGATCTCAGAGCTGCTGGGGATTGTGGGTAAGCTCCCTCTTGAATTTTGGAGTTCCACAGATTTGTGTTTTGAGCTCTCCAAGTTTCTTTGAGCAAATTTCTGATCCACACTGGGTTTGGAGTCATGACAGAAACTGGACAGGGTCTAGGAATGGATTTGTTTTGGGAATTAACTGGCTTGGATCCAGTTAGAGGCCTCTTACATCTGACTGGGTCAGAAAGGAACTGGTAGTAAGCAGTAATATGGCAGGGGTTATAAAATTTGGCTTTTAAAAATTCACAGGGATTTTTGTGTTCTACCCCTTTGTTTCATTTTATTGTGCAGCTAGGCAGGAAAAAAAAATCACTGGCTAAGTTAATTAAGAGAATCTAAGAGTAAAGCCAATATTTTAGGTAAAAATAGATCCTTAATTTCTGGAAAACTGAGCTCTTTCCAGCTTATACATTAGACCTGGGAGGCAGTGAAGTCTAAAGAAATGGCGAAATCTTACTAAAAATAACTTACAGTGGAATGTTCCAAATGAACAATGAACCATTGAAGTACCTTTTTAAATGAGGGCTCTCAGTAAAGTCCTTTTTGGCTAAAAAGGGGTTTGGCGCTATGGGATGTTAACTGCTATTCTCTTTGAAATAATCTGACTTGCCCTCTTTGCTGACAGCTGTGGGTGACAGAATTAGACATGTATAGGATCGTGGGACATGGGGAGCTTTTTTCTCCCTAAGAGGGAAAACTTGAGAGCTGATGGGACTGCAGGAAAAGATCCCTTCACTACTAACAAGTGGCCACCTGAACTTTTCAGTGTTGCTGAAATGAATGGATCTCGCTCTGATCTTCCCGAGCTCTTCACCTTCTGCACCCTGCCACAGGCAATACTTTCCTTTTTCTTCTTTTCCTTTTCTATCTTTTCTGTTACTCAGGGTGGCCATCTTGCCCAAAGGCCATGTGTTAAAACTCCTAGTCAGAGGTTGGGTTAAAAATGACAGGGCCCATCTGAGGGCAAATCTAAACCTTGCCAGTTTGATACTGAGTGCTAAGCAGTGTGGCTAATGTCTATGCTTTATCGCATGTATTTTGCTTTGGCCAGAACAAAAAAAGATCCTTTCCTTTATGATGCAGTGTGACCCCAGGGCGATGATGCAGCAAGCTGGGTCACCATTCCGCTCAGGGAAAGGGAAACTGGAAGACTGGCATGCAGGCAAAAGGGTAAGAATTTCTTACCAGTCAGATTTCTGGATTCTCTCTCTCTGTGCAAACTCATTGAATAAACGGCAAAAGTCACTGTGTACCTTCTCTGTAAAGTTTTATTTAACATGAAAAAGAATTCTGAGGCTAGTCTCAAGCTTTCGTGAATCTGGTGTATTTTGTGCTATGAATTTGTTTTTCTGTGTGGAGGGATACCTTAGGATAAAACATGCGCTTATGATAAAACATGCACTTAGGGCTCCATAAGATCACTGCTCAAGATGGTCCAGCAATCTGGTCAGTAACAAACTTTGCTGCAGGTCCCTGAAACAAACAAAAAACTGAATGATGTCTCCATCTTGTTTTATGTCCTTGGGAGTCCGACCTTGTAACCATGTGGAGACACTTTCTGTTGGTCTCTGCCTTCCAGGGAACAGGAATTTTAGGATTCAAGTATTAATTATCTCTAAAAATTATCTTGAGTAGTTAAAAGCCTTTGAATGCTCAAAATTAACTATTCTAGACTCCTTCTGGGAAGTATGATGGCAATTGCCCTATGCTATAGCTCAATAGTTTTGGTTTTTGCCCTATCACGGGGGCAGTCTGGGTTCAATTCCCGGTACAGGAAGTCTTTTCTGGTTTAATATCTGGATGACCTTTTCTACTCTCTTCTCCTCAACAGACTATCTTAAATTTTCTTTCTCTGCACCTGGGAGGTTACCTTTGGTAAAGTTCAAAAGCCAGAAATATTGGCCATTTGGCCTGGCTAAAGTCAGGTAATAAGAAATTTTAAAAGGACTTTATTAAAGAGTGCTGTGGTTAAAAATCAGCTCAATTGAAAGTGGATATTCAAGCTCTAACAGCCTGTACTCCTTGGGAAAAACAAGAGGCATCAGTGGACTTTCCCTGCCCCTGTTCTTCCAAGGACTCCACCCTAAAACCAAAAACCAATTAGGAAACTTAAAAATTGGCAAGTAAAAACTCTTACAACTACTGTAGCAATCTCCCGTCTGTCTGTGTAGCTATACATATGTGTTGCATGTAGTGTTTATATAAACGAGCTCTAATTAACAGGCTTAAATAAATATAAGCACTTAAATCAAATATTTTGTCAAAAAAAATAAAACTAATGCCTTTCAGTTCACGTGACGCTAGCAATTTTTTGGAAATAAAGATAGTTTTAAAAACTATTGGTAACATTTTTAAAAAGTCTTCAAAACTTAGACATCTGGTCTAACAGAGTCATTAGATTCTAGATAAGACCTAGGGACATGTGGAATTAGCCATGTCCCCTAGCTATACAAAGAAGGCTAGAAAGAAAGAAATTGTATATAAGAAAGGATCTTATGTGGTTAATTCTTGTCCTAAAGTAAAATGACTGATTGTTTAAAAAGACGGATATTTAGGGCAAGTCAGAAAGTCCAAGAGTGGCTCAGATGATCTGTATAGTTGACAAAGAATTTATGAAAGGAAATTTATGCAAAAAAAGTTGGCAACTTAAAGGTGATTAGACCTCCTAAATGCTTCATAAAATGCCACTGTGACTCTAAAATCCTGAACTTTCCACGGTTTCACCAAAAGTAAAAGTCACTAAAAGTCAACATTGTAACATACAATCGAGACTATTGAAGAAACAGTTTTACATGCAAGGTGTGTAAGAAAAGTGAAATGTGTTTTTGGTAAACATTATAAGAAATCATGGGAATGTGAATTTTTTTCTGCCTCGATTAAAAGATTAAAGGATTGTATTAAATTAAACAAAGCTAAAATTTAAACAAGTTGTGGAAGAATTTATAAAAATTAACCTTGTAAAAAATTTTGTGTGTGAAAATATTGACTAAATTTAAGGGGGTATTATTTGGTTTCTCTGTAAATTGAGCATTGAAATAAAAGCAAAACAGATTTTCTTAAAACACTATTCTGCTCTTTAACAAAAATTATAAGGAGTTATAAAAGGTTTATAAAATTCTTACCTTATGGTCAAACTGATTAAGATTGAATACATTCGTCTATAACGTTTCATTAAGAATTGGGTTTAATATCAATACTGCACTAACACAACAGTGACGTTCGCTTATTTGGTATAAAAATCGTGGGAAGCATTGTCAAAATAAAAATAATATTCAATCTTCAGGTTATACTTTAGTGAATAATATTAATATATGTTCCAAATTATATGGGATTTCTAAAATTCTAATATGTCTGAGTATGTGCTATCAGTCATAATTAAGGTTATTATGTTATTTTAGACCATAGAAACAATCAAATTTCCTAGTCTACTGTGTTTTTAACTATAACTATTTAAAGTAATTTCCACAGTTAATTGCTTAATGCTGATGCAGTTTCTGAAAACTTCACAAGCACACAAAATCTTAGAATATGGTGTCTTTTAAAAGGTTCATGAGGCTGGGCTCACGCCTGTAATCCCAGCACTTTGGGAGGCCAAGGTGGGCAGATCACGAGGTCAGGAGTTTGAAACCAGCCTGGCCAACATGGTGAAACCCCATCTCTACTAAAAATACAAAAATTAGTCCGGCGCAGTGGTGGGCGCCTGTAATCCCAGCTACTTGGGAGGCTGAGGTAGGAGAATCACTTGAACCCGGAAGGCAGAGGTTGCAGTGAGCTGAGATCGTGCCACTGTACTCCAGCCTGGGTGAAAGAGCAATACTCTGTCTGGGACAAAAACAAATGAACACAACAAAACAAAACAAAAAAACAAAAAAAAATAAAGATTCATGAAAGGATGTAGAGGAACCTGAAAAGCACTCTTATCCTATCATGGGTAAGAATTCCCCATGAATTCCCCAATTCCTCTAGAATTGGACCCGGTAAGAATTCCTGAAACTTTAATAAGAAGACTGACTGGTTTATAACACTGCTAACCCAAGAGGAACAAAATTAATTAAATACCAAGAAAATACTTTGCCAGATTATCATGTTAAATCAGCCAATACTAAAATTGTTTAGATATACAATTTGATTAAACTCCATGGTCTAAGTCAAATTACCCATGATAGTGCATCGGTTATTAGTGCTATGCACCTAAATTGGAGAAACAACTGGTGTTCAAGAGGACATAAGTCCGATGTTAAGTACGGACTCATGGAGAACCGGGATGGCCACCTTGTCCTTCCTGAGTCCTTAAAGCTTTTGTTATTAAAGGTTCTGCATTCCATGACTCATCATGGAAAAGCTAAAATAATCCAAATTAAATATATTGATATGGTGATTTATACATTGTGGAAATAGTTTAAAACCAATGTTTGATTCCCTATTCCTGGAAAGACAAAGCTTCAGGTACATTTGGCTACTGAATGGGCCATTTAAACCTTTATAAAGGGATTTCATTCAATTATTATTTTCAGTGCATGTTTTCTGGTTGTACCAAAGCTTTCCTATGCAAGAGGGCTGATGTGTAATAGTAGATTATTATGCTACAGTGTATTTTCACCAGGTAAAGAAAGCTTTTTATGGTTCACTGAGGACAACCCCTTCACAGTCTGGAAGATGAAGATCATATCTTCTGAGAACGTCAGAGAGAGACTGTTCTCACCATCCACATTGCAGCTCAACTTTGGAACCTTGAACTTTGGGTTCATAATCTCACAATGAAGAAGGGTCCCTCCACACTCTTGGAACTGTACACTCATTGGAACTTTAAGGTAAACCTAACCAGGGAAGGTAAAACTTCCCCAGGAGAAGATGGCATCCTTGATGTGAACAGTTTTTCCCAAGATCACGGATCAAGACTTTTCTATTACTATGAGACTCTTACCTTCAATATTTTTTTCTTCCTTATTCCTCTATCAACAATAGAAGTGGAAACGGGGTCTGTTATGTACACTTATGGGGTACACTTTTATTTATAAAGGAGTTTGCAGCCAGCCTTAAACATGAATGAACTTATACTTTAATAGATAAAAGATGAAGGCACAATGTAGGTGAGAAACTTTAGTGGTACTTATGTTGCCTCATAATCAGTCAAAACTCCTCTTAACCCACATCATGGGCTAAAGAGAACATTGCCAGGTGGCCTTCACTCTGCTAGATGGACATCATTTGTTAGGTCCTTTTTCCATGGTTTAGAATAAAAGAGACAATAATTAGAAATGAATCCCTCATAATAGGCTCTATAGCAAATTCTACTGTAAAGGCTATGGTTACACAACAGGCTTTAAATTCTCTCATGAAAGTTATGCTGAATAATAGAATTAGCTAAACAGAAAAGTACCTGTGCAGCCACTGGCCCCTGTGGCCTATGAAGAAATACATTAAGTGTAAATTATAAAAATTCAGTTGTAGGTGATTAATGAAAACACTACTTAGTCAAGCGAGTAAACTCTTCATCTAGCTCATTCTTTAATCTATTTATTTTTGGGTGGTTTGGTTTATGGGGACCCTGTGTAAGAAGCATGCTCCAAACTCTTGGTGTTATCCTCCCCATAGTCATAATAATAGTCTCCCTTGCATGCTGTATTCTCTCAAAGGTTTTAAATGGTTTGCATGCAGCCCTTTCTAAAATGTCAAATGGTCTCTCTTCAACTGGAATGACAAAAGCTGAAAGAAATTTGTGACCATGAGGACACCATAACCTATGAATGACATGCTGAGACTGGAAACCCAAAATGATGGTAACTCAGGGTGGCGCTAAGGCCCTAAGGTCACACTCTCACCTAAGTATGACCCTTGCAGAAAAGGAGGGATTTTTTTTTAAACAAAATTATGGGTGGCCATTGTTTTGGACTGAGTTCATACCCTAGGCTCCAGTAGACCAAACTAAACAAAATGGAGTCACTTGTGCTAAATGTGACATAATCAAACTAAGACTTTGAGGAAACACATAGATTCTGGAACAGATCAGGTTTTGGTTTTCTCCCTTAAACAGAACATTCCAGCATAAAGATATACCCTCTACTTAGTCCTTTTTCCCTCCTTACAAAACCCACTGTTCTACTGAGTCCTAGTGGGTTTCAAGACCATATAAGTACATTTGCGATGGTGATAGTGACATCAATGACTAAGGTTTCGGTCAATCTGTCAAAATTAAGAAAATGACCAAAAGTGGGGAATTGTTAAAGCAACTAAATATGGCCTGAGAAGGACTCCGTACTCCTATTTTTGAGTCCTTGTGGATGAACAGTAACATAGCTTAATAGGCAGACAAAATTGAAAACCTAACTTAGTAGTGTGCACCTGTAACAATAACTAAGCCTTGGCCAATCCCAGCTGCCATACTTCAACCATTCATACACTGCTGAATGTTCAAACTGTGTCCAAATAAGGCATACACTGAGCTGTAACCAATCCAGCCATTCTGCACCTCACTTCCGATTTCTGTTTGTCATTTTCCCCCCGCCTTTTATTTTGTCTATAAATCTTCTTTCACAATGTGGCTGCACTGGAGTCTCTGTGAATCTGCTGTGATTCTGGGGGTTGCCAATTCATGAATCGTTCATTGCTCAATTAAGCTCCTTTAAATTTAATTTGGCTGAAGTTTTTCTTTCATCAAGAACTTCAGGAAAAAATAGAGAGCTTAATTTCCTTGTTAGGATAATAAAGGGAGAGGTCATCAAGAATATATGACTTGAACTGAGAGGATTTTTTAAATAACTTAATTGCTAGATTCTTTTTTAATATGATATGTATTTGTTCCTTTAAAAAATAAACAATTTTAAAAAATAAAAATTAAAGTTAAAATAGGATGGGTGTCATGGCTCACACTTGTAATCCCAGCACTTTGGGAGGCTGAGAAGGGAGAATCATTGAGGCCAGGAGTACAAGACCAGCCAGGGCAACATAGAGATACCGTGCTTCTACAAAAGTAAAATAAAATAAAACAATTAGCTGGGCATGGTTGTATGCAACAGTAATCCCAGTTTGAGACTGCACATAAAAATCACTTTTTAGGTTTACCAGTCTCAGATTAGGAAAGCTAAACTACTATAAACCTCTCACTATGTAGGAGGAACTGGGGAAGTTAGGTATGAAAGGGGAATTGAAGGGCCATAGAAAATTCATTCCCTCATATGAACAAGTTGGAGATGACAGAGAAATCTGGAAGACAGGCAGTTCCAGCCACCAGGTCAGCATCATCACAGGGAGCTGATGGAATGGCTCTTTGTGGCTGACGTTCAGGGTGAAAAATCAGGGTGGGCCTGGAGACACCTACTTAGGAATCTCAGCCCTCAGACAGAGAGCTCGATATTCAGCAAATGGAGCAAACATACAGGGGCCAGGCAGAGGATCTTTGTCCCTTTCTTACTATCTCTAATGAATTATGTTTCTCTAAGCGTGATGACTGATACCCTATTTACACCTTCCAAATCTCATAAACAACTCTTCGGCCACTTTAACTCAGAAAGATAACGTACGGAGAGCTTTTCAGAAACACAGGGAAAGGTGATTATTTATTTTAACTGTGAAAGGTAAACCAAGAAACTTATGGGATTTATAATGGAAATTAATGATATTTGGGTAGGCAAAGATTTCTCAGCTACAAAGAATGCTAACCATAGAGAAAAATACTGGTTGACTGGACTATGTTAACATTAAAAAATTTTATTTACCAAAAAACAACCTTAAGAGGGTGAAAGAAAACTTTGTGAAATATATTTATAATATTTATAACACATGAAAACTCATATTCAGAATATTTAGGGAATCTTTAAAATATAATAAAGAGTCCAACCAAAATTTAAACAAAAACATACCCTCATGTCACACAAAGAAGTAACATCAAATTGCCAGTAAGTATACGAGAAGATGCTTAATCGTATTAGTCAACAAGAAAATGTAAATTAAAACTACAATAAAATACCACTACATATCCATCAAATTTTCTAAAATTAAAAATAGTCTGGCAATATCATGTGATTGTGAGGATGGAGAACCTTTGAAATTGTAATATACTACTGTTGAGAGTGTATATTTGTACCACTTTGAAATGTTGGTGTTGTCTACCATTTTGCACGTCCACATACATATAATTCATCCAGAAATTTCAGTCCTACATATATACTCCCCACAATGAGTGTATATATATTACAAAAGTGTGTAAAAGGATGTTTCTAACACTATTAATGATAATAGTCTCAACTCACATATCGATCAATAGTGAGTGGAATGAATAGATTGTGGAATATATACATGATGGAATATTCTACAGCCATGGAGATGAACAAACTATTAATACATGCAACAGTATAGAATGAATAAAATAAATCTTCTAGAAGAAATACATTCTATGCAATTTACCACATAGAAAATTTAAAAATCCAAAACTACTCTATGATGTTAGAAGTCAAGGTGGTGGTTTTCTTTTGACAGAAAGGAGTAGTATAGGTGGGGATTGAAGACAGCCTCTGGGGTGCTAATTTCCTACTTCATTTGTGGTGTTATATGGATTTGTTGACTTAATGTACTTTTATTTTTTATGCACGTATTACACACTTTAGTGAAATGTTTGATACAAATATTATATCCAAGACTTAGTAGTCCTAAAATCGGCCAGGCATGGTGGCTCACGCCTGTAATCCCAGCACTTTGGGAGGCCGAGGCGGGCGGATCACGAGGTCAGGAGATCGAGACCAGCCTGGCTAACATGGTGAAACCCCGTCTCTACTAAAAATACAAAAAAAAAAAAAAAAAAAAATTAGCCTGGCGTGGTGGCGGTCGCCTGTAGTCCCAGCTCCTCCGGAGGCTGAGGCAGGAGAATGGCGTGAACCCAGGAGGCGGAGCTTGCAGTGAGCCAAGATCGCGCCACTGCACTCTAGCCTGGGCGACAGAGAGAGACTCTGTCTCAAACAAAACAAAACAACACAAAACAAAACAAAACAAAAAAACCACGACCACAACAAAAAAACTAGTCCTAGAATCACACTCTTTGGACTTAAATGTCATTTCTCCAAAAATTGCAGGTGAGAAGAAATCAGCTGAAAAAGAGAATTCATTCAAAGCCAAAAAAAGCACAAATCCTCACCAGTAGAAAAAAGGCTTGGAAACGCCAAGGAAGTTCACAGAAGGCAGGATGATTAAATATAATTAAATGCTCTTTTCCAGAATAACCACCCTTCACTCAAATGTCACCTGCTAACAAAGAAATTGCTTGATTCTCTATCAAAAGTAGCACCTCTTTTCTTCCTTTCTTCTTGCTTTGCTCCACTGTTTTCTTCCTAGTACTCACAGACTAATAGCGTTATAATAAGATAGTCTTCACTTCGTGTGGCTCGGATATGCATGGAATTTTCTTACTACAGTTTAGTTAGATAGCACGAGTCTCCCAACTACATTGATCAAATTTCAGTTTTCATGGGATAGTCACTGAGAATAATTACGTAAATAAAAACTTCACCACTACCTCTTCATTGCATAAATCACAAAATCAGTGACATCGAAATAGAATAAAACAGACTTATAGAAGAAATAGCTGACAATGGAAATATCGACACTGAGTTGTTTCAGGGACCCTAAACACACAGCGAGAGGAATTTAGTGAAGGCAAATTTATTGGCATAAGTGAGAAAAGTGGTTATGACAAAAAGAATAAAGATGTCCCAGAGGAAGTGGTGCCAGCAAAAGAAAAAAAAAAGTTAAAACTTTGCATTAAAGGAATTCTAGAGATACTTCGTATCATGGAAAACAAAGGATAGTTTGATGGAAAATGATGCAAACTTAGAAAGAAACATGATAATTTTTCAAGGCATAGAAACATGTTCACTCCATTTTGTAAATTATACAACTTGAAGAAAAGAACACTGTTCAAACTACTTCTGGTAAGTTTTTTAGAAAGCAAAACAGTAATTCTCAATGTTTTTAATATTTTATAGTATACTAGGTGTTGTATTTTATGCTTTTTATTTTCCTACACATTTAGGGTGGGCAGTAAGACAGTTTTTAATGTTTAGACAAAATTTTTAAAGGTAATTGAATAATAATTTTTATATTAATTATTGAGGCTTTTTTCTTGTAAGGAGGAAGGGGAGTTGGCACTATCAGGAAAAGCAATTCTGCCTATAGTATACCTGTGTTTTTATTATTCTTTTGTTGTGCCTTTTGTCTCTCTATAATGTAAGTAAGGTACGTAAAGAAAACTATGATCATCTATTTGATGTACTGATGAATTCCAAGGCCCTGCAGTTAATATTTATTTTGTGGGAAAATAAGTGAATGAAAGAGGAACAGTAGGAAGAAAAAAAGTAGATGTATGATAATACAGAATTATCTAGATAATATAGTGCTTTGTCAAGTTTGAACTTTATTTGAATGGGAAGTCAATGAAGGGATTTAAGCAGGATATTAACATAATCTGATTTATATTTAAAGAGATACTTTTGGCTTGTCTTCAAATAATTAAGATGATGTGAACAAAAGTGGAAAAAATTGGAATAGTGAAGAGGTTACTGTGGTGGTCCATGGGAGATGACAGTGACTTGATTTAGCTTGATATTAGTGCAGAAACAAAAAGAAAATGGTGTGAGATTTTTTGTGTGTCTGGCAAAATTTAAGACTTATTTATAAGTTGTAAATGAAAAGTAAAAAAAGAAAGAGGGATTAAGAATAACATCTAGATTTCTGCCTGACAAAGCTGAATTAATGTTGATTGTATTTACCAAGATAGAAGAATCTGAGGGAATAACATGATTGAGGGCTAATGGAGTGGATAAAAATGTCAATTTTATCTATGTGAAGCCAGAAATATGTGGACGACCTTCAAATGGAGATATCAACTAAACAACTAGATATGTTAGCTCAGAGCTGAAATGCGCATTTGTGGCATAAACTTGAGTATATTTTGCATGACATTGAAAGTTATAGGAATGGACATTATCTTGTAAGAAGAGGATAAAGCACAGGCCAGCCTGGGCTATTCAATAATTGCACTGTGGGTAAAGGAGTAATAAAAAAGTAAAATGATCCCTAAATTAGAAAGCAGAGTTACAAAAATTAATAAAGATGTGTTTTTCAAGGAGAAGAAGGCCAATTCAGTCAAATATTGTTAAAACAAACTCAATAATATAAACACAGAATAGCCCACTGGATTCTTAGATGACAATTTTAGTTGACAATTGCAAAATACAAACGAAACAGTTTTAGAAGAATGGTATGGATTAAGCCAAGATGTAATTTAAATTAAATGTAATTAATGATTGAATCAGTTTTATTCTCATATTTTAATATTTGTTTTCTATTTGTACCGTGTGTACCTTATTCCTTTATTGTTTCATTCCTGACTTGTTTTGCATTACTTATTTTATTTGGGAATGCTATTAGATTTGCAAGAAAATTGTGAAGATATTGCAAAGGGTTTGCATACATCTGACATCTGCTTTCCTTACATCTGTTGCAAGGCCTAACATCTTGCATTGGTATGGTATATTTGTCTCAATTAAGGAACAAATATTGATACATTATTATTAACTAAAATCTGTACTTTATTCAGATTCTCTTGGGTTTTATCTAATTTTTCTTTTTCTTACAGGATTCCATCCAATATACCACATTACATTTAGTCATCATGTCCTTAGGAGTTCCTTAGCTGTAACAGTTTCCTGTATTTCCTTGTTTACATGAACCTGACGGTTTTGAAGTGTGCCAAGTCAGGTATTTTGTACAATTTATCTAAATTTGGATTTGTCTGATGTTTTCCTCATGATTTAGATTATTAGATAGATATGTATTACCAACATGATTTATTGCTATTGATATTGATCTTGATAATGTAGATTAGGTAATAGTATTTTCCACTGTAAGTTGATTCATTTTGAGGCAATTTTGAGAAATCTATGATGTCTGGTTTGAGAGTGTTTTTTTTTTCCTTGTTAAGCAAGCAGACGTCCAATCATTCCATCTTCGTTTGTTAAAAAGTTTCGCACATGTACCATAAAACCTAAAGTATAATAATAATAATAATAATAATAATAAAAGAAAAAAAATCAAGAAAAAAAGCATTATATAAGTTATGAGGTCATTGTATCGTGATAAAAGTTTTAAATCACTGGTAGGAGGATTGTGATGTGCTACCCATACCCCTCTTCAGGATTAAAGGACTTATCATTTCATTTGCTCAGAGTTTCACCAGCAGATAGCCCTCAACTGTCAGTTGCTTAAGAAGACGGGGGCCTCCTCAACCAACTTCACACCCACTTTCCAGGGCAGCTCAAACCAAATGACTGATAGACCAACATGGGGCACTCTGAATGGTCAATCGATCTTTAGAACTCCCCACATGGTCAGTTGAGGCTTTCCATTGAGAATGCATCACATCTTGACTTCCCTCTCTGGCCAATCCTGCCCCCTCACCTCCCTTTCCCTTTTGAGACAGAGTCTCGCTCTGTCATCCAGGCTGGAGTGCAGTGGCGCAATCTTGGCTCACTGCAACCTCCGCCTCTCAGGTTCAAGCAATTCTCCTGCTGCAGCCTCCCGAGTAGCTGGGACTACAGGTGCGGGACACCATGCCGAGCTAATTTTTGTATTTTTAGTAGAGAGGGGGTTTCGCCATGCTGGCCAGGCTGGTCTTGAGCTCCTGACCTTGTGATCCACCTGCCTCGGCCTCCCAAAGTGCTGGGATTACAGGCATGAGCTACTGCGCCTGGCCTTGCCTTTCTCAATAAACCTCCTGCATGCTAAAAAAAAAAAAAAAAAAAAAAAAGCTTCTCATTTTTTCCATTGAATTGCCTTGGTTCTTGTTCTAAGATCAGTTGACTATATTTGTGTGGATCTATTTCTGGGCTGTCTATTCTGGTTCATTTATGTGTTCATTATTTGTGTATGTATTATTTCTGCAACACTATGCTGTCTTAATTACAATAGTTTTACAGCAAATCTTAAAATAAGATCATGTGAATCCTTTTGCTTGGTTCTTCTTCAATATTATATCAAATATTTTTGAGTTCTTGTTGCTCCATTAAATTTTAGTTTCAGTTTATTGATAACCACAACATAAATTGGACTTGAATGGGGAGTACATTCAACAAACACCTCAAGTTGTAAAAAAGTGAAGTTTAAATAATGCTGAGCCTTCTAACATATGAGTATGGAGCATCTCTCTTATTATTTAGGTATTTGATTTCTTCCAACAGTTTTCCACAGATATGTCATTTACATTGTACTTCATTATTTTTTATTCTAGCATATGTGATTTGTTATTACTATTTTGAATTCTAATTGTTCATTGAATTGTTTATGATCTTAAGGAAAAATCTATCTGCCCTCTGAAAATATTTATGGAATCATACATTTCCTTATGGACACACTACATTTGGCAAGCATGTACTGTCAAAAGCCCAGACTTCTGCAATATGTCCATGTAACAAATCGGCACTTGTACCCCCTAAATCTATTTTAAAAATCCATATTTATTAACGTGGAAAGTAAGGTCATGGTAATTGTTCAATAAAAATAGTAATAAACAGCTTTAATAAACTTCCAATTTCTAAAAACATACAAATTTAAGAGTATGAACAAATAAACTCCAAATCATTAATAAATGAACTTTTGGAGAGTGGGATATGAGCTGCATTTTTCTTTGAGTTTCATTATGATTGATAATTATTCCATATCAAATAGCATTATTATATAATAAAAATTAAGCAAGAAGATATTTTTCATAAACTAGAATTGAGACTTATTTGTGTCACAAGCCTGAGAAATTTTAACCCCAGTCATCCTAAATCAACTTACTACAGACAGCCAACACCAGACCATACAATATAGGCAAGAGGAAGTCCTGACATTATCATAACAGCTCCAGACTTAAGAGCAAAGAAGTTAGTTTGATTCCTTGTACCACCTATTTGAAGTTCTATGATGTTGTCCAAGTTACTAAACCTCAATAAATCCTAGTGGATTGGGATCAGGAGGCAACTAGAATTCTTAGAAGATTAAGTCTTCTTTCAAATATACATTCAGTTTATGCAATGAAATAATTTAGGTATTAAGAAAACATCAATAACAACTAAGGTACTAAATATTCACAATGTGAAATGCCCAGGCAAAGGCGTGCCAACTTTGTGTGGTACTGCTGCCAAATACCAGCTTAGCATATTGCCTAAAATGAGGCACTTTTTCTCTACCTTGTTTGTATTTGCAAATAGAAAATATATTACTGTCAGTCAGATAGACCTCAAACACATGAATACACATATTAATGTACACATCTTTTAAAACCCAGTATTTGTCCCTTATTATGTAAATATTTGTGTGAATTTCAGGTATTTTTTGTCAGGTTTATAAGATTTACATACACAAAAATGCATTCTTTTAGGGTTAGTTCCATGAATTGTGACAAATGTATATAGCAATGAAAACACCATCACAATCAAGAAATTGAGTATTTTTATTAGTACCTCAAAAACTTCCCTTTGTTCCTTTATAGACAACCATTACATCATCTCCCATTCCCTGAGTATAGCTAAACTGATTTTGATCCTAATAGTTATGCCTATTCGGGAATTCCATATACATTGAATCACAGAATTTGTCATTTTTTATATTTTGTTTCTGGCTTCTTTCACTTAGTATTCAGGTCTTGAAAATTAATGTTGTACATGTGTCAGTAATAAACCTCTTTTCATTGCCAAGTAAGTATGGAGGCATTGAATTACTTCATTCAAACCATGATAGATACGAAGATAGTTTCCAGTTCGTGGTGTGTGTATATGTGTGTGTGTGTGTGTGTGTGTGTAGTAGGGGTTGGGGGGTGTTTGTGTGACACTAACTAAAGCTGCTGTCAATATTCATGTAGAGGTCTTTTTACGGACATATATTTTCATTCTTTTGCATAAATATATATAAGTGGGACTGAGATTTATGGTACATGTTTAACTTTATTAGAATCTATCCAAACACTTTCTAACGTGGTTGTATTATTTCCCGTTCCAAGAACCAGTGAATGAGAGCTTCAGTTTCTCTGTATCCTCATCTCCACTTAGTACTGTCAGTATTTTAGCTGTACTATGGTTTGGGTCTGATATCTCATCATAGTTATGATGCCTAATGATCTTATAATGGATAATTATTCCATATCAAATAGCATTATTATATAATAAAAATTAAGCAAGAAGATATTTTTCATAAACTAGAATCAAGAATTATTTATGTCGCAACCCTGAGAAATTGAGCATATTTTTTCTGTGCTTATACAAAATCTACATAATTCTTTGGTAGACTGTCTATTTATATATTTTTACCATTCAAAGGGGTTATCTTCTCATTAGTTCTGAAAGTTTTTCACACAATCTGGATACAAGAGCTGTGTCAAGTATGTGTTTTGTAAATATTTTTTCATAATAGCTCTTATTTTAGCAATGTTATTTAAAGAAGAGAAATTATTAAACATACAACATTTTTCTTCTTTTTCATACTTGTGTTGGCTATCCAGTTCCTTGGCATTTATATATTCTATTAGTTTTCCGGGACTGTCATACAAAATATCAAACTGAGTGGCTTAAAATAGCTTAAATTTGTTCTACAATTCTGGAAGCCAGAAATCTGAAATCAGTATCGTTGTCCAAAATCAAGTTGTGGGCGGGGTTATACTCCATCCGGGGCTGTAGGGGAGAATCAACTCTTCCCTTCCTCTAGCTGCTGGTGGATGCTGTCCTTCTTTGGTTGGCTGTATCACTCCCATGTTGAAGACCAACACCATCAAATCTCTCTGACATCATCTTTTTCTCTGTAGGTCAGTGTCAAATATCTGTCTGTTCCCATTTATCAGGACACCATGATTGCATTTAGGAACCACCTGGGTAATCCAGAATAATCTCTCCATCTCAAAATTCTTAATTTCATTTGTAAGATGACATTCCTCCATTTTTTTTTCTACATATGGTAATATTTCTACATTCCAGAAATTAGGCTGTGGATATTTGCTGAGGGACCATTTTTTAGCCTACCACATATACAAATTTTAGAATCAGCTTGTTTCTATCTAAAAAAAGTCTTGATTGTTTTGCATTATGTCTATAGATCAAGTAGGGGAGAATTGGCATAATTACTATATCTACCAATCATGAATATAAATATAATATGTCTAGCAATTTAAGTACCTTTGATTTTTTTCCATCAATGTTTTGTAGTTTATGGAATATAAATTTTATATGTATTTTATTAGAGTTTACTTAATGCATGAAATAAAAGTTGAATTCTCAATCAAATATAATACCTAATAATTGAAACTAAAGGATAGCTGTGCACTTATCTAAAATGTTGTCATATGTTGTAGTATAAAACCAGATGAATACTTCAGCATTATATAAGCAATAATATTAAGATACATTAGGCAATGCTATATTTTTGGTTGTCATAGCAGTATAATTTGGTTAATATTTATACAGAATCCAATAATTTTAATATATTTTGATGCTATGACTTCTGCATCATTAATACCTGTGAGTAAAATATGTATGTTTTCAAAGCAAATACCAATCTCTCTTTGGAATTAAATGCAGTACTAACACAGGGTCTCTGAGGCTGTTTTCATTTTTTCTTCTACTTTCTACATCAAGAGAATAACACCTTTTTTCTTTTTTTTGTTTCTGTTTGCCTGCTTTTTTCCCTTTTTCTTCCTTTCTCATTTACTGTCCTTTCTGAAGAGAGAGGGTGAAAATGAAGGTGGTCAGAACTCTTCTCATACTTAGATTCTGAGGAAAATGCATAGCACAGATAACCAGCAAAGAGACTACATATAGGTACTACATGCACTAAAAGATGTCATTTCATCTAGGATATGAGTCTCCAATTTAGGTTCTATGGATTTGTTAAAGGTAGCAAGAAAATGGCCATGCAGTTCCTGAAGGCTTACCTTGAACCTGGCCTGTCAGTGAAAATTATATAAGTATAGGAGTTTTTTAACTACTACTAGCAAAACTTGTATTTATAAAAAATTTGTATCTCAAACATTTGTAACAATAATTTACAAATAACTGAAATAGGAAGGTTTTTCTGTGGTAAGACAACCAGATGTAATTAATATATGCAACTTCTTTGCTGTTTCCGGAATGGAAAAAAATTACCGTTAACACTAGAAATATACTAAATAGAATTTTAGGTTTGCTTAAATATGTAAATTTAAAGGAGGAAAGCAAACAATAAAAGTTGGCAGCTCACTATAGCAGCCATCTCCTATCTAATTTTGAGACCATCATTTCCTCTACTACATTTCTCACCATAAGCTTACAAAGCAGCAGTGGATGGATCTGAAGATTCATTAGATTAATTAACTTGATTAAAGTCACCAAGCCATCAAAAGTTCAAGTGAGAAGTCAAGTTCACCTCTAACACATTTTAAAGGCCAGACTAATTCTATAACAGCATGCCATTAGCTCCCCACAGATGTTTACTATACAGAGAGCCTTACAAGTATGGTATATATAAAGGAAAGCAGAGTTGGAGGAAATAAGAATGAAGAAATTTGCTGGTAATAAGAAGTTGGAAATTCTTCCCAAAGTCTTGATTTAGCTTTCTTCAACGTCTGCCAACCAAGATGGGAAATCAGATAAAAATGACTAAAACTAACTTCGACTCAGAGCAGCTTTTTATTCAGGCAAAGGAGTGACAGGTATATTTATTGCCTAACCAAAGAAGAATAGACTCATAATTGACCTTTGTTTAGAAAATAACTTCTCTTCCTTTCCATAAAATGACTTCTTTTTGGATAACCGTATACAAATACTGCCTTACATTATGTTCCTTATCAAAACTTAAAGCAATTTATGCCTCTACAATACATTCATAATTTACAACACATTGGTACACTTTTGTATTGATATTTTACTGTAAACGGCCTGTTTCCAACTTAGGGTCTATTATTATGTCTGAAAACAAGTGAAATGAGAGCATTCAAAGTTTGGATTAGTAAGCTCTGGGACTCTTAGGAGCTATAAAATGCCTTCTTAAAAAGACAAATCCCATATAGCACTGAATTACTCCAGTGACCTTGAGAACTTACATGTTCTGTATTTCACATAATCTTATTCACAGCTCTTGTTTATATATAAAGTTGAGAGACTTATATAGCTAATATATCTGCCTTATTTAAAATATATAATAATTTTCTTTATGTTCTATTAAAGTTAAGTTTCATCATATTAAATACACTGAAATAAAAGCTTTTGCTACTATAATTTCTAATATTTTTGTAAGTATTCTGATAGGTGAATAGCAACATCTTTCTCCCTTATGCACAATTACCACCTGAACTTTCTTACTTTAAAAGATATTTTCTAATTTATAATATCTAATTGTATGTTTAGATAAAAATTAAAAGAATATTTACTAATCAAAAAACTTTCCTCAAAAGTATATTTATAAATAGAATGTATTTTGAATAACCTCTTATGGATTTAGTATTTCAGAGTTTATCTCCACAATACTATGTAATGGAATTAATAAGAATATAAATTAAATAATATCTAGATATACAGATCTAATAATATAATCTAGTAATGCCACCTAATGCATTTACTCACTGGCCTTTGTAAGTTTACTTTAATGTGTCTGAAGTTCTAATACATGTATTTTTCAAAAATAAATAAATGTGTCCCTTAAAGTAATTTATTTTTTGCAATACTAGACGATCAGAATGCATCAATGCTTTTATCTTTCATTTTATTAGACATATCCATACCTGTGTTTCTTAGGCTCTTTTACTCTCAGTTTTGGAGACGTTCTCATTAAATCAGCCTCTCATATTAAATCCATACTGTTGATAAAACTAAAAATAAACATAAGTTCTTTAGTCTTTCTCATGAAACTAGGAGAATTTTCCTAAAGTGTTCATAGATAAAACCACTGACCATTTTGAAAATGAGACCAATATTGAAATAAGAGATTCATTCTACTATAATGACATTAAACTTAATCTCCCATTTGAATTCACCCAGACCAAAGGTTTTTGTAATGAAAGACATTACAAAGTCAATGGTCAGCTGTCATTTTGGGGGGCACATTTTCTAATAGAAGGTTAACAGATAAGTAGAAAAATCAATATTTAATTTTTCTGACAGTCCAAGACAATTTAAATATTTTTTTTCTGAATGTACGATATGGAAATGCACTCACATAAAACATAGTTTGAAGATTGGGAAGCTGGAATGAAGAGTCACGAATGCACTACTGAAGGATGGCATTCTGAGAGGCATGGTACCGAGCAAAGTTTAGGAAAGAAAAAATTACTGAGATTATCTTTACAAGTGGAAGTTATACAATTGAACAAGGGGAAGTTACAGCAATGTCATGGGAATGCTTTAATGTAGAGTCTCACCCCAAATATTGAGGAGCATCTGGTGGACCATAAGCCTTTTTCTGGCTTATGAATTTAGTGATAGAAAAGGTAAGAAGAGCTTGGAAACTCACATTTCAGTTCCCAGGTCAATAAGATAAAGACTCAGACAAAATTCTAACTTCAGGAAGAGAAAAGGTGCCACAGGGAAGCATCTTGGGATGTCAGAGTAGTCGCCATGAGGGCATAAGTAGATGGCATTAGCTCATTTCTTCTTTAGGAAAACTTCCCTAGAGATTTTTGTTCATAGCCAAATTTCAAATGCTTTGTTTGATATCTTTACAGTGTATCCAGTTTCCTGAATTTAAGAGCAGAGAGTCTATCCAGAGCTTGAAGAAGAGGGAGACGATGGGAAAGGTGCTATCGAAGAGAGGAACAGAAACCAAGTAGGTGAGAGAATGTTCCATGGAGTTCAGGCTAGAAATGGGAAGAGATGTCAGCCAACAAGAACATGGTATACTTTTATTGTCAAAAACACATGGGAGCTTGTCATCTAAATTCATCTGTTCTAATCTTCAGAAGATAAGCACATCTTTCAGCCTAATTGTGTTCACCTGTCACCACATAGGTGGAGCGCTCCCTGGGATTGCATGAATGGGATGGAGACTGGAGAAAAGTCATTACACTCAGGTCAAACAGCTGAAAAAAAGTTTTTTGCAAGGGTTAACATTAACAGTGTAGTTAGAATAATTCAGAATGCTAATAGAAATTAGAACAATGACGATAATATTTTCCTAATTAATTAACTCCTGCCAATCAGGCTTCTTCACAAATACCTTTAATTATGTAGCAGTGATATCTATCCAACCAAATCATTTCCAGCTTTTAATTGCTCTGAATGTTGGAGAACTCTTAAACATACTGAGACAGAAGTTTCTTGCTGGGTCTTTTTATCGGCTATAATTATTATTATAATGTTTTACAAACACAAAAATTGGGCTACTGTGTTATTGTACGTATTTGGGAGAATAGACTAGTTGTAGAAGAGGAATTACTGATAACGGATTTGTAAAATGCTCTTTTCTGAGAAGACAGGAGGAGAAGGAAATGCTCTCCCCTGGTCCTGATTCCTGATAAGTGGCTATTTTCCCCACCGCCGCCCCCCCAAAATGAAGACCTCTAGTTTCCATACCTGACTTCATCACATAGAATCAAGATCAGGTAGTCCAGACTGTAGTCTGAATCCCACCAGCCCTTTGCTCACTGAGATTTCTTTCTTTTTGTTTTTTTTTTGAGACAGAGTCTCGCTCTGTTGCCCAGGCTGGAGTACAGTGGCGCAATCTGGGCTCACTGCAAGCTCCGCCTCCCAGGTTCACGGCATTCTCCTGCCTCAGCCTCCCGAGTAGCTGAGACTACAGGCACCCGCCACCACATCCGGCTAGTTTTTTTTTTTTTTTTTTTCATTTTTAGTAGAGACAGGGTGTCACCGTGTTAGCCAGGATGGTCTCGATCTCCTGACCTCGTGATCCGCCCATCTCGGCCTCCCAAAGTGTTGGGATTACAGGCGTGAGCCACCACACCCGGCCTGCTCACTGAGATTTCTAAGCATAGCATGTAAAAATGCAAATGTGAGTTTTGACTGAAAACATAGGTAGCCCATCTATATTTCCAAACAGCCCAATAGGCTAGAAATACGTATTCATGTATTGCTTCTGCACATAATGATAGGATTAGAAGGCAAAGCCAGTTGCTCCAGTATAGATCACTGGGGATCACTGGTATCACTGGGGTCCAGTGTGGTGGAGTGTTGGCTTTCCTGTTGGCTAAACTTCCAGAGGGAGCAACAGATGAAGGATCTGCTGACCATTACGCTTTTGTGACATGTCAAGATCTCCTTTATAAAAATGTATTTTCCACCTCAGGTTGTTCTCTGTTTCTTCTCTCTCTTCTTCATCAGGTTTTTATGTGCTATCGTCTTCAGCTTGCACTTCCTTTTCATCTAGTTTGCATATTGTGCTCTCTGTCCCAAGTAGGATAATCTTGACAGGAACTGTCAGTCACTGCTCAAGAGCCCTGCAGCTCCAAGGAGGTTCAGATGGGTTTGGAGTTCATGGCTGTGTTCACTGTTCTTTTGTAACTGTACATGAAATTTTAAGACACACAAATATATATTTGCACGTGTACCTTTTGAAGCGAAGATACTTGACTGCTTACATCTATTTATATAACATGTATTCTATGTGTTTATAAATAGTGCTTTTTTTCCTTGTTCTGCTGTGAATAATTGTTTCCTTGTCAGTTTCCAACATAGCTGCCTTTTGTGCTAATGACTCAAACAGGCAAAATAAATATCCATATTTGTTTTATTTTTTGAGAGATGTATTTTCTAAATGTTTCTCACTGTTATGCAGTTAAAAGGCTTGTAGAATTACTTTATGGAAAGTATCTTTTAAGATTTTGCTTAAATTTTCTAGGACTGAAAATTCATATCAACATGTCAGACCCATTCTTCATGCTCCACTTTGCTTTATTTGGTTTAGAATTTCCAGGTCACTACAAAGCCAGTGGGAACTAGTTCTACAAATTTTACTTGTAAGGCTACTGAGTTGAATTTTAACTATTTTTAAAAAGGGTAGAGGCATCAAATACATGTTACAAATGAACTAACTTTATGGCCAACTATTCATAAGAGATTAATTTTAATTTGCAGCTAATATGCTGCCAACCTAGAGCTTTCACACGAGAAACGGTGCAGTACCTGATTTCAGATGCACCCGATTTCACATGTCATGCTCTTCTTCAAGTGTCTGAGTGGTCATGTTTCTCCTTCCATCTGTGCATCCACCTACCAAGAAGCCAGAAAAAAAGGGATTGTCTTCTGGGTACCTCATTTTATAAACTCCCCATCCTTTTGGATTACCTTTGCATATTTAAAAACATAAATATGTGCAAGACATTCAAAAACCTTTCCAAGGAAAAGATGCAACAGCAAAATGTGGCCAAAAAGCAACAGAATTTTCTGCACTGTTTATATTTGGAAATGCGTGGTCTGGATGTCAGGTTGTAGGCACCACTGTCACTCTGCATGACTCCTTGGTCCTAGTGCTCTTAGGAGCAATGTATGGTGATAAAATTCCCTGGCAATATAACTAATTTTAAAAATCAGTTTGAAGTGTGCATTTTTGGAACAGTGAAAATCATCAATAATAACCAGAATCAACAGACATCTCTTTCATATGTCATTTAAATGCCAGTATAACATGAAAATCACTACTATTAATATAGTTATAATTAAAATGGCTATCCTGTGCTATGTGCTGTGCTAAATTTATATATAAATATAAATACAAATTTATTCATGCATATGAATTTAGTGTACATTGTAAATTTTTGAGGTTACACACACGTATACATATATACATTTAAATGTGTATACGTGTATGCGCGCATATACGTATGTGTATACGTGTATGCGCGCATATACGTATGTGTATACGTGTATGCGCGCATATACGTATGTGTATACGTGTATGCGCGCATATATGTATGTGTATACGTGTATATACACACACACACACACACATATATATATATGCCCTTTCCACTTTATTGAAGATAAAAACTGAATGAAAACAACATGACATTGGGCTCTTTAGAGATTTTATTATCTCCATTAATGAATGTGGAAACGGAGGCATGAAAGGATACATGCTCCTCTAGGCGGCTGCAGAGCCAGTACCCAGCTCCTGGAGGTCCACAGGCACAGCTGGTACTCTTCTCACACCCCACAGACTTCATGAAAATTGTCCCCTCATACTTCCTAATGTGATCACTTGGATCAGCCCTCTTAGAAAACATTAAAGTAAAGGCATAAGACCACCTGGCTCACAAACTAGAATGGCTGATCTAAAGAGACCACTCTAAGGACAAAACGGGTTTGGCATTGACTAAGTGCTGCAGAAGTGACTGCCTTAGGCAGAGAGCCATGGCAGCAGGAGCTCACAAAGTGGACTGCATACACAGGCCAGCTCCTAACTCCTGAGGGTTTTAAATTCCTGAAAAGCCAAGTAATTATTTCAGGTGAACTACAGAAATAATTACGGAGCAAAAAGTGCAGGTATAAAGAAGATTAATATCACCCTAGAAAGAAATATATTCATTTGAAAAAGCATCTTGACGAAGATCTCAGATATACAACAGAAAAAGCTTATTCATGGAGTTACTTTAAGTTAAGTTGCACAAAGAATAAGACTTGTGACATCAGAAAGATGAAACTCTTTCAGTTAGAAACCATGAAAAGTAAGTGGCCTGAAGACTTTGTGGATAAGAATATGCATTCAATAATGGAGTCATATCAAAAATAAGTTAAAATAATTGCCCAGACCAATATCATAGAGATTTTTTCCTATGTTTTGTTCTAGAAGTTTCATAAAATTTGGTCTTATATTTAAATTTTTAATCCATTTTTAGTTAAGGTGTGAGATAAGGGGTTAATTTCATTCTTTTGAATGTGTATATCCAGTTTTACTAACATAATTTATTAAATAGAGTATCTTTTTCTAAAATAGAATATCTTTTTCTAATAGTGTGTTCTTGGTTCTTTTGTTGAAAATCAACTGGCTGCCAATTTGTGGATTTATTTTTGAACTCTCCATCCTGTTTCATCAGTTTGTGTGTCTATTTTAATGCCATTACCATGTTGTTTTGCTTCGCTTACTATAGTTTTGCAGTATATTTTCAAGTGAGGTTGTGTAATGCCTCCACCTTTATTTTTTATGTTCAAGATTGCTTTGGCTAATTGGTATAATTTTGTGATTCCAAATGAATTTTAGAATTGTTTATTCTTTCTATTAAAAATGCTATTTAAATGTTGATAGAATATTATCAAATCCGTACATCACTTGCATAGTATAGAAATTTTAATTACATTAATTCTTCCAAACCATGAACATGAGATATATTCCCATTTATTTCATCTTCCTCAATTTACATTTTCTTTTCTCCCTTTCTCTCTTTCTCTCTTTCTTTCTTTTTTTTCGACAGAGTCTTGCTCTGTAGCCCAGGCTGTATTGCAATGGCATGATCTCGGCTCACTGCAATCTCCACCTCCAGTGTTCAAGCCATTCTCATGCTTCAGCATCCCAAGTAGCTGGGACTACAGGAGTGCACCACCATGCCCAGCTAACTTTTTGTATTTTTAGTAGAGATGGGGGTTTGCCATGTTGGCCAGGCTGGTCTTGACCTCCTGGCTTCAAGTCATCTGTCCGCCTCAGTCTCACAAAATGCTGGGATAACAGGTGTGAGCCACCACATCCAATCTGTCTTCCTCAATTTATTTCATTGATGTTTTATAGTTTTCAGTATACAGTGTTTCATTTCATGGTTGAATTTATTTTAAAGTATTTTTCATAGCTATTTTAAATGAAATAATTTTCTTTGTTTTTCAGATAGTTTGCTGTTAACACATAGAAATGCTGCTGACTTTTGTATCTTGAATTTGTATCCTACAACTTGACCATATTTGTGTATTGCTTTGTATAGTTTTTCGTGGAGTGGACTGTCTATATTTAAGATGATGTGGTCTTCAGACAGTTAAATTAAACTTTTTCCTTTCCAATTTGGATGCCTTTTATTTTCCTCTTGCCTAATTGCTCTAAGATTTCCAGAATATGTTTAATAGAAATAGCAAGAGGAGACATCCTTGTCTTGCTCCAGATCTTAGAAGGACAGCTTTCAACTTTTCCTTGGTGCATATTAGGTTAGTCATCAGTTTATCATATATAACCTATATAGATTCTTAAAGTTGCTTCCAAACTGACCTACCTGCTTCCAGTATTATCACTTCCTAGGTATTCTGCAAAGTGGTACCACGTTTGTCTTTCTTATAAAAAGTTTGATTTTGCACTCACTTCTGCAAATTAAATATATACACATATATGTATACACACACATATATACACACACACAGACACACAAACACACACATACATACCACCCCCCCCACACACACACTCTTTATCTTGTCTTAGGTGGCTTTTCATGATCTGATACCTACGTTTCTCTTCAACTTCTTTCTTGCCTTTTTTCTCCTTGCACTAATTCAATACCACTCTTTGAAGAGTATTTGCCTCAGATATATTTCCTTGTCCATCATCTCTCTACACCTAATCAAATAAACTCTCTCATTTTTCAAGGTCTTAAGATAGGTGACCTCTTTAAACTCTTCCTTTACTCCAGATTTTGCATCCTCATGTTAGCCCTTTAAACACATTCCATGAATAATTTTGTTACTGTATTTGCTAAATTATACTGAGTTGTATCTGCTTAGGTTTCTGTTTCTTTCAATAATATCTGAGTGCTAAAAAGGCAAAGATTACTTTATTCCTTGGTTTCTCAGATTAGCAAGGGATCTGACACACAGTAAACATTCAATACTTGCTAACTGAACAAATGGATACATGACAAAAATAAACAATAGCTGAAAACCACAACAATCCATTGAATGCTTACTCAGTGTGAATGGATGAGCTAGTCACTGCAGGTATAAATACCAATGAGGAAGGTAATTGAAGCATTTATGTAAAGGTTTAAATGCTTCAATAAATTTTTTTTATTTATTTAAAATATGTTCCCAACTGAACGTGAACTTGGGTTAATTTGTACTCTATTATTAACTACGCTTTTTTCTTAGAATTGTCATCTAGGGTTTTCTAGATGTCATTGTATAAGAATCAAAGAGACGAAAACAATTTTATTTTGCGAGAAAATCCCTGCAAGCATCAAGTCTCAAGCTCATTATTTATTTATTTGTGGAGGATGTAATCTTTTCTCTAAAGAACTGCCAACTCATTTAAGGACCTTAAATCCATTGCTTAAAATTAGCCTACAAACCAGGGATTGAGACCTGCAGGAATCAAATTTGGCTTAAGACAAACCTGGGTCTAGTCGCATTAAAACAACAAAGGAACAGGAAGAAACAGGTACACTGATCTTTCCATTCCAGGCAAGTGATCCTGACAACCCTCAAGCATTGTTGCTAGAGAGTTGTCTTAGTGACAGCTATGTATAATTGTAAGACCACTGTGGTTTGTAACAGAAATGGCATGTTTGTGAAAGATGAAATATTTTGGTAGTTGAGATTTCCAAGAATTAAAAAGTTTTCTGAAGTATATTGCAAAGTTGTTGATGTAGTGTGGACAGAATCATTGTTGTATTGAGAGCCATTGGCTTCAGAAACTGATGGTGTGATCTTGAGCAGTTATTTAAGCTTTCTGAACTTTAAAATCATAATCTGGAAGATCACCTCCTTCTCTTAAAGACTATACTTGAAATGATATTACTCTTGTATTAAAAAAAAAAAAACAAAAAAACCACACACACAAAAAACGAACTAGCCGGGCGTGGTCGCTTATGCCTATAATCCCAGCGCTTTGGGAGACCAAGGAGTGTGGATCGCTTGAGCCCAGGAGCTGAAGACCCGCCAGGGCAACATGGTGAAACCCTGGCTCTACAAAAAGTACAAAAATTATCTGGGCATGGTGGTATGTACCTGTCTCAGCTACACAGGTAGCTGAGGTCGGGGAATTGCTTAAGCCCCAGTGGTCAAGGCTGCAGTAAGCCATGATGGCACCACTGCACTGTAGCCCAGATGACAGAGTGGGACCCTGTCTCAAAACATAAAAATCAAAAGAAAAGCTTGAAAATAATAGGTATTTGGAAGTTAGAAATTAAGATGTTAAAATGTTCATTTGAATATTAAAGCTGTGTGTGTTCTTACTGTTATCATTAGAAATTAATTCTTAAACTCATCCAGTCCTATCCTATACCCAAAATAAGGTGATTAAATACCCTTCCCCAAAACAAAGCAATGAACATTTCTGTATCTTTTGAGAACAGTTAAATCATTTATAATGCAATATGTATTATAAAGATGATATCTAGTTTGTGTCAAAAAGGAAATATGTACCTCTAAAAATATAAAGTGACATGTGAAGAGAAAATTCCTCCTGAATATTGTAAGTTTCTTCTCCCTGCTAATTTTAGAGGTGTTACCACACTCAAAACCTGCCTTCATTCAAGATGCACTGATTGCCAGTGTTGGAATCAGATGGTGCAGATAGAAGTGTGATGAGTGTGTACCAATAACATATTTTAAAATAATTTTTACTAAAAATACTCTTTGTAAGACTTAATTAACAACCACAGTTCCCAGTTTATCCATGAGACATAAACAGAGAATATATTTTGAAATTTTTATCGCAAGTTTGTACGGAAATTGGATGTTCTAATGAAGATGGTTGTACAAGGCAATATTTTAGTTGGACAGCTTGGCTACAAGGGAAGTAAACCAGGAGAGGAGTGGGTGGCAGACATGATCTTTTATCACCTGTGACTTTGTGTAAAACACTTAACAACTCTATCAGTAAGTAGGCCGAGTCACCCTAGATTCAACATTCGTTCTGTCTTACGTGGTTGGCTCTGAGAATGCACTGTAATCAGTACTATAACTAGGTTGTTATACCTGGGCATTTGCAACCCAGGAACAATAGATAGGAAGAGAGCATTCAGCGAATTCTTTTTTTTTATGTTATTATTATTATACTTTAAGTTTTAGGGTACATGTGTACAACGTGCAGGTTTGTTACATATGTATACATGTGTCATGTTGGTGTGCTGCACCCAATAACTTGTCATTTAGCACTAGGTATATCTCCTAATGCTATCCTTACCCCTCCTCTCCCCACCCCACAACAGACCCCAGTGTGTGATGTTCCCCTTCCTGTGTCCATGTGTTCTCATTGTTCAATTCCCATCTATGAGTGAGAACATGTGGTGTTTGGTTTTTTGTCCTTGCGATAGTTTGCTGAGAATGATGGTTTCCAGCTTCATCCATGTCCCTACAAAGGACATGAACTCATCATTTTTTATGGCTGCATAGTATTCCATGGTGTATATGTGCCACATTTTCTTAATCCAGTCTGTCATTGTTGGACATTTGGCTTGGTTCCAAGTCTTTGCTATTGTGAATAGTGCCACAATAAACATACGTGTGCATGTGTCTTTATAGCAGCATGATTTATAGTCCTTTGGGTATATACCCAGTAATGGGATGGCTGGGTCAAATGGTATTTCTAGTTCTAGATCCCTGAGGAATCACCACACTGACTTCCACAATGGTTGAACTTGCTTACAGTCCCATCAACAGTGTAAAAGTGTTCCTATTTCTCCACATCCTCTCCAGCACCTGTTGTTTCCTGACTTTTTAATAATTGCCATTCTAACTGGTGTGAGATGGCATCTCATTGTGGTTTTGATTTGCATTTCTCTGATGGCCAGTGATGATGAGCATTTTTTCAAACCTGGAGGCATCACGCTACCTGACTTCAAACTATACTACAAGGCTACAGTAACCAAAACAGCGTGGTACTGGTACCAAAACAGAGATATAGACCAGTGGAACAGAACAGAGCCCTCAGAAATAATGCTGCGTATCTACAGCTATCTGATCTTTGACAAACCAGACAAAAACAAGAAATGGGTAAAGGATTCCCCATAAATAAATGGTGCTGGGAAAACTGGCTAGCCATATGTAGAAAGCTGAAACTTGATCCCTTCCTTACACCTTATAAGAAAATTACTTCAAGATGGATTAAAGACTTAAACATTAGACCTAAAACCATCAAAATCCTAGAAGAAAACCTAGGCAATACCATTCAGGACATAGGCATGGGCAAGGACTTCATGTCTAAAACACCAAAAGCAATGGCAACAAAAGCCAAAATTGACAAATGGGATCTAATTAAACTAAAGAGCTTCTGCACAGCAAAAGAAGCTACCATCAGAGTGAACAGGCAACCTACAGAATGGGAGAACATTTTTGCAATCTACTCATCTGACAAAGGGCTAATATCCAGAATCTACAATGAACTCCAACAAATTTACAAGAAAAAAAACAAACAACCCCATCAAAAAGTGGGCAAAGGATATGAACAGACACTTCTCAAAAGAAGACATCTATGCAGCCAAAAAACACATGAAAAAATGCGTTCAGCGAATTCTAAAGTGCTGCAGTACCAATAGCTTTTATAACTCTGTAGTAAACCCATGTTAGTTTCATGTCATTCCCCAACAGCAGGGCTCTCTGCTCTGCCTGTTGTCCCATTCTCAAGATGCCAAGCAGATTAACAGCCACAGAATCACAAACACCTGCTTGGCAGTGGGAAATGCTCCTGCAGACCAAGAAAATAGTCTTGTTCTCATGGGGAAAGCATGTTTGAGGTATTTCAAATCCTCCCTTCGGAAAAGTAAATTCTCCCTCACTTGCCCTACTAAAGTACTTATATATGTTCAACTGGCTTTATTTTCTAGTTCACATTCTGTGGTCTTCTCAGTGGTAGGAAGCACTTAACTTCAGGCCTGGCATAAAATAGTACACAATGAATAGAGAAAAAGGAGAAAAAGGAGAGTGAGAAGAAGAAAAGAAAGTAAGAGAAAAATGCAAAAATGAGAATATGGAGAGAGGAAAAAAGGAATTTAAGAAGAAAATACTTTAGCTTTGATGCCCAAATTGCCATTTGCTTTCCCCAAAATGCTGTCTTTCCGTTCTGCTTGTAATATTAGAAATATCCCAAAATAACATCTGTGTAAAAAGATCTTTTAAAAACCCTTTGTATATCAATTACCATATTTAATTTTAAGCAATATAGCAATGCTATGCTGTATGCTATGCTGTAGGTATTGTAGGGAAGGTAAGTATTATCTTCTTTATAAATAAAGATACAAAAGCTCATGGACTGTAAAATTGGGTTACATATGCTGTGCTACTTGTGTCTATTTAGCCTTCAAGGTTGTTTTTCATCTCATCTCCATCAGGATGTTCAAACCAAAGTCCCAGATCACAATACTTCATTGAATATCTGAACAAACAATTTTAAAAAGAAAATTTAGTTCTGTTCCAAACATTGTTTCTTAGCTTTAATTATGTTTTGTATATATACCTTTTCTCCATCTAGATGACAAATCCCTAGGTTATGCCACATTTCCAAACAGCTAACAAAATTTGATAAGAAAAAGGTACTGAATAAATAGTCATTCTTTGATTGTTAAAACAGAGAGCAAAACATGATAGAGAACTATGAGGGAAAGGTATACAATTTAAATCTATTCTGATTCAAATGCTTAACAGAGGCGTGGAAACCAGCATGCTTTAAAGTTCAGTGGGGGTTTGCTGCCTTACTTATCTCTACTTTGGGCATATATCAATATCCACACGCATATGCAAAGATTTAAAGTATGTTTAATCTCTGCCTTATGCTATAGGTTGAGTGTCTAATCTACAAATCTGAAATCCAAAATGCTCCACAATCTGAAAATTTTTGAGTGCTGACATGACAACACAAGTGGAGAATTCCACATCTGACCTCATGTGACAGGTCTTCGTCAAAATGCAGCCAAAACTTTTTTTCATGAACAAAATTATTAAACATATTATTTAGAATTACCTTCAGGCTATGTGTATAATGCGTATCTGAAACATAAATAAATTTTGTGTTTAAACTTGTGTCCCATCCGCAAGATATTTCATTACATATATCCAAACATTCCAAACATTCAAAGAAATATAAAATCCAAAACAGTTCTGCTCCTAAGCTTTTTCAGATAAGAGATACTCAACCTGTATTATAGTTGTGTCCAGTGATTCTCTCTTTAACTGTGTCTTCTATTTGGCTATCAGCATGTTCTTTCTATAATTATTTCTGCAATTCTCCCTTGCTTCGATATTCTCAATGTTACCGAGTGGGTAAAGGATATTTTAAATCCTTTGTTTATCATCCATAGAACTTGACATTCTCAAAATATTTAATCTATTTCTGTGCTTCTCTGCCTTCTTCCTGTGCCCAAGATATTTTTCATTATTTGGGAAACTTTTTCCATTCTTAAAGGTCAAACTCAAGTGTCCCTTTTTTTTCTAAAGATTTCTCTGGGCAAATTTTATCATTTTTCTCCTGTAATATAGAACTTGGTATAGGCTTTTATCATTCATCTTTTTTCTCTGGACAGATTAATACTGTGCTTGAAATATCATCCATGCTCAGTAGCTATATGTAAGTATATAAAAAGTGAATAAATTAACTAATTAATTAAGCAGTTTTCCCTTATTCATGTCTCATTTTTATATCCCATGGAATGATAATTTCTTCAGAATATACTGAGTCCCTTTTAAGTGATAACATTCTAAGTAACTACATTACCAGGATGATAAAAAGGTTAGCGTAGTATAGTGAATTGTTTCTTACCCATCCTGCAAATTGGGGTTAGCAAGGTCAAGTAATGTTGAAGAAGATTACATACTATATGTCCTAAGTCCCTTCAGACGTGTCCATTAGTACATAAATGGCTAGATAAGGCTCACAGTAGTGAACATGTTTAATTTCCTTTCACTTTTTTTTTTTTGATACAGGGTCTCCCTCTTTCACCCAGGATGGAGTACAGTGATGCAGTTACTGCTCACTGTAGATTCAACTTCCTGATCTCAAGCAATCCTTCCACCTTGGCCTCCCCAGTAGCCGAGACAACAGGCACACACCACAATGCCCAGCTAATTTGATGATTCTTTTCTAGATACAGGGTCTTGCTATATTGCCCAGGCTGGTCTCAAACTCCTGGACTTAAGCAACGCTCCCACCTCTGCTTTCTTTTTTTTCTTTCTTTCTTTTTTTTTTTTTGAGACAGAGTCTGGCTCTGTCACCCAGGCTGGAGTGCAGTGGCGCAATCTCTGCTCACTGCAAGCTCCACCTCCCGGGTTCACGCCATTCTCCTGCCTCAGCCTCCCAAGTAGCTGGGACTACAGGCGCCCACCACTACACCCAGCTAATTTTTTGTATTTTTAGGAGAGACGGGGTTTCACCATGTTAGCCAGGATGGTCTCGATCTCCTGACCTCGTGATCCACCCGCCTCGGCTTCCCAAAGTGCTGGGATTACAGGCGTGAGCCACTGCGCCCGGCTCTGCTTTCTAAAGTACTGGGATTACAGGCATGCACCACTGTGCCTGGCCTCATTAATTTCTACATCTGTTTAAGTATCTTATAATTGTTTCACATTACCCACATTAATGTGTAAAAGTCACACCAAAATTTTTTCTTTATTAATGTCGAGAAAAGACCAATTAAGTTGCCTTTAAGTTTTTAGTTAAGAAAGAAAATTAGAGTGATACATTCTAAGCCCTTATGTGAGCCAGCATTGGCTTAGGTACAGCTCATCTCATAAAGTAATTAACAACTCTATGAGGGACTCAAGACTGACCATTATAAAGAACAGGTGACCTAAAGAGAGGCCGAGAAACTCAAGAATTACTCAAAGTCACCAACTTTTAATTGGGGAGACTGGAATTAGTTGCTATTGTTTTAGATTCTGTCCAGTTGATTTAGAGGTTGTTTTTGTTTATTTTCATGTTGCATCTCATATTTTAACAGTTTCCAAAGTGTCTTTGCATTTTAAAGTAATTTATTTGCATTTGCTATGTTTTTTCTTTTTTTCAGCAACAATCCAAATTAAGAGCCATTCTGGCTTTTTTTATTTTCCAGAAGGGCAAAACTACATTAGGCACAAAAACATTTTTTTTTTAAACTGTGGATAATTCCTTACAGATAAATCTGTAAGTAATAATTCCTTACGGATGAAAAAGTGACAACTAAGCATGTTATAAAGCTTCAGGATAATATGCTTAAGATATTAAAAACAATGGGAACAGCATTTCAAACTTTGATGAGATTAAAACAAATTATAAATTCAGCATCTAAACAACATGCCTGTTGGGGATTACCTAGAGTGGCAATAATTTTTCTGTATAATAATAATTTTAATCAAACATACTGGGGAAGGCAAAGTTTTCAAGCTTAAACATTAATGGTGGAGATAATATGAAAGCTTTGATTATATTTGCATTTTTCTTTGAAAGTCTCTGTTCTAAAATCACATTTGAAAGTAGTATGTAAAAAGAAATCATAGGTTTAAAATAATATGAAATAATATGTAACAAGAATAAAATTCCAGTTAAAAGCCTTATTGGGTTTACTTTATTTTTGGAAAAATAAATTTTTTCTTAGTCTTCTTGTGGGCAAATATTCTCTGGCTGTGTCAGTCAAAGCCCAGCCTTCACCTGCGAACCTGCTGGACCATGCTGTACACACAGGTGAGATGCAGCAGCTCTAGAGAAGCCACTTGAAAGAAAGAAAGCAAGCCGGGGGTGGTGAAGGGCTTCATTCCTATTGATCTCTAGTCCCCTACCAGTGCAGTTGGCAAATAAATTTGGAAAAAAATAAGTTTTAGGGGTCAGCAGTCCCCTGAAGAGCAGAATGGAGCGGAATGGAGAAAGGAAAGGCAAAAAATAGATCTGTGAACAAACTCGTAAATGAGCAGCATACTTCCCTATCATTATAAAATTACTGTTCTGATCAATACGTGCTCACGATAGTAATAATCTGCATGTACCTAGAACTTTACAAAGCGTAATTACATTTTCATTAATTTGTCCTGATAAATATGTGAGGTCATTGTCATTAACAAGCAAACATGCTCAGAGAGGGGATTTGATTTATATAAGATCACGCAGAGGCAGAGAGTGTAGGATCTTAATCCAGACCAATCTCTCCTCTCTCTGCCTGTGCTTCTCTCACACACACACATCTCTATCTATTAGAGATCAATATCTCTATTCTCTCTCTCTGTCTCTCTCTCTCTCTGTCCCCCCTCACACACACATCTCTATCTCCACCTCTATCTCTCTTTATCTCTATCATCTCTCTCTCTCTAAGAGTAATATTTTATGCTATCTCATTTACTAATGGCTAAGAAGCATATGAAAAAATACTTAACATCAGTAATCATGAGAAAAAATGCAAATTAAAACCACAATGATATCATCTTATACCAGTCAGACTGGCCATTTTTCAAAAGTCAAAAAGTAATACATGTTGGTGAGGGTGCAGAGAAAAGAGAATGTTTATACATCGTAAACATTGGGAATGTAAATTAGTACAACCTCTGTGGAAAACAGTGTGAATATTTCTCAGAGAACTAAAAATTGAACCACCATTTGATTCAGCAATCCCATCACTGTGTATCTATCCAAAGGAAAAGAAATCAACATATCAAGAAGATAACTGCGGCTGGGTGCAGAGGCTTACGCCTGTAATCCCAGCACTTTGGGAGGCTGAGGCAGGTGGATCACGAGGTCAGGAGTATGAGACCAGCCTGACCAACATGGTGAAACCAAGTCTGTACTAAAAATAAAAAGATTAGCCGGGCATGGTGGTGCGCACCTGTAATCCTGGCTACTCAGAAGGCTGAGGTAGGAGAATCGCTTGAACCCGGGAGGTGAAGGTTGCAGTGAGCCGAGATGGCACCACTGCACTCCAGCCTGGGTGACAGAGTGAGACTCCGTCTGAAGAAAAAATAAAAATAAAAATAACTGCACTTGCATGTTTATCATAGCATAATCCACAATAACAAGATGGGGAATCAATCTAAATGTCCATCAATGGATGACTGTATAAAGAAAATGATATACATGCATATATGTGGACAATGGAATACTATTCAGTCATAAAAAGAATAAAACATATATTTTGCTGCAACATGGATGGAAATGGAGGCCATTATCTTAAGTGTAACAACTCAAAAACAGTACGTCAAATAAGATGTTTTCTCACATTTGTAAGTAGGAGACAAATAACGTATACACACGGACATAGAGAGTGGAATAATAGACACTGGAGACTCAGAAGGGTGGAAGAGTGGGAGGGGATGGAAAATTATTTAATGGGTACAGTGTACTTTATTCAAATAACATTAGGCTAACGCCTGGACTTCACCACTATGCACTACATACATGTAACAAAATTGCCCTTGGCCCCTTTAATTTCAACAAATACAAAATTAAATAGGGCCGGTCGTGGTGGCTCACGCCTGGAATCCCAGCACTTTGAGAGGCCGAGGCGGGCGGATCACCTGAGGTCAGGAGTTAAAGATTAGCCTGGCCAACATGGTGAAACCCCATCTCCACTACAAATACAAAAATTAGCTGGGCATGGTGGTGCACACCTGCAATCCCATCTTCTACGGAGGCTGACGCAGGAAAATCGCCTGAATCCGGGAGACAGAGGTTGCAGTGAGCCGAGATAGCACCACTGCACTCTAGCCTGGGTGACAGAATGAGACTCTGTCTCAAAAAAAAAAAAAAAAATTAAATAATATTTATAGTGCTATAAATATATCTCAATGAACTGTTTTAGCTGCATTTAACAAATTTTGTTTCGTTGCATTTTTATTATAGCTGATCTTATTTTCTTATTTCCCTTGTGATTTATTTTTAACATGAGTTGTTTAAAATATATGGCTTTATTTCATGTTATAGAATTTTCTTTCTCTTACTAATTGATAGTTTAAGTGTATTCAGAGAACATACTGAAAATAATACCAATTAGTTTAAATGTATTTTGTTTTATGGACCAACAAGTTATCTGTATTTTTGTATATTCTATATGCATGTAAAAATGTATATTCTTTGTTGTTAAGTGAAATATTTATAAATGTCAATTATTTTAAGTTGATTGATACTATGGTTTATGTCTTTGCTATTGTTATTGATTTTGTCTATTGTCCGGTCAATACTGTGCAAGGAATCTTGAAACCTTCAACTATAAGTCTGGGTTTCCTTATTTTTTCCTTTTATTTGTATCATTTCTTGCTTCAAGTATTTTAAATCTATGTCAGTAAGTGCATGTACAGTTAGAATGATTATACCTTTACTTTGTCATTGTAAAATGTTCTTTTAATCATTGGTGATATTTCCTTTTCTGAAATATATTTTCTTCTAATCTTAATATAGCCATCCCAATGTAGTTTGATTAGTGTTTCTACAGTGGTTTTATTTTCATATTTTCATCTATAATCTAGCTACACCTTTATGTAGAAAGTAGAATATTTTACCCATCATTCAGTCTGACAATCTCTGCTTTATAATAGTAAGTTTAAATTATTTCATTACATATTTATTGAGCGTAAATTTACCATCTTTCCATTATTATTATTTTTTTTTTTTTTTGGCCCAATCTCATTTTGTTCCTTTACCCTTCTTGTATTGCTTTCTTTGGGGATGAGTATATATTTCATTTTGTATATTATCTTATTAAGTATAATTTTATATTTTTCTAGCATTTAAAATACTATGTCTTATCATAGTTTAACTTAAATAACATTATGTAACTTTAGGATTTCAGGCATAATAGAAAAACTTACAACGCTATTATTACATCCTCCTTCACCTTGTTTGAGTCATTGATACATTTATTTTACTTCTATGTATTATATAAAAGCTACAGTGCATTGTAATTGATTTTGCTTGAAAAAGCATTGTTTGTTCTTTTCATTTCTTCATTGTGGGGAAATACACATCATATTTACTGTCTTAACTATTTTCAAGTTTGTAGTTCAGTGGTATTAAGTACGTAGGTAGGAATGTTTTAACTGCTGTGACTTAAATTTATAAAATGGAGGAAACAACATATGCATCATAGAGTTGTGGGAGAATAAAAAGAAAATATGTCGAATCTTTAGTCTTTTATTTATGATTATTATTATTATTATTTTGAGATGGAGTTTCGTTCTTGTCACCTTGGCTGGAGTGCAATGGCACAATCTCGGCTCCCTGCAACCTCTGCCTCCTGGGTTCAAGTGGTTCTCCTGCCTCAGCCTCCCAAGTAGCTGGGATTACAGGAGCCTGCCACCATGGCCAGCTAATTTTTGTAAGCATTTTATTAAGCTGGTATGATTTTTATTCACCCAATGACAGGTACTAAAATTATAGACACAGTGCCTAAGATAAAATGCTCATCATTTTAGTTTCTAAACTATTATTAAGACTATTACAAAATGTTCTTTGACTACTTTGTCTCAGTTTTGAGCTCCTAGCATTTTTAATTTTATGATTTATATGAAATATAGTATAAATTGCCTTGACATATTTTGTGTGACTGTCTAATGTTATTTTATTTAATGTGTATATATCTTGTCTCTGTATCTTAACATCTCTGATATTAAGTTCAAATACAAACTGAGTGTAATCTTACTTTGCATAGCTATAATCCTCTGAACGATATCTAATAACGTATTTGTCAAAGCGTTTTTCTGGAAACACCAGTCCCTGGTGAGGCTTTCTCTGAAAGAGATTCTGTAGTCAAATCTAAGTTTAGAAAGTGTAATATGCTGTGAGTTTTATAGGTTCATAACATTTGTTAACTGATTAAAACTTTTGGCATACAGTTGTCCTTATAAGTAATGGAATCTCATGATTTATGTGCTTTTTAAATTATTTCGTTGTTTTCATAATTTATACATTTATCAAGTTAATAAAACTAATTCTATAGGTAATATAACAAACTATTTTATTTTGCCTCTCCAAATGTACCAAAAATTATATTTTGATTCAAAGATCTTACTTGACATTAAGCTAAAAAGCATGTATCCTTTCACAATAAACTTGCCTTCTAGTTTACCAGTTTACTTAACATTAGGAGAGGCAAAGAAGGAGAAGATAAAGCAGGATAAGTGCAATTTCTTCTTCATGGGAGACTCTGTGTTATATGTAAAATTAGCATTTATTGGGTTGAATGTAAATATTTACTGTATGTAAGCTATCACATTATAAAGCAACATATAGAAAATGTGTTTTTCTAAGGGTTTCATTTTGCTACTGTTATGTAATTAACAATGTCCTCAACAGTGTCACTGCAGTATCATTACAATCAGCAACATTAATGATGATTCTGTGTATAAACTGAAAACACTACACCAGTGTACAGTTCACTTAAAGCAAAGAGACTAGCTTTTATGGTGATTACTTTCTATATGTATAATTGATTCATAATTTTATGTGACATAACAAAAAATATACTATATTTGGACAAAGAAAAGCTTGATTTGCCATTTTTCAGTTATGTGACCTTGACTAGTTTACTTAACTCTACTCCTAGGTTTCAATTTCCACATCTACTAAATCATGGAGTTGGATTTCACCTGTAATTCTTCATTAAGGCCAAATACCAAGCAACTGGCCATAGTGAAAATGAATAGTTATTCCAAAATAGGGTCTAATCTAAACTATCATTGGCAAAGGTAGCTTTTTTTTTTTTTTGGTAGTATTACTTGATTGAGGCAATTAGTCATAAGAAGTAAATATGAAAGGTACTTAAATTTAAATAACTTGAAATTTTGGGTATTATATGTCCTCAGTATGTGACATGGATACATATGCTGGCAACTTAACATTTTACCTCATTTTTATTGATATGTAACAGATGTTACATACTTGGGGATACACGTGATAATTGAATGCATTCATATAATTATAAATATTTGTATTTTCTTTATGCTAGAAACCTTCAAATTATTCTCTTCTAGCTATTTTAAAATATGCAATAGATTACTGTAAAATATAGTCACCCTACTGGTTTATCAAATACTAGGTCTAATTTTTTTCTGTTAAACTGAATTTGTTTACCCGTTAGACAACTTCTCTTCATCTGCTCCTCCCCCCAATCTTTCTAACCTCTAGTAACTACCAGTCTACTCCCCACCTTCATAAGATCCACTTTTTTAGCTCCCACGTATGAGTGAGAGCATGCAATATTTCTTTCTTTACTTAGTTTATTTCTCTAAATATAAAAACTTCTAGTTCTTTTTATATTGCTGAAAATGATAGGATTTCATTCTTTTTATGACCGAATAATTTTTTTTGTGTATATATATATATATATATATATATATAAAACATATTCTTTATGCATTCACCCATTGATGGACATGTAGGCTGATTTCATATTTTGGCTATTATGAATAGTGCTGCAATAAACATGGGAGTGCAGATAATTTCTTCGACATATTGATTTTGTTTCTTTTGGATACTTAAATAATAGTGGAATTGCTGGATCATATGGTAGCTCTATTCTTAATATCTAAAGAAAGCTCCATACAGTTTTCTATAGTGGCCATAATAATTTACATTTCCACCAAAAGTGTCTGAGGGTTCCCCTTTTATCACATCCTCACCAGCATCTGCTAGCTCGTCTTTTTAATAGAAACCATTTTAACTGATTGTGGTTTTGATTTACATTTCTCTGATGATTAGTAATGTCGAGCATTTTTCATATACCTATCAGCTATTTATATGTCTTCTTTTGCAAAATATTTATTCAGATCATTTTTCCATTAAGTTATCAAATTATTTGGGTTTTGCTATTGAGTTGCCTGAGTTCCTTATATATTTTGGTTATTAATCCCTTGTCAGATGAATAGTTGGCAAATATTTTGTCCCATTTTGTAGGATGTTTCTTCATCTGATGATTGCTTCCTTTGCTGTGCAAAATTTTTTAGGGTATAATTTCATTTGCCTATTTTTGTTTTTGTTGACTGTGCTTTTGCAGTTTATCCATAAAATCTTTGCCTAGACTGGTGGCCTGAAGTGTTTCCCCTATGTTTTCTTCTAGAAGTTTCATAAATAGGGGTGTAACATGAAATTATTTAATCCATTGTGGTTTGATTTTTGCATATAGTGAGATATAAGAGTCTAGTTTCAGTCTTCTGCATATGGTTATCCGGTTTCGCAGTACCATTTATTAAAGAGATATTTCCATTCTATTGTATGTTTGTGATGCCTTTGTCAAATATCAGTTGGCTGTAAGTTTGTGGATTTGTTTCTGAACTTTTTATTATTTTCCTCTGGCCTATGTATCTGTGCTTATTCCAGTACCATGCTGATTTGGCTATTATGGGTTATTTTCCATATAAATTTAAAAATTGTTTTTACTGTTTCTGTGAAGAAAGTCATTGGTATTTTGATAGAAATTTCATGGAATCTGTAAATTGCTTTGAATTGTGTTATCATACTAACTGTATTAATTCTTTTAATTCATGAACATAGAATATCTTACCATTATTTGCATGTCCTGCTTAATTTCTTTCATTGATGTTTTATAGTTTTGCTTGTACAGACATTTCACTTCTTTGATTAAATTGATCCCTAGGTATTTTATATTATTTGTAGCTTTTGTAAATAAGATTGTTTTTATGATTTCTTTTTCAGATTGTTTGCTGTTGATGTATATAAATGGTATTGATTTTTGTGTGTTGATTTTTAATTCTGTAACTTTATTGAATTTCTATATCATTTCTAAGAGTTTTTGCTAGAGCCTTTAGCTTTTTCTTTTTTTTTTTTTTTGGGAGACGGAGTCTTGCTCTGTAGCCCAGGCTGGAGTGCAGTGGTGCCATCTCAGCTCACTGCAAGCTCCGCCTCCGGGTTCAAGCCATTCTCCTGCCTCAGACTCCTGAGTAGCTGGGACTACAGGCGCCCACCACCACGCCCGGCTAATTTTTTTTTTTGTATTTTTAGTAGAGATGGGGTTTCACCGTGGTCTCGATCTCCTGACCTCGTGATCCGCCCACCTCGGCCTCCCAAAGTGCTGGGATTACAGTTGTGATCCACCGCGCTCAGGCCGGCTTTTTCTAAGTATAAGATCATGTCATCCAAACAAGGCTACTTTGACTTTTTCCTTTACAATTTGGATGCTCTTTATTTCTTTCTCTTTTCTAATTGCTCTGGCCAGACTTCTTTCTAGTAATATGTTAAATAAACTTGGTGAAAGTGAGCATCCTTCTCTTGTTCCAGATCTCAGAAAAAAGGCTTTCAATTTTACCCCACCTGACATGTTATTAGTTGCGAGTTTGTCAATATGTTATTTATTATTTTGAGATTTGTTCCTTCTCTACACTGTTTTTTGAGGATTTTTTATCATTAAGTGATGTTGAATTTTATTGAATGCTTTTTCAGCATCTATTGAAATAAACATGTGGGTTTTGTTATTGGTTTTGTTACCATAATGTATCAAGTTTATTAGTTTGCATATGCACCATCCTTGCATCCCTAAGATGAATTCGATTTGATCATGGTAAGTGATTTTTTTAGTGTTTTGTTGAATTCAGTTTGATAGTATTTTGTTGAGGATATTTACATCTATGTTCATCAGTGATATTGGCTTGTAGTTTTCACTTTTTGTTGTATCCTTATTTGGTTTTGGTATCAGGGTAATACTGGCCTAAGAAAACAAGTTTGGAAATATTCCCTCCTCCTCATTGTTTTCTTGAAGAGTTTGAGTTGAATTTGTGTTCGTTATTTTAACATATAGTAGAATTCAGCAGTGAAGACATTAGGTTGTGAGCTTTTCCTTGCTGGGAGACATTTTATTACAGTTTTACAGTTTTGATCTTGTTACTCATTATTTTTGAGGTTTGTTTAGGTCTTCTATTTCTTTATGGTTTAATCTTGGTAAGTTGTATGTGTCCAGGATTTCATAAATTGCTTCTAGGTTTTCAAATTTGTTGATATACAGCTGTTTCTAATAGTCTCTAGCGATTCTTTGTATTTTTTGTAGTTTCGTTTTCTATGTCTCCTTTTTCAATATGATGTTATTTATTTTGGTCTTCTCTCTTTTTTTTTCTTAGCTTATCTACCAAATAATTGACCCCTTTATTATTATAATATAGTGATATTCTTTGTCTCTTTGTACAGTATTTGATCTGTGTTCTATTTTATCTGTTATAAGTACATCTACTCCTTCTCTTTTTTGGTTTCCAGTTGCATGAAGTATTCTTTCTCACCCCTACACTTTCAGTCTCAGTGTGTCACTACAGGTGAAATTAAGCTTCTTATAGGTAGCATATAGTTGGATCCTGTTTCTTTATTCAGCCACTCTATGCCTTTTAATTAGAGAATTGAGTCAATTTATATTCAGTGTTATTATTAATAAGTGAGGACTTTCTACTGCTCTTTTGTTACTTGTTTTCTAGTTGTTTTGTAACTCTTCTCTACTCGATTGTTCATCCTTTGTGGTTAGGTGATTTCTCTGGTAGTACATTTTATTTTGTCGCTTTTTATTCTAGTGAATCTACTATAGTTTTTGTGTTGTTGTTACCATGAGGCTTATAAAATTCATCTTATAGCTATAATACATTATATTAAAGAAATGACAGATTACCAAGAAAAGGATAAAAACAATGAACAAATTGAAGAAAAAAATCTGCACTGTAACTCATATCCCCTCACATTTAGACTTTTTATGTTGTCTAATTTTATGTATTTGTATATTGCCTATCTCTTAACTCAATGCTGTAGCTATTGTTGTTTTTGATAGACCTGTCTTGTGGGCTTATTTCCAGAGTTATGAGCAGATTGCATGCCACAATCATACTACTAGAGTATTTTGGGTTTTCCTGTGTTCTTAATTTTACCAGTAGGCTTTATACCTTCAAATATTTTCTTTTTTCATAATAGTCCTATATGATCCTTTTTTATTTTCAAAGGATACATTATAAGGCCTCCTCTTTGCTTCTTTTATTTAGAATTTTATTTGAGTCTTCTATTTTTTTTCTTATTTAGCCTGTTGATTTATTTTGTTTATTAAATAAACTATTAATTTACTTGTTTTTTTAAAATATTTTATTCTTTATTTTATTTACTTCTCCTCTAGTATTTATAATTCCCTTCCTTATCCTCACTTCGGGCTTCATTTGTCCTTCTTTTTCTAGTTCCGTGAGCTATAAAGTTAGATTGCTTATTTGAGATTTTTTTTAAGCAGGCATTTCTCACTACAACTTTTACTCTTCGTATTGCTTTTGCTGAATCACTAACATTTGGGTATGCTATGTTTCCATTTTTATTAGTTAAACTTTAGAAGGGACAAAACACAAGGGGAAAAAATAGTGTCGTCAGTAAGTGGTGCTGGGAAAACAAACATTTGCATGCAAAAATGAAATTAAACGCTTATCTCACATTTTATACAAAAATGAATTCAAGATTAATTCAAGATTTAAATGTAAGACCTGAAACTGTAAAATTTGTGGAAAAAAACATAAAGAAGAAACTTCCTAGCATTGATCTGGGCAATAATTTCTATATAGTACACCAAACACTCAGGAAACAAAGGCAAAAATGGACACTGGATTGGATCAAGCTAAAACGTTTCTGCACATCAAAGGAAAAGATAAAGAGAGTCAACCTACAGAATGAGAGAAAATATTTGCAAGCCACATATCTGATAAGGGGTTACTATTCAAAATATGTAAGGAACTCCTACAACTAAATGTCAACAGAATGATAATAATAGTCTGATTGTAAAATAGGCAAATGTCTAGATAGAAATTTTTAGAAGAAATGCTTATGACCAACAGATAGATGAAAAGGTGCTCACTATCACTAATCATCAAGGAATGGCAAATCAAAATCACAATGAAATATCAATTCACACCTGTTCGAGTGGCTACTATCAGAAAGATGAAAGATAAGTGTTGGCAAGGATGTGCAGTAAAAGGAATCCTTGTACACTATTGCTGGGCATTCAAAATGGTTCAGTCAGTATACAAAACAGTATGAAAGTTTCTAAAAAAATTTAAAATAGAAACACATTATAATCCAACAGCTATAATTAGGGTATATTTCCAAAGAAAATATGATCAAGATGTAAGAGACATCCACACCCTCATGTTCATTTTAGTATTATTCATAGTAGCCAAGAAACTAAAAAAACTAAATGCTCAACAATGGATAAATAAATATATGAAGAAAATTGGGCATATATATTAGCATTCCATTGTGTATACACACACACACACATGCACACAGACACATGAAATAAGATTAGTGGGCCTTTAAAAAATGAAGGAAATCCTCCCATCTGCACAATAAATCCTTGTTGAAGACGTTATGGTAAATCTTCTGAGCTGGCAGACATTATGCTAAGTGAAATAAGATAAATGTAGAAAGACAAATACTGCGTGATCTCACTTATATGTGCAATCTAAAATAATTAAATTCATAGAAACATAGTAGAATGGTGGTTACCAGAAGCTGAAGGGACAAATGGTCATTTCAAGGTGGGACAAAGATGTTGGTCAAGGTATACAAAGTTTCAGTTTTGCAAAATGAAGAAGTTCTAGACATCCAATTGTAAAACAATATTACTACAGTTAACAATATTGTATTGTATATTTGAAATTTGCTAAGCCAGTACATCTTATGTGTTCATAACACACACATTCACACAAACATGCACAGAAAATAGTAACTATGTGAGACATGAAATTATAGATATGTTAATTAGCTTGATTGTGATAAACATTTCCCAATGTAAAGATACATCAGGTCGCCAGATTGTGAACCTTAAATAATTTTTAGTTGTCAACTGCACTTCAATAAAACTGGACAAAATTCAATTTTTTAATTAAAAGATTGAAAAAAAGTTAATTTTTATCACGTATTTGCCATTTCCAGTGCTCTTGATTCTTTCCTGTAGTTATTTTCCTGTTTGGTACCAATGTTCTACCTGAACTATCTTTAACATTTTTTTTAATATAGTGGATCTATCAACAATGAATTCATGTGTCTGAAAAAAAATGCTCATTTTTCTTCAGTTTTAGTATAAGTTTTCACTGGTAAGAAATCCTAGTTTGGCAGAGTTTCCCCCTTCCCCCAGCACTTTAAATATGTCTTTGTCTTCTGGCTTGCAGAATTTTTGACAAGGAATCTGTGGAAATTTGCATTTTCCTTCCTCTCTAAATAATTTGTCTTTTAAAAATCGGGCTGCTTTTCAGATTTTAACCTTCATCTCTATTGTTTAAACATTTTTAATGTGAAGTGGGTGTTTTGTGACTTTTTTGGAGTTTATTCTTATCATTTTATTTGACATTATGTATGTCTGCATTTATAGTTTTATCATTTTTTAAAAATGTTGTAGCCATTATTCTTGAAAATGTTTCTGCACCTCCTTTTTCCCCTTGCAGCTCAAAATTGCTCATATATGAGACCATCTGATTTTATTTCCCAGGTCACTGAAGCTCCACACTTATCTCCCATTCATTCTTTTCCTGTTGTTCTTCAGTTATTAACTTGTATTGGTTTGTTTTCAAATTAATTACTCTTTTCTTCTTCAGTGATTACCTTATTCAAACTGTCAGTAAATTTTTCTTTCTTTTTTTTTTTTTTTTTGAGACAGAGTCTCACTCTGTTGCCCAGGATGGAGTGCAATGGCACATTCTCGGCTCACTGCAACCTCTGCCACCCGGGTTCAAGTGATTCTCCTGCCTCAGCCTCCCGAGTAACTGAGATTACAGGCGCTCACCACCATGCCCGGCTAATTTTTGTATTTTTAGTAAAGACGGGGTTTCACCATGTTGGCCAGGCTGGTCTCGAACTCCTTACCTCAGGTGATCCGCCCGCTTCCATCTCCCAAAGTGCTGGGATTACAGGCGTGAGCCACAGCGCCCTGCCAGTAAATTTTTCATATTAGACATTATATTTATTTTCAAATCTAGAAATTGTATTTGCTCCTTTTATGTATTTTATTTTTCTTCTCAATTTGCTTAGGATTTTCTTTACATCTTTGGACCTATTTTTTATCTGTTTTAAAGTACTTGTTAATTTCATCATCTCTGTTATTTCGGTCTGTTTCAGCTGACTGGTTTTTTCTCATGCATATGCATCATATTTTATTGAATTCCAGATTTTTTGAATTCTGTATTTTTAAGTGTTATACTTGGTTGTAATAGTTGAAGAGTGTTGGTCTGTGTTCTAGCAGTCTTTGAGACTTATTTCTAAAGTTTTTTAGGGCAAGTCTAGAGCAGTCTTACTCTAGGGTAGTTTAGTTTCACTTCTAAGGCTTTCCTTGGGCCTCTACTGAGGGCACAAGCATCGAATAAAGTCTCTGCACACTGCTAGAAACTAAAACAATCCCCTTCTCTGTGTGAACTCTAGAAATTTTTCAGCTTCATGTTGCCATACAATTTTTTTTTGTTTTTGTTTTCTGCAATTGTGCTGTGATCATCCTTGTGGAATTTCAATCAAAGACCCAAGGAAACCATTTTGTAGATTTCTTTTATTCTTTCTCTGAATAATTTTCTCCTCTCCATTCCTGTGATCCATAAATTCTAACACTCTTAATTTCTATAAATTCTTATCTCTTGATCCTTAATTTAGCAAAACTGTGGGACTCTGGATACCTCTTCTTTGCTAGGGAGTTAAAAATGTCTTAAAGCAAAGGGGTAGGTGCAGACATCAGTGTCATGATTAAAGTTTAAAAAGAATATTTGTTAATTGAGTATTAAATTTATAATTGATAAACTGCAAAACTGGAATAGATTGTCTACTCAGGAGAACTTGAAATCATAAAATTTTTCTTTTTTTATTTTCTGATTCTTCACTCTATCCTTTCTTTAATAAAACTGATTTTTTTAATTTATTTTTATTATGTTCTATGCTTTGAAGCTGCAGTTACTAGAAGCCCTTTGGGGTATTGTTAACTCACACTTTAAGGGCCTTTATTGATACCTAAATCAAACCATCTGCTTGACATTCAGAAGGAAGGTTAAAAAGAAAAAAGTCAACATTTATATTAGTTCTGCACAACATTATATTCTAGATGATAATGCAAGTTCATAAATGAATGTTGGCACTGCTTACAGTCATTTGGGTCAGATGTTTTAAATTACTTGTGAGAAATTTGAGAACTTCGAAAATTTTAATACATAAATATGATTAGCTTAACCTAGGAAACCTCATTAATAAAACACAATCAGCCTTTTTATGAGACAGAGCCTATGTAAGGAAACTTAATTCTGTTTTAGGAATTCTAATAGTTGGTTGCTTTAAAATACAGGATTGTCTTCCAAGGTATTAGTTTTCAGTTTGCCAGAAAAGTAATTTTTATCAACTCTATTTTAAATATAAACTATCATATTTGACATTTTTGTATATTTTCCACGTTGGCCTTTCACTTCTCCAAGAAGGGAAGCATACAAAATAAACAAGTAAAAAGCTAGAGTTGTGATCGTGCTCAGTTTACTGACCTTGGCCAAGTCTATTAAATTTTCTCAATACATTCTTCTCAACTGTAAAATGAAAATAGCATAACTCATAGGATTTGCTTATATCAGCTATAAAAAATAAATGAGGAAGCATTTTATAAAAGATAAGAATATTATCTTTTAGGTATTGGTAATATTTATATATTTACTTCAGTTAACCATCTTCTCAAAAATGAGTGAAGTAGAAACATAAATACAAAATTATCTGTTTAATGTGGCAGTACCATTCTCTATGCTTGACTTCATAGTCCTCTACTTGGGAAAAGTATGAAAGGAGATACTGTAATACATTATTGCCTGCTGAGGTTTAGGCCCCAGACTCTTAAAGCTACTTTGACATAACCCTTCAAACTTTGTGTTTTCTCAACCTTACTTTAATTTTCACTAGCTTTTTAGCTAAGCATTCCCAGGGACAGAAAATGAAAGAGAAGAGCAGGTTGACATCAACCCAAAAACAAAGGAAAAATGGAGAAATCTCAACACAAAGGAAGCTTTTGAACCTTTTATCACTCATCTGAAAGCTCCAACTCCCAATACTATGGCCCAAGTCAGTCTTTGGCCAAAAGAGCAGCTCTTCTTGGGGGAGTTGTAATAATGGAGGGGAAATTCCTGGACGTTTCCTGTCTGTGTCAGTTGTTACTGACGATTCCTTATATTTTGTTCTTTTGCTAATTTAAAGAGTTGAACAGTCAGTTCCACTGTCAGTGAGAACTATAAATAAAACTCTGGTAGGAGAACTTCAGTAGAGATTTAAAAAATTTACCTTTTAAAGTTTACATTTTCAGAATTGCAGTTGGCCTTTGGTAACTTCTTGAGACTGACAGACTAAAGCTCACGACTTCCTGTAAATTTATATTTAACGTTACCTCCAAAAATCATCTCAACATATTACTTCAATTACAGTTTCCCCAAAGCCACCTAATACACTGAGATAAGGACTCTTCTTACCCATTTTTCTTTTCTTTTTTTTTTTTTTTGAGATGGAGTCTCGCTCTGTCGCCCAGGCTGGAGTGCAGTTGCATGATCTTGGCTCACTGCAAGCTTTGCCTCCAGGGTTCACGCCATTCTCCTGCCTCAGCCTCCCGAGTAGCTGGTACTACAGGTGCCCGCCACCATGCCTGGCTATTTTTTTTTGTATATTTAGTAGAGACGGGGTTTCACTGTGTTAGCCAGGATGGTCTCGATCTCCTGACCTCGTGATCTCCCCTTCTTGGCCTCCCAAAGTGCTGGGATTACAGGCGTGAGCCACTGCGCCCGGACCCTTACCCATTTCTTAACTTGATGTTATCTAACTCGGTCATTTTACCAAAACAGGTTTAACAAACAGGTGTTATGCATGTATTTAGATACGAGCATAGCCCAAATCCTACAATATCCAGCAACATAAAATATCTTCCAAATATGCCCTCTGTATATTCTTAGATAAATTATTTCTTCCCACAGGAAAAAAAAAATGGGTCTCCAAAACTATAAAGCTCATTTGAGTCAGTCCTAGCCAAAGAATGGTCTTGAAAATTTGGAAGATATGAAAATTGTGTATTCTTTTAGATTTTCTTAACTTTGCCTTTGAGTCTGATATCTACAAATGTATGTGCTAATGTGACGTTGGAATCCGAAAGAATTAGCAATAATAGAAGCAAGCTGCAAAACTTAGCACTACTATAATAGAAACCGTCTATGAAAGCTGCTAAATATTTGTTATTGACAACTGTAACATTTCCTCATATTTGCATAACCCAATTAAAAATTAGCAAAATAATTTCACATGTACTTGAGCCTTTTGAAGATGTTAGATAAAACGGATAGTATTATGACTATTTTAGAGTAGAAAAAAAAAAGAACAGACCTTATGATGGCAAATGACTGTCAAAATAAAAAGCAATTAGAATGGGTCCTGGACTCAAAACCAGGGTCACTGCCCCCTCCTAGAGACCAATAATAAAACAGGACTGCACCAAGAGCAACCTAATTCTCGGTGAGTGAAATTACTAGGGGGAAACTGAAAGAGGTTAGGCAGTAGAATGGAAAGAACACATGCTTGAAAATCAGACAGACCTGAGTTCTAATTCTAGGTTCCTCTATTTACTCAGCTCTCAGTTTATAAGTTTTCACATCATCACTTAGTAAATGTAAATATGTGAAATTCGTTAAGATTATTGGCCGGGTGCCGTGGCTCACGCCTGTAATCCCCGCACTTTCGGAGGCTGAGGCTGGCAGATCACGAGGTCAGGAGATCGAGACCATCCTGGCTAAAATGGTGAAACCCCGTCTCTACTAAAAATACAAAAAAAAAAAAAAAAAAAAATTAGCCGGGCGTGGTGGCGGGCACCTGTAGTCCCCGCTACGCTGGAGGTTGAGGCAGGAAAATGGCGTGAACCCAGGAGGCGGAACTTGCAATGAGCCGAGATTGTGCAACTGCACTCCAGCCTGGACGACAGAGCGAGACTCCATCTAAAAAAAAAAAAGATGATTAAGAAGATTACAGTTACTAAAAATGTGTATTATATACATAGTATTATGCTTAGCAACTAAATGATAATATTGATGTGATTACCTTATTTACTTTCCTGTTCTTAGTGCATTGAATGTGGTGATATTGGGCTAAATGGTCTCTAAAGTACTAATAACTCCAGGTCCAATTAAGCTAATTAAGAATTGTTTGGTGAGCATTTACAGGTGAATTTTTGGGTAAATGTAAATACTGCATTTAATTTGTCCAATATCATTTGATATTCAAATTCAACAAATATTTATATAATGCAATAGTAAATATAATTCAACAAGTATTTATTGAACACTTACTACATACTACAACCTGGAGGTTAGGCGGGGAACCCAATAAAACATCTGCCCTAAAGAAATCTGAATCCTAATAAGAAAAACAGATAATAAAAAGAATATATATACACATATATACACATATATATACACACATATATACACATATATACACATATATATCACATAGTGATAAATACTGTGAACTAAATGAAGTAGCGTATGGATAGTGAGTGACTGACATACTTGGGGGAGAGAGTTTTATGTAGGGAAGTCAAAGGAAATATCTAAGAAAGCAAGAATTTTTTTTTTTTTTTTTTTGAGATGGAGTCTTGCTCTGTCGCCCAGGCTGGAGTGCAGTGGCATGATCTCGACTCACTATGACTTCTGCCTCCCGGGTTCATGCCATTCTCCTGCCTCAGCCTCTTGATTAGCTGGAATTACACGCGCCCGCCACCACGCCCGGCTAATTTTTGTATTTTTAGTAGAGACGGGGTTTCGCTGTGTTGGTCAGGTTGGTCTGGATACTCCTGACCTCAGGTGATCCGCCCGCCTCGGCCTCCCAAAGTGCTGGGCATGAGCCATCGCCCGCAGCCCAAGAAAGTGAGAAATTAGAAGCAACCTAAGTGAAAGGATAGAGGGAGCTCCAGGGAGTGCTGGGGAAAAGAATACTCCAGGCATCATGAATGGGACATGCAAAGGTCTTGAGGAAGAGAACATGAATGTGGCCAGGCTGGGACAAACAAAACAGAGTGTTAGGAGATACAGCAGGAAATAAGCCCAGGCCATGATGTATTCAGCCTTGCAGGCCATTGACTTTGTACTTGATCCTGCATGAAATAGCAACTGTAGGAAGGTTCTGAGCAGATGGCTAGCATCATCTGATGTATTTTAAAAAAATCACTGTTATGTACAGAATAGACTGTGTACAATCTGTGAACAGGGTGGAAGCAGGGAGGTGTCAAGAAACTATTTTAATTGTCCATTTAATACATTTTTCATCCAATATGTGCTGTTGTTTATTTTAAAAATGCCCTATTTCCACATATCCTTACAATGTTGTTTCAAGGAACCTCCACTAAATTCTAACGTGGCTACAGTTTGGCCAAACGGAAATCCCTCACCTGGGAACTAGCTCTCTCCTATGTGATGATGCCTCCCTAACATTTTGAATTATATATTACTTTCTACCCATTTGCTCTGGGATAACCAGAGACCCTCACAGGACTCCTACCAAGACTACCACCACAGCTGACCAATCCCGTCGACTCAGCATTGAGCAGTGAGCTAAATAATTTGCATTGACAGTGCAGTAGAGGAGAAGATGGAAATATCAAAAGGCAGGGAATGAAAGTGTATGCCTGCTAAATATCAGGAGAGGCCACTGACCCCACAATGAAAACATGGACAAGCGGTTAACTTGGGCTAAGTTCTTTTAGGAAAGTTTCCTGTGGGCAATGAGGAATTTCATTGGTTTGTCCTCACTTCCTCCTCTTGAATCTATTTCGTAAGTGAAAAAAAAAAAATCAGAAAGATTTTTCGGTCTTCATCAAAGAATACATTTTTCTAGGACTACAAGTTACAGCTCACTGGATAAAGTGTTTTTTTAATTGGTAATGTCATCTATAGATAATATTAATTAGAAAATGTACTAGTTTGTTTTCTAGATGTGTTTGTAACAGCCCTCTTTCAGACATTCCCTGAGAAACTCTCTAAAGCTGAAAGTATTTTGTAACAATTGATTTAAAATCATATACTGTGTTTAAGTTTCTTATTTTGTGTTTTATGTAACATTTTGGCCTCCATGCAATTGACTTTTTTCTCATACTGTATTCAAAATTTTTCCACAACAGGGCCTGACCTGTGCTAATTCACATCCGCAGTGAGTATGAGTTCTGTACTTTCTGTCATCCAATGGCCAGAACAAATCCCAAGACTGTATGATCTCTAGAAGAAGGACAACATAAGGATTCCACATACAGATATTAGTGTCTGCGAATAGCTTTTGTTCCCACTTGGTCTGAGATGGTTTAGGTACCTGGGGACCCTGTAGCTCCACATACCCTCTTGATCCACAAAACACAGATGCTTTTACTAATGACTTTCATCCATGCTATTGTTGTGTGATTAAACCACTGCCAACTTAGTGGCATAAAAAACAAAAATAATTTTATTACGCTCAAAGATTTTCCAGTCAGCCATTTGGAAAGGGCGTAGCTAGGATGGCTGGGCTGTGCTTTATAGCATCTGACCTTCTCTGGGGTGACAAGGGTGACACAGTGTCTGAGGTTTGCATCACCTACAGGTGCACCCTCTTACAGGTCTGGGAAGGTCAGAGAGCCGCCTTTTCTACAAGTTCTGAACTCCCTTTTTCTTTCTTTCTTTTTTTTAAACCAGTAACAGAGTAGTTTATTAGCATTATCAAGCATAATGTACTTATATGTACATAATAGTATGTGCTATACTTTTATATGACTGGCATCACAGTAAGTTTGGTTACACCAGCATCGCCACAAACACATGAATAATGCATTGCAGTATGTACGGATCAAGGGAAAGCATCGCCTTTGCCCTCTGAAGGTTTGCTGCAGCAATAACTCCCAAAGGCCAGATGAATTGGAGAAAAGGCATACAAAATATATTAACATGTACACTGGGAGAACTACAGAGAGATTACCACCTCCCTGCCCCAAAGTGGTTCAGAAGCTTATAGATGATCCTGACAAAACAGGTAATGGGAGATGGGAGAGAAGAGGAATTCTGTTGAGGGAATCACTAGGGAGAACAAATGAATCAGGGAACAGAGATTAACTTGTACAGTATCTTGTGAAAGAACCTGTTCAGGTGTGGTTATATTTTTGGTCCTACAGGGAGAGGAAGAATAAAACAACCGTTTTCCTTGGTGGGTCCGGACATTAGGCGGATAAAGGAATTTAACAACTTTATCCTGTGCTTTAAGAGAGATAGTGAGGGGGTTAAACAGGTCATTGAGACCTTGAGGCTTCATCAGTTCAGCATGTCAAAGCACCATATTTTGGGGTATGGATTACTGAGTACCAACAACTTTGAGGTTACCATGTCTATGATGTCACTAGTTGTCAGCTCCACTACTATCTTATGGGACAATAGCGTTATATGTGGTCTGTTGCTGACACAGAATGTCATGAAGTGGTACATGACTATATTTTGTCTTTGTCCTGCTTCCTGGCACAGAGCTCCTAAAACCTTTGGAATTTTCTGAGCAATATGAAGGTCTTCTGTTGTTCATAATGAGCTCCTTTCAATCACACTTGAGTTTGTACTAATGAGATGACTGAAGATAGATCTCCTGGATTGTCTCAGGTGGGGGCTTAACAACAGAAAGACCAAGTGATTAGAAGATTGGAACTTTCAGCCCACCCACCTCAGGAAAGGGAAGAGTAAGCATTATAAATATCTTTGGACAATGAGATTTAATGGGCTTCTGTGCTGGGGCTGGGAAGGCATGGACACTTCATGCTGCCCCCCTCACTGCACCTACTTTGCCCTAAGCATCTCTTCCACCTGGCTTTTCCTGAATTTCATTGTTTATAATAAACTGGTATGAACTCCCTTTTTCATTCAATCCTGTACAATAAAACTAGGTTACTTTGCAATTGAAGATTACTGTTTAGGACTTTTGAGAGATCCAATGACGGGAGCATCGTTAATGAATCTTACATTGATTTGGGCATTTTTTCATATATAGATTTTCTTGCTATCATGGGGTTACTGAAGATACAAAGAATGAATCATGCCAGTCATTAATCTCAGACAGATGACAAATAAATAGTAAATTACCAATTTACTGATTCTTTCAAGTGATATTTTTTGAGCAACTGTTATATATCATATGCCTTTCTGGCCAATGGAAATACAAGAACAAGAGAGGAAAGGTTTTGCTCTTATGGAATTGCATGCCTGTGTGAGAAGAGAGAACAACTGAGCAACAAGCAAGCAAACAAACAAAAAGTAAAGAGTGTTCTTAGGGAATTAAAATAAGATAGAGCAATAGCAAGTGAACAAGTCAGACATTAGATTGACAACAGAAGCCCATGTGAGAATATGGTACTCAAACTGAGATCTGGTGATAAAGTTGAAAGGTAAGAACACTTCAGCGAAATATATAACATTAGAGCAAGGCTTAATGTTCAAATAAGCTTAGAATTTTTGATAAACAGGAAAAATACTAGGGAGTCAAGAATATAGGGAATAAAAGATGAAGAGGAGAGTTACATAAACTGAAATTGAAGAGGTAGTCAAGGGCTGAATTATAAAAGGCCTTTTACTCCTCAAAAAATAAAGTGTCAGGATTTTTACTAAAATTTGAAGCCATTAGAAATATTAAGAGAATGAGTGTTACAATCTTTATTAAAAAATTTAGAAATCTGGTTGCTGAGTGAAAAGTGAATTGTAAGGATGAGGCCAGAACAAGATCAGGAGGCTACTGAAGGAGTCCGGATGAAAAGTGATGGCTGCTTTGACCAGCATGGGTGCAGTGCAATTGGAGTGAAGGGGTTTACTTCCACATATATTTCAAGATAAAGTTCATAGCAATTCCTAATGGATTGGGTGTAGGAAGAAGAAAAGAAAGACACCTAGTTTTTCATTTTAGCAACTGATTTGAAGAAGCTTTTGAAGAAAGGAAAAAAGATCCACAGGGAGATGCACAAATGTAAGTCTGGAGCTACAAGTAAATAGTGGGACTGGAAATAAATATCTTAGAGCCATTGACTGAATGAGATTACTTATGTAGATAAATAAGGAAGAAGGATCTCTACTATGTCCTCAGATATTTTAATAGATGTTAAGCAGGGAGGCAAAGCCAGAAAAAACGTCTCATGAGAAACTGCCAGGAAACTAATGAGAAATTAGGGCAATTATGTAATCCAGAAGCCAGTGGTAAGTAGACAATATTTGTCCATTTTTTTCTGAGAAGCCAAGTAAGGTAAGTGGCTATTTGATATATCAAGGAGTAGGTTATTGATGACAATGCTGTGAACAATAGCTGTATAGTCGTGGGGACCCAGTGGAGAAGAGAACTTTAGACATTAGAAAATGAGGACATTTAGAAGCACTTTATTCATTATTTTTCCTTGTAAACAAGTAAAAAAATATATGCATCTGAAGTCAACTAAGGAATATATTTACATATGTTTATAAGCTGTTAGGAAAGATCCTATATAGAAAAATAAATTGATGATGCATGACAGAGATGGGATAACTGCAGGGGTATTGTAGTTACTCAGTGAAGATGAACGTTGGATGTCTGAGGAAAATCTTCAGAAATAAATAGATATCATCCAGACCTTTAGGGAAGCAGAGATAATATGGCATGCAAAACTTCAATTTAAAATTCAGACTATAAAACTTTATTCCAGACATTCCAGATCAGTATATCCATCGATGTCTTTACTTTAAAGCTGATATAGATGTGGCCGGGCGTGGTGGCTCATGCCTGCCATCCCAGCACTTTGGGAGATGGAGGCGGGCGGATCATCTGATGTCGGGAGTTTGAGACCAGCCTGACCAACATGGGGAATGCCCTTCTCTACTGAAAATACAAAATTAGCCAGGTGTGGTGGTGCATGCCTGTAATGCCAGCTACTCAGGAAGGCTGAAGCAGGAGAATCACTTGAACCCAGGAGGCAGAGGTTGAGGTGAGCAGAGATCATGCCATTGCACTCCAGCCTGGGCAACAAGAGTGAAACTTGGTCTAAAAAAAAAAAAAAAAAAAAAAGCAAAAAACCTGATACAGATGCTTCTGGCTTCTTATCCTTCAAAATGCAAGATGATTTTTATTTATGTTTAATTAAATGCTGCTTAATCTTTTGTTGTGAAAAGTCCATGTTTTTAAAATAATGCCATACATTTATGTCATACATAAGAATAAGCCTGCTGACCTTTCCATCCTATTCAAGTTAATTGAAGTTAAAGAAAATATTTTATGTGTCATTCTGTTACAAGATTTGACTACGTTCTACTCTCTTTCATAGCAGATGAAATTACTACTAGTATTTTAGTCACCAAATAGGAAAATCGACACTGAAACTGAGCTTTGTTATGCCCTCTTAGGGTGTTGGAAACATAAACTCCATCATTTTTTGTATTTTTATTGTTATATCTTAGTTTTACATATGTTTGGGGTACCTATATAAAATGTGTAATGATCATTGGGATCAAGTCAGGGTAATTAGGCTATCCATGGCCTCAAATGCTTATCTTTTGTTAATTTGTGCTAATATCCTAAAGTACACTGCCCCATCACCAAGGTCAAAATAAGATGAGACAAGAACATCTAAGACCTTAAAACAGGACCCCAGAAGCTAACGGATCTATCTTTGTCAGATCTAGATACAGCTGTAAAATTCATAGTCAAATATAAATTTGGATTAGCTCCTTTAAAAATAGAAATTACAAGAAACTATACTTTTTTCCAACCTACTTCATGCAGAGAATACTAAAATTAATAATGACTTAAGGGGATCTCTTTGGTGTTCAGTTTAGTGTGCCATGTGCTATGTGAGGCATACAACAATAATAGAATGCATATAATTCAAGAGCTTACTTGTGATAGTATGATAACTCTGAAGTCTTGACCGCATTAATGTATTCTAGCATTTTCCAGGTTTCTATTTATTGGGTTTTTTTTTGGTTTAGTTTACTCTTGTTTTGAAAAATTTATTTGTTATCTATCTAGAACTGATAGAAACAGTATGACTTGATTTTTCTTCCCTCCTTAATGGACACATAACTAACCCAATGTCATTTATTCCATAATTGATCTTTTTCTACTTAGTTGAAATATTGCTTACTTCATACATATTACTTACTATATGCATATTATATATGAATTTTATACATGCATGAGCCTAATTCTCAATTTTTTATTAAAATTTTTATCTCAAATTTTTAATTAAAATCTGTACCATATTACAATCATTTAATTCATAGCATTTTAATATATAATCTATAATTAATAAGACAAGCCTACTGTCTATTCTTCTTTCTCAAAATTACCTTGACTCCTCTTGAACACTTATGATTTCACGTGCATCTTAAGATCACCTTCTCAAGATCTACACATATTTGAATTTCTGAGTAGAATGGGTGGCATAACAAGCTGCTTCCATTTTTGGCTAAAAGAAAGAACTAATTTAAACTTGAGATGAATCCAACAAACATTATCTAAATTACTACTTTGTACCAAGTACTGTATTAGGAATGAAGGCTAAAAAATAAATTAAATAAGAAAACCTCCCTGCTCTCTTAAGGTTTTAATCTAATGAAGACACAGAAACATAAAAGGGTGATTGCTCTGAAAGCATTTCTTAGTGGTTACTTTCTGAGTAGTATTGTCAATGATTCCCCGCAGCAAGTATCACAGCCACCCTCCCACCCGTGAGACAATCTACTGGATGTTTCTGTTCAACTCTTTCTCCTCAAATTATGTTTTATGCTAAATGTTCATATGCACTATTTATTTTCTTAAATGCTCTGTATGCTACATCTTGTACTTGAGTATGGAAGGAGTTAATTCTCTTGAGGAGCTGATGATCTAGAGGTAAACACACACCAACCGAAAACTACAATGAAGTACAGTAAATACTGTGAAAGAGTCTGGGGTAGGGGGCTGTAAACACCATACAGTGTGAGCAGAACTCTGCAATAGTTGACAGCAAGGACTCTGTCTCAGATTCTTAAGGCCCAAGCCTCTGCTCTCCCATTTACCATGATGGAATTTTGAACATGTTACTTACACTCGCTATGTCTCAGCTTTTTCAATCTGTAAAATCTGTAAAATGAGGATAGTAATACAACCACAGAGAGTGGTTTGTGATGAATGTATGAGATAATTGGTGCAAAACTCTTGGATCTGTTGGGCACAGAGTAAATATTTGAGGAATGTTAACTATTATTATTATTACTTTTATTAGCCAGGGAAACATTTCGGAAGGAGATGAATGCTTGATCTGAATCCTAAAAGAATCCTAAAAGAAAGAAGGTCAAAGGAGTATCTTTGTAAAGTGCATTGCTAGTCAGTCCAATGTTTAAAAGCCAACAACATTTCAAATGGGAAACACTTTTATGCATGTTTCAAAGATGAGGCAACAGACTCAAAGAAGTTAAGAAACTTTCCCAGAAACACAATCTAGCAAAAAGTACAAATGGAAATCAAGGGTAAAAGTTTTGATGCCACTTTTGCATCTATCACTCTAAATAGGGCTGCCTGCTCCCTCCATTGCCTGTTACCTACTAACAATAAGCTGTGCCTTGCTGGGACTATTAAATCAGTGCACCTGCAAAAGCAGACGCTGAGCTTTTCTCTGCCCAGTCAACTAAAATGCCTTGATTTGTTCTGAATGCCCAGTCTTTACAACTGGTAATGGAGGAGCAAGTAAAATGAACTCAACTCAATTTTATTTTAAATAAATGTTACAGTGAGTTTAGTTAGGAGGAAGAAACTTGTCTTTTAACCAGAATAGCTAGAGCATTTTAATCCAAAAGTCATTTTGAGAACACTGCCAGGTTCCTAAATAGCTAAGCCAGAATAAAGTCACTTCCCTTAATATGTGTTTAGGGAATGCAAGAAAAAAAATGAAAATTTCTACCCAATAAAAAGCTGTTTGAATTATTGATGGTCTGACACTCTTATATGGGTTTTCACTCTTAGTGCAGAATCACATGCAAATTTGGTAATATTAAAAATCACTTCTCATTTTAGAAAAGGGGTAGAAATTGAGATTCTGAGTTTATGATAATTGAATTCTAAATACTCCATGATTTTTCCTTCGTTATCTTAAGGTTTCACATTAATATCCTACAGCTATCTGTAGTGTCTCAATGTAACAACCGACAAGCTGGATCTCAAGCCTATTCTGTTCATGCCTCAAGTATAAAACACGCCTATCCACTGTGCCATCCCAGAAAAATATTTCCTTTTGAAAAATCCAACTGGTTACTGTCCATTATTTGTGTACTAATAGCCTCTGGCCATGCACTTGAGCTAGGAAAGACCCCACTGCTTCTCTGGGGAGGCCTTCACTTGAGACTAATTTTCACTTCTGTATATTCATGCACTATTTTTATTAGCTGGAAATATATTCTGAGAATGCCTGGAGGAATACTAAGTTCCATGACAAATTATTCCCCTCCATAACAAGGGAGCGTAATTACTTGTTCATATGTCCACATTTATAACTGGGTTTCATAACAGAACACAAATATTATTTCACAAAAATCTATCTGCATTATATTTGTGCAATTAGCAGAGGCTAAAAGAAACTTGAGAATTTCTTAGTTTGGTGAATTGAAATATAAGTATATTAGTATCTTATTATCATCTGTTTTAACACTAATGGAAATTTAACAAAAAATAACTGCATAGACCCATTCCATGATACTTTTACTCAGCAAGTATATGCTCTTTCTCTAGGGACTTCTTTACACAGATAAATTACCAGTTACAGGGCAAATGTGCTACCAAAAATATTTTAGCTTTTAAATAATATTTTTTGAAAGAAAAAAATGGAAACTTTCTTATTTTCCTTATATTTGGTATTGAGTCTACTGTTATAAACAAATGTTGGATCAAAAGTGCTAGGGAGGAAGGTGGTAACGGTAATTGTAACTCATTATTTCTCAATAACGAAGTGAGATTTGGCCCCCAAAATAATAAAAAATTAAAGCACAATTCCATAACTCAGTTCACCTTTTTATCCAAGAAATACTGTCCTACCAATTGTTCTTGCATCATAATCAAACAAAAGATTCCAAATATAAATTTGTATAAGTCAGGAAACTTCGACAGAGCTAAAAAACCACTCAGATGAGGTTTTTCTTTATGTAATTTTAATTAGGACTTTATCTACTAGTGCCTGTATTGTGGACTCTAAAATGCCATTTTCCTCTAAAAGAAACAAGGACTCCTGCTTAGAGTGAGCTAAACATAGGATAAGCCTAAAACATCTTTTCATTCTAGAAGGAAAGGGAGCTATCCAAGAGTAAAAAGGTCATGTCAAAAGAACTTAGGAGCTGGCCGGGCGTGGTGACTTGTGCCTGTAACCCCAGCACTTTGGGAAGCCGAGGCAGGTAGATCACCTGAGGTCAGGAGTTCGAGACGACACTGACCAATATGGTGAAACCCCGTCTGTACTAAAAATACAAAAAAAAAAAACATTCGCTGGGAGTGGTGGTGGGTGCCTGTAATCCCAGCTACTTGGGAGACTGAGGCCGGAGAATCATTTGAGTTCGGGAGGCGGAAGTTGCAGTGAGCCGAGTTCCTGCCATTGCACTCCAGCCTGGGCAACAAGAGCGAAACTCTCTTAAAATGTTTTTAAAAATAAAATATAATACATAATTTTAGACAACTCTGTAATAATAGTAAAAATATAATTGGTCAACTTCTAAGCATGCTAAAATTGAATTCAGCGTTTTTAAAAAGATAAAGGAACAGAAAAAATAATATATAATGCCTTTGCTATATAAACTGTACAAGAGAGTAACCGTATAATTGATAACAGGAAGTTTCTTCTATTGTAGCTAAGTGAAGAAGGAATGATGGCGTATCACCATCTAGCTACCTGCAATGGGCCAAGCATTAATCAATGGCTGCTACCTTTCTAAAACATTCTGGAGAAAATTAAGAGTTTTCTGCATATTTGTAATGTATTATGTATTCTAGGACTATAGTGTTAATAACTGAGGAAATTGGAACTCGGCGTTGTGAATCCAGAGTACTTTCTAGGAGTTTGCTGTGGTGGTTGTTCAAATATCTCTGCATAGTTGATCTGTGTTTTGTTCCTTTCTCCAGCCAGATTTCTACTTCAAAAAAGACAGAATTTTTGTGTCATCATGAATAGATCAGGAAGCTCCAAAGAACTGCAACCTAAATTGTAATTTCTAGTTTCTACAATATCTTTCCTGTCTGTTCCTAACTTTCCATCTCTCCTGAGACTGCTCTGTTTTACACTCATTATAACTATTTCTCTAAACAATGGCAATAACTGCCTAACTGTTCTTACGCCTGTAAGAAATCTACTTTGCCATGACGATTAGCTTCCTAAATCACTGCGACAATTGTATCATTTCATATTGCAGGAATTTCCCAAGACTTTGTGGTGTCTATAGAATGTACCTGTACCAATTTTGTATGGACCCAAATCTTCCCATTTCCCTTCCCACTACATCCCATATTGTAAATTTGAACTCAGTAGTGTCAAGTATGCCTTGGTTTTTCAGGTTTCATGTGATTGCGTATGCTATTCTGTCAGTCTAGACTACTTATATGTCTAGCTTATGTTGTAGTGGATTTCAGTGTATTTAAAATATTTGAAAATTATAGTTCATATATATGCGCATGAGTGCATATGAACTACTGTCTAAAATGTAAAAATGCTAGGTACTTGCAATGGGTAGTAATTTAATAATGGCCTTTAGTAAAGTCTGTTCTTCTCCAATACATGATTCAAATTAACTCATATTTAATTAGTATATAAGGGGTTGATATCAATGTAACACAAAAGTCTAGTTGGTTCATTTATTTATTTTTTATTACACTAACACTTTTATGCCATTCAAGTAAGAGCAATTGAATGCAAAGTTTAGTAAGACAGCTGACCACATGTCATAGAGATATGGATTAAAGTACATGATGTTTATTTACCTCATTTCTTTATTTGTCTTGGCACAGCGTGGACACATCCCCTGTCCTGTCTTGAAAGTGCTTTCTTCATGGTTCCCCTTAATCTATGTGCATTTTGTCCTTGTCTCTGTAACTTAGTAGCTTCAAACTTGCTTGTACGCTCTGGCATTGAGAACATTAACTTTGAATTTAGTGGTGAAGTCCAGTATATTACCTAGTAATTTTTTTTTTTCATTTGGCAGGTAACAGACTTTTTTTTTTTTTTTTAACCACGCTGGTATTGATATTATGTTGTATTACCGGATGTTTTTCATAAAGATGTATTGGTTTGGGGCAGTTCATTCATAATCTTATTTTTCCAAAAAGTTACTTTTTAATTTTTAGAAGTCAAAGTTATTCAATAATGAACATATCATTTTACAGTACTCAACTCAGCAATGTTAAAGAGAAAAGTTAAATATATTAGGAAGGGGTTTCCTGTAATGCCTTCCTCTGTCAACATGAAGATGTTTAGCTTTACACTTACTACAGTGACTTTATGTTACCCCTTCATTTCTAACAAACAAGAAACTAATTTTGTTCCTGGTCTGTTTTGTCCTCACTTCATTTAGCATTCTTATGATTGCATCTCTAAATCTTTAATTTAGCAGTGACTTTCACATTATCACCTATTTCTCTCCCATTGTCCTAATTGTTGCCAATGTTATAAAAGTAATTGCCTTCTAATCTTTGATTAATAGAATGGTGCATTATATGACTTTACTATGTGACAGGTTTTGATTATATTTAAATACGTGTAACGTTACAAGTTAATCTTCAAATGATTAGTGTGATGGTATATCCAAATACTATAAGGTTCATCAATACAAAAGTTGGGGATATTTCATACTTTATTGAATAAAATTCCAACCGTGTGCTGTGACAATGTCAGTCCCTGTCTATTTGGTCTTGCCCATCTGAGGGTTTTAAAGGCCAGTGCTTCTGGGCTCTGATCTTTCCAGTTTATGGCTAGCAAGAACTCAATGGTCACTATGCCTTGGCAAGGTCTGGAAATGCTCTCTTGCCACATTCCCAAGGCCAGTGTGCATGAAGCTACCAGAGCCCGGAGAGCCTCATGCATCATGCTTCTCTCTCCCTCTTGTACTCCAGCAATGTAGCCTGCTTGGGCTTCTCTCCTAATTTCAGGTTTTGTTACAATTTCTCATTGGAACTGGATGCCATTGTAAGCCCCAGCTCAGTGTATTGGATACTTGATTCCCCAAATTACTGTTAAACATTCCCTCGTCCCAGGGTTTAAACTGGGATTTGTTCTTTTAATTGCACCTTGTTCCACATTGCTGGGCTTGAACTATGAATCAGCCACCAATGGAAAGAAGCAGTTGCTTTCTAGATGCCCTAGAACTATGTGTCCTCTTACTCCTACACCACTATCAACGCAGCAGGTTGTAGGCATCAAACTTGCCTATAGGCTGTGCATTTGTGATTTAAACTTCTGCCTCCTCATTTGATGGGCTAATCTGTCTTCCTGGGAAGTCTCGTTATTACTCTTGTGGGTCTCTTTGGCCTTTTAAAATCCATCATGATCTCCTAACATGCCTTTAAGATGTGTTAAGCACACCCTTAGTACTCTAACAAACCATGCCCATCATTTAAGTGATTTAAGATAATATACATAAGATTCTCACACATAACAGTCTAATGTGTGTGTTCCTGGTCAGCAGGTGTGTGTACACAGTGCACTGCTCCCCATAACACATTGAGACAGCCAAACTATCTTCTTCAGAATCTGGCTTCTACGGTCACTCTACTCGTCTGCATCAAAATACGTCAGGAAAATTTTAATAGGCAAAGCCTGGAAGTTGTGTGTACCTACATTAAATTGTCTATAACAACCCCTAATGGTTAAAGAAGGTGGGAAATGTAGGCTCTGTGAGTAACCAGAAAATGAAACAAAACATAACAAAAGAAAACAAAAAACAACAAACTATAACAACCCTCCCTTTACCATCCCCTCAACAGGAATTGTTGAACAGCAAGTAGCCTCTGTCTGGCACATAATAAAATACAAAAAACACCGTAAGAATATGTGTGGCACATTACATGCCATTAAAATCATGAAGTACTTTAAAGTATATGTAAATCGTGACAGATAATTAAAGTAGCTTTAAAAGTCCCTTTAGAACAAGGGACAGGTTAAAAAAAAAAAAAACACCAAGCATAATAATCTTTTATCTTGGTATTTATTTATTTATTTATTTAGAGATATGCTCTTGCTCTGTAACCCAGGCTGGAGTGCAGCGGCCCTATCTCGGCTCACTGCATATTTAGGTTTTTATACGTAGAAAATTTAAAGTGGTAAAACTACAAGAAGACTACAACAAATTCAATTAATTTCAAAAGTTATTATCTTAATATTGTCTACATGGATGTGGAGGATAAGTACACAAATGACTAAAAACTGAGGCACAGCTCAGGGGACTTGTTTTCTAATGTGGAAACTAACGGGTAAATTACAGGCTGCATTACGAATACCAAAGGAAATAACATAGGGAGGATAAATGAAAATGAATGTGGAAAGACCTGTGACTTCTTCTGGGATTTAAATAGCCTAGCTTGACTGTCTTCTGGTCCATGCTTATGGCAGCAATTATCTTTCGCATTGTCAATGTGACACTTTCAAGGGTCATATTCTGGTAATGAACTTCTCTGTTTACTGACAGGTTTATCAGCATGCACATGTCAACATTACAAAACCCCTTCCATAATCTTCTATTCAAATAAATTACCTGCTCTTTCCAGGGTCAAACACTCATGTCTTTGAGATGAGCAATGATATTAATTTACCAAAAATAACAAATGGATAAACTACTAAATTGAAATGGGCTCTGGGGAAATGTACAATGCATTAGTGCTGATTAGAGATAGACTCTTGATTTTTCTCCCTTCTCATCTTCTCAACCTTCCCAGGAAGTCTTACAGTAAGAGAATGCCTTTGAAGTTTGCTTCCCACTGTCCACTTGTATCATGAATAAGTCTGTGGGATCTTTCCATGATTAATTGGGAGTCACATTGCGCAAGTTTTTGCTTTTATAGGGTATTTTTTATGAATTGTAAATTTATCAGATTTATCATGGCTTAAAAGTCTCTACAAGCTAGCTCTTTTTTTTTTTTTCAGCTACATGCCCCACTACTTCTAATTTCCTATACAAATGTACTTGATTCTTTGTCACGCTGGACTCTGGACTGTTCCTTGCTCTACTTGCTTTATGGAGACTTATCTCTCTGTACCTAAAAAAGCCATTCAATTTATCTTGAAAACTCATCTCTCCATACAAGTCTTAGTTTAAGATCCTCTTTTCCTAGAAAATATTTCACAAAATACCAGGCTGAATTTATTGCGTCATTTTTGTTTGCATTTAATCTCAAACACACTTCTATTACAACATTAAAGCCAGGCTATATGTAGCCTCTCTCTATATAAGTATTTATTCATTACACCATGAGCTCCTTGAAAGCAGGAAATGTGAATTTTTTTCTACATTTTAGACCCAACCAATCCCTAATGTCCCCGACCTTTTTGGCAATCCCCAATCCCTAAAGTTCCCAACCTTTTTGGCACCAGGGACCAGTTTCATGGAAGACAATTTTTCCATGAACGAGGGGTGAGGGGGCAGGTGATGGTTTTGGGATGAAACGCTTCCACCTCAGATCATCAGTAATTAGTTAGATTCTCATAAGGAGCGTGCAATCTAGATCCGTTGTATGTGCAGTTAACAATAATGGTCTGGTTCCTATGAGAATCTAATGCCACCACTGATCTAACAGGAGGCAGAGCTTAGGTGCTAATGCCCTCCTCCTGCTCACCTCCTGTTCACCTCCTGTTGTACAGTCGAATTCCTAACAGGCCAGGGACTGGGACTGGCCTGGGTGTTGGGAACCCCTGCCTTATATAATAGCAACTCAATAGTTCCCCAATGTATAAATCAAAGGATAAATCAGGAGTTTTTCTCATAATTGAAAGACATAAAGTATACATACAAAAATGAATCTTTAATTTATTTATTCACGTATTTATTACTCTCTCTTTATACCAAATGTTGCACTTTATAAAAATATGCAAAAATGAGTAGCACCTGATGCATGACCTGGAGGAACTCATGCTCTTATGGGGTAGCAGACATTTAAAGACCTTACTTCAGTGTATCTAGAACATCATTGATTGTAAAATGTACCATTATATTATATGCTGCTAAGAAATATGGATTACTGCAAATGCAACTCTGACATATTATTCTTATGATATAGAATTCGTACTCACTTTCTCAGTCAACCTTCCCAGGAAGTCTTACGGTTTCTAAAGAGAATGCCTCTGAAGTTCTGTTCACACTGTCCATTCATATCATGAATAAGCCCAAACATAAAAAAAAAAAGATGCAATAAATTCAGCCTGATACATTGCAGAAAAAGCTCTTTGAGACTTAGTAAAAAAATAAACTGGTAAGATTATTCTTAAAATTTCTGCACACTTGAAGTTTGCTTCTTTTGAACACTTTTCAACTCAGAGTTGTCAGTCTAACGTTTTATCCATGAAATATAACTATTTGTGCTCAACAGAATTATTGATGTTGTTAAATTTACTTTTTTAAAATCATGAACAATAATAGCTATTCAGGAAAATTTGTAGTGTGTTCTTGTGTTTTGAATGTTGCCCACAACTTCTGATTTGTCATGTCCCTTATCCCCTCTGCAGTCAATTTGATAGTAGGAATTAAAAGTATTTTCCCCCTCTGTTTCTGGAAGTTTCTTTTGAATTCTTATATTGCTGCATTTAATGTTTGTGCATGCATATGCCATAACACCTATATTATGGCTTATGTCTAACTGACAGCAACTATAAGATGACATTGTCTAAAAGATACATCCCAAGTTTAGTTAGGTTAAATTTTTTTTTAAAAGTGCATGCTAATTTTGCTAGATGAATACAAGAAACCACTACAAGGGTAAAGAATCAGTAATGTTTACAGCCACATAGCGGAATTTGAATAAGTTGGAGTGCAGAATGATTGTGATATAATTATATTATGTCTACACAAGCCTTGTGGAAATAGATGACAACTTGAATTTCCAGGACTCTACTGTAGTTTACACAGAACAGGTTAAAGGTGTCATAAATATTTCAAAAGTATCATCTCATGTTTAGGTAGTATGCACATATATTAAATATTGACTACCGAAAATATTAATTATTAATGTTACTTTTTACAAAATGAATGTTTTATGATTAAGAATATTGTACAAAGGCACATATTTGTTTGCAAAATATATTGATTTTTTAATGGTATCAGTGAAGGTAACTGTTCAAATTGGAAATATAATCCAGTTTGAAATGCAAGAAATTATAAAAAGAGCAAACTTTTAAAAAATGTTTATAATAGAAAATAACTACTACAATTCTTAATTTGTAGATATAATCAATCAAAGAACAAACAACTATCTCTAAATGCACATATGCCATTACCATTGCCACTTGTTCTGCAAAAAAATTAATGAAAATAACAATAACAACAACTATCATTTATTGAGTGCCTATTATGTGACAGACACTGATCTAAGGTTGTACAAGTATTTAACTCATTTAATCCTCTCAGAAACCCCACAGATATTATTATTTTCCTGATACTAAAGATGAGGAAATGTAATGGAGCCAAGTTGTATGACGGCAAAGCAGAGGAGGCTCATGTGAATGCAGGACAACTAGCCAATGGGCACAGCAACCAGGTTTGTGAAGGACAGCATGGCTTGGCAGATAAACAGGGGCTTTCTAGTCAGATAAATGTGTTAAAATTTTAACTCACCACTTAATTATTCTGTGATTTGGAGCAATTTTCTTAATTTAGCAGAATTTTAGGGACTTCATATAAAAGGTAGGTTATAAGACATCAGAAAGGTGGCAGAATAAGAAGCTTTTTATTTTTATTCCCGTGCAGAAGCGTTAATTTTGACAACCACTCACGGACAAGAATACTTTTGTAGGAGTGTGGAAATCCAGCTGAGAAATTCTAGCTCACAAATAGGGGGAAATTATAAAAATAGATACACTGAAGAGAGTAAAAGAACCACCTTAACTTTACCCATGCCACTCTTCCTCTAAGGTGGCACAGTTCACTACACAGGGAAAACCATCACTCAACGTTCTTCTACAGAAAATAATAAATGAGATTGTGTTGAATAAATGCCCAGACCCCTAGCCATAAGATAACTTTCCAAAAGGTTCATGTATTTCTTACTCCATCCAGAATATTGAGATATTTAGCACAGCTGAGAGGTTGAGAAAGGCTGGGAGAAAAAAATAAAAACAGAGAGAGAGAGAGAGGAAATGGACCCTATTACCTACTCCATGGACTCAATCAGAAATTTTGGGATACTTCACCTGTGGACCTTCCCACACCTGGATCACAGGCACTCCAAATGCTCACTGTGTCTCACTCCTCATCCCACACGCAAGCTCTTCAAATGCATTTTTGCACACAGAGAGTGCAAGCCTCCCAAGTGGATGGCTGGCTTGACTCTGCAGGATTGGGAGAAGGCACACAAATTTCAGCACTTCAGAGCACTGCTTTAGGAAAAACAAGCAGGAGGCTCTTAGCATCTGTCCTGAATTTCTAAGATTGAGAGAAGACAAAGGTTCTTCTCTCAATAATAATAATAATTATTATTATTATTACATCCAAGGAGTACCAAGTGTGAGAACATTCAAAGGAAAGGTCTCTGATCGCCTCAGATTCCAAAATTGGACTGATTGGTGAAGGCATGTCTCTCTCAAACCCATTCAGTAAAAAGTGGAAGAGGTAAGTGATTCTTCAAATGTGAAGACAATAATGCAAGAGTTCAAGAAAATGAAGAACGTAAAGGAAGCATGACACCACCAAGGGGACACAAAAACATTCTAGTAACTGATCTCACAGAAATGCAGATTGACTAATTGCCAAAACAGAATTTAAAATAATTGTTGTAAGGAAGCTCCACAAGCTACAAGAAAACACAGATATCATGCAACAAAATGACATAAAAATTACATGACCAAAACCAGAAGTTTATTAAAAGGAAGAAAATCTTTTTAAAAGTACAAAATAGAACTCTGGAGTGGAAGAATACAATGAGTGAAATGAAAAATGTCACAGGGAGCATCAACAGCAAACTTGATCAAGCAGAAGAAAAAATATGTCAATGTAAGCTGGATGCAGTGGTAATCTGTAACTATAATCCAAATTACTTGGGAGGTTGAAATGGGAGGAGGCCAGGAGCTAAAAGCTGAAGCATATTATAATGACCCTTGGGAAAGCATCTTATGATGATTCCTGTGCCACTGTACTTCATTCTGGGGAACAATAACAAAACAGAACATGTGGAGTAAAACAAAGGTCATTTTATAATATTCAGTCAGAGTAGAAAAAGAACACACATATAAAAAGAAATGAAGACCACCCATGGGATTTACAGAACACCATCTAAAGAGCTAACATCTTGTATTAGTCTCCTCTCACACTGCTAATAAAAACATACCTGAGATTGGGTAATTTATAAAGGAAAAAGGTTTAATTGACTTACAGTTCCACATGGCTGGGGAGGCCTCACAATCATGGCGGGAGACAAAGTAAGAACAAAATGACATCTTACATGGCAGGCAAAAGAGAATGTGTGCAGGGGAACTGCCATTTATAAAACCATCAGATCTCATGAGACTTATTCACTATCATGAGAACAGCACAGGAAGACCTGCCCCCTGATTCAGTTACCTCCCATCAGGTCTCTCCTACAACATGTAGAAATTATGGGAGCTAAAATTCAAGATAAATTTGGGTGGAGACACATCCAAACCACAATATCCTGCCCCTGGTCCTTCACAAATATGTTCTCACATTTCAATACCAATCATGCCCTCCCAACAGTCCCCCAAAGTCTTAATTCATTTCAGCATTAACTCAAAGTCCACAATTCAAAGTCTCATCTGACACAAGGTAATTCCTTTCCAGCTACGAGCCTGTAAAATCAAAAGCAAGTTAATTACTTCCTAGATACAATGGGGGTACAGGCATTGGGTAAATACACTCATTCCAAATCAGAGAAATTGTTCAAAACAAAAGGGCTACAGGCCCCAGGAAAATCCAAAATCCAATAGGGCAGTCATTAAACCTTCAAGTTCCAAAATAATCTCCCTTGACTCCATGTCTCACATCCAGGTCACGCTGATGCAAGAGGTGGGCTCCCATGGACTTGGGGAGCTCTGCCCCTGTGGGTCTGCAGGGTACATCCATCTGACCCCCAGCTGCTTTCATCGGCTGGCATTGAGTGTCTGTGGCTTTTCCCAGTGCACAGTTCTTGCTATCAGTGGATCTACCATTCTGGGACCTGGAGGATTGTGGCCCTCTTCTCACAGATCCAATAGGCAGTGCCCCAGCGGAGACTGTGTGGGGGCTCTGACTTCACATTTCCCTTCCCCACTGCCCTAGCAGAGGTTCACCATGAGGGCTCTGACCCTGCAGCACACCTCTGCCTGGACATCCAGGCATTTCCATACATCCTCTGAAATCTAGGCAGAGGTTACCTAACCTCAATTATTGACTTCTGTGCACCCTCTGAAGCAACAGCCTGAGCCATACATTGGCCTGTTTTAGCCATGGCTAGAGTTGAAGCAGCTGAGATGCAAGATATCAAGTCCCTATGCTGCACAAAGCAGAACGGGGGCCTGAACCTGTTCAACGAAACCATTTTTTGCTTTTAGGCCTCTGGGCCTGTGGTGAGAGGGGCTGCCATGAAGGTCTCTGGCATGCCCTGGAGACATTTTCCCCATTGTCTTGGTGATTAATATTTGGTTCCTCATTACTTATGCAAATTTCTGCAGCCACTTTGAATTTCTTCCCAGAAAATGGGGTTTTCTTTTCTATTGCATCATCAGGCTGCACATTCTCTGAACTTTTATGCTCCACTTCCTCTTGAACACTTTTCAGCTTAGAAATTTCTTCTGCCAGATAACCTATATTACCTCTCGCAAGTTCAAAGTTCCACAGACCTCTAGGGCAGGGGTAAAATGCCACCAGTCTCTTTGCATAGTGAGTGTAACCTTTACTCCAGTTCCCAACAAGTTCCTCTTCTCCATCTGAGACCACCTCCACCTGGACTTCATTGTCCATATCACTATCAGCATTTTGGTCAAAACCATTCAACAAGTCTCTAGGAAACTCCAAACATTCCCATATTTTCCCGTATTTTTGTGAGCCCTCAAAACTGTTCCAACCTCTAAACTGTTACCCAGTTCCAAAGTCACTTCCACATTTTCGGTATGTTTACATCAGCACCCACTACCCAGTACCAATTTACTGTACAGTCTGTTCTCATGCTGCTAATAAAGGCATACCTGAGACTGGGTGATTTATATAGGAAAGAGGTTTAATTGACTTACAGTTCCACATGGCTAGGGAAGACTCACAATCATGGCAGAAGACAAAGGAAGAGCAACAGGACATCTTACATGGTGGCAGGCAGAAGACAGCGTGTGTAGGGGAACTTCCCTTTATAAAATTATCAGCTCATGAGACTCACACACTACCAAGAGAACAGCAGGAAAAGACCTGCCCTCATGATTCAATTACCTTCCACCAGGCTCCTCCCACAACTATGGGAATTATGGGAGCTATAATTAAAGATGAGATTTGGATGGGGACACAGCAAAATCATATCACATCTGAATTAGGAAATTAAGAAAAAAGAAAAGAAAAAAGAAGAGTAAGTTTATTTTAAGGAGCGGTAAGCTTTATTTTAATGGCTGAAAACTTCCTTCTCTTCCTGGAAGAGATATGGACATTTAGGTACATGAAGCTGAAAAGTTTCCAAACAGATTCAATCCAAAGAAGATTTTACCAAGACACATTATAATCCAACTGTCAGTTCTAGGACTTTTTTGGATGAGTCTTTAGAGTTTTCTAGGTACACAATCATATCATCAGCAAACAGTGACAGTTTGACTTCCTCTTTACCTATTTGGATGCCCTTTATTTCTTTCTCTTGTCTGACTGCTCCGGATAGGACTTCCAGTTCTATGTTAAATAGAAGTGGTGAAAGTGGGCATCTTTGTCTTGTTCTAGTTCTCAGGGGGAATGCTTTTAACTTTTTCTCATTCAGTTTAATGTTTACTGTGGGTTTGTCATAGATGGCTCTTATTGTCTTAAGGTATGTCCCTTCTATGTTGATTTTGCTGAGGGTTTTAACCATAAAGGGCTGCTGGATTTTGTCAAATGCTTTTTCTCCATCTTTGAGATAATCATGAGATTTTCGTTTTTAATTCTGTTTATGTGGTGCATTACATTTATTGAGTGTGTTAAACCATCCCTGTGTCCTTTGTATGAAACCCACTTGATCATGGTGGATTATCGTTTTTTTAAATGCTGTTGGATTCAATTTACTAGTATTTTGTTGAGGATTTTAGCATCAATGTTCATCAGAGATAATGGTCTGTAGTTTTTGTTGTTGTTGTTTGTTTGTTTGTTGTTATATCCTTCCCTGGTATTGATATTAGGGTGACAATGGCTTCATAGAATGATTCAGGGAGGATTCCTTCTTTCTCTATCTTTTGAAATAGCACCAATAGGATTGGTACTAATTCTTCTTTGAATGCCTGATAGAATTCAGCTGTGAATCAGTGTGTTACTAGACTTGTTTTTGTTGATAATTTTTTATTATCATTTCAATCTCGCTGCTTGTTATCGGTCTGTTCAGACATTTCGTATCTTCCTGGTTTAATATAGGAGGTTTGTATGTCTCCAGGAATTTATCCATCTCCTCTAGGTTTTCTAGTTTATGCACATAAAGGTGTTCACAGTGGTCTTGAATAAACTTCTGTATTTCTGTGGTATCTGTAGTATTATCTCCTGTTTTGTTTCTAATTGAGCTTCTTTGGATCTTCTCTCTTCTTTTCTTGGTTAATTTTCTTAACGGTCTATCAATTTTATTTATCTTTGAAGGAAGCAGCATTTTGTTTCATTTATATTTTGAATTGTCTATTTTCTTTCAATTTCATTTAGTTCTGTTCTGATCTTTGTTATTTCTTCTCTTCCACTGTGTTTGGGTTTTGATTGTTCCTGTTTTTCCAGTTTCATAAGGTGTGACCTCAGGATACAAAATTAATGTACACAAATCAGTCACTCTGCTATATACCAAAAGCGACCAAGCTAAGAATCAAATTGATATCTCAACCCCTTTTATAATAGCTGCCATAAAAAAAACCACATAGGAATATACCTAACCAAGGACATGAAAGACCTCTACAACAAAAACTAAAACTACTGAAAGACCGCTACAAGAAAAGACCTCTACAAGGAATACTAAAACTGCTGAAATCATAGATGACAAAAATAAATAGAAAGTGATATAGTTTGGCTGTGTCCCCACCGAAACTTCATCTTGAATTGCAATCCCCATAATCTCACGTGTCATAAGAGGGAACCAGTGGCAGGTCATTGAATCATGGGAGTGGACTTCCCCATGCTGTTCTCATGATAGTGAATGAGTTCTCTCATGAGAACTGATGGTTTTATAAGCTTCTGGCATTTCCCCTGGTAGCACTTATTTTCTCTCCTGCTACCCCAAGAAGAGGTGCCTTCTGCCAAGTTTCCTGAAGCTTCCCCAGCCATGTGGAACTGTGAGTCAGTTAAAGCTCTTTTCTTTATAATTAACCCAATGTCAGGTATTTCTTCATAGCAGAATGAGAACGGACTAATACAGAAACGCATCCCATGCTCACAGATGGGTAGAATTGATATTGTAAAATTGACCATACTGCCAAAAGCAAAATACATATTCAATGCAATTCCCATCAAAATACCACCATCATTCTTCACAGAACTAGAAAAAAAATCCTAAAATTCATATGGAACCAAAAAAGAGCCCACATGGCCAAAGCAAGACTAAACAAAAAGAACAATTCTGGAGGCATTACATTACCTGACTTCAAACCTATACTATAAGGCCATAACAACAAAAACAGCATGGTACTGGTATAAAAATAGGCACATAGAGCAATGGAACAGAATCAAGAACCCAGAAATAAAACCAAATACTTACAGTCAAGTGATTTTTGACAAGGCAAACAAAAACATCAAGTGGGGAAAGAACACCCTATTCAACAAATAGTACCGGAATGATTGGCAAGCCACTGTAGAAAAATAAAACTGGATCTTCATCTCTCACCTTATACCAGAATCAACTCATGATGGATCAAAAACTTAAATCTAAAATCTGAAACCATAAAGATTCTGGAGCATGCCATTGGAAAAACTCTCCTACACATTGGGTTAGGCAAAGACTTCAAGACCAAGAACTCAAAAGCAAAAGCAACAACAAAAAAAATAAATAGATGGGACTTAATTAATCTAAACCTTCTGCACAGCAAAAGAAATAACCAGCAGAGTTAACAGATAACCCACAGAGTGGGAGAAAATCTTCACAATCTATACATCTGACAAAGGACTAATATCCAAAATCTACAAAGAACTCAAACAAATCAGCAAGAGAAAAACAAACTAACTCATCAAAAAGTGAGCTAAAGACATGAATAGGCAATTCTCAAAAGAAGATATATAAATGGCCAACAAGCATATGGAAAAAAACGCTCAACATCACTAATTATCAGGGAAATGCATATCAAAACCACAATGCAACACTACCTCACTCCTGCTAGAATGGCCATAATAAAAAAAAAATAGATGTTGACAGACATGTAGTGAAAAGGGAATAATTTTACACTGTTGGTGGGAATATAAACTAGTGCAACCACTATGGAAAACAATGTGGATATTCCTTTAAAAACTAAAAGTAGATATATTTGATCCAGCAATCCCAATCCCTACATGATGAAAAAAGCCATTATATGAAAAATATACTTGCACATGCATGTTTATAGCAGCACAATTTGCAATTGCAAAAATATGGAACCAGCCCAAATACTCATCAATCAACAAATGGATAAAGAAAAATGTGAGATATATATACACATACACCATGGAATACTACTCAGTCAAAAAATAATTGAAATAATGGCATTTCCAGCAACCTGGATGAAATTGGAGACTATTATTCTAAGTGAAGTAATCCTGGAATGAAAAATCAAACATTGTATATTCTGACTCATATGTGGAAGCTAAGCTATGAGGATGCAAAGGCAAATTGGACTTTGGGTGCTCAGGGGTAAAGAGCAGGGTGTGGTGAGGAATAAGAGACTACGCGTTGCATACAGTGTACACTGCTGGAGTGACGAGTGCATCAAAGTTTCAGAAATCACCACTAAAGAATTACTCATGTAACCGAACATGACCTATTCCCCTAAAACCTACTGAAATAAAAAAAATTCAGGAAAAAAGAATATAAATATTACTTTTTAAATCAGTAATAAACCAGTGATGCCCACACAAAAAATCAAACTTTCAAATATCAAAGACAAAGAGAGATATTTAAATCCAGCAAGGAAAAAAAGGAATACAAGAAATGCAAAGGAATGACCATAGGTTATTAGATATTTTAGCAGAAGCCTTGCAAGTCAGGAGAGAGTGGGGTGACATATTGAAAGTGCTGTGACAAAAAAAAAAAAAAAAAAAAAAATGGCTGTCAAACAAAAATTTACCTGGCAAAGCTTTTCTTCAAAAATGAAGAGACAGGACAATACAGCAACTATAGTTAATATGAATTCATTATATATTTTGAAAAAGCTAGAGAGAGGATTATGAATGTTTGAAACACAAAGATGTGGTGAATATTTGAGGTGATGGATATTCCATTTATCTTGATTGGATAATTACACATTGCATGCATATATAAAAAAACTCACGTGCCTCATAAATATATGCAGCTATTTTATATCAATAAGCAATGACAGAGAGATAGACTTTTTGATTTTATGGAAAAAGAAAAGCTTAGGAATTTATTATCATTATATCTGCTGAACAAAAAAATGCTAAAGGGAATTATTCAAGCAGAAACAAAAAGATGTTAATTAGTAACACAAAATCATATGAAAATGTAAAACTCACTGGCAAAGACAAGAACATAATCAAATTCAGAACACTATAATTCTGTAATGGTGGTGCATAAATCACTTACAACTTTGGCAAAATATTAAAGACAAAAATAGTAAAATAACTACAGCTACAATAATTTGTAATGGGACTAACTGCATATAAAATGTAAATTCTGCAAACAAAAACAAAATATGGAGGCTGAGGTAAGTAAAAGTGTAGGATTTTTATAGGCAATTGAAAATAAATTGGTCTCAGCTTAAATAGATTGTTATAACTATAAAATGTTTTGTGTAACTCCCATGGTAACCACAAAGCAAAAGTTTATAGTATATACACAATTTCTTTTAAAAGGAAATAAAGTATACCACAACAGATAATTATGAAAGCACAAGGGAAAATGGAGGGAGAAAGGAACAAATAATCTACAAAACAGAGAGAAAACCATAACCAAAATGACAAGAGTAAGTCTTTACCTATCAATAATTACTTTAAATGTATACTGATTAAATTCACCAAAAGACTGAGTGGGTGAATGAATTTTTTAAAAATCCAACTTTATGCTGCTTACAAGAGACTCATTTCAGCTTTAAGAACACACGTTGAAAATGAAGGGATTGGGAAGAGATAACATATGCTCACAGAAACAAATGGTGCAGAGTTAGCTACACTTACATAAGATACACTAGACTCTAGGTAAAATATTGTAAGAGTCAAATAAAGTCATTAAATAAGGATAAAAATCAATTCATTAAGAATATCTATGTAAATTTGTTCAACCATTGTGGAAGACAGTGTGGCGATTCCTCAAGGATATAGAAACAGAATTACCATCTGACCCAGCAATCCCATTACTGAGAATACACCGAAAGGATTATAAATCATTCTACTATAAAGACACATGCACATGTATGTTTATTGCAGCACTATTCACAATAGCAAAGACTTAGACCCAACCCAAATGCCCATCAATGATAGACTGGATAAAGAAAATGTGGCACATATACACCATGGAATACTATGCAGCCATGAAAAAGGATGAGCTCATTTCCTTTGCAGGAAAATGAATGGCGATGGAAGCCATCATTCTCAGCAAACTAACACTGGAAGAGAAAACCAAACACTGCATATTCTCATTTATAAGTGGGAGTTGAACAATGAGAACACATGGACTCAAGGAGGGGAACATCACACACTGGGGCCTGTTGGGGAGTTGGGGGCTAGGGGAGGGATAGCATTAGGAGAAATACCTAATGTAGATGATGGGTTGATGGGGGCAACAAATCACCACGGCACGTATATACCTATGTAACAAACCTGCACATTCTACACATGTATCCCAGAACTTAAAGTATAATAACAAATAAAAAGTAAGTATGACTAACTAAACACCGAGGGGAAAAAGAGTTTGAAGAGAAATGGGTAGAATTTATCCAAGTTATAATTTTTATTTAAAAGTTGCCATTTGCTTATTGCCTTCCCCAGTGGAAGGCTGATAGGTGATCCTATATTTCTGCACATGACCACTAGCAGGATCCCACTTAACAGTCAAGCTGTTAAATGTTGCACTGTACACGTGAAGTTTTCGTAGGTCACTTTTGGGAGCTGAAAGAAGATTGTTGAAAAATAGAGTAAGCAGACAGAACAATGCCTCCCCCTAAAATACATAGAGTTCCCAAGGCAATCAGAGAATTCTGGGCCTCTGGGTTTATAATTAAATTTGACCCCTTAATAAAAATGGTTATTAATTCTTAAATGAAAAAAGGAATATATAGTCATTATATATATATACACACATATATATATGCACCTAAGAGTACCTAAGATATAAAGCAATTATAAACAAATCTGATGGGAAAAATACACAAAAATACAATAATAATAGGGAAATTCAGTACCTTACTTTTAAAAATAGATTGATCACTCAGACAGAAAATTACTAAGGAAATATTGGATTTGAACTACACTCTAGACCAAATGAATATAATACGCATATACAGAATATACTATCCAATAGCAGCAGAATACACATGATTCTTAAGTACACAGAGAACATTCTCCAAGATAAATTGTGTTTGGTCACAAAATAAGTTTTAACAAATTTTAAAATATTGAAATTGAATGAACTGTATTCTCTGACCACAGAGATATGAAATTAGAAATCAATAACAGGTGGAAAGTTGGAAAATTCAAAAACACGAGAAAATCAAACAACATGCTCTCAACCAATTAGTCTAAGAAGAAATAAAGACGGAAATAAAAAACATATTAAAACAAATGAAAATAGAAACCCAACATACCAAAACTTATGGGTTGAAACCAAAGCAGTTCTAATAGGGAATTTTATATCAATTAATGCCTACTTTAATAAAAAGGAAGAATCTCCAATAAACAATTTACCCTTCAAAGAACTTTAAAAAATAAGCCCAAAATTGGTAGGTGGAAGGAAATAAAGATCAGAGCAAAAATAAATGAAATAGAGACTAAAAAAAATAATAGGAAAGATCAATGAAACTAAGAGTTGTTTTTCTTGAAAAGATGAAATTGACAAACCTAGAGCTTTGGCAAACCTTTTTTTCTCCACTAAAAAAGAAAGAAAACTCAAATAAATAAGAGACACAAAATAGGAGACATTACAACTGATACCACAGAAATATAAAGGATCATGAGAGACTGGTATAAACAATTTTATGCCAAAAAATGGGTTAACCTGGAAAAAGCTGATAAATTTCTAGAAATTTAAAACTTATCACAACTGATTAATATAGAAATATGAAATATGGACAGACTAATAACAAATATCAGATTGAATCAGTAATAAAACATCCCCCATGAAAAAAGATTAGGAATTAACGACTTCCCTAGTGAATTCTAACAAATATTGAAATAAGAAAAAATATTACTCGTCTCAAACTTTTCCAAAAAAAGAAGAGAAGAAAACCCTTCTAAACTTATTACAGAAAGTTAGCATTACACAAATACCAAAGCTAGACAAGGATGTTATAAGAAAAGAAAGCTACAAGCCAATATACCTAATGAACATAGATGTTTAATACTCAACAAAATACTAGCAAAACACATTCAATAGCAAATTAATTCTATCCTTAGTGTGATCTAATGTTATCCCCTGTGTGATTGCATTACAAGATAAGGCCTTTGGAAAGTAATTAGGTTCATACAGTATGATCAAATGGGATTTGTTTTAGGGATGCAAGGATGGCTCAAAATATACAAAGTGATAAATGTACTAAAGTACATTAATGGAATGAAATCACATGATGATGTCAAAAGATGCAGAAAAATCATTTGACAAAATTTAACATCTTTATATGATAAATACTCCAAAAATTAATTATGGAAGAAATGTACCTCCACACGATAAAGGTCATATATGACAAGCCCACAGCTAACATTATACTCAATGGTGAAAAGCTGAAAGCTTTTCCTTTAATATCAAGAACAAGACAAGGGTATCCACTCTCACCACTTATATTCAACATAGTACAGGTAGTCCTAGCCTAATGATTAGGCAGGAAAAAGAAATTAGAGCATTAAAATGAGAAAATAAAAAGTTAAGTTTGTAGATGATGGAACTGTGTGTATAGAATATTCTAAAGACTCCACCAAAAACTGTTAGAATTAATAAACAAATTAAGTAAAGTTGCAAGATACAAATTTAACATACAAAAATTAGTAGAAGTTTCCATACACTATCAATGAACTATCTGGAAAAGAAATTAAGAAAACAACTCCATTCACAATTGCATCAAAATACTTGAACTACTTAAGAATAACTCAAATAGGTGAAAAATCTATACCCTAAACAATATAAAACATTGGTGAAAAATCTGTACACTGAAAACTATAAAACGTTGGTGAAAAATCTATACACTGAAACCTATAAAACATTGGTGAAAGAAATTAAAGAAGATTTAAGTAAATGGAAAGATACTCTATGTTTCTTTATTGTTAATATGTAAACATTAATCAAAGCAATCTACAGATGCAATAAAATCCTTATCAATATTTCAATGGTATTTTACACAGAACTGGAAAAAAAAATTCTAAAATTGCTATGGAACCAGAAAATATCTTGCATAGCTAAAGCAATCTTGAGCAAGAAGAACAAAGTTGGGAAAATAAAATGTATTGATTTTAAATTATATTACAAAGCTACAATAATCAAAAGAGAACAGTACTGTCATAAAAACAGAGATATAATCCAATGGAACAGAACAGAAAACTCATAGATAAACCCAAGCATATATGGCCAACAAATTTTCAACAGGGGTACTCAGAAAACACAATGGGGAAAGGCAGTTTCTTTAATAAATGGTGTTAGAAATCTATATATTCACATAAAAAGAAAATTGCATTCTTATCTTACACTATACACGAAAATGAACTCAAGATGGGTTAATGACTTAAATGTAATTTCTGAATTCATAATACTTCTTGAAGAAAACTTAGGGTAAGAGCTCTATGACACTGGACCTGGCAATTGTTTTTTGAATATAACACAAGTGATAAAGGCAAAAATAAACAAGTGGGACTATATTAAACTACAAAGCTTCTCTGCAGCAAGGGAAACAACAGAGTACAAGCACAACCTATGAAATGGGAGAAAATATTTGCAAACCACATACTCCATTATGGTTTTAATAGACACAATATTTAAATGACTCATAAACTCAATAAATATAAGATTCCTTATAAAATTAAAAAGAGAACTACCGTACAATCTACCAATTGTCCTTCTTGGTATATATGCAAAGGAAATGAAATCAATATATCAAATATTAAATATATGTGTACACACACAGAGTGGAATGTTATTTAGCCTTAAGAAAGAAGAAAATTCTGCCATTTGCCACAACGTAGATAATCTTAGAGAACATCATGCAAAGTGAAATAGAGACACACAAAGACAAATATTCAATGATCTCACTCACAGTAAAATTTAGTAAGTCAGACTCATAGTATAGAGTAGAAGGCAGAGGGTGGTTACCAGGGCTCTAATGGTGGGGAAAATAGGGAGAATTTGGTTAAAGGATACAAACTTTTAGTTATAAGATGAGTAAGTTCTGGCAACCAAATGAACAGTACAGTCACAATAGTTAATAATGTATTTTTAATATATATATATATTTCAAGTTTTTATATATATATATTTCAAGTTTATATATATATATATATATATATATTTCAAGTTTGCTAAAGGGTAGATATTAGGTATTCTCTCCACAAAAATAAAAGTATGTGAGGTGATACTTATGTAAATTAGCTTGATTTTGATAAAAATTATCACAATGTATAGATATATGAAGACATCATGTTGTATACTTTAGATGTATACTATTCGTATCAGTCAATTATACCTCAGTAAAGCTGGAAAATGGCATATTTGTCTTGCAGAATTGTTAGGATAATTAGAAACAATGTTTATGTAAGGTATACAAGTAGAAAAAGCAAATTACTATCTGCAAGTAGTGGTAAATTCCAAAAAGGATGAGGATCTACAACAGAGGTTGGCAAAGAAGCAGCCAGATGGAACAAGACAAAAGAGGAAAATGATAAACTGTGAACCAGAGTCATTGGTTTTAATTCACTCCCTACTACTTACTCCCTAGCAGTGTGACCTCCAACAAGGTCCTTCAACAACTTGAGTCTTAGTTTTTTCCTAAGTTGAGATAACACCTGTTATGAATTGTCAGATTGAATAAGGGATCTGAATAAAGCATCAGTATCACAATTAAAAAACATTAGGTCCTATTCCAATTCTCCACCACTCTTCCCCATTAAATTTAGCCCAAGACATTATTACAACTTTCCACTTGTGAATACCAACTAATTTAAAGGGATGGTGGCGTTGTTCATGAATAGAGTCAAAGACCCTTCAATGCAGATGAGACAGACCCAAGTGTATAATGCAACCCTGTGCTTTACTGGAGGAGAAATGTGGGGTTTAGGTGGTGAAGAGATTTTCACAAGGATTTGAAACTAACCAGTGAAGATCAAAGAATGTTTTCCCAATGGAGATACCAATTCTTTTTCATAGACACTCCATCTTGACAAAGTTTAAAAATACACATAAACAGGAAAAACTCCCCATGCCTCTTGATTAAATGCAAAACAAAAACCAGTAAAAGAATAATAATGCCATTAAACTATTCGTTAATATTAACATTCTCTCATAGTTTTTAAAAATTTCTTATAGTTCTTAATTCTTAAAAATGTAGGCTCAAACCTGCCCTATACATAACACAGGAGGAGAATCATTATACTTACAATTCAGATCAACAAAGTACCTACTACCTTTCAATAGTTAGAGATGTTCCCCAAACTCAAATTTACGAGTAAGTGCTGGAGCAGGAACTTGAGCTCCTGGTCAAGTTATTTTGTCCCCCACAAATTGGGTATCAGTCCCCTTACACAGAGCTAGCTGAATCAAGGTTTTGTTTTTTTTTTTTTTTCTTCAAAGACACGAAATACATTTAAATGCAATTTTCTGTCTCTGTAACTTCCTTGAGCTACATCTTTAGGAGAAGCTTTTGCTAAATCTTGCCTAGCATTTTAAATAAATGACTTAACTCTATTGAAAGTGAAGTGCAATTTGTACACATTTTCCATTTAGAAAATTTCTAACATGATAAAAATGAATACTTAAGGAATTAAACTTAGAGAACTAGGAGCTGTCAGTCTCTGTGAGTATTTGGAATCAGAGAATAAACAGAAAAATTTGTCACATAATTTAAACTATCCTAACGGCTCTTAAGAAGACAAATAGGAATCTTTGTGTCAGTATATACCTTTTATTTTATATTTTAAATGTGCACAATACCTACCGGTAGCCAAACAAATATAGTGAAAACAGTATAAATTCCACAGAGCATATTGTTTATGCTTTATGACTTATCCTCCACAAATTGTAGCAAGGATATTCATAAATAATGTGTTTAATAAAAGAAAATATTCCTTTTCATCTCTATGCTGTGTAGGGTACAGAAATATTTGGAAGGAGGTATTGAATTAGAGTAACCTAATAAAAATAAAAATGCGATCAAACACTGCAGACCACAAACCAGTGATAACAATTTTAAGATGGTGTTAAATTCTCTTAGAAAGGAAACTTGGCTCCTTCAAGGAATAATGGGTGTTGTATGTGAGAACAAGTTAGAAATACACAAAAATCCCACTGCCATCTGAAGTTTTTAGTATTGTACAAGATACAGAGTTAGAGGTAGCATTCCAATTAATGTTCAGGTCCCAGGATGGTGAACACTGATTGTCTGTTTATTACGACTTTAAAACAAATTTCTTATTGTTAGAATAAATAGTAAAATAGCCAGTGAGAGGGAGGGTGTGAAATGAACCAATCTAGATATTTTGTAAGTTCCTGTGAAAGATTGAGAGTTTTTAATTCTTTTATGTATACCCAAGTATAAATATACTAAGTATTTGTCTTTAATTCTTAGAAAAAATATTTTGATACAAAAGTAAAATATACAGAATACAAATCATATGATCATACACATATATATGTATGTTCATGTGTGTATAGCCACCGCATGCTTCTCTCTTTGGTTTCTTCTGCAGCACAGGCTGCGCCTTACCATTTGCCATATAAAGCAAAAGGACACTATGGAAAAAGCAATTATATGAAAGTTCAGTCCCAGTCTTTCTATTTAACAATCGAACGGTAGATCAGAAAAGGGCTTTACAGTTAACGTTCTGAGTGAAAAAAATTCTTGTTGAAATCCAGGCCATATTAGCAATGCAACTTTAACCTTCCACCTCTCAATTTTTCCATCTGTAAAATGATACTATATTAAACAAGTCCATGAATAATATTTTTATAAGAATTAAGTGGTACAAAACAGGAAAAAATCCTTTGAAAAATATGTGCCATGCAATAGATACTCGTTAAAGGTAAGCTATTATTATCATTGTTATTTTAATTATTTTTAACAGAATAGATTCCAGAATGTCTTCACCTCTTTCAGTTTTGCAGTCTTCATCTTTGTAAATGTGGTTGTCAAGCTGTGCTTTTCCTTTCATAATTTATAACTCCCAATGGACATGACTTAGAAAGGAACACAGAAAGTCGTATAATATGAAACAATGTTATGCAAATGGTATAATCATAGAATATTACATCATATGATCTTAAGATAACAGAATGAGCATGACCCTCAGAAAATCATAAAGCAAGTCTTTTTTTTTTTTTATCTCTCTGCTTTCAATAGAGGTCATTTTACCTTGCCCCTAGATAGAAAGGTAGGTAGACACTACAAATGTTCTGCACAATGTTAGATAATAGAGAGTCTTGTGACCACATTTTCAAAGAACTTATAGAGAGATGGTCCATATGATGGAATATTGCTCAGTAATATAAAGGAACAGACTGGTGATATGTGCAACAATACAGATGCATCTCACATTATGTGAAGGAAGCCAGATACAAAAAGGCTACTTATTCAGTCTGTATGTTCCCCACCAGAGGTATACATTGTGGGACAGCATTAGAAGATAGGGCCTTTGGGACGTAATTAGGTCCTAAGGGCACCCCCCCTAATGGATGGAATTAATGCTTTTATTAAAGAGATCCAAGGTAGATAGACAGCCCCTTTCACTATGTGAGAGCAAAGTCAGAGGGTGCCATCTATGAACCAGGAATTGGGACACTCAATAGACTTTGAATCTGTCAGTGGCTTGATCTTGGACTTCCCAGCCTCCAAAACTACGATAGATACATTTTGGTTGCTTATAAGCTACCCAGTGGGTTAGATTTTGTTATAGAAGCCCAAATGGACTAAGACAGTTCATTTATACTAACTTCTGGGAAAAAAAACGAAGGGGAACAGAAATAAGATCAGTAGTTTCCAGTGGTCAGGTGATGGGGAGATGGGGGATTGCCATAAAGGGGCGGGAGAAAACTTTCAAGGAGATGAAAATGTTCTTATTCCGATTTTATTTGTGGTACAGGAGTGTATGCATTTTACAACATTCATAGAACTATACACCTAAAAATACTAATTTTCCTATATGTAAACTATCTATCATTAAACTTGACTTACATGCATACACACACAAAAACATGGTTGAGAAATGACTGTGTCAGTCAAAGACACCCATCAATGTTCTGAACTTGATTTAAAGTAAAATATTTACCCTCTCTCCCATCCCTTTATCATAGTTAGAAGTTGAGCATAGAAAAAAGATCCATGGTTGAATTATTCCTCTTCTTCTGCCCAGGAAATTACATTCTCCAGATTAAAAAAAAAGTGAAAGAAGAATATGTGTTAAACTTCTTAACTGAACTAGTATCTTCATACTAATTCTGAGAGATAATTCCTATTAAAATATTTTCAAAGCTTTCAGAAATAGGGTAGGTAGGAGTTTGGGGCTTAGAAAAGTCTGAATTGGACTGATATTATGATGATATTATTGATTTCTTACCATGTATTAATCACTGGAACTTTTATTATAACCATTTCTTAGAAGGAGAAACTGAAGGCACAAAGGATTACAGATTAAATCATTTTCAAGAGTCACTCAGCTTTTCCTTGGTTTTCGAACAAAATCAAAGAGCCAGTATTTGATCCCAGAGAATCTGACCCAGGAGTCCATGCTTTTGCTGTGTGTCATACACTGCAGAGCTTTAGGTTTGCTAATGCTAACAGATGTTGAAAACTGACTTTCTTGTAGGTGCTTTTCCATAATTTTGACGTGTCAATTTGCAGATTTTCACTTATCTGTTTCCCAGAAATCTGCTTGAAATGACTTTTCATCTCCTAGGGCACTCTTGCTAAGTTTCTGGATGACTGCTACCTCTGCCTCTCTGAGACAGGATGATCCTGTGAAACATGCATGCATCTCTGCCCCTCATGCCCTGACCTGCTCTAGGGGAGCCCCCATCCCCTGCTTCCACAGTCTGTTTTAGCATTATTAGTCAGGAGTCAGTGCTAGCTCTCCATTTTTTTTCAAAGAAGGAGGCATATTTAAATTCTGAATGATCCCAATAAAGCCTCCTCACAAGATTTTCTGTGAGGTAGGTAGATTTCAGCCCCTCTACCCTCACCAAGCATGCACATTTGTGCATAGGAAGCTTGATCTGAAGAAGGTAGACCTCTCCTCTCACCCCCACACTCTTCCACCCCTGAGGTCGGCTTAATGGGCTGTGGCCAGTGCAGTTGTACAGGATACAATGCTCAGGAAGGGTTTCAAACCAGGATTTAATTCTCTATGGTCACCATTTGAAATGTTTGATAGTTTTGTTTGTAATTTGTGTTTTGCAAGTGAAGTCAAATGGGACAATAGAGTATGTGCTGGGAGATTGGAGGCAGATGTTGGAAACTGACTATTTTGTAGGTGCATTTATACGAGGAGATTGGAGCCTCAAGTAAGGTCCCACATCCCCGCCCCCTCCACCTTCTGACCTCCTTGGCATGGGTCCTTCAACCCCAGCAGGGGCCTGAACAGGTACAGAGAGGGTCAGGTTGACACAGGCATTCCAAGAACAGTCATCGCCTGTTCTTACTCAGTGATATTCCTATACCTGAGAGAATGCAATATTAAACAGCAGATAAAATACTCTATGATGCATCAAAAAGAAGAAAGTAAAGAGAACAAAACCACTTTTTTTTTTTTTTTTTTTTGCTTCTTAAACAAGATCCCTGCATATTCATTTTGTATTAGGCCCTGAAAATTATGTAGCTAACCCTGTACCCACCCACTCCATCCTTTTGGGCAGTGAAAGAGCCAAACAGTCTGGTTACAGCCTTCTCCAAAAACATTCTTGTATGAGTCTAAATACTCTTTTCTCTTCACCCTTTGATTTTTTTTAAATATCCTTAATCTGTCTTGAGGTACGAGAGTTGTGGAATTACTTCTAAAATTTATTTTGGTTTACAAACTTCACATCTATTCTACTTAATCTCTTGTTCAAATTTCCATTCTTACATTCTGTTAAAAAATGTGAAAGTATTATTTTTTTCTGTCTTTAACATGTCTCATTTTTCAGCTCAACTCTACATCCGGGGATGCCATTGTTATGTTTTTAGTTACTGTTGGTGAGCTGGAGGTTGAAGCCCTGTCTTGAGAAGGTTATGTTAAGGAAAATCAATGTTTGTTGTTGATTTCTAATTAAAATTAACATAGTAACCACTCATGAAGTCCTAATGCTGTGCATTTTCATATTTTAAGTAACTATAAAAATGCTTTAAAGCTGCTGAGCTAAAATTATAATTTTATTTTTTCCCTTTTTTAGTTGACATGTAATAATTATACATATGTATGGGATACAGAGTGATATCTGGATACATGCATACATGCATATCCATTAGACAAAATTATAGCCAGTTAGGAGGAATAAATTACAGTGTTCTATAGACCTGGAATTGTTTCTTAAAGGGAAACTCCGTTGTATGAAGAGTAACAATAATAACAAGCACCATTTTAAGTGCGTTACATACCTTAGCTCATTTTAACTTCACGATGATTTGATGAGGTGAGTGATTATCAACTTCATCTTGTAGATGAATTTGAGTGAGATAGAGGTTAATAAATTGCCATCTTACCAGATTAGCAAGTAGTCTAACCAGAATTTAAACCCAAACGCTTTAGCTCCAGAATCTAGGCCCTTGTTTACCTGGGTACACTACCAGTTGAAGGTACTCTTTTTAAAAAATGTTTATTTATTTGATCTGAGAGTATCGGGGGAACCAGCCCCCAATGTTTCAATGTAGGTTCTTTTCTATTTTCCCTAAGTGTCGGCTGGTCTGAGAAATAAAGAGAAAGAGTACAAAGAGAAGAATTTTACAGCTGGGCTGCCGGGGGGTGACATCACATATTGGCAGGTTCTGTGATGTCCACCTGAGCTGCAAAACCAGCAAGTTTTTATTAGGGATTTTAGAAGGGGAGGGGATGTATGAACAGGGAGTAGGTCACAAGGATCACATGATTCAAAGGGCAATAAAAGATCACAAGGCAGAGGACAGAGCAAGATCACAAGGCAAAGGCGAAATTAGAATTACTGATGAGGGTCCATGTCCCACTGGGCACACATTGTCTTGATAAACATCTTAACAGGAAACAGGGTGTGAGAGCAGACAACTGGTCTGACTAGAATTTGCCAGGCTGGAACTTCCCAAGCCTAGTAAGCCTGAGGGCACTGCAGGAGACCAGGGCTTATTTCATCCCTTATTTCAACCACATAAGACAGAAACTCCCAGAGCAGCTGTGTATAGACCTACCCCTGGGAATGCATTCCTTCCCCAGAGTTATCAATTATTAATATTCCTTGCTGGGAAAATAATTCAGCAATATTTTGCCTACTCACACATCCGTCTATACGCTCCCTGCAAGAAGAAAAATACGGCCCTATTCTGCCCAACCCCGCAGGCAGTCAAACCTTATGGTTATCTCCCTTGTTCCCTGAAAATCGCCGTTATTCTGTCCTTTTTCAGGTTGCACTGATTTCATATTGTTCAAGCACACATGTTTTACAAACAATTTGTACAGTTAACGCAATCATGACAGGGTCCTGAGGCGACATACATCCTCAGCTTACGAAGATGACAGGATTAAGGGATTAAAGTAAAGACAGGCATAGGAAATTATAAGAGTATTTACTGGGGAAGTGATAAATGTCCATGAAATCTTCACAATTTATGTTCAGAGATTGCAGTAAAGACAGGCATAAGAAATTATAAAAGTATTAATTTTGGGAACTAATAAATTTCCATGAAATCTTCACAATTTATGTTCTTCTGCCACGGCCTCAGCCGGTCCCTCCATTTGGGGTCCCTGACTTCCCGCAACATGAGAGACCAAAACATATGCCCCCTTTATCAGCTAAGATAGTCCCTAAGATAAGGAAACAAAAGTAGCCTAAGGGTTCAGGGTTTGGGGCCTGGCTGGTATGGTAGCTTCCTAAATTCCTAAGGTATAGCTGGTATGGTAACTTCCTAAATTCCTAAGGCTACAAGAAAAAAACACATTCTTTCTGAACTTCCTAACAATAGGAGCTATGGGTCAAATTCCTAACTCTAATTTACGAGCCAGACCACTAGAACAGTGTTCTTTAGCACAGGAAAATTTCTTGCAGATTTATAAAGAGTAACAATAATACTATTTATTTAATCATGGAGGGGTCATTATGCAACAAGCAATGGAACATGCTTTTCATATTTTATCTTTTAGTTTTCAAAACAACTCTCTTAGGTAGTATTAGTCCCAGTTTAAAATGAAGAAATTGAAGCTTAGAAAGGATGAGAACTTGAGCTCACTCATACAGCTACTAAATGTGGCAGCAATTTATTTCAAATCCAGGTCTGCATGAAATGCCGTGCATGTACTATAGTGCTGAAGAGCATTGCATCTTCACTATTACTGTGGCTTGCAAACAGCTTGCATTCAGCCCCAACCAGCTCTCTCCTGAGATCCCATTTTGTGTATCTATTACATCAGGCTGTTATCTTTAAATTAGCCACGGTGAGGGTATTTACACTACAGCAGTCAACAAAGACTGCAAATCATGGTTCCCCCACTGCCTTCAGAGAGCTGGCTTACCAGCACACCATTGTGTATGACCTAGAGCAGATTACTTAACCATTATGCAGTCTTTCAATTTGCCACCACTTTCTGATTTACTTTTGTCATTTATACTCCCTAAGCTCTTTCCCACTTGACTAGAAAACATTTTTCCATTGATTTCTTGTCTGGACTATTGATACAACTGAAGTTAGTCTTCCTCTGTTTCTGCCTGTGCTCCACACTTCTGCCAGAACCATTATTTTTTCTGATTCATTTTTGTTTGAAAATAAAAATTAAAATATCAAGAAATGTCAAGTTTAATGTGTCAACCTCCATGTGGTTATGATATGGACAGGAGGCAGGAAAATACTGGGTAAAAGAGGGTGGTTCCCCAGCAAAGGTCCCACTCTCAAGCCTGGAAACCATGGCCCTAAGTGAGAACAGTTATCCTTGTTTTCCCACCCAAATGTTGCCTTTTTGACCCACCCCACCCTTGTATTCTGTGCCCATATAAGCCCCAGACCTCAGCTGGCAGAGAGACAAGTGGCTGAATGTCGAGAGGGGAAGGAGCAACTGAATGTCGGAGACTACAGAGAGATGCGGCTCAACTTCAGATGACATGACTTCAGAGTGGAGCCCAGCTGGAAACGGCCGGGCTTTAGAGGAAGATCCCCTTCTTCCTGCACCATCTCCTTTCCAGCTCCCCTTTGGCTGAGAGCCATTTCCACTGTTTAATAAAATCCTCTGCATTCATCACCTTTTGAATTGTTCATGAGACCTGATTCTTCCTGGATGCCGAGCAAGAACTCAGGTGTCAAAAGGGCAGGTGCAGAAGGCTGTCACACTGACTCCTCACTGAGCTGTTTAACACTTAAGCCATCAGCCGAGAGCAAAGCTAAAAGAGCATTAATTGTAACACACCCCTACACACTGCCATGGGACTGGAGGCCAAAAAAGCTCACCCCGCCCCGGCACCCGCTCACCTGTGTGCTGCCTCCCATGAGGGGTTGAGCACAGTGGGTTTGAGTGAGTGAAGTTTGTCCCTGCCAGTGTTGAAATGGCTGGCTGGACCCAGAGCTGGTGCACTTCAGTTCTTGCCTACAAAAGGGTCAAGGAGACTCTCCCATCTCAGTTATCCCCAGTACTGTGATTCTTCACTAACGCAGAATGTATCACAAAATATCTTGGAAATAAACCCTTTATTGACTCTCAATCTCAAGAAAATGAAAAAGAAGCTCAGTGGAATATGAAGCCTCATTATAATCTGGCCCCTGTCTACTCTCAATCTGATATCCTGGCCGACCCTTCCACACTGACTTTCTGTGGCTCTGTTGCTTAATGGTTCAGAGCTCAGGCTCTAGAACCAGATAGAGTGCTTGGGCTGGAAGCACTATATCTGTTGTGGTTTAAATATGCACCTCTGGATCCTTGGTGCGAAAGTTCAGTCTCACAGAGTAGCAAATGGGAATAGCACGTGTAGCTAGCTTATAAGTTTTGTGAAGTTTAATCAACCCAGGCAAATGGACTTGAAACAAACCTTAGCACATACTAAGTTATGTAAATGTAAGTCATTATTTTGTTTTTAGTTTTATTATCATCATTGTGAATAGCCTTTTCTTATTTGGTTTGATCATTTAAAATTGGAGGTAAGATATTGTTAAATATATTCTGAAATTTAACCATATGATTCGATTGAATTGAGTGTTCGATACCAGAATATTCATTTAATTACCAAGCTTTCGGAAAGATAATAGATCTATTTGATGGACATAATGAAAAAGAAGACAGCAGCACAAAATGCTGGCCTCATGCTTCATCCCTGTTAAGCTCCTACCTATGATACATGGATAGTTGTGGGAGGCGGGGTGAAGGGAGAGAAATAGAACCAAACAAACCCAAACCAACTTTATATAAAACCATTTCGTATGAAACTCTTCATAAGAATTTCCCTTGATAGCCCATGATGATATCATCTTTGGACATTGTTACCCGCCTCCTCTCTAATCAGAACAGCCTGTATTCCTCACCTTCTTTGGCTTTTATCTGACAAACCCATTTACCCTTCAAGCTCCAGTTCACGAGTAAACTATTCTTGGAAATCACCTCTGATCTCCTTAGATGTAGTATATCATTCCCTCCACTGTGTGCCCTGCATCAGGGGCATATCACTAACTTTAATTTATTAATTTGTATTGTGAGTCATTTGTAGGTGATCCAGTTTGTAAATAACAGAATGTGAGATCCCTTAGGACTGGGTTGTTTCATCCCAATGATCTAGAACAGTGGGAATGGATGTACTCAACCAATGTTTGTTAAATTGCATTGCAATATATCAAATGGTGTTTAAGTGAGAAGCAATCATACCACATAGGGGTTTTGTGTTCTGTCTATGCCTAGGGAGCATTATATCTATGTAGGACACCAATAATGTATCTTCAGTGATGGGGTGGTAGAAATTTACTGAGTTAAATGCATACTGACAAGTTGGGGGTTTTCCCCAGATATATTTATCTTGAGGCTCTACCTCCAGCAACAAAATAGTAGAATGTTAGAGATAATTTATTTTTACTGACTAATTTTATAGAACAGAGACTGACTCAGGTAAATATATTGACAATTTTTACAGAGCTAAGTAGGAGAAGATCAAGTAGTTGAAACCAATTCTACCTGTCTCTAAAAAACACTTTAGGTTGTAATCTTTTGTTTCCCCCAAACTGTAAGTTTCATCTCAAATGGTTCACTTGTTTTGAATAGCCTTTTTTGTGCAATTCAGTACTGAATTTTAGACATCATATGTTTCACACCTAGCTCCAATCAGCTGCTATCTACTGTTATGTAATAAGTAGTGTGTAATATGCAATACATAGATACTGAACTTTCTTGACCCATTGTCCAAATATAATTTAGATAAGTTTCTCTAATGTATTTTTTCCTCAGCTTTGACCTTGACTCATCAAATTATTTCATGATTTTGTGGGTTTTCTTTTCCTTTTTTGAAGTTTTTATGTTAAGATTATGAGTCTTAAGTCAATACTTAGACAACTGAAGATACATGTCCTTACAGGGCAAGCTGTTTATCTCACCTTTTTCCTCCCATAAATGAGAATTATATATGCTCTATGATTTTGAAATGTTTGCTGAAAAATAAGAATCAACAACAGTTAAGAGGTCAAGAAAGACTTAAAGAAGGTAACGATGCTAAGAGAATGTCAATAAGGTGATTAATACTATTTCTTGTGAAACATGTTTTTTTTCTGACCAAAAATCTTTCATTTCATCTAACATACACTCTGAAGAGATGAGGGAGAAAGAAATAGATATTTATCTAAATCTATACACAACAGATTTATTGAAATATAATTTACAGCCCATAAAATACATCTATTTAAAGTGTACAATTCAATGGTTTTTGGTATATACATAGAGTTGTGCAATCATAACCACAATCAATTTTGGAACATTTTTATCACCCCCCAAAAAACTCTTTATACATTAGCAGTCACTCCCATTACCCCTCCTACTTACCTGGCCCTAAGTAAGCACTAATCTACTTACTTTTCTACAAATCTGCCTATTCTGGATATTTCATACAAAATAAATCATGGATAATATGTTTTCTTTTGTGAGTTATTTCTTTCAGTAAGCATAATGTTTTCAAGTTTCATTCATATTGTACCATGAATCAGTACTTTATTTATTATTGCAGAATAATATTCTATTATATGGATGTACCCAATTTTATTTTTCTGTTGATAGACATTTGGGTAGTTTTTCACTTTTTGACTATTATGAATAATGTTAGGGACATTTATGCACAAGTTTGCGGGTGGATAGTTTTTTGTTTTTCTTGGATATATACCTAGGAGTTGAATTGCTGTCATATGGTAACTCTATGTTTAAACATTTGAGGAACGCCAGACTGTTTTGCAAAGCAGCCGCATCACTTTACATTCCAACCAAAAATTTATGAGGGTTTCAGTTTCTCCACATCCTTCCCAATAATTGATACTCTGTTCCCTTTGTTACAACAGTTCTAGTGTGAGTGCAGTAGTATTTCATGTGATTTTGCTTTGCATTTCTTTCTTGGCTGATGATGCTGAGCATATGTTAATTTGCCTAATGGCCATTTGTATACCTTTTATGGAAAAATGTTTATTCTGCTTCTTTGCCCATTTTTAAATTGGGTTATTTGTCTTTTCTTGAGTTGAGTTCTAAGAGTAGAGTTCTTTATATATCCTGAATCTAAGTACCTTAACAGATATATGAGTTGCAAATATTTTACCTCATTCTTTCGCTGCACTGTTTCTAATTTCTCAGTGGTACTATTTATAGCATGATGGTTTTTGATTTAGATAAATCACACTTTATTCTTTTTTTATTTTCTCAATTTCACTTTTAGTAGCATATCTAAGAAAGCTTTGGCTAACCTGAAGTCACAAGTATTTACTATTACGGTTTGTTATTGTGATTTTTTAGTTGTTTTAGCTCTTACATTTAAGTCTATTACGTATTTTGAATTAATTTTTGTGTATAGTATGGAAAGGTGTTTTAACTTTATTCTTTCACATGTGAATATCTAGTTGTCTCAGGACTGTTTCTTGAAAAGATTATTTTTTCCTTAGGGAACTGGCTTTGTACTCTTGTTAAATATCACACAATCTTGAATAAATAGAAGGAACTAATTTATTAAAGGAGAATATTTACAGATATATACTAAGTATATTAAAGATAACTGGTTAAAATATTTTAAAAATGCCAAAATTATGTTTGTAACTTGCTAACATGATCAGGATTCTAAATTCTACTTGTATTAAAATAAATATTTTAATGCATACATCATATTTAATAATTATAAATTAATATTTATTTATTGCTGTTTAGCTGATGACATTAAACAAAAAAGATTATATTTCTTAGTCATAAGTGCTAAAAAATGGTTATGTTTAAGACATGGTTATGTTAAATTTGGGCTTATTTTAGGCAGCTGGTTCCAGCACAAAACAAAATTAAACTTAGCAGTCCTCACAATGTATCTAGCTTTTCTGATAGTATAATGGCCATGTTAAAGGTCACATAGTGACCAGAAATTGAATCAAACATCCCTGTTGTTTGCTGATTAGATCTGGGCAAGTTTCAAATTTGCTGAACACAGGAGCACTGGAAGAACATTTTGTGTGACTTTCTTCTGCTTTGAGATCATAAGGGATCAGGTAGTGGCAACTGCAAACATGGAAAGGGAAGTTAACTTAGAGGGAGGCGGGAATAGGGAAAACAAAGATGAATCAAAGCAGGAGAAACTTCTTAAAGCAGACCTGTATTCCAGAGTAGGCTACTCACCCACTCTACACCTCCTTTCTTCTTCCACAATCACAAGTTTAGCTGGGCACTTTGCCACCCATAAAGTAAACCACATTTTCCAGGCTCTCTTCCAGAGAAGTGTGGCCATGAGACTGAGTTCTGGCAAAGATTTAAGCATACTTAATGAATTTATTTAAGCAATTATATAACGATAATGGGAGATTTTTAAGAGCCCTCTCTAAAGGAAGTGATACATTAAAGAAGAAAACTAGTCATTAATATTAATGAGAGGGAGGGAGAGAGAGAGAGACAGACAGATAACAAGAAAATATAAATGCTACAAATTACAGGTGGTGAATCTGGACAAAGGATATGCGGGGGTTCTTTGTACTATTCTTGCAATCTTCTGTAAGACTGAAATTACCTCTAAATAAAATCATGTTAACAAAAGAAGTTAAAAAAAAAAAACGAAAAGTTATACTGGTAACTAAAATTCTTCCTTCTCAAAGACGCTAGGAAAAAAAAAGTTTCCATTTAAAATAATTCAAATTTACAGGAAAGTTGCAAAAATAATACAGAGTTTATGTATATATTTTCTCTGCTTGCGCTACTACTCACATCTTGCATAATCATATGTACTTGTCACAAGGTGTTAATACTAGGACAACACTACTAACACAACAGCAGATTTTATTCAGATCAATTTTGCCGGGTTTTCCACCAATCTACTTTTTTTTTTTTCTCCTTTTTTTTGGAGACAGAGTCTCACTCTCCCCCAGGCTGAAGTGCAGCGAGTGGCGTGATCTCTGCTCACTGCAACCTCTGCCTCCCAGGTTCAAGCAATTCTCCCACCTCAGCCTCCCAAGAAGCTGGGATTACAGGTGCCTGCTGCCACACCCAGCCAATTTTTTTTTTTTTTTTTGTATTTATAGTACAGATGGGGTTTCGCTATGTTAGCCAGGCTGGTCTTGAACTCCTGACCTCAGGTGATCCGCCTGCCTCAGCCTCCCAAAATGCTGGGATTACAGGAGTGAGCCACTGCACCTGATCCTCACCAAACTACTTTTGTATCCCACATTTATTATGCCTTCTTACTGTCCTCTAATCTATAAACATTCCTCAGTTATTCTGTGTTTTTCCTGACCTCGACACTTTTGAAGAATACTGGTCGGGTCTTTTAAAAAAATATCCCTCAGCTTCGATTTATTTGCTGTTTCTCACGAATAGGCTGGACTCATGCAGTTGTGGCAAGGAATACCCAAAGAGTGATGTGCTTTTCTCAGTGGGTCATATAAGGAGGTATGTGGTGGCAACCGAGCTTAATGCTGGTGATATTAAGCTTGATCACTTATCTAAGGCTGGGAATGTTGGTTTTCTCTGATGTAGAGTTATTATCATTTTTCCTTTGTAATTAATAAATATATTGGGTAATTGTAACTACAACAGGAGTTACACCTCAAAATTACACCCACTAATTGTAGGTTTCATTGGTGGATCTGTCTCGAAACAATCGCTACTGTAATGTTCTAGTGTTGATTTTTAATCCTCCTCTTTCATTTTTTAAGGATGAACTTATTTTTCTCACCCATTTATTTATTTATCCAATTATTTATTTATTGAGATCAATACAAATTCACGTACCTTGACTTTAACCTCTTTTAAATGCTCTTTTTTTGAAGGTGAGTTTAAATAATTATTTAAAAAACAGATTTCCTTTGTTTTACACAATGTGTTTTGACAATAAAAATTGGGAGTAATTTATTTAACTCATTTTATGAGCCAGGCATGACTCCAGAGAGCCTGAGGAGACTTCCAGCTTTGCTAGCATTTGGCCGTGGGCTTTTCATAGGATACCTATTGCCCTGACTGCATGAAGGAGGACACTATGACACAAATCTCCCTCTGACAGGTGAATGGGAGTCACCCCAGCCCTCAAGGAACTCATGGTCTAGTCTGGTGTGAGTGAGCCATAAAACCAAAACAAGTTACCAGAGAGCTGGGAGAAATTTTGGTGTCAAACTCCTACAAAAACTATTTTGATTTTTTTCTAAGCATTTTTTTTTCTGTAATTCTGAACATCGTGAATTATTAAATTGACTTTAAAAATTCCTCTCATTGATTGCTTGAGCATGGTTTGTGAACCCATGTCAGCAAATATATTAGGTCATTACAGTAAGATTTTTTATTTTTATTTTTGTGACTTATTTTCCGTCACTCCCCCTTTCTTTTTGCCACTTCAATTTTTTACGGATTTGAGATTTTTATATTTAATGTATTTTCATAAGCTGACAATTATTTTCTGGAGAAGAGGTGTGATCAATGAATAGATACTAATATTACTATAATGATTACAGTGTAATATATTAACAGTAAACTAAATGTTCATAAATGGTAATGGATGATAAATAGATGAAGAAGATGGACGTAATGAATTTTCTGGTGACTCTAAAGAAGACTTGACAAAGGTTAAACTATAATTCGGACCTGGAATTGTAATTAAGAATTAAGTGGGCTGACTGGGAGCTGAGGATGTCACTGATTAAGGGCAAAGTCACAGTGCAGAACAACACAGAAAATTTCCTTTAATCTGTAATGAAAATATTTTTCTTTTTCTTACCTACCTAATATATTTACTCCAAGACCAATTATTAGAATGTAAACAAAGCATATTGAGCATTTTTATAAACTTTATGTAGCATTATTAGCACATCTTTTTTTTTTTTTCCCCAAAAATGTGCTTGTTTACAGGCAATTTGTAGTTGGAAACACAAAATCTGACCTTTTATTCCTGTAAAATACAACTACAAACTTTTAGGGATGCTTTTTTATTTTAAAAAAAAAAGTAAGTGACAACAGTCAGTATCTGATTTACTTTGACTCTAATTTTGAAAAATATTAATATTCAAATAAAAAAAAGATTTGCCAGTCTCTAAAACCTGGAATACATGTAATTTGACTCTCTTCAAATTTTTAACATTCGAAATAACTGAATTATTGACATCAACAGTTGAATGCTGACTTCTCTATTTCTACAAATTATTTGATTACACGCTCTTAAGACAGCAAAATCAATTTGTCCTCTGACACTGTTCTGACGGATACTGTCTGATTGGTCTCACCTTGTCAATGGACAACACCTTTCTCTAAGAACAGACTTAATTGGAACTTCTTTGAATTCATTGAATTTCTTTCCAGCAGAAACACATATTCTTTCAAACCTTTATGGGGAGTTAAATATTTTTTATTTTGTTTAAGTTTTTTTTTCTTCCTTTGTTTTTGTTTTGGAACATTCAAATTGTATTCTCCTTTGAAAGAAATTGCCCTACTTAAATATCAGATTATTGATGTAAGAAGGTAGATAAGGCCAGTGCTGCAGTCATCTGTGTATCTAAAGTAGTCCATTTGATAGAAGGAGAAACTGTTTAGCATGTGATGGTGAGAACAAGGGCCTTATGTTCAGACAATTTGTATTCTGGCTGCCGCTCTTGAAAATAGCCCCAGGCGCAGTAGCTCACACCTGTAATCCCAGCACTTTGGGAGGCTGAGGTGGGTGAATCACCTGAGGTCAGTTTGAGACCAGCCTAGCCAACACGGTGAAACCCCTTCTGTACTAAAAATACCAAAAAAAAAGTTAGCCAGGCATGATGGCACGGGCCTGTAGTAGGAAGCTGAGCCAGAGGGAATCTCTTGAACCTGGGAGGCAAAGTTTGCAGTGAGCTGAGATCACACCACTGCACTCCAGGATGGGCAACAGAGGGAGACTCTGTCTCAAAAAAAAAAAAAAAGAAAGAAAAAGAAAAAGAAAACAATGTCATGTTTGGAAAATCACTTGCTCTACATTAGCATTGGTTTCCTTATTTATTTAATAAAGATTCTACATGTAGGCTGCCTGGCTAACAGGCACATTATTAGCAATTCTTTTTAAAATTATTATTAAATTGTCATGTTGAATCTGGTGCCTTGAAGGGTCAAAGATATCCAGTTGATTTATACAAGTCAATTTGAAAATAAAATCAGTAGTTATTTCGTTGAGCTTTCCTTTCCCCCATGGAGAAAACTAAACCCCAGAAATAGCTGTAGTTAGTCAAAAGGCTCTCATCAAGCTGGGGCTAAAGCGAAGACTCGAAAATCAATATGCTTACCCAGGCCAAAGCAACGCTGCAGAGATTTTGTTGTGTTTCAATGTATCTTTTCTTTTCAGATTGTGTGATATGAAAAGAATGACCAAATGTACAGGTAGATATGTAAGTGGCATTTTGTAAGTGACAACGAAGCACTACCAGAACTCTTGAGAGTTAATGTGCCGATGGATTCATCCACAATACAGTGAATGAGACCCTAGAGCTACAAAAGCTCTCTTAGAGATACACATTATCGCAATCCCAAAGCAAAGGTAGGAACACAAAACCTCATGTAGATCGTAAATCAGTTTTGAGACAACTATACAAATAATATATCTAAAAAAAGAGAGATCTTTCAGCACAGAACATAAAAAACAGTAGTGTTAGGCATGCTGGACTGTTAATGGAACAGCTCTTACTTTTGTTATTTGTTTTATATGGTAGTTGGTTTTGATTCTAGGCATAGATGCATCAGGTTATTTTACTGGTATGTCACTAGCTATTCATCTCTTCCATTTGACTCTTCTTCATTCATTTCAGGGATCAACCAATAACCATTTGATCATCGTTAGACATCCTGTACAGCTTTTCTACATTGTGAGGCCTGTTTCAAATGGCAATTGTTTTCTCAATGAGAAGTAATAATGATCACCTGGATAAATAAATTATTAACCTGTTTTACTAGGAATCGATCTCCTGAAATTTAATTACTGAGAGAAGTAGGTGACTAGATATGTTGCAATAGCTGAGTGTGTCAGAGAACAAGGGCATTAGACCAGGCCAGAGAACACCAAGACCCTACTGTGAGGATTCTAAGACGGCCTAGGAGGGCCTGAGAATGAAGTCTGAGATTCCTCCTCTGACCAGCAAGGACAAGAGGTGGACTGGGTCACTGAGAAATGTGCCTCTTGTCTGTGATTTAAACTTGTGGAGCAGATGGGGATTTAGGAAAACAACATTCTGGGCAAATTCAAGGTCAGAATCAGGGAAATGAGTAAAAAAATTACCTCTAAAAATAAGACCAAGTGAAGAGGAGTAGCCTCTGTATAAAGATAAAATTTGTTTAAATCAAATTGTGCAGAGGAAATTTCTAGTTTAATATATGAAAAAGAAAAGTATACACAGTAGTTAAGAAAATAGGCAGAAAAACAACTGTGAGTTCAAAATCCAGCTCTTCAACTTTTGTGAGTTCAAAATCCAGCTCTTCAACTTTTCTACATACTGAACACTTACCCATGGAACTCTGTTATTATAGATATATATGTATATCTATAATAATATATATTATTATAGATATATATATCTTTCCCCATTTTTAAATAGTTCTGACTCATAGTAAATACTTAATAAATGCAAAATGCAGAAAGAGATGTGTCCATGGTTCTCTCAGCTGCTGAGTTATACATGCTCAAAACTTTTAAAGAGGTCAAAGTAGAACAGATGGCAGCCTGGAAATAACTGAAAATAACAGGCCACAAACAAATGAAGGTATAGAACTGGGCCAGTACATAATTGGACCAGATTGGAATGATTATAATATGACCCAAGAAGCCAGCTTCAGGCCTCAAGGCTTAGAGGGAACAACCAACTGTGAGTGAAGATGAAATGAACAACATGTATATTTCTTTATGTTCACACAGTGCTTCTTTATCAGTTATATCTGTTAAGTGTCATATATTAAAATTTCCATTTCATGGACAAGGAGTCTAACCAAGAGAAAATAGAATAACTTGCCCAATATTAAGAAAATTATTTAAGAAACATAAAAAATTAGCTCTGTTGTGGTAGAGAAATAATACAGAAATAATATTCATTCATTCCACAAACATTAAGAAAAGCATCTTAGTAAACAAGGCAAATTAACTCCCTTCCCTTATAGATAATATTTCTCTGCTGTGATAGCACAGAATATAAACACACAGTCATTTGAAAAAGTAGTGCCACTTATTTGCTAGATGACATTTATTGGGCGGAGTGAGGTTGAGACAGGAGATAACTCTGTGATTATTCCTGTTTGTTAAGCATGAATTTAAATGCATACTTTGCTAAGTTTTCAAAAATTCCATTGTATAAAAGAATCTTTGATTTTTCTATTATAGAACTAGGAAAAAGCTTAAGAACCATTTAAGGGCCTTCCGTTCAGAGAGAATCGTCAGTTAAAAATTCTTAACATGTTATTTCAAGCTGCCTAGAGTGGAATGTCTACAAAATATGATGTTTGGGGATGCCACGTAGCTTTGGCAGTAGACAGTTATGGCAGAAATACATTGTACTGGTTTTCTGAGATAGGTAACTGCTTGTGAATATGCTGAAGATCTTGGTGAACAAAAAAGGCAAACTTGGGTGTTTATAGTTTCAATCCAAGAAAATAGACATTTTCTATGACAGCTCTGTTATATCGACGTAGTATTTCATGAAACCAAATTCTAAGTTGTACTCATCAAGTGTCTGAATTACAATGTTAATTGCATTTATGGCCTCTTCAGGTCTCTTATGTTCAGATCAGAAATAAATGGGACTCTAATAATTGGTGTTGAGATCTTAAATCCCAAAATCCCAGTGGTGAAGGAAAAAATCTTTTCTTCCCATAGCAGGAGATTTGCTTCCCCGAGACCAAAGATCTTAATAATAAATCGCCCAGAGGCAGTTGCCTTTCACAGGCAAGTTGAATCTCCTTAACACTCACTGTATCCCTCTCACTTTTCAAAACCTATGTTGAGATCCAAATCTGAGTAGATACCGAAGAGTATAAACACAAAGTCTGAGAAGAGTTGCCATACATACAAAAATATTGCAAAATTCACCAACTCACATATGTAGAAAACTGGGAAGTGCATATTAGAATGGACTCCAAAGGCATTTGATGAAGGCGAGAAGAATGTAAGGCTGGATTAGCGTCACAGTTACCAGAGTGTTGGGATTCAAAGTTTATGGAAGCAGTTTGAATGAAACCCAGACTGAATGGCAACATTGCTTCCATCGTTTCAATCACACCCTCCCACTTCTGCCACTGGATTGCTTTAGCCGTATTCTGCTGTTTTTGCATGTTTGGTTGAGTCTAGGAAATTCTTGTTCTAGTCTCAGTATTACTGAAGCAAATTTCTTGTTGGAGATAATTTGACTATATCCGTATTCTATTGGAGGTCTGAGAATTGTTTGTTGTTTCTCAGCAGGCTTTCTCATGTTGAAATCATTACAAGAATATGCAGGTGTTACTCATGATTTGTGGAATGTGCTTAAGTAATTTTCTCTTAAATTATTCTATTTTTTCTCTAGTTCTGTTTTCTGTGTGTTTTAACTATATAGAACAATAGTGGATTTATTCTGCTAGCTTTAACTACATGATATTTTAAATAAGAACAGAGGCTTAGTGAGATTAAATAGATTGACTAAATGCACACTGCAGCTGAGAATTAGAAACTTGTCTGTCTGGATCCATAATATTTTTTATTAGAAAGAAAATAACCCAGACTTTAGCCAAGGGAAAAAAGCTTATATACCAGCGTGTGACAAGACTAGGGATCTTACTAAACTTTTTGGCATGAGCATTGGCAATGGGAAATGTTCTAACCTCACAGATAATGCCGTCTAGCTCAGCATCTCTAAACTTGCATTCATGGTGGGACTTAAGTTTCAAGCTTAAATAAGATTAAAAAGAAACTATTTAGAATTAAAGTAATGCTAGTGACACAGTGACATCAAATTTAAAGTTTCTTAGTTTGAACTCTAGCTTATCTACTTATTTATTTTATAGCACTCTTCTCTGCTTCCTACTATATCTTTTCCTCCAAACAGGATTGCACAGTGTAGCAACAAAATATAAACATCATAAATTATATATGCAAATCCACCTTTATCTGTGACTATTATCCACACTACATGAAGCAGCATGGATTTGAAGAAAAATGATGCAAATGGGGAAAACACCTTACTGCTTTTTAGCTTTGCTTACCTCAGGCTCAACATCTTTAAACTCCTGTTTTAATGTCTGTAAAATGAGAATAACATTCTGCAGCGTTGTGGAAGATTAAACATGCTTGGTAAAAAGCATTCACACAATATTAATATTAACACTGAACTACATATATAATCTTGGGCACCTTGACCTTTTGGAATTTGTTTCCTCACCTAAACATAAACAGTCCCATTTACGCACAGAGTGTTGTTGTGACAATTAAATGCAACATAACCAGCACTCTCATGAACTAAGTGTAAAATTGATACAAACGCCCATTACAGTCTCTATCCAACTCATGTATCTTTCACAAGGAAGTGAAAAAGGAGAGCAAAATACTAATTTAACCCAGAGGGGATTATTTTCATTAAGTGTTGTCTCCAAATGATGAGGTTTAAATGTCATTCCTGAAACAGGTGTAGTTAGAGGTCTTGCTGAAGATAAAAACAAAACATACAGTAGGTGCAGTAGATGAGAGAGTAATTCACAAGCCATGCCTCCTTGATGTAAAAAGCTCTACAACATGTCTGTTGGGGGATATAGAAAGAGTAGGTACTTTCGTTGCCTTTTATAAAGTAGTTAGGAGGCAAAGTAAAGTGGACATTTTTATAACATTTATGACAGGCATTATGGCAAATTATATCCGAAGCCTTCAAGAATGTATTACCTTTAACCCAAGAAAATTTTGTCAATCACTAAGAAAATAATCAAGGTTTTATGCACAGATTCACTTCAATGTAACTAATTATTATAAAATTTAAAATATAAATGTTATAACTTACAGTGTAACATAAATATCCATACATTTAAACTGAGATAAATAAATACTTGAAATAAACATATAAATAGGGGAGGATAAACAAATTTCCCATGTAGAATAATTCCAAATAATTTTTTACCTCAGAAACTATCTTGGGAGCAATGATCAAGGTTAGCATCGTTAGTGACAAGTCGTGGTAATAGTATAGACCCTTGATATGATGTGATGGAATGACAATTTACCTCTGTGGTCTTCCTCCCAAAAGCCCATTACTCAAGTCTAATCACAAGAAAATCATCAGACTCATTTCAATTCAGGGACATTTTACAAAATATCTGACTAGTGCTGCTCAACATTGTCAAGTTCATCAGAAACATGGAAAGTCTGAGAAACGGTCACAATTATTAGTCCTTTTAATCAGAGGACTGTTAGGCTCTAATTAATTAGAGTCTGTTTAGGCTCTGAATAAGAGCCTAAATACTAAATACTATACTAAACATTACATACTAAATGTAATGTAGTATCCTAGATGAGGTCATAGAACAATAAAAAGACATTAAGTAAGGTTTAAGGAAGTTAAAATAAAAAATGGATGTTGGTTAATAGTAATAACAATTCAATATTGGTTAACTAAATGTGACATATGTACCTTAATAGTATCAGAAGTTACTAATAGGAGAAACTATATATAAGGAAATTCTGTACTATGTTCACAAGAATTCTGTGACTCTAAAACTGTCCTAAAATAATAAAGGTTATTAAAAAATTAAAATTAGAAAAATTGAATTATAAATAATATAGTCTGTTCACTAGGAGAAAAAATATTTGTCTTCCAAATGTTTAAGAGTGATAAATCTGTACTATAGGATTATGAATAATTTTAAATTTTCACATATATATATATGCAAATGCAGGAATAGAATTTTAGTTAAAATCTATACTATAGGATTATGAATAGTTGTAAATTTTTCATATATATAAACATATAAATAGGATTTTGTTAGTCAAGAAACTTAATAACTTTACTAGTTTTGACCCATCAAGTCAGCTTACAGGAATTTATTCTAAGGAAAGATAAAAGTATAAAGTACATGCTCATATACAATTTCTACCACCTTAACAATTAGAAATAATATATACCGAATGCTAAATGACGAGTTAACGGGTGCAGCACACCAGCATGGCACATGTATACATATGTAACTAACCTGCACATTGTGCACATGTACCCTAAAACTTAAAGTATAATAAAAATATATATATATAATCTCAAAAAAATTTGATTTTTAAGGTAGTACATTGAGAAAAGACAGTCATTAAAATATTTTTTTCAAAAAACCCCAGAAATTATGGTAGAGAAGAATGTTTGCAACAATTTTAAGATACAAAGAGCCTTCAAGTATATACACTAAATGCTTACAGTGAAAAATTTTCACATATTCATATTAAGAACATAGAAGAAAAGGTAAGGTTTTGCCCGCCTATCAGCTTGTCAACCCTTCCTGGTTTGCTTATACCTCAGTGTCCTGGGAGAGGGAGTCTCTCATTACAGATTAATTTTAAAGGCTTCCAAATGAGTTTGGCCAATGGGATGTACTGGTGGGAAATTGGAAGGTGGGAAGGGAGGTAAGGCCAAAGTTATTTCTTCCCTTCCTTTTCTGTCTTGCACAGCATCTCAAGTTGCCAGTAAATCTCCTCTTTGAATTCTGGTTATGCTAGAGTTCTGGGCTCCAATAAAATCTCCCCCTTCCCTATATCCCTCCAATCTAAGAGTAATACCGTTTTCTGCTATTGTTAATCTCTTGTTAGCTTAAGATCTGCTATTTGAAACTCCTTCGACTTCTGTGTAATTCATGCAGTGCACTGAATTCCTCCTTTCTAAATACTCGGAGTTAATTCTATCTGTTGGATTGTGCCCCTACTTATATAGAAACAAAATTACACTTGTTAATTTGGGGTGATCTGTTTGCTGATGTAAGTTCAAAAATGGCATCATTAAAGACACTATTGTATTTAACAATCCATTGTTTCTCAATAAGATTTTGGAGTATTTCTTCCATCAGAACTGCATGTTGTTCTCGTCTCTGTGTATATATGGTTATTGTAGATGGTTGTCTTCTCATTAGCTGTTATAACTAGCTATTATATATACATATGTGTGTGTGTGTTCAGAATTCTCAGAGTAGACTTATTTTTCTTCCTCTGGATAGACTACTGAGACAGGTCCACATCTCCTCTGTCTATGTCTGAGGTACAGAAAATTTTTTAAAGCATTTTCCTTATTGTTGTATATCCTTATATATATATGTATATATGAGAAATATGTGTATTATATATATATTATATATATAAAAATACATGATATAATATATTATATATGAAATATATAATATATTATATATGAAATATATAATATATTATATATGAAATATATAATATATTATATATGAAATATATAATATATTATATATGAAATATATAATATATTATATATGAAATATATAATATATTATATATGAAATATATAATATATTATATATGAAATATATAATATATTATATATGAAATATATAATATATTATATATGAAATATATAATATATTATATATGAAATATATAATATATTATATATGAAATATAATATAATATATTATATATGAAATATAATATAATATATTATATATGAAATATAATATAATATATTATATATGAAATATAATATAATATATTATATATGAAATATAATATAATATATTATATATGAAATATAATATAATATATTATATATGAAATATAATATAATATATTATATATGAAATATAATATAATATATTATATGAAATGTAATATAATATATTATATATAAAAATATAATATATTATAGATATAAATATATATAATATATTATATTATATATATTAAAATATATAATATATTATATATTAAAATATATAATATATTATATATATAAATATATATATTTATATATATAATAGAAACAGATTTGTTTTGATTATTTATGTCAAACAACTTACTCTTTTGCAATAAAGTTTTATTTTTTACTCTAGGATTCTGAAAAATTTCTGTCCTGCCGCCCATCTGCCAATTTTCAACATAAATTATAGTTTAAGAATATAGGTTTGGAGTCAAAGATGCATAAACATGAGTGTCAGTATGGGCACCTTATTTATGAAGCACTTGGTAGACAAAAAGGTACCCTCTTCATGTTTGACTTCTACCTATATAACTTGATAATTTGTATTAGTAGATATCCTAATATTGATCATTTTTAACCTCAGAAAGATTGAAATAGATGTATTAATTTTTTCTAGTTAAAATGCATATTTGTTCTTTTTTATTTATAATAGCTTTTCTCTGTAAGCTTATATTCTGTGAAATTCATTCACACATGTTTAAGATGGTAAAAAGCCTGTAAGTTATTTGATGCCTGCAAAACTGCTGTCATAGATGTTTCATGAGGACTCTGTGTTCCTTGCATCAGTACATTTTTCTGCATGGACATCAGGACATGATTTCTTTGTATCAATTGTTAACTACTCAATATTAAACATTCATTCCTCAAGTATTAATAAATACTTAATCAGTGTCAAAGATTGTCTTACACATTGGGAATACACCAATAAGAAAAATACCTTAAAAATTTCTATACCTCAGGCATAGACAGAGGAGATATGCACAGGTCTCAATAGTCTATAAAGAGGAAGAAAAAAATGTCCACCCTGAGAATTCTTAAACACGTACTCAAGTTGAGTTTTCTTTTTTTTCTTTTCTTTTCTTTTTTTTTTTTTCTGAGACACAGTCTTACTCTGTTGCCAGGGCTGGAATGCAGTGGTGCTATCCCAGCTCACTGCAACCTCCACCTCCTGGGTTCAAGCGATTCTCCTGCCTCAGCCTCCCCAAGTAGTTGGGATTACAGGCACCTGCCACTACGCCTAGCTGATTTTTTGTATTTTTAGTAGAGACGGGGTTTCACCATGTTGGCCAGGCTGGTCTTGAACTCCTGACCTCGTGATTCACCTGCCTTGGCCTCCCAAAGTGCTGGGGTTACAGGCGCAAGCCACCGCACCCAGCCTCAAGTTGAGTCTTATGATTGAATTCACATTACCCATATGCTCTTACTCTCACACATAAAAATGGAATATTAAGTTTAGAAAAAGTCTCAAACTAGTCGTATCAAAGTAATCAAGTGCATTTTTTATCTAAAGGCAAACATTGAATACTGGGTCTAAAAATAAAGTTCTATTAAATATAAGCTCATGATTTCATAATTTTAAAAAATGCTAGGTAGGCTCTCAAGGTAGAATTTCCTCACTCCCATGAATGATAGCAAACAAACAAACTGCAAGATAAATCTCAAAAACCTGTACTTATCAGAGTTCTCAGACATAAAATATTAATATTTCAAAATATGTTTAAAATTACATAAGCAATAAAAGGATGATAATAGAGCAGAGAATTATCAGAAGAGTTCAGGTATATTTTAAAAGTTAAAAAGAATTTCTAGAAATTAAAAATTTAGTATTTGACATAATACAGTCATTGGATTCATTAAATGAGCAAATTAAACATATATGAAAAATAGATCAGAGCAGAAAAAGTATTTTAGAATGTAGCAGAAAGAAGCAATACACAGAAATTATGAAAAACATCAAACAAATGGACAATTAAGAGTCTTCAGGATATAATTAGGTAGAATCCAGAGAGAAAGCAAATACAGAGGCAATAAACAGAAATTGACTATATTCCAGAATTGATAATAATAAGCAACCCTGAAATTCGTAGTTTAGTCAAGTTAAACAAGATAAATAGAAAGAAATTCATAAATAAGAAGTTTACTCTCAGGCTATAGAACATAAGAAAATAAACCTTGGAGGAATAGCAACTAAAATTCTATCAATATAGATATTGAAAATGCATGAATTTTAGAGCTATTTTAAAATGTGAAGTGCACCTGACTATATGATGATTTGAACATAGAGTGTTAGAAAGACTGAGGTACCAATGGTGGCAGTTAGGTATGTAACTTGCTTCACCGACTGGATGTGGAAGCTACGCTCTGACGTAAGAAACAATGGGAAGGAATCCAATCTGGTGTGCAAAGCAGGAGAAGAAAGCAAATAAATATGGGTCGAGGAATATTGTCTTTGAGGTACTTATGTTTATTCAAATTGAGAAATCAAGCAGTCAGGTACCTGGCCAGGTAAGTGATAATCAAAGGAAGCTCTTAAGTGTGGATTTATATTTGAGAGTAGTCAGCATCAAGGTGGTGATTAAAATGTTGGGAAAGCATAAAATTGTCTAGAAACAGATTATAGAGAAGGAAAATCGAAGGTTTGGGGAAAAATGTTAAGGAACTCTAAAATCTAATGGCTAAATATTGGAGAAGCCTATAAAGATAATCACAAAATGGGAACAAACAGAGATGGATAAAACAGTGACATTTTCATTCTGGTTAAGCCTGGAGTGCATGGTGTAATTGAAACCAGGTGTGTTTCGAGAAAGAAGAAATAGAAAAATCAATATGTGGAATAAAAAAGATGTCCTTTGGATTTAGCAAGCTGGAGGTATTTCAAGAATTTATCAAAATGCGTTTCAGTTGGGTGGATCAGGGAAATAGCCACACTGGAAAGAGATGAGGGGTTAGAGGGAAATGAATGAATGTGGACAATAAATTGGAAAATTTTTTCAAAAATTTACTTGTGAAAGGGAGATTTATGAAGGGTATTGGTTCACAGAAAAGTTTGTTTCAAATGTCCATATATATGTATGTTTATGGGGTTGGAAAAAAGAAGAGTGATAAATATCCTGATCATCCTAATAATGGGAAAGGGTTGGAGTCCAGGGCACAAGTGGAGGGATTTTTACTACACCAATCAGTAATATGTTCTCTATCACAGTAATCCTCAAAATAGTTTTCAGACCAGTAACATCAGCATCACTTTGGAATGCTTTAGAAGTTAAAGTAGGGACCAAAAATTAATAATTTAACAAACTCTCCAGGTAATTCTGATACATGCTATAAAGTTTGAGACTTACTGATCTATTGCAACAAAACAGAAAAATGAAAGGATGAGTGTGATGTAACCAAGTTTTATGTGTTTGCTGAATGGAAGTAAAGAGATCTCCCATCTGATAGCTTACATGTTCTTAGTTAAGAAGGAGATAACAGCAATATTGAAAGAGGAAATGAGTTGGTCACATTTCAAGGAGGAAAAAAAATGTTTCATTCAGAGAATGAGTTGACTAAACTATTATAGTTTCCTGGGAAACTGAGGTCCTGTTTGAGGTTTGCAATCATTAAATAATAGTGATACTCACACTGTAGTGTGTGTGAACTTTTCCAGTACTGTTAAGAAGTTAATTTGAAAATGGGAAAATAGATACCATTATCTGCTAACTGTAAAATTTATATGTCAATGATAAGAAGGTATGTCCAAGAGCAATAGTGGAATGATAGACTCTAAAATTTAAGTTGAATAAGAAAATAATTAAAAGTAAATAGTGCTGGGAATTGAACAAATGTACATTTCTTTTTTTATTATACTTTAATTTCTGGGGTACACATGCACAAAGTGCAGCTTTGTTACGTAGGTATACATGTGCCATGTTGGTTTGCTGCACCCATCAACTCATCATTTACATTAGGTATTTCTCCTAATGCTATCCCTCCTCCAGTCCCCACCCTCAGACAGGCCCCTGTGTGTGATGCTCCCCTCCCTGTGTCCATGTGTTCTCATTGTTCAATTCCCACTTATGAGTGAGAACATGCGGTGTTTGGTTTTCCCTTCTTGTATTACTTTGCTAAGAATGATGGTTTCCAGTTTCACCCATATCCCTGCAAAGGGCATGAACTCATCCCTTTTTATGGCCGCATAGTATTCCATGGTGTATATGTGCCACATTTTCTTTATCCAGTCTATCACTGATGGGCTTTTCGGTTTGGTTCCAAGACTTTGCTATTGTGAACAGTGCTGCAATAAACATATGTGTTCATGTGTCTTTATAGTAGAATGATTTATAATCCTTTGGTTATATACCCAGCAATGGGATTGCTGGGCCAAATGGTATTTCTAGTTCTAGATCCTTGAGGAATCGCCACACTGTCTTCCACAATGGTTGAAGTAATTTACACTCCCACCAACAGTGTAAAAATGTTCCTATTTCTCCACATACTCTCCAGCATCTGTTGTTTCCTGACTTTTTAATGATCGCCATTTTAACTGGTGTGAGATGGTATCTCATTATGATTTTGATTGAGCAAATGTACACTTCTTAATATGAGGAGTTGATCAAGTAAAATTTAAGGAGAGTTGGTTGAATTAGACAGCTGATTAAGTGAATTGGTTCAGATTTTTAGAATGTAACCTGTGGGTGGGTGCTAACTTGAAGTCAAGAAATCCACTGAAGATGGCCAGGAAATTGGAAGAATTATTTGTAGTAGATAAACAGCCATGACGATGGATCCTGATGATTCTTGATTTCTGGTTTTTACAGCCTTGTGTACTTTCCTCTGATATGGTTTGGCTGTGTCCCCACTCAAATCTCATCTTGAATTCCCACATGTTGTGGGAGGGACCTGGTAGGAGGTAAATGAACCATGGGGGCAGGTCTTTCCCGTGCTGTTCTCATAATAGTGAGCAAGTCTCACAGTATCTGATGGTTATAGAAAGGGGAGTTTCCCTGAACAAGTGCTCCTTTTTTGGCCTGCCGCCATCCACGTAAGATGTGACTTGTTCTCCTTGCCTTCTGCCATGATTGTGAGGCCTCCCCAGCCGCATGGAACTGTAAGTCCAGTTAAACCTCTTTCTTTTGTAAATTGTCCAGTCTCAGGTATGTCTTTATCAGCAGCATAAAAACGAACTACAATACAGTAATACAGTAAATTGGTATCAGTAGAGTTGGGTGCTGCTGAAAAGATGCCTGAAAATGTGGCAGTGACTATGGAACTGGGTAACAGGCAGAGGTTGGAACAGTTTGGAGGGCTCAGAAGAAGAGAGGAATGCAAAAAGATTAATACACCTCCCATATTGAATCATGGTCAATCTGCATGAGCAAGTGAATATTGAAGAAGAGATAGTGTGTGATTTTTCAGATTTTGCCTATTTTGTATAATTATTTTGCCTAACTTAGGTTAGCCACTTGCCATGTAAACAATCCAGCAGCTCCCTGGAGAGGTCTGTGGTGAGAAACTGACATCTCCTGACAAATGCAGGAAGGAACTTGCCAGTCACATGAGAGAGCCCCTTTGGAATTAGATCCTCCAGCCCCTGTCAAGCCTTCAAATGACTGCAGCCCCGGCTGACATCTGACTGAAATTGATGAGGGCCCTCAAGCCAGAACCACACAACCAAGTTACTCCCTAATTTGTGACCCACAGGGAATGTAAGAGATAATGTATGTTTATTGTCATATTATGCCACAAAATCTTGGAACAACTTGTTACACAACAATAGAAAACTAATGCAGCATTCATGTAAATATTGTGGTTGTGTATTATGATTACAAGGAAAAAATGGAATAAAAAGAATAACCAGTTCCTAAAATCTTTGAAAAATATTACATCTTGCATAGATTATTATGGAAAACCAGGAAAGGGAAGGAGGAGGGAATGGTATTCAAGTTAATTTTATAAAGTGGGTGATGAGAATTCTTTAGATTTCTGTTTTATTACCCTTGGTTAAATGCAGTTGACAAAATCTACAAACTAAAGCAATCTTACAGTCAGTTTTGGCTGAGCAGATCAAGACAATTATATTTACTTTTTTTTTTTTTTAAGAATAGTTACTGACAATAAACAAATTCGTTGTTGCTTTCATTTCCTCTCATAACCAAAGGGAAGATGATACCAAATATTGCAATATATTAAGTACTTATAGTAAGCTCTTCCAGATCATGGTAGTTTAATCTGTGCTATGAAAAGGATATATTTTTCAGGCTGGAGTCAGAGAGAATATTAGAGAAAACGTAGCAGCATTTTTTCTAATCTGCACTTTTGCCTCTAAGACCAGCTTCCTGCAAAAGTATTTGGGAATTAGAGTGTAACATCCTGGAGAGGGAAAGAGGTAGAGTGGAGATGGTGGAATGGAAGCCACTGACCGTGCCACGTCTCTTCACTGGGATGTGCCTAACAGTGAACACTTACTTAAGCTCCTGTGCTTTATTTAATTTTTAAGTGTCCCTTTTATTTTTAACAATGTAAGATATATCGTGATTTGACTTTATGTGTAAGCCCCTTTATCTTTTTTTGCCAGCTGGGTTTAATAAAATGCCCCTTTACTCTTGCACAGTAAGCATTCTTCACAGACTTCTGAAGATAACTCTGAACATCAAAATCAATATGATGGAAAGCTTGGTAAATTAATATCCCCAAAAGTCTAAACCTTAATTAAAACAACCACTATGTAAATTAAAATGGAGGTAAAGGGCAAACAAGAGTTTTTATGCATACTTTTTTTTGTAAATTCTAAAATAAATTCTGATAGTTGTTGCCTTCCAAAAATGAACACCTATTGAAAAGTTGAAAATCAAAGTGTTTATGTGTTCTAAACACATGAGTAGCACTGAGAAAAAGAAGGTGAGAAATTAGTTTCATAAACAATGTAATGACATTATAAGAGATGGGGTGAAAGGAATGACATTGATCCTTGTAATTAATATTTATGATACAGTTATATTTGTTGTCAATATGGGAATAATGAATTAATCCTGAAAACCTTAACCATATGGATATGAGAAATAGGAAATCTCTTGGGCATTTATGAAGGAGACCTTGCTAGAATTGATAGAATATTGTTATTTCATTATTATGTCAGACAAATATTTATGAGGATAAGCAAACATTAAACATGTGAATTTAACAATGGAATTTTGAAGAGTATGTCTACCAAACAAAGTTTAAAACCAAAAAGAGAGGGAAAATTCTGTGATTGCCACAGGAACAAAATACATATTTAAAAAATTTTTGTTCACAAGAAAATATTTCAAAGTTTTGAAGATGTGATCTTTTTTTAGGATGCTCAATAGGAAGTTAACATGTATTTCACAGATGCCTCTTGAAAATATCCTTTATATACAATATGAGGAAACAGAGATATAGATATGAATTTGATTATCCCCTGTCCCCAAGGCACCTGTAATCCAGTTAGAGGTAGACATGAAAATAATTAAGGATAAAACCGAACAGAATAAGAGCTACATAAGCGAAAAAGTGAAATCCTTTTTGCTTTTTCCAGAATGCAGGAATAGCATACGTCAATAGTCAAGTAAAATTGCACAGAAAAATACACATTTGAACCTAAGTTACAGAATACAGAAAATAATTGTTGCTGTTTTGTGAATTGCTTCTTTTATAGTCTATACTTGAAAGCAGGCTTCTCCATTCCTGTCTCATGTCCAACTCCATCTTAGCACCATCAGTGTGTGAAATTATCTCAACCCTGACACTGAAATTCTCATCTTATTTAATAATTTGAGTCTTTTTATGCATGCATGCTTTATTATGAATGAAATTTTATATTCGCTAGATCTTCCTTCGTACCCCTTTTATTCAAGTCTGAGATTACGCTTATTTCTATGAAGAAAAGTACTCTTTATTCACTTATCTTTTTCAAAGCAAATAGCAGCTTTATATAGTTGTTTACATTTCCCACTTAATCCTGGTGAGAAAAACTGTAGTTTCTGTTGAGAGAGGGATCTAGATTTCCTAAAGGAAGATGAATTTAGGGATTAGTAAACAGAATGGACTAGCTGAGATAGGAGTTTCAGTGCTTTAAAATGTATTAAGCTACCAAAAGTGGCCTACAGATTCAATGCAAGCCCTATCAAAGTCCCAGTGCCATTTTTTTTTCCAGAAGAAAACAATTCTAAAATTCATATGGAACTACAAAGGACCCTAAATAGCAACAACAATATTATGTTCTCTGCCTCAGTTTCCCATGTTGACGTTTATGCAGGGCACGTACACCTTACATAATTCAGGGAAAGTATGAGAGCTGATTTAACACCCTTGTTTGCCAGTTGTAACAGCTGGGTCATCTGGATTGGTCTCAGTTTCTTATCTTTTATTTTGAGAGGTTCATGTTTTCCTTTTACTTCACATATCAGATAATTTTGGATTGTATTCTGGAAATATAAAATGTAGATTCTGTTATTTTTCTGTTGTGAGTGTGCTGCTTTTGTTTTATAAATAATTGGCTTGGTTGGACCCAGACTACAAACTATTTCTTGGGTGGCAAACACAGTTCAATCTTTTGTCTTTAACTGAGCAGCTGGGTCTGCTCCATATGTGCCTCGATCTGACGTCAGCCAGGAATGTGAAAGACAGAATTTGGGGAATCCCTCTCTGGCTAATTTACTTCTGAAACCCCCCATCTCTTTCAAAACTTCCATAACTTCCCTGAAGAACACATTCTTCATGAGGAAACCCCATGGTTCCGTGAGTGGTAACTTATTCTGTCTCCCAAATGGAAGAGACAAAAACAGACAACTTAGTCCTGAAAGTATTTCTACTGACAAGAGGACTCTGTGCCAGATTATAACTGCTTCTCCTTATTCTTCAGGTAGCTGCTTTTTGTATTTCAAGATCTGCGGAGGGGTCATTTTAGTAGACTCTTAGTCATTCCCTGAGGACATTTAAAAACCCTTCTGAACTTAAATTGGTATCTTTTTTTTTTTTGATCTTCCTCTATGGGAGCAATGATGCCTGTCAAAATAGATCTGTTAATATTTTGTTAGGAAAATATGTCCTTAGGGAAAGACACATTTTTCTATTTCAGGTGTTAGAAAAGACTTCACTCGTATTTAATATTTTAGTAAATGTGAAATGAAGCCTGCTATTTATTAGATACTTTTTCTAAGTCCATGCAGATATGATTGGGATGGTGGAGAGATAGAAAAGCAAATTACATGTACATTTTGTTTTCAAATAGTTTTCAGTTTAATACACCAGAGAAGAAATATGTTTTGATATAGATGATAGGTAGGTAGGTAGGTAGATAGATAGATAGATTTAAGTGTAAAAAGAATAGTTCAGATGAGCTGAGCTCAGTGACACATGCCTGTGGTCCCAGCTACTCAGGAAGCTGAGGTAGAAGAATCATTTGGGCCTAGGAGTTTGAGGCTAGCCTGAGCAACATAGCAAGACCCTGTCTCACACAAACAGGATAGTTCAGATGAAGTGTTGTAGGAAAGCAGAGAAGAATGTGATAAGCAGAACAGAATCACCTCTTCCTGTGTCAAGATGCCTATTCTCTAATCGCTGGAATCTGTGAATATATTACCTTAAAGGACATAAGGGATATATATATATATATATCCCTTATGACATATATGTGTATATATATCATATATATATGAGATATATATGGTATATATGTATATATATATGTGTATATATGTGTATATATGATATATATTATATATGTGTATATATGATGTATATATCATATATATGTATATATATTCAGATATATTAAGATTATAGATCTCAAAATGGGAAGATTTCACTGGATTTTACATGACCCCAATGCCCACTGTAATTAAAAAATCCTTACATGCACAGAACTTTTCTTGGTTGCAATCAGAGAGACATTTAAAGGCAGAAGAAGGGTCAAAGAGATGCAACATTGCTAACTCTGAATATCACTCTGAGATATTAACAATTGAGCTGAGGTTTGAAGAAGGCAATATGAGAAGGAAATAGCATTGCAGGCAGAAAGAGGATGTACAAACACTCTGATGTGGAAGAGTACATTGAGCTTTCCAATAAATTAAATTCCAGGAAAACTAGAGATCTGAAAACAAAATTGTAAGAATTACTATGGAAGGAGGCAAGGGTCTAGCATACAAATGCTTTTGCCTACATTAAAAATTATGTCCCTTATTCTTAGAATAATGAGGAGTTTTATTTTTCAAGATATGAGCAGTCAAAACTGGAGGATGGGGTCAGTTCAGGAATGACCCTCATATTCAGACTAGAAACACTGGGTCCAAAGGAAAAGACTGGCTTCTTATGGGCCATCATAATGTTCTTTTTATTAAATCTATTCCTCTAGTTATCTTTATTCAGAGATAAAGACAGGCTGTAGTAGTCAAAACTATATTTTTATTATGGATGGATTTCTTTATGTACAATGAAAGAAACAGACTGGAAGAAAAAACCCTAGAATCTAGGAGAGCAATCAGGATGAGGTTGCACTAATAGAAGAGAAAAACTGAAATAATGGAAGTGAACATAGAGAAAAGTAGATAAATTTTAAAAAGCTATTTAGCAGACAAAACCATAGGACAATCCATTTGATTGGATATGGTGCATTACAAAAATATGAAAGGGTTATTTGCAGGTAAAAATACAGTTCAGAGGCTGGGCACAGTGGCTCATGCCTGTCATCTCAGCACTTTGGGAGGCCAAGGCAGGTGGATCGCCTGAGCTCAGGAGTTCGAGACCAGCCTGGCCAATATGGTGGAACCCCTTCTCTATTAAATATGCAAAAGTTAGCTGGGTGTGGTGGCTGGCGCCTGTAATCCCAGCTACTTGGGAGGCTGAGGCAGGAGAATCTCTTCAACCCTGGAGGCCGAGGTTGCGGTGAGTAAACTTAACAAGGATGATGAGAGGGATTACAATGATTAAGTGTTGGATATTCACATCCACAGAGTCGCTGAGACATTTAAAAGTAGATAAGGTTTACAAATCTAGAAACAATCCAAGAATGTACTATCTCACTTGATTATAGATGATCCTTATACAATGTAAATACTCTTAAAACAGAGTATTTAAAAAATACTCTTAAAACAGAAATGCTTACAGTATGCCAATAGAAGCTATGTTTCTCAGAGTAATGGCAAAAACCAAAGGGTAGGGTGGAAGTTCCACAACTGTCTGAAACCCAAGCCTAGGCTTCTGCACACTGCAGGAAATTTATGACCCTATTACTACTTGCCTATTAGTGAGTGATTTGGCAAAAGCAAAGTGCAGAGAACTCAGAACTGTAACTTCTTTAAGTGCAACTCAGAACTGTAACTTCTTTAACAATAAAAGTGCCCTTTTGCCTCCAGTCAGGAGTAAATTGTGACAGGAAGATGCCTGGCTATCAACCTCCAGACAGTTGTTTTCTAGCCTGGACTGACCCAGCTTCACCACAGCCAGGCCCAGACTGAAATCAATTACAGATACTGTTATGAGAGAGGCACTCAGAGAGTTTCAAGTCCTGAAGAAAAGAAGGCTAAAGATGAGCTGGTACTTAGTGCAAGTGACAGGGCTGAGATGTTTCTTTAAAAGGGGAAAGTGGCAGATATTAAGAAGCCAGGGAGCTTCAAGCATCAAAGGAAAAGACTGGTTAATAAGAGAGCAGAGGTCTTGAGACAAGGAGCAAATGGCATCTGAGAAAACTGACAGTACTCATTTTAAGAGACAGAAAGATTTCTCAATTGCTAGTGGAGAGGTAGGGTTGGGACCAAACAGGCAGAAATGGCACAGCTCAGAGGAGGGGTTGCAGGTGGAAAACACTAGGAGGAAAATTCCACTCGCTCCCATTTGACAGGAACAGTGTAATGTAAAAATATCCCAGGCTAGAGGACAGCTGCTACCTCTGGTTCAGGGTTAGAGAAAAATGCCTCTATTAAGGATCTTTAGTAGGGTATGCCTTTGCCAAATGTGTGGAGACTCCAAAATTGATATGCATGATCCATGCTGAGATTTTTAAAGGCAGATCTACATATGTATTCATTTGTTTAGGTATTCATCCATTCATTCATAAACGTATGCTGTTACACTGTTATGGAAGACAGACAAATACTGTACATCTCAGTAAGAATAGATACGCTGTTGAGGGAACACATATGAGTTGTAGCCTAGGGGGTGGGTGTCAGAAAAGGTTTAGAGGAGGAAATTTGCCTGAACTGAATGTTAAGAAATGTACAGAAGTGAGAGAAACAACAGCAAATGCCAAGACCCAGACAGGTGAAATGAACAATTGACTAAGCTATCTACGTAAAGTAACATTCTGGTGACATATTTCTGAAAAGTAGTATTTCAGTAGTGGAACGTCGACAGTGTATGTAGTCAGATGAACATGAATTTCAACTCTTGTCCTACCACTTATGAGCTTGTTAACTTTGGTCTTATTAGATAAAATAATTGAGTCAATTCTCTTATCTATAAATAAGAATGTTCACATTTTCCTCACTAGGTTGTATGAGGAAAAATGAGATTTTGTATATCTAGACTCTTGGACACTACTTGTAGATAACCACTGTGATCCTAGGATGTATGGCTTTGACGATGATAGAAGATGCTTGGGGAGTATTTCCCATAAGCCCACTCTTTGCTTCTGAATGACAAGGGTGGAAATTGATGGCTGCAGCTTTCAGTGCTGCCCTTTGTACAAGGACGTGAGTTGGATTGATTGAAAACAGGAGAATCTGGCTAAGTGAAATGCAGATCATGATTCCAGTGACTATCAGAAAGGAGCAAAAGGTGTCCAGAGGAACAGTAGGATTAAGATATTGGGATGAAGGGCTAAAAGAACAAAGGGGATTGTTATGGCAATGTGGTTTTGACTACTGCGTGTTGGAGTAGTTGTCAGATTAAGTAACTTTGTGGTATTTAGAAAAAAACAGGGAGATATTTAACATAGATAGGGTATGGAAATGAGGACTCAGTATTTTGACTTTGTAAATTCGTTTGTGTTTCCACTGAACCTATCTGGCACAAAGGACCCTAGCATTCAGTTGATGGAAGAAATAAAAGTCCCCTCTGTTTTATATTATTACAATTTAAAAATATTTCCCAAGTACGAGGACAGGTTGGAGCCACAATTCCACAGAAACCTTTTACTAAAGGAGCTGTGGCGCTTAGTACTTGTAGAGGTAGTTCCTGAGGAACTGTGCCTTGTACAGGATCTTAGGTCCTCACAAAGAATTTATGGCAGTGGCCTCTGAGGAACACCAAGCTAAACATGTGAGGGCCCTAGAGCCCACTTAGTGTCTAGGGTAGGAGGACAGGCTCTTCAGGGATGGAACAGGTGAGTGGCAGGCTGATTGGGATACAATCTGTGCACTCCAAATTGGGGAGCTTTGAGTGAGAGGGAATCTACTACCAAAGCCCACAGATATCCCTCTCATCAGTGAGGAAAATAGAAATCCTCCTGAAGCATAGGTCCTTTTATAATTTACCAGAGGCATTGTCTCCAAGTATTGTTTCCACTTCCCTACTCCCATTCTTTCTCAATATCCTGTAATTGGACTTCTATTCCATCACTGAAATGTTTGCTGGCAAGGCCACTCATCATTCCAGCTTTCCAAATTCAATGATAGCTTCTCTGTTCTCATAAAGCTCTTGCAGCATTCACACTGAAGACGAATTTCTTCTGGATTTTGTTTTATTTTCCCAGCTTGTATGATGCTACCATTTTTAATTGTATTACAATCTTTTCAAGCTGTTCCATCCAGTCTCCAAGAATTCAGTAGAGGAACAATCCCTTCCCCTTCTCTTATTATATGTACTCTCGCTAGGTCAGTTAATTAAGACCTGTGACACAAATTATATCTCAAGCCTTAAACTTTCCCTTTTCTCCAGTTGACTTGTCACACTGCATACCTAGGTGTTTCAGAACCTCTCAGTTAACATGTCTAAACCAGAGCTCTCAATTCCCTCCACCTGAAATGTGTTCCTTTTCCAGCCTTGCCAGTGGCACCTGCATGCTTCCCTTTGCTCAAGCCCCAGACTTAATAATCTTTGTTGATTGTTCTTTTACTAATATTCCATAGCCATTCTATTTTGAAATATTATTTTCTTCGTCTTGAAAATATGGCAAAAACCCCATAGTCTCACCCTATCTTATTTGATATAATAATGCCATTTTCCCTCATTCCAATGACTTCCTAATAGCACTTAAAATAAAATTACTGTTCTTTGTCATGCTTCCAAACCCATTCCAACGCATACCATTTTCTTCCTTAGTCACTCTAGAAAAGTATTTCTGTCTATTTGCCAACCAAACCTCTAGTGATTTTTCAAGTTTTTATTAAAATGTCCCTAACTGGGACATCTTTCTTGAACACATAAGTTTTGTTAATTTTTATTGCTGAGTAATATGATGGAGTATACCACAGTTTGTTTCTCCATCTATTACATAATAGAAGTTTGTGTTGATTCAAATCTTTCACTTTTATGAAAAAAAGTTCATATGCAAATTCAAATACATGTCTTTATGAATACATATCTCTTTAATTCTTTTGGCAAAAACCTAGAAGTAATATTTCTGGGATGTACAGTGATGATATACTTAACTTCTCAAAATGGCTCAACTGTTTTTCAAAGGGATGGTACCATTCTTGCATGATGGTTTCAGTTGCTACTTATTCTTGCCAGTACTTGAAATTGGCAGTCTTTAATTACAGCAATTCCTGTGGGTGTGTATTGGTATGTCATTTTGGTTTTAATTTATGTATAACAACGAATAATATTAAGCATCTATTTTATGTGAATATTTTCATTTATATATTTTCTTTGGTGAAATAAATGTTCAAATATTTTGCTCCTTCTATCATTTATTTATTTAGTTTTTACTTCTTGATTTTAAATTGCTAAAGTCCTTCAAATAATCTAGATATAAGCCTTTGTCAGATAAATATTTTGAAAATATTTTCTCCATGTTCACTGTTTTCCTTTTAAATTTTTAGTATTGATTTTGATGATTTAAAAAAAATTGGTTAAGTTCAATGTGCCTAATTGTTTCTTTTATACTTTATCATATTTGTGTATTTTAGCAAACTATTGCTGAACACAATGTCACAAAGCTTTACTCCTAGATTTTCTTCTAGAAATGCTTTGGTCTTAGCTCTTAGATTTAAACCTTTGAAATTCTAGAGTATTAGAACATATCTTAAAATCAAATAATACAAATCCTCACTGTTCTTCTATTTTAAAGATTGTTTCTGCTATCTTAGATATGTTTTTATTATATTTAAGTTTGAAACCAGCTTGCAATTTTTTTATTATTTATTTTTGAGATGAAGTCTCCCTCTGTCGCCCAGGCTGGAGTGCAGTGGTGCAATCTCAGCTCACTGCAACCCCTCCTTCCCGGGTTCAAGAGATTCTCATGCCTCAGCCTCCCTAAGTAGCTGGGATTACAGGTGCCCGCCACCCTGCCCACCTAACTTTTGTATTTTTATTAGAGGTGGGGTTTCACCATGTTGGCCAGGCTGGTTTCGAACTCCTGACCTCAGGTGATCGGCCTGCCTCAGCCTCCCAAAGTGCTGGGATTACAGGCGTGAGCCACTGTGCTCGTCCACCAGCTTGCTAATTTTTTAAAGAAAGGTTGCTTAAGTTTCCTGGAATTGGGGGAAGATTGCATCAAATCTATAGATACATTTGGAAAGAATGCTATATTATCAATATTTAGTCCTGCAATTCAACAAGACATAACTCTCAATTTATTTTCAACTCTTTAATTTTCCTTTGCAATATTTTCGACTTTTAAATGAAAAGTCTTGTATATATATTTTTTAATTTGACAGGTAATACTGCATATATTTAAGGTGTACAATGTGTTTTGATATTTGTATACATTGGAAAATGAATTTCATTGTCAAGCTAATTAACACATCCATTACCTTATATTTGCACATCTATTTTTAAAGTGTTTCTTAAGTGTTTTAAATGCTATTTTGATTTTTCTAAAATGTATTTTTCCAATTGTTCATTTTAGATATAGAATGTCAATTTAATATTGATTTTTAATATGCAATTAGTAAATATTCTATAGATTCCTTTTCTTCCTATTCATACACAATCATATCTTATGCAAGGAAATATGGTTTCATTTATTTCTTTCAAATGTTTATGCATTATACTTCTTTTTCTTGTTTTATTGCAAGAGTTAGAAGCTCTAATACAATGTTAAATAGACGCACTGATAGTGGACATCACGGCTCTCCAATCTCAGGGAGAAATCATTCAGCTTTTAAAAAATAAGTGTATTAATGTAGATGTTTGCCCTTTATCAGGACAAGAAGTATCTATCCTAACCCTAGTTTGTCGATAGTATTTATTTTCTTTTTTTAAGCCTAAATGGGTGATAGATTTTTTTCAAAGATTTCCTACCCTTATGGAAATGATCATCCACTTTTGCTTCTTTCTTCTCCTAATATGGCAAACTGCATTAATTGGCTTTTAAATGTTTAACTTTCTTTCCCAGAATCCATTTCAATTTGATTGTCTAGCCATGATTTAAATGGTTATTGTAAAGATTACAATATGTTATTAATTTTCCACTATCTCCTTAGAATTAGTATTGTACTGATTCATTTTGGTTTGTATCTTGTGATGGTTAATACTGAGTGTCAACTTGATTGAACTGAAGGATACAAAGTACTGATCCTGGATGTGTCTGTGAGGGTGTTGCCAGAGGAGATTAACATTTGAGTCAGTGGACTGGAAAAGGCATACCCAGCCTTAATCTGGGTGAGCACCATCTAATCAGCTGCCAGCAGGACTAGAATATAAGCAGGCAGAAAAATATGAAAAGAGAGACTGCCTAGCCTCCCAGCCTACATCTTTCTCCCATGCTGGATGCTTCCTGCCCTCTAATATCACACTCCAGGTTCTTCAGATTTTGGAACTTGGACTGGTTCTCCTTGCTCCTCAGCCTACAGATGGCCTATTGTGGAACCTTTTGATCACATGAGTTAATACTTAATAAACATGTCTTTTAAATCCTTCAGAATAATGTTATCATTTTTGCTTCAAGCAGTTAGCTCAAGAAGAAATTAATATAAAAACAAAGTATAAAGAAAAAATAACAGTTTGCATTTGCAGAGATATTTACCATTTTTGATACTCTTTTTTCCCTTTGTATGGCTTGAGATTCCACCTGACACACTAATCCTTAAAGCTAAAGAATTTTCTTTACAATTTTTTATAATGCATGACCACTTAGTAGAAATTCGTTTCATTTTGTTTAATATCTGTTTTTCTCATTTCTAAAGAATATTTTTACTACATGCAGAATTCTGAATTAATAGTTTATATTTTCATCTTTCAGCCCTTTAAAGGTGCAGTTACTTCTAATTTTCATGATTTCTACTGAGATGCCAACATATAAATATATTGTCGTTCCTTTCTGTTTCATATGTAATTTTTCTCTTGTTGCTTTCAACATTTGCTCTTTATATTTTACTCTCAAAAATTTAACTATGCTGTTATGTTTTTATTTTGTGTGATTAACTAAATTTTTATTTGTATGTTGTATGATTATTTATATTTATTTTTCTTAGTATCCATTAAGCATGTATTATATCTATACATGACTCTTAAAATGTCTTTCTTAAAATACAGAATTTTTTTTTACTATTTTTTTAGAACAATTTTTAAACCCAATTCTTCCTAACTGCTGCTTTGGAGTTTCACATATATGCATGTAGGGCCATTTGAAATGATATAATAGGCATTTGAGGCTTTGTTCTTTATTTTATTTATTTTATTTTATTTTTCAGTCTTTTTGGTCTATTCTTTATTTTGGAAAATTTCTTATTGACAACATCAAGTTTATTTAATCTTTTTTCCATCATCTCCAGTCAAATGAAAAATCCAGTATATTGTTTGAATTTTAGCCACAGTGTTTTCCAATTCTATAATTTCTATTTTGTCCCTTTTTCTATTTATATGCTGATATTTTCTAACTTTTATTACATTGAAAACATATTTTGCTTTCCTTTTTTAAAGGTAATTTTAACAGCCATTTTAAAATTCTTGTCTGGTAGTTTTTATGTTTCGTTCATCTCAGGGTCAGAGTGACTTCATTTTATTTCCCCTTGAGATTTTTTTTAACGCTTTGTGTTTTGATTAATTTTGATTTTATGCTTGACAGTATATGAGTTATATTGTAAATATTTAGAATGCTGTTCTTTTTTTTTCTCTGATGAGTATTTTTTTTAGCAAGTAATTTTCTTGCTGTATTTAAAATGCAAACCTTACAGCATAGGCAGGGACTCTCATCTTTGATATGTGTTATTTAGCAGAATAAGTCTATTCTGCAAACACATGGTTCAAAGACTAGTCAGAAATGTCAGTAGACAGAGTGGAAGAATTTTCATTGGCTCTTTGCTTTTTAAGATTCCCCCATTCATGTTATTAATGGTTCCCCCTGGCCTTAGGTTTCTAATTCTTCTCATCCAAAAGACTGTGCCTTCTCACACTGATGCCTCCTACTTTTCTGGGCAGGGCATGTGGCTGGCACTTATCCTCTGGCCTAAATCTGTGCAGCTGGGCAATTATTTTATTCCCACATCCCTCATCTCACTGGAATCTGACACCTTCTGTTTTCTCCAAGTGACTTCAAGTGGTTACCTTTCGTTCAATGTTTGAATTTTATAGGGTTGATATCTATTTGGGAATTACTCTTTAGTTAGCATGCCATAAGTTTTACTTAAAAATATCTTGATACTACTGAAAAAGGCATTGTTTTCATTTTAATTTCAATTTCCAACTGTTTTTTGTTATATGTAGTAGCACAACAGATTTTTGTATATTGACCTTGTATTCTGCAACATTACTAAACTCATTAGATGGTACCTTCAGATTTTCTGGAAACACAGCCATGTCATCTGCAAATAAATCCACTTTCATGCCTTGTTTCCCTAATGTGTACTTTTTTAATTTCCTTATTGTGTGAGTTGAATCTCCAGAAAAATATTGCACAAAACTTATGTGCGTGAACATATTTGTCCTGTTTTCAATCTTAGAAAAAACATTTACTCTTTCACATTTAATGTTGTTATGTCCTCTCGATGAACTCATGCCTTTTCATTATGAAATTTTATTTCTGGTTCTAAAATGCACTTTCTCTGATATCAACATAGCCAGTCTACTGTTCATTTCAGTAGCGTTTGCAGAGTATAGCTTTTTCCATCCATCTTTACTTTTAACCTATTTGTGTTTATGTTGATAATTTCCACTGCCCACTCCCAACTGTGGTGCCTTTTAGTACTCTATTTTCTTCTGGCTTTCATCATTTTCGACTTAAAAACTGCTCTAACTTGAATCTTGTTCCTTTCTATGTAATTATTCTTTCCATTGCTGGCTGTTTTTACCCCCAGCTTTTTTTTTAATCACCGATTTTAACAATTTGATTTTAATGTGCTTTAGCATGGTTTTCTTTAATTTAATGGTACTCATGTTTTATGGACCTTCTTGGAAATGTTGGTTTATGTTTGCCATCAAATTTTGAAAAGTCTCCACTATTACTTCTTTAACTGTTTTTATTGTCTTACCTTATCTTCGTCTCTCCATTCATTCACAGACTACAGTTTCACAACTTAGATTGTTAGGTACTGTCCCAAAGCTCACTGATGTTATGTTCATTTATTTTAGGTCATTTGTCTCTCTATGATTCATTTTTAATAGTACTATTTCTGCCTTCAAGTGTGCTGAAGACTTTCTTCTGCAATGTGCAACTTGCTACTAATTTCATCCAGTATATTTTCCATTTTAGATAATGTATTTTTATATCTCAAAGTTCTGTTTTATTGTTAATGTCTTTACTTTCTTTCTTCAATGTGCTTAATTTTTTCCTATAGTCTTAAACATGTGAAGTATCTTCATAATGACTGTTTTTAAAGTTCCTATCTACTAATTCTATAAACTCTGTTATTTCAGTGACTTTTCTGTTGGTTGTTATTTTGTTCTGGATATGGGGCATATTCTCCTGCTACTTTGCATATCTGATCATTTATTGGATGCCATCGCTTTTAATTGTGTGTATTGTATTTATTGATGGACGTTAAGTATTGTTGTGTTTTTAAAAAAAATAAATTTGTATTTTGTTTGGATGCACAAATAAATTACTTTTAACCAATTGGCTCTTTTTGAAGTCTGCTTTTAAGCTTTCTCTTGGCTGGTCCAGAGTGACCTTTAGTGTTGACCTACTAACATAGGCAGTCTCTGAGGATTCCACTCAATGTTTTGAAGATTTCAAGATCTTTCTACCCCGGCCGACAGAGAGCATTCTCTTCCCTTGGTAAAATATTCCAGCCTTGCTTAAGTTCCAGGAATTTTAAATTTTTCGACCTATTCCTCTGCTGTCGTTTATCTTCTGGCCCTGCACAGTTTCTTCTCCCATTTGTACATATATATAAATACAAAGGAGGGATCTTCAAAAAGTTCATGGGAAACACATATTATCATAACAACTATGCATGGATTTTAATATTTTTGCACCATTATAAACTCATACTGGCTTCTTAAAACATGTCTGAAGGATCTAGTTAGAGGCATTAAGAAGGATAAGATATAAGTTTGAAAAGAGCCCCTATAAAACCAACATGAATTCTGCTAACATTGACATAAGAACAAATATCAAATTAATGGGCAGGCGTGGGTGAAAGACTGTTAAAATTACTGATGCTCTATGAAAAGTTTATGAGGCTGATGCCCCAAATAAATCAGCAGTTTTGTTACATGGATAACTTGTTCTAATAAGGAAAAAGACAATTTTAAAGATGAAGCCTGAAATGACAGATCATTCACATCGATTTGCAAAGAAAAAATTAATCTTGTTTGTGCCCCAATTGAAAAGGATTAACAATTAATAGCAGAATCAATGGCCAACACTGTAGACATCTGAATTGGTTCAGCTTACACAATTCTGACTACAAAATTAAAGTGGAGCACACTTCCCATTCAATGGGTTCCAAAACTATTGCGTCCAGATTAGCTTCAGATGAGAGTAGAGCTTTTAGTGAAAATTTTAAATAAGTGAAATCAAGATCCTGAAGCATTTTTTTTTTTAAATTTCCAACTTAATTTTAGGTTCAAGGGGTACATGTGCAGGTTTGTTACACTGGTAAATTTCGTGTTGCAGGGGTTTGGTGTACAGATTATTTTGTCACCCAGGTAATAAGAATGGTACCAGAGAGGTAGTTTTTTTTGTCTTCACCCTCCTCCTACCCTCTGCCCTAAAGGCCTGTGTCTATTGTTCCCTTCCTTGTGTCCTAACGCATGTCTTCAAATAATTATAACAGGAGGTGAAATGTGGCTCTACCAGCAGGACCCTGAAAACAATGCACAGGCGAAGCAATGGCTACCAAGTGGGGAAGGTTGTCCAATCAAAGCAAAAGCAGACCAGCCAAGAGCACAGGGCATGGCAACAGTTTTTTGGGATGTCCCAGGCTTTTGGGTGTTGAGTAGCTGGTGGGCCAAATAATGTTAACATCTGATTATTGTGAGAATATGTTGAGAAAGTTAGCCCCAGCTTTAGCAGAAAAACACCCAGGAATGCTTCACTATACAGTCTTTCTCCACCACGACAGTGCTTTTGCTCATTTCTCTCATCAAACAAAGGCAGTTTTGTGAGAGTTTTGATGAGAAATCATTAGACATCCAGCTTACAGTCTTGATTTGGCTCCTTGTGACTTATTTTTGTTTCCTAATCTTAAAAAAATTGTTAAAGGGTACCCATTTTTCTTTAATTAATGATGTAAAACAGATTGCTTTGACTTGGTTTAATTCCCAGAACCCTAAGTTCTTTAGCAATGGACTAAATGGCTGGCATCATCATTTACAAGTGTCTTGAACTTGATGGAGCTTATATTGAGAAATAATGTTTATATTTTCAAAATCAATTTTCTATGAAGTTTTTGAAGTCCCTTCATACAGTATCACAAAACTACATAATCTGTATATATACAAGGAATAATATATGGTATATTTTTATTAGCAATATTCTCCATGTTGTATAATTGATCTCAAAAATGTATTCTTCCTGTCTGATACTTGTACCCTTTGACCACATCACCCCATTCTCTCTCCTCCCACACCCAACCCCTGATAATCATCATTCTACTCTCTACTTACATGAGTTCTACATTTTTAGATTCCTTAATGTCTTACCAGAAAAAAATGATAAGTAGATGAAATTATGGATATGTTAATTAGATTAAAATCATTCCACATTGTATACATATATCAAAATATCACATTATACCCCATAAATGTATATAATTATGATTTAATTAAGACACTAATTTTAGTGTTTTAGACATGAAGTCCTTGCCCATGCCTATGTCCTGAATAGTAATACATAGGTTTTCTTCTAGGGTTTTTATGGTTTTAGGTCTAACATTTAAGTCTTTAATCCATCTTGAATTAATTTTTGTCTAAGGTGTAAGGAAGGGGTCCAGTTTCAGCTTTCTACATATGGCTAGCCAGTTTTCCCAGCACCATTTATTAAATAGGGAATCTTTCCCCATTGCTTGTTTTTCTCAGGTTTGTCAAAGATCAGATAGTTGTAGATATGTGGCGTTATTTCTCAGGGCTCTGTTCTGTTCCATTGATCTATATCTCTGTTTTGGTACCAGTACCATGCTGTTTTGATTACTGTAGCCTTGTAGTATAGTTTGAAGTCAGGTAGCATGATGCCTCCAGCTTTGTTCTTTTGGCTTAGGATTGACTTGGTGATGTGGGCTCTTTTTTGGTTTCCAATTCTGTGAAGAAAGTCATTGGTAGCTTGATGGGGATGGCATTGAATCTCAAAAGCCAAAATTGACAAATGGGATCTAATTAAACTCAAGAGCTTCTGCACAGCAAAAGAAACTACCATTAGAGTGAACAGGCAACCTACAAAATGGGAGAAAATTTTTGCAACCTACTCATCTGACAAACGGTTAATATCCAGAATCTACAATGAACTCAAACAAATTTACAAGAAAGAAACAAACAACCCCATCAAAAAGTGGGTGAAGGATATGAACAGACACTTCTCAAAAGAAGACATTTATGCAGCCAAAAGACACATGAAAAAATGCTCATCATTACCAGCCATCAGAGAAATGCAAATCAAAACCACAATGAGACACCATCTCACACCAGTTAGAATGGCAATCATTAAAAAGTCAGGAAACAACAGGTGCTGGAGAGGATGTGGAGAAATAGGAACACCTTTACACTGTTGGTGGGACTGTAAACTAGTTCAATCATTGTGGAAGTCAGTGTGGCGATTCCTCGGGGATCTAGAACTAGAAATACCATTTGACCCAGCCATCCCATTACTGGGTATTTACCCAAAAGACTATAAATCATGCTGCTATAAAGACACATGCACACGTATGTTTATTGCGGCACTATTCACAATAGCAAAGACTTGGAACCAACCCAAATGTCCAACAATGATAGACTGGATTAAGAAAATGTGGCACATATACACCATGGAATACTATGCAGCCATAAAAAATGATGAGTTCGTGTCCTTTGTAGGGACATGGATGAAATTGGAAATCATCATTCTCAGTAAACTATCGCAAGGACAAAAAACCAAACGCCGCATGTTCTCACTCATAGATGGGAATTGAACAATGAGAACACATGGACACAGGAAGGGGAACATCACACTCTGGGGACTATTGTGGAGTCGGGGGAGGGGGTAGGGATAGCATTAGGAGATATACCTAATGCTAAATGGCGAGTTAATGGGTGCAGCACACCAGCATGGCACATGTACACATATGTAACTAACCTGCACATTGTGCACATGTACCCTAAAACCCAAGGTACAATAATAATAATAAAAGATACTAATTTTAAAAAGAAAAACAATATATAATCATATGGAAATATTGGCATTACGAATTTTTGTTATCTGTTTTTTGTCCATCCATCTACAGTGTTGGACAGAGCAGAGGATCACTCGCTCTCTAGCAAGCCAAGTAGTTCCCTGATCTTCTTTCCCCAAGGCTGTCACTGTCAGTAGAATCTAGAGGACTGAGCCATGAGTTGTCCACAAACCTAATAACATCCTTGTTGTCTTCAGCACAACAAGTTTACTTACTTTGCAATGTCAACAAAGTTTTATGATAAAATATTTGGACTGAAATAAACACAGTCTCGCCTGACTTTTTCAAACAGTTGTTTTTCTAATATGTTTATCCAAATAGAACTCTGCTTTAAGGAAAAGGGTGAGTACATGGGTGGAAAAACATGTTATTACAGTAATTGGGATTGTTTTCAAGTACTGCGTCATACATAGATAGAGTAGAATACTGCCTACCTTCTGATATTTTAGAAGAGATGAATAGGTTCCCTTACCAGAAAAAACACTCTCACCTACTAGTCAATCCATTAAATTATACTTTTTAAGGTCACTTAATCCTTTGAGCCCAAGAAGAGATTATTAACCTGGGAAATGTCTCAACCCTGGCAATTATTAGTAAGGATATACTTCCAAAAAATAAATTTTTAAAAAGGAATCAGCAGAGTCTTGTATACCTGAAAATTTAAAAACATTGGTTTAATATTTAACCCTCAGTACTCATTCTAATACTCAGTGTTTCTTTAGTGATGAAGCCTGATGATCTTTTCTCCGCTTTGATCTATTACATCTGACACATCTTCAGCCTACTGATTTGGGTCCTGGCATTAATAAAAAAGGCCCTCTCCCCTGTAAGTGGGGCAGAAGTCCAGACATCAAAGGGATCAGTCATCAGAGAAGAGGTCTGAAACAGTAAAAAGAAAAATGCCAGATGCAGTGGCTCACACCTGTAATCACAGCATTTTCACAGGCTGAGGTGGGTGGATTACTTGAGGTAAGGAGTTCAAGATCAGCCTGGCCATAATGGTGAAACCATGTCTCTACAAAAAAACACAAAAATTAGCCAGGTGTGATGTTGCACACATGTAATCCCAGAAACTTGGGCGGCTGAGGTAGTAGAAATGCTTGAACCCGGGAGGCGGAGGTTGCAATCAGTCGAAATAGCACCACTGCACTCCAGCCTGGGTGACAGAGCGAGACTGTCTCAAAATAAATAAATAAATAAGTAATTTAATAATACAAAGAAAATATCATGTATCTTAGAATTTTTCACATGAAATTTTACTGTTTCTTGCAATTCAGGTGAGTTAATACCTGGTGATACAGTCAAGTACTTATGTTTATTTATGGTATATTTCAGTTGTTTACGAAACAATAGCGCTTTTCAGATTGTAAATTTCAAAGTTAATACAGTTTCAGAGGTTTGTGTTTTACATCATTTTGCATAGCAATATTCTCCTCTCTTCTAGACCATTATGCCTCAACCGTGGCTGTGTAGTGGAATCACCTGGAGAGGCAACAAGTTCTCCAACTTACACCAATCTTTGAGCACCTCCATTCAATATATGCAAAAGCATCTGCTGTATTGAAATGAGTCAGAAAAAAATATAGAAATGAAAACATATATATCAATAACGGTGACATGATAGCAGGCGGGAGCTTCCAATCATTCTTAACAGAATGTAAAAAGCTTATATCTGGACAATGCCCCGAGAAAGGCAGTACAAAGATTAACAGATAGCTGTGACCTGATTCTAGGAGAAATATGCAGTATCGCACAGGGATAAACTGTGAAGGTTCTGAAGCTCTGCATCCTGGGTTTGAATTTGGTTTCTGGTAGTTAACAACAGTATGTTGAACAAATTATTTAATCTCATGTTTTTATGTTTTTAATCTGTAAAATGGTTGTAGTAATAATAGCACAGGTATCATATTGTTGCTGTATGATAGGTATTGAAATGACTTGGTAAACAAGAACGTTCAAAACACATCAGCCATGTGTGAAATGCAGAGAGTAATATTAACATATTTTATCTTTTTGTTGAAAAGGTGTCATTGTATTATTTGTTACCATTAGAGTCCATAATTTTGGTGATCCAGAGCACCTTTTATATTAAAAATGCATTATTTTTCATATGAGTCAATCCCTCCTCACCATGATATCTGTCATCTATGTATCAAATATAATATGCCTTAAGTGAGATGTATTTTTGTTTAAATAGAAATACTACAAAATATGCTTTCAATATTTCACTTTTAATTGGATACAAATATTATAATTACTTTGCAGAAATAGATTACAATATAGCTAATAAAATGATTTTAAAATTTCCATGAAAAATTTGATGTTGTTCCTTTGTTTTTCTTTTGTATACAAGAGTTGCATCAACTCTTTGGATCCAGTGTTTACATATCTAGCATGTAAATGTTTAATTGGCTTTATCTGAATTTGTTTGTGGCATTTCAAGATTGGTGGATATTATTCCATTCAAATGTTCTAATTAAATAGTGATAATAGTAAAACTTTATGCTGTATCTAAGATGGAAGAAAAAATGGGTATCTATTACAAGATGAAATTAAACCAAAAGTAAAAGAATTTTAACTGGACAATTAAGCATTGATAATCCACTTATTAATTATTTAGAGTTATGCTCTTTCATGAAAGTATCCACATGCACATACCAACAACAGGAAGATAGTTGCCCAATTTCAAAATGGGTAAAGAATGTGTATTGACATTTTCCAAAGAAATAAACAATAGACACATGGTAGGATGCTCAACATCATAAGTAATTAGGGGTTTGCAAATAAAACCACAATTAGGTAACTCTTCACATCACTACTGTAATAAAAAGAGAGATGATAAAAAGTAAGTGTTGTTGATAATGTGAAAAAACTGGAACTTTCACTTACATATATTTTTGGTTGCAGTGTAAAATGTATCAGTTCTTCAAAGGTTTACACATAGAGTTAACATATAACTCAGCAGTTCCACTCTTAGGTATATACCCAAGAGAAACATACATACCCACAAAGACATAAACAATAATGTTCCTAGCAGCATTACTTATAACAGTCAAAAACTCAGCCTAATGATCTATCACCTGATAGACGGACAAATAAAACGTAGTACATCCAAACAATCATATATTATTCAGCAATGAAAATGAATGTAGTACTAATTCATGCTACAACATGGATCAGCCTTACAAACACTAGGCTAATGAAAGGGACCACTTGCAGAAAAGCACATAGTGTATAATTTCATTTATATGAAATGCTCAGAATAGGAAAATTGATAGAAACAGATTATTGGCTGCATAAGATTTGATGTGTGCAATTAGAAGGTGACTACAAATGGTACAGGGTTTCTTCTGGGGGTGATGAAAATGTTATAAACTTTGATTATGGTGATAGTTGCACAACTCTGTGAATATAGTAGAAAAACGGTATTGTACAATTTACATGAATGAAATTCATTTTAAATGAAGTACATTTTAACAAACCTGTTTGGAAAGTATATTGTTGATAATAAATGCTTTTAAGCACTTCTTTTACATCTCAGCTAATGCAATTACCACTCATTTAATTATGTGAAATCAGTATGTTATTGGATTTTCCCATTTTTGTCATTTTTGTCACCTCATTGTTGATTTTATCTTCTATACTTCTCTTAATCCTGCCTTCTTTTCTCTGCATTTACACCTTCCCACAGGACTAATCCCTCCTTTCTCTGAGTTTCTGGTTCAGAAACCTATTGCTGTGTCAGAAATCACTACAAAACTTACAGATATAAAATAATAACCACTTATTTACTCATGATAGCATACTGGGCCAGTCTCAAAGGGGAAAAATTATCTCTGGTAAATTCCCCAGTGTTACTTGGGGAAGTCTGGCTATAGCTAAAGGATCCAACACGTTGTTACTCTCTTCATTGGCCCCTCAGCTTGGGTGAAGTAAATGCCTCAGAGTGGCTAGACCTCTCTCTCCACGTAGTCAGATTTTCTTTGGTGATTTAGGTAAGGAACAAAAGTGGAAGTCTCCAGGATTCTGCCAGGCTAGGCCTGGAACTTGTACTAAGCCATGTCTGCCTCATTCTATTGGTTACACATTATAAGACCAGATCAAAGTGGTGGAGGAATAGATTCAACATTTTAGGAGAAGAGTTGAAGGGATGAGGGGAATTGTTGGCTTCCATCTTTGCAGACAATCAGCCATAGCTCACTTCACAATTGTACTCAATTTAACTAAATTTTCCAAGAGTTATTATGATAACACACTCAAGAGTCTATTTTTAAAAACACACAAATACTCACACACACCTTTCTGTCACATCCTTAAGAAAAAATTTTATTGGATTTTGTTTCCACAATGCCTAAGAAAGTGACTAACATAGAGCAAGCATTCAATAAAAATCTGTTGACTACAATGCATTAATAAATGTTCTCTAGGTGGTAAACACTAATCTATCTTTGGAAAATGCATTGGCCACACCTCACAGAGATAATATTTAAAAGAAAATACTATATATATTATATATATATAAAAAAATATATATATATAATGATAAAGGTTGTGATAGAAGAAATGTCAGAAGCCAGCACAGTATCTTACTCCATTTAGTGTTGCTATAACAGAATACGTGAGATGGGGTAGTTTATAAAGAAAACAGGTTTATAAGGCTCACAATTCTGGTGCTGTAAAGTTAAAAACTGTGCATCTCCCTCTGGTGAGGACCTCCGGGGCTGCTCCAATTGATGGTGGAAAGTGGAAAAAGAGGCAGCACTGTGTGCAGAAATTACACTTGAGGGGGTGGGGTGTCAAACTAATAGAGTGAGAACTCCCCCCTGACTGAGGGCTTTCACCTATTTATGAGAGATCCACCCAAAGGACCCAAACACCTCCCACCAGGCTCCACTTTCCACTGCTACACTAGAGACTGAATTTCAACATAAGGTTTGGAGAGGACAAACAACCAAACCACAGCACATATAACAGAAAGTAAGAGCATAAATCAGGCTAGTCTAGGAAGTGTTCAGCAAGATTTCTCAAGGAATTGAAAACAAAGCACAAACTAAAAAGCTGAGTAGAATAAGCATTATATTGTATGCTTGTTCACATCGGCTGAATGTGTGACCTCTAATTGACATGTTATAATCTGATCTGTATCAAACTTAGTTTACTGTCTTCAGTCTGGTCTAGCCTGACATAGTTTTATCCTCAACTTTAGAATTCATTTCCGGCTACTTTGGAAAAATACCCTGACAGAAAACCTAGCTTATGGCTATTGTCACCTAACTTGGGTTGGGGGATCAGAATTTTGGTCACTAAAAATGCAGAAAATATTAGAGCCCAGGAAAAAGAAAGTTGAGAAAAAGAGATTTATAAATCATACTGCAATTATGTATCTGAAAAATTGCATATTTTTGTAATCAACTAGTATTTGTAAGAAACAAAAAGAGATAATTCTTGTATTTTTGCAAAAAACCCCAGTAGTTGTTTGTGATAAATTTCCTAGAGACAAGGTGAATAAAATCCATTTTTCTATCCTATGAAGTTATTATTTTAATACATCTAAAATGTCAGACCTAATTCATTTTTCATTTGTGTCAGAAGTGTCTAGCAGTCTCCTTAAAATGTAATAGGAGTATCAGTTATTTGATCATGTTTTCAAAGGAGTATGTGCATGTATATAGTGTGTGTGTATATGTCTGTATTCATACTCACTTGTGCACCTTGTGTGGGAAACTGAAAAAAATGGAAACAAGCTATAAACTTTTGAGTCCTTAGAAAAATATGAAGTTGAGCAGGTTATAGTTTATGATTCCTAGGAAATCAAATGTTTATATCTTTAAATAACAGCCTGCTATTTATTTTAGTATATTTTTCTATGATTGTTTTAATTATATAAATAATCATAACAGATTTAAATTTAAAATATGGTTAAAAACTAATAAAACAAATACCATGTACTACCACCAAATATTAACAACTGTTAACATTTTGCCTACTTGCCTAATATTATTTTTAGCTAAATGGTTGCAGATAAAGGTGAAATAACACTCTACATTTTCTTCTTAATTTACCAAGATTAACTGCCATTATATACATGGTAACTGCAAAGCCTATGCATATTTTAGATGATACCTTATAAGGTAGTTATCAAAAACCAATACTGAAATAATATTAGATTATGTAAAATTTTCATAAATCTTATGTAGAACAAAACTACAGCCACATACTAAAAATACACATGAAATATTTCAACATAATGTTGATCAAAGGAAACAAGATATGTAAGGACTATATACTGGATATGATTAAAGAATATGTTCTAAAAAATGTCTCTTTGGGGCTGGAGTTTCTGGAATGGTGTGATAAGGAGCACAGCAAGTTTCGTATGTAACAATATTAACACTGCACACAATTATTTAAAACAACCATGTCTGAATTTGATAATTGAACAAAAGGATAGACACACTGAGAAGCATTTATGCAAGCAAAACTATTAAAACTTGCATAAGAACAGTGGGAGTCTAAGGTATTTTCAATGAAATCTGGTCAAATAAATCCACTGCTCCCTTGCCAGCTCTGGGAAAAAATTGTTTTACCAGGGCAAAACAAGACAGAGAAAAGCAGTAACTGAGACAAATGGTTAACATAGACAGCAAAAATGAAAGAGGAAAAGCTCTGCAAAACCATTGCTGCCCCAGGGTGACTATGCACATACCCAGAGCTCTGCCAGCTTGAGCAGTGACACCAAAGACTTCACGCTATAAGAGAAATAGACTTTACCAAAATAGTACAACCAGAACACTAAACAAAATTGCAAGTAAATAACAGTGGTAGATGGAAGAGAAAAACAGCATCCATACATTTTTTATAATGTCCAGATTTCAATAAAGTATACAAGATGTAAAAACAAGCAGAAAATTGTCACTAACACACAGAGAGAAACAAAATAAAACAGACAACCCAAAATGACTGTGACAGGGCCTAGATTTCAGAGGTAAACATTTTTTCAATGTCACTATTACAAATCTGTTCAAGAAATACATATATATATATTTTATATATTATATAGATCTAAATATTTTATATGTTATATATATATAAAATATATATATATAAAAAAAAATATATATATATATATATATATATATATATATATATATATAAAACAAGTAAAGGAAGGTTTAACAGCAATGTCAAACCAAACAGGAATCATAAATAAAAAGACAAATTATTTTAAATAAGAATAAAATGGAAACTGTGGAATTTAAAAATACAATACCTAAAATGAAAAATTCACTAGGGGGATTCAACAACAGATTGAATTGGTGGAAAAAAGAATTAGGGAACTTGAAGATAGTTAGAAAAGATCATGCTACCCAAAGAGGAGAGAAAAAAAAGAATGAAGGAAAATGAATGTATCATCAGAGAAAGGGGAAACACCATTAACCTTACCACTTCACTAACATAAGTATAATGGGAGTACAAAAATAGAAGGCAAGAGAGTATATATACATATATATATACACACACATATACACACACAGAGAGACATGGAGATATATATATATATATATATCTCCATGGAGATTATATACACACACTACATATATATGTATATATACATATATAGAGTGTCTAAATATTTCTCAAATTTAACTTAAAAAATTAATCTATATATCTAAGAAGCTTACAGCAAAATCCAAAGAGGATAAAGAAAAAGAGATCCTTAACTAGATGCATCATAGTAAAAATGCTGAAAGCCAAAAATACAGGGAAAATCTTGAAATAAGATAAATAGATGAACTGTCATGTATGGAGGAATCTCACCCAGATTAAATGCTGACTTCTCATAAGAAAAAAAATGCAGGCCAGACATACTTCGCAAAGCAATGCGTAGAGTCAATGCTATTCCCATTAAACTACCCAAAGCAATATATAAATTCAATGCTATTCCCATTAAACCACCATTGGCACTCTTCACAGAATTAGGAAGAAAACTATTTTAAAATTCATATGGAGCCAAAAAAGAGCTTGTATAGCCAGGACAATCCTAAGCAAAAAGAACAAAGCTGGAGAGATCACACTATCATACTTCAAATGGTACTACAAGGCTGCAGTAACCAAAACAGCATGGTACTGGTACAAAAACCGACACGTGGACTAATGGAACAAAGTAGAGAACTCAGAAATAAACTGCACATCTACAACCATCTGATCTTTGACAAACCTGACAAAAACAAGCAATGGGGAAAGGATTCCCTATTTAACAAATTGTGCTGAGAGAACTGGCTAGCAATATGCAGAAAATTGAAACTAGAACCCTTCCTTACACCTTACACAGAAATTAACTCAAGACGATTAAAGACTTAAATTTAAAACCCAAAACTATAAAAACCCTAGAAGAAAATCTAGGCAATACCATCCAGGACATAGGCATGGGCAAAGATATTATGATGAAATCACCAAAAGCAAATGCAACAACAAAAGCCAAGTATTGACAAATGGGATCTAATTAACCTAAATAGCTTCTGCACAGCAAAAGAAACTATCATCAGAGCAAACAGACAAGGTACAGAATGGTTGAAATTTTTTGCAATCTATCTATCTGACAAAGCTCTAATATCCAGAATCAATAAGAAACAAGCAAATTTACAAGAAAAAAAAACCAACTCAATTAAAAAGTGAGCAAAGGACATGAACAGACACTTCTCAAAAGAAGACATTTATGTAACCAACAAACGTATGGAGAAAAAGCTCAACATCACTTGTCACTAGAGAAATGAGAGGTTGTGGAAAAACAGAAATACTTTTATACTGTTGGTGGGAATGCAAATTAGTTCAACCATTGTGGAAGACAGCATGGTGATTCCTCAAAGATTTAGAACTGGAAATACCATTTGACCCAGTAATACCGTTACTGGGTATATACCCAAAGGAATATAAATCATTCTATTATAAAGACACATGCATGTGTATGTTTATTGCAGCACTATTCACAATAGCAAAGGCATGGAATCAACACAAATACCCATCAATGATAGACTGGATAAAGAAAATGTGGTACATATACACCATGGAATACTATGCAGCCATAGAAAGGAATTAGATCACATCCTTTGCAGGGTCATGGATGGGTGGAGCTAGAAGCCATTACCCTCACCAAACTAATGTAGAAACAGAAAACCAAATACCACATGACCTCACTTATAAGTGAGAAACAATGAGAACAAATGGACACAGGGAAGGGAACAACACACACTGGGGCCTGTCAGGGGAGGATGGGGTTGGGGAGAGCATTAGGGAAAAGAGCTAATGCATACCAGGTTTAATACCTAGGTGATGGGTTGATAGGTGCAGCAAACTCCCAGGGCACATATTTACCTTTGTAACATACCTGCATATCCTTCACATGTACTCTGGAATTGAAAAAAGAAAAGAAAAGAAAGAAACAAATGCAGGCCAAAAAGCAGTAGTATGACATATTCAAAGTGCTGGAAAAAATAAAAAATAATTGTCAGAATTGTGAGCCAAGTATTCTCATATCCAGCAAAACTAACTTCCCAAAAGAAGATCAAATAAAAATTTTAATTGACAAATGAAAATGAGATAATCCATTGCTAGTGGACCACTCTTAAAAGAAATACTGAAAAGTCTCTTTAAGTAGAAAGCTTATGACCTCAAACAGTAATTACGGCAAGTCAATACACATGAAAAAACACAAAACACTGATAATGTTAATGATGTAATTAGAAATGACAGTCCAAATGCATATTTCCTCTCCCTTTTTAACTGATTTAAAAAGTAACTATGTAAAATAATATGTACACAATTTATTGTTGTGACTATAACATATAGAAATGTAATAAATTTGACAACAACAGCACAGTGAAGTGAATGGAAGTAGAGCTACAGTGAAGAGAAAAAATGTCACTGGAAAATAAAAGGAAATGCAGTGGAGCAAGGAAGTGATGGTAACTCAAACTAACAGAGATAAATGAAGAACCAGAAATGTAAATATAATTAATATAACAAATTTTATAAATAGGAAATATATAATTGATTTTCTCTCAACTTCTTTAAAAGATATAAAACTATATAAAGTATTTATTATAAGGTATTGGATTTAATATGTATAAAGCATATTTTTAAGTTATAGCAAAAAAATAGGGAGGAAGGAACCATAACTATGTAGAAATATGTGTTTACATTTCACTGGAAATAAATCTGTACATGTAAAGCACATTCTGGATAAGTTAATGTATATATGGTAAGCCCTAAAACAACTATTAAAAAAAAACTCAGCGATTGTGTGAAAAAATAAAAACAATTATGTTACACTAGAAAATATTTACTTATTGTGGAAGAAATCAGGGAAGGAGGCATAGAGGAGCAAAAGGACATGAGACATATAGAAAACAAAAATGTATATACACACACACACACACACACACACACACACACCTAACAATATGGAAAATAGCATAAAATGCAACTTGATTTAACAATCAAAAACAGAGATTCTCAAACTGAAGTAATAAACAAAAGCCAACTCCATGCAGTTCGCAGTAGAAAAACCATCTCAAAAACAATTTTAAAAAACATAAATAAGTTGAAAGACATCCATGATCATCAATTAGAAGACTTAATTTATTAAGATGGCAATACTCCTAAAATAGATCTATGGGTTTAACGAAATCTCTGTCAAAATCCTAAATCAAGCACTGCAGAAATTAACACCCTGATCTTAAAATTCATATGGAAACTCAGGGACTCAGAGTAGGCAAAACTATCTTTAAAGAGAACAGTTGGAGGACTCATATTGCCCCATTCTAAAAACTTGCTACAAATACACAGTAATAAATACAACGTGGTAGTTACATAATTATATTTATATAGATCAATGGGATAGAGTTGATAGTATAGAAATAGTCCCATACATCGGTGGCCGACTGACTTCAACAAATGTGCCAAGAAAATTCAATAGGGAAACAAAAAATTGTTCCATGGCAGCTTGATATCTACATGCAAAAGAGTGAAGTGGAATGCCTACCTTACACCACGTACAAAAATTAGCTCAAATAGTCAAATACCTCGTTAGAGCTAAAACTATACAATTCTTAGTAATAAATATTTATGACCTTGGAATAGACTGGTATATGTATAAATATATATTTATTACTATGCTTTTTATACTGTATATTATATATACTATATATCTGCATACTGTATGTATTTATATATGGTTTATATATAAAAACAAGCCCCATATATGGCTTATATAAGTGCAGTTGATCTATATCTATATATCTATAAATCCATATATGTGGCTTATATTTTTGGTCATATACACACATCTATATGAGAAAAGATTAATTGGACTTCATCAACATTAAAAGCTTTTCTGCCTCAAAGAACACAATCAAGACAGTGAAAAATGAAGTCACTGAAAGGAAGAAATTGTTTTCAAATCCTATGTTTCATAGAAGACTTGTCTAGGATATTAAAAACCTTTCTTATGACTCAATAATAGAAGTCAGATAACACAATTAAAAAATGGGCAAAAGATCTGAATAGGCATTTCTCCCAACAAGATATGCAAATGACCAATAAGCAAATGAAAAGATAATCATTATCCATTGCAGAATACAAGTCAAAACCACACTGAGATTCTACTTTATACCTATAGGATGGTTATGATAAAAATTACAGACAATAACATGAATTTGCAATGGTTCAGAGAAATTAGAACCCTCATACATTTCTAGTGTAAATGTAAAATTGTGCAGCTACATTGAGAAAATGTCTGAAAATCTCTCAAAAGATTAAGCAAATAGTTACCATATGATCCAGCAATTCCACTCCTAAATTTATATTCAAGATAAAATACTTGCACACACAAAAACTTGTACATGAATATTCAGAGTGACATTATTTATCACATTAAAACATTTGAAACAGAGCCAGACATGGTGCTCATGCCTGTAATCCCAGCACTTACAGTGGCCGAGACGGGCAGATTGCTTGAGCTCAGGATTTCAAAACTAACCTGGGCAACATGGCAAAACCCCATCTCTACTAAAGATAGAAAAATTAGCAGGGCATGGTGGCTCGTGCCTATGTTCCCAGCTACTTGGTGGGGGCTGAGGCAGGAGGATCACTTGCCCTGGGAGGTGGAGGCTGCAGTGAGCCATGATCCAGCCACTGCATTCCAGCCTGGGTGACTAGGCAAGACCTTGTCTCACTAAATAAATAAATAAATAAATAAATAAATAAAAGAAACAACCCAAATATTCATCAACAGAAGAATAGAAGTGAAGTGTGGTATATCAGCAAAGTGGAATATTATTCTGAAATAAAAGGAATAAGATACTGATACGTGTGACAGTATGCGTGAACCTTGAAAATATGCTATGTGCAACATAACCATCACAAAGGACCATATATGATATTGTTGCATTCACATGAAATGTCCAGTGTAGCCACATCTATTGACACAGAAAATATATTAATTGTTATCCACAGCTTGGGTGGTAGGGAGGGAGGTATTGAGAGGTAGAGGGTGACTTCTAAAGTGTACAGAGCTCCTTTTTGGGGTAGTAAAAATGATATAAAATTTGTTGTGGTGGTGGTTGCATAACTGTGAATATAATATCATTGAATTGTGTAATAGGCGAGTTGTGTTGTTTTATATGTGTGTGTGTATATATATATATATATACAGCAATTCCACTCCTAAATTTATGTTCAAGATAAAATATTTGCACACACACAAACTTGTACATGAATATTCAGAGTGACATTATTTATCACATTAAAACAGTTGAAACGGAGCCAGATATGGTGGCTCATGCCTGTAATCCCAGCGTATCTCATATGTATGAGATATTTCCATCTCAATACAGCTCTTACAAAAATATTTCATGAACATTCATGTAAAGGTTGCTGTGTGGGTATTTGTTTTCATTTCTCCTAAATATCTGAGTTAGATATTTGGGTTGTGTAGATAGTATTGCTTAACTTTATAAGAACCTAGGCTGCTTCTCCATGTAATTTTACCATTTGTGTTTCACACAGCAATGTGTAAAGTTTCCATTTACAATCTTAGCCACACCTTAATCCATTTTAGTTTTTGTTTGTTTGTTTTTTCAGGGTTTTTTTTTCAATGATAGAAATCAGCTCCAAAATGAGTAATATGTTCATCAGTTTCTCATGTATTTACTTGAGTTAGCAGTTATATTGATTCAGCAATCATTTTTAAACCATCTACTGTATTCTAGGAACTTTGCTAGCCTTTTGAGATATAAAAATAAATAACGCGTAGTTCCTGTTTCCAAGGAACATATTGTTTTCTAAAAGAACAGACAACAAAGCAAATGGGACAAAATAAATTATGTTCAACAATTGCTGTGCAAAGAATAAACAAATAGCTCAGGAGAAAGAATAATTTCTAATCGCATTGAATGGGAAAATTTTATGAGACTCTTGTGTTGGAAAATAACTAGATAGAAGTAAGTATACAAAAGGCAAAAAGCATGAAGAAAGTAACACAGACAAATAATAATGTTAAAAATCAGTGTGGCTGGTATATGCACAGGAAAAGATAAATTATTACCTAATGGAAGCATATTTATGCAGAGGAGCCTCGTTGGATTCACTGTATATCACGATTCCTGAATATTCTTGCTATCCTTTTGAGACAAAGGACCACTTATTGCTCTGCTCTGGTTTGCTAGGTTTCCTATCTGGGGGAAGGAAACTTAATGACAGAAGACACATCATTAGGTTAGCTTTTAGCCATGGATCTAAGTGGACGAAGGATCAACATGTCCTTTTCTTAGCAGTGAAATAGATTGGTAGAAGCTCACTGAAACCTCAGTCTCTCGTAGGAAGTCACAACTACACAGCAGACACCATAACCTAAAGTAGTGCATTCTGAAACATTTTTCCATTTGCAAATGCTAAAAATGTACATGTGTTTTCTAGTTTATTCCATTCCCTATGAAATTGATTAATAGATCCAATAAATCCCCTTATATGCAAAGAATCTGTGAAGTAGTTGGGTATACTGGTTCCCAATTAATGGTGACATTGAGTCATGGGGAAACCCCAAAAGTTACAGTGGTGTGTATAAAGATAAAAGTATTATAAGTTCTGGGGAGTTGAGTAAAGGGTTTAAATAAGAAGAAAGTTTTTAAAAAGAGAGTAAAGAGTTTAGTAATAAAATTTAATCTTAAGGCATAAGAATCCAAATGTTTATGTTTCCATTAGCTTAAAGAAAAAGAATGACAATCCAGTTAAAGGATTCAAGTAGTGTTTTACACACTGTTGTTGTAGAAGTCTAGATGAAGAAGCAGAGTTTATCTCTTCCTGAAAGTAGACAGTGAATCTCATTCTGATGCCACATCACTTTCGGTGTCCTTTAGGTGGGGTTTATGCTACATGCTACCATAATGTTTTAAAAAATATCAATATGTTTAAACATGTATTACAGAAAAAGAAACCTAACATATATCCAGGTAGGACAAATAGATATTTTAATTATAATCTCTCCTTGGAGTCTGCCTGTTTACCTGAAACTTTGATGAAATGCTGAAGGGAATATTTATTCAGCTAACTCTAATTTAAACATTGGTGAACTTTATCATTTTAACTGGATCTGTTAGTAACACTCATTTTAAACTTGGAGAAAATTAGAGCTGAACACATAAGTCTCATACACATGGAATCCTCAGTTTTCTGGATGTGAAGTGAATACTATTAATAGGAGGAAGTGGTTTAAAATACAAGAAAATCTATACCTCTTCCCTGAAATCTTTGGATGTGAATGAAACATTTCCCTTAAGTGTTTGCATGTGCTGGTTGTTCATGTGAAAATGAGCAGAATATTTCAAATTGGCTTTCCAAATTAAGATGGAGGAAAAAGAACATTGACATATGTGAGAAAAGATGATCTATGCCTAATTGAAGAATCTAATCAAAAATTTTCTTCCCTGCACCTTTTCAGTCTTCATATTCTTATTCTGAGAGATATTAAGTGACTTTAGTCCCTCATGACCAAATGATTATTCTCTTATAGTCAACTTCTCCCCCAAATTGTCTTGGTTTTACATTATTCCCCAAGATCCATATTACTTATAGTTTTATAGTTATATTGATTTACAATCATTCAAAAACCGAAGCCACAGTAAAACCTGATCTAATTTTGGCTTTATAGATTTGCCTATTCTGGATATTTCATATAAATAGTATCATACAATACATAGTCTTTTGTGTCTGGATTTTTTCATTTACCATAACATGTTCAAGTTTAATCTATATTGTACTGTGTATCACTTTATTTCTTTTCACTGGCAAATTATGTTCTATCAGATAGATATATCATGCATTGTTTATCCATTCATCATCTGATGGACATTTGTGTTGGTCATACTTTATTGGCTATCAAGTAAAAATCAAACTGCAGATATAATACTTACGAAATGTGGAACATTGCTATTAACCTTTTAAGAATGTGGACAGCATGATTTCAGGGTTTCTGTTAACTCTAGTGTGATACAGTTCTATATTTTTTCTAAATAAAGAAAATCTTAAAATAACGAAATTATTTATTTAAATATTTTACTTAAGTCAGACGGCATGTGTGTTGAAAGTTTCAGTAAGAATAGCAAATGGGTCTTCTGGAAGCCCCATCAAAATACTATATAAGTAATAAAATAAGTATTCAGGATATTAGTGATTTTTTTTTACCTAAAGTAGGCCAAACTGATCATGCATGTTATAGAATGTGTCACAAAGCCATTGAGAGCTAAAATACTGCCCTAATAATGTCTAAATAATTTTACTAATTTGGACTTCGAATTTTAGATCTTTAACTTTCTTTAGAAAAGATACACTTTTACTCTAAATAGTAGAAGGTGACTAACCTAAATTTACATATCTAGTTTGCATCTACAAAGGGTATCTGTTGTTTTTTTTCCTGCCCATCATTTACTAATCCTTCTTTTAATCAGAGCACTCTGATTTTTCTTTGAGGAACCACAGATTTCTCTCTATGTATTTCAGCTTGAGATAATGTCAACTGCTGACCCCAGGTATGGCTAATTAGATTCATAGTGAATACATCAAAAAAATTCAAATGGTCAAATTATTATACCAATGCCATGCTCAGAAATTTGTTGCACTTTTTAAGGAAATGGATACTAGATTGGTGCAAAAGTAATTGTGGTTTTGCCTTTACTTTCCCACCAACCTAATACATGTTTACATAATGTTTTCTAAGCTGCTAAGATTTTATAAGACTAACAATGTTAGTGGTCATTTCTGTCACAACATAGGCAGAGCCTGCCTGAGAAAAAGTTGGCCCAAGTAATTCCTGTGGCATTATTTGAGCACCTCAATAAACTTTGCAGGGAGCCAGTCTATCATTAGACTGTAAATATCAAATATGTGAACTATTAATTTCTTCCATGTTGTCTAAGGAACTTTCTCTTTGTTTTCTTTCACTTACATTAAGAGGAGTTTCTAGTTCCCGACAATGTCAAATCTGGAGTAAAACTCAGATGTTTTGATTCTCAGATTCTGAGCTCTATGGTTTTCTTCTACGCCATAATACTTAGACTACTTGACTTGCCTCTGTGATTGCCAGAATGAGACCCAATTCACACAGCACTTAATAGACCACATGTATTTAAACAATATATTTTATCAACAAAAACAAGACTTTGATGTATTGTGATATCAAACATGTTATGATTCACAATAGCCAAAGTTTTCTGCTACCAGATTCAGAAAAATATTCTAGTATTTGATTTTACATTTGGTGAGAGTCAGGGTCTCTTCAATTTCCCATCAGAGGATATACGAAATATCAGAAAACTTCGAAAATAGTATTATTAATTGTCAGACTTTGATTCATTAGTGGGTAACAAATTCAATTTCGAAGGTCATGACAACTGCTTGTTTTCTTAAGAAAATTTTCCTAGTGATATAGAAGCTATTAGAAGGGTAGATAAAATATTACATTATTTTAGTTACATATGTGTATGGATACTGAATCAGGAGCTATTTTTAAGAATTTTAAAATTATTCTTCTAAAAAATTTATTGAATTACATACTATTCCATTTTGTTTATATGATATTTTCAAAATGCTAAATCTATAAGAATAAGAAAGCTATAGGGATGTTTTGTGTATGCATATGAATAGGTATGAGTGTACATATGCCTGTGTGTAGCTGTGTGTATTTGTGTGGTTGTGTATGTGCAGAAGACGAAAAGCCAACAAAAAGATAACAGCATAGGACAGTTTTTGGTGTGATGGAATTTTTCTGGACCATGATGATGGTGGTGGTTTTATAAATCTCTACATGTGTTAGAATTCATAGAACTGTACACTGAAAGTCAATTTTACTGTATGATAATTTGAAAAATTAGTAGAAAAGACTTGACTTATTTTGACAATAATTCAGACCTTTCCCTTACTTAGGAAAGATGTCAAATGTCTATAAAAATGACAGAAAGAGGAAATAGAAAATGTTTTCATGTTAGTTCTATTTGTTAGAGTACTTAGGCCTAAATACTTCTTTCAGCTCAGTTCTCGTGTATTCTGTAGTTGTGAAAATAAATTTAATTTTCCTGATTTATCAGGAAAAAAGGCTTTCATGTTAAGCAGAGGTTAGTTGGTGAAAACACATTTCATATGTTTTATTTTTGATGAAATAACTTGAAAATGGGATTTTATTCTTAAATGGTCATGGTTATTTTTCCCCTCCCAAAAAATCCTACTCTAAGGAACGAGCATGATATACCAGGGCATTTGTGTAAGTCATCATTTAAAATTTAATGTAACTTAGAATTTAAATATCGAGGGTCTGAAAACATTTAATTAGGTCCAAATTATATTCTGACTATAAAATTGGGCAAGTCTATTTATCTCATTAGGTTGCTTAAATGTGATAATATATAAAGTGGCTTGAAACAACATCTGATATGAAGAATTCAATCTGCATTTGACAGATGAAGAAAATTAAACTCAATTATAAGTACGAAGCAGATGGCCTAAATTCACCCAACTAGTAAGTGACACAATTGGAGTGAAAAATAGCACTGGGTGACTTTGAAGCCAGTGGCCAGGCAATTGTAACTTCAGCTTTATTCCCCTGACTTCGCAGATCTATCCTGAAACCATATAAAGGAAACTGCAAATGATTCCTTTATGTTTCTGAGCTAGCTTCTGAAGAGTAAGACACAACCAGCACCCCCATCACAGACTGTCCTGTGTCTCCTGGAAAACAATCAGCAGTAGCTATCTCATTATGTTTCAAGGCTCTTATATTTTAATTAATCCATATCTTAGTTACTTCCACTTTTGATCATTGTTCATCCTAGCAAGATCTCCAGCCTTTGACTGCAGTCAAGGAGCTCTGGTGAAGAATCCATGTCAACAAGGAAACACAACCTGAAAAAAAATACTGTCCAGGTATGGTGGCTCACGCCTGTCATCCCGGCACTTAGGGAGGACGAGGTGGGCGGGTCACAAGGTCAGGAGTTGGAGACCATCCTGGCTAACACAGTGAAACCCCATCTCCACTAAAAGTACAAAAATTGGCCGAGTGTGGTGGTGGGTGCCTGTAGTCCCAGCTACTTGGGAGGCTGAGGCGGGAGAATCGCTTGAACCCAGGAGGTGGAAGTTGCAGTGAGCTGAGATTGCATCACTGCACTCCAGCCTGGGCAACAGGGCGAGACTACATCTCAATAAATAAATAAATAAATAAATAAATAAGAAGACGTTTGCACTAGAGGTGGACCTCTCACTCTCTTCACCTTCATTTCACAGGTGGGATTAAGCATCAAGACTGACTTCTCCTCCTCTTTTCCTCGTTCTCTTCTTCCTCCTCCTTTTCCTCTCCCTCTTCTTCACTATTTAATTACATAGCGAATATACAGACAATCCTAGACAATTCCTGATGTTACAATTTGTTTTATTAGAAACAGTTATCTAAAGGAAGAAATTTTTATTAAAAAGAAAAATAAGAAATTGTATAGGCCTCTTCCTCAAGCAATGATACCAGGAATCAAGATGCAATCTGCTTTAAGTAAACTTCAGAATGAAATAAGAACCAATGTGTTTCATTTCAAAATATAATAATTTGTTAAGTACATGTATACTCATCACTGTAAAATGCATCACAACCGCACCTGTTCTTTGTATAGAACCTGTCCTCAGTACCTGATGACTCTTATGATCCCAAAGTAAGGAGAAGACAAATACAAGTCTAATTTGTATAGATTATGTATACTTTGTTATACCTAAGTACTATCTATAACAAAGCATGGAAATCATTTTGGCACTGTGTTAATCAATACCAATGCAACCAATCTTTTCAAACAAAAAAATGAAGAATACTCCATAAAACATAAACAAAGCATTAATAAGTAAATTGCCAAATAAAAAGTAGACATAATAAATGAAGACATAAAAAACACATAGAAGTAATTCAAAATAAATCTATAAAGTATCTCCATCTTTTATATTCGATTTCAGTTCCAATATGAGCAATTTTTAGTTTCTTTATTATAATTTTCAAAAAGTCATTCTATATTAATGTATTTTTCAAAGTTATTTTGTAAAATATGTTTTAAAATATACAAGAGTTTTGGAAATTATATAATACATTTCATATTTTCTTTACTAAAAATTCTGTTTCTATTTATCAATCAACAAAAATAAGAATTCTATAGATTAAAGTAGTATAAAACTCCTGCATTTTGAGTCTTAAACAATTAGATATTTATAGCAGATTCTAAAATTTTTTTCTGTTTATTTGATTAATCAGCATAAGCAAAAACTGAGATTTTATTACTAACTAATAAAGACTTATAAATGTCAAGGAAAAATATCTAACGTACATAATTTCTCAGAGGGAAGAAAATTTGTATATTTTTATTCTGTCTCAAATAGGAACATTCAAATAGTCCATTACACATCCAGCGTTATTTTAATAAACTTTAATGAGTCATTGATGCAGTCCAACAGTGCACAATAAATGCCAAAAATATTTGTGCCTGCTAAATTCACATATCTATTTTTTTAGTTTCTGAAATGATACTTCTATTTTTAATATACACAGTTCCATATTTAAATGGATACAATGAACTAAAATATGAAGCTTTTAAAATGAAATTAAAGGATATGTAAAAATCAGAGGTGCTAAATTTAAATGGAAGTATTATTTTCATCCTAAAATTTTCATTTAATCAGGTTTAATTTGCTACAAAGTACATAGTCATTAAACTATATTAAGATGAGTCATAAGACTCTCAAGACTAATGGAAATTTTAGAGATAATGTTGCAGATGCAAAAAGCAACTTGGAAAATAGGAGAGAGAGAGAGCAGTATTATAATATTAAAATGATTCCTTAAATTTATCACGCCCCCCCACAAAAAAATTATTCTTACATAAAGTTCAGATGATGTTTAAGACTATTTTTTAATTGAAATGTTTTTAAAATTAAATTTTGGAGAAAATCTTTCCTCATATAGCTAAAAAATTTACACTCAATACAAAACTTTAATCTTGAAGAAAGTTTCCTAAAATTTTTTTTTATTAATTTATATTTATTCCACCTCTCCTACAGTAAGTTTAAATTAAATTTAATACAATGCTAGTTTTCTCTTTAAAAAGAAGGGAAAACAGTAAAAATTAAAGTATGAAAATCTCCAAGTCCCCACTGAAATGAGTTAGAAATTCTGACATAAGGAGATCGGATTAATTTATTTAATTGAAGGTATTGTATCCAGATGATACATTTCAGATATCAAATATACTCCTTAGGTGTATTCATGAACATGCAGACCAGGGTGAGGTGCAGATGCCATTAATACCCATTAAGATGTTTTGTCTTTAAACCAAATGGAGATTCAACAGAAAGGAGTAATACTTTAAGATTTTAACAGGGACAAATGGAGACTCGTTGGAGGATATCTCTCTGCCATAGAGAATGATCTTCAGTTTCTTCAGCTCGTTAAGAGACTTGACTACAAATTTTCAAGAAATTCACTTCCTCAGCATTTATTCAACAGCATCGTACTAGGAAATGCTGTGGATGTGGGTGGTAGACAAGTATTGCTGCATGTGGTTTTTTTTCCTCATGCTCACAGTGTACCAGGAATAACAGGCAGTTATAATAAATAACTACTGTAGAGGATAAAGCACCTCTATCTTGGATGCTTATCTGCCATGTTGACTTCTGATTAACCTCAGCTTCGGGAATGCCTTTAAGATTTCTACTTTCCTGTACTTACCATAAATCCTGTCTGTAGGTAAATCCTTGCCTTTCCCTGAAGAGTCAACTGTCCCACACATTCCTTCCCTGTGGAAGAAATAAGCTTTGGGTCTGGAGGATAACAGTGCTAGGATCCACCACCTCCTCTCAAGGCTGCCAGGACATAGCTTCTGTTCCTAAATCTCTATTAAATGTTTCTTTCTGAGAAACGGGATTTGTCAGCCTCTTTCTTAGGCCTCTCAGCTCTCTCAGCCTTTGAGGGTAGTGTTGTGTATGTCTGCTCACTGTGGAACAACTACATATAATGGAAACTGACCTGAAAGTATAAGGGCATAAACATGATATTCTAAGAACAAAGAAAATTAAAGACTGTATTCTGCTATTGAGAAATGGGAAGACAGATGCCCTGTAATTCTATGTGGCTGGAAGAGGAGTTCCCAGACTTATTTAGCAACAGCATTGTTTTACCTCATTGTCTCTGTTAATACCTGACAAAAGAAGAGTTCTTAGGTATATTTTAGGAACTAAGAAGAGTTCTTAGGTATATTTTAGGTATATTTTAGGAACTGATACATAGAAATTGTGGTTCCCCAAACTGGTTGATCATTAGAAATGCCAAGGTATTTTTCAGACTCTCCCTGGAGATCTTAATTCAGTGATTCAGTGTGTTTTTGGTAGGAAGGCCTGTAATCCCAGCTACTCAGGAGGATGAGACAGGACGATTGCTTGAACCCGGAAGGCGGAGGTTGTAGTGAGCCGAGATCGCACCATTGCACTCTAGCCTGGGCGACAAGAGTGAAACTCCATCTCAAAAATAATATTAATAACAATAATAATAAAAGCAAGGAAAATAAATAATATGAGAAGAAAAGGGATTAAAGAAACGATCCTGAGCACTGGATTCTAATCATTAGCCATGGTCATATTTTGAGCTAGTAATCTCAATTGAAAACTGTATGGGAAAGAGTGACATATAATCAGATTCTGTAGCTGGTTGGGCTCAAATCAATGAAGTCTTCGTTACCATAAAGCATGAAACATATTCAGTAAGTTTTTTTCAAAAACATGGTTTAATCAAGGGATGACGTGATTATATTTGTTCTCTGGAATGACTGTTATGGCAATAACAAGATAGGAAGGGAGATGTATTGTAATAATCTTTGTATACTATGAACAACTTTTGGACCAGAATTGAGTCTGAAGGAGCTGAAAAAAAAAACCAGCAGATTTCAGAAGCAATTCTGAAAAGGAATCACTAATATGGATGATTTGGATTTCAGGGATCACGCAAGAGATTTCAAGTCTTTGGCAGGAGCAAAAGAATTAATGGTAACGACATTGAGGAAAATGACGAAAATTTCAGTTTTGTGCATAATAATAGTTATTAACATTTATGGAGGGGTTTACTCTATACTGATTACCTTTCTAAGCTCTTAACATGTATTAAATTACCTATATCTGTCCTATGATGTAAGTACTATGTATAATACTATGTACTATGTTTCTAGGATATCAGTAAAGAAATTGAGCACTGAGGGGTTTACTAATTCACCCAATATCAAGAGTTAGTAAGCGACAGAACAGGAATTGAAACTCAGTATAACTTTAGAACCTGTGCTACATATTATACTGATTCAGGGGTTGTTGACTTTCAGTAGACAATTTCCAACAGACAAATGTACATACTGGTTTTTTACTTCAGTTGGATATATGGATGTTAGTAAGATTTTATAAACTAAAGACACTTCTCAGGTCTATAATGGCAAATCTGTTTTTTTTTTTTTTTTTTTTTTGAGATGGAGTCTCGCTCTGTTGCCCATGCTGGAGTGCAGTGGCGTGATCTCGGCTCACTGCAAGATTCGCCTCCCAGGTTCACGCCATTCTCCTGCCTCAGCGTCCCGAGCAGCTGGGACTACAGGCGTGCACCACCATGCCCAGATAAGTTTTTGTATTTTTAGTAGAAACGGGGTTTCACCATGTTAGCCAGGATGGTCTTGATCTGCTGACCTCGTGATCTGCCCACCTTGGCCTCCCAAAGTGCTGGGATTACAAGCGTGAGCCACCGCGCCCAGCCCTTATAATGGCAAATCTCAATCTCCAGTGCTAGGATCAAGGCAGCATTAAGTCTTGGAGATAGAATAATAGTTAATTTGCTTACAATGATATTCAAATAAGGGAATGGTGATACTTTCATTGATAACTGAAGACTTGGAAATTTGCTTACAGTGATATTCAAATAAGGGAATGGTGATACTTTCACTGATAACTGAAGACTTGGAAATTAATAAGTTTGGCTTCAGAGCATGTGACAACTCCTCTGAAAGATGACAGCCATCTTTTTAATGTTTTTCCTGCCAATATATCGATGCCATTCCCTCACTGACAGGTAGAGTTTTTCTTCTCTTCTTGAATCTGGGCTGGCCTTACTGACTTGTTTAGTTAATAGAAAGTGGCAGAAGATAATTCAGAATCTAGGACATCAAAGCTGTACAGCTTCTGTTCTTGTCTCTTATAAATCAATATTTGGGAGAAGCCAGCACATTTATTCATCCTTCTCTTGCTCTTCAACTTTTCTTACATGCCACTCTTCCTTTTGGCATTAACTTTCTGTCTGAGATCATACTTCAGTGATTGTTTATTGGTGATAAAGTCTGTATGAGGTGTGTTTCTTTGCTTTCTGAAAATGAATTCATTCCTGCAGTATAATTTAACTTTGTATAAAATCCTTGGTTGAAAAGTATTCTCCTAACACTTCATAGATTTTTTTTTAAAGGATCCCATTGATTCTACTGAGAAGTCAGTTGCCAAGCAATTTATCCTTTGTAGATAAAATATCCTATTTTTTCTATATTTTAAAATATCCTTTTAAGATTTGCTCTCTTTTTTTTAGCTGTTTTTCCATTGTGTGTCTTACTATGTTTTTATTTGCATTTATGTGGCTTGTGGTTCATTGCATCGTTTGAAACAGTAATTTTATGACTTTCATAAGTATGAGGGAATTCTCAGGCATTATGTTGTCAAATATTTCTTCCTCATTCCCCTCTCCCCTTTCCTTCCAGGAAATGTAATATGTACAAACTTCACCTTTTAACTGTTTCATATGTATCGTAATAATTTTTTCTGCATTTGCAACAGTAATGACTCTACGCTTCAGTATGGGTATTATCTTCTGTTTAACTAACTCCTTTTTAGTTGGCAAATGCCTCTAGGATAAAAGTGATGGCAAATGTAATTCTTATTTCTTGAGGCTTCTATTCTCTCCAGGAACTTGGCATCGTAAGTGTTTCATAATTTAGTGACTTTACAATGTCTTATAAAATGGTTTTGAACACGTTTCAAATTCTGTTAATCGGAGAACTAATTAAGAAGATCAATTTGTCTAATATGAAGTAGAGGAATTACCTAAAACAAGTTTCAATGTCATATAAAAAAAAGTAAACTTTCACTTTAAAAACATTTGTTTAACGGGAAATAGAGAAATAGATACATCTGCTGTTCAAATGAAACATGTTCATAAAAAGAAAAAGGAAAATATAACAGATAACCTTACACCAGGAAGTAGCAACTATTATTAACATTTGGTGAATTTTATAATTTTATACCAAGCACTCACTATGTATAATTAAATGTAGAAATATAAAAATGAAGTAATTGATAGAAAGTAAGAAAAAATGAAGAAATTGAAGATATTTTAAATTGCATTTTATTATACATACTATTTTAATTAAAATAATTACATTTTGAATTTATTTGAATTTACCCATAAGAAGAAAAATGAAAATATAATGGAAGGAATTTCAAATGTTCAAATAAATGCTTTTTCATTATTTTCACTTCACTTTGTCAACTTTTATAATTTTTATATTATCTTTTTAAAGTTACTTGCATAGTTTTAATCTTCCTCCCATATTTCAATGTATACCTTACTTGCTGGTTTTCTTTAGTGAATATTTTATTATTTCTGAATTACTTAAAGATGTATCTGCTGCTACAATTTGTCATTTAATTATGTTTTAGGTGATAGAAAGGGTTTATTTTTAAAATTATTTTTAATTCAAGGATGCATTTATATGTATTTATGTGTTTATGTTATATATATTTGTGCTTTTTTTCTTTTTCTTTTTCTTTTTTTTTTTTGGGATGGATTCTCCCTCTGTCACCCAGGCAGGAGTGCAATGGCGTGATCCGGCTCACTGCCACCTCCGCCTCCAAGGTTCAAGCGATTCTCCTGCCTCAGCCTCCTGAGTAGCTGAGATTACAGGCATCTGCCATGACTCTGGCTAACTTTTGTATTTTTAGTATAGATGGAGTTTTGCCATATTGGCCAGGCTGGTCTTGAACTTCTGACCTCAGTTGATCCAATCAATACTTGAAAATAGTTTGTAAATTGTCTGAAAACAAAACAAAAATAACCCTTTTTCTTTTGATGCTCAATCTTTTCCACTCTTTAGCTTACTGTAAATACTATTTCTTTAAATGCAGCATTAGAACAGCTACATGCTATGTACTCATAGATGTGTATAAGAAGATTAGGAGAGTTCTATAATGGTACATACATAATGGGACCCTCTGAAAGATTCAAAATTCAACCTGGCTTCTTCATCCTTAACTCTATCGTATGGATAGCAGCTTCTGTGAATATCTGTGGTATAAGACTAGCCATTCTGCTACCTGAATTTCTACTTTCTCGGATCTTTGATTCTGTATTCAATACAGTTACACAAATTATAAAAGTATCACTACAAATTTATATGAAGACTTCCTATATTAATAATATTTTCCACTGGAAATAGCTCAAATATCCAAATAATTATGCAGCTGATTGTCGCACTAGATTGCCATGTTTTATGAAAATGAAAATTCAGACAAATTAATTTTCACAAATATTTATTAAGTGATTCCTATGACCAAGGCACAGATTTTTGTTGTTGTTGTTGTTGTTAATAGAAATTTCTTTATTAAATGTGTGGTAGCTACTAATCCTGACCTGGTCTATTTCTGTCACGCATTGGCCAAGAAGCATTTGGCCTAATGAGGAGAGTTAAATCATTGGTTTTTGGAAAACTTTCCCTTTCCCCAAAGGCTGATTCTTAACTTTCTGTCTTCCCTCTTCAAAGATCCAAGAAATAGGTTAAACAGAAAATGAAAGATACCCTTTCACCTGCAGCTATAATAATAAAGATTGTTTAGTTCACTCTCCTCTTGTTACTCTTTCAATTATTGAATCCCTAATTTCTTCAACAAACAAGGGTGTTTTCTTTTGGCAACATGTCGTTGACCTACTTGTACTGTATCAGCCATATTTTTCAGGAAAAAAAGTAAGAGACAAACAGAGATAGAGTAGTCAAATGACAGCAAATCAAATGAAAGAAGGTCTTTGTTTCCATTCAACTTCGTTTGTAATCATGTTTCCTCACGTCTAAAAGACCTGTCTCTTGTGTGGTGAATTCATGTGGTCTTTAATTCATATCAAGAGATTTCTTGAAAAATTTAATTTTGTTTTTGCTTTTCATCTTTGCTACTTTCCTTCTTCTAATTGCATGCTTCTAAATAGTATTGCTAATTATCTTTTACCAAACCATTCTTGGATGCTAATTCTGGATGCTTTTCAGAGGCAAAGTTAGAGTTCTATTGGCCAAAAATGTTTTAACTTCCACTCTGTACTAATAAATTATTTTTTAATGATAGCATTTCAGCATTCTGAGCCTGTTTACTTCAGGACAAGTAAATCAAATATTTTCTTCCATAAAATGACCTCTCTGAGAGATCTTCTTTGAAATACAGTCTACTAAGTCAGCCAGGTCTTTCTTGACACCAATAGCTCCATTCTTACTGACCTCAAGTGCTGTAGGAGGTCTACAGTTGGGAAAATAAACTTTGTCAAGGAGTAGGCCAGGAAAGACTTAGCAGAAATCCCGTTTTATATCGACCTTCAGAAAAGATGAAGATACTTATAAAAATAACAATAGATTAATAGCAAAACATTATAGGTTGATAGTGAATTCATATGTAGACCTAGATACAGAAGCAGCAGGATGAGAGTAGAGAAGCACAATTATTTTGATTGGATGAAAATTTAAGTCACACATATGAAAAGATAAGAAAGTAAGGCTGTATTTATGTCACCACCTTACTGCTAGTTCAGTCAGTTCCTTAGTCCAAAGCAAAACATTATTTAAATTTGAAGAGCCATGCATAGTTAGTACATTAAAAGAATGCCACATTTTATACCGTAAAAAAGTGTTAAATTTATCTGTGAGAGTAAGTGTTTAGCTTAGAAAAATTGAGTGGCAGAGAATAATTGCACTTTCTGAGTCCCATGTTGACTTTCTTTTGGGAAAACCATATGAAAATCTCTAGTTTCTAATAGAAAGGCTGTTTATGTAGTTCTGGTCTCAATTATTTAGGGCCACTATTTCATTTTATTGCATTTTATGCCTTGTACCACATGGTCACTTTTCTTGGCCATATGAAAATACTGTATAATAAAAATACTGGAATGTTGGACTCTCAGGTTTAGATCCTTCTCAAGAAAAGTAGAAATTAAGAAAAAAGACATAGAATGGCATTAATGTAACTATTTTATAATTTTATTTTTTAAAGTATAAACTGCCAATGGAGTGAATTAGATTTTTTTCAAAAATCAAGAAATATGAAGTTGAATATAATTCTCATTGATTAATAGCTGTGGTTCAGTAAACTGTTGTTTCAAAATCTACATATATAAATATTACTTACTACAAATGTTTATCAAATACATATATATTTATATCTATCTATCTATATATAAATATGACTTACTACATTTATCATATATATTTATCAAATATATATACTTATATATATATTTATATATTTATCAAATATACATACTTATTTATATATTTGGTATATTTATATCATATATTATACAACATATTAATATCATAGATTATATATTTAATATAAAGTATATATTTATATATATTTACATTTACCAACTATATATGTATAAAATTACCAAATACATATATGTGGTAAATATTTGTAGTAAGTCATATTTTATATAGATTTTATATACATATTACATATATATTTATATGTGCCATATCCTTCAGGGGATATTTTAGTACCTAATTGGCATGCTTGATCTTATACAATATATACATTATGCATCTATATCAGAGCATTATACTTTATGCTAAGCACACAGAAATAATTATAACATTGTTATTCAATACATGTATAATGAAATTAGGGATACTTTTTGTTAATTTTTACATTCTTGTCACAAGATAATGTATCAGGCAGAGAGTATGTTTCAGGAATGGAAACTAAAGACAGAGAACAAGATATAGAAATAAAAGGATAATTCAGTATCTAAAATGTCTAGTTTTTAAAAAATGAGAGATTAAACAAAACAGACAGGTAACTGCCACCCATACACAGAGGAAATTAAATAGACAATAGAAATTGCCTTTGAATGGGCCCAGATGGTGGTTTAATCAGACAAACCACCAAATAAGCTGTACTTTGGTGTGGAGAAGTGTTGATGGCTGAATCAGTCAAGGTTCTTCAGAGAAACAGAACCAATAACATATGTATATGTGTACACACACACACACATTATGTAAGATATATATAAAAAGTATGTATATAAATATTTTCTATCTCTTTCACACAATTATGGACTCTGGCAAGTCCGGTATCCGCATTCTATTTACCAGTTAGAATTCAAAGGCTGTCAGGCACTTATAGAACCAAGAGGAGCTGGTGTCCCAGCTTGAGTCTGAAGGCTAGATAACCAAGGACAGTCAAAGTTCAAGTTCAAAAGCCATCCTCCAGGAGAATGCTATTTTATTCTGGGGAGGGCTCACCTTTTGTTTTGTTCAGGCCTTCAAATGATGATATGAGGCCCACCCACAAAACGGAGGTTAATTCTCTCTCTTGTTCACCACCCTCTAGCTTTCCTGAATTCCTTTTGGACTCTCAGACCCCAGAGACTTTTCCATGTGTATTCAGATGCAATGGTAGCTGCCTTTCCACCCCTCAGAAATATACATATATATATATATCTTTGATAGTTTGGCCCTGGATCAATCCACCTATTTTATCCCTTCACTTGTTTATCTGTAGCACAATCCTATCTATCTTCTTGAAAATATATAATTCAGTTGTTGATTTATTTTACTTCCTTATGGTCTGTCACTTCACTTGAATGTAGGCTCATGAAGGCAGAAAACACACACTACACATTGATTCACCTTGTTTTTGTTTTTATTTTGAGTCAGGGTCTGGCTGTGTTGCCCAGGCTGGGAGTGCAGTGGTATGATCATAGCTCACTGCAGCCTCAACCCCCCAGACTCAAGCAATCCTCCCACCTCAGCCTCCTGAGTAGCTGAGACTACAGGCATGTGCCACTGCATCTGGCTACTTTTTAAAATTTTTGTAGAGATGGGGTCTCACTATGTTGCCTCGGCTGGCATGCTTGCTCACCTTTGTATACCAAAGATTTAGCACAGAATCTGCCACATAATATTTGCATAACAAATACTTGTTAAACAGATGAATACGAAAGCTTCTGGTTGCAAAATAATTTTACAGCTGATGGACACCTTTCATCAAAGTCTAATCAATTACTGATTCACAATAATTCCATGCCTAATAATCACTGCAAAGATATTAAATGCTTAGGCTGGCTAATAACTTTCCCAGGGACATTTTTAGTTCTGTGCTTTAGCTATCTATACACATTTTTGGAGAAGAATGTCTTCATATATCTGACGAAAAAGAGTCACTAGTGAGCAGGATAACCCTGAAGTTAATTGAAACAAACTAGTTTAATTGCTACAAATCCAAAAAAGCAACATGGTCCTTCCAGTTCAAATATTTAAATCAGTAAATAATCATTGAGCATTTTCCAGTTGCAAGGTCCTAGAAAATTATTCAGAGATAAAGAAAAAATACTACTACTTTTCTTCAAGAATGATTCAATCTATATAAGATGGAGGTGAGTATAAAATGGTGAAGACATGATTGAGATATTAATATAAACATGTGTGTGTGTGTGTGTGTGTACGTGTGTGTGTGTGTGTGTACGTGTGTGTGTGTGTGTGTGTGTGGTGGGGGGAGCTTTAAAGGAAGGAATTATTTTGATGTGCTTAGGTAAAATGTTTTCAGGTCAATGAAATATGTGGCTTTTGCACTGGGCCTTAAAAATTTGAATTTAGAAACGCTGAGATGATTAATAAAGGAAATTTCAAGGCTAAAGCTACAATGTAAAGAAATATTGGAGTAAATCACTATTTTGACTGATGAGTTATGGTTCTGGATTCTGACTTACTTTTACTAATCAAAGAAAAACAAGCAAAAAGGGTTGGGGGGAAGAACTCTTAAAAACAGATCCAAGAAGTGAAAATTAAAATAATAACACTTGATATTTCCTTCACTATTTTTAGAGTAAATTTTTCTCTGAGATAATCCTGAGACAATGAAGAATCTCATTTTAAATAATAGTTTTAAAATTACTGAAAAGGCAAATTAATTAATTTTCCAATAAAACCTATAATACATGCCTATTTCTTCATAACTCACAGCCAAAATCTTTCTTAAAGCAACTACACTTTCAGGGTTATTCCAGGTCTGTAGTTCTTGATCTATGAAACCAGAAATAGAAGCCCTCTCTGTGTCTTTTTATAATTTTTGTCTACCAGTAACTTTGGAATATATATGAGTTTATTCCAGAAAGAAAGTGAATGCATATCATTAAGACTTAACATTCTAGTACGTTATGTACCATCTTTGTAATATGTGTTAAATATGTCACAAGTTCTTATGACGACCAATGTGAAGATTAGCGGATTATCATCATTTTAACTGATTGTCAAGAGCAAAACTGATCTATGAGATTCCTTTTAGCATTGTCTCTTTCCTGTTGTCATATATTTCATGTTTGTAGGAGCCAAGTCATATATTCTTTAAATTTCAACTAGTAGCATAATATATCTTCTTTTAAAAATAGTGCATTTAATATACAATTTATCAAAATTCTTGTGTCTGACTTAAAGACGTGGAGGAAGAAATGGAATAGTAACATTACCAGTGTCAATCGAGGAGGGAAGGAAATGAAGTGCCCATTATCAATGAATGAATGAATGCGTGGGTAAAAATAGAATTAGATATGTGTGAATGAATCAATTCAGAATTCCAGCATATTAGGAAGTCTTCATGTGGTTTAGAGATGGATGATAAATTCAGGTTAGAAATAAGTAAACATAATATCACCCATTTTTCTGTAGCTCTCTGACTACCCAGTTCCTCTTTTTGTGTAAATAGGAAGCATATTATCAAATACACTTAAATATGTATCAGAAATTAGATAAGAATTCTAGAAAATGAAAGTGTCCACAATTTAAATAATTCTGTAGAAAAAGAATTAATGTCCTAAAAATTATATGTCCTTTGCATATACTCTTGAAAATTCTAATGTCCTAACTTGTTCTGATAAACTTTAAAAAACGTTATCTCATTTAATACACAGAGAAAATAGCTAGCTTGTTCTAGGTTAGGCTGATGGTAAAAGGCAAAGCAAAGATTTAAGCCAGTATCTGATTCCAAAGGCTATCCTGTGTTATACAAATTAACAAGCTTCCCCACTGGGGGAAAATATTTCCCCTCCTAATCACTTATAGGAAGGAGACAAATCTGCTACCAACCTCTGATGAGTATTGCTTTATCTCTTCAATTCAATTGCATTTATAGTTTTATCTGAATACACAAATGCAGAAGTCCCCACAGGCATCATAGTGAAGTGTATTATTGTTATTTGTTGTTTCTATATAGTATTAAATGATCACATCTTGATAAATTAAAACCTGCTCCTGGAAGTTGTAAAATAATGTTTGAAACATCAGTGTTCATGTTGTCAGTAAGAATTTTTGAATTCCTAGAGGGTAACTAAATGTAAAATAATAAGTAACTGATTTAGAGATCTCAAACTTTTCATCAATCAAAAGAGTTGCTCTCGCTTCTGTGACTCTTCACCAATGGGCAGTCCTACATGAAGCGGGAAACATACTACTCCTACTAATATATCAGAATGTGACTAATATTGATTTAGCAGTCTATTCATTTCATTATCTCCTAAATCACAGGAAAAGCTAACTGGCAAGGCCGAAAAAAGGCATTAAGCAAAATACTATTACATTTTTGCAAAGAAACAATACAATTGTTTACGCAGACAAAGAATCTTCAGAAGTTGACATGCAATGCATACTTCCTGAAGAAATACATTCTATCCTGGTTCTAGCACTGAAATACTATGTGGTGTGGGGAAGTCATTTTATTCACTCTGGTTTTACCTTTTTAAAATGAAAGAATTGACCTCTAAGTGTCTTCTTACTTTATATTTCTCAACCCGTGAAGCATAACAGTGACTTAGAAATAAATATTCTAGATTAGTGCTCTCCAAAATAAATTTTTGTAATAAAGTAAATGTTCAATGTCTGTGCTGTCCAGTAAGATATTCACTATCTTGGATAGCCCTTGAGCATTTGTAATGTGGTTAGTATAAGTGAAGGCCTGTATTTTAAATTTCTTTTAAGTTAAACTAATATAAATTTACATATCCACATGTGATTAGTTGCAACTCTATTGGCCAGTAAAGTTTTAGATGGGAGTGATTTTATGGATTGTTGAATTTCCATAGAGTGTAATTATGATGATTATTAAGGTCATTCATACATAACAACATTAACTTTAAATGCAAATGGGCTAAATGTCCCAATTAAAAGACACAGACTGGCAAATTGGAATAGCGTCAAGATCCTTCAATGTGCTGTATTCAGCAGATCCATCTCATGTGCAAAGACATACAGGCTTAAAATAAAGGCATGGAGGAATATTTACTAAGCAAATGGAAAGAAAGAAAAAAAAAAGCAGGGGTTGCAATCCTAATCTCTGACAAAACAGACGTTAAACCAAGAAAGATCAAAAGAGACACAGAAGGGCATTACATAATGGTGAAGGGATCAGTGCAACAAGAAGAGCTAACTATCCTAAATAGATATGCACCCAATACAGGAGCACCCAGTTTCATAAAGCAAGTTCTTAGAGACCTACAAAGAGACTCAGGCTCCCACACAATAATCGTGGTAGACTTTAACACCCCACTGTCAATATTAGACAGATCAATGAGACAGAAAACTAAAAAGGATATTCAGGACTTCAACTCAGCTCTTGACCAAGTGGACCTAATAGACATCTACAGAACTCTACCCGCCAAATCAACAGAATATACATTCTTCTCAGTAATATATCACACTTATTCTAAAATTGACCACATAATTGTATAAAAGTAAAACACTCCTCAGCAAATGCAAAAGAACAGAAGTCATAACAAACAGTCTCTCAGACCACAGTGCAATCAAATTAGAACTCAGGATTAAGAAACTCACTCAAACCCACACAACTACATAGAAACTAAACAACCTATTCCTGAATGACTACTGGGTAAATAACTAAATTAAGGAAGAAACAAATAAGTTCTTTTAAACCAATAAGAACAAAGGCACAGGGTACCATAATCCCTGAGACACATTTAAAGCAGTGTTTAGAGGGAAATTTATAGCACTAAATGCCCACAAGAGAAAGCAGGAAATATCTAAAATCGACACCCTAACTTCACAATTAAAAGAACTAGAGAAGCAAGAGTAAACAATTTCAAAAGCTAACAGAAGACAAGAAAAAGAGGGACTCCTTCCTAACTCATTTTATGAGGCCAGCATCATCCTGATACCAAAACCTGACAGACACACACACACACACACACACACACACACACACACAAATTCAGGCCAATATCCCTGAAGAACATCAATGTGAAAATCCCCAATAAAATGCTGGCAAACTGAATCCAGCAGCACATCAAAAAGCTTATCCACTACAATCAAGTCGGCTTCATCCCTGGGATGCAAGTCTGGTTCAACATATGCAAATCAATAAACGTAATCCATCACATAAACAGAACCAATGACAAAAACCACATGATTATCTCAATAGATGCAGAAAAGGCCTTTGATAAAATTCAACATCCTTTCATGCTAAAAACTCTCAATAAACTAGGTATTGATGGAACTTATCTCAAAATAATAAGAGCTATTTGTGACAGACCTACAGCCAATATCATACCGAATGGGCAAAAGCTGGAAGCATTACCTTTGAAAACTGACACAAGACAAGGATGTCTTCTCTTAACATTCCTATTCAACATAGTATTAAAAGTTCTGGCTAGGGTAATCAAGCAAGAGAATGAAATAAAGGTATTCAAATAGGAAGAGAGGAACTCAAATTGTCTCTGTTTGCAGATGACAGGATTGTATATTTAGAAAACCCCATTGTCTCAGCCCCAAATCCCTTTAAGTTGATAAGCAACTTCAGCAAACTCTCAGGATACAAAACTAACGTACAAAAATCATAAGCATTCTTATATACCAACAATAGACAGAGAGCCAAATCATGAGTGAACTCCCATTCACAATTGCTACAAAGAGAATAAAACACCTACGAATAGAACTTACAAGGGATGTGAAGGACCACTTCAAGGAAAACTACAAACTGCTCCTCAAGGAAATAAGAGAGGACACAAACAAATGGAAAAACATTCCATGCTAATGGATAGGAAGAAGCAATATTGTGAAAGTGGCCATAGTGCCCAAAGTAATTTATAGATTCAATGGTAATTCCAGCAAGCTACCACTGACTTTCTTCACAGAATTGAAAAAAATTACTTTAAACTTCATATGGAACCATAAAAAGAGCCCATATAGCCAAGACAATCCTAAGCAAAAGGAACAAAGGTGAAGGCATCATGCCACCTGAATTTAAACTATGCTACAAGGCTACAGTAACCAAAACAGCATGTTACTGGTACCAAAATAGATATACAGACCAATGGAACAAAACAGAGGCATCAGAAATAACACCGCACATCTACAACCATCTGATCTTTTACAAACCTGACAAAAACAAGCAATGGGGAAAGGATTGCCTATTTAATAAATAGTGTTGGGAAAACTGGCTAGCTATATGCAGAAAGTTGAAACTGAACCCCTTCCTTACACTTTATACAAAAGTTAACTCAAGATGGATTAAAGACTTAAACGTAAGACCTAAAACCATAAAAACCCTAGAAGAAAACCTAGGCAACACCATTCAGGACATAGGCATGGGAAATGACTTCATGACTAAGACACCAAAAGCAATGGCAACAAAAGCCAAAATTGACAAACGGGATCTAATTAAACTAAAGAGCTTCTGCACAGCAAAAGAAACTATCATCAGAGTGAACAGGGAACCTACACAATAGGAGAATATTTTTGCAATCTATCCATCTGACAAAGGGTTAATATCCAGAGTCTAAAAGGAACTTAAACAAATTTACAAGAAAAGAACAAACAATCCCATCAAAAAGTGGGTAAAGGATATGAACAGACACTTCTCAAAAGAAGACATTTATGTGGCCAACAAGCATATGAAAAAAGCTCATAATTACTGGTCATTAGAGAAATGCAAATCAAAACCTCAATGAGATACCATCTCCTCAGAGTTAGAATGGTGAACATTAAAAAGTCAGGAAACAACAGATGCTGGAGAGAATGTGGAGAAATACGAATGCTTTTACACTTTTGGTGGGAGTGTAAATTAGTTCAACCATTGTGGAAGACAGTGTGGTGATTCCTCAGGGATCTAGAACCAGAAATACCATTTGACCCAGTAATCCCATTACTGGGTATATACCTAAAGGATTATGAATCATTCTACTATAAAGACACATGCACATGTATGTTTATTGCGACACTATTCACAATAACAAAGACTTGGAACCAACCCAAATGCCCAACAATGATAGACTGGATAAAGAAAATGTGGCACATATACACCATGGAATACTATGCAGCCATAAAAATGATGGGTTCATGTCCTTTGCAGGAACATGGATGAAGCTGGAAACCATCATTCTCAGCAAACTAACACTGGAACAGAAAACGAAACATCGCATGTTCTCACTCATAAGTGGAAGTTGAACGATGAGAACACATGGACACAGTGAGGGAAACATCACACACCGGGACCTGTCAGGGGTGGGTGGCTAGGGGAGGCATACCATTAGGAGCAATAACTAATGTAGGCGATGGGTTGATGAGCGCAGCAAACCACCATTGCAAGTGTATACCTATGTAAAAAACCTGCACGTTCTGCACATGTGTCCCAGTATTTAAAGTATAATAAAGAAAAAAATAATTAAATAAAAAATAAAATATTCAAAGACAAATGTATTAGTTGTTACCCTATAGAGTAAGAAATAGTAGTTATAACAGACAATAGACTAATGAAAACATTTGGGAGGAAAGACTGGATAGTTAGATTATTTTACAAAATTAAGTGAGTTGCACTCTTTAATTAAATGGCAGAGATTTGCAGAATGAATTTAAAAATAATAATCCAACTATATACTGTCTATAGGAGATTCACTTGACATACAAAGACAAAAATAGATTAAAGGTGAAAAGATGGATAAACATGTTCTATGCATGCAGTAACCAGATAAAAATTGAAGTGGCTATATCAGTATCAAAAAATACTTAAATTGCTAAGCAAAAATTGTTAGAAGATACCAAGAAGAACATTATATGATGGCAAAGGGATCAATTCACCAATATAACAATTATAAATATATATTCACCTAACAACAGAGCCCCAAAATATATGAAACAAAATCTGATAAAATAGAATTTAGGAATTCTTCTCATATCACTAGCTGACCAACAAGCTAAGGGAACAAAGGTATCAGTGGCCATATATGACAATGAATACAGACTTTACAAAATTATTTTAGAAAAGTCACTAAACAATAACAATAACAAGAAAAGTAAAATTATTTGGGAATAGAGATAATCTAATCTCTAGGACAGCCACATTATACCTTTCAAAATTTCCAGGTTTCAACAAAAACATGAGGAATACAAAGAAACAAGAAAGCAAGTCCCAGAAAAAGGGAAATATAAAATAGATAGAAACTGTCCCAGAGAATGAATTGTGATTTACTAGACCTGTGACTTACTAGAAAGACTTAAAATCAACTACTTTATCTATGTTCAAACAACTAAAGGAAACCAGAACAATACTTCGCCTAATAGAAAATGTCCATAAAGAGATAGAAATTATAACAATAAACAAATAGAAGTTCTGAGGTTGAAGAGCACAATACTTGAAATTTAAAAATTACTGGAGGGGTTCAACAGCAGGTTTGATACGGAAGGATATTATGAAGGATAAATAAGCTGCAGATATTGAATGTACAGTAGGGTGACTATAACTAATAATATGTATTGTATACTTGAAATTTTCTACAAGAATAGATTTAAATGTTCTCACCACATACAAAAAAGGTAACTATGTGAGGTGGTGGATACATTAATTAGCTTGATAATAGTAACCATTTCACAATAGTTTCATTTCACAATATATGTACATTTCACAATGACACATTTTATAAAACACTTATCAAATTATCATGTTGTACAACTTAAATATATATGATTTTTATTTGCCAATTATTCCTCAAAAAGTTGGGGAAATATATGTCAAAAATATTTACAAATAAATTATTTGCCATTTTTTAAAAAGAGGATGCCGAATGGAGTTAAGAAAGAAGAAAAACATAATATACATATATAAAAGTAACAGAATGACCAAAATCAATTCTCTTTTACCGGTAATAACACTATATTGTAACAGATTAAATTCTCCAATTAAAATGCAGAGATGAGCAGAATGTATTTTTTAAATGATTTCACCCGCTGTCTTTAAGAGGCTCATTTTAAATCCAAACACACAAATAGATTGAATGGTTGAAAATGCAATTATTGCAAATGGCCACCGAAAAGAACTGAAGTAGCTATACTAATAACAGAGCAAATAAATTTTAAAACAAAATTTTTAAATGAGACAAAAACAGATCACATATAATGGTAAAAGGTAAATTCATCAAAAAGACAGAACAATTATAAACATATATTAGCCCAACAAGAGTGTCACTATATATATATAAGAGAAAGTGGGCAGAAGCGAAGGGAAAAATAGATAATTCAATAAGAAAAGTTTAAAAATGTGAAACCCACTTCCAATAATAAAATAACTGGATAGAATATTAGCAAAAAATAAAACGCTTCACAATAACATAAGCCAAACATTCTGTGTGTGTATGTGTGTGTGTGTGTCTAGACAGTTAGATATATAGATAAATAAATGATACATCAATAGATAGAGATATATGAAAACTATAAAAACAACAGCAGAATGAGGATTCTCTCTCAAGGGCACATAGAACATGCTCCAGAACAGATCACATGTTACGCCATAAAAAAATTTCAATATATTTAAAAATACTGAATTCATATAAGGCATATTCCCTGGAAATAATAGAAATACATTAGAAAAAAAAAGAAGCACATTTGGAAAATTTTAACAATATGTGGAAATTAAATGATACTTTTTAAACATCCAATGGCTCAAAGAAGAAATCACAAGAAAAATTAGAAAATACTTTGAGATAAATAAGAATAGATTAGAAAAATACCAAAAATTATAAGATGCTATGAAAATACTCCTTAGAGGGATATTTGTAGCTGTATATACCTACATACAAAAATTGAGGAAGATCCTAAAATCTCGAACTCAATCTTTTTTTTTTTTTTTTTTTTTATTGAGACAGGGTCTCACTCTTTTGCTCAGGCTGGAGTGCAGTGGCACGATATCCACCCACTGCAACCTCCACCTCCTGGGTTCAAGCGATTCTCCTGCCTCAGCCTCCTGAGTAGCTTGGACTACAGGCGCACTCCACCACGCCCAGCAAATTTTTGTATTTTCAGTAGAGACGAGGTTTCAACATGTAGGCCAGGATGGTCTCGGTCTCCTGACCTCATGATCCACCCACCTCAGCCTCCCAAAGTGCTGGGATTACAGGCATGAGCCACAGCACCCATCCAAGAACTCTATCTTTTACCCTAAGGAATTAGAAAGAGACTGAACTGATATAAAGGAGCAAATCATGTGATCTTCTAAATAAAAGTAGGATACAGTAAAATTGAACGTGAAGTGCAAAAACCCAGAAACAGAAAAGATTTTGGTATGTTTAAGGAGCAAGAATCAAGCCAGTATGCCTAGAGCAAGATGACTACAGGGAAGAATATTAGGAGATGGAGTTGCAGAAGTAGGCTAAGGACAAACTATGGGGGCCTTATCACCCATACAAAAATTTTAAACTTTGATATAAGTGTAATAGGAGTTGTGACATAATCTATTGATAAAAATGACATTAGATATGGGATTCACACTAAAAAAACCCTTAAAAAAGATTTTATATTCAAGTTTTTTTAAGACACTTTTCTAACATTAAATTACTTCAGCAGCAATTGTGAAAATAACGTAGATTCATTACAAAGCAGTCACACCTTTATCCTTTCATTCATTAATTTATCATGTGTTCATAAAACAAAATTTATTCAGTCTCCGTTAGATACTAAAGTCTGTGCTCAATACCCTGATTTAAAAGAAAACAGAAATGATCCTTTCAAGAAATGTACATAATATGGGAGAAAAAAATATACTCAATGTGTAATTAAAATATAAAATGTGTTACAACAGAGAAATAGTGGATAGAGGGAAAAAAAAACATGATGATTCTCATGAACCAGTAATAGTTCAACTGAAAATTAAAGAAATATTTTCTCTTGCCACATAAGTGTTTGAAAAAAAATTCCTTGAAGATGTTACTACTACAGGATGCTGAATTTCTCAGATGCTTTTTCCTACATCAATTAATATGATCTTATGGTTTTTGCCTTGCGTTTTCCTAACGTTGTGTATGACACTGATTGATGTATGTAGGTCGAAACATACTTGAATCATATGGATAGATCCTACTTCGTTATGATTATGATCTTTTAATATGCTGTTGAATTCAGTTTGCTAATATTTTGTGAAGAATTATTGCAGCTATGATTATCAGGGATATATTGATCTGTGTTTTTCTTTTCTTATGGTGTCTTTGTATGGCTTTGGTATCAGGGTGATGCTGGCCTCATAAAAAGAGTTCAGAAGTGTTCCTGCTTATATTTTTTTGAAGAGTATATTTTGCGTTGGTATTCGTTCTGTCAATCTTTGGGAGAATCCGCCTGTGAAGCCATCTGGTCTTGGACTTTTCTTTGTTAGAAGATTTTTGATTACTGATCCATTCTTCTCATTTATCATTAGTTTTTTCTGGCTTTCTACTTTTGGGGATACATCCACAGGAACTAGAATCAGGATTTCACAGACACATCTGCACTCCCATGTGCATTGCATCATTATTTACAATAGTCTAGACATGGAAGCAATTAAATGTCCATTGATAGACAAATATGTAAAGAAAATGTGGTGTGCACATACAATGGAATATTATTAATCTTTTAAAAAGAAGTAAATCCTGCTATATGTGACTGCATGAATAAGCCTGGAAGACATTATACTAAGAGAAATAAGCTAGATACAGAAGGACACATACTACACGACACTATTGACACTTATTTGACAAATTTAAAACAGACTCATAGAAGCAGACAGAGGAATAGTGGTTGTCAGGGCCTGGGGGAGAGGAGAAAATAAAGAAACATTAGTTAGGGGGTAAAAAGTTTTAGTTTCATGAGATGAATAAGTCCTAGAGATCGCATACATGGTATAGTGCCTATAGTTAATATTATACGGTATACATGTTTGCTAAGAGAGTGGATATTATATTGTATTCTTATTACAAACAAGAATAAGAAGCCAAAATATTGAGACCCCATGTCTACAAAAAAATTAGCTAGGCATAATGGCACATACCTGTAGTTGTAGCTACTCGGGAGGCTGAAATTGGAGGACAGCTTTAGCCCAGTAATTGGAGGCTGGTGTGAACTATGATCATGCCAATGCACTCCAGTCTGGGTGACCAAGCAAGTTCCTGACTTAAAAAAATATGGGAAGAAAAGAGGGAAGAAGGAAGAAGAAGAAAAAAGAAGGAAGGGATTAGGGAGAAGGAAGAAAAAGGAGAAGAAGAAAAGGAAGGTAAAAGAAAAAAGGAAAAGAGGGAAGGAAGAAAGGAAGGACAGAAGGAAGGAAGGAAAGAAGGAAGGAAGGGGAGAAAGAGAGAGATGGAGGGAGAAAGAAGGAGGGAAAAAAGGAAAGGAGGAAGGAAGGAAGGAGAGAAAGAGAGAGATGGAGGGAGAAAGAAGGAAGGAAAAGAAGAAAGAAGAAAGGATGGAAGGAAAGAAGGGAGAGAGGGAGGGAGGGAGGAAGGAAGAGAGGAAGAGAGGGAGGGAGGGAGGGAGGGAGGAAGGAAGAGAGGGAGGGAGGGAGGAAGGAAGAGAGGGAGGGAGGAAGGAAGAGAGGGAGGGAGGGAGGAAGGAAGAGAGGGAGGGAGGGAGGAATAGGAGAGAGGGGGCAGTAAAAATCTTGGAGGTGATGAATAGGTTTATGGCATACATTGTGTTGATGGTTTCATGGATGTATACTTATCCCCAAAAATATTGATATGAAATAATATTAACTGGAAGCCTCATGGAAAACAAGTTTCAAATCTTTTGGGAGAAGTTGAAGATATAGGAGTAGGAGTTCAAGTCTCTGAAAGAATGGAAGTTAATTAAGGAATAAGAAGAAGTTTTAACTAAAGGTGGAAGGAAGGGTTTCTTTCTGTTATTTATTTTTGTTTTTTGTTTGTTCATTTTTAGAATGCAATGAATAGATAAGGGTACATTAAATCAACTTCTTCTTTTTTCTCCAAAAGTATGAGGTCTTCAAGCTTGATATGGCTTAACTTTCAGTTTCTAGCATAAATGTTTGTTTCTTGAATCTCACCCATTTTTATTTTCCTTCAAGGCTTAGTTGAAGTATTTCTCCTCATCCACACAAGCAAAAGCTCCATTTGTTTACTTCACTCCATCATTTCTCAGTCTTACTTGTTTATTTTCCCCTTTATTTCCAACATTATCACTTCCATGGCCTCCTTAGTTTATATTTTAAAGTACTATTGACTGAGGAGGCCCAACTGCTTGTGTTCAAACCCTTGCTCTACCATGTATTAAAAGAGTAACCTGGGGAAAATTATTTTTCCTTCAATGCCTAAATTTTTTCATCTGAAAAATAGAGACAATAGAATCCATTCATTTAAAGTGTTTAGAAAAATATTTATTACATAATAAAATCAATAAATATTTTTCACTAGAACTTACGTCTTCAAATTTCTTGAAGTTACCCTAAATTTGCTCAATATCTTTCATTCAAAAGTCAAATTCTAGCCACCAGTGAAATTAACTTTCTCTTTTTGTTCAACCTTCCTACCTGTGTATTCTTCAGCAATGTTTGCACCGTCTCAGCTCACGTTCTGATGAAATTCTCTGCCATCTGACTTACCCTCACCACCTTATTTAAACTACGTTCACTAAAGATACCATTTAATGCTTAATTTATGTTTTCATTTATCATAGCTCTCTGTAGCTTTTGACAATGTGGCCACTCTTTTTTTTTTTTTTCTTTTTTTTTTTTTTAAGACTGAGTCTCGCTCTTTCGCCCAGGCCAGAGTGCAGTGGCACTATGTTAGCTCACTGCAAGCTCTGCCTCCCGGGTTCACACCATCCTCCTGCCTCAGCCTCCCAAGCAGCTGGGACTACAGGTGCCCACCACCACGCCCAGCTAATTTTTTGTATTTTTAGTAGAGACGGGGTTTCACCGTGTTAGCCAGGATGGTCTCGATCTCCGGACCTTGTGATCCGCCCACCTCGGCCTCCCAAAGTGCTGGGATTACAGGCGTGAGCCACCACACCCGGCCGGCCACTCTCTTTTTACTTAAATTGCTAACTCTGTTAGATTCTAGCATAACACACTTTTAGTTCTCCCTACCTATCTCACACTATTTGTGCATCTTTGAAAGATACTCTTCCTTTGTCTATCACATAAATTGCTGTGATCTTTACAACCCATCTTATCTGATTATGCATCATCTAAAATCACATATATCCCTGATATTAACTGTTAACTCATTATTGCATATTTTCACTCCAGACCTCTCCCCTGAGCTTCAAACAAACATGAGAATAGCAGTAGAAACTACCTTCTCACATTCCCATTCAAAGAATCATTAACTTTTGCCAATTTCTGAATCTTCAATATTTAAAAATGAAATTCATCCTTTCCTTTTCAATTAATATTGCTCTAAAACATGCGTTCATCATCTGGCCTAGACATTTTCATATTTTTAAATGTCTCCTTTTCTTAAACTGCACAACTGAATTTCATTCCCTCTCAGCAAAGTATGAAATCTAATCTGATTGAGTCACTTTCCTGTTTAAGATGTTGTTGTAGCTACAGCAAGAAAAATAAAAATAAAAAAGACAATCAAAGGTTTTAATTACATGTCCCCTACCAGTCTCTCAGGCTGAATTTGCATTGTCCTTGCTGAATTATGAAGGTCTTGAATTCTCATGTTCATGTTGTATTTAGAGTTTGTGGTTTTACTCATGCTGTTGTCAATACCTAAAATGTTCTTCCCAGTCTTCTTTTTTTAAATTAATTGTTTAATTGTATTTTGAAATGCAATGCAGTTATCACTCACTTGAGGTTGCTCTCCAGAGCTAATCTTCTTTACAGGCCAATCAAGGAGCTCCTTTGCAAAGCACCCATTCTTTCTAAAAACAGTGCTATGAAGCACTTGCTGTATTGGTTTATAACTACATGTTGCATTAATATCCCAGGATCTCCACAGAAGCAATTATTATAACCTATTCAGTTTTGTACTTACAGAATTTACTATAGTGTGTGGTGTATGTTAGGGCTTGGCAAATATTGACTAATAATATGATATAATGCTCTAATCTATCTGTTTAGAAATGATAAATTTTGTTAAATAAGAAACAAAGTTTCACAAATTTATAATTTTTTTTGTAAATTTGTAAATCTCTGAGATAAGCCCAACATTTTCATGACATATTATCTTTATAGGATGTTGCTAGATTGATTGCTAAATTTTTTGGATTTTTGTATTTGTATTCTTTGAGGGGTATTAGTATGTAATTTGTTGTTATTTTTTTTTAATACCTTTGCTGGAATTTACTAGCACTGCCCTTAAAACCTTTGTCGTGTCTGAACAAGTATGCAATTTTATTTCTTTCTGTGCATTAATATTTTTACATACATATCTAGCATGCATGAACTCTATGAACATATTTATCATTTGTGTATATATAATTTTATGTGTTGTGTATGGTTCTATGTATTTATGCAAATGCTTAGTTGTGAGTACAAGTCTTCTTAATGTATATACTGGTTATTTAAGTATATCAAATTTATCTCTGTCCCATTTCCATTGTGGAAGTATGCATTATAGTGTGCATATATGTTCACATGTGAGTTTGCTTATCTTTGTGACTGTGTGCATGCATTATGCGTGCTTGTTGTATGTATTTACTTTTGTGTGTTTTAAACATAAGTTGAGGGGTACCACCTACCTCCTGGAGTGAAAATTAATTATCCGCTTCAGAGGAAAAAATAATAATAATACAAGATGTAAAACAGTCCTTTCTGAGTATAAACAAATGCTCCCCTTGCTGACTCATGTTTACATCTTTTATTTTTCAGTGCTTTATATAACCTGATGCTGCCAGTACTGTTTGAAGAATTCTTGCTACAGGTCCCTTGCAGCAGTCTATGAAAAATTTATGCCCATGTCTTACAAATGCCAAATTTTGGCAAAGATTTTGCTAGGCAGGAGATGGCAGCTGTGCCCTGATGTGCACCTGTTTCAGGATACTATCTAATACAGGAAAAGAGTTTTCCAAGCACGTCAATTTTAATTCTCCAGTAGATCCTACCTTTCCAGCCCAGAAATATACATGTTTTTTTTTCAGTAAGGCAAGTAGTTTCTCATCTTTAAATTTCCATTTCTTAATTTATACAATGATCTTTACAATTTCAAAAGCATTTTCACACATCTCATTTGATTTTATGTGACCTTGGTAAAGTTACTTTATTTTTCTGACTTTCAGTTTCTTTTCCATTTCTGCAGAAATATAATAATAATGACAGCCATGAAAACGGAATACGGATGCTGTGAGGATGCAAAGAAGCAGATACATTCAAGAGCTTGTAAACTGTACGATAAATATAAATGTGAAAACGATCACTTCTTCTTTTTTTTTTTTTTTTTTTTTTTTGTGAAACGGAGGCTCATTCTGTCACCCAGGCTGGAGTGCAGTGGCGTGATCTTGGCTCACTGCCACCTCCGCCTCCTAGGTTCAAGCGATTCTCCTGCCTCAGCCTCTCGAGTAGCTGGGACTACAGGCGTGTGCCAGCACGCCCAGCTAATTTTTTGTATTTTTTTTTTAGTAGAGACAGGGTTTCACCACGTTAGCCAGGATGTTCTGGACCTCTTGACCTCATGATCCACCCGCCTCAGCCTCCCAAAGTGCTGGGATCACAGGCATGAGTCACCACGCTCAGTCACTTATTCTTATTATTGTCATTATTATTATTTCTCCCAGGAGGACTACAGAAAGGAAAAGACATCACAATATACTTAGTTTATAGGCTCAAAACCAGTTTTATATTCTCTGCTGCTATACTTGGAAACAGAACAATAAGCTAGTTTTCCCTAGATAAGTAATGAGCAATCATGAGATAACAGATTATTTTCCATTATATTCATAATAGTGAATTGAATTAACAATCACTGTTGGCAAGTGCATGGGTAGCTGGCATTCTAATACAATGTTGACACGGTTTATATACTCTATTTTGCAAATTATTTGACTACATCTATCAAAATTTAGATTCTACCTAATCTTTCGCCCATCCATTTCATTCTTGGTACTTGGTATCTAAGGGAAAAATCATACATAAAAACACACATACACATATATGCACACACACACAGGCATATACATATTTTGATAAGGATTACAGTTAAGATATATGTATGTAAAAAGAGGTGCATGTATATGTAAATATACTATTTGATAATATGTATGAGATATGCATATATATTAAAATTTTAATAGCTAATCATTGAAAACAAACTTAATTTCTATCTGTAAGTGAAGATTAAATAAAGTGTGCTGTATGCCTACCACAGGTTTCTATGAGCCTAAAGAAGAATAAATTAAGTCTACTACTGAAATGGAAAAATAACTATGATATTGTCCTAAGTTAACAAAGCAAGTTACAGAAAAATATACTTGGTATAAACTCATTAATTAAAAATCTGTTTATAAATATATTGATGTAGAGACAAAGGTGGTGTTTACCTCTACATAATTTTGCATCGTTTTATTTTTTGACTAGGTATAATTTTTGTAATTAAACAAAAGCCTGTCTATATAATGAGGAAAGCATGAACTAAAAGCATTTACATTTTTACGAGATAAAAAGTAAGTATATTAAGACTCTTTAGAGACCGTTCTAATGCACCGCTAACTAAAAGCAATTGTGTGATCCAGTGGTTGGAAATGAATATCTAATAACTGTATTCTAATTCTGGCTTATTCAATGATGCCCTGTGGAATTCTCTGGAGGCAAAAGTTTCACTGTTGTCTTTCCTTTAGAGCCTGTTATGATATTATAACAGCTATAATTTCCTTACTTCTCTGGATTTTGATTCTAAATTAAAACTATTTTCTTGACTGGAAGCAGTGCAGTGTAAAATGAAGGCAACTATGGGAAGAATTCTCTTGGGGAATGCAGGGGGTTCACCAACGAGCTTCGTTACACTGAGTGTTCAGGCTGTAACGTCTTCATTCAGAAGAAACTGCATTAAATTTTATATTCCTGTAGCCTTAACATTTTACAAAGAAAAATATTATCTCTAATAGGAAAAACAATGAGCAAGGCCTTGTACTTTGCCATGTATCCTTTTCTTTGTGTGTTTTGAGCTTTAACCAGAACTAGCTAGCTGATTTCAGTGCCAGACCCCTGAATTCTGGTTCCTCACGTGATCCAAGATATATCCTGGGGTGCTCTGTCCTTGCTCTCAGGAGTAGGCATCTCCACAGAATTTAGATGGATTTATAAAATGTAAATTAAATGGTGATTTGAGGAAGCGGAAAAGTGTAGAAGTAGAGGAAGTAGTCAGAAATCACAAATTTTCAATCTTGTCTTTCCAATTACTGTGTTAACTCTATTAAGTCACATACTCTCTGAAATATAATCTTGTTTTCTGAAATAGTATCTACAAAATGCTCAATACAGAGAATGCCACGTAACAAGCACTCAATAAAGACCAGCTACTATTACCATAATAAAATCAACACACTAGAAAAAATCAACAGCAAACATTGTCTTCTCCATTCTCCCTTTTCCTATAGAATAAATTCTAAACATTTTAGGAGCATTTATACTGATTTTCACCAAATGACTCAAGAGTATTTTTTTTTTCATATATCACTGGCCATATAGACTTAATATTTGTCTTCTAGTCATTCATTCTTGGAATATTCCCTGGTGCCCTCTGAGATGAAGGCCATTTTTGAAATACATCTGGCTGTTTGCTTTCCATTTGTAACAATATCATTTAAATGTCATCACCTTGGGGGTGGAGAAGGGGTTATTTAGTCTCACAATTCTATACAACAGTTACAACAAACAGCTTCTCCTCCGTGTTCCCATACCATCACATACCCTACTTGATCACCAATGTACTTCTACATACTAGCTTTTCTCACTAGCCTAAGGTCTTGAGAACTATCTTCTATGACGTTTAGCCAAGATTGATGATTAATAAAGAGTAGCTCTGAAAATAGATTAACTAAATTAATACTTACATCTTAAGCTTACTCAGAAGGCAAACTTGATACCTAAATTTAAAAGCCCACAAATGATGTAAATACATTGTCTATTCGCATTAGTGATTGTTGAGAGGAAAAATTTTCCATGACATTATCTAACATAACAGTGTTTGCAAATACAACTTATATCCTAAGATCCTGTATATCCTCTTTTCAAAATACTATAGCATTCATTAAATTTGTAGAAAACAATGCATTCTTAAAATGAACACTTAGAAGTTCTTCATTAGAAGCCAGAAAAGACAAAGACCCCAAAATAAATATGAAAACCTCTCTATAACACATCTACAGAGTAAAGTTGGATATCTAGAAACACAATTCTCAAAATTGAATGAAGTTGAGATTTCATCTTTGAGTTCAATGTTTTTTCAAAAGTTAAAACAACTAAAATTAGTTAAACTTTTAAAAATAGAAAATGGTCATATTATAAGATTATTTTAGGTCATAAATAAAATTCCAGAAAAATCCACAATAACGTTTTAATTTTTTAAAGAAATTAGATAAATTTACAGGGATTTATATACAGAAGGCTTTTTTTTGTACAATTTTACTTTCAATTACTCAATTAAAAATAGAACTCTTGTCAATAGAGTAAAATTTTTATTTACCTCATTTTTGAATTTGTTTTCAGGATTCGTGATGAAATGTGAAACATATCTTTCTGTGATAATTCCTAAAAGCCTCATTTTATTAGAACAGATGAATAGAATAGAACACTTTAATTTTTCAAATTCAGTTTTCCTACCAAGCATAGTATAGCCAATTGCTTGGCGTCATAAAATATAATAATATCTATCTCTCCAATTTGCTATTAAATAATACATAACACTTGGTTCTTTGGTTGCGTAAAATATCATGTTTTAAATCAGATTGAAATTTTAATTTTTTCTTAAAATCTTAAATATATTTATGCATTAAAAGTAAATAACAACTTCTTTATAAATTAAACACATCATGGACAAAAATATATCAATAATATACAGTAGATTTCAAAAAACGGAAAAAAAGCTATTTAATTAAATTTTGAGAAAAATCATTAATGTATAACATATATATTCATGCATTTATATATTTATTATTAACCATGTCTAGATACGGTGCCAAGATTTTACATAGTTATCATAACTATTTTCATACTTTATAACTCTTAATATTTTTTGATGGTAGAATTAAGAAAGCTATTTACTTTTAATTTTCATAAAAACTATTAACATTATCTGTGAAAAATTTCATATTCCATAAAAAATGGATAAATTTCCAGATTTAGAATAAGAAGGAACTTAGAGATCTTCTATACCTGTTATAGAACCTCAAATTTGTTAATAAAAAACTGAAGTCCAGAAAGTTTAATTTGCTAGACTATCAAGCATTTTGTTACTTATTTTATCATTTATTTACATAAAGGACTTCAATACAACCATAATGCAAATAGTAGCGGAAGTAGTACTCAAACCATTGTGTCTGAACTGCCAGGCCAATGCTCTGTCCAACATTTCACATGGTTTTTTATTTATTTAAAAAAAATCTTCATTTTGAGATAATTTCAGACTCATACAAGAATTTAAAAAGTAATACAGTGTTCCCATACACCTTTTATTCAACTTCCTGTAATGTTACGTCTTACCCATATTAAATTAATAGAATTAAGGGAAAACATTAATATAATATAATATTAGTGCTAAACTACAGACTTAAAAATATCAGAGTAGGCAAAAAGATAGATACAAAAAATAGATTAGTTGCCAGGGCTGGCAGGAGGGGAGAGTGGTGAGTGACAGCTTGGTAGGTATGGGGTGTCCTTTTGGAATGATGAAAATGTTTTGGAAGTAGAGAGAGATAATTGTTGCACAACATTGTAAATGCACTCAATGCCATTTGCCTGTACCCTTTAAAATGGCTAATTGTATGTTGTGTGAATTTTACTTCAATTAAAAAAATGATGGAGGGGGCTGTTGCAATAGGCTTTTACAGTAGTTTAGATGAGAGACATTGATAGCTTAGACTCCCCTGGGAGGAGTAAAGGTAAATAAATTTAAGAATTGAGGGCTGTTTAGGAAAGAAAATTGTGATAATTGGTGATGGCTTAGGTATGGTAGTGCAGGAAAACATGGGTTTAAAAACATGGAGTGAGTGATTTCTTCTAAATAGATTTTGGTTGCTTTTTATTGATGTTAGCATCATCAATGGAAAATCAAGTTAGTAGACAAATACTGTGACTCTGGGTTTGGACAGTTGGTTTTGAGGAGTTTTTGATACATCTAGGTGAAAGTAATGAAGAGGTAGGTGAATATAGAGGTCTGGTGTTCAAGGGAGTCACTGGTATAGTTGGAGATGTATAGCAATATTCAGTGAGTTAGGGGCACTGAGATCATTGATTGGTTTAGTAAAAGATGTTTTTTCTTTGTCTTCATGTGAGAGGAGGGGTGACTGGACTAGATTGAGGAGCGAAAAAGTGTTGACAATTCAAACATTATAGTAGGAATAGTTCTTAGATTCACATGCTAGTAGCTACCTTCTTCTGGACAATCTGCTACCACTTTGAACATAGTTCTAGGAATACATGTATCAGAGGAAAAAAAAGATGGATTGTAGATTTGTTTACCTTGATATACTGTAAGTTACTGATATGGTTTAGATTTGTGTCCCCACCCAAATCTCATCTCCAACTGTAATCCCCATGTGTCGGGGGAGGGGCCTGGTAGGAGGTGACTGAATCTTAGTGGTGGACTTCCTCCTTGCTGTTCTTGTGCTACTGGGTGAGTTCTCAGGAGATCCAGTGGTCTAAAAGTGTGACACTTTCTCTCTCGCTCTCTCTCTCTCCTGCTCTGCCATGGGAAGATGTGCCTTGGTTCCCCTTTGCCTTCCACCATGATTGTAAGTTTCCTGAGGCCTTCCAGTTATGCTTCCCATTAAGCCTGCAGAACTGTGAGTCAGTTAAACCTCTTTTCTTCAAAAATTACCCAGTCTCAGGTAGTTCTTTATAGCAGTGTGAATACAGACTAATATAGTTATTGAAGCACATATTATATTAATCTATGCATTTTTGTATTGCCTTCACTTGCTCAATGATTGGGATATAATAGACACTCTGACTTCTGGATGGATAATGATTATACATAATCAGTTATGCCTGATTATTATACATAATCTGTATATGTCTGATAATGCATTGAAAGTTCTTAGCCAATCTTTTTCTCATGAGTATTTAAAACATCAAATGTGCGTCTCTGAATTAGGCAAAATCCAAAATATCTCAGCTATAATTATAATTAATAATGCTACTATAATATTCTGTAGTGACAAATACTGTATCTATAGGCACATCTGAGTTGATAAATAAGTAAATATATGTAGAAAATTTATTTGCCCTTGTGATGACTTACTGTATGAAACAAATTTATACCAAATTCCAATTTTTGCATTTCCCTAAAACAGTCTGATTACTCATTTTTCAGAGGACAAATGGCTGGTTAGAAATGAGAAGATTTAATATTGTTAATATTTTAGCTCTTTTGAAATTACTCTGCAGGTGCAATGTAATCTTAATCACATCTCAAACTATAGTTTTGAAAACAGACAAACTATGTTTTTCTTTTGTTGTATATTTTTAAATAGAAACATCTTTGTTGCTCTTTAGAATGATACACGATTGTTACAAAAGATTTGAATTATGTAGAGAGAGACAATGTTTCTCTGTAATCTTATCTCTAATCATGATTCACAATGTACTCTAGTAACTGGGATACCAAGCTATTTCTAAAATAAATTATATTTAACAGCCATAATAATTTATATGGTCCATGACCACGTGAGAACAGACAAGCGCATCAATGAAAAAGCATAGTAAATTCTTTAAAGGACATTGTACATATATTTTTAAATGTTTTAAAATGTCATTTAAAATTGGTATTCAAGTAATGAATAATTCAAAAATGATGCTGGAGCACCCATCGTGTAGCAGAAAAATGACTGATTTTGCCAGATGTGTATTTCATATTTAAGCTAAAATAAACAAAATGTAGTTTATTTTTAAAATAAAAGTATAAAAGCAGTAAATGAAAATATAATGAATATTTCTGTTATAGTCTTGACATACGAAAAGGTTTTTTTTCTTTTTTCTTTTTTGTTTTTTTTTTTTTTTTGAGATGGAGTCTTGCTCTTGTTGCCCAGGCTGGAGTGCAATGGTGTGATCTTGGCTCAATGCAATCCCCACCTCCTGGGTTCAAGGGATTCTCCTGCCTCAGCCTCCCAAGTTGCTGGGAATACAGGTGCCTGCCACCACACCCTGCTAATTTTTTTGTATTTTTAGTAGAAATGGGATTTCGCCATGTTGGCCAGGCTGGTCTCAAACTCCTGACCTCAGGTGATCCACCCACCTCAACCTCCCAAAGTGCTGGGATTACAGGTGTGAGTCACCATGCCCGGCCACGAAAAGTTTTTTAAAGCATATCAGTAAAAGCAGAAGCCATGAAGGAAATAGCTGATAGGCTTTATGGATTAGTGTTTGTGATTTTTTAAAGTAAACAAATAAAACAGCCAAACTGAAAAATATTGAAAAATTAAGCAAAATATTGCTACATATGTAAAATAAGAAAGTTTGTTACCCTTTACATATCAAAATTATAAATCAATAATAAAATTCTTCTGGAGGATAACTTAAAAAATTACCTTAAAAACCCATATCTCTAAGGTATAAGTACCTAATAATTCAGCTTACAGATATTTTTTCTAAAGAAATTATTAGATAAGCAGAAGACATAGTACAAGTATTTCCATCATAATGCTGTTAAAGTAGCAAGGTAAAATTGGAATCAGCATAAATGTCCAAATGGTAGGTTACATGAATTAAATTATTACATAATCATAAGAAACTGAGAAAATATAAAATCATAGTATAAATATACATTTACATATGCAAAGACAGATATCATTTATATTAAACAGTAGAATTCAAAATATGTCCTGTATGATCACGTATGTGTGTAAGTGTTTACAGATGTACAAAAATAAATGAAAATGTATAGACCAATACTGACTGCTAAATATGTGCATATATTTATATAGACATACAAAAATAAATGAAGATGTATAGGTCAATACCAAGAACTAAAGGTGTACATATATTGATATGTGCCAGTGTGTGTGTGTATATATATATATACACACACACATATGAATATATGTAAAGTAATAGCCCAATATCATAAATTAGAATGTTATATATGCTTATTTCTGAGTGATAAGTTTAGAGGTGATATTTCCATTACTTTTATATTTGTAGAACACTTGTTAGTCTGTTTGTAAGTTAATTTTTAATTACTCAGCATTGAAAGTGTGACGTATATGCCTTTGTTAAATTTTACAGTTAGTTCCCTAAATCAACATTACACACTTCAGGGATAATGAGTTAGTATTTTTAAACTCCCAAGAAGAAGCCAACATTCTTGAAGCAGCTTCTGCAAAAAATTTCAGCTGTCTTTAACTGTGAACCACACTAGAGATGTAACATAAGAAATAATAATGACTTTTCTGGTAAAATAGATGCTTTCAAGAGAAGAAGTTATGTCTTATCATAAAAGAAAGTTAGAAAAATCTATGCCCTTTAGAAGGTGAATTCATCTTGATATCAAAATCGGAAAAATATTGGTTGAGAAGAGACAATTCCCAGGCATTTTCATTAATGAATATACATACAAAGATTATAAAAATAATATTGGGAAACTGAGTGTTTAAATGTGTGGCCACATATTTATATGAGAAAGGCAAGGAAGATTTAACACTAAATAAAATATATTAAAAATCATGGGCGGGGCGCGATGTAATCCCGGCACTTTGGGAGGCCCAGGCAGGCAGATCATGAGGGCAGGAGATCAAGACCATCCTGGTTAACACGGTGAAACCCCGTCTCTACTAAAAATACAAAAAATTAGCCGGGCCTGGTGGCGGGCGCCTGTACTCCAGCTGCTCGGGAGGCTGAGGCAGGAGAATGGCATGAAGCCAGGAGGCGGAGCTTGCTGTGAGCCGAGACCAGGCCACTGCACTCCAGCCTGGGCGACAGAGTGAGACTCCATCTCAAAAAAAAAAAAAAAAATCGTTCAGTACATTAATAGGTTAAGTGTCAAAAATTTAATAATATCAATATATGCATATATGTAAGTGTGTGAGTATATGGGGAAAAAACATTTTTCTAAATGTTTTTTCGAAAAATCACTATATGTATATAGTAATGTTTAATTTTAGGTGTCAGCTTGACTGGGTTAAGGAATAGCAAGATAGCTGGTAAACATTATTCTTGAGTATGTTCATGAGGGGGTTTCTGGAAGAGATCAGCATCTGGGTCAGTGAATTGAATAAAGATCTGCCCTTGCCAGCGTGAGTGGGTATCATCCATCTTGTGCACAATAGGAGAGAAAAAGCTGAGTATCTACGTGAGGTGGGAAATCAGACCACTACTACCTGGAGCCAGGACCTTAACGAACCGAACGGTCAGTAAACATATGAGCCTAGAAATATCATCCTTATTATGGGAAACAGGAATCTAGTCCTCCTGTCTTTACAAAATGGCTATGTCTGGAAGAAAAAACTAAAAAGTCTCTGCTGGAAAAGTGTAACCAAAACTCAAACAGACTTCAGACTTCAATATCATCCAAAAAAGTGTAAGAATAGATCTATTTTTAAATGATCCTGGGTTGTCAGGGTCCACAGACATCTTTATAAGGCAAAATGAATAGTTTTCAGGAAGAGGACAACTTAAAGATGGCCATAAATGAATAAATTTAGACCTAAATATAAAAAAATCAGGAAACACGTAAGTAAGAAGTAGTCATAAGCAAGATAATAAGCAGAGAAAAAAATAGTAATTTTAAATTCCATCAGATTTCTTAAATTACTGGATTCAAATGATGAGTAAAGAATTATAAGAAAAGATCAAAAGAATCAGCAAGGATCTATATACTATCAAAAATGACCAATTAGATTTTAAATGAAACTCACAAAAAATTTAAATCTTAGAAATGAAAGGAGAAAAAATACAGAAATGTGAAACTCCATGGAGGGGTTAAGCAGCAAATTATACATAGCTGAAAAGAAAATTTGTAGCCTGGGAAATATACCTGAAAAAATTTCACAAACTGTAGCACAGAAAGACAGACAAGGGTAACATGAGAGAAGGCTAATGCATAATTGAAATTTCAGAAGTGGTAATTGAGACAAAAGATGAAAAACCAAAGAGATAGAAAACAATTCTAGACTCAGTGAACTCAGTGAATCACTGGCAGACACAATGTAGAAAAGATTTCTTTTAAAAACCCAAACAAACAAAAATCATTATAACTATGGTTAAATTATTTGGTTGTCCTGGTTTTATTTGAGATGACAGTAAATATGTCATTAACATATGTCACCACAAGAAAGAAACAAAGTCTAGGTGTTTTCACAGGTTGGCTCCATCAAATATTAAAGGTAAATTATATTAATTATAAATTAATTCCATTCTTACAGAAACCACTTAGAAGTAAAATGACTAAAAACTAATGAACAAAAATAATTCCACAAATTATTCTGTGAAGATTGTAAGAAATTTGATATCAAACCTAGATGTGGGCAATAAATAAAATTTAGAGACTACTCTCATAAACATGGACACAAAACTCTAAAAAAAAAAGGTGTAGTCTATTATATACCGCCCTTATATAAAATTATCCCAATAGAATGCCTATGATTTTTTAATACCCAAATTTCATAGAATGTACATTTTTCAACACAATGTTTCATGGTCTATGTTTATATAAGAAAGATAGTAAACAATGTTCCCCCAAATTAATACAAAATTTTGAACAACACCTGTGTATTAATGTCTTTGAGCTATATTCCAAACACAATTACTAGTCCTACAGAATGGTATGTAGAAGTCTTTAAAAGTCTCTCATATGTCAACAAAGGTGACATAGATGTCACGTACCCTTGGTGCTAAGATAGCATCAGACTCTCATCCTTATTGTGAGTCAATTCCCAGCCATTGATTCTTCTCTTGCATGTTTCTATATTTCATTTTATAATTGGTACTTATTTTTGCCAATATCGGTATACTAAAATAACAATAAAATGTAAAGGAAATTTTTGGAAAAAAAAAGTAAAGGAGGTGTTAAAAGTGATATAATTAAAAAAAGATACTTCTATATACAAAGTGAACATATACTTATAATACACCAAACCAAATCAACCCAACCTATCAGATTTCATCTCAGTGTAGTGGGCAGTTCCAAGCACTTGCCAGCATCACACAAATATGTATGTGCTGCCCTGGTCTGTGTTCTCCAAAGCCACAAAAGGCTTCTCAGCCATAAGCAATACAACACAAAATTATGGGGGAGTTCATCCCCAGAGGAGTAACTCACAACAGGAAATTCACCCTCCAAACCCATCTGAATCTGTGAATAAATAAAATATGCCAGGCTCCCCATTCTCAATAGGAGCAATTTTGAGGAAGAACCCAAATAAAGACACAAAGAAATGTCTTCTTAATACCCACATCAATTGTTTGGTTATCAACAAATAGTTTTTAAAGATATTTTTATACCCTAAATTGAGAGTTTTTTTTTTTTAATTGAAGAGGAGGTTTTATTCCACATTATTATAATAAGGAAAAGGGCTGCAGGTTTGGTGCTAAAATATTATGCATTATAATTTTGCATTTATAACAAGACTAAATAATATCCCAGGAAATGATGTTGTGAAGACAAACTGACTTTTGGAAAAAGGTTCTGGCGGTGCACAGAGGTTATTTATGTTTAAAAAAGGAATTAAGCAAAGTATACAATGGATAACATAATTACTAATAAGCATTTATTACAGAAATGCAACTTTTGTTCTAACATTAGGAAACGTATTAATGTAACTCATCCATTAACAAATTAAAAAGCTAACAATTTTAACCTTTCAATACATGCCAAAAAGGCATTGAATAAAATTCAACACAAATAATTTTTTTAAAACTAAAGAAGTAGAAAATAAAAATATGGTAACTTGATTATCTGATGTATGTAAAAAATATTTCAAAAATATTCTAGGGATAAATTATAATGAGGAGTAGATTTTGGCAAGGTTGTAACAAAAAGTTTGTTCAAGAGAGTTGATTTCAGATCTACACATTTTAACTGAAAATGAGAGTATGTAATCTGAAGTCATATATTTTCGATAGTGACAGAAATATAGAGTACCTAATAGTACACCAATATTAGGTACTTAATATTACTGTAATATTAGTAATATTAGGTACCCTATATTTAGTAATATTATATTACCTAATATTAGTTAATCTTACCTAATATTTATTAATGTTACTAATATTAGGTTCACTAATATTATGCTATTAGGTTATTACGCTAATATTAGGTAACCTAATATTATGCTAATATTAGATTATACATTATGTATCAATTAATTATGATTAATTATGATAATACGTTATGTATCAATTAATACATTATGTATAATGTAATACATTAATATTACATTGATATTAGGTACCTAATATTAACAAGCTACATAAGGTTTCTTTAGGAATTAGGTCTAAAATTGCCCATGCTTTTTAATAGGACATCTTAGGGTTGTAAAGATGCCTATTCTCTCTAAATCTACAGACTCAATGTAGTGTTAATCAAAGTAACAAAATTGTAAAATATGGAAAATTATAAAAACTACTGAAATGGAAAGATATGAAATGCTCATGGGAGGAAATCCCAATATTGAAATATTCTAATGTATCTCTATGTCTATCTATACATTTGCTGTAAATGTGTCAAAATACCAAAATACAACTAATTAAATTAATCCTGAATCCAAAAGAATTGGAAAAATAGCCAACACTGATCATTTTGAATGAGAACAAGGAATGTTTACATTCCACAGGTATCTGTCCTTTATCTGTTCAATTTTTTCTTTCTTCACTAATAGCTTGGTTGAGGACTTTACACAGTGACATATTGTCAAATTCACCTCTGGTGTATAGTTATGATTGTTAGGTCATATGCCATGCCACAGAGCCCAGATCCAAAATGCTTTTGACGGGCTTGAACAAGAGGTTATGTTTCCTTGAAATGTAACATGGAAAATGAAAAATTATACATCTGAGTCTAAAAATCCTATGCAAAATTGTGCAATAGGGCAATTTGATTACTATGCCAGTGTCTCTAACTTTACAGGTTGGAAGCTGACTTAAAGGTCATTTGAAATGTCATTTCTCATCATTCTGCACACAGTTCTCCATACTGAGTTCCTTGGGAGACAAGATGCAATAAAAGTTCCAGTCAGTTACACAAATCTGATTCCTGATTTTTGCGAATTTTTCTGTCCTATGTAACTGAAACATACAACTTCGATTAAAAAAAAACAAAGTGCCTAATTTTACTCTCTCCAAAATGAGAACTCAGCATCATCCGAAGACCCTGCTTTCTTTAAATTGTGCTATGCACAGCTCCCTTCTCAAGCAGCTGGTGAGACACAGGTCCAAGGTAGAAAGAGAAAGAGTGAAAAAAAAATAGAGTGGAAAACAGGAAAAAAAAAAAGCCCAGATAGACCCAAAGATCCCTTGGACTTAATCAAATAAGACCCTAAATGCATTTTCTCCACATATGCTTCAGTTTATGGTACCTTTATTTCCTTTGCTTTTGAGTCTGTGCTGCAACATTTCTACTTGTGTGTTGTGTAAAGAAGGAGGCCTGCCTCCTTGACTCAGAGCAACAGTAAGGTCTGATTGTTCAACTTTGCTAGACAACAAATTATTTGCTAGCACACAGGAGCTAGCTAAACATTCATTTCTTTTATTTGGGAGGCTTTTTAATTAGATGAGATTGCTAATAACATTAATTTTTAGAATAATATGTGCTAGTCATTTACATATAACCATTCATAGTGGTTTCTCAGATATCCACAAAATTGGGATTTTCAGCTTAGGATGTGTCCTTGAAACTCATAATTTTTGGTTTGCAACAGCACAAAATATTCCTGTGTCTTCAATTCAGTAATTGTGAAGGAGTTCTTTTGCTACAAATTAAAGATTCTGTTATCTTCCCCACAACGTGAGCACTAAACTTCTGGCTTGGTGATGCTTCATGCTGTTTATTAGGCACTGCTTTAGAAACACAGATAAATACAAGGAGGTTATCATATTTAGCAAAATATAATTAACTCCCACCTTATTATAATTTCATTCAACTCAATTGTTTTAGACTTAGATGAGACTGTTTAAAATTTCATTAAAGAATGCTCAAGCATTGGGACGAACCAAAGCATTTGCAAGAAAACCTTGCCTTACCTTTCCAAACTTCCAAATAAAGCTCAGAAAGTGGGCTGGCCCTTAGTATGCATCAGACATAGCTAGTCCCACTGCTTTATGTTTTGATAACAAACTGGATATAGGAGCTCATCAGTCTCCCATTAATAACGGTAATTCTGTAAATGTATGGGCATGACAAGCACACACTTGCAACTCTCACAATGTAGGTCCGCTGGTATTCTAAATTCACTCAGTGCCTACTTGGGGTTACTTACATACAAGTCAGTAAATAGGATTTAACAACTCATTCCTGTGCATTTTTAAGCTCTAATTTCACATGCCTGGACACTATTATAAAAGTGGCATGTCTAGAAACCATTACCTAAATTCTAAATAGAGTTGACTATATTATTATTTAATATTAAGCTTTATTCTTTTAGGAGCCATGTAGCCCTGGATTTGCATCTTGACCTCAATTTGTCAAGGTTTTTCATTTCAAGAATTTAACATAACCTCTGTATGCCTTTATTAACTCAACTATAACATTTCAAAAGTAGTATATAGCTCACCAGCATTGAGATGAGGATTAGGTAAAATTATGTACCTGAAGTTCAAAGCACAGTGCCTGGTACAAAATACATTCTTAATATGGATTCATTCCATTATAGGAAACATTGCTATAGAAAAAGGTCATTTGACAAATACACATCTCTACAACTTTGGTAAACCTGTAGAAGCAGAGTGATTTATATTTTGTAACATCTATTATAAACTAATTCTAGCATGAAATGAGCAGTAGTTTTCTTTCATTTTCCAGATAATAAAACCTTGCACATTAGTTTGTTTCTCTGGTTGTGGTTGTGTTGGTTGTTATTTTTTTGTTTTCATAGACAGCCAGGAATCTTAGAACCATAAAGTACGATAAATTGTATCAAATATATCATCTCAGATTCTTTGCAGCTTATTTTTCTCCTCCTTATCAAAAACCTTTTGTTCTTTCCTATTTCTTGTGTTTATTTATTCATTTTTAAAGTTACCTCAAATGGGTTTTATAAACTTTAACATTAGGAAAAGTATAACTTACAACCATCAAAATAAATTCACTCCCCCGTAGGGGTTGGAAGTCCCAATGGACAGAGATTGAGGAAACAACACTAGTATTTGTGGCTGACTAGATTAGGCGCTCCAGCTGGGTAGGCATGAATCTTTGCGTAGACATGAATCTTTGTTTACAAGAAAGAGGCTGCCCTCTGTATCTGCAAGTTTCACATCTGCAGATTCAGTCAATAGTGGACTGAAAATATTCATTAAAAAAACAAAATAAAAATAAAAATTAAAAACACAGTATAACAACTATTTACATAGCATAGTTTATATGAAAACATTATACTCTTTTCTATAAGGGATTTGAGCAACTTTGGATTTTTTTTTTTTTTTAGGTGGGGGGGCGGTCCTGGAACAAATGCCCCTTGTTTAGGGAGGGCCATGAGTCCTGCTTTCTGCAGCTTCCCAACCCGGAGGGAAAGTTGTCCCAGATTATGCCAAAGCTAGTTTCCTTAATAGTTTGGTCAGCTACACCAAACTAGTCCTCAGCCTAATAGGTTTCATGTTTTTACTAGCCTGAGAAATTATTCAAACAAAGCAATCACATTCTCCTATAGAAACCAAGGGTTACCTCACCCTCTTGTCGCTACAATGCCTCCCTCTAATAATATCTTCGGGTTCTCTCTGCTTCTGAGTGTCCCAATGCATTGCTCTGCATGGCATGCAGTCCGCTTCCCTGAGGCTGTGATCACATGTGACTAGCAAAGTGTTGTTAATTGCATACATCCAGGGTCAGGTGCCATGGATTTGGCCATCGTGTACTTTAGGGCTGGGGTTCCTCCTTCGTCAACGAAGTGAAGGGAGGCCGTCAAAGCAGTCACAAATGATGGTAGGTTGGATTAGAATAAAAAGTGAAGAAAGGGAAGGAAGAAATTGGCTGATATCCCTGATGTAGCATTTTTAGATCCTCTCTCAAACAAATATTATTGGTGTTGGAGAGACCAGTTCTTGGTGTCTTTATTATTTCCTCTACTGGCTTGGAAGTTAAGGTTTGCATTTTTATTATTTTAACGATCTCCCTTAAGTTTCAACACACATAAGGACATATCATTACCTAGATTTTATTCCCATTTTCTGGAAGAAATTAAAACGCTTTATGGCCATTTTATAGAGTTTATCTTAAAAAGTGTGATCTCTATATGACCTATATATTGTTTCACATATGCAATATAGTTTATGAATATGTTATGCCTAATGAATATGTAATTATATAGTTATGATTTGTTATTGTTATTTTATAAATGTATTACTTTCTCCTCTTCTTTTCCCTTGTCTTTCTGATTTCATGGGGGTGTTGAGTTGTCGGCCACCTACACAGTCATTGAATTCTGGGCCATATCTCCCTGTTTCCTATTCCAGAGCTGAGCTGACTGATGATTTGGTGCCCACTTTCCAAGGCAAGTATCTGTTATGTTTCTTGACATGAGAGATATATTTTTCTTATTTATATTATCTTAATCATAGCTTTATCTTTATCATAGCTTATCTTTATTGTAGCTTTCTTGCTTTATTATCTCAATTTATTATCTCAGTTTTGGTTTTAGTTGGTTTCTGTAGCTAGAAGACTGATCCTGTCATAACTAACAATGCCATCTGAAGAGGAAATCAGCAATGAGTTAAAAGAATTTTATGATAAACTTGATTGGAATATTTTGTGTCCTAACCCTAGTTAAGGATCAAATGATTCACGTAACAAATGTCTATGCAATACCTCTTACGTGTCAACTCAAGTGTTGGGGAGAATACAGAGAATCCCCAAAATATGATTAGTACTTAGTTCCATGCTCCAAATATCCCATAATCTTCCTGAGGAATACGTACATTAACATGTCATTATATTGGACTATAATGAGTATGATAATACTGTCACATACTGAATGTCATTTGTGTGTTTTGAGGAGGCAAGAGGAAGCTATTATCTCTATCTTGTTGGGGAATGGTTGAAAAGTTTCATAGTGAAGTTAACCTTTAAACTGGTCCTTGAAATGTTAATAAGATGTAGCCAGGAGGAGAATAAAAATAAAGGAATGCCCAAAGGAAGGAAAGGCCACAAGTATGAGAGTGCATTCACTCATTCTCCAATTGATTGATTGGTTCATTGACACAATAAGCATTAATTGATAACTTACTTTGGGGTAAATGTTGTGCAACGTATCTAAGCGAGAGACAGCTCTGGCTGCCAGATATGCCACACATAGTGGGGGAGGAGGGTAAGTAAAACAATCAAGGTCTAATTAGTTACCTGAAATGATACAGACATACACAAATGTCTAGGTGTTGGTGGGATGGCAAGACACATCCCGGAGCATTATTTGTTTAGGAAGTGCTTTTTCCAATCAAGAAAATAAAGGAAAAGTGAGGGAGAATCAAACTAATCACTCTTTCCAAACACTAGCCTCACTATTTGACTTCCTACCTCTTTTTTTGTATTAAAAGTGCATTTCATTAGTCCTAAATTCATCTCATTCCCCCATATTCCTCTTAAGTACTCTCAGTCATTCCATTTCATAGCCCTCTGTGCACTCATTTGCTGCTGGCATCAGGTTCACCTTCAATCCTGAGTGACAGATTTGTGAAAGAACCCAATTAGAACCCAGCTAATGAGCCCTCCACGGGCTCCCCTAATAGCCAAATGACTGTTTATTTTCATCTTTTGAATTAAGAAAGAGACTGCAAGTCAAGAAAATAGTTTAGAATAACGAAGCGCTAATTGAATCAGAAAAACACCTGTGCTCCTCATTCTATATTTATTTATGTACTTTAATCCGATGTTGTTTAAAAGATGCAGTGTTTTAAACATGTTAATTATGTGCTATAGGAAAACAGACTCTTGATAAAAACTAAGAATTAGCAGTAGTAAGAAAAAAATAATAACATCAAGGCATGAAGTAATTTTATAGCCTTTTACCCTGGAGTACTTTTCATATGAAGATACCATATGAAATATGCTTTTAAAAATTGCTTTTATCATATTATGATGCTATAGTAAAAGTGAGATATATTCATAGGGTGTTATTTGCAAACATTTACATATTTGAGTGAAAAATATTACCCAGTAAATGAAAAACCCTGGATTGCCATTGAAAAATCATAAAGCCTGCATATCGTCTTCCTTCCTTCCTTTTCTTCCTTTTCTTCCTCCCTTCCTTTCTCTTTCTTTCTTTCTTTTCAGTTCCAGAAAAGCAGCTGTTAGGTGTACATTTGATAGTAGACTAGCTGGCTGCAGTGACAAGCCACTCGGATTCCAAGGTGGCAATCGTTTTATTTTAATTGTTTCTAAATGTGCAATGACTGCAGGAATCTCTAACAATGTGAATTTTTAATAACCTATGATTACTGTGTACTCCTCTGCCTTTTATCCTCATCAGAAACATAGACGCCAGCTGTCTCCTTCTAATAAGTGATCTCCTATTATTGTGAAGGAATAATCTGTTGTTGATAATGTTAACACTGTAATCCAATAACAGAATCTCTTCCTATATAGAAGACCACAAAACCTTTTTGGATTTGACCTAGGTGAACACAAGACTATTGCTATTCAGCTTCAATTTGCCCAGCTGAATCTCTCACAGCTATCTGACTTCTAACCACATGAAACCGAGATTTACAGCACCGCTATCAATCCCTATTTCTCCAAACCCCTTCTATATATGTCTCCTTCCAAAAATTGTTTTTATTTTAATGCACTGTGGGTACCATTTTCTTTTTCTTTTCTTTTCTTTTTTGTTTTTTGAGATGGCAGCTCACTCCGTCACCAGGCTGGAGTGCAGTGGCACAATCTCACCTCACTGTAATCTCCACCTCCCAGGTTCAAGCAATTCTCCTGCCTCAGCCTCCCGAGTAGCTGGGACTACAGGTGCACACCACCACGCCCAGCTAATTTTTGTACTTGTAGTAGAGATGGGGTTTCACCATGTTGGCCAGGATGGGCTTGATCTCTAGACCTCTTGATCTGCCCGCCTTGCCCTCCCAAAATGGTGAGATTACAGGTGTGAGCCACTGCACCCGGCCGTGGGTACCATTTTCAACTCCACCACAGAAGTGCCACTTGATAAGATACTTTGATGTTTCCATAACTTCTTCCTACATATCCCATTTATGCCATTATCAGCATCCTAATTTGTAGAATGAATCTTGCAGGATAGTTATTCTAGAAATACATAGCAACAATGTGACCGATGTATATGGCAGTTTGGCACAGTGAAAAGAAACACACCATGTAAAGACAATTAGTTTGAGTTCATAGAAAGTTTATAATTTATGGGATTTCATTGTGAATAATACCAAAATTCTGGATCGCAGGGGTAGACAGTGCTCAAGGCACACAAAAAAATACAAATTTTATCAAAAATATTCAAGTATACAGGCTCAGCTTAAAATGATAAATTGTCCTCATTTTGCTTACCAGGGCATTCTTCAACAGAATTAACCCAAATGGGAATGACCCTTAACTAAGAAATGGCCAAAGTTGCAGCATAAAACTTATGCATGTAAATAATGGAGGAAATAGGAGTCAAAGAAATGAAGAAAGGAGGCCGCCGTGTATCAGAATGGTTTGTTCTATGGCCTCAGAAATATTACGGACGAGATACATTATCTGAGGATAATATTCAAGAATAAATAAAGTAAGAGACAAAAAGAAGATAAAGAGAGGCAACTTTTGGTGGCAGAATGCAGGAAACAAGAGAAAAATACAGTTGTCCCTCAGTAAAGCAGAGTGAGGTGGGGAGATTCCAGGACTACTTGCAGTTACCAAAACTCATGTACCCGCATGGCCCTCAGTCAGCCCTTCAGAACCTCTGGATATGAAATGCCAGCCCTCCAGAGGGATGAGTTTCATAGCCTGGGAACACAGTAGTTTCAATATGCATTTCATTGGGAATGCAGAACCTGCCAATATGGAAGGTTAGCTGTATTTACTGGGGAAAAAAAAATCCCCATATAAGTGAACTGTGCAGTTCAAAATCATGTTGTTCAAGAGTCAACTGCAAAATAAATATAAAGGTAAAGCCATATTAGAAGCAATAAATTTGCTGGGCATGGTGGCTCATGCCTGTAATTCAAGCATTTTGGGAGAAATTATTTTTTCTTTCGAAAACGAACTTTAGTGTTATACAGTTAATTAGCATGTGAGCAACAAACAGAACTAAAAATTGTTTTTCTAAACTTAATCTTGTATTTCAGGTGCAAAGCTGTTTGAAAATTTAAGATAGAGTAGCATAGTTTGACATTGGTGTTTATGGCACTTTTTATGATCACAGTTTTTTTGGTTTTTGTTTTGATTTGGGGTCTCGTTCTGTCACCCAGGCTGGAGTACAGTGGCGCAGCCATAGCCCGCTGCAGCCTTGACAACCCCAGGCTCAAGTGATCCTCCCATGCCAGTCCCTCAAGCAGCTGGTATCACAAGCGCGCACTACCATGCCCAGCCAATCTCTATATTCTCTATAGAGAAGGAGGTCTCACCATATTGTCTAGGCTGTTCTCGAACTCCTGAGCTTCAGCAACTCTCCTGCCTCGGCCTCCCAAAATGCTAGGACCACAGGAGTGAGCCAACACACCCGGCCCACAGATTTGTTTTTAACGCAGTACTCACAGACAGTGTTTTAGCAAAGTGCTTAAGAGTATGCAGTTGAACCAGTTACAAGGGTTTAGCTCATTGCATTATACATTAATGGTTAGTATAATAAACTGTGTATAAAATAAAAAATACTGGTAAATGTTTCAAATACCATATATATGTACATATATATGATATATTTGATATCATAAGAACATGCTTCCACCTGGAAATACTAACCATTTAGTTTGGGCTTGGAGTCCCACATACAATTGCTTGTGCTCTAACTTTTCGTAATTGCACAATCTTTGGTAGGACAAATAATCTTGCTAAGCCTCAGTTCCTTGTCTGCCCTAGGCAATGGCACAGATCAACTGGATCTGGAGTTAAAATATTTATATAAACAGCTTAGTCTGCAAGTGGGAAAGATTATTTACTTTCATTATTTCTGCTCACATAGTGAGCAATAAAGTAGGAGGACCCAGATTATTTCTCCCAACAAAGAAATTCTGTCAAGATAAAATATCTCAGACAAATAAATGGAGAATGTTATGTTCTGAGCAATATGCTCAACTTTATCAAAAGTTTTTTACCTCATAGATAATATATCACTATTCCCTTTGAAGGCTTTCCCCCCCGCCCCCCCGCCCCCCCGCCCCCCAGGGAGTTCCACTCTTCAAAATTCAGCATCCTGAACTTCTCTTTTCTTTCACACCAAACATCAGGTATATTCTAACAATCTACCTTTATATGATAATATCAAAAGAAACAGGAAATCTTAATTTTTGTTGTTAAAGTTACCCAAAGGGCAGGACCTAAGTGAGAATTCATGCCATCAGAGACACCTTGGTAACCCTAAAATAATACGTTTAATTACCCATTAAAGAAGAGGATTCCAACCTCTCTGTATTCTTTCATTTCCTGCTGCTCCATTTCTTATAACTATCTGTTACATTCCCAACCATAATTGCCACTCCAATCCTAGACCTCAGACCAATCTCAATTAAATCATTCCTGGGGCAGAAAATATTGAAAAAGGATATTACCTCCCCTGCCTCAAGTGAATAGTCATAGAAAGAGTACAAAAGCAACCATTTATTGAATGCCTACTGTGCGATGGGCACTTTACTGCCCTTATTCCTGGAAGGTAGATTCAGTGTCCATTTAGCTAATGACACAACTGAAAATCAGGGAGTTAAACAGCTTGTCAAGCAGCTGTTACTGCAGGTCAGCAGAGCAGGGGTTCAAACTTTCATTCACCTGCCTCTGAAGCCTGCATTCTTCCATTCTACTTTATTACAAGTTAAATGTTATGGCTATCTCATTATTTACTGTATGAGAGAAGTTTAAAATAATGCAGACTTGCTGAGTCTCATTTTCTTCATTTGTATAGCAGACCCTATAATATAATACCTATACCATAGATAGATTTTATTATGTAATCAAATACATATAATATTTAAGCACAGTTTCTGGCATATATTAACTACTCAATACATGTTCGCTATTTTTCTTAACTATTTTTATCATTCTCTTTATAGGTTTATCTGAAAACTTAATGAGTGTGATGTACCAGCCAAAAAAGGATATTCAATATATAAGTCCTTTCTCCATGCTTACAATGCCTACAAATGTACACAAGCTTGGCACCCATTCATGTAGTGAGATTTGGCTGCTCAGCTTTTCCTCCAGAGCCAGACTTCGTAGCTGTGGCAGTTTGCTAAGTGTCTGGTTAGGCCTAGGTAATGGATCTCATACCAGGAATAGATGTCTTTTCCTAAAGCCCCATGCTATAAATGACAGAATAGTGTGCCTCACATGCTAGTCTCCAGGTATGTTCTAGGCAAATACAGGCTAGAGAATCATCTGGCCTTGAGGAATTAACCAAGGAAAAGGAAAAAAAAAAAGTTCAATATTCTCTCGAGTTGACTGTCAAACTAGAGTGACATTTTCTATTCTGTTGCTCCAAAAAAAAAGTTTAGATAAGAAACTTATCCAGTCCCAGCTCTGTGAAAAATCCCACATTAACTTCCTCTGGTAATGCCCACATCTGTTAGCTCGTTAGAGACAAAGTTGAATGCTACTTGGAATCAGTGTTGGGCAAATGTTTGGACGAGACATGCAATCCTCATGGATTTGTTGCTAATTTATCTTTGCCAATCTTTACTAGCTTTAGCTCAGCAAACAAGGATACAGTATCTGAGCTGGCGGCCAGGAAATTCCCAGGAAAGTTCTTGTATCCCAGCTGCCCTTCTGAAGTTTTGGCGAGTTGGAGATGACTGGCAATAATCCTGCCTAGCAGAGCCCAGCTGTGTTGGGGATGTAGAGAGATTGCAGATGGAGAGATTCAGGCTGCAAGAGCTGAGGCTCCAAGACCTCACTGCTGGAGGTCAGAGAGAGGGGGGCGTTGACCCCTGCCAGCTACTAAGGAGTGTGGGCACTGAGAGTTGGATTCAAGCTCCCTGTGCATGTATCACAGAAAAAGAGGGAAGTTATGGGTTTTTCCAAGTTCAAAATGCCTTTATTTCTATAGGCAAGAGAGAGGTGAGGAAAAATGGCTGGGTGATGGCAAAACTGAGTAGCTTGTGTTTGCTTCTTCACCCAGTCATTGAAGAGGAGATCATTTCATTGGGATTATGTAGTATAATTTAGCTAACTTCTTAGTGGTTCCGTAGTCTACAAATTTAGAATTCTAAAATAATCAAAGGAAATAATTTAAACAAATAGATCAAGTGAAAACACACTATACTGTGTGATATGTATACTTCATTTTTCCTCTCTAGAAAGCATGCTTTTACCCAGACTATAGCTGAGAGCAAGGTATCATAATGAAATAAAAACAATATTGATGTAAGACAGACAGGTGTTTGCATTTTAATTTGGGCAATGAGCTTAGCCTTTCTCAGCATTAGTTTTATCAACAGTAAAATTAAAATGCTAAAAATGGCATTGTAAGGTTTATATTAAATCAAATTAAATATTAAATAGTTATTATTTATAATTATAATTATTTTAATTAAAATACTTTAATTAAAATTTAGTTAAATTTCATTTATATTATTTAACAATTATAATTGAATATCAAATAACTATTATTTGATATTTAATTTGATTTAATGTAAACTATTTATATAAATAGTTGTCATAAGGTTTAAGTTAAATACAGCTTAAAAAGCATGGTACCTATTGTGGACTGAATGTTTGTGTTCCCCCAAAATCCATATGTTAAAATATCACCCCCAATGTGATGATATTTGTAGCCAAGATCCTTGAGAGATAATTAGGTCATGAATGTGGAACGCTCATGAGTGGAATTAGTGACTTTATAAGAAGAGGCCAAAGAGCTAGCTTGCTCTTTCAATAAATGAGGATACAATGAGAAGTCAGCAGCCTGTTACCTGGAAAACAGCCCTCCCTAGAACACTACCATGATGGTACCCTGATCTCAGACTTCCAGCCTCTAGAACTGTGAAAAATAAATATTTGTTGTTTAAGTCACCCAATCTGAAGGAATTTGTTATAACAGCCTATATTAGTCCATTCTCACTCTACTGTACATAACTCATAATTATGCAGTCTCTGGGTAATTTAGGAAGAAATGAGGTTTAATTAACTCACGGTTCTTCAGGCTTAAAAGGAGAATCCTCAGGAAACTTACAATCAGAAGGCAACTTACAAGCAGAAGGCAAAGGGGAAGCAAGCGCGTCTTACCATGGTGAAGCAGGAGAGAGATGGAGAGAGGGAGGAAGTGCCACACACTTTTAAACCATGAGATCTCATGAGAACTCACTCACTATCATGAGAACAGCAAGGGAGAAGTCAGCCCCCATGATTCAATCACCTCCCACGAGGCCCCTCCTCCAACACATGGGGATTACATTTCCAGATGAGATTTGATTGAGGACGCAGAGCCAAATCATGTCATTCCACAGAGCCAAACCATATCACAGCCCAAGTGACTAAGACATTACCTAACATTCATTTAAAACATAATGTGGAAAAAAAAAGATAAGATGAATGTGTTAGTCTATTTGGAATTGTCATAAAGGAACATCTGAGACTGGGTAATTTATAAAGAAAAGAGGTTTATTTTGGCTCATGCTTCTGCCGGCGGTATTGGAAGCATAATGCTGCCATCTGCTTGGCTTCTGGTGAGGTCTCAGGAAGGCAGAATCATGGCAGAAGGAAGCAGGGGAGCAGGCATGTCACATGGGAAGAGAGGGAGCAAGAGACTGGGCAAGCTGGGAGGAGGGGGAGGTCCAAGCTCTCATGAAAATTAACAGAGTAAGTACTCATTTGTTACCATGGGGAGGGCACCAAGCCATTTATGAGGGATCAGCTCCTGTGACCCAAACACCTCCCACCAGATTCTTCCTCCAACATTTGGTATCACACTGCAACATAAGATTTGGAGGGGACAAAATATCCAAATCATGTCAATAAATATGATTTTCTACAACAATAATTTTATTTTAAGTCAGTGTGGCTGTTATTGCTTTGTTATTATCATCATATAATGAGAGAACAAAAGGCTTTGCCACTTGCTAAAGAGATCTTAGGTATCAATAAAGAGTCGAAAAGAAAATAAGAATGGAGCTTTATTTTATGTCCCTGACATCACATCAGGAATCTACCCACCTCTACATTGGGGTAGCCCTCCCCGCCAAAAAATTACTATATAAGGTATGTGTGTGTGTGAATACACACACGTATATTTATACATTCATATATATAAAACATTATAAATGTTATATGTATATAAAACCTGTGGATATATATATATCTATGTCTTGATCTATCTGTATCTATCTATCTATCATTTATCTTTCCAACCCAGCAGCAGTAGTGCCAGCATTAACCCCAGGAATCCCATGCATATAAAAACTGAGATCGGAGTTCAAACAGCCATGGAGCCACTTGGGGTCATTTTAACACACTTGGCCATCACCCTTGCATACCAAAAAGATGTGGAGATGGTCAGAATAGTCTAACACATAGCATTAGTTTTGCTCTTTCTTAATTTGTTTCTCTCTTCCTAACACGTCATACCCTTTTTGAACTTGGAGATTAAAAAAAAAATCTTTGGAAATGTTCAGCAAATAAGATATAACACAGGTGAAGAAGAATTTTCTGCTAACTTTTGAGCTAACCTTTCCAAAACCAGTATGCTGTCTGATTATACAGCCTTCTGCTTCTGCAGCATTGACATAAATAAATGCATGAGAGATAAGAAGAGATCATCCACAGATTGGAGTTTCTCCTGGATAATTTACAGAAGTGTTTATCCATCAGCGTTCACCTTATAGAGTGAACTTCATAATTCCGTAAGCTCAGAACAAAGATTCAAGTCTGGGGCTTTAGAAGATGTGGATGTACTGACAGGCTTAGCTGTGTTCTGTGGTGGATGTTGGGTTTCTACAGCCCAAGGTGATGCTGAAAAGGCAGGGTAGAACTGACATATGCTCCGTTCAGTTCAGTGTTGCCCACAGCGCACAGCAAATTGAGGCACTTACATAGATTTTAATCTTTTCCAAAGAGGGGAGTGGTGTTCATGATGGCTGGGCTCAGACAGAAGGGAGCAATATTGCAGGTGAATTCATTTCTGTCATTTGGTTCTCTAAAAGCCCTGGTACCCATTATCAAGGCACTCAGCCTCTCACACCTTCTATTGTAGTCCCTAATAATGAAAAGAATTTGTGGGGGACCTTTGGTAATAGTATTTCCTACAAGATGCCCCTTAAAAGTTGTTATGGAAAAGCATCCTGTATGGGGAAGGGCAAGGAAAATGCAGTGAGTCCTCACACACACACACACACACACACACAATCACGCACACACACACACGTCTCTTAAGATCTCAAGACTGGCCACACAGCTCTAAGAGGCCACATGAACTCTTATGAAGGTCTGAGTTTCGACGGAGAAAATATTACTGATGAGTTACCAGGGTAGCATTTGTAAAAAATAGAAGCAGGAGAGATGTTGGTTGGATGCACAAGGTAAAGGCAATATCCTTAAAGATCAGCTCCACGGTAGTCACCATGAACTACCTGCCTTGGAGCTCCATGTGTCTCTCTGAGCTCACTTGCACAGAGCTTGGCTTATGGTAAGAATTAAATAAGTTTTTTTAATTAATTGTTATGAAGCATCAATGTAATGTTGGCACCCTGATAATATCTATTTTATATATTCCACTCTTTTTATCCCAGGTTGTACATAGACAAAGAGTTACCTGTTGACATTACCTGTTCACAAATCCATTCAATAACATTGTAAATATTTCCCAGTCTGAAAAGAGTTAGAGGTGTCACTTAATGAATAGACGAGATTTTTAGATGAGTGAAAAAGAAATAGAAAAGAATTGCTGTTTTTATTTTCTACTCTGGCTGGTCATTGCCCTAGACTAGCTATTTTATAGACTACTGTCCACTTAAACTTCACAATAGCACAGCAAGCCAATGGTTACCATCCCAGGGGAGGCAAAATCTAACCTGCACCTCTGCAGGTTGTTACACATTACTTGTTATGCATTATTGCATATACATTCATTTAAAAAATCATTCTTATGTTTATACATTCGGCAATGGAAAGGAATTGAATAGTAGATAAGACATTCTTAGAAAGTATGTTCTGTCTTCCTTTGAAATTAATAGCGAAGTAGAATTTTAATTAAATACAATTTTAAACTGTCCTGAATTCAAGCCCTCTCATAAGTCTTCGGAATAGAAATGTAGAATCTTAATAGTACTATAAGGGTGAAAAACAAGAATTTTTGAACACCACCTCAGATGTGTGTCTAGGTTTTTTTTTAAACTAAATCTATCTATTATAACAACAAATAAATCTAGCTTATGTAAAATATATAACCAAATATTTCTGGTGGGTCAAGGTTCAAATTTCTTATCTGTCAATCAAAACACATTTGAGATTAATTGTTTGGACTCAGTTGAGAGAAGTAGATTCAATCTACTGTACAATTCTAATAGGGGAAGATACATGAAGAACAATGCCAAGAGCAACAAGTTAAATCCACAATGAGCTAGCTCCCTAGGCAGAACAGAACCCCAAATTATGTTTCAACTATCAGAGGAAAGAATGTTGTACTGCGCATCTAGAAGCAAAGATATTTAACCATCTTTACCACTATCTTGCAGCATCACATTGGCCCAGCCATCTTTGCTCTCTGAGTCTCAGGACTCTTTTCTACAGAATCTTCTATATCAGTTCTGAGGGCTTTTTGAGTTTAAGCTCTATATACTTTCTACTTGACCAGAGTAGACACTTTTAAGTAGTTCAGTTGTCTTAACTAGTTGAGATGAGAAACTCTAACTCCTCCAAGGCATTCCATTCACTTAGAGTAGGTGACCACAGTTCCAGGCTGGGTAGACTCATATGGATGGTAACATTCATGCCCTGTGGTCTTGGTAAGACAGCTGGGCCCATGGCTGGGGGGCCTTGAATGGTGGTGATAGATGAGTTGTTCAGGCAAATTAGACTGTGGCTCTAACTGAACCAAAAGTTATTTCTAACTAGACATGAGTTTACAGGCGTGCAAAGTAGAGGCAGCTACAGCATGGCAAAAGAGCAAAACATCAAGATATCTGGCTACTTTGTACAACAGTGACTCATAAGAGCCTCCAGATCTTGGACAATAAAATCAATTTCCTCAACCTCAGTTTTCTCACATACAAAATGAAGGTAAGGATAATGGGTTTTTTGGTTGTTTGTAGAGAGCAAATTATCTATTATGGCAAAACTATGTGCTCTTTTTTCAGACATTATTAAGTAATCAATAAACATTGGTGGTGAATGTAAAATTGTAGAGATGATGAAATGAGGGGTGAAAGGAATATGCTGTATATTCATGATTGGGCAACTAGAATGGTGAGGCCTTGTGAGAGAATCTAAAGAATTTAAAATAAAAAATTTCATAAGGCTGAAAATAATTATATATTAATTTATAAATCAGAATGCAAAACTATGTGGAGGAGCTAAAAGCAAATTGTGTTCCATATAAACAATGACTTTATAAACAAGAAATACATCCTGAAATAATATACTAGAGAATGACAACCAAAAATTAAAACCCCCTTTCTCTAATTACGGATAAACTTAAATATTCTAATATTTTGTGTACCTTACAAATGTCTAAAATAAGTTATTTCTAATTTTATAAGTAGAAAATATAGTAACATCGTATGTTCAAAATTGCTATAAAAATAGATATTTAACATTCTCACCACAAAATAAAACAGTAAGTTGGTAAAATGATGAAAATGTTAATTCACTTCTTCTAATTTTTCTACAACGCATACATGGATCGAAACGCCACATTTTGCCCTGTAAATACACATAGTTATTATTTGTCAATTGAAAATAAATTTATTGAAAAATTACACTGAAAAGAGAGATGCAAAGTAATAAAAAACTAAGGGAGAACAGATAGAGCAGCTACTGAGTTTCAAACAAATGAATAATATTTCAAATAGATAATACTGAAAGGAGAATAGTATACATTTTTGATAGATGATCTTAAAAAATGATTAGCATGTGCATTTAAATAAGTGATCATATATTTTCCCAGGTCATTAATTGGCAAACTGTTTTGTGAAACAGTCAAGATGCTACTTTCACTTTTGATCTAAGAAAAGACACCATACATAATTAACAGTACCGAGAGGTGAGCGAAAATAGCACACTCCAATTTTTACACCTGCCCTATCATAGCCCTTATATACCTTTGTTATTACAATCTCCCCTGTTCCCTGCTCTTCCTTAAATCCTAAATCAAGGATCCCTTATTTCTAAAGTATTTATGTAACCTCCTTCTTCCCCTTTCACATAAAGGTAGGAGTTCAGAGCTTAATAGCATATTCCTTGGGTAAAGACAGTTCATTGTTTTAAATTCACTGTAGTGTATGGGCTGAGCTGTATGACTCCCAAATTCATATGTTGACGTCCTAACCCCTAGTACCTCGGGATTCAACTGTGTTTGGAGACAGATCCCCTAAAAAGGTAATTAAGTTAAACTGAGGCTATTAGGGAGAGCTCAAATCCAACCTGACTGATACCTTATGAGAAGAGATTAGGAGATATGAAGAGACACCACAGATGCTCACGAAGAGGAAAGACAGTGTGAGGATACAGTGAGAAGGCAGCCTTCTGCAAATCCAGGAGAGAAGCCTCAGAGGACACCGAGTCTGTTGACACCATCAACCTGCTGTGTGAACAACCCACTTTGTGCCATTGTGTTAAGGCAGCCCTAGCATGCCAACACAAGTTACTATAAATCACTGATATCAAAGCCCTTTGCATGTAAAGTTCGTAGAGGTAGTGTATTAATCCGTTTTCAAGCTGCTCATAAAGATATACCCAAGACTGGGCAATTTACAAAAGAAAGAAGTTTAATGGACTCACAGTTCCACGTGGCTGGAGAGGCCTCACAATCATGGCAGAAGGTGAAAGGTATGACTCACATGGTGGCAGACAAGAGAAGAGAGCTTGTGCAGGGAAACTCCCCTTTGCAAAACCATCAGATCTCATGAGACCCATTCATTACCATGAGAACAGCAGAGGAAAGAGCCACCCCCATGATTCAATCATCTCCCACAACCAGGTCCCTCCCACAACACGTGGGAATTATGGGAGCTACAGGATGAGATTCTGGTGGGGACACAGAGCCAAACCATATCAGGTAGGGAAGGGCAATGGGTGCTAGGAGGAGGAGTGTCATGCCAGAGGAATGAAGAACAGAAGGAAGTACAGAGGGCATTGAAAGCCAGTGGAACTCTTTAAGCATTTACTGCGCATGGATTCTGAGGCACTCATAACATCATGCTGCAGAGGAAAAATAATGCTAGTCTCTATTCCTAGGAAACAATGGGTATCACAAAGGAAAATGCATGTAAGATAATTAATAGATTTCAAAAGAAATAACAGTACATCAATCAGTGTAGCAAATGTGTAAAAGAATTTTAAGCAGGGAGAGATTAATATTCCCAAACTTTTTCTCAAACTCCAGACTTAACAAAAATGTGCTCCATTTCCTCACGGCACTGCTGCATGAATGACTGTAGTCAAATAGTTCTATTCTTATATAAAACAATTGTATTTTAGCAGGAGATAATGAAGCTTCAATCAGTACTGTCAATAATAAGGATACTTCTAGATAGATAGATTAGTCCAAAAGAGGGACAAACTCCTGGTACTCCTAGTACCAATGTATTTATACAACTCTATATCTTATTTAATCATAAGGCTAAACCTGATTAAATCTGGAATCAGCTGAAACATGTAAAAACATATACTTTTTTTTTTTAAAAAAAAGATTGGACATTGATTGGAAACCTATGTATTAAGTAATCATTTAGTAGAAACCTATGTATTAAGCCTTAAATAAAAGACATCAGAATAAGAAGAAATACAATAAAACAGAAAAAGCAAATGAGAAAGGGAAAGAGGAAGAAATGAGAGAAGGAAGGAAGGAAAGAAGGAAGGAAGGAAAGAAAGAAAGAAGGAAGGAGGAAGGAAGGAAATTAGGGAGGGAGGGAGGGAGAGATTGAGAGAGAGAGATGAGAAAGGGTAAGTAAGAGAAAGAAAGAAAAAAGAAAGAAAGAGAAAGAAGGAAATTAAAAGAAAGAGAAAGGAAGGAAGCAAGGAAGGAAGGAAATTAGGGAGGGAGGGAGGGAGAGATAGAGATGAGAGAAAGAGAAAGGGAAAGAGAAAGAAAGAAAGAGGAAGGAATGAAGGAAAGAGAAAGAAAGGAGAAGAGAATACAGAAGAACAAAATGTAGAAAGGAAGGGCAAATAAGAAAAGAGAAGAGGTCTGTGGAAAATAAAGTAACAAGTGACCTATTCAGCACTTAACTTACTTGACAATTGCATTCTATTGATCATTTCTTGTTGTGTAACAAACTGCCCCAAAACTCAATGTCTTAAAATATCAAGTTGCTATTTTCTTTTTTATTCGTGGATCTGTGAGTCAGTAAGGACAGCTCTAATTTAGACTGTAGGTCAGCAAGGCTTGGAGCAGAGTAGAGCTCAAGGTCGTTTATTGCAGGGTTGGCTAAAAGATCAACAGCTGCTTGAGGCATGTTTTTCTGTGACAAATCATGAAAGCAAAAAAGTCAAGCCAATGCTTCTTTGGTGCAAATGGCCAAGCGCACCAAATGCTTCTACTCACATCACATCTGCTAAAATTCCACTGGCTAGAGCAAGTCACATGGCAAAACCCAACCCTAATGCATATGAGAAGTATTCTCTACCCACAGTGGGAGGGGTAGCAGGGTGGCGGCCGTGGGTGGTTTAAAAGCATTCAAACCACTACAATGAGCACTGCTTCCCTCTGGAAATAGGCAGAAATGAGGATCTCACTAAGGGGTATTCTAAGCAGCAAAAAAACCTTCCAAGAAGTCTATATTACACTTTACTTAATGTGAAAGTTCTAGAAATACACTCAGAAACTATTTTCTCTCTCTTTATGCATTTCTTTATGAGCTGATCTCTAAAGCCTTGCAAATTATAAGCAGGAATTCAGTGAGGAATAGGCATGCTCTAAGAAAATAAACTAGAAGCCACAGAATCAACTGACCCTTACTCCCATACTCTTCTTAGAACGTCCTGACACTTTCATACAAACACAAATGGCCAAAATACGTACAGGCGTAACTCGCTTTATTGGGCTTCACTTTGTTGTCATTTGCAGATACTGTGGTTTTTTTTTTTACAAATTGAAGGATTGTGGCAACCCTTCATTGAACAAGTCTATGGGCACCGTTTTTCCAACATCATGTGCTTATTTCCAGTCTGTGTGCCACATTTTGGTAATTCTCACAATATTTCTAACTTTTATTATTATCAGATGTCTTATGATGCTCTTTGATCAGTGACTCTTGATGTTACTATTATAATTGTTTTGGGGCAGCATGAATCGAGCCCATATAATATGGCAAACATAACTGATAAATATTATGTGTTCTGACTGCCCCACTAACCGGCCACCCTTCACATCTCTTTCCCTCTCCTTAGGGCTCCCTATTCTGAGACAAAATAATATTGAAATTAGTCCAATTAATAACCTTACAATAGCCATTAAGTGTTCACATGAAAGAGTCACACGTCTTTCACTTTAAATCAAAAGTCAGAAATGGTCAAGTTTAGTGAGCAAGGTATGTCAAAAGGTGAAAGAAGCCAAAAGCTAAGCCATTTGCACCAAATAGTTAGCCAAGTTGTTGAATGCAAAGGAAAAGTTCTTGATGAAAAGTGAAAGTGCTGCTCCGGTGAACACAGGAATGATAAGAGAGCAAAACAGTCTTATTGCTGATATGACAGAAGTTTTACCGGTCTGGATAGAAGACTAAACCAACCACAATATTCCCATAAGTCAAAACCTAATCCAGAGCAAGGCTCTCAACATTGAGGCAAGACCCTTCACCAGCAAAAAGATTACAGTTCTGAAGGTGCAAATGATCATTGCATTTTTTTTTAGCAATAATGTATTTTAATGTAAGGTATGTGTATATTTTTAAGGCATAATGCTATTGCATGCTAAATAGACAACAGTACCATGTAAATGTAACTTTATATGCACTGAGAAACCAAAAAAATTGTGTGACTCACTTTATTGTGATACTTGCTGCATTGTGGTGGTCTGGAACTGAACCCACAGTATCTCTGAGGGATGTCTGTACCTGGAAATAAACTCACTGTCACATGAAATTCTTATTTTCTTAGTAACAGCATAAGCTATAGACTCAATGTAACTTTGACTTAATGTCTTCTCTGTCACAAAATTTTAAACCCTAGTCTATGCAACGAAATTATGTGAAAAAAGGAAACTCTCATGCAAACGCATCCTCTTCACTGAATGCCTCCTGCACCCTTCCCGCTCATACCCTTCTTTCCGCTAAGATGATAACTTAATGTGCATCCTTCAGGCTGTCAGGCTGCACGTTCTTATACACTTCACTCTCTTCTCCTTTTTTCACCATTTGCCTTTAAAAATGTTGTCTTCCAACTTCAAAAGAAAAAATAATCCTTTGAAATGCACGTCCTTGCCCTCTTTGCTTCTTCTTGTTACAGGATCAGTACCTTGCAATAAGCTCCTCTGAACTCACTGCCAACTAAGACACGTGGGCCATTTCTTCTCTTTTCCTGCCATCCTTCAGAACTGATTCACTGATAGAATACGTATGTATCATTCCTACAAATATTTACAAAGAAATGAAACATTGCAACTTTTCTGGATTCTCATCAAATTATTACTTTTTTTTCTGTTTTTTGATCGCATGTTGATTTTTGTTTTTTCCCTAGTAAACATCTCACTTCTTCCTTCCTTCTGTGGATTGGTTCCATGATCTTTCTCACTTTAACCATATAGATAGCCTCGTTTTCATGAACCTACTCTCTCTCCAGCAAACTCAAAGGCAAAATCCAAGTTCAGAATAAGTGCAAACCCCTCTTTTCTCTACACTTATATCTAGGTTATAAAAACTTCTGGAAGGCCGGGCGCAGTGACTCACGCCTGTAATCCCAGCACTTTGGGAGGCTGAGGCGGGCAGATCACGAGGTCAGGAGATCGAGACCATCCTGGCTAACACGGTGAAACCCCATCTCTACTAAAAATACAAAAAATTAGCCGGGCGTGGGCGCCTGTAGTCCCAGCTACTCCGGAGGCTGAGGCAGGAGAATGGCGTGAACCTGGGAGGCGGAGCTTGCAGTGAGTCGAGATCGTGCTACTGCACTCCAGCCTGCAGCCTGGGCGACAGAGCGAGACTCAGTCTCAAAAAAGAAAAAAAAAACCTCCTGGAAAAATCAGAAAAGTCTTTGAAATTAGTGCCATTATAGATTCATGGCAGAAGAATATAAGAAAGGCTCTGGAGCTGCAGTATGAACTGATTGCAATGCTTCCTGCTCTCTACTGACCTCTGGGGACAGAGGCTGCTGTGTCTCCTGAAGCTTTGGCAACACAGTCCCTTAAGGCATCTCAGCAGATGAGCCTCAGTGAATAACAAGTGAAAACAATATGACAGTAAAGAAAAGCCAACAGTCAGAGACAGTGGATGCAACACTCAGAACTAGCGCTGTAATAAGATCACTTAGGAAAATTTAACTAGTGTATATACCAAATAAAGCACCTTTGACACAAAACAAATACAATTTCCTGATATAATGCCAATAGACACGTTGAAAGAGAGTACGGTTGGTCACTTGAAAAGGTTTGAATTAATGGACTTGGTTATGAAATAAAAGGAATAGCTGAAATGAGAAAGTAAAATTCAATGAGATGAAGAATAAAATGATATATTTTTAGCATAGATTCAGTAGACCTAACACAAATACTAGTAGCACACAAAATAAACATTTTAACTTATGGAAGAAAGATAGTAAATAATAATGTAACTGAATTAATTTTTCCTAAGATCTGAATCAGGATATTGAGAGATCCCATTAAGTCTAAGCAGGATTGCTAAGAAAGAGTAAATATCTAGACTTATGATGGTAAATTTCCTGAATTACAACAAAGAATAAAATTCTAAAATCTTTAAAAGAATAAAAAATATTTACCAAAAAACAAAACAAAAAAATCTGACTAGTGTTTTCATTTCTTATGGACTTCTCATAGAAATCAGAATAGAGAACTATAGAATTGAAGAGGAAATGACTTCAACCGGTGTCTTAAACCCAGTCAAGATAGCATTAACCTGTCTTAGTGGAAAAAAAAAGTGACTATGTAAAGATTGCTAGAATACATTATCCATAACACGTATTTTAAGAAAAAAAAATCTTTCTAAGGCTCTCGCCGGACAACAAGTGAATCAGGATTCAAGGTAATAGAAAAAGAGGAGATGAAACACTCATGATCAATAAATTTAGCAAAACATGTGTATTCATCTGTTTGTGTATTATATATAATAGTTATTATATATACACATGTGTACATACATGTATATAAAGATGTATACAAAATATTAATAGATGATTTTATATGCCAGTAAATAATTGCTATACAATTGATAAATAAATTACGAGATATTTATATTTTAAGTTCAGGAGCAGGCATTTTATGAAACTTCTTCACTGATATATCCTCATCACTTAGTACCTAACAGCACATAATAGGTGCTCAATAAATACTATGTATTAATTCTATTAGTAGTCTGGTTCATATCAGCAAAACCAAAATATATAATGATGCTAAAACATTACAAAAATCTAATTTGGAGTAGATGGCCTCAATGAATCGGTTTTGATTGTCCACACTGCCCTGCTTACCACGGCTTTATTCTGTTCAGAATGTAGGTCTTTTAATAATATAAGGGATGATTCGTCTGGAAGGCAAGACTGTTACAAATGTATATGTGTGTCTAATGACAGAGTTCCTAAATACATAAAGCAAAAATGGACTATTTTAAAGAGTGAAGTAAAAAATTCCACAATCAGAAAGAGATTTTATTACTTTAAGCAACTGTTCAAACAACTAGATTTAAAAAAAAAACCAAAAAACAGAAGATTCGAACAAAACTATCAACAACCTTAATCTAATTGATAGATGTAGATTATCTGCCACAACAGCAAAATGCACATGTTTTTCAATTGCATATGGTACATTCGCCAACATAGATCAATTACTAGCCCAGAAAAAAATGTCAATAAATTTCAAATGAATGGAAATACAGAGGACATATTCACTGACCTTAGTGGAACTAAATTATTAATTAATTTCAATAAGCCATGTAGTAGAACTGCAAATATTTGGAAATTAAACAACACATCGTTTAATGTGTTGTTTTAATTAACACATTAATTAAATGTGTTGTTTAATTTTAATTAACAACAAAAAATACAAGGGTCATTAGAAATATTTCTAACTGAATACAAACAAAACAGAACACAAAATATCTGTGGAACTGTAGCTTTATAATATTAAAAAAGAAAAGAGTATGTCTTCTTATTTCTTAAGCTATAAAAGACCTAAGATTTTACATTTCATAGAAAAAAAAGTGAAAAAGTAAAGTGAATATAACGTAAATGAAGCAAAGATAAGTGAAAGATAGGAAATAATAAGACTCAAAATCAAAAATAGAAAGAAAAGACTCAGAATTTAAAATGCCAGAAAAACAACAGAAATTAGGAGAGAGGACTGGAACAGTTTTTCTCACACATCCTTCAGAAGAAACCAAAGTTGCTGACATCTACATTTGGAACTTCCAGCCTCCAGAACTGAGAGAATAAATTTGTTCTTCAAGCCACGCAGTTCGTGGTACTTTGTTACAGCAGCCCTAACAAACAAATACACCTGAAATCAAGCTTTACTGTGAAGTTCAAGAATACAGGCATGTAAAGTCTCAGGTAAAACAGAGAGATCTGAGACACCCCGCTGGGCTCCGCAGGCCCTTGCTTCTCCTGCCAGATACTTACTCTCCATCTCAGAATAACAGATGAAATCTCAAAGTGGAGTTTTGCAGGTTATTATCTCACACAGCAGGTAAAATTTGAGTTATGAATGTCTTCATTTTATACTGCACAGAGATATAGAGCTTCTGCGACAATTTTCAAGGAATGCACCTCATTGAGTTTGAACTTATTTAGTGTAAGTGAACCTTACTTAAGGCCATTCTATAGAAAAGAACTCTTTCTCTTAACAAATATCACTACTTAATTTAAGTGGAGTTTCAATTGACAAGGAGGTTAGATGGACCACTTGCCTTCTTTCCACTAAGGATGCCTCCCATAGAGAGAGTAAATGCAGGAAAGACCCTCTGCTCTCCTAGTGCCTCTCCCAGAAAGTGGCCTGTGTGTGCTGTTGTGTTTTCTTTTCTTATTCAGCTTCTGTCCTTAAAAGTTGGGGTTCCTGGGGCTTCTTGCATTTTGATTGTTTTCTGTCCTTTTTATTTCAAGCAAGTGGTGCTTCAACTACTACGTTTCTCTTAAATTGCCAATTTTTATGAATTATAATGGTGTTGGCTTGATTAAACAGAGATTCATATACAGTTCTCTGAGACAAACATCTCTATACCTTGGGCTGAGATTAAAGCCATTGTAGGACAACGCCTTTGTGATACCAAAAGCATTTTGTCAAATTGAAAGAGTCTACAAGACATTCCTTTAAACTTCTTAGAAGTCCTATTCCCTAGGAGAGAAGTTTTAAAAGCCATGACCTTCAACACCTTAGAAACTGTACTAGGTATGTGGTGTCAACACAATGTGTTTCAGAAGTTTTTTAAGATTATGTTTTACTAGGTAACATCATAGATTTCATAGTTCTTATGGGATTCATTACCATGAGAGTCTTTTTCCAGAAGATACTGGAGATAAGAAACAATTTTAGTTTTGAGTGCATCTCATCCTGAATGCTTTATATTTTCTAAAAATTAGAGTTTAAAGGTGAACAGTTCCTTTTTTAGTTCATCTCTTTATTATTGCATAGGAAGTTAGAAGTTACCTGTCAGCCTTTTCAACATTATTCCTGGAAATCTCAGATTTGCAATATAATATGATAGCGTTTTTATTTTCCATTTCATTGTAGGCATTTTTTTCTCAAACTTTCCACTGCCATATTATATGTGTCACCTTTTCCCCAATGTCCAATAAAAATTGTCTTCTTGTCTTCCAGTTCCTACTAACGGGAACTTTAGGGCCCTTCCAGTTTCCCAGTTTTCAATAAGAGTCGCCTCAAGATCCTTCAAGATTCTGCCCACCTCCAAGTCCCAAAACCAATGCCTCATATTTAGGTTTTCAATACTGCAGCACCCCACTTCCAGAAATCGGTTTCTAACCCAGGTAACTATTCCTGCTGTAAACCCATACATAAACTTAGAATAAATCTTTACTTTATGAAGTTCATAGGTCTAACAGGAATTCACAAAGGATACAGTGGTGACTTCTCATTTCTGCTTCCTAGTCACTGGAACTCAGCTGAGATAGACCCATGGCAGGAAAACAATACAGCCGTGCTTTTAAAATAATAAATGCATATACCTTCTATGCAAAATTTGCTGGGAATATAGGGAATCTGTTTGCTAAATCAGTCTGGAACACAAAGATATGTTTATAGGGAATTTTAAGGGAAATACCATAACAAAATTAATGCTGGTTGAATATACTATTTTAGATCTAAAAATAGACTGTGTCTTGCAGATATTAAATAGCCTATTGTGGAACTGCAACCGTCCCAGGAGTCTTGGAGAAATTTCCATGGGATAATATGGAGTAAAAAAACAATGATATATAGAGAACTATATTAAATTTAAATAAATTTTCTTCAGCATACTACAAAGAATGCTATATATATATATATATATATGAAAACTTTATATATACAAACTTATGTTTTATGAACAGGTAACGGGTGTCAGGTTTTTTACATGTGTAAGAAGTGAAGGCAGTTATTCCATGAGTGATGGAGAAGAGAGGAGAGAATAAGACAAGCAAAAAATAAAAAGGTAAAACCAAAAAAGGAATGCACTAAACACCCTAATCACATACAAAGCACTTATATTATATAATCACATATAAGCTTGCATATATTTAAACACAATGAAATCAGGAAAAAATGTATATTTATACCCTTATATGTTCACTATTATTTAGAAAAAAATAAATATCCACTTTTATTATTATTTCTGTGAAAAAAATCCCAAGTGTGTGTATACAAATGCAAATACACACACATACACACACACACGAGCTTGTATTCATTTGTACAAGCAAGGGTAAATATGTGCAAATTTTGTTGCATGAAGGCAAAAGCATTAGGGCAGGGATAGGGTGAAATTTTATAAGTACATATTGACTAAATTTGTTCTGGGGTGTCTGGAATTGGCTCTCTAATCTGATTAAAGCGCTAATGACTATTTTTAGTAGTAAAGAGAGTACTGATAATTCATGGAATGAACTGTTTATACAGATTTACAAAGTATGTGCATTGGATACTCAAGCATTAATAAGAGTCAAGGAGCTAAGTGACTTATGTATATAATACATTTAAACATTTTTTGTAAAGTATGGAATATAATTGAATCTGTTGGTTGCTCCTAACGTAGTTGGCTACAATGGTGAAAGAAAAGTATGAGCTCAAGGATTTGAATGCTCAGCTAAGGCACTCTATAAAAATGACCTGAGAGCTTCTAGGTGTAAACTAAAAGAAAGGTTTATCTCCTATAGTGACAGGGCTATAATTGCTGAAAATTAAAAACAGAGCCTTATCCCAAGAGTGACGAAATTATAAAGCAGTTGGAACTTCCGGCTCCACCAGGTGCCTATTGTTAAAGTAGGAGGACTAGTTCAGAAAGATAGGATCCTGTAATTTGAAATGGAGATGTGTGGGAAGACTCTGATGAAGCTGGGGGACATTGAGTCCCTAAACTCTGAAGAGTCTTCTTTGCTAGTAGAAGAAGTGTCTCCGACCCCAGTGAAATTGGCCTTTCAACATGCAGCAAACATCCATCACATTTGTCATATTGTATTGCCAAAACGGAAGTCACAATTTCTGTCCACACTGACTGTGAGGGTGCCACTGATTTGTAATTTTCATTGTAGAGATATTTCACCTTCCTGGTTAGTTGTATTTCTAGGTATTTTATTTTTTTGTGGCTACTGTGAATGGCACTACATTTTTGATTTGGCTTTCAGCTTGGATATTATTGGTGTATACAAAATGCTACTCATTTTTGTACATTTGTTACGTATGCTGAAACTTTGCTGCAGTTGTTTATCAGATTTGGGAGCTTTTGGGCAGGGACTATGGGGTTTTCTAGGTAGAGAGTCATATTGTCTGAAAATAGAGATAGTTTCACTTCCTCTCTTTCTATTTGGATGCCTTTCATTTCCTTCTCTAGCCTGATTGCTCTGTGTAGGACTTCCAGTACTATGTTGAATAGGAATGGTGTTCTAGTTTTCAAGGAGAATGCATCCAGCTTTTGCCCATTTATTTTGATGTTGGCTGTGGGTTTCTCATAGATGTCTCTTACTATTTTGAGGTAAGTTCCTTCAATGCTTAGTTTGTTGAGGGTTTTTTTTTTTTTTTTAACATGAAGAGATGTTGAATTTTATTGAAAGCCTTTTCTGCATCCATCGAGATAATCATGTGGTTTATGTTTTTTTGTTCTGTCTATAGGGTGAATTGCACTTACTGATTTGTGTATACTGAACCAACCTTGCATCCCAGGGATAAAGCCTACTTGATCATGGTGGATTCTCTTTTCAATGTGCTGTTGGATTCACTTTTTTAGCATTTTGTTGGAGATTTTTGCATCCATGTTCATCAAGGATATTGGCCTGAAGTTTTTTGTTGTGGTTGTTGTATCTCTGCCAGGTTTTGGTATTAGGATAATGCTGGCCTCATATAATGAATTAAGGAGGAGTTTCTCCTCCTCAATTTTTTGAAATAGTTTCAGTAGAAATGGTACCTGCTCTTATTTATCCATCTGGTAAAATTTGGCTCTGAATCTAACTGGTCCTGACCTTTTTCTGGTTGGTAGGCTTATTATTACTGATTCAATTTTGGAACTCATTACTGGTCTACTAAGGGAATCAATTTCTTCCTTGTTCAATCTTGGGAGGTTATATGTTTCCAGGAACTTATCCATTTCTTCTAGGTGTTCTAGTTTGTGTCCATAGAGGTGTTTGTAGTAGCCTGTGAGGGTTTTATTTTAAAAATATATTCCTGTGGGGTCAGTGGTAATTTCCCCTTTGTCATTTCTGATTGTGTTTATTTGGACCTTCTCTCTTTTTCTTTATTAGGCTAGCTAGGAGTCTGTCAATCTTATTTATTCTTTCAAGTAAAAAACTCCTGGATTAATTGATCTTACATGGTTTTTCGTGTCTCGATATTTTTCAGTTCAGCTCTGATTTTCTTTATTTCTTTTTTTTTGCAAGCTTTGGGGTTGCTTTGCTCTTGTTTCTGTGTTTCCTCTAGATGTGTACATCACATTTAAGACTTATGCCTACTGCAGCTGTGCTTCCCAATATGGTAGCCATTAGCTATATGTAGCTGTATACATTTAAATATAAGTTAACTAAAATAAAATTAAAAATGTAGTTTCTTATTAGCCCAAGCCACAAGTGCTCAATAGGTACTGAATAGTAGCTACCATTTTTAGACATCACAGGTACAGGATATTTTCAGCACCACAGAAAGTACTATTGGACTGTGATATTCTAGAAAGCATCTCCTTCACTAGAACTAGCATAATGAAAGACTTATATTTAACAAGAATATATTCATTACCCACTATGAGATAAATGCTGTCAATTTAAATTTCATTTCTGCGATCAACTTCAAAGTCACAGTTTGCTTGCATTTTACATTCTTCAAGCATTTGATGTTAAAACAAAAATATATGAATAACATATTCCTAAATTGTTACTTCAGAATATCTTTATTTCATAAGTTGGTATTTTATCCTTGAAAATGACGTGGTAAAAAAATGAAGAGGATGAGCACAGATCATTTTTAGCACTACATTTTTCATTTTCTTTCTAAACTGGCTTTGCTTAAGACAGAAATATGGTGCTGTTCTAATGTCAAGCAAATCACCATTTAAACACATTGGCTTCAGCATTGATAGTTAGGCATGTCTAAAGTACCTGATTATTTCTGTATAAAGTCTGTGAAATAAGTATTGGTTTGGTATTGTAATCATCTCCTCACTATCAGAGTTCAGAGTGTCTAAAATAAGTTTTTATAAACAGTAAAGCATAGATACTACTCACACATCAACTTACACAGAGTGGTTCTTACGTGTATTTTGGAAATCATCCTTGTGCCACAGCATAAATTAAAACTACCTGCTAGTGTCTAGTACATTCCATGCAAAACCTCAAAAAAAATTCTTAGGTGTTCCCTCTATTTATGCTAACAGCAATACAAGTCTACTGTAGTGGTTAAGAGCATGACAAGTCACTTCCTTGCCACTTACTATTTGTGTGGGCATGAGCATGAGACTTTACTTCTCTATAAAAGAGGCATGAGGCCGGGCAAGTGGTTTAGGCCTGTAATCCCAGCACTTTGGGAGGCTGAGGCGGGCGGATCACAAGGTCAGGAGATTGAGACCATCCTGGTTAACATGGTCAAACCCTGTCTCTACTAAAAATACAAAAAAAAAATTAAGCAGGCGTGGTGGCAGGCGCCTGTAGTCCTAGCTACTCTGGAGGCTGAGGCAGGAGAATGGCAAGAACCTGGGAGGCAGAGGTTGCAGTGAGCCGAGATCACACCACTGCACTCCAGCCTGGGCGACAGAGTGAGATTCCGTCTCAAAAAAAAAGAAAAAAAAAGAAAACCAGGATGAACATTTTGTTCATAAGATTGTTAAAATGAATACATGGGTTAACACATATACAGAAATAGGAAAAATGAACAAAACATATAAAACACTTAACATGTTAGCTCATTTTATTATTATTATTGATAATATTCTTGCTACTATCATTTTCATTATTATCATTTTTATTTTAAAGTCCTATCGACCCTTTGTGGTCCAGAATTTTTTTTTTCCCCCTGTGAGCCATTTCCAGCTCTCTCCAGTCACAAAAAAAAATTGTCTCCTGTTCTATGCGAACTTGGCACTTAGTACCTCTTGTACATCAATTCTCACAGTAATATAATTGCCTCCTTTTATACATAACCTTTCTTATTTAATTGTTCTGTACGAATTCTGTTGGGTATTTTGGAGGCAAATAAATATTTCCAGCTTATATGATGTTGGATAATCAGGAGCCATTCTGGATCTGTGGAAAGGATATATCTTATCCAGAGACTGTGGACTTTGGGTTGAATGTAGAACTTGTGTAAGACCATGGAGATATTTCTTTAGGGAGGCAGGGAAGAGGTGTTCTATATTTAAAACAGGCAAAGATTGTTAGATTGTTAAAGGCAGCACTGTCGCAGACACAGCTAATTGCCTAATAAATAACCATGCTACTTTTATGTCTCCAGTAATGCCCAAACTTTGGTAGAGGACATTGCCTCCTTGCATATGAATGCTTTCATTGGTCCTACTGGGAGCTAGACATGGCCATAATATGACTGAGTTTTATCCAGTGAGTTTTAAGAAGAGGTGTTTTGCAAGCCTATCAAAACGGCTTTTTAAAAGAAAAGAATGAGATCTTCTCTTCCTTCCTATTACCTGGAATTTGGATATAAAAGCTGGATATTCAGCATCACTTGTACCCCATGAGGTTACCTTGAGGATAGAAGCCAAACATTAAGATGGTAAAGCAGCAAGATAGAAAGATATCTTGAAGGCAATAGAGTCATATGCCAACTCTGGACTGCCTCTGCCAAGACAGATTTTATGCCAAATCAGATTTTATGTGAGAAAAAAGTAAATATTTATCTTGTTAACCAACTTTTCCATACCATGGAAATAAACCAAACCTAATCTCATTGACACACCTGTCTTCCAAAGCCAAGTTCAAGTCCTAACACTTCCTTGAACCCTTCCCTGAGCACATAGATTAGCAGAACTGATTTTCTTCTAAATTGTAGAACCACTGTCATTCAAATCTTTCTTTTGGCACATAAAAAGGCTCATTGTTTATGTTAGGCACTTTTATGTCTGATTCTTTTCCTCGTTACATGCTAATCTCCAAGCGTTCTAAGCCTGTCTTTTATAACATGGAATCCTCTATGTAGTCTGATACTGGGCTCAAATAAAACCAATGGTAGTTACTGGTCTTCAAAATAATGATTAAAAAAAACTGTGTGTTTTACAAATTGTTAGTAAAAATCACAAATAAAAAGGACATTTAAAATATTTTATAAAATATTCTATAATTCTACAATAATTCTCTGTAGGAGTGTGTGTGTGTGTGAGCATATATACACACAAAGTACTTTCAGTTTTATTCTCTGTGTGAGTGGATGTGTGTGTAGATGAGTGTGTGTGTTCATTATGTATGTTGCATATGTATATATTTGTAAATATATCACACACAAATATAGTTGACCCTATGTATCCATGGGTTTCACATCTAAGGATTCAAACCATCTCACATCTAAAATATTTTGGGGAAAAACAATAAAATAACAATATAACAATAAAAATAATATAAATTCAAAACCAATGTAGCATAACAACTATCTACATAGCTCTTACATTTTATTAGGTATTATAATTATCTGGAGATAATTTGAAGTATACAAGAGGCTGTGCGTAGGTTATATACAAATACTATGTCATTTTATGTAAGGGACTTGAGAATCTGTAGATTGTTATCCATGGGGGTCCTGTACCAACCCTCCAAAGAGGGAGAAACTCTAAGTATCAAGTTTCATTTCCTCTTTAGCACTTAGCATTACATTGTAAACCAGTATTTTTCAAGATTTTTTAAAATATCACCCCTTTAAGAAGCATTTCTCAATAGTTTTTTAAAAATTCATATTGTTAAAAAGGCGGTATGAATTTTAATATCATAGGTGTGTCATTTATCTTTTTATGTACTATATGTATATCTATGCTTTACACATAAAAAGAGTAAGATTTTTGGCACTCCTCCAAAACCAATTTTTCACCCCCTTGGGGATGATGAAATATTGCTCATGTTGGAATGCATGCTGTAAACACACAGCTTCTCATTAAATATCCTAAATATTTTAATGTAAACAAATCTGCAGCATATTTAATTTCTGAAACATATTTGTTTAGCATGAATGTAACATAACATAAAAAGCATTCTCTACTGCTGAGCATGTACATAAGTAATAGTGCTACATTTCCTGTACATGCAAGGGAAGTATACTTTCCAATAGGTAAGAAGGGATACAGGCAAGTTCAAGCCCGATAATATTTTACATAAAATACATACTAAACATGATAAGGCTGAGAAAGATATCTTAAATATCAAAATGCATTTAAATACACTAATAAAAATCAATACTGGTTTGTATCCATGTACATATACTTCAATACGCCTCTGGTTACTTCTTTTCTTAACATCTACAGCTGAAATTAGTAATTCAACAATGAAACAAAATATCTAATATCATTAACATATTGATAGGTTTTACCAAAATAATACATAATAGTGTAAATTTAATTTCCATGAGCCAAAAATCATACATCTGTTAAAACTAAAAATAAAAAAACAATTAAAATGAATGCATATGATACATTGAGGAGAGGTGGTTTCATTTTGGTAATGCACATTTTGTGAGACTGAACTTTTTTCATGTGTTTGTATCTGGAATGAATTATTGGTTCTTGATCTCAAAATCAGACGTGTAGAAATTCCAAAAAATACAAATACCAAGTCTAGTGCTGTGATATCAATAAGATAAATGTGAATTAATTTTTTTATAACCTAAATGACTAACAAGAACAATAAAATAATTATAGGAAAATTCTAACGTTTGGATAAAAATTTCTAGAATTACAAGTATGACTTTAAGCTTGATTAATTTTATCTATTTATGGTCCTCTTTAAAGTGCTACTTTAGCATTTTCCTCATTTTCATCTAAATTACTTATACTTTTAAAATTTAAAATAACAAATATATTCTAACTGAATTCTCAACAAGTAAGGCCATAGGAATTTTAAAGAGACAGGGAAGATATAAACAGTATTAATTACTCTTGATTTAGTTTCCTATATAAAGCACAAAAACAAAGTCTAGCTTTGTTTATACTTGATTTTAATCCCCATGACTAACATTTTAAATTTGCATGATACAATTCCCATTTTACAGAGAAGGAGCTATGATTCCGTAAATACATAGAATAGTTGACAAAAGTCAGATATCCAAGAACTGCCAAAGCCCTGACCCAAAGCCTGGCATGTGTGGCTCCAAAGGAATGTGTGTTCTTTGCGCTACTGTCTGGAGACTGTCATCCTATCAGCAATTGAATGACATATACACACATGAGCACACATGTCAAAGAAGCATAATGAGTTGAACAAATTCTTCCAAAAAAAACCCCTTAGGACAATCATATTAATTTGTTTTTACAAACTAAATCATAAAACTCAGAAACCAAAAGTGACTCAAGTGATAATACAACTTTACCTTCATTTTATAGAGAAGGGGAAGTAACTAGCAAGAAGAGTATTTGCCAAAGTTGATACAAACACTGAATAACAATGCCCAGATTAGAATGCAATTCCTCAGACTCTGTAAGTCGTGCTTTATTTCATATCATTTGATACTTCCATCTAATATTACACTGGGTTCCAAAAATGCCCTTGGAGACTGGAAAACTTAGAGTAGTTTGTGCCATGTGAAATGGCCTCTGTCTACTTTACTTATTTATTTATTTGCTCTTTTTCTCACAGAGATTTTATTTTTCTTAAGATAAGACTGCCAGGGATCACTTTTCCTACTTCATGAGTAACCCTTCCACTGAGATGTATTTAATGCTACAAACTATAATCTGCTATAAACTGAAAGCAGGTAGGTCCCTGGCGTTGTTAGAATTCTCTGTAAATTAAGACCAAATAGACATTGCTTAATGGCCCAAGGAACATTATGATGAGGCAGATGCGCTAAATTTTGACTCTTACCTATCTCTTACAAACTTTTTTATTTATTTATTTATTATTATTATACTTTAAGTTTTAGGGTACATGTGCACAATGTGCAGGTTAGTTACGTATGTATACATGTGCCATGCTGGTGCGCTGCACCCATTAACTTGTCATTTAGCATTAGGTATATCTCCTAATCCTATCCCTCCCCCCTCCCCCCACCCACAACAGTCTCCAGAGTGTGATGTTCCCCTTCCTGTGTCCATGTGTTCTCATTGTTCAATTCCCACCTATGAGTGAGAACATGCGGTGTTTGGTTTTTTGTTCTTGCGATAGTTTACTGAGAATGATGATTTCCAATTTCATCCATGTCCCTACAAAGTACATGAACTCATCATTTTTTATGGCTGCATAGTATTCCATGGTGTATATGTGCTGGATTAAGACTGGATTTTCTTAATCCAGTCTACCATTGTTGGACATTTGGTTTGGTTCCAAGTCTTTGCTATTGTGAATAGTGCCGCAATAAACATACGTGTGCATGTGTCTTTATAGCAGCATGATTTATAGTCCTTTGGGTATATACCCAGTAATGGGATGGCTGGGTCAAATGGTATTTCTAGTTCTAGATCCCTGAGGAATTGCCACACTGTCTTCTACAATGGTTGAACTAGTTTACAGTCCCACCAACAGTGTAAAAGTGTTCCTATTCTTCCACATCCTCTCCAGCACCTGTTGTTTCCTGACTTTTTAATGATTGCCATTCTTCTTGGCTTAATACTGTGCTCTACTATAGTAGAGGGGATCCAGGGAAGCAACCTTCAAATAAGCAATGCCTCATTCCAAAAATAGCTTGAGATATTATTTAAAACAATAGAAAAGGATAATGTTCAGAGATGATTTGGTTGTAAGGAAAATTTATGTCATCTCTTTAGCCCTAGAACTTATGCTAAACTTACTGGCTAAAACTTTAAAACTAAATTTAATATAAGACTCCACAATTTACAGGTAATTTATGCCACTCTGCTAATCCTCCAGCGTATTAAATTTAGAAATAAGTCTTTGAGGCCAGGCGCCGTGGTTCAAGCCTGTAATCCCAGAAATTTGGGAGGCCAAGGCGGGCGGAATGCTTGAGGTCAGGAATTTGAGTCCAGACTGGCCAATGTGGTGAAACCTCTCGTCTCCACTAAAAAGACTTAAAAAAAAAAAAAAGCCAGGTGTGGTAGTGTACACCTCTATTCCAGTTATAACATAGAATAATATTATTCAGTTATTCAGGAGGCTGAGGCAGAAGAATCACTTGAACTTGGGAAGCAGAGGTTGCAGTGAGCTAAGATTTCACCACTGCATTCCAGCCTGGGCAACAGAATGAGACCCTTTCAAAAAAAAAAAAAAAAAGAAAAGAAAACAAATAATTTTTTGAGAAATAATTTTAATAAAGTAAAAATATTTCATCTTGATTACTAGAACGGTGTTTGGAAAATTTCATAAACAGGTTCACTTTCAGATTTTTTATATCAATGTTATATAAATGAATTAATATCCATCATTTAATCCATCAGTTATTAAATTTTTATTAAGTGCCCAGATGTGTCTAACACCTTGATAAATTGAGAATATATAAATATTAATGGGACATGTTTGTCTTTGTGCAATATCTCATTTTATCTTCAGTTGGCCCTATGATCTAGGAAGTGCCTTTATTTTTATTAGTATAATACAGATAAAGCAACCGTGTCTAGACACATTAATAATCTAAGTGATTTGCCTAAATCCCTGCACTACAGAACTTGATATGATTCCTATTATTTCTAATTCCCAAATTAGGCTTTGTTTCTACTATATTAGAAGTTAACATTCCTCAGCATCCTTTCAGCTGTAATTCTCAAACTGGATTTCTGTATTTCAGAAAGCACTCAGAATTCCTGAGCAACAAGAAACCACCAGATTATTTTTGGCCATAGTGTGACTTGGTAGATCTTTCTTTTTGGGGGGGCGGTGAGGGAACAGAGTTTCTTTGTTGCCCAGGCTGGAGTGCAATGACACAATCTCAGCTCATTGCAACCTCTGCCTCCCTGGTTCAAGCGATTCTCCTCTCTCAGCCTCCGAAGTAGCTGGGATTACAGGCACGCGCCACCACGCAAAACTAATTTTGTATTTTTAGCAGACATGGGGTTTCACCATGTTGGTCAGGCTGGTCTCAAATTCCTTACCTTAGGTGATCCACCCACCTCGGCCCCACAAAGTGTTGGGATTACAGGCTTGAGCCACTACGCCTGGGCCGATTTTATAGATCTTTCTATGATGATGGAACTGTTCTATATCTGCACTGTCCAATGCAACTAGCCACATATGACTGTTGAGCACTTGAAATGTGGCTACTTCACCCACGCAAGTGAATTATTAATTGCGTTTAATTTTAATTATTTTGTATGTAAATTTAAGTAGCTACATGTGGGTAATGGATGCATTAATAGGCAGCACAATATGAGCATCAGTTTTAGTAAAGAATCATAGGAGAAAGAGGAAAGCACCTACTTTTATACAAAACAATTGGATAAATTACAGCACAGGCTAAGCACATAGAATTAATGTTCAACTTCAAGCCAGAATGTCAAAGCAGGTTCTTGCTTGCTGCTGCTTTAACTAGACCCCAGGTTCATGAGGACTCTCCTTTGACCTTTAAGGTAACTGGATGAAAATGTTTAAGGAAAGTTGGATAAAATGAGAATTAGATTTCCCTACATATAGATTTGATCTCTTACTCTTCATAATTAATAGCAAGTATATTCAGAAATCATAGAATTATAGATTCTTTGGGTCAAAATAAGTGGGGCAAGATTAAAACTTGAACATTATCAAGTTCAGTGGCCTTATATTTTAGAAGTAGAATGCCAAGCTCAGAGAAGTTATTGACTTTCTCAAGTCGATGCAGCTAGTAAGTTTCAAAGTCAAGCTGAGAGGTCAGGTTTCCAAGCTCTCAAACCAGAACTTTTTAGATTATTCCCAGCACTTTACTGCTTGTCACACCCGGTTAGGCTTATCCTCAATACTACTTTCAAAAAAATAAAAGGCACACTCATCAGTCGTCTTTCTTTTATATGTTATGGCAGCTCAGTACAGCAATGGGGGACCTTTAAAATGTGAAATGTTTTTAAGTGTTCTTCCTACCACCAATAAAAAGAATCAATAGTGTATGTTGATCCCCCAACCCATGAGTGGGACTTCCTTGCTGTAAGCCCACTTCCACTTCCATTTGTTCTGTGGGAAGTTCAGGTCTCATTAGAACTCAGAGAACACTTCTGAAATTTCTGCACAGACTGTTTTACAGCATCTTTGCAGACATTAGGAAATAAAAGTGATCATTAGCAGATGTGATTTAGCTACTTTAGAAACGGGCGCCATGTTGTTTATGTTGCTCACTTGATGGGCATGTCTCGAGGCCATTGCCTTGAATTTCTGAGATAACTTTTCTAATAAAGATTACCACAGTATCTGTCCCTAAAACATGAGACCCAAAGTTAAGGGTGCATTTCTCTGTAAAAGGTCATGTTTTTAGCATTTCTCTGTAAAAGGGCATGTTTTTAAAAATGAAACTATCACAAACACAGATACCTTAATGTTCATTTCACAGGAAAGACAGCATCAACACCTTGTTCCACCCCATCTTATTTCCTTTCAAAATACCAAAATGTCTTTGTATACAAGAAGGCAGGGAACGATCTACTACAATATTCACAGGCTAATTGTTCCTTTGGCTTCTTTTACCAACCTGGGTACCAGTTTTTATATTCCATGGCTATTAGGATAAAATTAAATATTGCCCTTTGTTCCACTTCCAACCTAGTTCTTTATGTTGGCAAAGCAAAATATTCAAAATGCTAGTGGGTATCTAAGCTAATACACAGGATAGGGTTGTCAAATCAGGCTCAAGCATATCAGAGATTTTATCTGGGGTCAAATTTTACCAATAATCCCAGGGATACAGTCAATAAAGAGGCTCAGACACAGAAGGCAGATGCCTGGGACATAAGAAAAGCTCCTTTTATGTGTCTTCCCATGTTAGACCTACACTGTCTGGTCAAGGATAAGCGAGAGAATCTCCAGGTGAGGATTTAAAGGTCATTACTGAACACAATGAGAAGCATTTATGTTGTGATACATCTCCATTTTATACTTCAGAAAGTTGTATCACTTATGTTACTTTTTCCAGGGAGTCATGCCTCATAGTTTTTGTTTTGTTTTGTTTTGCACTATTAGTAAATCTTTGGTAAGGGAAAACCCTGCTAAGTGCACTCACTAGATGAAGCCTCTTCCATTAAGCCAATATTGTTTCTTTATCCAGAGATAAAGAGTGGTCCAGTTGACAAGAAGAGTAAACCAGGTCACCTGACTTCTTTCTCTTCACCTACTCCAGGGAACTAAAGCAAGTGAATGGCTCACAGGTTAACTCTTTTAACTCCCTCCTGCCGTGGCTGAGAAAAGCAATGTACATGGAATAATATAACGAATATTTTACTCAGAGCTCTATGTCAGAATCACCTATACATTTTTTTAAAAAATCACCTATCAATACCTAATAGCCAGACATTATAATTAGATAGGTCTCCAGTGAGACCAGTTCTTTTTTTTTTTAATGTGACATTTTAAAACTACCATAAAATCTAGGAAATAAATCAGCACTCACCCATCTTTTGACCCCAGTCTAACCTTAATGTATTCTCAGTTGACCAAAATCATTATGAATCTCCGCTTGACAGACATTGTGCTCTGGGAAAACTATCTGAGTATGAAAGTGGTCACTTTGTTCCAGTACTTCAAATGCATCACAAAGTCAAGCACAAATCCAAGGACAAATTCCAAGGCCTGTCTTGTACAAAGACACTGTTAATACTGTCTAATGATGCACTTATTTTATTCCAGGTAGACAGAAAATATAGACTTGAGCTTGAGCCCATAGGATTTGAGAATGTGTTCCAAGAGTCACAAAGATGTGCTCAAAAGATGGACTTTATACAGAAGAATGGAGACGTGGGAAGTCAGCCAAGCAAGGAATAATCTTGCCCACCCTTCATTCTGATTAAATCAACAAACAGTCACAGTTTGATCAATTTGTATATTGGGTGTTCATATCAGAATGTATTTAAGTAATATCTAACTATGTCATGACTAAAGTACTTGGTATGAAACAGGGCCCATTTTAGATTACTTTAAACACTAACTATGTGCATCTCCTTTACTAGACAGGGTTCCCCAAAGAAACAAAAGCAATAGGCTTTTTCATATAAATGCATAAATGTCTGTGTATATATATACGAGAGAGAGAAGGAGGGAGAGAAAGAAGAGGGAGAAATGGAGAGAGAAAAAAAACAGGGGCTGCTAAGTTTGAAATTTGCAGGGCTGCTAGCAGCCTGGGAATTCCAGCAGGAGTTGATATTGTAGTCATAATACTGGAGGCAGTCTGGAGACAGAGTTTATTACTCTTTGAGGACTGCAATCCTTTCTCTGAAGGTCTCCAACAGATTGGATGAGGCTCACCTGCATTGTCGAGAGTAATCGACTTTACTCAAAGTCTACTGATTTGTTATTTACATCTTAAAAAGACCTTCACAACAACATCTAGACTAGTGTTTGACCAAGCACTTGGGTAACATGGCCTAGGCAAATTGACACATAAAACTAGCCATCCTGTCTCTTTTAATCCTTCCAACAACCCTTTGTAGTTAGTATTATAATGGTATAGTTCCTAACTAGAAATTAAGCAATTGAGGTATGCAAGTTACCATAAAGTCATGCACGGTGTATTCACGAGGTTCTATGGGTTCCTACTTCTGCATAGGCTGTCGAGAGGCTTCACAGGTGAGGTGGCATATATCAAGTCCTAAATGATTATAAGGAATTAAGCAGTAAGAGACATGGAGGTCACATACTTTCGCTATTAAAAAAAAAAAAAAAAAAAACCCTGCTTCTGAGTCTGATAGTGTGTTGTGTTTCTTAGAAACTTTAACAGTTATACATATTGGGATATGACACATGTTTTGGTGAGAAGGAGGTGGGAAGAGAGAAATAAATCAGGTCAGAATGAGTTTTCTAAGCCATGTTAATAAGTTTGGTGTTTTTCAAACAGGAAAAAGATTTCCATTGAAGTCTATTTCGAAAATATGATTATTGGAAGAAACAGTTATTTAGAAGGTGCAGCCATCTTTGTTCATCAAAGAATATCATGCTTGTAGCAACACAGAGTTTAAGACTGAGAGAGAAACCAGAGTTAGGGAATTAATTGGAAGGCTGTTGCAACATTCAACTTTTATTTTTTAATTTGAAAAATACAGAAGAGTAGAGGATGACTCTAAGTTTTCCGCCAGTGGCCTAGACATAAGGCAAATCTGCTAATGGAGATGAAGTTTACATAATGGACAGAAGTACTTTGGAGGAAAGGAAAATAAACTAACTTAGGTCACACTGAGTTCAAATTGCCTCTTGAAGATTCAGAAGACATCTACCAGAGAGGGGAATACACAGCTCTATTACTCAGGAGTGAGATCTAGGCAATAAATATAGGCTCTAAATATGTGGCAGAAATGATAAAAGAGAATCTTTTATGCAACTGTGTTATCATAATGCCACCAGAGAGTAGAGAGTTAAATCTTGTATAAAAGAGTTGGAAAAGCTATCTTAATTTACCATGGATGCACTAGGTCTGCAAACCAATGTCCTGGGAGCTGCTATATCAGCTATGCTTTGTCTAGCAGGAGAATTAAGTTTTCAGTGACAGGAAAATAGGTTAATATACTCAATTCCCCCGGTTCATTTTAACCTTATTTGCTAACATATTTGCATTCTCTGTTTATGGAAACACTAGAACAAAGTTATCTTAAAAAGAGAAGAAAAAATCAGTAATTTCTGGGGGAAAAGAAAATATCCACTGCATTATCATAGCATAAGAGAAAAAAAAAAAGAACCAAGGTATTAGAGTCAGAGAAATAATAATAATTATTAGATTATACCGAGAGACTTCCATGTCCCAGACTATGAAACATGTTATGTTATATGAGCATTCTATTTCTAAACACTTTACATGGATTCAATCATTTGCTCTTCACAATAGCCACATGACAAAATGACTGTGTTTATCCCCATTTCACAGATGAGGAGGGTGAGGCACGGAGAATTTCACTCGACCAAGTTTATCTAACTAGTAGTTGGTGGAACAGTTTGCTTTATCATGAAATTTCACTGATTCCTAAAGAAGCAGCACAATTTATGGATTAATTTTCATTATTTCTTGATTAACTTTGGAGTAATAAAATGGGAAAATGTGACAGGAGAAGATATTGGTTGAGTCCCAACTGAGTCATATTCCCACTATGTGACTGGATTAATCATCCTATGGAGTCTCAAGGTTCTCATTTCTAAAATATATGGCAGCTTCTATGAGACGTTAGTTATAAAATGGTACATGGTATTGAGGAAGTACTCAATATACATGTATACCATTTTTTTATATTTCTTTAAAAAAAACACTTTGATTCAAGGTTCCTGGATATATTTTGTGTACTCCATGCAGTTGTATGTAAATATGCATGTATACATATACTTCCACTTATCTAATAAAAAGTACCATTCCAGGATCTTTCTATTAATAAAATTAAAAAAGAAATAAAAAGATATAATACTGTAGCATTATATTTTTAACAAGACATGTGACCATATACTCTGAAGATGTTTTAAAGTACAAGAAATCTCCTGAATTATTTGAATTCGACTTCATGGGAAATAATTTTAGATGTAAAATTTACATTGCAGATGTAAATAACAATAGCAAAAACCACTATACGCTGTAGTAATAACTTTGATAATTTTCTGAAAATTTGTGTTTATATGTGTCTGTGAAAGAGAAAATAAGAGTGTGGGGAAGAGAGAGAGAGAGAGAGATCATTAGAAGTGTTTGTCAAGTTATTAAACTCAAGGAAATTATTCAATTTTTGCCCTAATTGGTGGCATCCTGAATTGTTCAGGGAGTTTTATATTTTGTGTTTGATTCTGTACATGCCTGAACAAATTTATGCAACTGTCATTTCTATTATAAATCAAAATAAAAGTTGGTCCTGTTTTATGGGAAATGAGTGCAGTGTGTGCTGTTTCTTTATGGCCTTTATATTTCTGGCTGGCCAAAAGCATCCCTTATTTCATGCCATACAGCTGTCAGCCTAGAAAGAACTGAGAAGAAGAATGACAGAATAAATGTGCATTGCATCTGGCATTTGTGTCCTTTTGCTAGAAAAGTTGAACCTGGGTTAAAATCTCTTCTCTTTTTGTAATGAAGAGCTCAAAATGTGTCTTTTTACGACAATACCCCAGACATCCTCTGTAGAGAAAAGGCGTTTCTTCTAGAGTGGCTCTACCCTTGAGAGGATAAAAAAAGAGTCTAAAGAATTAGATGCTGATGAAAGTTGAAAATAAATCAGGGAAAACTTTGAAAAACTAGAGAAAAAATCCAGAAAGCACTGAACTAAGATTGAGAAACTGTTCACCTCATTTACCTGTTTTCAAGTTTAAAATATCATAAATCTGAAAAGATGAAGAGAGTTTGCCTAGTTTCATAGCTTACAAATTCATACCAGAAGAATTGTTTTACAAATGTTTTTTAAAAATGGATTTTTTTGCCTAGGTTTTCTTCTAGGGTTTTATAGTTTTAGGTCTAACATTTAATCCATCTTGAATTAATTTTTGTATAAAATGTAAGGAAGGGATCCAGTTTCAGCTTTCTACATATGGCTAGCCAGCTTTCCCAGCACCATTTATTAAATAGGGAATCCTTTCCCCATTGCTTGTTTTTCTCAGGTTTGTCAAAGATCAGATGGTTGTAGATGGGTGGTATTATTTCCGAGGGCTCTATTCTGTTCCATTAGTCTATATCTCTGTTTTGGTACCAATACCACACTGTTTTGGGTACTGTAGCCTTGTAGTATAGTTTGAAGTCTGGTAGCGTGATGCCTCCAGCATTGTTCTTTTGGCTTAGGATTGACTTGGCAATGTGGGCTCTTTTTTGGTTCCATGAGAACTTAGTTTTTTCCAGTTCTGTGAAGAAAGTCATTGGTAGCTTGATGGGGATGGCATTGAATCTATAAATTACTTTGGGCAGTATGGCCATTTTCACGATATTGATTCTTCCTACCCATGAGCATGGAATGTTCTTCCATTTCTTTGTATCCTCTTTTATTTCCTTGAGCAGTGGTTTGCAGTTCTCCTTGAAGAGGTCTTTCACATCCCTTGTAAGTTGGATTCCCAGGTATTTTATTCTCTTTGAAGCAATTGTGAATGGGACTTCACTCATGATTTGGCTCTCCATTTGTTTGTTATTGGTGTATAAGAATGCTTGTGATTTTTGCACATTGATTTTGTATCCTGAGACTTTGCTGAAGTTGCCTATCAGCTTAAGGAGTTTTTGGGCTGTGACGATGGGGTTTTCTAGATATACAATCATGTCATCTGCAAACAGGGACAATTTGACTTCCTCTTTCCTAATTGAATACCCTTTATTTCCTTCTCCTGCCTGATTGCCCTGGCCAGAACTTCTAACACTATGTTGAATAGGAATGGGGAGAGAGGGCATCCCTGTCTTGTGCCAGTTTTCAAAGGGAATGCTTCCAGTTTTTGCCCATTCAGTATGATATTGGCTGTGGGTTTGTCATAGATAGCTCTTATTATTTTGAGATACATCCCATCAATACCTAGTTTATTGAGAGTTTTTAGCATGAAGGGCTATTGAATTTTGTCGAAGGCCTTTTCTGCATCTATGGAGATAATCATGTGGTTTTTGTCTTTGGTTCTGTTTATATGATGGATTATGTTTATTGATTTGCATATGTTGAACCAGCTGCACAGCAAAAGAATCTACCATCAGAGTGAACAGGCAACCTACAGAATGGGAGAACATTTTTACAATCTACCCATCTGACAAAGGGCTAATATCCAGAATCTACAAAGAACTTAAACAAATTTACAAGAAAAAAACAAACAACCCCATCAAAAAGTGGGCAAACGATATGAACAGACACTTCTCAAAAGAAGACATTTATGCAGCCAACAGACACATGAAAAAATGTTCATTATCACTGGCCATCAGAGAAATGCAAATCAAAACCACAGTGAGATACCATCTCACACCAGTTAGAATGGCGATCATTAAAAAGTCAGGAAACAATAGGCGCTGGAGAGGATGTGGAGAAATAGGAATGCTTTTACACTGTTGTTGGGACTGTAAACTAGTTTAACCATTGTGGAAGACAGTGTGGCAATTCCTCAAGGATCTAGAACTAGAGATACCCTTTGACCCAGCCATCCCATTACTGAGCGTGTACCCAAAGGATTATAAATCATGCTGCTATAAAGACACATGCACACGTATGTTTATTGCGGCACTATTCACAATAGCAAAGACTTAGAACCAACCCAAATGTCTATCAATGATAGACTGGATAAAGAAAATGTGGCACATATACACCATGGAATATTATGCAGCCATAAAAAGGATGAGTTCATGTCCTTTGTAGGGACATGGATGAAGCTAGAAACCATCATTCTGAACAAACTATCGCAAGGACAGAAAACCAAACACCGCATGTTCTCACTCACAGGTGGGAATTGAACAATGAGAACACTTGGACACAGGCTGGGGAACATCACACACCAGGGCTTGTCGTGGGATGGGGGGAGGGGGGAGTTATAGCAATAGGAGATATACCTAATGTAAATGACGAGTCAATGGGTGCAGCACACCAACATGGCACATGTATACATATGTAACAAACCTGCATGTTGTGCACATGTACCCTAGAACTTAAAGTATAATAAAAAAAATTTTAAAAATGGATTTTTTTCCCAAAGAGCCATACATTACTTCCCAATATTTAAAAATATATATAATTAAAATTTATATATATATATAAAATTAAAGTTTTACTTTGAGTAAAATAATAACATGGCATTCCAAGAGATCAGTCTCCATTTTCATCCTCAGCTTGGGGTTTTGAGTCAATTTTTTTTAAATTTTGTGTTTTTTTTTTTTTTTTCTAAACCCAGTTTGAAAAATCACCAATTGTCTTAGTCTATTTCTGCTGCTGTAACAAAATATCTGGGCCTGGGTAATGTATAAAGAAAATAAATTTATTTTCTCAAAATTCTGGAGGCTGAGAAGTTCAGAATCAAGTGTTGGCATGTGGTGTCTTGTGAGGACCTTCTTGCTGTTCCTCTAGAAGGAAGAAACACTGTGTCCTCAAATGGCAGAAGAGCAAGTTAGCTGAATACTGCTTCAAGCTTCTTTTATAAGGACCTTAATTCTATTCACTAGGGAGGAGCCATCATAACTTAATCATGATGGCTTAAAGGCTCTACCTCTTAATACCATCACATTGGCAACACCTAAATTTTGGTGGGGACAAATTCAAACCACAGAATTCATTTAGTACAAAGTTTCTGATCAAGTTGTTATTAACACTAATATGCTGATTGAGAGAAATCTTTAGATTTCAGGAAATATTTAGATTTCAGCAATACCTTATATAGAAATACTGATAAAAGACTGGTCTGCCTCTGTTTTAATACCAACAAGACAATATTTAATAGCTGTGTTTCATTAGTGAAAAGTTTGAATCCTTAGAAAGCTCTGGTATTGAATTCAAATACATTTTCACATCACAAACTCTAAATTTTGCCTTGTGAAAAGAAAATGAATGTTTGTTTTTCCAAATTTTGAAACCTTCTCAGTTCTAGAACTCTCCCTATGCTTAGTTTTCAGAATTATATCTATGTTGGTCCCACGTCTCAGAATTATATTTACTGTATTTATATATTTTTTAAAATGTCATCAGAAATATTTTTAAAATGTAATAAGAGCTGTTTTTATTTAACTTTGCTCATAAAATTTTAAGGAAGTTATATAGGGGTGATATAAATACTTAATAAATTTCTAAAGAATTTAACAGAATTTATTACATTTGAATTATTAATATTATACCTTATATTGATATTATTAAAGCACTCTCACATGTTATTTATTTTTCCTTTAATCCTTTGAAAACAGGTAATATCTACATTTGCCAAGTTACACAAAAAGCTGTTCAGAGCAGAAGGCAGTCAAGTCACTATTTCAGCAATAATGATGTAGTATCAAGCCTAGAAATAGAATGTTAACTAATATTCTTTCAAGTATATCTATTCAAGATGTGTAGACCTCAGATGGCTGCTATTTAGTATATATAACAGTTATTTATTAAATAGCAGCTATTTGAGAATTAGGAAGAATTGGGTATTCAATAGGATGATAGATTTGGACAAACAAGAGAAATAATTAGTAAACATGAATACAGATTGATAGAGATTATGAAATCTAAAGAATGGAGAGAAGGTAGAGGGAATGGAGATGCATGGAGCCTCAGGGAAATGTGGGACACCATTAAGTGCACAAAATATGCAGAATGAGAGCACCAGAAGAAGGTGAAGGAGAGAAAGCATTAGAAAAAAATATATATATGTATGTATTTGAAAAATAATGGCTGAAAACTTATCAAATTTATTTTTTTAAATTCAATCTACATATCCAAGAAGCTCAACAAAATCCAAATAGGATAGCACAAACAGATATACAAGAGATATATCATAAAATGCTGAAAGTTAAATACAAGGAAAAACTCCAAAAGCAGCAAGAGAAAAAGGACTCAGCACTAGAAGGTGGTGGAATAACATATTCTTAGAGCTCAAGGGAAAAAATTAACAAACAATTCTATATCCAGCAAAGCTATCTATGAAAAGTAAAGATAAAAGACTTTCCTAAAAAAGAAAAAAACAGAGACTTTATTGCTTTGAGACCTTCCTTACAAGAAATACTAAGAAACTTCTTCAGGCTAAAAGCAAATGACCCACACACACGGTAAATCATCCACATGAAAAAGCAAAGGGCACTGGAAAATTCTGTCATTTTTTTCTGTCTTTTTTTCTCCTAACCGATTTTACAAAAGTAGTCATAGAAAATAAAAGAATACAATATATTGTTGGCTGTATTAGTTCTCATGATGCTAATAAAGACATACTCAAGACTGGGTAATTTACAAAGAAAAAGAGGTTTAATGGACTCACCATTCCACATGACTGGGGATGCATCACAATCATGGTAGAAGGCAAAGGAGGAGAAAGGCATGTTTTAGCTGGTGGCAGGCAAACGAGAGATGGTGCAGGGGAATTCCCATTTATAAAACCGTCAGATCTTGTGAGACGTATTCACCACCGCAAGGACAGTATGGAAGAAACTGCCCCCATGATTCAATCATCTCCACCTGGCCCCATCTTTGACATGTGGGGATTATTACAATTGAAGGTGACATTTGGGTGGGGACACAGCCAAACCATATCACTGGCCATGTAACATACGGAAATATAATATGTGTGTAATATAGTTGCCATTAAGATCAAAGTTGTTTTGGGTTAAGGGAATGATGCCAGAGGTTAACCGAAATCCATGGAAACAAACAAAACCACAGATGAAAAATAGGAAGATTAATATAACAAAAGCTATAAATATATATTTGTTAGTCTTTCTTCTTTCAGCTTCCTTAGAAGACATAAAATTACACATAGTAATCAATATAACAATGTATTATTGGTTTTGTTGCATGCCTAAGTTTAATATGAATAATAATAATAAGAGGAAAAAAGGCAAAGAGTCATGTTTGTAAGACTAAGTTGACATCACTATAAACCAACTAGACCCCAGAGACATCTGTAGAACATGCCACTTAACAACAACAGAGAAACATTCTAATCTCAGTCATATTTTCTGTCTCCATCTAAGTATGCAGAAACTTAACGTTTTTTTTTTTTATAATTTCAACTTTTATTTTAGATTCAGGGAGTACATGTGCAGGTTTGTTACATGAGTAGGTCGTGTGTTGCTGAGGCTTGGAGTACGATTGATCCGGTCACTCAGGTACTGAGCTTAAATTCCAATAGTGTTTCAACCCTTGCCCCCTACCTTCTCTCCCTAGTTTAGTAGTCCTGTGGTGATTGTTGTCATCTTTACATCCATGTGTACCCAATGTTTTTATATGTGAACATGTAGTATTTGGTTTTCTGTTCCTGCATTAATCGGCTTAGGAGAATAGTCTAGCCTCCAGCTGCATCCATGTTGCTGCAAAGGACATTATTTCATTCTCTTTAAAGGCTACATGGTATTCCATGGCATATATGTGACACATTTTCTTTAACCAATCCACTGTTGATGGGCACCTAGGCTGATTCTATGTGTTTGCCATTATGAATAGTGCTGCATGTATCTTTTTGATAGAATAATTTATTTTATTTTGGGTACATACCCAGTAATGAGATTGCTGGGTCAAATGTAGTTCTAAGTTCTTTGAGAAATCTCCAAACTGCTTTCCACAATGACTGACACTAACAGTATATAAGTGTTTCCTTGTCTCCATAACCTTACCAGCATCTATTTTTTTTTGTTTGTTTTCTTGTTTTTTGACTTTTTAATAATAAGGATGCAAGAAGTTTACACCAGTTTCATTCAGTGAGTCCAAATCTAGTTTCCTAAAACACATGCGGATATGCGGACCTTCTTTACCCCACTGCAGCTAAACTTCCAAGTACCTCCAACTGCCTTTGAACGGAAGAGCCAAGTGATTTATGACATGTCACTTACCACTAAGTTTTTTATCCCCAGATATGATATTTTATCCCTGATAAGGGCTATGCATTTAAGAGTAATATTATCTATTTTTACCGTGATTAGATTAAGTTGGAAATGAAACCAAGAAATTAAAAAATTTACAGTGCCATCTTTTCCACAACTCTCCTCCATAAATCAGTGCTCCCAAACACACACATTAACTTTTAGCAAATAATAAATATGTTATTAATATTTATTTTTCTTATAAAATCTCAACTTGAAATTAACATTTCAGGTTGTTTTGAAGGTTCATGCACCAAATGTATTCAATCAAGTATACATTCTGCCATGATTCAGTGCTCAAGTAGACCATGTAAACAATACTATTTCAGCATGGAACATAATTACACTGTCAAATTCTAAACATTCTAATACTGCAATAGTCTCGGCACCAAAAGCTCTATTATATAAATTTCTTCATGCATCTGTCTCCACCATTTAGAATGTCAGGCCTCTAAAACCAAGGAACATATCTTATGTGAGCTCACACATTAAGCAGAACTTAATGTTATATTTAATTAAAATTGGTTAAATATATGTAAATGTACACAAAAAGGACAACATGTATATCCTCTACACTATAACAATAGAACAATGCTGATGGATAAAAATCTTAAAGTTTTGTGAATAGTATTACCTGGAAAGAGAAATTATTAACTGGTTAGGTATTAGAATTTAAAAAAATTAATTTCTGATCTTCCAGAATTATCAAAATGATCACTGAGACCTCCAGGTTACTCAGCAAAGGCAGCACTGCTTCTTTGAAACCCATAACTATGGAAATGCTTTGACAGCCTTTCTTAACCTCCCACCAAGACAGTGAGTATCCAGGCAACATCTTCAATGAGAAGCTTTTCTTGATAATTCTAGAAGTGGTTCTACTGTGTTCTAGAAAGACCCCAAGTATACCTCTATCAGACCACTTACCAGGACATATAGTAGTTTTCTTAATGTTTTTCTTTTGTAGTTGACACTAGTTTTCCCTGTAAACTATTGGATGGGGAGAAAAAAATAAATTATTTTTATACTCTGAAAATGTAGCATTCTCAGGGCCATTATAGAAGAGGTCAACAATTATTTATGGTATTAAACAGAACATGTTCTGATCCCAGCTCATTTACATAATTCACCTACAGTGCCACTAGATGATATTACATGTGCATTTGTGTCCATTGGGTGTGCACACACAGGGCTGTATAGACATAGACATGACACTAGAAGTTAAGAAGTATTCAAAGCCATGGTATGTGTCCATCATTATTTGCTATCTGCACTGCATTACACTAGACACATTAAATCTCACAACGGCCACTGTAATTTGTCCACAATTTCATATAAATATTTATAATCTCACTAGAAGATGTTTTGATACACATTTTGATTCGGGTACTTATATTTTGATATGTTTGTTAGAAAGACCCATTACTTTGAAGTCACACTTCAGAGAAATAAGCTTCATTTGGCTTTCATTTGCAGTTAGAAACCTCAGAAAAAACTACTGAAAATATTTTCAAGACAAAGTAGAATAGATTCAAGTTAGTCATATCAACTTTTTATGGGTTCATAGTGCCCATCTGTGGAAAATTATGGCCCAAAAGAAATGAAAATGAGTTAGTTACAGAGTAAAGGGATACTAATCAAATATTCCAAAAATAAGAGCAAAATCTCTGAGCATTAATTTATTTACAGCATGAATAATTTAATATCCAACTTAGATTTAATTACAAGTCATGGTCAATTAACTAATTTAGTAACAATATGCAAATAATGGATAATTTCTGTGCACAAGATAAGACTTGAAGAATTAATGTAATATCAAAGGAATTTTAAATAATGGACTGTTTTTCAAACATTTCTGACAATAAAATATATTATGAGAATGTAGGATAAATTTTTTGTCTTTTTAACTTTGTAACTTGGGTTGAATATAAATATTGTCCATAGAATTTTCTTATACATTCTGCAAAAAGTTAGAACAATAACAATAAGTTCACTTGTCTAAATTATATTTTGTTGTAACTAACTATTTACATAATAAAGAAAGCCAATATTCGACTTACAATCTACAAAACACTGTTCTGAGTGCTTTTCTTTATAAATTCATTAAATTTCTACAATAATACATTAATATATGTATTATTCTAGTATTAATTCAGTTTGCAGCTCAGAAACTGAGGCATAGAGAAGATACAAACGTGCCCACAAAATAAATGGCTGGTGCAAACTCGGTTGACTTTAAGGTCTGCCATTGAAAATGTCAGACAACATGGAGCTCACCTCAACACCTGTACTTAGAATAGATATAATAATAATAATAAAAAAATGATAATATGCTGATTAACATTAAGAGATACTTTCAGATGGGCAGTCATTGTAATGGGCAATTATCACTCTAATGAAGAACTAATCTGTCCATTTTGAAACTTCATTATTTCCTAAGTGGAACTCAGGGCACCTGGGAAAGATCTCTGCTTAGCTGAGTATGAATCTCTGACCTCTAAGAAATACAAGCGCTAATTTCTTTGTCTATGCAGCAATTGGAGCAAGGAACGTTTAGAAAGTTAGTAAGACCAAAATTTGAATCCTGGTATCATCACTTGGTAACTTTGAAATTTATATAGAACTGTTTTTTTAAATATCTATCTGCTTCAATCTTATTCTGCTAAGTGGGGATAATGATACCTAATTTATAGTGTGAAAATTACGTGAATCGCATAAGTAACTCTGCCTGGTATGGGATCTAGCTGTATACATTTTAATTTGGTGTTCAATATAATTTAGTCTTTTCCACACACAAAGAAAATATTTGGGGAAGATAAAAAAGATTTTTGCTTTGCTCTTTAAATCTTGCAATTATGAAAATATTATAAAATGCAATTATTTGCCACAATAGGAAAAGACAGTTGTGGCTGAATTTTTAACACTATTTTGATTTTCAATATGGTTTTGTTACATAGTTTATACAATAACTTAAAATGAGTAAGAAACAGTTTTCTTATTTGTTGGTTTAGTTTTTATCCTTTTAAAATTAATACTTAATCTCATTTAGAAAAAATCAATGGGTTGCTACTGAAAAAAGAAAGTGCCTATTAAATGCTCATTTGAACCATAGCTTCAAAGCAGAATTGAGTTAATTTGGTAGTTAATTCTTTTTTTTAATCTATGTTACTCCTCAAGGCACTTTATAACCAAGAACTGAGTATTTTGTGGAAGCTTTTTTGTCCATAGTAAGTAAATATACCTCTTATGCTTTCAACATAACTGTAGCTAAGAGCAGTTTGCCCAGTCATTCCCTCTAATAACTTGTGTCCCAATAAACTAATCCCAAGAGCCTGCAGGAGAGAAAATGTGTCTCGGTGGCATTACTGAGCCTTGGAGGAATTCTTAGTGAGGAGGCCCCTGATTCCTGCTGAAAATACCTGCCTTCTCCATAGAACAAAATTACAAGTCCTGAAAAGAAATGTGCTGCATGCTAGATTGAATTTCTTCGTCATTGCATATATAGTTAACGGATGTTTTTGCCACGATGGCAAGTAGAAAATCAAATACCACGTATTGAACCATAAAAGCACACTCCCTTGGGCAATACCATGTATTGGGGCACTTGTTCAAATAAATTCAATTAAAAGTGTGTGCACACACACATAGAGAAAGTAAGAGAGGGAAAAAGAGAGAGAGAGAGAGAGAATAAGAAATATTTGTTTTTACTTCTAGAAAATGTGATTTTGGCTTTTGTATTTTTTCATAGGTTATGTGACTAATATCCAGGTTGATTGTTACATATAACTAGAACCCTAATTAGACTTTGTACATTCTACTAAAGTTTACACCAAGAGAAGTCAGAAAATATATAATTCAGTTTAGAATAGAATTTAAGAACATGGGCTTTGGAGTAGAAACTATTAGGTGTATGTCTCACTTTGTCTTTTATGAAGTATTTAAATATAGCAAATTATTCAACCTACATAAATCTCAACTTCATGATGTATACAATGGACATAATGATATCTCATCGTTTTCTTATAAAGATAAATCACATGATTATGTAATTAGCACAGTGTCTTTCATAGAATCAATATTCACTAATTATTAGCTATTCAATCTTGGAAGGAGAAACAGAAAACCTCCTTAGAGGTAATATAGCCTTTAAACTAATTGGGCCAGAGTGGTCATACAAAAATGTTAGGAAAGGCTTTCAAGAAAATAAAAGCAATATTGGCAAAGGCTAAGAGTAAAAGGTTTATGTTGAATGTATGCAAAATATAAAGATTTTAATTAGGCTAGATTGTTAGTATATGAATAGTTTCTAACATAATATGGCATATTGTTCTATCAGTTACCAAAAGACATTTTAAAATTCTTCAGTGTGATTCTGTATTTGCCTGTTTCTCATGCTCTTTCTATTTTGTCTTGTATATTTTGAGGTCGTGTTTTTAGAAGCATATATTTTAGTGTTTTTATATCTTCTTTTTTAGTTTAACCACCATCATTATATTATCTCTCATTGGAAGAGCTTTTCAATTGCATTATTCTTTACACATGCTGAACTATTAAACAAGTCTCAGTAAATTTAGAAAGGATTGGAATCATACAAGCAAATGAACTCTGAAAAAAATTGAGTTAAATTAGAAATCAGTATTGAAAATATACCTGGAAAATTCCCAAATACTTGGAAAATAAGCCCCATACACTTAAGTAATCCATGAGTCAAAGCTATAGTCATTAGGTAAATTACAAAGATCAATTATACTCCTATATATTAGCAAACAATATTTGAAAGCTGAAAAATTTTAAAACCAAATCAATCACATAGAAATAAATGGAAAAATATAAGGATAAATTAAATAAAATATGTGCACATTCTATACAAAGAAAATGACCAAAACATTTTGATATACATAAATAAAATTAGAAATATGTCAAGTCCTTGAATCAGAAGACTCAGTATTGTTGAGATGCCGATTTTCACGAAATTGATCTTTAGATCCAATATTATCTCAATCGAAATCTCAGCAGGCCTCTTTACAGAAACTGCCATGAAAAAGCAAAAAACACTGACAAACCAAAACAGTTTCTCTATATCAAAGTTGGAGGACTCACATCATCTGATTTTAAGATGTATAAGTATATATTATTGACATATAATTGATGTAGAGATTGATGGAACTGAAAACCAGAGTGCAGAAATAGATCCACACATACATGGTCTATTGATTTTCAAAGATGTTGCTAAAGTAATTTTATGTAAAAAGACAGTCCCTTCAATAAACGGTAATTTTATAATGGTACATTCATATAGATTTCAAAGAAATGAAGTAATACGTAACATATCTTCCAATTATAATACAATTATGCTAAAATCGAAGATTATAATTCAATGTTTGAAAATAGAAGCATAATTGTAAATAACTCTTCATCCAAAGAAAATATTGGGTTTAGAATATTAATTTGAACCTTATTGTAAGTTCTGTGGTAATGATCTACAGAAATAATTTAAAGAAAAAAATTTTTAAGGCTGACCTGACAAAAAGAGTCTCTTCTTAAGACTGTATCCAATTAAAACTTAAAGCATCTTAAACATATGCTACGATATTTCATGTTTCTGTCATACTTTACTTTTCTCTTGATTGATACTAAATATTAAGAGTTTAGAATTAATGTATCATGTCTGAAAAAGAGAAGGTTTAGTCTCTCAGTTTAGGAAAACATTTGATTGGTAGATAAAAGCATTCCAGATAATCCTTCCTTTGGCAGATAATTAAGCATCTAGTATATTTAGTTGGAGTCAAGGTTATTTTATACTTGAATATGGTGCTTACTGTATAACCTACAGAAAATGACTTAACTCATCTCTATTTCAATGTATCCTTTCTAAAATTAGTATGATAGACTCTGCAAGTTTTATAAGGTTATGTCTAACATAAATATGACTATAGGTGTGAAAAGACTTGGTGGTCTCAGAATAATGGTATACACATAAGCATTAATCATTTGCATAAAATCATATAAAAATAATGTGTGAATGTAAGTTAAAACAATTAGCTTTTATTGTGGAGAACTATGAATTAATAGAAATCAAAGCCATCCTGCTCCCATCCCTCCAATCCCTGGGGCAATACTGTCCAATTTATCTAATAACAAGGATAAGGGAGTTTGCTTAAGGAAAATTATAAAATGTATATATTTTTAAACTTCCATAGAGATCTATATATATTTCATAAAATATTTATATTCATACATCTACATTTTAGTAACTGTATATTTACATGACACATATAGAAACATTAATAGTTGATGTAAACTAAAATGGATTATAAAAATGAAACCATTAGAAGAAAGGCAACTACAAAGCATAGGAGAGAGCACCAGGGAGCTGCTGGAGCTGGTATCTAATGCAAATCTCTGCCTTCTATAGAGCCTAACTCAGTGCCTGGCGGTTCACAGGTTTTGAGAGATTGTTCAAGAATAAATGAATGAATAAACTTAATCTCATAACATTGTTAGCAAAAACTCTTGTGACAAGCTTTAACTCCAAAAATGCCATACAGAGAACATGCACTGATTATGTGACATTTGAAAAAAACCTATCTTCTTATTTTATGGTTAGAATAATTTGATGATTCTAGAGCAGGCAGGTAGATACTCAAATAAGTAATCAAGTACAGAGAGAAGAGACATAGGCAGACATAAGGCAAAAATAATTTAAAATGGTCCCACAATAATAAGAGGCAAGAATATCCTAGGACCAACTCTTTAGAAAATATTAATATTGCTGCAAACCATTAAAATTCCACTTTCCACTTAAGCATTCAGCAATGGATACAATGGTACCTAAATATTCAAGCTTAGAAAATGATGATGGGTTAGATCTTGTTTATTTTTTTCCCTACATGAAATTCACATATCTTGGAGGAGTTATGCGGATAATGGGAACTTTCAATGGAACAATTTCAGTACTGTGAAACAGTATGTGGGGCAAAAACCTATCAAAAAATCATGAAATAGAATATGCAGATTTCCAGTAATGTATCTGCATAAAAATAAACATATCTGAGTGAGGAATCTGCATATTTTCACCATGCTTTTTCCCCTTCTATGACATTAGAAGAACAAAAATTGATGAATTAATCTGACATATATGTTATTAGAAATTCTAACAGATTTATACATAATTAACTAAAAATGTTGAAAATCAATGTGCAGAAGATCTTGACTTGGGCTAACATGATCTGTGTTCTTTCTTCCAAAACAGCTTTTCCAAAAATGCCATCTGTATCTGTCATAAGGATATAACTTGAGTTTTTTTAAATTATCACTTACGTATTTTTACTTGCCATTTATTAGTGGCCCCTTCCAAAAATCTCCAAAAACAATCATATAATTTAATCTTTCTTTCTGTCTTTTTTCCATAGAGTAATAAATATTTCTCCAAAATATGTCTACTGTAGAATTATATCATCATACATCTGTTTCACTGATCATAATAACACAATTTTCTTATACATTGAGAAATTTCTAAAATGTCCCATCTCACTGAACAGAATCTCCCACTTTAATCCATAAAAAAGTCACACTTTTAAGCAGATTGATGCTTATATCCTAAGGCAGTTTAAACTTAGAATAAGAGCAGAATCATTGCTTCACTTTCTGATGGAAAAATGTGTGGGCTCTCTCATCATTTGATCTTTATAAAGTCTATGTGATAAACATAACAATTCAATCAAATTCATTAATTACTAGGCTATAAAATAATTTGGAACATTTGAAAAAGGATTTTTTTCATTCATTTTGAAGTGTGTATTAAGTGATATAACACTATTATAGCTACAATTTGAATATATAATGGTCTCATCATCAAAAATCTCATACAATGGAAGAGAAGATACAGCAGTAACTAATGAAAGTTCTATTAAAAATAAAGTACTATGAAAAGGAGAAGAATACATAGGGCAGTTCCCTTAAAAAACTTTCATGTTTGACCTAAAGCCAGAACATTTCTCAGCAGTTTACTCCATTCACTCTACATGTATACTGAATTAACTCTTTGGTTGATTATGAAAGTTAGATATATGTTTAGACTATATATCCTCTTCATTGAACTAGCACATACTTTTAACAGATTTACAAATTACAGATAATGTACAATGTATATATACTTCATTTATTGCCACTGTGATACTTTATATAAAAATACTGTATCTTTATGATTCTTTGTGTAGGTGTATTACAAACCTCTTCCTAGTTTTAAAATTTAGATGGCAAATAGAGTATGTAATGAAATAAAAATAAGTATTTATGGATATGGAAGTGAGAGAGAAAGAATGGTAGAGAAATAAAATAAGGCTAAATGTAAATAAATGGATATCATAAACTCTTATATAGCACAAAGATAGGCTATAAATGGCTTTAAATTCCCTAATAGCCACATCAAAGTGTCATGTGATCATTTAAAAGAACTATTATGTCTAGAAAGAAAAGAAGACATAACAAGACGGAAATCTCAATTGCTCAGAAAAAGCATAAATGTACTTTTATCATGCATGTAGATTAAGTTATTTGTTATTAAACTAAAAGATGAATATTACCAATTTTGCAGATACTATTATTCTTCTATATACTAATGCAAGCATTTCCTGACTCATGTTTTCTAACTTAAATAGAAAATGTTTATTCATGTATTCAACCATTCATTCAACAAACATTACAAGAATGGCTACTATGGTGCCAGGTGCTGTTCTACGCACTGAGGATACTTAAAGCTCCTGCTCCATTCTAGTGAAAGAAAACAGACAATAAACAATCAAATAATTACATGTCAGGTAGTAAGAGAGCTATAAATAAAAATAAATTAGATCAAGTGGAAAGAGAAAAACAGAGAAGAAAGTGTGTGGTAGAGCACATTATACTGGTCTGTTAGGGATGACCTCACTGATAAGAGAACATTCGAATCAACAGGACAATTGAGTCATATATGAGGAAAGAAAAAGCTACATAAATGTTTGGTTTAAACTGTTTCAAGCAGAGGTGAGATGTTAAAGACATTTAGAACATTGACCAACAGCTGAGACAATACAATGTTCCAAGTGCTATAATGAGAATCTTATATATTATATGTAATTTATATTTCTCAGCACCCTCAGAGAAATGTACACTTATAATCTTTTTTATGGTTGAGAATACTGGTACTTATAGAATGGGAGGAACATATCTGATAGAAATGATGAAGTAGATATCATATATACCTAATTCAGAAGCTGGTGATATCCTTTAGGCAGGTAGCTGATTTTTAAAAAAGGCTTTCAATACAGACAGCCTATCTATAGACAGTTGTGTATGAAAATGCTTAAGATTGCCTAAAAAGCAAATTATTTGATTCATAACTGCAATGATACACAAAAAAGAGATAAAGCATATATCTCACACATCTCTCAATGGGTAGAGAAATAGAATGCTCATTTTAAAAATTAGAATAAAAACAGCTAGGTGAAAGCTGCTACAGATGTGATTCAAATTAGAAGTGCTTATCCCTGTCATGTCTTTTTAATCAATGTTGTATACCATTATTGCTATAGGCTGAAAGATTCATTTTGTTACATATTATTTTGTAATTACAGGAGGGTTTTCTTTTCCTTGTCTTTGCTTTAAAAATTATTTTAGAATATGATGAAAATAATAAATTGGAATAGCACAACTTAAAATACCACACTGATTATTGACTTAGACTTAATTATTTTTACCTATTCGGTAGACGAATATATATATATATATATAAAAAATATGTATTATATATGTACAGTGTATATGTATATACTATGTGTACAGATAGTGTATATACTATATATTATATATAGTGTATATAATGTATATGTTATATATAGTGTATATATATAATGTGTACATGTAGATATAATGCAGGTAAAAAAAAAAGCTAAGACTGATATGATCTGAAAGTTACACTTTAGGAAAAAAAAGTAGTCACTGACCATTTTTAAAGGATAAATTTTAGAGTTAAGAATCAGACCTAAAACAAATATTTGACAACCATAACACTCTGGCTCTACACATTCAGCTTAAAAGCAGGAATTGTGTTGCCACTTCCGTGACTACTGTTCTTTTCAAAGAAAATGGTCACTTTACCAGCATAGAGTAAATGTACAAAACTGCAATCAATATGTCCATGAAAAGAAGTATATGGAAAAATTATAAACTTCATTGAAGACATAATTTTAAAACCTAAGGAAATGGAGAGAGTAATAATATCATTATGGATTATGAAATAGGAAATTTCATTATTAAATATGAATTCTCACTAAATTCATAGTCTCCCCAAATTATTCTTTAAATTCAATGCAATGGCAGGCAAAATTCCAACAGTAATTCTTATGAAACTAGAAAAGATAATCAAAATACCTACACAGCACAGCAGTCGGCAAGAATGCATGAGACAATTTTGCAGAATATAAGTGGAATGAATAACTTTTCTAATCAGATGTAAATATATATGATAATGCTATTAAGTTAGTGTAGTTGTTGGAAAGGGTTAGACACATTAAGCAATGAGGTAGAATAAAGAATTCAAAAGCAGACTCACTTATGTAAGGAAATAAAGAATAGGAAAGAAAATTCTGCAGATCATTGGTAGAGGAATAAATCAATAGTATTTTTGCTATCTAAATGAGAAAAAAATTGTCCCTAACTTAGACCGTACTGAAAAAATCAATTCCAGGTAGATTAGAGACAAAAGATAAAGATTAAATATGCAAATATTTTTTTAAAAAATACATAAGAATATGTGTGGAACAGGCAGTTAATGAACTAGTAGAGTTGATCATTTGAAAGTGGCCATTGGATGGGAGAGAATTTTTGCAATCTACCCATCTGACAAAGGGCTGATATCCAGAATCTACGAAGAACTTAAACAAATTTACAAGAAAAAAATCAAACAACCCCATCAAAAAGTCGGCAAAGGATATGAACAGACACTTCCCAAAAGAAGACATTCATGCAGCCAAAAGACACATGAAAAAATGCTCATCATCACTGGCTGTCAGAGAAATGCAAATCAAAACCACAATGAGATACCATCTCACACCAGTTAGAATGGCGATCATTAAAAAGTCAGGAAACAACAGGTGCTGGTGAGGATGTGGAGAAATAGGAACACTTTTACACTGTTGGTGGGACTGTAAACTAGTTCAACCATTGTGGAAGTCAGTGTGGCGATTCCTCAAGGATCTAGAACTAGAAATACCATTTGACCCAGCGATCACATTACTGGGTATATACCCAAAGGATTATAAATCATGCTACTATAAAAAAAACATGCACACGCATGATTATTGTGGCACTATTCACAATAGCAAAGACTTGGAACCAACCCAAATGTCCATCAATGATAGACTGGATTAAGAAAATGTGGCACATATACACCATGGAATACTAGGCAGCCATAAAAAAGGATGCGTTCATGTCCTTTGTAGCAACATGGATGAAGCTGGAAACCATCATTCTGTGCAAACTACCACAAGGACAGAAAACCAAGCACTGCAGGTTCTCACTCATAAGTGGGAATTGAACAATGAGAACACTTGGACACAGGGTGGGGAACATCACACACTGGGGCCTGTCGTGGGGTGGGGGGATAGGGGAGGGATAGCATTAGGAGAAGAGAAATGCCTAATGTAAATGATGAGTTAATGGGAACAGAAAACCAACATGGCACATGTATACATATGCAACAAACCTGCACATTGTGCACATGTACTCTAGAACTTGAAGTATAATTTAAAAAAATAATAAAATTAAAAATAAAAGTAAAAAAGAAAGTGGCCATTGGTGACTTGGGTTTGGATTATTGGGTTTCGGGCAACTGTGGTTTCTATGAACACACATATAAAACACACATATATTTATGTGAAATATAAAATCATACTATAAACTTGGTTTAGTATCCCTCTTCTTTTTCATTTAGCACTATACTATGATATTTCCTGGGTATTTAAGTATTACTTGAAAAAATTATTTTAACAACTACTCTTATACTGCAACAAAATTTGTGTAATCAAACATTCTGGACAATGCTGTTACTTCCAGACTTTTACTATTATAAATTCTGTAGTGATAAGAGATTTTTATGTATAATTTTTTATTTTATCTGTATTCGTTTCCTTAGAATGGACTCTTAGAAATGGATTGATAAATAGAATCATGCTTCAAGTTCTTGATCCATATTATTATTTTTAAAAATTTGTCCTAATTTATAATTCAATCAACAACATATAAGAATCTCCTCAACTCAGCTCTACCAGACTTAGACATTCATTTGTTTGTTTTTATTGTTGTTATGGTTACACCGTGTGGTTGTTTATCAGTTTAAGAAAACAGATTGAAATTTTCTTCTGTGAAACCTACTTATATGTTAGTATTTTAGTGTTTTACAGTAATTTTACTCATTTGTTTCTATTTTTGCTCTTAAAACTTCATTGGTGTTACAAAATCCTCTCATTACTAAAACCTATTAAATTTGCATTTTTTTCTGAGAAATTTGATTTCTAGTGTTTCAAAATGTAGCTCTTAAGAAAATTTGAAATGTTTTTGATTCAAAGTGAGATAAAGACCAAGATATTTATATTTTTGTTCAATATATAATCTCCTTCCCCTACTGATTTAATATTAAGCAAGTTCAACAACACAGAAAAGTTGAAAATGGATTGTGGCCTTCTATGGAATCACAGTCATATAAATTCACATATCTTCGGTATGGGTTCTCATGTAACCAGAAGCTTTTAAAATTACACTAAGATTATGTCTTCTCATAAAATAGACATTTGTCCACAAATTGCCAACATTTAGAACATTTTCTGGTCAATGAAAAGACAGCAATAAAGTGCTTTTCAAATAAGCCTCCATTGTTAAATGATCAGCAGCCTCAGAGAGCTTTGTTCAAATCCATATTTCAGAATAATTGCAAATTTCTACATGGCATGAACTGTGGTTTTATAGGAGAGAGATCTTTAGGACCTGTATTAAGACTTTGGTTATGGTGAAAAGAAGAGGAGGAGCTAGATTAAAAGATACTAGAATATAATGAATCCTTTGCCTTCTAAGGATCTGCATATTAAATCTCTATGCTAGTATTCCGTTCCATCAGTAAGTCTGACAATCCTGCTTCCATTATTATAATTCTATGTGAACTGCTGCAGTTTTATGGTGCCACTGATATTAAGAAAGGGACTGTTCTCTCATACTTCTGTTTTAAAATATGTAGGCTTTATTTTTCTTTTCATTTACAGAAAAAATAAACTAATAAGGAATTTAACTTTTCAAGACTATAGCCCTCCCTCCATTCACCTCCAGCAATGATTACTACAATTGTATTGAATGTTTAGTAATTTGAAAACTAATTTGGGAAGAACTGACACCTTTACAATTGCTGCCCAAGGTCTTGATATAATTCCAAGTCTTTAAATAAATGTTCGTAGTTTACCTCCAAAAATGTATCTTTCGAGGTTAAGTTTTTATAGCTTGTGATTCCTATTGACAATGAGATAGTTTAGTATATATTTTACATTTTATATATGCATTAATTATTTTACTTTGAAAAAGCCATTTTTTCAATTTTAGAACATTACAAAGTACTGAAAGTATACAAATATATAGTGGCATCTCAGAAAAAACCACTAAAGTCACCTGAAACGTCTGTTTCTGTTATCTGACAGTACTGGTAGGTATTCTCCTATGATCCCATTTTACTGGGTTCATTGTCCTTTATATTATGCATATACAGAAATTAATTTAATATTCAATTTTTGAATATTTATGTGATTCCCTAGTTTAGCTATTATACATGAAAATGTCAAAAATAAAACATTTATTTAGATCTATGTTCACATTATGAAATATTTGCTTTTTTAATCTCTAAAATGTAAAATTATTAGTTTAAATGATATACAGGTATTTATAGCTCTGGGTACATATTTCCAAACTCAACTAGAAAGGTAAATGATAGTGCGCAGCTTCCTAGATGGTTGCCCAAACTTGTTATTACCACTATTTTTCTTCTTCTTTTAGTCAATTCATGGGGAAAATTGATCAATCATTATTCTAATTTGCATTTTTACTAATTAAACAGATTGACGATCTACTCATCATATCACTTTTCCATTTATTTTTATCATTTTTTTAATTTCCAGTTTATGTATAGATATAGAGTACTTTGTAGCTTTTAAAAAACATATAATGAAGATCTTTTCATAGCAGAAACCTAATTCCTTGGCTTAAGTAACTGTTCTGCCAGTTTTTGCCATGTAGAGCTGAGAATCCTCACGGACCCAACCTCCTGACTCCTGCTCGGGTCAGTCTGAGACTGAGAAACAGTGGGACAGCCAGACGCTGATTATCCTGGTACAGATGATCCCAGGGAACAAGGAGTACAGTCTCAATGTCGTTTTGACATTTGTAGTTCCATAGGAGAGGGCGGATTTTGGTCACAGTGACCTAGACATGCACTTTTCTTGAGAAATCTCTGTGCAGATGAATTTTGCAACAAGAGTTCTATAATAGAATCTGAAGTTATTAATTGCCAATTATAGTTTGGTCTTCATTTCACTTCAGCATGGGAGAAAGACAGACAGGGCTGACGATCCTGGCCTGTTCAATTTAAAAAGTGGAAGAATTTAATTTGTTTAAATCACATTTCTCCTAGGGAAAGGCCAGAGACTACCTCATCAGTGACAGAGTTCATTTTTCAAAAAATGGATTTGTTCAGTACAGAATGACTTAAGTTAAAATAGGAATTAATACACTAAGGTGGAACTTTTAGAGATCCAAATCCTCCTTTAAATGTCTCCTCCAAGTTTATTTACTAGCTGTGTCTGGTTTAGATGATCAGAAACTTTTATCTTACTATACTAAATTAATTTATTTCCTCCAAGGAATCAAGTTTTATTATACAAAAAATTCCGTACTCTTATCTTTTGATAGGTATGTCCAATAATGCTAATCATAATGAAAACAACAAAGGGTTTTAGGACAGAAAGTAATTCTAAAATTCACCTTGTCTTACCATCTCAGTTTGCAGCTAGCAAAACAAACAAACAAACAAAAAACGCCCTTTGGTTATATTTCTATCTTCCACAATAGGTAACGGTACATCTCAGAAAAAAACGTGCTGTGTTTACGTATATATTCCTAAAACCTAACATGATACTTTTTACCCACTTAAAAGGAATTATTAAATATCTAACAAATACAAGGCTTTCTAAAAGTTGAATATAACTTCCCAGGCAATCTCAAACTTATAGTACCCTCTAACAGCAATTACTTTCATTACTACTACAAAAACAATTGCTGATATATGTAAAAATTGGAAGGAGGGAAGTGTGTTTAATATGCCATTTTATTATATTTATGTATTGATTGGCTTGTAAGACACATTGCAGAATAGTCATAAAATTATTATTAATCAACAGATCAAAGCATAGTGCAGCAAAATAGCAAAGCTTTTTACATCATGTCTAAAAAATCTTTTTTTTTTTTTTTTTTTTGAGATGGAGTTTTGCTCTTGCTGCCCAAGCTGGAGTGCAATGGCACGATCTAGGCTCATTGCAACCTCCACAACCTCCACCTCCTGGGTTCAAGCGATTCTCCTGTCTCAGCCTCCCGAGTGGCTGGGATTACAGGCTAATTTTTTTGTATCTTTAGTAGAAACAGGGTTTCACCATGTAAGCCAGGCTGGTCTCAAACTCGAGAATCTTAATGCTTAATGTTATTTTTCAAATTTCCAATGAATAGTAATATTTTTGCATGAACTCACTCATTTGGTCAATAAATGTTAACTGAGCACCTACTAGTGTCAAAGATTTCATGAAGCGCTGAAGAAGCAGAAGTGAATAAAGCATGTTTAACAGCCTCAAGGTCAGCATATTGTGGCAACAGGTAAACAGATAAAAAAATGATTACATAGTGTCTGAGAAGTGCTGAAATAGCAAAAAGTAGTTATTATGGCAACATCTAATCCACCTCAAACATGTTAGCAAAGTCTACTGAGAAGACTTTGGTCTTCAATAAAGGGAAATGACCACTTTAATTAAACCACGACTAGGTCTACATAATAGGCTCACATCCTGGGAGACAGTGTAATTCAGTAGTAAAATTAAACTAAAACAAAACAAAGTTTAAAAAATTACAACTGGACTAAAAGTCTGTTAGATTGTATTTAAATAGAAGCTCTACTACTGGCTTTGTGAACTTGGGCAAGTCACACAGACGCTCTGAGACCCTGTTTCTTCAACTGGCAAATATAAATAATAGCATAGATCTCACAGGGTTGTTGAGAGGATTAAGAAAATACCAAATTGAAAGGAACTAGCATGATCACTTCTACTGGAAATATGGTACTAACTGAATAAAACACATTAAACATTAAACTGAATCATGTAATCAAAAGGCAAAATACAATAAATATATAAGGTGTTATCTCTTTTTTCTGAGAATATACACAATAAGTCAAGAGATGTATAGTGATACAGTAAGAGAATATAAAACTGACATATAAAAATATATAAATATAATTAACTTATGGGTAGTACAATTTGATATTAGTCATATACTATCATATATTAAACACACAAAATATATTACATATTATATCATTGAATTCTATTATGTAATAGAAAAAATATTAGAAAAAAATCAATAATACTGTCAATAGCATATCAAAAACAAGAAAAGCAATAACTATCATTTACTGAGACCTCAGCATGCACCAGAAACTAAACTTGAAAACTTGATGAAATGCAATATCTTCATTTATCATCACAAATAATCTTGTGCAAGAAGTTTTCTTCTTACGCCCAATGTTACAGATACAGATATTGAAGTGCAGTTGGATTAAAAATGCAATTTAAAACCTATAGCTAATAAACGGTAGAGCCAGGATTATACTCTGGACCACTTCTTTAACATTCTACTATGTGATCATGGAAATAAATAAAATAAGGGCATACAACTGGCTGGTGAAAGAGGTGGAATTCTTTCCTAGGTATTGAAGAAAATGATTTCCCTTCTCCGTATGTCTCCCTTTCTTTATCTCTCCTTCCTTCCTTTCTAAACATATGTTATTGTTCATATAATAGAGCTATGGTTTATAATTTTTGAGCATATATTTTGTTTAAAATTTAATCTGGGATGAAAATATCAGGAATCCCGGATTAGAATGAAGAAAGTAAGGTTCCAATCTCAGAGACAGACTTCAGACAGGTACCAAATAATTCAGTAATTAAGATAAACAATATTTAATGCAGCCTTTAAAAATATAAAAATTAATGAAAAACTCTATAATTCAAGATGAACGAAATATTGAGATTTTAAATAAATATAAGATCCAAGACTGTATTTGTACAACCTAAACCTACTTGCTTTACTCTCATCCTGTCTAGAGTTCCAATAAAGCTTTATTTACAAGGCATGTGACCAGCCTGTGGGCCAGAGTTTGCCTATTTGTTTTTAAAAAATTGCATTAAATATTACTTAGGTCGAGTACTAAACATGAGAGGAACTTTGGGAAAACCACTAAGACTGCATGGCATTCAATCTAGGAAAATGAAGCACTTTCATATAGAAATTTAAATTTCTAATTAAGAGAATACATCCACATTTTATCTGAGTAGTTCAATTCCTGTATTAATTACTACTGAAGGCAGCAAAAGGGACCTCTGGAGTGGCTACTGTCACTGTGCCAGCTACAGCAGGGAGGTGTGAGCAGCGGCAGCAAGAGTGGCTGCAGGAGCAGCAGTGGCAGTGGTCGGGAGGCCACCAAGCCCCATGTTCCCGAGGCAGCCGACTACCTGAGCCCACCCTTGTGCAGCCAGTCAGAACCTGCCCCCGGCCCAGAGCCTCTGCCTCTCTGGACCCTGGCACTTGGTCACCACTTTTGCCCACTGCCACTGCAGTGCTGTTGGGAAGAGAGGGGTCCTAAGGCAGAGCCAGGCCCAAGGTGGAGCTGGGCCTGGGTGGTGTTATGCTTGCACACAGAGAGCAGGGTCCAGAGCGAGGGGCTGGGCCTGGGGCACGCAGCTGGGGCCACACTTCAGGGAAAGTGGGAGTAGCCTTTGCTTCAGGACCCGGCCAGCAGCATGGTCACTATGCCCACCCCACCAAGGGTGCCAGGTTCCTGTACCCTGGGAGGAGGCTCTGCTGCAGTGCCACCCAGGTGCCTGGGGTCTGCCCCACACTGGGGTGACTTCTGGGTCTGACACTCCTGATGGCTGGGCCAGGTCTGGCAATTCACTCCCGGAGACCTCCCTCCACCCACAGGGCAGGGCCATGAGCCAGACAGGCTGGGCACAGGGCCCAGGCATCTCTGCAGTCTGCATCCTTGGGGGCCTAGGAAGGCCCCTCCCCCTTGCAGGCTCAGGGGTTTCTGCCCTGCTGTCTGACTTCTCCCCACTTTCAGTGCCTGCTCCAATGCTGGAATAGGGTTGAGGCCAAGCCCTGGTGCTATCACAGCCCAGCCAGGTGTGTGCATGCTCAGGGCAGTGCTGTCATGTCAGCCCTCTGCCACCTCAGCCCTTGAATCCCCAGTGAGGCCCCACCTTCAGGCCAGGGAGAGCCTGAAGGCTGGGGACTGGGCTGCCAGTCCCATGGACTGAAGTGGGGAGTTGTGGTGCCTTTCCCAGGCCACCCGTGGCTGCTCCTGGGCCAATCGGCATGCACTTTCTTCCCTCTGAGGCCCATAAAAGCCCTGGGCTCCCAGAGCACAGCAGAGAATGAGGAGAGCAGAAGACGGAGAAATGATGGGAGCTAACCTCTCTGCTGATAGCTGAACACTTGTTCAGAAGACCAGCTACAGAGAGGAGCTACCCTCTCTGCTAGGAGCTGAACACTCAATGGGACACACTGGCTGCAGAAAGGAGCTACCCACTGTGGGGTCCCCCTTGAGCTGTTCCATCATTCAATAAAGCTCCTCTTCCTCTTGCTCACCATCACTTATTTGCATATCTCATTCTTCCTTATTCTTCCTGGCCACAGGACAAGAACTCAGAGCCCACCAAATGGCAAGGCTAAAAGAGCAATAACAGAAACAGGGCTGAGACATGCTCCTTGCTCACCACGTTTCGGGTGAAAGAAAGAAAGAAGAGCTGCAGTCCTTCAGGGAACCCCAGACCTTGGAGCACCCAGAGCTAAGGCTGCGACTCTCTCCTTGAGGCCCTGAAGTTCCTGGCATCTCCAAGCTTCCAGGTGCCATCATGTTCCCTGGTGCCAGCTGTGGAAACTTCTTGCAGTACACCTGGTTCAGCGGTAGCCTCACAGACAGCTGGCGCTGGTGTTGGCACCTGAACCTGTCTGCCCCACGCAGCAGCCACACAGAGGTTTCTGGCCAAAAAAGTGACACTCCAAAGATCCCATAACACTACTTCACAATATGACAAAGATAAAATTTAAATTAAAGCTAAATATTTGCTCTTCAGATACTTCTTGAGTCTCAAATTGCTGTTCATTTTCTCCCCATGGCATTATTTTTAGTTATACATTTTCATTTAAAATGTAGTAACTGAGAAAGATTAGATAGATGGATGGATGGATGGACAGATAGATAGTAGATATATAGATGATAGATAGATACATAGATACACAGGTAAATAGACAGATGGATACATAGATAAGTGTGTATTTTACTAAAACTAAGATTTGTTCAATCTCCATTAAGTTGGCATCTACTGGATTAAATGTAAAGAAATAATAGAATTACAAGTACATTTTCTTTTCAAAAATTTATTCTTGGAAATAAATGAACAGTGGTTCTAAGCATAGAAAAGAGGTGAGTGTATTTTTGCCTCTAGAAAACTGTAATTTTTTTTATACTTGACACTCAGGAGCAATCTTTACTTCCTCTGTTTGGGACTGGTTTACACTAGTCCTATCCCATTTCTCTTTCACTCAGTCCCCTTCCTCACCACATTAATTCCCAAAGACAGCTATAAATACCAGATCATTAGTTAAAAGACGATCTGGGTTTATTCTTTGTCTGAATGTGATTTTTCTGGACCAAGAGTTACTTCTGTCTGGTCCTAGGACATCTAAAATTTAATTCCTGGGAAATTTGGGCAATACAGTACCCATAATTAGGACAAACTTTCCTCATTCTTACCTTTAAAGGTCTTGCCACAAGAAAATGATACCCAGTATTCTTAAACAGAACTATAATAATGTTGGGAACTTTCATTTGCAACTTACTACAGGACACAAATTTCTTCAGTTTCAAGGGCAATTAGTGAAATCTTTTTTCTTGAGCTAAGATAAGACTGATAAATCTCTGACCTAATGCCCACAAAATGTGGACATACTTAATAATATAAATACAAGTGATACTGAAGTTGAATTTTTGTAATAGTATTGAGAGGGACACGTGCTATTCAGGTTTCCCTCTTACAAACTGTGAATTTTGAAAAGCCACCAGAGTTCTCAGTTTTCTTAGGCCAAAGGAAAAAAAAAAAGAAAGCTACACATGTTATCTACATACTTCCCACAAAGGAAAGGATTATTATAAGTACTTATAAGTGTAAATTGGGGTCATAAATATGTTTCAAGGACTAATCCAGTATTAATCAAAAATACTTAAACTTGTGTCCCCATCTTCAAAGAGGACAGTGGGATGGGACACTAAGTGTATATGCCATGGAGTCCTGAAATGATGGGGGCACAGCCTAAGCATTTTGCCCATTGGAAGGCTTTATAGCTATTTAATATTGAGTGTTCAGGGTTGTCAGAAGCAGAGGCACAAGAAGAGTGTAGAGCTGGTCAACAACCAAGAGTAACTTCTAATCACTGAGTGACATAAAAGTTCAGATTATTTTAGTCTACACACTTTGGGGTGAAGTGAAAGTTATTATTTTGTAATGGATGCACAGATTACATGCATTAAATGGAAAGATATGGAGCAACGAGAAACATGTGCAAGTATTGACTTCCCTAGGTGAGTAAAAGTTGTTCCTAAACCACTGCTACACTTAGTCTGTAAAATGTGTATATCTCATAGTAAACATGATCCTCTTTTCCCAGTTGGGAGTTGGAGAAAACATAACTTGTTGTTTAGTTGTCTCTAGCCAATTAATATTTCTTAACCTCTTTATATGTCATACTGTTAAACCGGTATGGGAATATGATGAATAATGAAGCATTTTACCATTTACAAAGGACTTTCTCATTGGCTAACTTGATGATGACAGCAACCCTATGAGGTTGGATATCCTTCCATTATTTGTGGAGTTCTCCTTGTGTGTGTCCTACCACCTGCTTTCTGCCTGCCCTCTTTTGCAGCTAAATCTTAATCATGTGATCAAGATATCAACAATCATAGGCATGCATGCAGTTGGACTTCAGTTTGGAGCAATAAATGAAAGAGAGAGTTTTTGATACAGAGTAACAGTTTCAGTGGAGTTTCTGGGAGGAGTGCAATACATGGGACCAAGTGTTGAGAGTGACCAACAGTCTCCTCACTAAGCTTGTTGTGGGGTGGAGCTCTGGACTTTGATTATTGCATCTTAATTTGGGCAATTTAGCCTGCTTTTCCAGTGTTTCTACGGCTCCTCATATTATAAATATGACATATAAATAAAATTTAATATGTCAATTTTATTAAAGAATTGCATAAATCACCATTGTGGATTCTGTTGCTTGGAAGTAAGAACTCTGACTGTTACACCCATATATTACAAATTAAGAAGCTTGATTTCAAAAGTGAAGAGAGTTATTCAAGATAGTTACTTAGAAAATGACAGAAGTTTAACTCAGCATCTGAGTTGTGGGACACCTAAGCCCTTTATCATTTTCGCCACACAATGTTTTCTTATATTATAATGCATGTCAGTCTCATGGCATGGCTAACAAGACAATCTATGAAGGATATTAGTATCTGTATATTCAGGGTCTAGTTTAGCTAGGGCAAACCTTATGTACCAGGCTGCCAGGGACTGTCCTAGTTTACACTTCCATCCTTCTTCCCAAAGGTTTATGTTAAGTGCTATAGTGAAACTAAAATATCGATTCATTCCTTCATTAAATTTTCAAAAATTTGTTAAACACTTACTCTGCCCTTAAGGGAAGTGCAAGGAAAGATATTTGACATAGATCCAGGTTTTCCATCTGTCCTTTACTATTAGTGTGACTGTGAGAAAAGTCAATAAACCTCCAAATCTTATGGGTCTTTGCTTGATTATTAATAACACCTTCATTGCTTTAAAAAATGTCCCTGTTTAGATGATAAATTATATCATAGGCCTAAGGGTGGTGTCTAAGGATGTGTGTTCAACAAATTTATGTTAAATTAATAAAGCAGTAGTGAAATATCCTGAGCATATTGTGACCTTTGAAAAAGAATAACCGGGGTTGAGTAGGGGCAAAATCAACAGAGAACTCCTTACCTGGGAAGGGTCTCTTGGTGAACTACGCTGTCTAGAAATGGAATAATTCTTCCCACTGAGCTAGCTTCCTGTAGTAATTCAGTTGGCATCCCTTGATGTAAGTGCTATTTTTATAATTATTGCAAATACACACACACACACACACACACACACACACACACACACAGGCCTACAAGCTAAAAGAAAGAAATAATTTTGAAATAATCACCTCCAAATCAGAAACCCAAACATGTTACTATTTATATCAAAAGGAAAACTTGTGTTAAAATACTCGATTTGCACATTTGTAATTGACTAAAAAATAATGAGATATTTCCCACCCAGGCATCAAAATATGTCAGTCAAAAGTACGGTAATTTGTTTACAGTTTAATTATGTTTTGACAAATAAATTAATAGCACCTCACACAAGTTTTGTATAAACAGAGATTTCTTATTTTTCCAATTAATAACAGAAGCTGTGTCCCAACATGTCCATGTGTTTTCTTGTTGAAATTGTATAGAAGCTCGCAGAAAGGAATGGCATTTAAGTCTGAGAATGAGCAAATAGCTAAAATAAATGAGATTCAAATGAAATTATTATAAAATTCAGACTGACTTAAATCTACGTCTTTATCCAGGCAAATATGCTAAAAAAATTGGCTTTACTTTTTAATGTCAAAATACCCTCCCTACATTCACAAGTTGCTCGATTGCTTTGAGTGAAGTAGTTCTACCGTACATTTATTATTTATGTCGTGACTGCTTCTGAACTGGACTAGAGGCAGCTTGCCACAAAGATGCAAGTGTAAATGCAGTTTTAGAAACAGACAGAAATGTAGGTATCAATGTAGATATAAAAATACCCACAGGAAAGTTCAAATAAAAATAAAATAAAATAAGAAAATTTATGAAGAAAGGAGGTGGTAGCTGTGTCAGAAATCAATTTAAAATTTATGCAGGACTCCCCAGCAGCCAAGATAAAAAGGGAAAGGGAATTGGTTATATAACTAGTTCTCCCAGATTCATTCTGTAGAGTATTAATCATAATCAGTTCTAACAGGTTGTCCATCACATACTCCATGCTGTATCACAAAGGAGGCAAATTTGAGTTGTCAGTCTTGGCTTTAGTGTTCTCTTTAGGATGACAATGACAAGTCCATGCATTTTCACTCTCAGAAAAAACAAAAGACAGAAACGGGAACTTAGATTCCCAAAGTGATTATAATTTGACATGGAACAGGTGCCTCTTCTGTCCTTACTACCTGGATATTCTTAGGAAAATCACCCAGTTTCTCAAAATAATTATTTTCCTCTATTCAAAAGTAGTGGCTAATAATAAAAATTCAATGGATTATTATCAAACCTATTCATGGCAATGTACCAGATAGCACTTTATGATCTGTAAAATGGTACGTAGATTTCAGTTGCCATTATTGTTATTGTTATATTTATTAAGTTGCATGGAGGGGGAAGATCAGAAAGAGGATTGATGCAAATGTACAACTGACACAAATACTAGTGGTCGTCTCATTCAACTAGGGCCCTGAGAACACTTGAAAAAGCTCAGATTCCACCAAACCTCAGTACGGAATCATCTCACTTAACCTGTCAGCTACACTCTTCTGTGAGAAGACTCCAGGCCTTACACAGATCAGTTTTTTGAGGGCGAATCTGGAGCTCCAGTCAGCATCAGCAAAGTGCAGAAGATGAAGGAGAGAGATGATAATCAGAACAAAGAACAACCTCATCAAGACTGCCTGCCTCTGTACGCCTGGTATCTGTCTCAACGCTGTCTCTGTGTCTTACTTTCTCTCCTGTGGTTCTTGCATTGGAATGAGCTGATATAAGTTAATTTGCCATTTTTTAAAGAAGCGGCAGGCCATTTCTTAATTTGATGTTCCGTATCCTAAAGTTCTGGGAGGAAGTGGATTTTGAAAGTGTACAGTCTTACTTCACAGAATGGGTGTACCTATGTAAGCTTCATCAACCTTTACTGAAAAAAAATGTACAGGGGTGTATTCTGTAAGTAACTATTTTAATACTAATAAGTACTAACCGTTAGGTACTATGCTTCGTTCTTTATGTCCATTATTTCAGTTGATACTCTCAAAAGTTCTATCAGAAAGGTACTATTATTCACATCTTACATGTCTGTAAACTGAGACTTACAGAAAGCCACCTTAAATGTCACCTGTTAAGAAAGGCTTTCTCTAATATCCTATCTAAGGTGACATTCCTAAATTATTTCATATCATATCACTCAGTTTACTTGCTTCATAGCAGTTATTAGAATCTGTGTTGGTTCATCTGTTCACACACATTGTTGTGTATCTTCCCTACAAGGATTTAGGCTCCAGAAGCAGGATATATGCCTGACTTGTCTGCTGATACCTTTGGTGTCTTCCACTGTGACAGTGTAGGCACAAAACAAATCATCAAATTATTGAATAAATAAATAAATGAATAAATGACCCCAAAGTGCCAGCACTTAAGAATATTCTTTCCACTCTAATTTATTAGTTTTTATTTTTTTTCCTGCTGCACAAGGCAGACATTAAGCAAATTATGAATGTCTCTTGTGTGCTAGCAAGAGTTTATTTTAAATTGGGAGTGAGAGCATAAAATAATTTTCTATAGGTCACCGAAGACACTCTTAATATATTTCTGAAACGAAAGATAGCTTTGGAATTTATGTGGCCACTTCATGATATTTAACCCTTTGATTCTTGAAGTCTTTTAGCTCTATTTGATCCAAAGCATGACTGAGAGCTTAAAAGAAAATGAATTGTGCCGATAAATATTTACTTTCATCTCTTTTCTATATGCCCAAGGGCTTCTCCTGTCTAAAGCGTTTTAAAGGTGGAAATTAAGTTTATCATTTGAATGGCTTTGTGAAAAGGCAAGCTAAAGAAAATCTTTTCAAGGTACAAGTAAAAGTGTTTTTTGTTGTATTACTATGTATGAATTACTTCCAGATTGGTTTAAATGTAAGAATCTGATTTTAGAAATTCAGATGCTTGAGATAAAAAATCAACAAGCTCAATGAATGTGTCGTTACACAGGTAGTAAAAGCATGTTTCTCTCCCATTATCTTTTGGTACAGAATATTCTTTGTTACTTTTTGCCTTTGAGCTTTGTGCTACCTTTCCCATGACTTGTACATTCCTGACAACTGCCCCCAACACACACACACACACACACACACACACCATCTTCCTGTGAATAAATCCTACTGTAGTTCAGGATATGATTCATATGTGACTTTCCCAAGAAAGTCTTGTACTATTAGCTCCCTTCCCACATTGTTTAGGCTCCTCTTCCTCCCTATTTCCATAAAACATTTTTATTGCACTCATAATACCTTGTGCCTTTATCTGTTTAACCTTCTTACTTATGCAAGATCACTTGCAGCAACAATTATATCTTATGCATATCTGTATCCACAGTACCTAGCTCGACACCTGATGAATAATAGGTTTCAATAAATATTTGTTGAATAAGTAATGAATGAGAAGGCCGAATCTAGTTTCTTTCTTGGAGAATGATGGATGGCCAGTAAGTCTTGACAGAAGACATCCCATGAGATGCTATTGGGATGGCTCTGGCATGATTCTGGCATAATTCTGGATCCTGATGTTGCAATGAAAACAATCAAATGACAAGTGCCAGTTAAAAGGGCAGTGTGGGGCAGTAAAGGCACAGTGAGGGCAGAGGTCTGTGGAGGAATACTTATTCGAGTGTAGAATATAGGAAGTAAAGGGATCAGTTACTCCTGAATGGCAAAATAAATTTTCAGGTAGCTTTTAGCCTAGGAAAATTATTTATGTGACTGCTCCTCTCAATGCCACCAAAACAGGATAGCCTGTTGCTCAGAAGAATGTCATTAGAAGAAGAAAGAGCATCTTTAAACTTCAACTTCTACAAAGTTCCCTGTGAAGAAGTAAAGGGAAATAAGTAATAAAGGCTAAACCAGAATTGGGAATGTTTGTAGACAAGTTCAAACAGAAGGACTATGAATTCCTCGTGGTAATTTTCCAGTCTCATACAAAGAAGTACGACATCCACAGAGTTTTTACATTTTTTGCTATTACAAATAAATCTGCAATTAACCTGCTTATAACTCATATTTTTGAATATTTACGCAGAATCCTCTGTAATAGCTTAAACATCATTAAAATCACTGCTTCTTGAAATAATTTGCCTGTGAGTATTTCTGGGGCTCTTTATGTTATATTTGCCTCCGTACTATTTTGGAAGTTGAAGTTTAAAGTCAATTGTGGTTACTATAATTCATAGAAAATTATGTATATCATGTAGGCTTTATCTGTTCAATGAGATTGTGTCTGTGGTTATCTTCTCATTTAATTCTTAATTTTATGTATTTTTCATGCTTCCCTTTTACTACTTGTTTATATATTTGTTTTACTAATTGTGGGATTTATTTCTCAAGTCTCCTATTTTACCATTTCATAACTTATTATTTTATCTTTATTGATTTTCACATTTTGTTCCCAATAGTCATTTTTACTCTACTATAAAATTCTTGTTGGAAAGTCAGTTAATTCATTTTTATTCTTTGTTATTATGAAATTAATATATTAATGTTAAACATTTTCCTTTGAATAATGACAGTTTAAATTGTCTCTGACATTAATGCTTATGATACTTTTAGTTTTCAGTATTTTTTGTTTCTATTCATTTCTATTTAATTTAGTATATCTATTAAACTTAACTTTTAGGTATTATTTATTATTTATTTGTACTATAGTTTTTTGTTGTGTTTTTTTATTTATTTATTTTTTTGAGATGGAGTTTCACTCTTGTTGTCCAGGCTGGGGTGGTGCAATGGCTTGATCTTGGCTCACTGCGACCTCCGCCTCCCAGATTCAAGTGATTCTCCTGCCTCAGCCTCCCAAGTAGCTGGAATGACAGGCATGTGCCACCACACTCAGCTAATTTTGTATTTTTAGTAGAGAAGGGGTTTCTCCATGTTGGGCAGGCTAGTCTCGAACTCCTGACCTCAGGTGATCCGCCCACCTTGGCCTCCCAAAGTGCTGGGATTACAGGCATGAGCCACCGCACCTGGCCTTGTACTATAGTTTTGTTCATATTTTAACCAACTGTGATTTCGAGAGTTAAGCTTATACTAACAACCTGCTTCTCATACACAAACACACACCTACACATGTTTGTGTAAGTGATTATATGTGTGTACATATACGGGCAAGTCAAGCCCTGTGTAGTGATTTAGCAATAATTGTGTCTGAGAAGTCAAATAAAAGAAGATTGTACTTTTTCCTAATATCTTGCTTGAAGAATTATTACTTCTTTAATTGGAGAGCATACTAATTTTGTGTAATATTTTAAGGCATTTTCTGAACAAAAATTATTATTGCAACTACTTACTCTTGGCACATATTATTACCAATGCTATTGAACATTAAATCCTGTTCCTCACATGTTAATTTGTTCAATAAGTATTTATTGAGTACCTTTAATAAGCCCGATACAACGTACAGGGGACACAATAATAATCACAAGAGACATTGTGGATCTGGTGCTTGTGGTTAAACATTCAATGTCAGAGATTCCACATCAATGAGGAGTTATTTGGTTTCTGAGGGTTGATTTTTTCCCCTATTACATTTACTAGACATATTTATTTTACTACAACACTCTGGAAAACTCTCTTTTTGTTTTATGCCATTCCATGTGTAAACGGGGGTTTATCTTCCCCTTCCATGGGCCACATTTTCCCCCAATGTGTTTGTGTAATATTTTTTTCATTCTTGAATTTTAATTACCTCACCAAATTTAATCTCAATCTCGACTTTTAAAAATTATTTTTTCAAAAGCTAATGATGCCTTGCCCAATATCCTTTTGCTGTATCTGAATTTGTCTGTAGGCACCAGCAGTTTCCAGTATGCTTTCGGTTTCCCACCTCAATAACTTGGGGTTTTTTTTTTTTTCTTCTCTTCTCTTTCTAAAGGCTTTCGCCAGTGCCAGGAGGTTGTTTGGCAACATGGGAAAGTTATCATTCCCAGAATTCACCTCTGTCAATGGAGGATGGGAATCAGGTGCTAAATGGCTCAGTCTCCTTTCTGGTGGGATTACGCCAAGGTTTGCTACATATTGCACTCCTGAACCCAAGGAGTCCATAGTGGAAATATGCTCATTATAACACCTTTCCCCTGTCCTAGGTTCTCCACTTCCCTCCTTGTATCCTGAGATAATTTCTCCAAGAAACTACCTGCACGTGTTTTTGTTTCAAACCACGATAAATATCATGTACACGTATATTTTAGAAAAAAGACTTATCTATTTGATGTTTTATATTCTAATAGTATTTTGCTTATATTATTTAATAATCACAATCTTTGTGGAAGCACCTAACTTCCAGGTAGTATGTTTCCTCTCTAATTGCTTTTCTTTTGGCTCATTTCAACTTCGTTTTTGAGAATATTTAAAAGCTAGTCCTCAGCATAGCTGACCGTATTTTCTTCAAGTCAATTCTAGACATTGCTGGTTCTGATTTGATTTTAAACACTACGGCATAATTTGTTTTAATTTCTTTCCTTAGTGCTGCCATTTTCCACTTCATCTGGTGCTCTTAATTTTGGATCTGCTATTGGATGTCTTGCATTTTGTCTCAGGCTGGATTCTTTAGAAAGCCAACTCTGAGTCAAGTTTAGCACAGGATGTTTTTTGGGAAGTGGTCTTGGGATCAACACCTGTGAAAGATAGAGGAATAAGTCAGTATTGGGCAGAGGCAGAATTCAAGCTCTGCTGTAGTTTAAACAATAGTGTCAGCCAATCTCACAGGGAGCTCTGGAACTGAAATAATTCATTAGTGAGGCCCCCTGTCAGGCCATATTGGGCAGAACTTTATATTCTGACCATGGTTGGTTAGTGGATGCTGGCCACCCTGAGAACAGCTTGGATTTGTGCTAAATGGTTCTCTGCAGCCGAGGCAACCCCAGACTGACAGCTCTTTGCTGTCATCATGACAGCAGCAAGTCCTGTCGGAGGGAGATCTGAGTGGCACATTTTCAAATCCATCACAAATCATCCTCCAATTATTAGTTTTAATTGATATGGATTTTCATTTCCTTGAGGGTGCAGTTGAGTATCTGTTTAACATTTCTGTTTGTTTATTTGGATACTTCCTAAAAGAACTTCACTTTTCATCATTATTAGGAATTTGGTGTTCCTTTCTGTGTGAAGTGACATGTCTCGGATACTCCTCTAGACTGGTCATTTCTGCTTGTTATTTTATACTGAATAGGCAGGTTTTTATTATCCATCTTTTGTCCCAAGAACATCGTGAATGGACTTGTCTTAATTTTGCTCTCCATTTGCTTGGGCACTGGTTCCAATTGTTTTCTCTTGAAATTAATATTGAAGAGCTGGATATTGACAGTTTGGGATGTGTGAGTAGTCATTATATCTGTGAGTGGACAGTGTGCTGTATCAAGGGATGGCCAATTGTACCAGTGACCAGCTGCCAGGAGCTTGCGTTGTTTACAGAAGCCATTCCCCTTGCCTGAAGCACTCTTCTTTCTGGTATTTACCTGGGACTTGCAGATTCATTCTTCAGCTCTTGGATCAGAAGTCACTCCTCAGGCACACTGTCCTGATCTCTCTAACCAGCTTAGCCGTCCAATTATAAATACAAACAGTCTTGATGAAAGGTGGAAATGATTAATTAAACTGACCTTTAATGAAGGAGTATTTGCCAGTCATTTGGTTGTCTTTGGGAATATAAAGCTGACTAAAACACAGAACATGTCTTCCACATTTTTGATTTTATTTTAACATGTTTTCACAGCACTTACTACAGTTCCCCTTTTACTGATTTTGGTGTAATTTTTTTTAATGAATATATGGCTGTCACTGGACATCAGGTAAAAGACCAGCTCTGTTCACTCACCCTTGAGTCTCAGCGTCTAACAGTGCCTGGCACTTAGGCGGTACTTGATAAAGTTCAGCTGAATGTAATATTTGAAAAAATTTGTGAATTTTAAAAACAAAATAAAGCAACAAAAACAAGATTGTTCTGGATACCAAAAGTTGGCTAATGAGACTTCCAGATTCATATACCGTCTTGCAAATGCTTGTTTCACAGGCTTTGAAATGCAAACCTGTTTAAATGTACACTAAGGACATCATCAAATATCTGATAGAGACCTGTGGTATTCAATACTACTATTGGAAAAAGGTAAAAAGCATAGTCCTTGGCTTTGAAGAGCTTTCATCCCGAGATAAAACACTATCTAGACCAACAACACATCTAAAGAAGTGTGTGTCAGTCACAAATACCAGACAATTCATGCATATTCATCACATTGATGAATGTTTAAGATGGGTAGTGAGAAAATGTACTTATTTCTTATCAATAATTTCAGACTAGTAAGAAAAAAATTAGATTATATGTTAAACCAATTTATCACAAAAGTGTCAGTGACTTTTTAGGTGATTGAAAAAGTATGCTTTTGCCTTTTTGTTTTGTTATATCTTGTGGTGAAACATCCTAAAAATCACCCAAGGGGAATTATCCCTTCAAATTTTAAACTTTGTGTTATTTAAAAATTTTTTTTTCACAGCCTTAAAAGAGTTTTCATTGGTGAAATCTGCACAAATAAGTTTGTTTCTTCTAAAGTTGCATGTTTTCAAAATGGTAAGTTTTGCGCACTATAAGATATATGTCCAATCTTAAGAAAGCTGAACTATCTTTACTGGTGAATGTTTTAAATATACTTATGTTCTGGTGACCTGAAAAAATATCTCACATTGTCCATAAAGGTATGTAAATGTCAAATACCCTGAAATATTTTCCAGAAAGAAACTGATGGTCTTAAAAAATCTTTATTTTGATCTTAAAAAAAATTCTTGAATCTCCTTCCCCTGGAAAATAATGGAATGCTCAGTTTATATGTTCTGACTCTCAGTCCTTTTTCCCCTGGAGCTCTTTTCCTTTCCAGACAACATCTCGAGCTCCTTTTATTATATCTTCACTCTGCATATTTCAATTACCATAAAAAGTGTTATTTTGTTCAAAATGGCAAATTGTACAATCCTTTAAAAATCACTTCTCATTAGAACTATAATCAAATCCTTTTTAAAAAAACATAAATTTCTTACTTCTGTGATTAACATATTTCTAACTTAATCAGAAATTCACTGAGTGGAGTAAGAAGTTTACTGTCATGTCATTAATTATTTGATATTAGAAAATAATTAATGAGTGTGAAATAGTTTCTGAAAAGTTGGAATGAGCCATTCTTCGCTCTTTTTTTAAATTCAAGGAACTCTTATTCTTATTGATTTAATTTCTAACATGAAGAGTCTTTAATGAATCTTACGATGACAGACTATTTTACTGAAATATATAGATGAATCAGCCAATTTCACAACAATGAAAGTCCGAAAAAGAAAAAGTGACTTATTCAGTATATTAGAGTTATTAGTTGCAAGCAACAGAAGCTAAACAGGAAAAACTTATGCAAAAGAATATTGAACAGTCCTCTGGAAGAGTAGAATCCCAGAATTTGGGGTAAAGAGTCAGGAAAATATCTAAAATCATGACACAAAACTAGTTCACTAGAAAACTACTGTCTCTCCTGTTGGGCATATGTTACATAGTTTGCAATGCCAATCCCAACCCCTGGACACTGGGCGGGTCCCACCAGAATCACAGCCATTGCCATCTCTAGAAATTCAATGCGTGACAGCTGCTCCCATTCTCACTGAAATGGATTCTTTCTGGTCTCTGGTTCTTTGCATCTGCAGAGGATGATTCAAAATATGGGAAGGCAAAATCTGTTTGTACCAGAACTGCAAGAAAAACTACAAAAATGGCTAGGAAGGTAATAATGTAGAATTTTCCTGTTCTATAGTGAGTGGAAGTTTTGTCTAGTAATTTGGAAATTTCATGCAGTGTAATTCTACCCAGTATATTAATGCCTATAGAAAGGAGGTTAATATACTGGATAGAATTGCACAGTAAGAAATATTCTCCTCTCTTTCTCTCCTCCCTCCTTTCCTCTCTGTGTCTCTTCTCACCTCTCCTGTCCTCTCTTCTCTCTGTTCCCTTTCCTCGCTTACTCTCCCTCTCTGTATCTACCAATAAGTTGTAAGAATGAGGCATGCTATATAAAGAAATGTCTTGTGTTATTTCATGTTCCTGACCAAATTTGCAACATTTATATCCAGAGGCTCCTGGAGCCCTGAACATACTCACAGCGCTATTTGATTGCCCTGATAACTACTCTCAGAGATGCTTTGTGAAACTAGAGAGGTAAAGACATTTTAAACCTGAGAGACTCAGTATGAAACCTGGACACAATACCAATAAAGAATACAAAAATGGGGGACTATACAGGACAAGAACACTAAGTATGATGTGAAAACTCCGGGAAGGAAAGCAAATTCATGCAGGAGAATCACCTTCCTAAAATATAAAACATAGCCTTCCCTAGGAGAAGTCAGGAGGAAGGAAAACTACTATCCATACCAATGACCTTGATATTCCTGTAGGAATTTTCACTTCCCCTTGGAGTGTTATGTTTATTTAATTAAAGAAGGGATTTCCTTACAAGTCACAGGGCTAGCAAGCAAAGTAGGGACCTAAGTAGGCCCTGTTGTTTTGGTTTCTTCCTCACTCCTTCTCTCTGCCCTCTTCTGTCAATGCTGTGTTCAGCCTGTGTATAATTCCTTAGGCCTTGAACTTCTGTCTCCATCCTCTTTTACCGGGTTAACTCCTACTTACCCATCACCTATCTACAGCAGACTTTACTAGCATACCCCATTCCTTATTCTGGGTGAATGGCCTACACAAGACAAACAGCAGTGGAATGTTTGCGGAAGTTGTGGAGGTGAAATGACAATGCAGTTCATTTTATTGTGTCCTCCAACTTGTCTAATCATGCATGTCAGAACAATTTTTGCCAAAGCCATCCTAAGTTTTGCCAAGTCTTTGGTTGAGTGAGCACAGGAATACTGGCTGATGGACTGAAACACTAAAATAAGACAGTTTTGCCATTTGGCTGAGAAACAGAATATGTCAGTTCATCCAGAAACTAGCTTCAACGGGTAAACTAAATATCAAAAACTGTATAGAGAGAACAAAGCTATAATAGCTTTTCAAAATGGTACTAGCTTGGCAAAACGAGGACATGCATTTGCTTTTTCTCCAACTCCAAATCTAAAAAAATTCTTTTTAAAAAATTAAAATGACAAAAAAATAGAAATCCAGACTGGATAACCCTAGAATATGGAAGACCACCTGACTTTATATATTTTTACGTATCTCATCCCTCCCCCAAAATAATTCTACATGGGATTAACATTAGGCACAAATAAAACTGCCCATGATACAGCTTCAGTAATACAAAGAGATAAAGATTTAACATATTTAATAGTAAGTCTAGAATGGTAGGAACATGAATGCCACAGACAGTAGACACATATTATATGTACTGAAAAAGCAAAAAGATTGTATCTTTAAAAAGTCAAAAAGGGGAGAGAACAAAGACAATAGAAAATGAGATAATTGAATACTGTATACATTGTTAAGTGAAATCAAAGGATGGCATTTAAAACTAACAACCCAGATAATAAAAGGTCAAGGAAGAATAGAGGGGATTCAGGACACTTATAAAAGGCATCAATATAAAGGTAGCTGCTAGAACAGAAATACAAACATGACTAAATATCAAAAAGTAGAGAGAGAGAACAAAGAAGACACTCCACACAAAGAAAAATTAACATGAATAAAGAGAAATTATAAAATAAAATATCATGGTGGAGCTGGGACCAAATATTAGTCATATCAATAAGGATAAAGGGGCTTACTTTCTCTACTAGAAGAAAATAATTTTCACATTTCTAAAAAGTTAAACTATCATCATTTATAATTGCAAAGTATTAGAGATGAATAACTGCCCAAATGTTGAAAAATTGTTGTTACAATAATAAAGTGTTATGCAACTGTGATCTCCAGATGGAGAAAAAAATCTGTGAGTTAACTGGCATGCAGATCTCCAGGATATAATGCTTTTAAAAAGTGTGAAAGAATATACAAAGAATTCTATTTTTAATGCAAATAAAATAAAAAATAAGGAAATATCTGTATTAGTTTTCAGTGCTAAGAAAAAAGTACCACAAATTTAGTGGCTTATGCCTTTTTGTTTTTCTAATTTCATATTTTCCATGGGTTGGGCATCTGGGCACAGCTAAACTGAATTCTCTGCTCAGGGTTTCACAAGACTTAAGTAGAGGTATACTGTGGGCTGCATTCCTTTCTGGAGCTTCAGGTCCTCTTCTAAGTTCATGTAGTAGTTGGCTGAATTCCTTGTGGATGAAGGACCGAGGTCCTTTCTTTCCTGCTGCTGTCAGCTGGGGCCATGCCCAGCACCTACAGGGCCCCACAGTCCCTTGTCAAGTGACACTCTCACAGGTCTTCTCACAATGTGGTAGGTCCTTGCTTCAAAGCCAGCAGGACAATCTCTCTCTCTCTCTTTCTCGCTGTCAGTCGTCAGTTTTATATAATGTAACATAACCAAGGGAGTGACTGTCCCTTCATCCAGCCTATGTTTATGGACTGAAAGCAAGTTAAAGATTCCTTCTGTACCTAAGGGGATGGGATTATATAAGGATATGACTGACTCATTGGGGGTCACCTTAGAATTCTGCCCATCCTAAAACATATCTCTTCTTAGTTCTGCTATGAACTGCATGTGCGTGCGCGTGCGCGCACATACACACACACACATACACACGGAGAAAAGATAGATAAACCAGAAATTAATAATACTTGTCACTCAAAAGAGGCAAGGAAGGAGGGAGAGACAGAGTGAAACACAGAAAAACAGAAATACTTTCCCAAGTATACATTTTATGTCACTTTTACTTTGGGAACCATGTTAATAGTTGACTTATTTGAAAAATAAAATTAAATCAACAAAAATGGGGAAATAAATCGTAGAGCCAGATGCTACCAGACTCAGATTTAGTTTTACTTCAAATGTAACAATCACACTGTGGAGGCAGAGGGGCTAAGCCAGATAACTTTGGAACTCATAACTTTGATTATACAACTTCAGTCCAAATAAAAGTATAAGAACATCAAAAAATCATGGACTCTTAATAGTAGTTTTATTTTTTTGCACTGATATGAGTAAAGCAATTATGGTATTATTTGTATGTGTCAGAAGACTGAGAAATAAATATTCTTATGTTATTGAGAATCAAGGTTTTTACTATGATAGAAGGAAGAAACTATGGAAGGAGGGAAAAGATGCAAGAACACTTTGGGGTTGAATTAGAATTAAAGAGAATTCTCCGATTTCTGAACTCTGAAAGGGACTAGAATCAACAAGACTCCCACAGTAATGAGCACAGATACTGCTCAGATATTGTTTTTTTTTTTTTTTTTTTTTTTTTTTTTAGATGGTGTCTTGCTCTGTCGCCCAGGCTGGAGTGCTGTGGTGCAATCTCGGCTCACTGCAAGCTCCACCTACTGGGTTCATGCCATTCTCCTGCCTCAGCCTCCCAAGTAGCTGAGACTACAGTGGCCCGCCACCACGCCCGGCTAATTTTTTGTATTTTTAATAGAGACGGGGTTTCACCGTGTTAGCCAGGATGGTCTCAATCTCCTGACCTCATGATCCGCCTGCCTCGGCCTCCCAAAGTGCTGGGATTACAGGCGTGAGCCACCACGCCCGACCTCAGATATTGGTTTCTATTAATAAATACTATTCCCCAGTAAAAGGAACCAGGAGTCTCAAAAAAAAAAAAAAAAAAAAAAAAAAAAAAGGCTATCTCCATGTTTGAGAAAGAAAATACAAGATGAACCTGGAACATGTTGTGCCATTAGAAAATAAAAAAATTATCCTGAATGAATGAATAAATAAACAAGGACATATTTTTAAAACACAGAAGTCATTCTGGAGCAGTCCTCACTGGTGGCTAGTTCTGGGAAAATTTTAACATAAAAATAAGGAAAGTAATAATGGATTATATCCTATGGTATAAAATAAGAATCCAGAAATAAAATGAAAACATAGATGATATACAACAAAAATCCCTCTTTTTTATATTTAGAATGCCAACTAAAAATATGTAAGAATGATAAATTTAGATATTACTGTTTCATAGCTATCACAGTAAGCATGAATCAGGCATGAATCACTAGATACTAAGTCCAGGGAAAATAAAAGAGATTTTTATATTTATATATTTTATATTTAAATGTATTTTATATTTATATATAGCTCTCTGTAAATTACTTTATAAAAGGAAAATATTAACTATACACTGAAGAAAATGGATGACACTCCTAACCATTTAGAGGGAAAAATATCATCCTGTACCTCCTGATATCAAACCCTGAGAAGCACACAACCTCACTTATGTGGTACCTTAGCCAAATATGCTGAAATATCCAATCAATTATAAAGAAACATCAGACAAACTCAAATTGTGAGACAGATACAAAAACAACTGCCATGGTGTCTTAAAAATGTCAATGTCATTAAAGACAAAAAAGGCTGAGGAATTTTCAGATTAAAGAAGGATTAAAAATAGGCAGATATTATATGAAATGTGTAATTTGGACAAAATACCATAATGGAGGGGGAAAATATTATAAAGGACATTAATGGGAAATTTTTTTTAAAATTGGAATGTGGACAGTAGATCAGATAAAAGTTTTGTCATATCAATGTTAAATTTTCTCAACTACACTTTACTGTATTTATCTACAAGGATATCCTTGTTCTTAGAAAATACTGAAGATCAATACAATGTAGTAATAAATTGGTAAAAGCTATAAATATATATTCAACCTATATTCAAATAGTTAAGAAAAAAATACAATAGAGGACCAAGGGTAAATAAATCTGGTAAAAATGTAAGGGGGGGATGAGATCTCTCAGTATATTCTTTCAACTACATTGCAAATTTGAAATCATTTCAAAATGAAAAGTTTTTAAAAGAAGGACTAGAAAATAAGAGTGCCATCAGAGAAATGGAAATTTTAACAAGCTTCTGCAATATAGATTGATAAAGTAAATGTTATAAATACATTTGGATAAAGCAAACAAAACAACACAACAATCTCTTAAGGAAACCTCAGTCTAGTTCAGGCACAGGGGAAACTTCTGTCACTGAAAGAATCTCTCCAGAAATACCAAGGTAAGACACCCTGGAAGAAGGCAGGCTGGGTGTTTCAGAAAGTGATTAATGAAGGAGCAGCTTTTGGACCAGCTGAGTCATCAGCCCTTTCCCATAACACATTTTTCCTCAGCATTGGAACTCAGAGGAGAACAGTGCAATGGGCAAAATGGCCAAATAAGCAGCACCAGTGTCCCGGGTAGCTATTTACTTTCAAAAGTGTGACTAGTCACCAAACCCAGGGAAAAAGCAACCAGAGAGCCATACACTGCAGCACAGACTGCACTCTTTGGAGGCTGAATACAGCACTCAGCATCTAGATCCACACAAAGATTAGAAGGCGATCTCAAATAAAATCGTGAGCACCAAATCAAGAGTAATCAAATATTTAATAAAAGAAAAAGTACTTTGAAAAATGTACAAAATTCAGTAAACATAAACTAAGACACTGACAAGTTGGTTTATTAGAGAAAAAAATATATGGCTTTCAAAGAACAGTATCCTTAAAGGGATAAAGAGGTATCTTCACTGTAAACAAGAATACGTTGTTACTAAAAAAAAGAATGAATTCAAGTTGGTAGAAATGATGAATATATACATAAAAAATAGGTGCTGAATAGCTGAATCATAGACTAAATATTTTAATGTCATATTATTGATCAGGAAGGTGAAAGATAAGATTCTCCTGGAGTATGGAAAATGACTTAAAAAGACAAACTTAAATGATAAGAAAAGTTAAGAATTCAGTATTAACTCATAAACCCCAGCAAATGTTAACAGAAGTTCCAGGAAGGTAAAATAAGAAAGAAGGTGGGGGGAGAGGGGAGGGAGGGAGGGAGGAAGGAAGGAAGGAAAGAAGGGAAGAAGGAAAGAAGGAAGGAAGGAAAAAGGAAAAATGTAAGTGGGATAGAATCTCCTTGTATATTCTTTCAACTATTTTGTAGATTTGAAATCATTTCAAAATAAAATTTACAAAAAGAGCTAAAAACAAAAGTGTCATCATAGAAATAGATATTTTAACAGCCTTCTGCAATATAGATTGACAAAATGAATGTTGTAACCAAACTATATTTGGAAAAAAAACAAAACAACACAATAACCTCTTAAAGGAAACCTCCAGAAGGGAAGGGAAAGGAAGGAAGGAAGGAAGGAAGGAAGGAAGGAAGGCTGGGCGGGAGGGAGGGAGGGAATAAGGAAAAAGGGATTATGCAGATATGGAATTATTATGACAGAGAAAAATTTTCCAAAACTTTCAAAATATCAAAAGACCTAAATTTTCAGACTAAAAAGATCCACTAAATATCAAGCAGTATATATATTTTAAAAAGGTCATGCCTTGTAACATGTACGTGATATTTAAGAACACCAAATATAAATTTCTGATATTTGGCAGAATATTAAAAAAATACAATTTGTGAGGACTTATCAGCAACACTAGATGCTAGAAGACTATGAAGTAATTTCTTCCAAAAAATATGATTTTTTACCTGAGATTTTCAGTTATACCTAATTGTGAGTTAATTGTGGAGGAAAAATAAAAGACTGTTGTACATTCAATAACTCAGGAAATGTACCATTCAAGAAATTCTACTTGTAAAATATGTAGTTCTCAAGGATACACCACCACAAAATGGTGGAAAAAGTCAACAAGCAAAGAGAAGACATAGAATAAAAGAAACAGTAGATTAATGAGCTAACAATAATATGAATTATTTTCAATATAAGTAATGGTTGATGTATGATGTTAAAAATTTAATAACACTCTAAAATCAATTTTCAGATAATTTTAATGAGAAGTTCCATTAGGAGATTCAAGGGAAATGAGACAAAAATAAATTCATCTTGTTTTATTTTTAGTTAATTATTAACTAAAGCTTTTATGTGATAAAATTCTGAAGGTAGCTGGAAGAAGTGAAGAAACACAATATATAATTTTCATAACATTAAAGGTGTAGGGGTAATGATGAGAAACAAAGTTAGCATAATCAATAGAGCACCAGGGTCCCTTACTTAGTGATCCACAGACTCCTGAGACAACAGCCTGGTAATGACATATCTTTAAAATTAGCCATGTTATTTGCTCATTAGTTGGTGAATTTCATCTATCCCATTGCCTTGGGGCATGCTGTCTTGCCCTTCCTGTGTGTTCCTAGAGAATCTTATTTTCCCTAGGTTTATGATAGGGACAGGAGGCAGAGAAATTCTAGGCAGAAAAATTCTAGGCAGAAAAGAGGGAGTCCCTGGTGAAAGCCCCACCCTCAGGCCGAAAAGCCTGAAACCATGGCCCAAAGTGAGAACTTACATTCCTGTTCCTGCTTCAAAGTTGCCTTTTCCAAAACCACCCATGGCCCATCCCAGCCCCCATCCTGTGCCTATAACAGCTGGGTGAGAGAGGAGAAGCAGCTGGACATCGGAGGCTATGGCTGGACATCGGAGAGAAGCGGTTCGACTTCAGAAGGATAGCTTGATGGTGTTACTTCAGAGAAGAATCCAGCCAGAGACAGCCAGACTTCAGGGGAAGATTACCTTCCCGCCCCATCCCGTTTTCAGGTCCCCTTCCCACTAAGAGCCACCTCTTTCGTCAGCAATAAAATCCCCCACATTTACCATCCTTCAGTTGTTCATGTGACCTCACGTCTCCTGGACGCTGGACAAGAACTCGGAAACCATGAGTGAGGATGCAAAAGACTGTCACACTGACCCTTTGCACTGGCTGGCGGAAGGCAGCCACCTCACGCAAAAATGCAGAGCATCCACTGAGCTATTAACACTTAAGCCATCCACAGCTAAAAGCACTGTCATACTCTGCCTGGGGCTTCAGGGGTCACAGGCATCCCCAGATGTTGCTACTGTGTCTGCATGGAGTTTGCTCCTGCGAGTGCCCAAAAGCGCTCACCTTGGCTCCTGCACCTGCTCACCTGAGTGCTCCCTCCCACAAGGGGTTGGAGTGCAGTGGTCCCAGTGAGTGGAGTTCACCTCTGCTAATGCCAAAGTGGCCAGCTAGTTCTAGCGTGGGAACCGTGCTTTCCAGTTTCCATGTTGTTTGCTTACGTGTTCCCTCCTGCGAGGATTTGATGGCTGCGGGCTGAGTAAATGAGGCACCCCCTTCATGAGCCCCGCCTAGGAGTCAGGGAAATATCCTGCTTCATTTATACTATTTACCATTTGACACTGGTTATCCTGTTTCCTTAGTAGACTGTAATCTTCATGAGGGGAGGGAGAGAGCCTGTTTACCAATCTTTTTCTCCAGTGGCCATCCTTGTGCCTAGTGAAACTTTTTAAAGATGGAGAAGTAGAAGTCTGATTCTATTTTAGTCTGGCCAATGTGGATTGGAAACTTTCTAACTGGATGACATTAACGCAGCTGTGATTCAAAGAAGGCATGTAAGAATTCTAGCTGCCACGACATTATGACCACAATCTTATCCGATTTCAGCATCTTCTCTGATCCATGATACTCCTATCTTTCCTGCTCTTCTCCGGGTGCAGGACCTCCCTCGCACCCTCCTCCCGATACCCTGCATCCTAATGGCCTTTTCTCTGACATTTTCCCTAGACTATTCAACTGTCACTTCAATGAGGGCTTCTCTCACTAGAAACAATTGCTAAAAGTTATGATTTTCAGAGGATTCTTGTAATAATTAAAACGTGATGATCAGTGATCAAGTTTAATACTCCATTTGACAACTGGAGTACAAGGAATTAGCAAAGGAAACAATTTCAGCAAGGTTATGCAAACAGGATTAGATGCAGTACATGCAGTAGTCTATGTTCATATCTTAGCCCAGCTCTATATACTAGGTACTAAATGCAATTCCTATTATCACTTTTATTATAAGTGTTCGTCATGGTTATTAACACACAGGTACTCTGATTCCCAGTCTAATTAACTTTCTACTTGAACATCCCCGGTACAACTTCACCCACTGTACTTGTTATGTTAATATCACCTAGAGAGATCTAAATTTTACCTATTCTTAAAGACCCAAATTAAACCTCCCTACCCCAAGGAGGAAATAAAAATAAAAACAAACAGAAGAGGTTTTATTTATAAGATATTTACATATATCAGGCAGTCTTAGAAGTACTTTACATATATTGTCATTAAATCTTCACAATAATTTTATTAAGTGGGGGTTGAATTATCATTACCAATTAAAATGAAAAATTGAAGGACAGAGAATTTAAGTAATTTGCAAAATGGAAGCAAAGAAGTAGGAAGGCTATCTTGATTTATATAACAGCAACACCAAAAATAATTGTCTGGAGAGTGGAAGGCACTTCCTCAGATCTAGTTTATAACAGATACTTAGTAAATAGTTGTTGAATTAATAATTATGATAGAACAACGTTATAAGGCATTTTAGTTGTGAGCCTGAGTAAAGGTATAATAAAGGAAGCTGTAGCTTATAAAAAGGAATATTACTTACCATATGGAAGACAAATTTGGGTTCAGCTATGTTCCCTAACATATTCAGAGCCAGGTCATGCTCCTGAAGCTTGCCTATGAAGTACCACAGAAGATTTCACAGTCATCCTACATATGAGCTGCAACATTCTGCACTCAGACTACAGGTGTCTTCCAAATCTGGGGCACCAATGGGCAGCCACTGTATTTGTCTATTTCAGTGAGATTCAGAAACCTTGTGATAGTCTGTGATAGTCTATGAGTGTCTCTTCTATTTTGATTAGCCACAGACCTCTCTCAACTTCTTATTCCAGCTGCAAGACGTAATATTGAAAATCACTTTGATTTTTAGAAGCATGTTTAAAGATTCAAAAAAGTAGAAAAACAACTGGTTAAAGGAAAAGGATATCAGAAAAATGAAATAAATTTTGACACAGAATATAAAAACTCTCATTTTATTGTGGTTCAAAAGTTATCCCACAAAGAATCAGAAGAGAGGGTTTTTGATTTACCATATTGACCAGTTGTACCATATAGTAAGTCCAGCTCAAATTGCCTTTCTGTGTAATAAGGCCCAGCTCTCCTCTAATACACTTCTCATTTTTCCCCAATCAAAATCAATTTATCTTTACTTTGCATAGTGTTGGCTCTTTGCTTATTTTTTATGCTAAAATTGTTTTTATTATCTCTTATTTTATACATATATGCATACATTTCTTTAACTTCCAAATACCAGAGAGTCTATCACATCATTTAAGAATTCACTGTTATTTCTCCTACACTACATACACAAAATTATCAAGCTCCCACTACCATCCAAGACAAATTGTAGGTATTTAGTAAATGTATGATGTAAAATATCCTTAGAGAAACTTTGAAATCTCCGTGCATCTCACACTAAAAAAATAGAGTTATTTCCACAAAGAAAAAGTTCACATTTTCCTGCTTCATAGCTGCAAATTACCAACCACTGCATGCTTCCAAAAATTTATGGAGCTGATATTACCATGAAGTAACAGAAGAAAAAAGAGGAGAAAGGGGAGTAGGAAGATGACAGTCACAGGAATTGGAAAGTGCAAACCAAACAGGTGAAAACTGTGGTAATACTCAAGACAATGGCTAACCACCCGCAGCCTCCTAGGCTTGCTTCGTGGGGTATGAGTTGTGAGAAACGTAAAGAGTTGCCTTCACTATAAGCTCACCGTGTGACTGAGGAATTGAAGAGATAGACAGCAGAGGAAAAAACACCACCACAACAATTTGAAGGAATTATATCAACACTAGAACTGTGGCTGCGGTAGAATGGCACAGACACTTCTATTTGCAGAGATCTGGGTCAGTTGCATTCTCTCTGCTTCAGTTTCTTGCTCAAAAAAAAAAATAGGCTTCAAAATATTCACCTTTCAAAACTCTTGAGAGTATAAAATGGAAAACATCCAGGAAAAGAACAATCACAGGAGTTCTGTGCTGCTTTCTTTCTCCAGCTTCCTTCTATGTCAGGGGTACATTTTTCCATAAGGCACTGATTCCTCAAAAGCCACAGACTCTGTTTCTTGGCCCTTACCTTATGTTTTTATTGATGCACACATGCCAAGAGTATCTTCAGTCATTATCGCTAAAAATATTAAAATGGATAAACACTCACCAGACGTGCAACATTTTTGGAGGGCTGTGGGGGACTCTAATTTCTGTTTTCCTCTCAGTGAGACTCACTTATTCCTTGTCACAAGAACCTTTCTGTGGGAGGCAAGAACTGCAGTAACTTCTCTCTGCATGTTAGCATGCTTGACTTTCAGCTTTTAGATCATTGATAAAAATCACGTTGTCTTTTCCCAGGAAGACTTTCTATTTTAACCTCCCCTCAAGAAAGGTCTCAGGGGCTCATTTCTAGCCTCTTCAAAATGTTCACTCTGCAAGGCGGCAAATTTTTCTTTAAAATATTTCCTAATATGCCATGTTGTCTGCTCCGCCCGGGATGTAATAACTCACTAAGAACTGCAGCTGGCAGTGCCACTGGGGGAAAACACAGCTAGTCTCTGAATCCACACAGAGAGAGCTCACAAGCCTATACCAGCTTGTGGTATAGCCTATACCACTTTATCACTCTCCTGGACCTTAACGACCAATTCCCCCCACCTTCCTAATCAAATGTGCTATTATTCGGCCACTGCAAGTATTTATATTTTATTAACCTACCTGGGAGTGTCTTGTAAGACTGCTAATACTGTAATTCATTTTTTTTTACATTGTGTGCCCAAGAGCTTTGAGCAATGGAGAGATTTTTTTTTTCCCCATTTGCTAAAGCAAATAAAATCACAGTGGGCCAGATTCCCCTAGTGTCTACTAAACTCGCTAGAAAAATCTTACCTGGGGAGCCCTAGATTTATAGCATCATATTTACCCAACATACTTTAAAGAATGATACTTTCCATCAGAGATACATGAATATTTTGTGTTCATTGGCACATCAATATATTTCATAAACTTGCATTTAATGAGGCTTGGGGGTTTGCCATTCTAAGGACCACATTTTTTACATTGCTATTTACACTCACATATAAGGATGGATACACACACAGATAGTGCAGCTGCTGTGTTTAAAAAGACATCCATCTCAGTAAGTGTCCTGTTTCATCATCAGCCGTGTAATACATGTCCAAGCTTTCCTTTGCTTTATGAAACTTACACACGTTAGAAATCATACTTGGCATCAAGACATTTTTCCTCCCAAGATACTGCCTGCTGCTTGGAGTAGCGATTAGTAATGAGCGTAACAAATCAGGCTACAGTCGTGCAGGAGATGAGAATTAGCCAGGCTTGTTTTCTGTGGAAGCTGTTGTTTAAGAATAAGCTGTTAGGTTTGTCTTAAAACCAGGAAAACATGGCTCACACTCTGTTTTGCCCCCCCTAGCTGGGTGAGTGATGTTGAAGAGATTTAATTCACACCCCTTTACTTTTCTTGTCTATAGAATGGGATGACTGTCATCGTCCCAGGTTTATTGTGAGGAACAGATGGCATGATAGATCTAAAAATATTTTCAAAGTACAAACTGCCTAATATGTATCTTTATGTTAAATTTATGTATTATTTAAACATGTATATATCATAATGCAAAAATATGTTTATTGTATCAAATTATATTAGTTTCTGTCTTTGTTCATATGCAATGTTTTTGTTGCAACTATTTATTACTGTATAGTTGAAGTAGATTATATTCAGCTTTTATTGTTGTGAAAAGAAACTAAAATGTAAAGACCAATGCCTAGGTCTACCAGATAGGCTTGATTTGTTTCCTCTTCTGCTCAGAACATGTGGAACCAAGTAAAAGACCAAATACCACCCCCTGCTCTGTGTAACCTGGGTGGAGCTGCTGACTTGTCTGCTTTAAAAGGAAACAAACATAAAAACATAGCATCAGAGAAATAATAAGTTCTGGTCACTCGGGACCCTGTTTATTTTTGTGGATTATAATGTTTCTTTCCCCAATCATTAGGAAAATGACATAGTGCAGTAAACCCAAAGGGAACCCCACCTATGACCAATGTACCACGAGCATCAATTTCTTTCTTACCAACTAAGGAAGAAAATGCCATCATCTAACCCTATCACATGACAAAATTCTTTTCCACATTATTTACTAACAAAAAAGCAGAAAGGAAAAATGTAGAACTCCTATCTCCATAGTAGAAATAAGGATTGGTTTTGCTTCTTGCAGTGCTTCAGGGCAAGTTAATTATCATACATCACACCTTGAGTTTCATTAACTACTACTAGGTATGCTGAAAAGTTAACTTTGACCAGAGAAATTTTTCTTAATAAGAGTAACTACAAGACAGAGATTATAATTGCACAGATTTGCTCTTATAAGATACATTAGGTAAAATAAGTTCTTTATTCATCAAAACCAATAGTGTATGCAAACCAGAATTTTGTCACTAACAATTTGAGGGAGATATTCTGAGAGCCTTAGAGTGGCTGAAACAACCCACTGAGTCAAAAAAATCATTTAGTTCCTTAAAAAAAAAAATTGCCAGAATGAATTGTTTAGGTATTGGAGGAGAAGACTGTGAAAGAAAATACTTGAAAGTTAAATCTGAAAAAAACTGAGGGAGGGGAATAGGTTTAGATAAAAATCTTGTAGTTTCAAGGCATAAAGTATGAAAAGAGAGTAAACAAGGAAAAACCTCAGTCATAATTTTATTCTAATGTTGACTTCCACTGAATTAATCTATTTATTAATTTGGAAATGAGTTACCTGTTTGCTCAAATCTCACATCTGGGTAGTGCCATGATTTTGGCAAAGTATTTAAATTTAATTGTTACAAAAAGTAGTTTTTACCTGCATTCAGACTTAGTCTGAATCTTTGTGAAAAGTATATCTTCTATCTGATCAAGCTCTGAGGATAATGATCTCATTTTTCCTGGGAATAATGGAGTTCCCCATATACTTAATAATTATGTAGAGACAAACAGTATAGCTAATACTTGTGGACTAAATTGCGTTTTACAAAACACCCCTCCTAACCATTACTTTATTTAATTGTGAAGCCTGTAAAAGAGGTACTTCAATCTCTATCCTACAGAGAAGGAATTTGAGGCTTAGAAATGCAAAAATGAAAAAAACATTCTCAATCACATAGCTAATAAGAGAAGGAAATGAAATTTCTTGTCCACAGATTATGCTATCCTTGCTATCCTTGTCCTTTTGAATACAAAGCAAATGTGGGGTCACAGGATGGAGGGGCAGGAGGAATAGCTGAATTATGCAGCACGTTAAACTTGCATTACCCCCATCCTTGCAAACTAAAATATTACCTCTTCTTCTCAATGCTTACTACTGTGTTATGCCACCTGTAATATCCTCAGATGGAAGTAAACTCAGCCTCCTCTAAATTCCCATGCACTTCACTAGTACTTTATTGGGCCTTTTATATCATCATTACAAACTACTTTTACATAGAACCAGCTAACATTTACCTAGCATTCCCTGTGGTCCAGAGCGTCCTACATGCTTTACAGACTGTGGTAAGCTCAACAATGTCCCCTAAAGATATCTACATCCTAATGTCTGAAATCTGTGAATACCACCTTATGTAACAAAGGGAGCTGGCAGCTACAATTAAAGTAGGGATATTGAAATAGGGGGATTATCCTGGTTTATTCAGGAGAGCACTAAATGTAGCTATAGGTGTTCTTCTTACAAGAATGAGGCAAGAGGTGATTTCACAGAGAAAGACAGAGGCAATGTGAAGACTGAAGCAAGATGCTATGCTACTGGCTTTGAAGGTGGAGAAAAGACCAGAAGATAAGGAATTGCAAGAAATGCAGTTCTAGGAGCTGAAAAGGAAATTGATTCTTCCTTGGAGCCTCCAGAGAGAGGCTCCAACACCTTGACTTCAGGTGATACATATTTGGACTTACAACCTCCAGAACTATGAGAGAATGAAAAAAAAAGTGTGTTAAGCCTTCCAGTCTATTATAATTTGTCATAGCAGCCACAGGACACTTATACATTGACATTAATTAATTTAATCCTCCTAGGATATAAACCTCAGATAATCTGGCTCCAGAATCAATGTTCTCAACCACAATACAATATAGAGTTTTTGATAAATTATGGATTTTGCTCTATGATTATGTTAATTATTTTATCTCCCACACTTGCAATACTGTATTGAATCCTGTAGCAGTAATAGAATGTAATAAAAAATCGGCAAAGGATCCTAAGGTGTAATTCACAAAAGCGTGGAAGAGAGGTAAACAAACAAATGGAAAAATATGGGACCGCTCTATAATTAGTCATACATATATAATTTTTCATAAAAATAAATGTATTCATTTATGCTTTTAGCAACATTTTTGACAAAGTATTTTTTCTGGTCTTCGATGAAATTAACACTACTATACATTGCTTCTTTGCTGGGAAATTATTTGGAAAATAAGAAGAACCTTAAAAATGTGTATCTCCCTTAACCCCAAATTGGGCTTATCATTTTTATCTTAAGTATGTAATTTAGAATAGCATAAAAACATTTTGCAAAAGGTGTTTATACCATAATTTTTTCAATATTGCTAAATGATAGCATTCAATAGTTAAACCATTCATTGGAATATTTTACTGTGATTTAAAAAGATAAATATAAAAATGGCCAGAATATTTGCACATCAGTTTATACAAAAATGAATAATAGATATATGAAAATGTGCTCAAACTATGTATTGTTCTGAGAAACATGATAAAAATATAGAGTTCTATTTTTATTATATTTTCAAAGACTAAAAAACAGAGTATAATATCTGGTGTTTTTAAAACCATAGGAAATATGATACTCCATATATTATAGATTGAAGAATAAATTGGTACAACACTTTTAGAGAGTAACTTGTCAGTACCAACCAACTAAAAAACAGCTGAAACTGCTGACCAGAAAATTCTACTTTTAAGTTAACTCTCATAAAAAAAAACACTCAGAAGAGTAGACAAGAATGTCTCTTGCAGCCTTCGAACATCAAAATATTGGAGAGAACTTAAATGTCCATTAGTACATCAATTATAATATAAACATTGCATATTTATTCAACAGAGTAAGCTGTTTTGCTTAGTAAAATTGAAGAATGTCCATTATATGTTGTTGAGTCAAAAAGCAAATTGCAAGCCAACATATTGAGTACGATCCTATATTTGTGCTCTCTCTCTATCCTAGCTACTGCCCCACCTATCTTTTTACCCATTCTTATCTGAGAATCTGGAAACATACATGAAGAATTAGAAAAGTTAAGAGGTGAAGGCTTTCACACTGTAATTCTGTACTTCATATTTTCACTTCTACATATGTAAATTTGTGACAAGAATAAAAGAAAGGAAAAAGCTATCACATTCTGATGAGAAATTTATAGTATATCAAAAGCTCATATTGTTAAGTTTAAATAGAAAAGAATGAAAAATTGCTAAGTATGTGTAGAAGAATACACAATTCTATATTGTATTAAGCCTGAAACTATATAAAACTAACAAAGAAATCTATAAGCATGAAACAATACAGAAGAATATACACCTGAACACTAAATGTGCTTATTTCTGGAATATGAGGGTTAGAAATAATGGGTATTTTTTCTTTCTGTATTTTCCAAATATTGCATAATGTGTCACCATAAATAACTTTTTATGATGCTAAAATGTATCTAAAATGGTATTTTTAAAGCATTTAATTTACATGAACTGTTACATTTATTTTTCAGAAAAATTATACATGTATGACTAATTATAGAGTGTTTACATATTTTTCCATTTGTTTGTTTACCTCTTTTCCCCCCTTTTGTGAATTACACCTTAAGATCCTTTGCTGATTTTTCGATAACATTCTATTACTGCTACAGGATTCCCATTTTTATAGTGTTCCTGGGCTTTTTGGATACTGGATCATCAAAAGAAAAGAGCAATTGTTCTGATAAAACTTTATTTAAGAGATGGTCAAGCAAATGCTCTTTAGCGGCTACTTCTGCTTTTCCCATACAACATGCACAGATAATCTACATTTTACATTAATGCAGTTGGTTTATTTAAGAGGGATTTAAGTAGCCCTCTTAAAATAGCCAGGTGTCTAAAATTACTTATTGGGAAAACAGAAAACATCAAAAGCCTGTATACACATGCCCAGACCTTCAGAATTACTAGCTCTAAGGAGAACTGGCCTCCCTCCTTAAACGTCTTCAAAATGCTATTTTTTTGTTTTTAAATGTTCAAAGAATACTTAATTAAGAGATATGGAAAGCAATGGATATGGCATGTCAGCAAATGAATCAAGCCCTTTCATGGCCATTTCACCTAAGCAGCATCAGCAATGGCGGAGAAAGCCATTTCCCTGAAGTCATGGGACAGCAAAGCTACAGCCACAGAGCATCGACTTGAATCAGCTTATGACTTTGAATCTAGCATATTAAGCCTAGGAATTACATACATAATTAAAGAACCAGTTATAAACTATATGAGTTGAAGTCCTGATACATAATCACACAATTACAAAGTGAAAAAACACATCTCAAGGCCCACTTTACTTGGTTCCATAAAACACTTAACTGGTACAGTAACTTGGTTTGGCATTGTTTGGTTAAATCTGCCAAAGTAGTGAAAAATGTCAGAAGAAACTGGTAAAAAAAAATTAAAGTTAATAGCCACTACTTCACATGATAAATATGTCTGCCATCTTATAATTAAATAAACTTTAAAACAAATCATCATAAAGGCAACTTCAGGAAATTTGCTCCTAAAACCCCTTAGACTTGTAGTGTATGGGGAAATATAAGTTTCTTTTCAAGTTTCCAGAACTAAAAAAGGTTTTGTTATTTAATATGACTTTATGGTTTTCAAATATCAAAAGGAAAAGACTCATGAAATGATCAAAAGCTATAACAATTTGAATATTTGAATTAAAATTGTAACTATTACAAGAGCAAAATGGGTAAATGAAAACAAGAGTTTTAAGCCAGTATAAGCCACCAAATAAATATATACAAGTTGCAGGAATAACATTGTCTTAAAGCAACACTACTCTATGCCCTATGATCCCAATCCCAATCATTTGTGGCATAGTAATGGGAAATACTGGATATTTCTCTCTCAATATGAAAATTGATTCTACAATTTTTGCTTCATTAGCTCCATGACCTATCTACCAAAGCAAGAGCCAGCCACAAAATTTCAAAGATCTTTTAATTGTTGGAAATACATGCACACTCACTGATAGGGTTTGGCCGTGTCCTCACCCAAATCTCATCTTGAATTGTAATAATCCCCATGTGTCAAAGGTGGGGCCAGATGGAGATAACTGAATCAGGGGGCAGTTTCCCCCATATTACTCTTGTGGTAGTGAATAAGACTCGTGAAATCTGATAGTTTTATAAATGGACTTCCCTTGCAAGAGCTCTCTTGACTGCTGCCATGTAAGACGTGACTTTGCTTCTCATTCACCTTCCACAATGATTGTGAGGCCTCCCCAGCCATGTGGAACTGTGAGTCAATTAAACCTCTTTCCTTTATAAATTACTCAGTCTCAGGTATGTCTTCATTAAAAGTGTGAGAACAGACTAATACACTCACAAACATGTGCATGCAGTGAATCCAGTATAGAAAGTGCAAGGACAGTTAATGATGGTTGACTTGAGTTTGAGTTGAGCTTCCCCATGTTTTTTTAACTTGGAAAATCATGTGCAAGACTACTGAATTCAGTGATGAACTTTTCCAACTGTGGAAAGTGAAGATTAGTAGTAAAAATTATTCAATATGACACCATTGGAGTTTCTAAATACTAAGTAAATAAGATATATTAGTGCCTGAAGAAGTGTACAGAACTATCTGAAAAATAAGCTATTACTATATACATAATTGTAGATTTCAATTAAAAGTGCTCCTCTTAAATTGGGGTTATTTATAATGAGAAGTATATTTTCCAGTTCCATTTATTTTTCTTTCAAATATGGTTGACCCTTGAACAATATGAGAGTTAGGGATGCTGAGTCTTCATGCAGTCAACAATCTTGCATGTAATTTTTTACTTCCCCAAAACTTAACAATTGATAGCCTACCGTTGGCTGGAAGACCTACTGATAATATGAATAGTAAACACGTACTTTTAATGTTCTATGTTTTATATACTGTATTCTTAAAAAAGTAAGCTAGAGAAAAGAAAATATTATAAGAAAAATTATAACGAGGTGAAAATATATTTACTATTCATTAAGTGGAAGTAGATCATTATAAAGGTCTTCATTCTCCTCCCGTTAATGTTGACTATCCTGAAGAGGAGGAGGAAGAGGAGTGGTTGGTCTCACTGTCTCAGGGGTGGCAGAGGCAGAAGAGGTAAAGGAGGTAGAGGAGGTGGAAGGGGAGGTAGGAGAGACAGGCATACTTGGTGTGACTTTTATTAAAAACAATCCAAGGATAAGTGGTCCTGCATGGTTCAAAACCATGTTGTTCAAAGGTCAATTGTATGTATAATTTACTTCCTCAACTTTTTTTGATGAAATGCAAACTTACACTAAAGTTGAAAGAGTAGTACAATGCTTGTGTACCCCTATTAGTATTGTAAATTCATCAATTATTAACATTTTGCCAAATTTTCTTTCTATAGCCTCTGTATCTGTATGTATGTTAATATGTATGTACGTAAAATTTTGTAAAAGTTGCAGACATTATCCTACTGTACCCCTATATCTCCTAAAAATAAAAACATGTTCTTGCATACCTATATTATATTCACAACCTTGAAATCTAACATTAATACAATGATATAGTTAAGAAATAATTTATTCACAATTTTTTTTATCTAGAATCTAATCAAGTCTTTTGGTGGTTTTTCTTCTTTTTTCAATATAAAATACCCCTTTTATTTTTATACCATTGATTTTTTTTAGAAAGACAGGCCATGTGCATTGCTAGTATCCCACAATATATACTTGTCTGATGTTTCTTTATATTTAGATTAAACATAAACAAGGATGTTTCTCAGGATATGTTAAGTTATTCCCAGAGTGTTTCATCAGGAGGAACACAGTTCCAGTTTTTCATTATTAGTCATATAGTATTTTAGCCCTCAGTTGTAGTATCTGCTACGTTTCCTTCACTTGAGCCCAGGAGTTCGAGGCTGTAATGAGCCATGATCACACAACTGCACTACAGGCTGGGTGACAGAGCAAGACCCTGTCTCAAATTAAAAAAAAAAAGAAAGCTTGAAGACCTGTATTATGACCAAGCAGCACAGAGGGTCATGGAGGCCAGGTTCGAAATAGATGTCGTTTGTCTTCGTATAGACAGAAATAGGGGGAAACCAAAAGATATTTCTTCATTTTAATTTGCTTTATTTTTAAGGAAAGATTATCGTATGAATGACTGTGTTTTCAAAAGACATAAAATATTTTAAGTAATCTTGGGGAGTTTTGTTACCATTTTAGATAACTCAAATTGATCACCTAAATAAGAACTCATGAGAAGTATGCAAATGAATCTATAGGTATCCATAAAAGGTAGCAATGGACTGCAAATGTTTCTGAAAATTCTCTCAGCTGAATATCTACAGACTTATTATGTTTCAAACCTTTGCTCCTAAGCATTCATGTAGGCTGACTTTTCAATTTCAAGGGATTTCAGTACAGTTCCCTGCAATTTATCATGTGAAAGGAATTAACAAGAAAGAAAATTGGAAGCACATTTACACTTGCCAAGACATTTCCCTTCAGATGGAGAAAAACTACTGAATGAATAATAAAAGAAAGACGATTTTCAAGCATCAAAAACAGAAAAATTACTTAAAGTCCCAGTTAGTAAAGCCAGCTTTCCCTTTCCTATAGAGTATGAATAAGCACCAGGTACACAATAAAAATCCGTTATGATCCAGCTCATTATCACACAGGTTCAGGCATGCTAAGGGTTGCCTTCAGTGCCCTGCACCCTTTACAAAACACTCTGATTAGCTAGGTACTACCACATGTCTCTACATATAAGACAAATCCAAATAAAATTGATCCCCTATTTTCCCAATTGTCCAATGGAAAAATTTTCCAAAACAAGGTTTTTTTTTCAGCCAATGTGAATATTTAAACTTGTTAAGCATATTCAAAATCTTTCATGTTGTCATTGCCCAGGGCTAATTTTTGGTTCTCTCTCTGTATTCACTCCCTGGTGTTCCATTGCCCTTTCATGGTTTAATCATAGGATATCTATATTCCAATGGCTCCTAATTCAATTAGTAACTTTCCCCAACCGAACGTAGATATCTCATTTCTACTCAACATTTTCAGTTGGATATCTGATAGTTCAGACATGCACCAAAACAAACTCTTCTCTGTGCCCTTCCTAGGTGTTCTTATTTGCTAAATCCAGCAACCTTACACCTCCTCTTCCCCATGTATCTTTCCACAACTCAGGTAATGACAATTCAGGAAGCAAGCAGAGAGGAAAAGATTTTTGAAACATAAAGAAGGGTCATAAATGTAGTACTCAGTCAGAAGATAATCTTGGTTTATCAGTCTATATACTACCATGATAATGTTAAATTCCACCCCCAAATGGCAGAGAACCCTTTGTCATTTCAATGTCTTTGAAAAGATTTATACCAAGACTCACTGAACAAGAAACCCAGAGCTGAATCAACAGACCCAGGGCAGGAGAAATGCATCATAGGCAGAGACCACCTTATGCAAATTCCTGAACCCTGAGCAATAACAGGAAGTCAGAGAAATCATAGCAATTAGGATGAGGTACCAGTAACACTGGTAATCTGGCATGCAGCAGAATGCGACAAGAAAATAGATCAAGTGGGTCAAAATCAAGACTATTCAGAACAATACAGCAAAAGTGCAAGAAGATCCAGGCCAAATCATTCAAGAGGCATTTCCCTATCCGCTGTTAATTAGCCCATAAAAGAGAAATAAAAATTTAAAATTGGAATTACATTTATGTGATTCTAGTATATGTACTAATTTGTTATATGAATCTCTGCTTAAATTAGTGCTTACACTACTGTTCTACAATGTGAGTTTAGCTTGTCTCATTTCATGTTTTGTTATTAACGAACAAAGACCTTCCATTTTATATAATCTCCTTTTAGATTATCCAAATACCATCACATGCTATATTCATATAACTATGATCACAGAACCAGTAAAAGATATTATATATAAGAGAGAACACAGACCAATGTCCTACATGAACATAAATATTGCTTTTAATTATTTCTATTTTTTCCTATAATTTTGCAAATAGAAGAGTTCCTCCTAGCATTGCTAAGAAGAGATACATGTCTAGGATTATAATAATTAGTACTTGAACAGCACCCCAAAATTAGAATGAGATAGCCCAAGTAAGAAACACCTGTGAGTAAATTCAGCTATTGTCATTGTCAGAACGAAACACTGGGCTTTGGAACCAAGAAGTTTGAATAATCAAATCCAGAGTTCTTAAAAACTACTGAGATTTTAGTTTTTAAAAAAACTGTTGGGGAAAGAAAGGATTAAAAAGCAAACAAGTCAATCCTTGGCTCAGTTTCTGCTTCATATTTATGCACCCATCTGCCATAGCCTAAGGTTAAAAAGTACTCATTTTAATCATGGAAAACATATCCATCACAAGTTAGCCTGAAATAAATCACTCCCCATAGGAAAAGCAATTGAAACATGGACGGCTCTACAACGAAGTAGAAGAAGAAAAGATATAGAGAGAGAAACGATAGTTTTTTTTTTTTTTTAACTCCCCAATTTACTGCAAGTTAAATCTCAAATCAGCATTCTCCAAACTCAACTTCCCCAAATATTTGATGAACAAAGAAATTACATTTGATCTTCTCAAACAGATCTTTCAAATTCGGGGACTGACAGAATATTGCAATGTCATATAGCTTGCAAGCAGCATTTGAATGTGGTAAGGAAGCCAAAGTATATATTAAACGCACTAAAATTTATTTCCTTCAGCCTAAGAATGTTTGCTAGTTTGTGAAATAGACCCACAGATAATGTAAACATTTTGACAGAAAATTGGTAGTGGTGACTACGCGTAAAACTATCTGAGGACAAATGTACTGTGACTTGGAACATAAGATACAATTTTCTTTGCATAGAGGCAAAATGAAGTGATGACAGAGTTCACAAAACCTATTCTCCTCTAGAAATTGCATTCTGACTTTTTCTTTCATTGGGCATCTTTCAAAAAGAAAAACTTGACACTCCAAGCAATCCCACTGACATTGGTTTGCGAGTAATCACAATTCCATAATTTACTTTTTTTCTTTTTTATACTATTTTTACCTTCAAGAGTATTAAAAAGACATTCCTGCTTCTCCTGTGTTTCATTAAGAAGTTTACTGTAGGGGAAAAAAATTAAGGTAGCCTAAACTGTACAACTAGCCTATCTCTTCCATTTCCTTTATGATTCTACATGTTCTGCTTCCTTCTTTCCTATCAGATAAATCCAATTGAATAATGCCAAGCACAGTGCTAGTGGGGTGAGAATAAAATTTTGGATTAGATGTTATTCCTGCTAACCACTTACTTCCTAAGTAGTGTCTCCCACATACTTCCTAAGTAGTGTCTCCCACATACTTAATTATCCTTTTTGTCCTAGAATTTCCTAGAATTCCTCTTTACATGATTCACATTCTAATGAAACTAAACTATCCCCAAATTTCAAACCATACCCTACAAATAGAGGCATCCATTTGTGCTTCTTCTTAAGCTATCCATTCTGTCTCAGGTGTCCTTAGTCTGAATTTTTCCATGTCCACATTTGATACATTTTACAAGTTCCAGCCTAAATATTAACCTACTTGCAAAGTTTTTCCTCATCTGTCACTTGGAAACAGTTTTACTTTCCTCTGAACTCTCAAAATGCTCTATGAATCTCTCAAGTTATGTGACATGGTGAATTTTGCATTCAAGTAATTTATGTGCATCTCTTCTCTCCCTATTTGGATGGCTGCAATTTGGGCAACCTTGTTGTCTTTCCTTTGAATCCATCCCTGCCTGTCTCCCAGTACCTGGCCCATGGAGCATTCTGTGCAGGCAATATGATATCTGTGATTCTTTGATTTAAAAAAATGATCGTTTATACTCTTTCCCAAATAAATGCAAACGTCTTAGAAAATCTACTATTGACTAGGCCCCACTTCATAAAGTAGACTACAAAAAATGGCACTAAAAAATTCCATTTAAAAAAACCAAGAAGTTTAACTTATGGAAGATACTTTACTTCTGTTTAATGTTTCAGAAAGAATGTTTCTCAAAAGAAAACTCAAGTTTGAACTATTGATAAGCTAATTTGCGGAAGAATAAAACAACAGGACAATTGCAGTATAATGTCTTAAGCAACTCAGTTTATTTTGGATCTTGGTATTATCACTTTGATCTTGGTTTCAAGTTAATATAACTTGAAAACAGGCTGGGATAAGAAGACAGAGGCACATGTTCTCATTGATTCCGTCATATGCTGGCTTGATGTTAAAATGTGTGGCATATGGTGGAAAAGTTTGCAGCAAATTCATTCTTCCTGAGGTCTTTAGAAAACCTTTGCATATAAAAGCAATAAAAATTAAATATCAGTGCATTACCAAACACTGATGTGAACTTTTTGTGTCCTTTGGTATTACCTGGGAACAATAAAGGGTAGATAAAAAGCACAGAGAGTTTGTACAGACATGCCTTCATTTTATGGAGAACAAGGTTCTCACATTTGAGACTCTCTACAGTGCAAGAGATTCGATTTTTGAGCAAATGTTCAGAGAAAGCCTAAATATGCATATTTCAATAAGAAATCAGCCAAATTAGAAGTGGGCTTAGGAAGAAAAGCATGTTTCAAACCCCAGACCTTTGGTTGATAATGCTATGTAATTTACAATGAACATGAATATTTAACACTGTACCAAGCACGAGATTAATTATTAGTCAATTGATTCCTCAATGCCTGCTCTAAAAACCCACACTAATGAGAAAATTAATAGTCAAATATTTCAGAATATCATAAAATGATTAAACTTTGAGGAATATTAGAATTTCTCTAGTCCAATTCCTTCATTTTGTGATTTTAGACAGAGGCCCAGACATTGGAAATGTCTTGTGTAAAGACATCACTAATTACTTCTAGTGATGGGGCCATTACTCATTTCTTACCAGGGTATGAAGAGTTGACTTGCCACTTTCTTAAAAGGGATTGCTGATTCAGAGCTCTCCTTGGAGTGGGCCAGTTGGTGAGTGATCAACAAAGCATATACTTTTTCCGGAAGCAAAGCTGCTAATATGTTCTCTGCATCTGCTCCAGGAAACACAGGGTTTCTATATCCTCTCTTTGGTGAGCTGCAGCTATGAGTGATCGCTAATGAGCTTATGAGTAAATTATGTCTTTAATTTATGCATCAATATAATAGGATCTTCCCCCTGATTTTTAATATAACAATCAACTTTCAGGAGATCTGGAAAGAGGCACAGAATGAGTCAGTGGCTTAAGGTTTTAATCTGTATTTTCTCATGATGCTACCTTAGGCAATTATTTAAATTCCTTGAGCCTTTTCTCTTCCCACCAATAACATCAGCGCACAATGATAACTATGAGATAATAAAACTTACATTTATTACATGCCTAACATGAATCATAAATTTAAATGCCTCCTTTATTAAATCACAGATACCTATAACACAAGTATGATTACTATCTTCATTTTCCATGTGAGAAAACAGTGGTTAGCAATTTTAGGGAGGCAGTATAATACAGTGGTGATGAATACAGGACTTAGATGCAGAACGGGTTTAAATTCTGGCTTCACTACCTTCTAGCTATGTGATCTTAAGGAAGTGGCTTAACTCTTTATGCAACTGTTATCTGACCTGTAAAATGGTAATTATATTAATATAAAATTCATTTGGTTGTTGTAGAGATTAAATGGAAAAATATACACCTCTTAAAGCATCCCATGAAGCACAGTAATTATCAATAAATGTAGACTAATTGCCATCATTTTAATATATTGTCCAAAATCATAGTACCGCTAAGTGGCAGAGATCAAATCAGCCACTGCTCTAGTTTAATAGGAGGAGCCCTGCATTTTACCTATCATGCTGTGCTCCTTAAAGATCTTCATTGTTTCTTTCAGATTTTATGACCCTGATATATAGGCTATTGTAGGGAGACATTGACCCTTTCAACTTTTATATAATATGTTAGACATTTAAAGCTATATGAATTTACTAATTGATATCCTATTGCTTAAGAGTATTTTTTTTTACTTTTATTATTTAGGGTTATAAAAATTGCAAACAATATATATATAATTTTCATTCACCCAAATCCCCAAAATGGGATAAACTGACAATGTGTGCATTCTGATATGATGGACTGAGAAGGACACAACATCACTTCTGTGGGATTCTGTTAAAAATACATCACCTAGATGCACTCTTGAGGAAGCAATCAGTCTAACCCAGTTGAGGCACCATACAAAACAACTGGGCAATGCTCCTTAAGTGTTCCGAGCCATGAGAAACAGAGGATACTGAGCCGCTGTTCTAGAATGTAGTGAGACATGAAAAAATTCAATATGTATTTCTGATTGGATTCTGATCCAGAACAAGGACAATAATGATAAAATCTACTCTATTCTGCACAGATTGTTTCATGTCCTCCTGCTCATCCAGAATTCAATTCAGGAATACATGAATCAATGTTATTTTTCTTATTTGATATTTCCTGATTGAATATTTGGAGATTTAGAAAGTGTAGGATTACATAAAACCTCCTTTAGGTAAATAACATGAGAACGTGAAGGAAAAAGTCCCAGCAGCCATCCTGCAGATGCAGGACCTGGGCTCCAAACGAAGGTTGGGTCTGGCACAGTGACTCACACCTGAGCCACTAATCCCAACACTTTGGGAGACTAAAGCTGGCAGATCACTTCAGGCCAGGAGTTCAAGACCAGACTGGCCAAAATGGTGAAACCCCATCTCTACTAAAAATACAAAAATTAGCCAGACATGGTGGTGCATGCCTGTAATCCCAGCTACTCAGGAGGCTGAGGCACGAGAATCACTTGAACCCGGGATGGGGAGGTTACAGTGAGCCGAGATCATGCCATTGCACTCTAGCCCAGGTAATAGAATGAGACCCTGTATAAAAAAAAAAAAAAAAAATAGGTAGTTGCTTATGGTAAGTGGCAATTCTGGATTCTGTCTCTCATCTCTCAGACCAGTGCCCTTTCAGCTACATCAGATTGTTGAAAACATTCATGCCTTTAAAATATTGCCTTAGTTTCCTATGAGTGCCTTAATAAATTAACAAAAGTGGGGTGGCATAAAACAATACACATTTTTTATTTCACTTATGGTTTTGGCAGACAGTTCAAAATCAGTTTCACTGGGCTAAAGTACAGGTTGTTAGCAGGGCTATGGTCCAGCCAGAGACTCCAGGGAAGAATCCCATTCCCAGCCTTGTCCAACTTCTAGAGCAGCCACTCATGCAGTCCTTGTTTGATGATCCCTTCCTCCACCCTCAAAGCCAACAGTTTTGCATTTTCTTTTTCCATCATAACTTTACCTTCCCTTAGTCTGCCTTCAGATCTCCCCCATCTCCCTCTTATAAGGACACCTGTGATTTCACTTAAGGCTGGCTCAGATGATCCAGGATATTTTTTCCATCTCAAAATCCTTCATTTAATCACAGCTGTAAAGGCCACATTACCACATAGTGCAATGTTCACAGGATCTATGGATTAGGACCTGGATAACTTTGGGGGTCATTATTCAGCCTTACCACAGGCATAGAAAGTCATCTCCATTTTTGCTAAATTTTATTTTTATTCATATCCTCAAGTAGGCCTTGATTCCTGTTCAAGCTGGAACTGAAATTAATATTGGGAAGCAGTTAATTCTTAGTCATCTTTTTAGCAACAAAATAGTTATGCTCTCAGAGTGTGTGTCTCACATCTTTTCTAAGATTTTGGTAATCTTACGTGTCTCTCAGGTGAGCTTCTTTGAAGGTAGATGCATGTTATATATTTTGCATGTCTCCAATGTGGTAGGCTGAATATTGGTCCCTAAAGATATTCAGATCCTAGTTCCTGAAACTTATGAATGTTACCTCCTATGTGAAAAGGAACTCTGTGGAGGTTATTGGGGGATTTGAGACGGGAAAATTATTCTGAATTATGTGAGTGGGCCCTAAATGCAGTCACAACAGACCTTAAAAGAGTGAGTAGAGGGAAAATTGACACAGAAGAGGAGAACACAATATGACAATATGACAATAGGAACAGAGAGTGGAGTGAGTGACAGGGCCATAGCCAAAGAAAATCGACAGCCACTAGAATCTAAGAAGGGCAACAGAAAACAAATTATTTCCTGGAGATTCCCAGGGGAGCACATCTCTGCCAACACCTTGATTTAGCTATGTAAGACTTAGTTTGGATTTCTGGCCTCTAGAACTGCAAGAAAATAAATGTTTGTTATTTTAAGCCACGAATTTCGTGGTAATTTGTTACAACAGTAACAGGAAACCAATATATCTAGTAACCAGCTCAGTACCTGACACATAGAAGGAACTCAACGAACGCCTGATAAATGTTAGAAAGGAAAAAAAAAACGGAAGAAAGGGAGGAAGGGAGGGGAGGAAGGAAGGATTAAAGTCATAAGAAAAATCAACATTTTGGATATTAAATGAATATTTGCCCTGTTTTCCTCAACTGGGGAATGTTACTGACCTCCCAATTGAGAAGACTTAAGACTTTTTTTTTTTTTTTCCTTCAGTTAAATGTCTTCTATCGAAGTCTCAGGAACTGTATTTTTTAAATCTACATTGGGATAGGAAGACTACATGACATGTTTCACCTTGAGAGGATTTTTGCAGTTGAGTTATAAACTTCTGCAAGAAGAGGTTATAGTAAAAGCCAGAGGGGTTCTTTTCTAAGGGAGAGCTTGCAGGCCTGTTCCTGTAATTGGAAAGTGGTTGGAATTTAGAGGTGAAGGTACATCCTCTGACTGCCTTAAGAGATCCATTCATTTCTGTCTGAAATTTTTAGGCTAAAAACCACATCACTACAGGCAAAACCACTTTAAAAAATGTTCTAACGTCTATTAGCTCCAGGAAAACAATTATTACTTGATAGATTTAGTGATACATGAAATATCAAAATCCAGATATATGGCTTCAGAAATAATATATCCTGACCCATATTGAACTCCTTAATTTGTGATATTTAGTGAAAACCTGTAAATGACTTGAAAGGAGCTAGATCTGTCTATAATAAACCACTGGGTGGTTTACTCAAGTGTTAAATTAAACAAAACTGAAGATGGAAAGGTTGCAGCAATTAAGCTCTTACCCTGTAGACATTTTTCTGTGAGTCCTAAGCTAGGATTTAATTAAAATGAAGATGTGGTTTTTTTTTGTCTGAAATTATAATTGACTTATTGAGTTTGACAATACTCAACAATGCCTTAATGTTTCTCCAAGTGAAAGAAATCACTTTGCTCTGTCATAGAGATAAATGAGGTAAATTCATCAGGAGACCCAACTCAATAAGAATATTGATGAAGTTCTGCTTGGACGCATAGGCCCTTCAGTCATGAGTGACTTGTCAGATACCCAAAGTGAGTTGTGTGTTATTGTTTACCAAAAAATGTCTAAAATGAATCTAACCCCCCTATGCTGTAATTTCCTCAATTATTTTTCAGGTTATGCTACATTTTTCATTGCAAGTTGCATTAAACCAGAGCTGGAATGAGAAAGTTTTAAATAAATAAAGTAAAAAGAAAATATACTATGCAGCTGAATCCAGCTCTGCATTTGCTGACTTTTTACTCAATAATATTTGTCATTTAGATTTTAAAACTAGGCTAATGAATTATATGTAAAGTATTTCCCCTCATTTTTCAGGAAAAGATTTTATACATTTTTCTTTACACATATGTAATTTTACACAGTATTCAATTACAGAACCATATAATACACACTATTTACTTAACGAGGCTAGCATTTATTTTGCTTTTTAATTGCCTGCTTCCTTCCTCTTTCCTTCATCTACCCTTATCACTACCCTTCTAGGTAAACCATGTTAACATCTTCCATACTTGTCTCTATACTTAGGTATATCCAAAAATGCATTATGTATATATGCATACCTGGGCAAACACATAAACCTAAATTTTAAAATATGCGCACATATTTGAATCATGACTTACAAAAATTAAAACATGTCATACACATTTTTCTTCACCTTGTTTTCTCAATACCTGATAAACATTCCTTCCAATAAATAGCTATAATTCCAATCCATTCTTTCTAATGGCTTTTTTTTTCTTTTTAATTTTTATTTTAGGTTCAAGGAGTACATATGCAGGTTTGCTACATGGGTAAACTGCATGTCATGGGAGTTTTGTGTACAGATTATTTCATCACCCAGGTAATGAGCATAGTATCAGATAGGTAGTTTTTCAGTTCTCACTCTCCTCCTACCCTCCACCCTCCAGTATGCCCGACGTCTATTGTTCCCTTCTTTTTGTCCAAGTGTTCTCAGTGTTTAGCTTCTACTTAGCAGTGAGAACATGCAGTATTTGGTTTTCTGTTCCTGTGTTAATTGACTTAGGATAATGGCCTCTGGCTCTATCCATGTCCCTGCAAAGGACATGCTTTTGTTCTTTTTTTATGGCTGCATAGTATTGCATGGTGTAAAAGTACCACATTTTCCTTATCCAGTCCACCATTGATCAGCATCAAGGTTGATTCCATGCCTTTGCTACTGTGAATAGTGTCACAATGAATATATGTGTGTTCTTTGAGGAAGTTCTTTGAAAGATCTCCAAACTTCTTTACACTGTGGCTAAATTAATGTACATTCCTACTAGCAGTGTATCAGTTTTCCCTTTTCTGCAGAGCCTCACCAGAATGTCATTTTTGACTTTTCAGTAATAGCCATTCTGACTGGTATGAGATGGTATCTCACTATGGTTTTGACTTGCATTTCTCTAAATATTTGTGACGATAAGCATTTTTTTTCATACGCTTTTTGGCCACATATGTCTTCCTTTGAGAAGTGTCTGTTCATGTTCTTTGCACATTTTTGGATAGGGTTGTTTACTCCTTGTTTGTGAATTTATTGAAGTTCTTTATAGATTCTTCATATTAGACCTTTATGGGATGCAAAATTTGCAAATATTTTCTCCTATTCTGTAGATTATCTGTTTACTCAGTTGATAATTTTTGTTGTTGTGCAGAAGCTCTTTAGTTTAATTAGGTCCCATTTGTCAATTTTTGTTTTTGTTGCAAACGCTTTTGAAAGCTTTGTCATAAAATCTTTGTCAGGGCCTCTGTCCAAGGTGAAATTTCCTAGGTTTCCTTTTAGAGTTTTTATAGTTTGAGATTTTCCATTTATGTCTTTAATCTATCTTGAGTTGATTTTTGTATATGGTGAAAGGAAAGGATTTAACTTCAATCTTCTGCATATGATTAGCCAGTTATCCCAACATCATTTGTTGAATATGGAGTCTTTTACCTGTTGCTTGTTTTTGTCAGTTTTGTCAAAGATCAGATGGTTGTAGGTTTATGGCTTTCTTTCTGGGATCTCTAACCTGTTGTATTAGTCTATGTGTCTGTTTTTGTACCAGTACCATGCTGTTTTGGTTACTGTAGCCTTGTAACATATTTTAAAGTTAGACATCATGAGGCCTTCATCTTTGTTTCATTTTTTTTTTTTTTCTTAGGATTGCTTTAGCTATTCGGGCTTTTTTTGGTTCTATATGACATTTGAAATAGTTTATTCTCATTCTGTGAAAAATGTAATCGGTAGTTTGATAGAAATAGCATTGAATCTGTGAAATTGCTTTGGGCAGTATGGCCATTTAAAAAATACTGATTCTCTCTATCCAAGATCATGGAATGTTTTTCCATTTGTGTATGCCATCTCTGATTTCTTTCAGCAGTGTTTTATAATTCTTATTCTAGAGATGTTTCATCTCCCTGGTGAGCCATATTTCCTAGGTATTTTTTGTATGTGGCTATAGTGAATGGGATTTCATTTTTGATTTTGCTGTCAGCTTGGATGTTATTGGTATATAGAAATGCTACTGATTTGTGTACATTGATTTTATATTTTGAAACTTTGCTGAAGTTATTAGGCCTAGGAGCCTTTTTGCAGACTATGAGGTTTTCTAGGTGTAAAATTTTATCATTTGTGAAGATAAATAGTTTGATGTCTGATATGGTTTGGCTGTGCTGTGTCACTTGTCCAATCTCATTTTGAATTGGAGCTCCCATAATCCCCATGTGTCATGGTAGGGACTTGGTAGGAGGTAACTGAATCACGGGGATGGGTTTTTCTCATGCTGTTCTCTTGATAATGAATAAGTCTCATGAGATCTGATGGTTTTATGACGGGTTGTATCTAACGGTTTCATTCACGAACATCCACGGTATAGATGTACCATAATTTGAATCACTACTTTATCATGTTTGGGTATTTTTCTAATATCTAATGCAAGAAAATTATTTATTCATAGGTCTCTACTAGTAACCCTTTGGTTTCTATAACATACAGTTCTAGATATAAAGTATTGCTTGACCAAAAAGCATATGTACATTAAATTTTAATACCCTCTTTATGATAGCTTAAGAATTAAAGATACAACAATGCATATTCACTCTAGAAGTTTTTAGAGTACTATTTTCTCTACATCCCCAACAAAAATAGTATTGTCATTTTTGCAAGTGTTTCTATTTTGATATATATCAGTGATATCTTTTAATTAGCTTAACTTGTATTATACTACTACATAACTATGCTTCCACCTGATATTGTTACATTTCTGAAAATCATCATTCTTTAGTGAATTTAGAATAAGACAAAACAATTTATAAAGAGGAAAATGAAAGCAACTCCTATGCAGTAGATGTACGCCTCTGGATGTGAGTGGGAGGGGCACTATTCTCCTTTGGTTTGGGGGAAGCCCAGTGTCTTTCTGAATACAAAGGAAACATATGCAATATGGGAACAGGAATCATCTATGAGCCTTGTACTACTTAATCTTGGCAGTTCATTGTTTACTCAATGTTTGCACATCCCTGGGAATTTGGAACTCATTTTATTTGAGTGAGTCCAACTGGAGCAACTCTACTATTAGAAATCCATGTATCTGAAGAGTCTACTCCTTACTCCTACTTGTTGATTTTCAATTGTTTTCTTCACAAAATACAGGAAAAAAATCTAATCTCTCTTCAGTAGGAGTTCATTTAAACATAGTATTTGATGACAGTTAGCACTTGTTAAGAATTGTTTTCTTCTCTGTGTATCTTCATTTATTTCAACGCTTCCTCAGAAAAAAAATAAAGTCTCACCACTGGCACTTCTATTTTCTATTACATCTCTCTTCCTTCAGCAAATATTTAACTTATTACAAGATACTAAGAGAAAAAAACAACAACAAAATGAAAACATCATATGATTCCATTCGAAGGAATACTTAAAATAGTATTTTACCAATTGTGTTTCTAGATATGAGGAACTAGGAAACAGTTTCCATGCCTCTTACAAATGCGAATTCTCCCACTAGAGAAAGCAGAACTTGCAGAAACTGGGCCCAAGAATCTGAAAGCATTTGAAAACCACTTCCCCAGGTAATTATTCACAATCTCAGCATAGAGCTAGTGTCTTTAAGGCCTTTATCTTGTTCTTACCACCTGGGTTGGTTTAGGATGTCAGTCAGTTGTCAGGAACAAAGGATAGGAAAAGCGCTAATTACCTATTAAACACCTCCAAGTGGCTCATAAGAATAACTTTTCTTTTCTTCAGTCTGAGAAGTATGCATTTGGCCTCCCTTGCAGGAACCTCAATCCCTTGAGTGCTTTATTCATGCTGTGAGATGGTAGTTAAAATAAAGGTTTCCCTGAGCCTTACTTGACTTGCTCCCACTTTTCTCTTATAACTGTCTTTCTTTCTACAAATTGGCTTCTTAAAGATATCACATTTTTTCTTATGAAAACTTGATATTCAGTAACCAAACTATTTGGAGAGCAAACCAAATCATAACGGCTTTGTCATAAAAAAGGAAGCCAAGTTGTTTATTTAAAAGAGAACGGATAAATCTCAATTTGAATATGAAGACGTAAAAATGTCTTCATATTCATGTTTTCATTACCTATAGGCTATAGTATTAGAAGAACTTGAGTAAAGATCTTGTTCAGTTGCCTCTCAGCTTTGGTTCTCTGGAATATTAAAGGTTTAGATATCTTAAAGCATAGATATCTATGCTCCCTAGGTGCCCCAACGCTCATATCTTAGCTAACATTTGAAAGGTTCTCAGAAATTAAACATGATATTGAGGCTGTAGCAGAGGTCATGCAAGACAGACAAGGAAACCAGAGAATCAAGTGGTTTCAAGAAAAACATTTACCTACAGCCTTGTCTGTGCTTAGAGAGGACTTTGAGTTCAGAGCTGGAGAACTTGGGTTCCAGTGGTGCAACCAAGTATCCTACATATATAGACAAGTGATGTGTCCTGTCTGAATTTCTACTTCCTTGTCTAAAAAATGCAATAATAATTCTTTCCCATCAAAATTTATTGCTATGATGAAAGAAGTATTATAAAGTAACATGGTAACTTATTTTTCACTCAAATCTGGACCTCAAGGGGCCAAATCTACCCACATACACTAACCCAGATATGTAGACTGATGGTCTGTATAATCTCATTTCTCATTATATAAACTTACCTAGGCAATATTTAAAACACTATGAGAAATAGTAAAAACTATAAATCTGTATTGATCCTTATTTAGTTAACCTTTAACAACTGGTTAAGTGAGCTTGAAAGGGTTTTGCAGAAGCAGATCCTGAGATGAGGGTTTATGTGCAAGTGATTCTTAACAAAGTACTCCCTGGAGAATCATGTGAGGATGTGGGAGGAGGAGTACAGGGAATGGGAGAAGTCCAGCCAGGTTGAGGCTTTAGGTGCAGTCACAGCAACAACCTCGGAAACAGTAGAATATAAATTACACCTTTGGAATTTGTTCAGCCTGAAGGCAAGGCAAATTATTTTTCATACCTCTGTATTAGCTTGTCCTTGGGTAAAGGCTAGGGGTACCTAATGAAGATGTATAAACCCTCTGACACCTTGGCTGTCTGTGAATAAGGGTGAATGAAACAGGAGGCTCCAGGGATCCAAAAATAGTCCCGTGAAGAAAGTCACTGGTACAAGCCAGTAGAGGCAAAGCACAGAGAAGGTGAAGGAACTTGCATACAGAAGAATAAAAGGTGCATGAAGGGATCTGGGGAGAGAACCAACAGTAACACCTTCATTTGCCAGTGCCAGTGCTGAGGCTCAGCAATAGTAAGAAGCACACCCAAGATCACACAGCATATCAACGGCAAACTTGATTTCCCAACCCAAAACTCCCGGCTCAGTATTCCTTTCACATCACCAGAATGCTGGCAGGTCTTTTCTAAGTCCTGATATTATTGTGCACATTCTTTATCCTAAACTAATTTTTTATTCATGTCAGAGAAAATTCTCCACCCCCATACAAATTGATATGTACCCACCACAGCAAGAGTCAATTATTTGTCAGACTATAATTAACTTAGGAAGCAGTTGCTGATAACAAATCCCTTGCAAACACTGCAGTGAGTGAAAATGCTGTCCTTATTTCCATAAGGAAATGATAAAGGGAATGATAAAGGGAATGAGGAGTGAGACACATTCCCTCAAATGTAAGAATTGTAGAGAAATCAGTTTTTCTGGGATGTTTGCAAGATTTCATATGTATTGGGCATTCCCATTAATACAGGACAAAACATTTAATTAAAAATAAGAATAAAAATAAGAAAGGACTTCCTGTCGTGCCAAACCCTGTTGACTCCAGTGGGGATGGCATCATGTTCAAGAGGCCAAGGAAGAGCCCTGGAGCCAGTGAACGAGACATGGGGTTTTATTGGGGGCTTACATACAGGGGAGAGAGTCCAGCAGTGGCAGGCTGGACAGGAGAACAACAACCCTTATAAAAGCCATGCAGTTTATACAGCATCTTCACTTAACATCCTCCCCCTAAGAACCTCCACCTGACAACCTTCATTTAACCCAGAACAAAGGGTCTTGATCCCCTTTACAGACCACAGTCCATGGGAATGGCTAGGGGCTCAGATGTTCCTCATAGATAGGGAATAAATCTCTGGCTTGTCTACTCTTGGATTCTCTAGCTTAGAACTCTGAACACACATTCAAGGCATCTGCCATACAGAGTAGTTCTCAAGGTGAGCTCAAGTCACGTTAACACTTTGAGGTGTGTTTACCACACAATCCCTACCATGATGAATGTGAACAAATTGCCTAATGATCTAGCTGCTTGGAGAAGGCAAATCTTGTTACTTCATATTCAGAAAAGAATACAACATACCCATCAACACAGAAGTGAAAAGTATAGGGTTTCCTCTTTTATGATATCACCAAGAAACCAGTGACCAACACTGGTCTGAAATGAGGAAAAGCAAATTGTCAAAGGCTTACAGGATTTGTTAAGATGCCCATGAGAATCCACATGCAAGCGACCACTGCAATGTGGCTGTGGGAAAGCTGCCTTCTGCCTGATGCCTGCTTTAACAGCTGCTTCCTTCTGACATGGCCAGCAAACGTTTGGGCTCTTCTAGGTTCAACAAAATGGTGATTAGCTAAACAGAAATCAGAAATGATCATCACTTTATATTTTGGAATTTTATCCCCAGATATTCACAGAAGAATCACAATTAAAAAAACCCACTTGAGAAGCATGGGCCATTTTCCAGTAATAGGCTGGCATGACCATTTTATTCTACCCTCATTTTGCCTTCACTTTCCTTTGTCCAGTGATGTTCCAAAAATAGAAGAGAATGACAAATAGTCATCCTGCGAGATTCAAAAGGTGACTACATCAAAGAGAAATTTGTTATAATTTATTTCACTCCAAAAGGCAGCAGAATCAATAATGTAGATATTAGAGGATTCTATGCTACATGCCTTATACATCTGATATGGTTTGGCTCTGTGTCCACACCCCAATCTCATGTTGAACTGTCATCCCTGATGTTGGAGGTGGAGCCTGGTGGGAAATGATTGTATCATGGGGGTTGTGTCTAAGGGTTTAGCACCATCCCCCTAGTGATGTCTTGTGATAGAGTTCTCATAAGATCTGGTTGTTTAAAAATGTGTAGCACTTCGTCTTTGCTCTCTCTCCTGCTCCACCATGGTTAGACTTACCAGCTTCCTCTTTGCCTTCTGCCATGATTATAAGTTTCCTGAGACCTCCCAGCCATGCCTCCTGTACAGATGGAGGAACTGTGAGTCAATTAAACCTCTTTTCTTCATAAATTACCTAGTGTCAGGTAGTTCTCTATAGCAATGTGAGGACTACCTAATACAACATCGTTACTCAACAATTCTGCAAGTTTTATGGCTATTTATATAACAGGTATAAAAAATACAACTTGTAGAGATTACAACCAAAATTTCTTACACATTACCGGCCCAAATCCCATCATCCTAATAACTTCCCCAACCCTTCACACACACACACACCCGGGTCAGGAGACCATGTCCCTGCTGTGAGATGACCTTTCTAAAAAGAGACTGATAGAAAGAAGTACAAAAGGAGACTGCGGAAGAACAGAAAAAGTTTTTCCAAAACAGATTTCAGGTGAAAAATAGGGACATTATCTGAGCAGGGAGGCTCCTTAAGGAGGAAACGGGGAGAGAAAGGAGGATGTAGCTATCAGGTAGGAAGCAACTAGGTAAACATCCTCACAGCCTTCCCCTCAGAGGCTATTTGGTCATACCTTAGCATATATAAAACTGATAAAATATTTTAAATGTGTTACATAACTGCTCTGAAACAAACAGAGCAAGGGAAACAAACAGGAGAGCAAGTTTCCCTGACTTTTCCTGACTATTCAAAAATACTGTTGTACTGGGTGACATTCCTTTCTGATTCTACCTCAAATCAAGAGTTTGTTAGAAAAGCTAATCTAAGCTAAATTTCTCTAGCATAACACACATGTCTTAATAGTAAAACACCCTAAGGGATTTTAAGCAGGAAGAATAGCCCACGGTGTCACTGAATTCAAACATTAAAGCTTTCCTTAAATTTATGTGCTTTCTTATAGATTCTTGTGAACTCTCTTAGTCATTGCCTAAATTCAGCCTGAAAATATGTCTATGGAGTAATGAAGATTACTACTTTGTTCCAAAAAAGGAAAAACTGGAGCTTAAAGATGTAAAAGGAGAGACTTGTAACATTCAAAGTTGATCAAAGGTGGGAACAGTGAATGCCTTATTTAAGAAAAAATGCAAATAGACTAAAGGGAGAGGGATGACTCCTCCCAGTGCTCTGGTTGGTGACCATTTGGTCTAACGTTTTAGTCACAAGGTGAGAATTCGTTTGGGTGTCATATGTATAACATCATAATTTGTCAACCCCTGAGTGCCTGTCTCTACTAAATTACTTTATGTGTTATGATAATGATGAGAAATAGCAGTGCTCTCTAATAATATTGCACTTATTTAACAAGTTCCAAATGGGCAATTTTGAGTAAAAACTGTTATATATCTTAGACTATTTATCAATTGCTTTAAGAGAATGGCATATTTAAAGCTAGGGTGTTCACTTAGATTTCCTTTAAGAATTTCCAAGATATATTGGCTTTGCTCTTAATACTCATTGATGCTGTATAACAAATAAAATATATGAAGTTATTGAAAAATGAATGAAAATTATCATTAATGACAATTATATTTAAAAAATATTTCATTAGAGCAAAATATATGAAGATATATAAAGATCTAACTTTTATTTAAATGTGCTTTCTTCATTGCTTGAATAAATGAAGCAATATCCTGCTTCATTTATTCCTGGGATTTTCCTCAACATAAAGAAGTATGATACTTTTGGACACATGTTGAATTTTATCATAGAATGAGATATATTGCAAGAGAGCCTCTGGAACATAGGTCAAGGAGCTTCCTAAGATGAACTAGTTACCAAAACCACTCTCCTATAATAGCAATATTTTTAAATTCTTTCTTGTTCATTGTTTATATAGCTTCATTTTTATTTATTGGCATATGTCAAGGGAAATGAAGTGGAAATTGATAGCAATAAGCACCTATATAAGCAGAGAAGAAAGTTCTACAATGAATAAACTTAGCTTCCACTTTCAGAAACTGAATAAAGAAAAGCAAACTAAACACAAGGTAAGCAAGATAAGAAAAGAATAAAGACCAAAAGAAAAATAAAGACAAAATCAAAAATAGGAAAGAAACAGAAAAATAAATGAAATCAAAAACTGAATTTTTAAGACCAATAAATTGATAAACCTGTAGCCAGATTGATCAGGAACAAAAGAGGGAAGAAAGACACAAGTTTCCAAAAATTGATATAAGAAAGATGACATCATTATTGATTCTAAATATATGAAAAGAATAATAAAGTAATATTGTAAACAAAGTAATGCCAATGAACTTGATAATTAAGATAAAATGGAAAAATTCCTTGAAAGATACAAAGGATCAAAGCTCATTCAAGAAAAAACAGTTAACCCTAGTAGCTCTCTATGCCTATTAAAGAAATTGAATTTGTAGCTTAAAACCTTTTAACAAAGGTAACTCTGGGCTCAAATGGTGTGACTGGTGAATTCTATCAAACAGGAAAAAGCAATACTGATTACAGATGTAAGAGACAAGGAAATAGTGTCTATGACTGTTACAAATGCACAAAATCTTCCAGGAAATAGAAGCAAAAAGAATACTTCACAATAAATTCTGAGGCCAGTGTTAATAACAAAAGCAGACAAAGACATCGTAAGAAAATAAAACTACAGATCAATATCCCTCATAGTCATAAATATAAAATCTTTAAAAAAAATTTAGAATTAAAACAAAAATATTTTTAAGGTATATGATATGGTTTGGGTCTGTGTTCCCACCCAAATCTTATGTGGTATTGTAATCTCCAATGCTGGAGGAGGGGCTTGGTGGGAGATAATTGAATCATGGGGACAGATTTCCCCCTTGCTATTCCTATGGTAGAGTTCTCACAAGATCTGGTATTTTAAAACCATGTAGCAACTCCTGCTTCACTCTTTTCCTCCTGCTCCGACCATGTAGGATGTGCCAGCTTCTCCTTTGCCTTCCACCATAATTGTAAGTTTCCTGAGGCTTCCTCAGTCATACGTCCTGTACAGCCTATGGAACCACGAGCCAATTAAATCTCTTTTTTTTTAATTTTATTATTATTATACTTTAAGTTTTAGGGTACATGTGCACAACATGCAGGTTTGTTACATATGTATACATGTGCCACGTTGGTGTGCTGCAGCCATTAACTCGTCATTTAGCATTAGGTATATCTCCTAATGCTATCCCTCCACCCTCGGACACAGGAAGGGGAACATCACACACCATAAATCTCTTTTCTTTATAAATTTCCCAGTCAATGTGAGAACGGACTAATCCAGCATATCATAACCAATTTGGGTTTATCTCAGGGATGCAGACATGATTTAACATAGTCAACAAATGTATTCACCAAATCAATAAACAAAAAGTAGAAAAATATAAATATGATCTTCTCAATAGGTACAGATAAAGCAATTGTCAAAATTGAATACCCATTCCTGATAAAAATGCTCAGAAAACTAGAAAACTAGGAAGGACATGAAAAAAATCTATAGGTAAACACCTTACCTAATGTTGAATGGCTGAATGCTTTTCCTCTAAGGGCAAGTATGAGACAAACATGTTTGCTCTCACTGTTTCGAAGCCAATGAAACAGGGCAAAATAATAATAATCATAATAATATCAATCAATAAATAAAACATCCAAGCTGAAAAGAAATAAAATTGCTTTTATTCACTGTTTCTTAAAAATTGAAGCATACACCTATCATGTTCCACCAATCTCGCTACTAGGAATTTACTCAAGACAAATGAAAGCATATGTTTATACAAAAGCTTGTATACAAATGTCGCATAGCACTTTAATTTGTAGTAGCCCCAAACTGGAAAAGACTCAAATGTCTATCAACAGATGAATGGTTTAAAATATCATGTGATGCACATAAAAACATAGGTGAATCTCAAAATAATTATGCTGAGTGAAAGAACATAGACCATAAACATTGCATAAAATATGATTCCATTTTTATAAAATTCTAAAAAATAAAAACTGATCTATAGTGCCAGAAGGTAAATCAACTGTTACTAAAAAGTACCAGGTACTGGTGAGGGGGAGGAGTTCAAAGGGGCAAGAGTAAATTTTGGAGGCGTCATTTATATGCTATCTTGATTGTGGTGATAATTTTACAGACTTATATATTTGTCAAAACTAATCAAATTGTACACTAAATGTATGTAGTTCATTGTATGTCAGTTATACCACAGTAAAGCTACTCATATTTGTTTCTGCTAATAAAAAAGTCAAAATCAAGGGAGAGGGAAAGATGAACCATAGGTATAAATAGAGGAATATAACAGCGCATGCCTTGACAATTCATGATTATCCTCTCCTCCAGATCAAAATAAGAGGTCTTTTTAGGTAAACGAACCTATTTTTTATATTTTAAGGAAAGTTATATATTAGCATGCAAAGTTATATACTAGCTTACTATAATATTACAAATAATGAATATTCCTGTGACTGGACTCTTAGAACATTAGTTCATTTAGAAAACAGCACTCAGGCCGGACGCAGTGGCTCATGCCTGTAATCCCAGCACTTTGGGAGGCCAAGGCAGGCGGATCATGAGGTCAGGAGATCGAGACCATCCTGGCTAACATGGTGAAACCCGGTCTCTACTAAAAATACAAAAATTAGCCGGGCATGGTGGCCACCTGTAGTCCCAGCTACTCAGGAGGCTAAGGCAGGAGAATGGTGTGAACCCGGGAGGCAGAGCTTGCAGTGAGCCGAGATCACCCCACTCCACTCCAGCCTGGGCAATAGAGCGAGACTCCCTCTCTAAAACAAACAAACAAACAAACAAACAAAAAAGCACTCAGAGTTGATGGTTATCAACAAGAACAATATGCAGTTAATTTTGCAATACACTAAAGAGCAAATAGGCTTTTTAAAGAATACAAAGAAGTTAAAATTCACTGATTAGATGTCTTTAAGTTAGGACATTTTTCACAATATTCTAGCAGGAAAAACTATATTACCCTTTGGCATGAAAATATGATTTCTTAAGAATTTTAGACCTGACTTGAAATGTCCAGGTTACTCCAGATCAAATGATTTTCTGAATGATGGTCTCAAATGAGAGTGGCAATGGCCAAAACATCCTTTTATTTGTTTAAAATGCAAGCTAAGCATTCCAGATCCCACTGCAATCTCTCCACCAGTTCTCTCACCTTAGTATATCCACTGCACTTATTCTTACTCTCTTCACCACTGTGTATAGTCACAAGACTTTGGAATTGAAAAGTATTAAGGGAATCAACTTGCCCATATCTTTTATTTATTTATTTATTTTTAAGAAAAAAGATCAGATAGTCAGAAAAGTGAGTGCCTCAAGGTAAATGGTTGAGTTGGAAGCAGGTTAAAATATATAATTTAGATCTCTTTATTCTCAGTCCAAAACTTTTCTTGCACCACTGGATTTCTTAAAATCCTCAGCCCCTATCAGACATACACACGTGCACACACACACACACACACTGAGATACTAACATTTTCAGGATAGAAATCTTGATCTGAAAATATCATTATTTTCTACCCAGCAATTTCATTTGACAGAACCCCCACTACTTTTTCTTCTGCAAATGATTGCAAGATACATTAAGCTCAGGTCTTGAATAAAGCCAGCTTAATTTGAGAATTAATGTTCCTGTCATCACCAATATGCTTCTTTGCGGTTTTGTTCTCTATATGCGAATACATAACTGACAATTATCATATCTGGTATCTTACTTTAGGTATATGTGGCCCAGCCTGAAGTGGAAACACCTGTGAAAGCATGGACAATGTTGGCAAGTCCTGGTGCATCTCCTCTATTTGATTTAGCTGAACTGACATATATATGCAAGGTGATTAGAGTCTTAGGATTACTCTCAGTGTGATAACAATTTTTTAAAATCATACCTTGATAAGATCTGTGAAATTTCACTGAAGACCACAGCCAAGATATCATCTCATCAATAAAATTCTATTTCTGAAATTTAATTTATTTTTTAAACCTACTTTTATACAAGAGATGAAACAAATATGAGAAAGTTGTCATTGGCTTTAACCCAATACCTTTACACCAAGCGAAATTGCCTGTAGTCTCTGGTGGTTGCTGCCCAAGAGATCCAGCCTTTTCCAGTCTGGCTCCTTTAAGCAATTTTCTTGACCTTTTGGATTTCCTCGGACTTTGTTCTCACAGTTTGTCTTGTTTAAGGGTTTACATGGAAAAAGAATCTTTGGGTTTTTTTAGTCCCCATATCTACAGATATAACAGGTTCGATTTTCTTAGATTTATTGCCATGTGTTCCCAAGCACAGGCATGTGTATATCTGCTCCCCAACTTTGACAATTTGGGGAAATATGATCCAATGTCAGCCTTCAGAGCCAAAGTTCTGCATCTCCAGCCCTACTGAGCTTCCATGAGGCCATCCAAAGAGGCCTCTGCATATAACTTCAAAAATGCATAAATAATGAGAGCCCTTGATAGCCTCTGACTAAGCATTTTGTATTATCTTCACATTCTCTCAATAAACTTTGGATGAAAACCACATAGAAGAGTCACACAGAGTATGTGGATAAAAGAAGAATTTTATCCTGCATCAAAGATCATTGAGCCTGTATAATGTAGCAGAACAATCCCTAATCTAGAAATCAAGGGTCCTGGGTTTTAGGCCTAGTTCTTCTACCAACAGTATGTATCTCAAAGAGTTGACTTGTAGGATAAGAGTAAAACACAAATACAGATGTGGGGATAAATGAGAGGTAATTTACATGGTTTGCCCCTGTGTCAAGGGCAGGGCCAGGTGGAGATAATTGAATCATGGGGACAATTTCCTCCATACTGTTCATGTGGTAGTGAATAATTCTCATGAGATCTGATGGTTTTATAAATGGGAGTCCCCCTGCATAAGCTCCCTCTTGCCTGCCACCATGTAAGATGTGACTTTGTTCCTCCATTGTCTTCCACTGTGATTGTCAGGCCTCCTCTGACAATGTAGAATTATGAGTCAATTAAACCTCTTTCCTTTATAAATTATCCAGTCTCAGGTATGTCTCTATCACCACCATGGGAAGAAACTAATACAGTAAGACATAGGGAGCTAGGAAGGAAGCATGATTCAGGGCTGGGGCAAAGACCTCTGAGTCAGACCTGGGCTCAAACTGTACCTGCCTAGTTTTTTTCCTTGGGCAAGTTATTAAATATTTTTATTACATTATAAAATGGGCAAACATTTACAATATTGGTATTTGTTGTAGAGTAAAATAAGAAAACTGATGGTCTCAGGATTTGATTTTTTTTAGAGTAGTAGGTGCCCTATGTACAGAAGTCCTATGTGAGGTCATCATATGAGACTTACAAAAGACATTAAGATGAAAAAATAAGTGTTTTATCCTTTATTGGCCACCAACTTTTACCTCCTAAAGAAGTTAGAGAAGCTGAGAATAGAACAGAAGAAGAGGATGTGAGGGCCCACAGCACCCCAAGCCTAGGGAGAGTGGCTTTCAGTAAACAACATGGATAATAATAACATGCTTGTTTCCTGAAGTTCGGAAGGCAGAGGGGATGAGTATTAGATCCACAGGCAGAGACAGAGAAATCTACATGGAGAGAATACATCTTGCTAGTTAGGCTTACAACAAAGCAAATCACTGAAGTTGGATTGTCCTGAGCTCTGAGTTTGTCAAAGGAAAAAAAGGGAGAATGTCTGTCATGAGTCAGTTGTGCTCTGTACAAAGGGCAGAAGATTCCATCCAAACAAGGCACCTGGTGGGCTGAAGGACCTGAGCACACAGAATGTGCCCTGCTGAATATTTAGAAGCTACAGAAGGAGTAGTATGTGGCCATACAGAAGGAAATATGTTTGCCAGCATTAAGAGAACACTACATGTGTTCCCTGGTGGGGAAAGGTCTAAGAAGATCAATAAACATGCTCCTGTGTGAGAAAGAGTAACCAAACATCTGCTAAGCCCAGGGAGACTGAAATCAATTCACACCACCAATCAATCGGAACTTTCTGGCACCCTGTTTGTTGCCTCCCCTTATCATTTCCCCATCAGAACCATTAGATAAGCTCACCTTTAAAACAAGTTCAATTTTTAAATTTACACCAGAAATGGATTGTTTATTATATTTAGGCTTTTCCTTTGGGGGTTGTTGGATTTAAGTCGTCAGGCTTGTTGGTAGATATGTATCTACTTGTAACTTTATTTTTTTTACTATAATCATGTACCATGTTGTTTTCAAATATAGCTTTTAAAATATTGTAAACATTGCCTGGAAAAAATGTATAGCACTGCTTTACTATGTACGAGTTGGTTAGTCCCACCATTCAAATACCCCTATGTCTTGTCTCTCAGTCAAATAGTAAAAAAACAGTACACACACAGTAACTACTGGTGAAATATGTACATATGTTGAACACAATCTAATCATATTTATTAGAATCAGGCTAAATGCAATAGTTTTTAATTTTTTGAATTAAATTTGTCAATTATTAAGTATTCTCATTTAAATTATCTTATTTGATACTAGCAACAGCCCTGTGGAAAATTGTATCCCTTTCTAGGCTTATAATTTGTTTGTTTCTATTCAGGGACCTAAAACTCAGAGACACTAGGAACTGTACAATGTTTGCTATTGTACTGTGTCCTTTTGATGCCCAATGCAGATTTCTATCTTCAAAAATTTTGCAATATTGCATTAACTGTATTAATGTGAAGTAAAACAATAGTAAGGAAATGTATTGATTTTATTGTCACATCAAAAAATAAGTGGTTATTATTATACGTACCCACTCAGTTTTTGTGCGTGTGTATACATATAGAGTATATTTATAGCAAAGACAATTCTTTAGGTTTTTAAAAATTGGTTTTGCTTTTAGCATGTTGTCTTAACCTTGTATCATCATTTCAGTGCTCTTTTCATAAGACAACATCAGCTCTCCACAGAGGAATCCTAATGTAAGTTGTTCGTACAACAAAAATTTTATTTGGAGCAATCTGAAACTTGCATAGCAAAAGTGTGAATTCAGAAATAAGAAAATAGTTGTCTTAAAGCTTGTATAAATTTAATATATTAAAGGGATCCTCATTCAGAAATTATTGATTCTTTGTTACTGCAAATTATAAATAACTGGTTTCCAGATTTTCTAAGCCATATTACATTCAAAGCACAAAATATAAATACTATTTGATAATTGTTTTCTTAACTGAGTATTTATTGCTTAGTTGATACAGTTGAAGCCCTGTAGTAAGCTTCAAGTCTACAGAAACTTAGAACAGATGGCCCATGTCTTCAAATATCTTATATGTTTATAATTTCACATATACAAAATCTGTCAATCGGCATGCACTTCCTCCATTCTGAACACATAAAAACCACAGCCTCAGCCAGACTCACTCACTCAATGGAATGACCTGCCTGCGGATAGGAGCTACACATTTCAGATCTTCTGAGAGCTGTTCTGTCGCTCAACAAATGTCCTCTCCACTTTGCTCACCCTCAAGTTTTTTGCATACCTCATTCTTCCTTGATGTGAGACAAGAACTTGGGACCCTCTGAATGGCAGGACTGAAAGAGCTGTGACAAAAACAGGCTGACATATATCCCCCACCACTTGCTACATTGCAGGTGACCAGAGGCAGAGAAGACCTACAGCCCTCTTGGGAGCCCAGACCTAGGGGCTCCCTGAGCCAGGGTTGTGACATGCTGTAACTACCTCTTTGGGGCTCTGTGGTTGTGGGTGTCTCTGAGCTTTTGGGCACCACCATGTTCCACTCATCCAGACGTGGGTGCCTGCAGTGGAAGCCACTTGTGGTACAGCTGGTCCAACTGCAGTTTTGCACAGAGCCAGCACCTGTGCCAGTGCCTAGAGCTGCCCACCCCACAGCAGCAGCCAGCATGATAGACTGTGCACAGTGTCCAGACCCCATGCTGGCATGCTTAAACATGCCTCACCACTCTGTGCCTGGCTTGCCTTTGGCAGGTGTGGAATCCATGTCAGTAGTATGGGCTGAGCACAGCCTGCCAGGTCAAGTGGGCAGAACAAACCCACCAGCCCAAGTAAAGGCTTCCCCAGCCACAGAGGTTTCCGGCTGGTGAAGTGTCAGAGAACAAATGCTGTGTCACTTCTATTACATTAGTCAAAACCAGTCATGTGGAGAAACCTAGATTCAAGGAGCGAAGACTCCACCTCCTGAAGAAAGAAGATGCAACATCAATTGCAAAAGGGCAGGCATACTGGCATAGGAAGAATTTGTGGTCACTCTTATAATTTGCCTCAACAGACTGTAGATGGAATAGAGTATTCCTTGGTCAGTTGGACTAGGTGACATGGAATGTCTTCTGCACCCTCCTGATTTGTCTTTTCACTGAGTTTTCTGTTCTTTAAAGGCAGAATCTTTCTCTTACTTTACTGTATCCTCATATTACTTAGTGCAGGGCTAGTCTTACCTCTTCTACACACACAGTGATTGCTGACTTACCATAAATATTTCCCACAGAGTTTTAATTGAACCATTTCTAAGAGAATGTGGTCAGAAAAGTTTATAAAAGTTTATAGAAGTAAGTCCATAATGAAAAGTTTGATAATTTTTATATGAATCTCTGTTAGACTATTAGAATATAATAAAGGTAGAATATTATAGACCATCAATAAACTAGAACTTATGTGTAAACTATTCACATTTAGACCTTATATGATGAAGGGACACAGCAGAATGAAAGGGAGAAGTGGCTTCCTCCAAAAAAGAAAACAAAATATTTAAAAATACAAAATTCTTCTAGAGTTGATCAGAATTGGGAGATGAAGCTCTAATTCTCAGTAATAAGAGTCTCTTTCTTTTTGTTGACAGAGAATAAAGAGATGAGTGTACTTAGATGGAACTAATATTGTTTGGGGACTTTCTACAAAAGTCAAATGTGGCATGGAACCTCTCTGAATTACCACTTATGCAATATTACAACATACTGCCAGGGAAGGCTGTGCTACAAAATTAAAACAGTTTAAAAAATTCAGTAAGGAAAGATGCTAAGCATGCTTATGCTGAAGCCAAGGGTCACAAGGAGAAAAGATCAAAACATAATGGCAGGTCAATCACTTATTTTTTTATTTAATAATTTGTTTATTGTTAATTAATTCGTATATTCCCTAATTCATCCAACCAATATTTATTGATAATCCACAACATATGAGATATTAGAGATAAGATCATAAAAGAACAAATAGCAAGAGCAAATAGGCAATCATTCAACAAAACTACCACTGACCTATGCTTTCAAGGAGGCAAACAAGAAAACAGATAAAAAATGTATCCATAGCAAAGAAACATACTTAATTATATATTTTTTGATATGGATAGTGCATGTAAGCTATAGAACAATACCTTTGTTGATTTGGAATGCAATTTTCTACTACAAGAGATGTCACTTTTTCTACATAATTTTTTTAATTAATTTTTTTCAAATGCTTAGTTATAACATATGTTTTTAATACATCTCAAAGGAAAACAGAAATACCACAAGAAAAAAGCATTATGAACAGTGATCCTCAAGAATTTACAATCATTAGATGTAACTCTAATGGGCAAAATTTTTACCCACATGGAAGTAACTTTAAGCAAGTTATTTGTTCTTGTTATGAAAAATATGTTCTGGGTGATGAGAAAGAATCGGGTTTTGTGGTTAGGCTGCCTATTTAGAATTTAAATAAATGTTTTCACTCAACCGTATTGAATTTTAAGGTAATAGACAGAGAGCCAAATCATGAGTGAACTTCATTCACAATTGCTACTAAGAGAATAAAATACCTAGGAATACAACTTACACGGGATGTGAAGGACCTCTTCAAGAAGAACTGCAAACCATTGCTCAAGGAAATAAGAGAGGACACAAATAAATGGAAAAACATCCCATGCTCACGGACAGGAGGTATCAATATCATGAAAATGGCCATACTGCCAAAAGAAATTTGTAGATTCAATGCTATCCCCATTAAGCTGCCATTGAATTTCTTCACAGAATTGAAAAAAAAAAAAAAAAAACTACTTTAAACTTCATTTGGAATCAAAAAAGAGCCCACATAGCCAAGACAATCCTAAGCTAGAAGAACAAAGTTGGAGACATCAAACTACCTGACTTCAAACTATACTACAAGGCTACAGTAACCAACACAGCATGGTACTGCTACCAAAACAGATATGTAGACAAATGGAACAGAACAGAGGCCTCAGAAATAACACCACACATCTATAACCATGTGATCTTTGACAAACCTGACAAAAACAAGCAACGGGGAAAGGATTCCCTATTTAATAAATGGTGTTAGGAAAAGTGGCTAGCCACATGCAGAAAACTAAAACTGAACCCCTTCCTTACATCTTATACAAAAATTAAGTCAACATGGATTAAAGACTTAAATGTAAGACCTCAAACGACAAAAATCCTAGAGGAAAACCTAGGCAATATCATTCAGGACACAGGCATGGGCAAAGACTTCATGTCTAAAACACCAAAAGCAATGGCAAAAAAAGCCAAAATTGGCAAATATGATCTAATTAAACTAACGTGCTTCTGCACAGCAAAAGAAACTGTCATCAGAGCGAACAGGCAACCTACAGAATGGGAGAACATTTTTGCAATCTATCCATCTGACAAAGGGCTAATATCCAGAATCCACAGAGAACTTAAACAAATTTACAAGAAAAAAAATAAACAACCCCATAAAAAGTGGGCAAATGATACGAACAGACACTTCTCAAAAGAAGACATTTATGCAGCCAACAAACATACGAAAAAAAGCCCATCATCACTGGTCATTACAGAAATGCAAATCAAAACCACAATGAGATACCATCTCATGCCAGTTAGAATGGCGATCATTAAAATGTCAGGAAACAACAGATGCTGGAGAGGATGCGGAGAAATATGAAAGGTTTTACACTGTTGGTGAGAGTGTAAATTAGTTCAACCATTGTGGAAGACAGTGTGGCCATTCCTCAAGGATCTAGAACTAGAAATGCCATTTGACCCAGCAGTCCCATTACTGGGTATATACCCAAATGATTATAAATCATTCTACTATAAAGACACATGCACACGTATGTTTATTGCAGCACTGTTCGCAATAGCAACGACTTGGAATGAACCCCAATGCCCATCAATGTTAGACTGGATAAAGAAAATGTGGCACATATACACCATGGAATACTATGCAGCTGTAAAAAAGGATGAGTTCATGTCCTTTGAAGGGACATGGATGAAGCTGGAAACCATCACTCTCAGCAAACTAACACAAGAACAGAAAACCAAAACCACATGTTCTCACTCATAAGTGGGAGTTGAATAATGAGAACACATGGGCACAGGGAGGGGAACATCAAACACTGGGGTGTGTCAGGGACTGGGAGGCTAGGGGAGGGGTAGCATTAGGAGAAATACCTAATGTAGATGACAGGTTGATGGGTGCAGCAAACCACCATGGTGCATGTATATGTATGTAACAAAACTGCACGTTCTGCACATGTACCGCATAACTTAAAGTATAATAAAAAATAAAATAATAAAATAAAATATACACACAAAAGAAGCGATTTAGGTAAACTTTTCAATGTTATTTATACATTTGTGTAACTATTACAAATTTAAGATTAAGATAATTAAGAGGATATTAAGAAGGTAATTTCCATCACTCTGTACATACTCTGTGTGCGACTTCACGGTCTCTGGAAATTATGTTTGCCTTTTCCAGAGTTTCATATAAATGGGTTCACAAAATATACACTCTGGTCTATGGCTCCTTCACTCAGCACGTTTCAGAAATTCATTCATGTTGTTGTTACCATTCACTACCTCCATTATTCAGCACATTTGGTTGCTTATAGTTTTTGGATATTAATTCTGGTATGGACTTTTATGTATCATTCTTTATTTAGACATATGTTTTCATTTCTCTTGCATAAATATTTTAATAGATTTTCTCTCTGTGTGTGTGTATATGTGTAGTGGTATCTCATTGTGACTATAAGTTGTATTTCTGTGATGACTAATGACAAGGAATTTTTTTAATATGCTTATTTGTTGTATCTTTTGTAAAGTGTCTTTTCAAATATTTTTCCACAGTTTTAAATTGGATTGATTGTCCCATAATTGAGTTGTAATTTTTTAAATTAAAATCTTTTATTATATGCACATATGCACATACACTTATGCAGCAAATATCAAACTATACAAACTATCGCAACTACTTTTTCCAGATTGTGGTTCTTCTTTTTACATTTTTTTGGTGTTATACAAAGAGAAAATGTTCTTAATTCTAATACAGTCCTATTCATCAGTCTATTTATTTTATGATTTGTACATTTTATGTCCTGAGCATATATGACTACCTCCAAGGTCATCAACATCATTTCCTATATATTCTTCTAGAAGTTTTATAGTTTTAGATTTAGGTATGAGTATATTATCCATGTTGAATTGATATGTATGGCATTATTTAAGGATTGGGTTTTATTTTCGAATGGATATCCAGTTGTTCCAGTAACATTTGATAGAAAGGCTTATGATTTCCAATTGAGTAACTTTGGCACCTTTTTGGAAAATCAATTACACACACATATATACATCTATTCCGGGAATCTTTTTCTGTGCCCTTGTCAATACTTGTTTCAATAAACGTTTTTGCTTGGTGTAGTTTTATAATAAGTCTTAAAGTTAAGTAGTTTTATTTTGTTTTTCTTATTTAAAATCACTTTGACTAACCAGGCATGGTGGCACACACGTGTAGTCCCAGCTGCTCAGGAGTCTGAGGCAAGGGGATCCCTTGAGCCCAGGAGTTCGAGGTGGCAGTGCACTATGATCGCACCTGTGAATAACCAGTGCACCCCAGACAGGGCAACATAATGTGGGACTGTCTCTTAGAAACAAATGATTTGACTATTACGAGTCCTTTGCATTTCTACATTTATTTTATAATAGCTTGTCAATGTCTCAAAAATAGACGCTGAAGTATTTTCTGAGTTTGTATGAATTGATAGGTCAAACTGAGGAAGTGTGCCATTTTAGAAATATTGAGTTTTCTAACCTTGGTACATGATATTTCTCTTAATTTACCTATATCTTAATTTCGCTCAGCAATGTTTTAAAGTTTTACTATAAAGGTTTTCCACAAGTAGTGTTAATTTATCTATATGTATTTAATTTGTAATTTTGTTTTATTAACATTTTAATTTGAATTTCCATTTTTAAAATTATTGAAAATAGACATACAATTGATATTTTGTGACCTGGTATTCTAAAACCCTACTAAATGCAGTTTTGAGTCCTATTAGAATTGTTTTGTAGATTTCTTAGTTTTTGTTTTTTTTTTTTTTTTTTTTTTGGACGGAGTTTTACTCTTGTTGCCCAGGCTGGAGTGGTGCAGGGGCATGATCTTGGCTCATTGCACTCACTGCAACCTCCAACTCCCACGTTCAAACAATTTTCCTGCCTCAGCCTCTTGAGTAGCTGGGATTACAAATATATGCCATCACGCCTGGCTACTTTTTGTATTTTTAGTAGAGACAGGGCTTCATCTGCAAATAATGTCAGTTTTGCTTCTTCCTTTACAACCAGTTGGATGTTTATTTATTTCTCTTATCTTATTATGCTGATTAGGATCTCAAATATGATATTTGATAGAAAAGGTAAAAACGAGCATGCTTTCATTTTTTCTGATCTTAGTGAGAAAGTATTTGGACTTTCACAATAAATACAATATTAACTGTAGTTTTTTGTTTGTGTTTTTGTTTTTTGTTTTGTTTTGTTTTTTGAGACAGAGTCTTGCTCTGTCACCCAGGCTGGAGTGCAGTGGTGTGATCTTGGTTCACAGCAACCTCCTCTTCCCAGGTTCAAGTGATTCTCCTGCCTCAGCCTCCTGAGTAGCTGGGACTGCAGGTGCTCACCATCATGCCCAGCTAATTTTTGTATTTTTAGTAGAGATGGGGTTTCGCCATGTTGGCCAGGCTAGTCTTGAACTCCTGACCTCAGGTGATCCTCCGCCTCGGCATCCCAAAGTGCTGGGATTAAATGCGTGAGCCACCACGCCCAGCCTATTTGTGTGTTTTTGTTTTGTTTTTGAAGTTGCCTTTTACCAGGTTAAGGCAGCTCCCTTTCATCCTTTCGTTCCTGTTTTCTCAGAGGTTTGTCCGCTTTTTTATGAATGGGAGTTGAATTTTGTCAATTTATTTTTTTGCACCTTTGGGGATCCTACAGTCTTTTATTAGTCTGTTATAAATGATATTGCATTGATTGTTTTTTCAATGTTGAGTTGGCCTTGCATTCCTGAAGTATATACCATTTGGTCATGGTGAATTAATCTTTTTACAGAATGCTGGACTCAGTCTGCTAATATTTTGAGGATCGTTGCCTCTATGTTCACAGTACGTGTTTCTGTAGTTTTCTTGTGATGTCTTTGTCGGGTTTTAATATCGGGTGGTAGCTTAATGAAAAGTTGGGAATTATTCCTCTTGCTCTGTTTTCTGAAGGTTTAGTAGGTTCAGTATTCAAAAAACATTTGATTGCATTCATCTGTGAAACAATCTAGGCTTAGTATTTATTGGTTGGTTTTGTTCTTTTGTCTGTTTATGTCAGGGGATATGGTTAATTACTATTTCAATTTTAAAAATATATGCAGAGTTGTTAAGATTTTAACTTTTCTTTCTTTTGAGACAGGGTCTCACTCTGTGGCCCAGGCTGGAGTGCATTGGTGTAATCTTGGCTCACTGTAACCTCAAATTCCTGGGCTCAAGCGATCTTCCCACCTCAGCCTCCGGAGTAGTGGGGACTATAGGCACACACCACCGTGCCAGGGTAATTTTTGTATATTTTGTAGAGATGGGGTTTTGCCATGTTGCCCAGCCTGGTCTCGAATTCCTGGGCTCAAGCAACCCATCTGCCTCAGCCTCCCAAAGTGCTGGGATTACAGGAGTGAGCTACTCCACCTGGTCAATTTTTCTTAATTCAGTTTTGTTAAACCATGCTTTTCACTGAATTTGCCTACTCTAAGTTGTCAGATGTATTGAGATAAATATTTTCATAAAATCCTCTTATTGTGATATCAATGTGTAAAATCTTAGTAAGGTTTTTTCATTCCTAATGTTGCTACATTTTATCTTCTGCCTTTTCATTTTGTTTCAATTCATTGAAGTTTTATTGTTTTTCTTGCTTTTGTGTGCCGTTTTTAGTTTCTATTGCTTACATTTTCTATTTCATTGATTCCTGTTAACACATACACACACACACACAAACATACACACACACACAACGCACACAGTGTTGATCTGGAACAACATGGGTTTGAACTACATGAGTTCACTTATATGCCGGTATTGTTCAGCCTCTGCCACTCCCGAGACAGCAAGACCAACCCTTCCTCTTACTCCTCCTCCTCAGCCTACTCAATGTGTAGATGAGAATGAAGAACCTCATGATGGTCCACACTTTCATTTAATTAATATGTTGTCTTCCTTACGATTTTCTTTATAATACTTTCTTTTCTCTGGTTTACTTTATTATAAGAATACAATATATAATGCATATAGTGTACAAATATGTGTAATCAGCTGTTGATGTTATTGGTAAGGTTTCTGGTAAATAGTAGATTATTAGTAGTTAAATTTCTGGGGAGTCAAAAGTTACATACACATTTTCACTTGAGGGAGGGGGCCTGGCTCCTCTAATACCTGAATTGTTCAAAGGTCAAATGTGTGTGTGTGTGTGTGTGTGTGTGTATTTATAATTTTAGTTTTTAAACTTATTTTGATTTAATTTGCTTTTCTGTTTCTAATTTGTTAAAATGGAAGTTTAAATCATTGAATTTAGAATTTTATTTTTTTCTAATGTAAGTTTTTGAAGTTACAATTTCCCACTAAGCACTAATTTAGCAGCTAAATTATGTTATGCTATGTATGTTTTCATTATCATTCAGTCAAAATATTTTCTAATTTCCCTCCTTATTTTTTTCTTTGGTCCATGGTTTATTAAGTAGTAAATTGTATAATTTCCAAAGAGCTTTGGCTTTTCCATATGCTTTATTGTTGTTGCTTTCTGATTCAATTCTTACATAATTAGAGAACATATTCTATATTATTTTAATCTTTTTACATTTATGGAGAAAGGTATTTTTCTATTTCTCCTTTTAGGTATGCTAATTTTTGCTACATGCAATTAAAAACTCTTTTATAGCATATTCAGAACCTAGAATTGTGTATCCATCCAGTCTATATCTCCTTTTATCATTAAGAAGTTTCCCACTCTGTGGCTGGTAATAATTCTTTTTCTAAAGTCTACTTTGTGTTATACTAGTATAGGCGTTTCAGCTATCTCTTATTGGTTAGTGTTTGCATCATCTTGTTCTATTTGTTTACCTTTAGATTATATGTAGTAATTTTATGTTCAAACCACCTTTTATGTAGTCAGCTGGTTGGGTTTTGCTTTTTTATTTAGTTTGGTAATATACGTCTTTTAACTAGAATGCTTAGATGATTTTATTTAGTGCAATTATTGATATGGTTTGATTTATAACTAACATCAGGATATTTGCTTTCTCTTCATCCCGTCTGTTCTTTGTTTCTTTTATTTTCTTGACAAGAGGATTAATAAAATATCTTTAAGATTCTGTTTGATCTCTACCATTAGCTTATTACTTACAACTTTCTTTTTTTCTGGCTTCTATGATTTTAAAGAAATTCACCTTTAACTTTTAACATTTGCCTTTGAATGACATTATACTACTTTCCCTATAATGGACTTTTGAATCCTCCTCTGATTTTTAGGCTATTGACTTCTCAGTTATGAGCTGCATAATACATTGTTATTATAATTGCTTCTAACACTCAGTGATCTTTTTAAATAATTTTAATATGAGAAACATATTATATACTTACCAGCACATTTATTGTATCCCACACTCTAATTCTTTTGTATAGACCCAGGTTTCCAACTGATAACACATTCCCTTTTATTTAAAGAACTTCATTTGATGTATTTTTTGTGGTTTAGATTTGTTGTCAATGGTCTCTTGCCTTTTGTTTGTCTGATTCACCTCCATTTTTGAAAGAGATGTTGACAAGCTATAGAATTATAGTTTAATTTTATTATTTCAGCACTTTAAAAATATCATTCCACTGTCTTCTTAATAGTTTTCAGTCATTCTTATTTTTATTTCTCTATACAGAAACAAAGCAGTTTTTAAGATTTTTGTCTTTATTATTGGTTTTCACCAATTTGATTGTAATGCACTTTGGTGTGGTTTTCTTTATGTTTCATCTTGGACTTCATCAAACTTCTTGGATCTATAGTTTCATAGTTTTCACCAAATATTTCAGCCATTGTTTCTTTAAGTATTTCTCTGCTCCTTCTTCCTTTTTGAAACTCAATTACACATTCCGAATGGCTTTACATATTCTCACATCTTATTTCCACAAATTATGTTCACTTTTGTTGTTGTGTGGTCTTTTTTTCCCAGCATTTCATTGTCAATAATTCTTATTGCCCCATCTTCAAGTTTGCTGAACTTTTCTTTTGAACTATTTAATCTGCTGTTAATACAACTTTTTAATTTTTAATTTTTGAAATTTCAGATATTGTATTTTTATTTCAATAAAATAAAATGAGTGGGTAGCTCCTATCTGCAGGCAAGTCGTCTCGTTGAGTGAGTGACTCTGGCTGAGGCTGGGGTCTTCTGTGCTCAGAATGGAGGAAGTGCATACTGATTAGTCCATGGGTCGCCAAGAGTGGGCCTGGAAAAAGCACCATTCAATTGGCCGAAATGTCATCAATGAAGTTCTCACTCTGGGTGTGGACTTCACTGGAACTGGCGGCCTGGCCCCCAGGCTTCAGGAGGTGCTTGCTTGAAGGAGGAGTTTCACCAGGGTCCCTCTCCTTCCCATCAAGGAGCCTGTCTGCTTCCTGCAGCGGCCATCAGTATGCTGTCCACAGTACCCCTGCTGATGGGCGCCTGCAGGCCTGCCCTGCCTCCCTCCAATGCTTGTCAGTGCCAGGGCCAAGGCAGCAGGGGGCTGGTGTGTCAGTGCCGCCCCAAGCACACGCACACCCAGCTGGGTGACAGCAGCACTCGCGCTCAGCCACAACTTTGCTTCCTAATGGAGCTGGTGCTGCGAGCAGAGAGATACCAGGGAGCAGGAGCCAGCACTTCTGAACCTGTGGGGGCAGGGGACTTCCTGGGTTCCCAAGAACACAGGGATGCCCGGGTCCAGAGCCGCAGCTGGGTGGGTGCAGCTGTGCCCAGGCTGGCTCCAGACCTACCAACTCAGTAGGGAGCAAGGCTCCTGCTGGGATTACTTGTTCTTGGCCCCCCGCCAGTTCCGTGGGGGCGCCTCCCCCACTGCAGCCGGCATCTTTGCAGCGGCTGCTCCAGACGGGCTGCAGCTGTCATCAGAAGGAAATATAATAAAAGCAGAGAATTGAAAAGAATATGTGCATTATTATACGCCCTCTCTTAATGATCTTGCGACCTTAGGAACAGGTGAAAAAGATCAGGCTACTCTGTCCGATGATGAGAGAAATGTCAACCAGTCATCCCTGTCATCCTGATCGACAGCTTAATGGCTGCCTGATATGCACGTGAGGCCATCATATAACATACAGCCACAACCTGACCTGCCAGTTGATCACAGATATATGAGCAACATTAGTAGATATCTGTCAAGATGGCCTAGACCCAAGCGACAATCTGGCCAAGGGCTGAATCACAAGATAAATAAATGCTTAATTTATTTTTATTTTTTTATTTTATTTTTGAGATGGAATCTCACTCTGTCACCCACGCTGGAGCGCAATGGCGCAATCTGGGCTCACTGCAACCTCTGCCTCCCTGGTTCAAGCAATTCTCATGCCTCAGCCTCCTGAGTAGCTGGGACTACAGGCGTGCGCCACCATGCCCAACTAATTTTTGTATTTTTAGAAGAGACGGGGTTTCACCATGTTGGCCCAGATGGTCTCAGTCTTCTGACCTCGTGATCCACCTGCCTCTACCTCCCAAAGTACTGGGATTACAGGTGTGAACCACCATGCCCGGCCAATAAATGCTTAGTTTTAAAGCCACTAATTTAGCAGCAAAAGCTATTTGATATAAATGGAAAAGAGTCAAAAATCTCAATTGTCCATGCATTTCCAGTTAAATACTTAAAAAACATTTATAGAGCCTAAACTCTTATAAGCTCACCTCAATTTAATAAATATGTATCAAGTGCTTATTTTTAGCTAGAAAATAAAGTCATAAAGGTAGATAAGTACCAAGCATTCTATTTACATTAATATAACATGAACTATCCATCATTTTATGAAGTATGTTTCCAAATATATTCTAATATGATTTTCAAAGTCACTATCTGTGTTAAAGATCTGCATGAGACCCTAGTGAAAATGTTTAAATAGCTCATGGCTTTGGAAGAGAGGAGGTAGAACACGTGATGTATTGAAGGTATTCTTCCAGTAGGACAGCATTTCCATTTCATGTTTGCATTGTTTAAACATAGTGTGCACTAAATACAGTGTGCATTATTACTATTGTTTTCTCATTAATAAGCAAAATTATCTTGTAAGAAATTGGAAAATCTGTAAAGAATGCAAGTGTGCCAGATTGTGTTCAGTGAAGCCCCAAAATCACCTCTTTCTGGATTCTTCTTGGTATCACAGGAGAGAAGGCAGGAATGTTAATTCTCAAAATCCCTTGTACTTTAGATTCAGCTAATGGGTAGCTAGAATGCTATTTAGAAACAAGTGAGAAAGAAAAGCTCTTCCCCCACAGAAGCTGCAGGCCGCTTGTAATAGTCACGTTGGATTCCTTGACTTACTGGAGTCCTCTCTGTTGACAAGCAACAGAGATCATACCTATTGCTTGTAGGAAAGTAAAAACATAGAGGGTGGCTTCTCTTGGCTTCCAGGGACCTCCTGAAGAACATCCCCGTTAGTCCTGGGAGCAGACGGTGTCAGCAACTACCTCTGATCCCTGTACTTCTACATTTCTTAAAGGCAGATTCCTAACCTTTACATCCCCAGCCCTCCAAATGACTGTATGAATTTCTAGTTCCGTATATTAAATCTCTATCCAATAAAATTACCTATTATGCTTTTATTCCTGAAATACTTCAACTGATAATTTTTGTAACTGCAAATGATTCCAGGAAAATAGAGCCCCTCCACAATGACTGTGGGACTAGATTCTCAAAGTCAGTTTGAAATGAAGGCAGAAATGACCACAACACCCGTAGAGAATGGGGCATATGACTACTTATAATATCACGGAATACAGTTACTTATAATTTCCCCTGTATTTACTTAGAATAAAGAATCTATTGAAGGCAAGGTACAGAAAGAGCACATGATTGTTAAAATAGAATGTTATAAAGTATATATTAAGTGAGCTGCTTCTTACTGCTCTGAAGAGCTTGGAGAAGAAAGAAATGACATGGAGTTCTGTAACTTCTTGACCACATGTAGATCTACTGAGTCTCACGACTAATGTTAGAACTCGCAGGTAAGAAATATGAAAATTTTGGGAACATGAGAATTCAGAAGTTTAAGTAAGTGAGAAAAATTACAACTTTTTTAAAAAACAGACGATTGACCAGTCTTGCCTGAAATAGAGACAGCAAACTCTGATTCATGTTTTGCCTCTGTTACTAATAGTTGCTGTATGCCCTTGAACAAATTACTTAATCATCCTGTGCGTATTCAAAGGAAGTACAGAGATGAAGCTGGAGAAGTCCTCCTTTGAGCTCATAACACAGAGCTTAAAATGAGTGAAAGCTTCACTCTAGTCTGGGTCACAGTGAGACCATGTCTCACTCAATAAATACATAAATTAATTAATTAAATGGAATGAAAAAAGTAGCCTCTGTCATGTGTTTGAACTTAAGTGATACTACAAAGGTTTTCCATAGAAGGTCAATTCTGTTTCTCATACACTCATAATTGGTTGTCTGCCCCTTTGTTCTAACTTGCCAAACCTGACAGATTAATCCTCTAGAAAGGCAGAACCTTTAAACCATTCCTCTCCTCAATACATGTCATGCTTTCCTGCTGAATACTAAATTAACCTAAACTCATCATCTTGGAATTCAAGGCTTCCAAGATGGGAATTATTGAATTAACGTGCTATTATCTAACCCAGTTTTTTTTTTTTACATTGGAAAACAGCTGTTTTATTAATTGGTTCATTCAGTAGTTCATTCAATCATTCAACAAACCTTTATTGACTGCTTTCAGTGTGCTAGTTACTACGTGAAATACTAGAGAACAATGTAAATAAAGCACAGTTCCTACTCTCAAAGAGTTTATATGTTAGTAGAGAAGATATAAATATTGACAAAGTAGTATCACATGGTGTGATAGATGCTAAGATGTAGGCCTCCACAGACAGGTATCAGAACCAAATGGAAAGCTAAGCAAACTAAAAAGACATGCAAAATGAAATTTTCATAAGGTCCATAAGTTTTAGGTAAAGGAAAAGGGGACTAAAGATTTTAGTAACTAGGATATGACATATGTAAAACACAAAGACCAGAAGATCCTGGAATGTTTGCAATCTACCTCCATATGGCTAGAATTCAAAATGCTAAAAAGGACATGGTAAGATAAACTCATTAGGATATAAAACATAAATATTGTAGCATATCATGTTAAGGTGTTGGAACATTATTGTGAAGATAATAAACAACCATCCAAGGACTGTAAGAAGGGGAGAGAATCATGACGACAGTAATTTCAAAATACTTGATAGCAAGACGAGTAAACACAATTAGAAATGACAAACATCGCAATTGATCCCACAAAATTACAAAACATCCTCAGAGACTATTATGAGCACCTCCATGCACACAAACTAGAAAATCTAGAAGAAATGGATAAACTCCTGGAAGCAAACAATGTCCCAAGATTGACTCAGGAAGAAATTGAAACCCTGAACAGATGAATAACGAGTTCCAAAATTGAATCAGTAATAAAAATAAACCTACCAATTAAAAAAAATCCATGGACCAGATGGATTCACAGCCAAATTCTACCAGATATACCAAAAAGAGATGGTACCAATCCTACTGAAATTATTTCCAAAAAATCGAGGAGGAGGGATTCCTCCCTACTCCTTTTATGAAACCAATATTATCCCGATACCAAAGTCTGGCAAAGATACAAAAAAAAAAGAAAACCACAGGCCAATATTCCTGATGAACATAGACACAAGAGTCCTCAACAAGATACTAGCAAAGTGAATCCAGCAGCATATCATCAAGTTAATTCACCATGATCAAGGAGACTTTATTCCTGGGAGGCAAATTTGGTTCAACATATGCAAATCAATAAATGTGATTCACCACGTACACAGAATTACGAACAAAAACCATATGATCATTTCAATAGAGGCAGAAAAATCTTCAGATAAAATTCAGCATCTCTTCATGTTAAAAACTCTTAACAAACTAAGAACCAAAGGAACATACCTCAAGAAAAAGAGACATCTATGACAAACCCACAGCCAACATCATACTGAATGGGCAAAAGCTGGAAGCATTCCCCCTAAGAACTAGAACAAGACAGAGGTGCCCACTCACCACTCAACATGGTACTGGATGTGATAGCCAGAGCAAGTAGGCAAGAGAAGGAGTTAGAAGGCATCCAAATAGGAAAAGGGGAAATCAAATCATTCACTGATGATATGATTCTATACCTAGACAACCCTAAAGACTGCCAAAAGGCTCCCAGACCTGATAAATAACTTTAGAAAAGTTCAGAACACAAAATTAATGTTCAAAATATTTGATAGCAATATGGAAGGTAAGTGGGGGAGAGTGATAATGAAGACAGTAGGAGAAAGTGGATTGTTTTACAACCTAGAAAATAAATGAAAAGTCTTGAATGAAGAAAATGAGAGTGAGGATGGAATGAAGAGGTCAAATTCCGTGACACATAGTTTCACGTACACAGTTTTCAGTAGTCACTGGGCTACACTGCTGATGACATGGAATATCAAGGTAGATTTTCATTTCACTCTAATGCTAGATAAGACAAGCACTTCTTTTTTGGATCTCCAGAACTTTCACTGGAGAAGGCCCTATGCCTTAAAATATATCATTCTGTTCCTCATTCCTGCCAAGGTATAATAAGTAATAAAGGAGGACCCGTACAATTTAGAGGCCTCAGCTTAGAGTGTTCAGGCTCCCAGATTGTAAACCTTAAATCATTTGATTTTTCCTTCTGCTTGCTAAATTGTGTATGAACAAGTTGTGGGTGCAGGATTTCAGAATACTAATCTCTATCCCCACTCCAATTGTGAAAATAGCAGCTTGAGAAAAGGGATGAGGAGGAGTCGAGTAGCAGAAATTCCTCAATTAGAAAGAAGAAAGTATTTGAAGGAATAAAAAACTTTATATTGTTTAATTCCATAAAAGGAATACAAGAATCACTTGCAATTTTTTAAAATAAAAAGTTATGTATTAAGCACCAAGCAAAGTCACTAATTACCATGTCACATAATATATTAACTTTAGAAATGGTTAATTAAAAAAACATTACTGTTGAGAGGTGATATTGAAATAATACTGCCATTTATTTACTCTTCTAAAGGAAATTGGGTATCTTAAGTAAACTTATACTCTTATTTTTATACGCATACTATTATATTTAGTACTTAATGTGTGCAAATCCCAGAAGGAGTTTTAAGCCTGGAATTTGAAAGCTTCATGGCCAAGAGCAAGGAACTGAAGAATGGGCTCTTGGGTCCTCAACTGAAACGTGGATATTTGAAGGAGGTAATGAACTCCAAGAGCCAACTTGTGGCCTACCCGGGTCTCATGTGTAATTTCGCTGTCAGTAAAAAGATGTTCTTCCTCCATATTTTCTTGCAACTGAAGGTGTTGTATGTCCAACTGCATTATAACCAAAATAATGTCCAGAAGATCAAATATCTGGCCAGAGCTTTCTGCGATTGAGGGCCAGACAGTTGGATAAGTCCCTGAGTGCTTTAGTAGACTAAGCTGGAATATTCATACACTTCTGGGATAAAGATAGGATTCTCATTTCCAGAGAGACCTATGAAGAAAGTACAGGTCTCTGAGAAGCCGCCTCCCATATCTTGCCGAAGCCCCAGAGTCTTTTTCCTCCCATTTGCACCCTGAGAATCTTACTCAGACCTTTACATTTTGTCTGATAATTGTGACACTTTTCACCCTTTTTGCATTTTCCTTGTCTAAAAAAAAGTTCAGAATCAGATATGAGCCCATTAAATTCCCTGGGAAGCTATCAAGATTCTGCCCAGTCTCCCTTTCCACCTGTACTAACTATATGGTCATATATATTACAGAACATTACAGAATGACATTTATAACTATGTTCTGAATGAATGTGTAAATAAATACATCAATTAATTAAAGCATTAATTTTAAAGGTTGGTGGAGAAGTACTAAAAAATGAAAATAAAGTAAAATAGAAAGATACTTATTTTATTCCAATAAGACCCTTCAGAGGTTTATGAGCTCATTTCCTCACAGCAGTCATGGGGTCTAGAGTGTCTCAACCTCACGTTAAGCTACAAATGCAGCATGCAATATCTTTTCTTTTTATTACGTTTGGCTGGTCTCATTGGGAAAATGCCTCTTTTAGAAAATTTTTTTGAAATTTTTCTACAAAATATCACTATTTGGACATGAAAGTGCCACATTCCAAAGCTAGTTTGTCACCTCAGAGGTGCAGCTATTTACAGTAAAGAAACTTCTCAATGGGAAAAATGCTTTTGAGTTGTCTAGGTCTTTTTGAGTTAGTTTATAATTGATCTTACTAATGAAGTATTGTGAACTTTGTGGGTACAGAAGAGGGTACACTGGATTTTGTGTCTTTGTAACATTGTAAACCTACCTTTTCTGTAGCACTTCTAATTTCCTGCTATGATTATACATTTTTCTTTCTATCACTATACATTGTGAGTACATGAGAAACATCTGCATGTCTTACTCCTCTCTTCCCAGCTCTGTAACCAAGAGAGTCAATGCTCACTAACTGTTGAAGGAATGAATGAACTTGCTTATTTAGAAGAATACACATTATGGGATATTGTGATAGCACCAAGTATAAAAAGCAACATGTTCTCAGAGAAATGCCCTTTTTCTGAAGATGATTTAATCTATGTCTGCTTTGTGGGGGAAGTAGTTAAGGGAGAGGATGGAGTTAGTTTTGATGGAAAGTGTATTAGTCCTTTCTCATCATTGCTATAAAGAAATACCTGAGAAAGAGTAATCTATAAAAAAGAAAAAAGAGGTTTAATTGGCTCACGTTCCACTGGCTGTATAGGAAGCATAACAGTATCTGCTTTGGGGGGGGTCTCGGGGAGCTTTTACTCACAGCAGAAGGCAAACAGGGAGCAAGCATCTTATGTGGCAGGAGCAGGACCAAGGTTTAAAAGTGTTTACATACTTTTAAACAACCAGATCTCATGAGAGCTCCATCATGAGATAGCACCAAGGGGATGGTGCTAAACCGTTCATGAAGGATCCAACCCCATGATCCAGTCACCTCCCACCAAACCCCACCTCCAACCAACACTGGAGATTCCAATTCTCCGTGAGATTTGGGTGGGGACACAGCTCCAAACCATATGAGAAAGATTCTGTTTTCTGACTTCAAACAGGAAAGTGATGATTAAGATGGTGACTCTGAGGCAGACCATCCACCTTCAAACCCTGGCTCTGCTGCTGATGACTCTGGTCCTCCAGCAAGGTTTTTAGCTTTTCTGTGGATTGTCTTATTTATAAAATGAGATACTAATAGTAACTGCCTCATAGTATTGCTATATCAGTTAAGGAGATAATATATGTAAAGCACTTAAAATAGTGTCTGGTACATAATTAAGTACTATATGAAGGTAGTTGTTACAGTGGTGGTGTTTGTGGTTATGGTCAGGGTGGTTTTTGTTATTATTTCACAGGTTAAAACTTGTGACATCCAAGAATACATGAGTTGAAAGGGCCTCAAAATTTATCTCATCTGAAACCCATGTAATAGGTTTGTTTAGTCCTTAAGATCTGAAAAATGTTTTGCATCCTCAGATTCTGTGAGTCCTTCAGGCCCCAACATCCAGCTTATTTTTTTATCTGGGAATAGTTGGTCAGAATCACTTCCAGAGACTGAACAGTGAATACTTATTTCAGTGTCTGTCTTTCCTGGAAGGATCATGACACATCAGTCCCTGTGCTTTCTCTGTGGCCATGCTCTAGGGCTGGTGTAGGGTAATTTGAATAGAAAACTAACAACTTCCCTTTACACTCTGCCCCCGATCTTGAAGAAGATCCTGCAAGTTGGATCTTCTTCAAGATCGGGGGCAGAGTGTGATGAGAAGTTGTTATTATTACAGTAAGTAGCACAGTAAATTTTACCCATTCTATACTGAGCACCCTCTGCTACTTACTGTAATAACAGTTAACAGTGTTAACAATCATCATCAATAGCTTTCAAAGTTATACAAAACTTCACTACTTTCAAAGTGCATTTATATAATGATCATATTTTGTATTCAAAGCCTTTCTGCAAACCTGTGATTGGATTCCTAGTTTTGCAGAAGAAGGAATGAAGCTCTGAAAGAGTAAAGATTGAAGACAAAATTGCAGAGCCATATCTACCTGCTCCCTGTCCAGTGCTCTCTCACTATAGCATATTTATTTTTTGATAACCCAAGAAAGAAAAGGAACCCATTGCCTGAATATTTCTTGGGCATCTGGGATTTGGAAAGCACTAATGAAAGCCTGTGAGATGCACAGCATATGCTCCGACTAAAGATAGAATACAGCCTCATGTCCACAGCAGGGAGGATCCATTGCAAATCCTCTAATTGATCATTTGTGCACATTTTCTTCAAGGACAATTTGTTGCATATATGAAGGCCTCCTGCCAGGGTCAGAGGTGATCCAAAATGAACATATTTGATGAGTCTGATGCCCTGGTGGGGAATGCCAGACAGGAAGGAAAAAGACCAGGAAAATAGCAGGAATCGTTCTAAACACTTTACATATGGGAACTCCTTTATTTCTCAGAGCACCCCTGTATGGTAGTACTATTGTAGTCTCATTTTACAGATGAGAAAACTGAAGCACAAAAGTTAAGCACTTGCTCAAGATAATATTCTATGTAATTGGCAGAGTCTTACAGAATCCTTTAACTGTTTCTATTTCTATAACAGAACTCTAAATAGAAGCACAGCTGGAATACAGAAGCTGTCTTTTGGGCTTCTGTGATTCAGACATGGCCATCACATATTGTCCAGCCTGTTTTATTTGATATTTTAATTTTTGTGGGTTTTTTTTTTAAACATTATGGGTAGCCTACTGATGGAGGTATCAAAAAAAAAAAAAAAGAAAATTCCCAGAGCATTTCATTATCATATTCAATCGGTATTATAATTAAATAATTAAATGTTAACATTTTAAATGTATTCTAATTAGAATATCTACTTATATAACAAAATAAAATATTACATAAGAAAGTCTTTTCAGCTTGAGTTCCTTAATTGCTCTTAAGTGTCTTGTCATCGGTCATTGACAACATCAACTCTCTATGACTTGCTTTCCACTCACTAAGCCCCCAAAACTCTAGGATGCTTATGCCAGTCCCGAGAGCTTCACCTTAATTAGAGTTGCGAGATGCATGTGCTGAACTGATGAGATTTTGGCATATGGGTTTAGATTCCCTCATCTGAGCTGAGACAGTGCCTTGCAGGGTATGAGATCGTTCGTGTTGCAGCTGCAAGTGAGGCAACAGGGAACTCACCCCAAGATACTGGACAGTCAGGGAGGCCAGGCTCCAAAGAAGGCAGGGCACAGGAAAGGTGTTGAAGAGAAAAGCTAAAAGGGTAGATCTGGTTGTGTCCCCCTTAGAATTCTGAATATGTAGAACAAACACTTAAAAAGCAAACGAAATGTTACTTGGAAGGTAGGAAATGAATTGATAAGAGCTCCAAGTGCCTTAGGTCGGAGGATCCAGATTGCAGCAGGCAGCAAGCACTGGTTGGTGTTGTCATTCATCAACAGAGGAGCAGTCGGGTAACAGACAGCCAAGGTAACTAAGCACTGTGGGAACTGGTGAAAGCCAGTTGAGCCTGCAAACCTTGAAGTCAGAGTCATCAAGAAGAAGGCCCAAAGAAGGGCTGAAATATTGACAAATGAACAGGTAAATAGATAGTCCTTTTTATATAGAAGGACTATCTGCCTAGCCAGGTGTCTGTATGTGTATCTGCAAACTCATGTGTATATCATATATTATATTATATACATATTATATAATATATGTTATATTATATTATATTATTATACCTATAATTATATACAATATACATAGCATATTATATATTATATATACATATAAAAGTAATGTGTATATCCTACATATTGTATACTATATATACATATATGTATTATAATCATAATATACATATTATGTATACTTATATATCTTAATATATACTGACACACATATTATATATCTTGATATGTACTGATACACATATTCTATATTAATATATTATATATAAATACTTTATTGTCAAGCATATGATGAAAAGTAAACATAACTATGGCTACTGAACTATTGAAGTAAAATGGTCTGTTGGCAGAGACAGAATAATTAGATAATTACACCATAAATGGAAGGTAAAACTGCAATGCTGATAAGTGCGATACAGGAGAGGTCAAGGTGCTGTGAGAATACTTGATTGATAGAAGATTTGACCTAGGCAGAAAGGTCATGGAAGTGTTTCTAGAGAGAATAAGATTTGTGCTGAATCAGAAGCATGATTAGAGCTTAGGTAAAAGGGGGAAAGAGAAGCTCTCAGATAGAGAGACATTTAAGTGCAAAGCCCGAGTGACAAGAAAGGGAGCAGATGGACGGCTTAGACTGCTGGAGCAGAGAGATAAGAGGGCTGTATGGTTAAAACTGAAGCTGGAATCATACTTAGGGCCCTAACGGGCACACTAAGTTTTTCATACTGAGGAGTTTGTTCTTTATTTGAAGTGCCATGGAAGGTATTTAAGTGTAAGCAGAAACATGGAAGGAGGGGAAAGACAACTAATAAGATTTGTGATTTGAGCAGAGCTCTCTGAACTGTGCATGCTGGACTGAAAGAAACCAGAGTATGTGTCCAAATGCAAGTTGAAAGGCAATTGATCTCGATGACAGGAGCTTCACTAGGAAGACGAAAAGAATTGGAGAGATTGAAAGCAACAGAAATTCTGTCATCTCCCAGTTTCTGATGTCAAACCACCACAATTTAAACTAGCTGATACAATTTGATCTTATTGAACTTCCCTTCCCTGTAGTTTAGAAAAAATATCATGGCAAAAACATGGAATTTTGACAAGAATTTACGAGAATAATACTTCAGGAGCTGCATGGGCCATCCCAGACCTAGAAGGAAACCAAGAAAGAACAGCTAATACTTAGGGAGCCCCAAGAATGAGAGAGTGAGTGCTGTGAAGAGTTTGAGAAAGGAAAAAGAAAAAGGAAATTGCTTTGAAACACTTAAGACCTTTGGCATTACTTGATGGTTGAAGAGATTAGATTACAAGGAATTGAGAAGAGAGAAAATAATAAAAATATAGAGACAACATGGATAAACCACCCTCGGGAGATAATACTTTAGGGAAAGGGAGAGCTTAGTGAAAGGGCATCAGGTCAAGGGAAAGTAATAGGAAGGAATATTATCTTTAAGTCTAAACAGAATCTTTATTAAGTATGATGTTAGCCACAAGCTTTTTCATAGATGTTCTTTATTAGACTGAGGAATTTCCCCTTTATTCCTATTTTGCTAAGAAGTTTTATCAGGAATGAATGTTGAGCTTTTTTAAATAGTTTTTTCTGCATCTATTCAGATACTCATACTGGTTTTCCTTCTATTCTGCTAATATTACGAACTAAACTCATTATCTCTCCAAATTTAAATCAGTTTGTATTTCTGTAATAATCCCTTTCTGATCTTGATTTATCTGCTTTATATATTGATTACTTTGATTTACTATTTTCTTGGATTTTTAAATATGTGTTCATGAGAAGTGTTTGCCTTTTATTTGTTTTCCTTTACTTCCTTTTGTTTTATAATGTCTGTGTCAGGTTTTATTATCAGAGTGAGGTTGGCCTCTTAAAATGAGTCAAAGAGTGTTTTTCTTTTTCTTTCATTCTTTTTCTTTTCTTCTTTCCTTTCCTTTCTTCTTTTCTTTTCTTTTCCTCTTCTCTTCTCTTCTTTTCTTTTCTTTCCAGATGGTGGAGGGGTGGGAGTGCAGTGGCACCATCACAGAGTGCTAAACCTCAAACTCCTGGGCTCAAGTGATTCTCCTGCCTCAGCTTCCCAAGTAGCTGGGACAATACATGGATGGCACTGCATCCCACCCCTCCATTTCCTGAAAAGTTTTTTGTAGACAAAGAATGCCAATTCTTTCTTCCTAAGATGTTTTATAAAATCCACCCATTAAAACTTCTAGGCCTTGAGTTTTCTTTATGTAAGTGTTTTCTGTGTGGAATATTAATCTATTTGATATGGTTGAACTTCAGTATTTCAGTTTATTATTAGTCATTTGTGATTTTCTTCCTCTATTCTTTTTTCTACCATCATTTACATTTGAATATTTTTATAACTGCATTTTATTTTATTGATTTGACTTTTATTTATACCTTTTTTTGGCATTTTTTGTTGGTTGCAAGATGTGAAATATATTGAGTTTTCAGTGTCAGCTTACAGCTAATTTTGTATCACTTAATGGAAAAATAGAAACTTTTCAATCACACACATTAAACAGGTCCATTTATCCCAACCCTCTTCTTTATGCTGTATTTGAAGATTATCATGAGGTTTCTCGTAGGCATTAGCTTAAGAAATAAAGAAGAATACTTTTTATAATACATAACTGTAACAGTCATCAGAGAATTACATATAATTCTCCCATGTCACGATTCAGAGATGTAGATTGATTTTTCCAACACAAAACAGCTAGCTGCTTGCCAGTGATGATTTTGAATCCAACCTTTATCAAGCTCCAACATTTGATAAAATTCTGCGGTGGCAGTACCTCCTCTGCCATAAGAGGAAGTAAAGGGTAAATAAAAATTGGGAAATATCCTGAGGTGGAGCAGAAAGGGAAAGAGAGACTTCATCTACCTGCCCTGATGCAAGGTGACTAAAGAATCATTCCAGACTCACATCTTAGGGAAGAGTACAGGCTCTGGAGACTGACAGGTTTTGGTGAATTTGTTGATTTAATGATGTTTTTACTTCTCTTTTGTCCTCAACAGCATCAGGAACAATTCTTTATACAGGTCTACAAAAAGTAAATGTTCTTGGTTGGCTGACTGTGACAGATTCTCATGGGACAAACTGAAATGATTGAATATATGTGTTTTATTGCTCTCAGAAGGTCAAATCTTTGCTTAAATTGTTTCCATTTACTTTGAATGAATGAAACAGACACTCTTCAGAGCATATTTTTTCTTTTTTTCCCCCTCTTTTTTCAAATTATTCACAATTCACAAAATAGTTCAAAATGAAACAAGAAGAAATATGAATAGGACCAGCCCTCTTTGACTCCTGTAGAGAGCATTGTTAAGAACCAGGGCTATAAAGAAGCATGATGCATTACAGGAAACAAACTGTCCAGTAACAACTTTTTTCATTAAGTTTAAGTGGCTCTCCATGTGGAGCTTTTCAGTGAGCCTTGCAGGCACCCCAGCAGTTAGATCCCAAGCCTTGGTGTATCCCACCAAGGAGGGATGTTTCCTGCCTTAATATTGACTATTGATCTGCTTTGGCCCAGAGTAATTCAGGGAATTTCTAAACTATGCAAGGAGCTATAACTATGCTTTGTCCAATTACATCTGAATCCTAGTTTTGGAGAGGAACTGCTCACTCCTTTCCAAGTTTGTTCTTTCCATGTTCTTCTCATCAAATGTAAAATATTTTAAAGTTCTCTTTAATTCTGTGAAGTTATTCTTGTTATAGTCATCAATAATAATCCTTTATCTTTATCTTTTTTTTTTTTTTGATGGAGTCTCTCTTTGTCACCCAGGCTAGAGTGTAGTGGTGTGATCTCAGCTCATTGCAACCTCCACCTCACAGGTTCAAGTGATTCTCCTGCCTCAGCCTCCTGAGTAGCTGGGACTAGTGGCACGTGCCACTATGCCTGGTTAATTCTTGTATTTTTAGTAGAGAGAGGGTTTCCGCATGTTAGCCAGGATGGAATAATCCTTTATCTTAAAATTATCTCTTTCAATTGCTGTGTAGTTTCTTCATCTTTATTGGACCCTGACTGATACAGAGCCATAGAACTGAGACTAACAGAAAAAGTCTTGATTAAAACTAGTGACTGCCAAGCTATTTACAGAGAAGCATTATGGGGGAAATCAGAATATAGAATTATTCAAGATTGGGGAAAAAATCAGATGAAATCAGAGGCTCTTGGGATGCAGCCCAAGACTGTAGCATGAGCAAGAAAAATCCAATCAAGCCCAGAAGAATTGCAATTGATAGATATGTCTCAGCAAACTGATGATGTATTTCCAAATCTCAAGGTTTTTCAAACTGGCAACAATAAGATTTCCTATATTTGCCTAGGACAGGTATAAATAGCATAAAAATTAACAATCAGATTAAAATTGTCTGGTGTAAACAATAAAAATGGAATTAATCTCTACTAGAGTGTGTAACAGTTAAAGAAAGAGGAAAGAAACATGAAAAGCAGCTCAACAGTGAAAGATAGATTTATTTTGGAGAACAAACCTGAGAGGCGATTCTGGCCGATTTTGGTCAGGACCATTCTCTCTTACAAACTAAGAGTATTTATTGGTGAGAGAGCTTATCACATGCTTGGACTGTTTCTATTTGGGGGAGAAGTTTATGGCAGGATTGGAATGTCTCTGGTTGGAGGGGAGTTTATCTTGGAGCTGACATCTCTCTGGCCGGTGGGGGCAGTTTTCTCAGGGCTGGCATGTCTCCGGTCAAGGAGGTTGGAATGTATCTGGTTGGAGATGTCATTTGTGGTTTATGGTCATGCTGACCTTAGCCATTAGGCTGATGCCCTTTGGATTTAGGCAATTTTTGATCAAGGAGGACTTTGGAATGGCAGTGCTTGTCCAAGATGGCAATGTTCCTGCTCTGTCAGAGTGCAAAGGAAAGCATACAATGCTATAGAGATCACTGGCAATAGAGAAGATTCAAACCAACTCGGGAAGGAAACATATAAGCAAGTAAGTCATGAAACTCAGCAATACAAAGCCTGTGTTTTATATTTTTGTTAGTTATCTTATTATTTAATTGTAGAAGAGAAAGCACTCATAACATATTGTAACCATACCAGAAATCTGACTTTGGTGGTATGGAAACACTGTGGTGATTTCAGAAAAGGTAAAGAAAGAGAATTCAGTCAAAGATGGGGACCCTTCCCATCACATAGAGGAAAAACTTAGAGTGCATAGCTACAAATTCAGAAAGGTGGCCTCTGAAGATTGGGGAACTTAAGAACATTTATATTCACAAATAACACATCTACCTCCTGGAGAAACTCCCACTGCTGGTTTGAATATCAACTGAAAAACAGAAGGCTAAAGATTCCAATGTGTGGATTTGTAAAGTGACAACTTCCAGAGCTTCATTGGAAACTGAATGAATGAACACTAGCATAATAGGCATGCTGAGAAAATTCTTAAAAGCATTTTTAGGCGGGTGGATCACCTGAGGTCAGGAGTTTGAGACCAGCCTGACCAATATGGTGAAACCCCATCTCTACTAAAAAATACAAAAAAAAATTATCTGGGCATGGTGACACAGGCCTGTAGTCCCAGCTACTAAGGAGTCTGGGACAGAAGAATTTCTTGGACCCAGGAGGTGGAGGTTGCAGTGAGCCAAGATCGTGCCACTGCAATCTAGCCTGGAATCTAGCCTGGGCTATAAAGTGGGACTCCGTCTCAAAAGAAAAAAAAAAAAAGATTTTTAATGGATTCCTATTACCTTGAGTAAAACGTACTTGCAACTCCTTTTCAGCATCATTTTTTTAATTTGAAAAGCACTGTCCTTTAGTGTCATCAAGTTTTACAAATATTCAGAAAGGGCTTTAAAAATACCAGCTTTCATATATGAATTCTTGGAGTCTTTCATGTGCATGCCTGATGTAGGTAAATGCTGGAAATGTTCAAAGCTGTGATTTGTGTCAGAAGAGATACTGTTCCCCTAGCCAATTTCATTCTGAGCTGCTCAAACCCTTGTCCCTGGAGCCATCAGGTGATCAAAAATAACCCAGCTGCTGAACTTCCACTTAATAATTCCACAGGGTATACAACTTGTCAAAAAATCAACCAGAATGATTCTTTTTACTATTTCTTTGCTTTTTAATCTTTTGCTTTTTATAAACATTGACAGATATGTGATGAAATAAACATTAACCCAAATGTCAAGAGACCTAGGATTACATCTTGGCTTTGTTGATACAGTAATCTGAGACTTTGGGGTTCACCTTACTTCTCTGGGCCTTAGTTTTCTTAACCAGAAATATGGACAGTGATGACATTTTCATGTAGCTATAGGTAGAAAGTCCCTTTAAAACATATGGTAGTGTGGAGATAAAAGATAGTACTTATTTTTCCCGACAGCAAAACAGAGTACAAAATAAGTCATTTAAGACCTCTATTCTTCAGCCAAGAAAGCCAATCCAAATTCAGTTGCCAAAGACTCATTATGCAAGAAAAAATAAATAGTTTGCAGAGAGAGAGACTTCACAAGTTTACAGGCTGAAGAGTTACCACTCTCTCCTTACACTCAGGTCATGGAAGGATGGCTAACTATGATTAGTGGAAAGAATTGGAGGCTGCTTTTTTCACCAACCAATAGAACAATGCCCGTGTTCACAGAGCTTTGTTTCTCACATGAAGATCGTGATAACTGACAGGTGGTTTGCCCTGTGTGGTAGCTCCAGACACAGCCCCACCTGTCCAGTGCCTCTTTCCATTCAGATTTAGGCTGAAATGTACAGGTCCTCACCTTGAGTCTGCTCAATGCCATCACAGGTCCAATCTTTGTGTTGGTCGGTCAATACAGCGGCAGATCTCTGTCCACTCAGAATATCATGGCAGCCTTTACTTCCTCTCTGATACTATCCCCCTGCATTCCTCAAGGTGAATTTCACCTGTGATCCCCTTCCACACTCATATGTATGGTAAAATCTTTAGAAAAGTACCTAGGAAGTATCATTAGCAAAAGAGGAAAATGGTGAAACACACACACACACACACACACACAGACACACACACTCCAAGATAGAGGAAAACAGCAATCCAGAGACAACATCCAGCAAGTACAAAGTCCAGGCACAAAAGCAAAGAAACTCTTACTCAAAATTTCCTGTGTTGTCACATGGTAAAAAGAGCAGAGGCTTTAACTCAGAAAAGATTTTGTTTCTACCCTTACCAGCTGTATCCCCTCAGATAAGTTAATTAACTTAGAGAGCTGGTTAACTCGTCTATAAAATGAAGATGATAATACATGCTATAGGGTCATTTTGAAGATTACATGTTTTGTAAAGCAACTAGAATAGTTCCTGACACTTAGGGAATGCTTGTAAATGTTTAACCTTTCTCCATATTTTATTACTCAAAGCAAACAGCAGTCTATAAAAAAAGCAAATAGACCCTGTTATAATGCAAAGTGATAAGTGACTATATCATAAATAAGAACAAAGTATTATGAGAATAAAAAATTTAGCCTTGAAGAATATAGTCTCACCAGTGAGAGAAAATACATCTAATAAAGGCCATAGCAAGAGCCAAAAGTCTTTGGCAAGGCTAAGACACTGAGTTTCAGGGTAGTTGAAATGAAGGTTTTGTTTGAATTTTCTCATAATGCGATAGGGGTTGGCTTGGGGGTGGGATTAGAAAGGAGATTGGCTTGCCAAGAGATGACATTGCAATGTGGCAACCTCTATCGAGGCTACTCTGTAAAAGGATCTAAAGCATACCTCAGAGGCATGGTAAAAAGAGGCTAAAAATGTGGATGTCCTAAGTTTACGAAACAAGATGCGCTAGAAGATAAATACCTTCAAATTCTCCATTATTCTCAGTGTTCTAATCACTGAATTTTTGGTTTGTGACCTCTATGATTAATCTTTAATATAGTCTTGGTGAGTTGTACATGAATTATGTATTTCCTTTTTATTTAAACATAATCACTTGAAAAAAATGTATATCTCAAATTTTACCATCGCATTATACCTCTAGGAATTTGTCATCTTTTCTTCAATTTTTCCCCAGTTTCAAAGAAACCCCATTGAGTGTCATAATAAAAAATCTTTGTATTTTTAGGACCTTGAAAAAATGGGATTGATAAAATACAATACAAATACAACTGTGTTTTATTTCTCTTTTTTCTTATAACAATATATTCAGCAAGGAAATTCTTCAATTGCCCTGTATAAAAATCTCAGGAAGTTCCACAAATTTTCTGATTACTCACAGATAATACATAGATTCCATGGTCATTTTTAACTGTCAGCACAATTTCAATTCTATTAAAAAGTCATTCTCTTCCAGGTATTTATTATAATTAACTACTTAGCAGTTTTAGGCCTCTTTCATTAGCTTAAACTGACCAAAAAAAAAAGGAATTTCATCTTTTACTTTTCTCCCTTACTTGCCCCTCAACTTGCTAGGGGCTACAACAGACACCTCCGGGGCTAAAAAGTGAGAAACAAGGAGGTAAAGGAAATTCAAGTTTTTCCTGCCGTAATATAACCTCATGAACTCCAGGTGTGATAGTCATTTATAGCCTACTATTTCTCTGGTTGATTCTTAAGTGAGTTCTTTGGAGGATCCCTTCCTGAGCCCCTCAACTTGCTACTTTCAAAATGTGAGTGAAGCAAACTTCTTCAAGCCTCTGCTTCTTCTTCAGCCTCTGCTGTTGTGAAAATATGCTAGGAGTTCACTAGGCAAATTATGCAAATGGAAGCACTTCAGGAAAGAGATACATATGTGGAAAAATACTCCAAGTATGTTGAAGTTCAAGACAAGGGCAGCGAGAGATGAGGTTGAAGGCTAGACAGAGGACAGCCCATGAAATAGTAAGCAAAAAATAATGGCCACTCTCTATTGAGGACTTACGGTATCTCAGGCACTCTATTTAGATTTTCACATATAAAATCCATTCAGTTCTTATAAACACATAAAAATATGAGGAGGAACAACACATTTTAAATAAGAAAGTTACTTGTCAAACTTACACGAAACAGTGATCTTTCTAAACTGTGAATCTGATCATATTATCTCCTTGTTTGGAATACTCTATGCTGAAGAAAAAAACTCAAACTTCTTGTAATGGTATGGAAATTCATGATCTAGTCACTCAAGCACCTAGAACAATCTCATTTATGATGGCTGAGGCTACTTATGTTTTCTTTAAAGGATTAAAAGAATAAATCACTTCAAGTGATCAAAAAAATATTCACAATAGTTTCTATTGTGGTTAATTTGCCTTGCTGCTCTTGCCTCCAGCCCCTTGAAGATGTTATTTATCCCCTCTGCCTGAAATGCCTTGCACCCACTCCATTCCATTCTACCTGCCTAATTCCTGTTTGTCCTTTAAGTATTAAATTAGACTACTCCAGGATGCTTACACTGAATTCTGAAGAACGTGATGATTATGTTTCTTATGAGCTTAGTGGGCTGGCCTAACAAACATCCAAGAAAAGTCTGTTAAATGAAAGTATCATAGATACAGATGTGTTTTGAAAATCTTGTCTCTGCAAATTATTTGAAATGTTATCATGTAAAAGTCTCAAATTTTTGGAGCCTTTATTTCTTTACTATCAAATTAGAATAAATAATATCATTAGGTTGAAGGCAAGCTATGAACAGTGTCTTGTATGTTTTCAGTATTCAGTTGACCCTTGAACAATGCAAGTTTAAACTGCACAGGTCCACTTATATGTGGATTTTTTAAAATAAAACTTACACCAAGGGTGCCTGCCTCTCCTGCCTCTCCTTCCACCTCCTCCTTCTCTTCTGCCTCTGCCACTCCTGAGACAGCAAGACCAACCCCTCCTTTTCCTTCTCCTCAGCCTACTCAGTGTGAAGATATGAGGATGAAGACCTTTATGATGATCCACTTTCACTTAATGAACACTAAATATATTTTCTCTTCCTTTTTAATATGCACATATAATAGATGTGCTTATTTAGTGATCCATGTGATATTTTGATAAAGGCATACAAAACTATGGAATGTTTCAAGAATGTGTCTTTCATCCTTGTGCAAGAACCATGCTAATCTCTGTATCATACTCATTTCAGTGTATGTGTTGCTGAAGTGATGACATAATTTTCTTAATAATATCTTTTCTCTAACTTATATAATTGTAAGAATATAGTATGTAACACATATGACATAAAAATATGTGTTAGTTGACTGTATATTGATAAGGCTTCCAGTCAACAGTAAGCTATTTTTTTGTTAAATTCAGGGAGAGTCAAAGTTATTCTTGGATTTTCTTTGTGTAAGTTCAGGGGTACAAGTGTAGGTTTCTTACATAGGTAAACTTCTGCCATGAGAGTTTGTTGTACAGATTATGTCATCACCCAGATATGAAGCCTCATACCTATTGGTTATTTTTCCTAATCGTCTCCGTCCAAGCACCCTCTACCTTTCTGTGCGTGGGTCAGCACTCCTCACTCTCCACACTGTTCAAGGGTCAACTATATATTAATTCTCTCTTTTCTATTCGTTCCCCTTTATAAAGTGCTGGAGGCAAGAAATCATCTATATTAACTGTCAAACAAGTTGTCTGGACATTGTTGATCCTCATTAAATGCTGGTTTCAATTCCCATAAATGAGGGGGGATTTATGATCCCAGAGTGTTCTTTAATAGCTACTAAGCCTTTACTGAAGTGTATTAAAGGTAAATTGGCCCAAACACTTGTATCAGACTTATCTAAATAAATGTTGGGAGACAGATTTTACAGCTAAACCTCAGATGTTCTATAAAACTATTCGTGTGTGTGTGTGTGTATACATACATATTTTAATAAGAAAGAGAGAGCAGCTATTTGCTTTTTAACAAAGCTCATTTAAACAACTATAAGCTTTGGCCAATGTATTTTCATTGCATTCAGAATATGCAAAATCTGCTTTCTACTATATTCTAGCTGGTAAAGTATGTATTGAATATAATTACAATATTAAGCCCGAAGCACACAATGTTTCCCTTGGTTACCTTTTAATTATCTTGCCCATTACCTTTTAATTATAAATCTGCATGAGCATTCAAAGCCCTGATCATCCCCCTTGACCATGTTTATATAGAAGACTGGATTTCCTTAATGCCACAGCTACTTCTTGACTCTGACTTTAAGTAGCACCCAGAAGCAGTGATGTGCTGATAAATGTTTATAAATAAGCTGGAGGGGAGGAAGGGGAATGATTTGTAGCATCTGCTGATTTCTGTGGTGCTAATATCCTCTCCTTGGCCAATTTCAATGTGCCAGTATGATGCCAATAAGCACAGAGTTGACAAAAGATGCCCAGCAGTACACATGTATGGCATTTTATCATATGGACACAATAACTTAAATTATCTAAAGAACATGTAAAATGAGGCATGTAATATAATGTTTAAAAAGTGATGAGTTCTGAGTATCTGTTCATTTTATTTATCTATTTATATTTTGAGGCAGAGTTTCACTCTTGTCACCCAGACTGGAGTGCAGTGGTGCAATCTTGGCTCACTGCAACCTCCGCCTTCCGGTTTCAAGCTATTCTTCTGCCTTAACCTTCCGAGTAGCTGGAATTACAGGCACGCGCCACCACACCCAGCTAATTTTTGTATTTTTAGTAGAGACAGGGTTTCACCATGTTGGCCAGGCTGGTCTCAAACTCCTGCCCTTGTGATCCACTCGCTTCAGCCTCCCAAAGTGTTGGGATTACAGGCGTGAGCCACTGCGTCCAGTCCCATTTTATTTTTAATATAATTTATTTAACTGTAAGTTTATATAACTTAGGTTTAAATAATGGTTGTGTTAACCAGATCACAAAATCCCTAAAAATTTTACAACTGGATCTCAGATCCAGCATACAAAAGCCTACAATTGTGACCTGGACATTGTAGGAACACAGTAAATACTTACAAATGGTTTGCTGAGAGTACTAAATAAAAATATTTAGCAAGTTGACACTAGTCTCTTTCCTAGGGTATGTAATATAGATCAAATAAAACAAAGTCAGATGACAAAAGACCATATAGAAGGTGAACCTCAAACTTCTGCAAACAAAAAGAGACTGAAAATGCTCTGTAATTTGTCCAATTTTTTGACACCTAATTTAAAAAAACACATCAATTTGACATGAAACAACTAGGTATACAGAAAGCATGATGCATAGAAGAGACTCAGAGCTTAATAAATAGAAGACTATGAAAGAAGTCCTGAACAGGACTCAGATAGGCCTGTCCTTTATCTATACCTGAAAGTGAACATCTACAAATGCTTAAGATAGATTTAAAAGTTATCAACAAAATCACAATATACATTATGGTTTATATTAAAATGTAAAAGAATATACATTCTATTAATAAATTAGAATTTAATTAATTGCATATAACTTAAAAACCTTCTGGTACATATAGCAGATATATATATATATTTCTAACTTTTAGGTTAGGTTCAGGGGGTACATGTATAGGTTTGTTACGTGGGTAAATTGTGTGTCACAGATTTTGGTGTCCGATTATGTAGTCACTCAGGTAATAAGCACAGTAACAGATAGGTAGTTTTCTGATCCTCACCCCTTTACCCTCAAGTAGGTCCTGGTGTCTATTGTTCCCTTCCTGGTATCCATGTGTACTCAATGTTTAATTCCCACTTATAAGTGGAATATGTGGTATTTGCTTTTCTGTTCCTGCATTAATTTACTTAGGATAATAGCTTCCAGCTCCATCCATCTCACTAAAAGGAACATGATCTTATTCTTTTTTATGACTTCATAGTATTCCCTGGTGTACATGTACAACATTTTCTTTATCCAGTCTATGATTGATGGGCATTTAGGCTGATTCCATGTCTTTGCCATTGTGAATTGTGCTGCAATGAACACGTGCATACATGTGTCCTTATGACAGAATGATTTATTTTCCTTTTTGTATATACTCAATAATGGGATTGCTATGTCAAATGGTAGTTATATTTTCTTTGAGGAATCTTCAAACTGCTTTACACAGTGCTGTACTAATTTATACTTCCACCAGCAGTGTATAAACATTCCCCTTTCTTTGCAACTTTGCCAACATCTTTTTTTTTTTTTTAATAGTACCCAATCTGACTGGTGTTAGATGGTATTTCATTGCGGTTTTAATTTGCATTTCTCTAATGATGTATGATGTTGACCTTTTTATTCTATCCTTGTCTGCCTTTGTTTCTTCTTTAAGAAATGTCTGTTCACATCTTTGCCCATTTTAAAATAGGGTTGTTTGTTTTTGTTAATTTGTTTAAGTTCCTTACAGATTCTGCGTATTACACCACTGTTGGATGCATAGTTTGAAAATATTTTCTCCTATTCTGTAGGTTGTCTGTTTACTCTGTTGACAGTTTATTTGCTCCATTGCTTTTGGAGTCTTTGTCATAAAATATTTGTCAAGGCCTATGTCTAGAATGGTATTTCCTAGGTTTTCTTCAATGGTTTTTATAGATTGAGGTTTTGCATTTAAGTTTTTAATTCATCTTGCATTGATTTTTAATTAAATGAAGGGGCCCAGTTTCAATATTCTGCATATGGTTAGCCAGTTATCCTAGCACCATTATTGAATAAGGTGTCATTTTCCCATTGCTTGTTTTCGTTGACTCTGTTGAAGATCAATGGTTGTAAGTGTGTGGCTTTATTTCTTGGTTCTTTAACTTATTCCATTGGTCTATGTGTCTGGTTTTGTACCAATACTATGCTGTTTTGGTTAAAGTGGCCTTATAACATAGTTTGAAGTTGGGTAATGTGATGGCTCTGGCTTTGTTCTTTTTACTTAGGAAACTTTGTCTATCTGGGCTCTTTTGGCTCTATATGAATTTTATAATAGTTTTTTTTTTCCAATTCTGTGAAGAATCACTGGTAGTTTGAAGGAAGAGTATTGAATCTATAAACAAATTGCTTTGGGCGGTACGGCCATTTTAACAATATTAACTCTTTCTGTCCTTGAGTATGGAATGTTTTTCCATTTGTTTATGTCATCTCTGAATTATTTCAGCAGTGTTTTGTCATTATCATTGTGGAGATATTTCACCTCCCTGATTAGGTGTACTCATACATATTTTATTTTTTGTGACTATTGTGAATGGAATTGCATTCTTGATTTGGCTCTCAGCTTGGACAGTGTTGGTGTATAGAAATTCTACTGATTTGTGTGCATTGATTTTGTATTCAGCAACTTTGCTGAAGTTGTTTATCAGATCTAGGAGCTCTTAATTTTATGTTTAAAAAAAACTTCAGAGCTAAAAAGAACTTAAGAGGTCATCTAGTTAAACCTCTTCATTTTTTTATATAAAAATCAATAATTAGAAAAGTGAAATAATTTGTCTAAACACACTCAGAATTGAGCTAAGCTCAGAAGTGGAGCTGTACTAACTATGATAAGTCTCTTGAGTTATAAGAGGCTGAATCACTTCTATATATACACTCCAGGTTTAAGGAGACCAAGTAGCTTATTATTATAAATTAATTAATTAATTTATTTATTTTGAGACAGAGTCTCACTCTGTCTCCCAGGCTGGAGTGCAGTGGTGCAATCTCTGCTCACTGCAACCTCTGCTTCCCAGGTTCAAGCGATTCTCCTGCCTCAGCCTCCAGAGTGGCTGGGACTATGGGTGCATGCCACCACACCCAGCTAATGTTTTGTATTTTTTAGTAGAGACAGGGTTTCCATTAGCCAGGATGGTCTCCATCTCTTGACCTCGTGATCTGCCCGCCTCAACCTCCCAAAATGCTGGGATTACAGGCGTAATCCACTGCACCCAGCCCCAGGTAGCTTATTTAAGATGACATAGTTGATTATAGCTTGAGTCAATGTTAAGGGCCAAAAATCTATATTATACTTTTCTGATTTCTTGTTATCACAAAGTCATTATATATGTCATATTTCCCCTCAATGAGAGTTAGTGTTGCTATGTTGCATATGCATTTATTTATCCATTGGGTACACATCATTGTCCCCCTATCAAGAATCAAGGAATAGAAGTTGGACAGGAGCAGAACCTGCCCCTGTCCTTCATGTGCCATGTAAGCCTGTAATGGGGTTTAAATGTGCATGGTCAGTAAGGGCTGGCAAGACTCCCATCCATCCTCCTCTTTGAGACCCCCAATCTGGAAACAAACAAACCTGGTCCTTGAAACACTCACTGGTAGTATCTCTCCTCCTAACCAGGCTCTAAATTTCATTGTCTAGTCATTGTAACTAAAGCTTGTCAACAGGTCTTGGGACTGAAAAGGAAAGAAACATTGCAATATTCTTCTCATAGCTAGGGCTCTAGCCTCACCGTCCAAGTACATAGGCCATTGTTAGCTTCTAGGCTTTGTCTCCCCTATAGGAGTCTCCTGGAAACCTAGCAGAAGGTAAGGATGTTTAATCTCCCATGTTTATAAAAAGTGTATTCTAGACACAGGGAGAAAAAAATATGAGACTATATTAAATCACGGAATGAACATGTTTCACCCTACTATCCACACCCTCTCTGCCTCTTGCTCCAAGATTTTTGTCAGCTTGAGATACTCAAGTAGAAGAATAATTTATTCAAGCTATAGCACAAGATATAACAAATATGTTTCTTTAATAAAAATCAAAGCACCCATCAAAAGCAATGAATGAAGTTCTATATATGTTGAAGCAGACTACTTCATGCCAAACAAATGTTAACCTTAGAATTACGTAAAATCTATTAATGAGGGGATAACAAGTTTGAAAAAATTTCATACTGTAAATAGTTTCCATTACAATTTACTGCTCATATTCCATGTTTCAGGAAGTTTACTAGATTAGGGAAACTTTCTTTACTTGACTACAGTTATACCCTACACACTGCCATCCTTTGAAACTTATCCACCTAAGAAATCACAAATTCAGACTTTCATGCTCAGAAAACAGTTGCTATACTGCAGACTTATTTTCTCAGTCGGGTCCACTGCACCCCAACTAGGCTAAGCCACCCTGATATATATCTTTGCATACCCTTAATCTATTTGTAACACTCACCAGAATTATGTCATACCCTTAATCTATTTGTATCCTCACCAGAATTATGTTCCCACTTCATTTTCTAGTAGACTATAAAGCATGATGAAGTGGAGGAATGTGTTTGTTTTGCCCTCATTGTAATTTAGCACTTAGCACAGTGCCTGGCACACACTAAGTGTTCAAATATACACATATGTGTAATAAGTAATGTATATGTACATGTATAAGTATGTATATGTATAATATGTATGATAAGTAAATGTATACATGTATATTACATAGTCCTTCCCTCAAGATCCTTACGGCCTTACAGTAGGACACAGATAGATAAATGTAGGTTCTTCAATATGTAAGAGATACAAAGTAGAAGTTCATAAATCCATAATATGAGCATATAATTCACATAGAATGCAGAGAGAACTAATTTGACCTCAGTTAGTGAAAGGATCAGCAAAAGTGTTAGAAAGAAACTGATGCTGGAGTCTAGAAGGAGTATTTGATGTCCTTTAGAGGAATAAAGAGTGGAGATAGATTCTTCCAGAGAGAACCAGAATCATGAACTTAGATATCAAAATATGAGAGCACTGTTATATCAAGGGAAATGCAAGCGAGTTAGCAGAAGCCATTAAAATTCATTAGGCAGTAGAGAAGCACGAATGGTGTGGATAATAGAAAAGAGCTAATAATTATAACAAGAATTATTAGAGAAAGTTTTATATGCAGATAATCTTTGAGATGAGTCTTAAAGGAGAAATCTCTGGAGAAAATGGGTAAAGGCATTCTAGAGAACAAGATATCATGTATAAAGAAAGGAGGGATATGAAAATTATGATGCGATTGGTATGATCCAATCAGGAAATGGTAAAGAGATTGATGGGTAATTTAGGGTAGACTCTGTTTGGGGCAGGAGGTATGAATGAAAATTGAGCCTAAACTTGCAGAAGTACACAAATTGTGAAGACCTAATACAATGTTAAATTGTCTGCGTTCTACCCTACAGGTACTAAAAATGATCAGATAATTATGAGCCTAATGGGATACACTATAGATTCTCTTACGAACTATGTTTGAGGTGAGAACTATATAAATCTGGAGAAGAGAGAAAGGGAAAAGACAATTAAGAGGAGAGTAAAGTTGAAGGAGAAGTGTACCCTATCCAAGAAAATAAGCCGGGGGGTAAGTTGAAGCAGAAAGAAAACTGTAGAAGGGGAGACAGGGGAATATGGAGAAGTACACTAAAAAGCACATAAGGGAACACGGAGAAGTCAATAGGAAAAGTATGTAAAGGAATAAGGAGAAGTGCAGAGCAACATGGAGAAGAGGAGAGCAGAGCAACATGGAGAAGAGGAGAGAAGGCTGAGTTTTGGAGGTGGATATGTTTGAGTTTTACACGGTAACAAGGCCATATTTGTTTTTGGAAATATAATTTATCCAATACCGATTTTTTTGTTGTTTACTATTTTCTTTGTTGTTGTTGTTGTTGTTGTTTTCTTGAGATGGAGTCTCACTCTGTCACCCAGGCTGGAGTGCAGTGGTGCAATCTCGGCTCACTGCAATCTCTGCCTCCCAGGTTCAAGCAATTCTCATGCCTCGGCCTCCCGAGTAGGTGGACTACAGGTACCCACCACCATGCCCAGCTAATTTTTGTATTTTTAGTAGAGAAGGGGTTTCACCATGTTGCCCAGGCTGGTCTGAAACTCCTGATGTCAGGTGATCTACCTGCCTTGGCCTCCCAAAGTGCTGGGATTATAGGCGTGAGGCACCACGCCTGGCCTGTTGTTTACTATTTTTGAACCTAGTGTCTTCCTCTCGTGTACTGGAAAAATGTTATTTTCAATAAATACTGTTTCTTTTGTTCCTTCAATTTATTTTTCTCTTTGCATTTTCATAGTAACATTTATCTCAACATCTGGGGTCTGTGACTAAGACAGTGACTTTCTTATCCACTAGTGTATTCTCAGTACCTTAAGGAAGTATCTTGCATGTGGTAGCTGATCAATAAACATTTAGTTTATTAATGAACGAAAAGATGTGAGCAGTTGATGAAACTGGTCCTAAACCCATATTTTGTATAGAAAACTCTGCAGAAATGTCTCATTTGAATTTATTGTTGATGCATAATGTGTTAAGTAGAGCATTATCCCAAAGAAATGACAGTGTTGAAATGGGATAAAAACCCCAAAGCAAAAGTCCCTACCAGTTTAAGGCTAGATGATGATGGTAAATACACCAGAAAAGAGCTCAGAGAAAGAGAAATTGAGGCACACTCCATCATTCTCAAGTCACTGGATGGACAGGGATCTTCCTGTTCTGTTTGCCTGAGTGAATTGGCTGCAACCCAGAAAGAACACTCAAAAATGTACTGAACAAGGCCAGGAGCGGTGGTTCATGCCTATAATCCTAGCACTTTGGGAGGCTGAGGTGGGCGGATCACCTGAGGTCAGGAGTCCAAGACCATCCTGGCAAATGTGGTGAAAGCCCATCTTTACGAAGAATACAAAAATTAGCCAGGTGTGATGGCAGGCACCTATAGTCCCAGCCACTCGGGAGACTGAGACACAAGAATTTCTCGAACCTGGGAGGTGGAGGTGGCAGTGAGCCATGATTGTACCACTGCACTCTAGCCTGGTTGACAGAGTGAGACTCCATTTCAAAAAGACGAAAAAAAAAAAAAAAAAAAAAAAAAAAAAAGGACTGAATGTAAAACAATGAAATATATATTGAGAGAATTTGGGGTGAGGAAAACAAAGCCCCCAGAAAGAGCAATGCAAAACTTAAGACCCAAATTCCTTTTATGCTGACCCGTAGAGAACTTCTGAATATTTGTTAAACCTACTAAACAGTAGATTTAACTGCAATCACTAGACAGTCAGAAAATTAGAATAGACCAATAACAGGCTCTGAAACTGAGGCAATAATTAATAGCTTACCAACCAAAAAAAGTCCAGGACCAGATGGATTCACAGCCAAATTCTACCAGAGGTACAAGGAGGATCTGATACCATTCCTTCTGAAACTATTCCAATCAATAAAAAAAACAGGGAATCCTCCCTAACTCATTTTATGAGGCCAGCATCATCCTGATACCAAAGCCTGGCAGAGACACAACAAAAAAAGAGAATTTTAGACCAACATCCCTGATGAATATTGATGCAAAAATCCTCAATAAAATACTGGCAAACCGAACCCAGCAGCATGTCAAAAAGCTTACCCACCATGATCAAGCGGGCTTCATCCCTGGGATGCAAGGCTGGTTCAACATACACAAATCAATAAACATAATCCAGCATATAAACAGAACCAATGACAAAAACCACATGATTATCTCAATAGATGCAGAAAAGACCTTTGACAAAATTCAATAGCCCTTCATGCTAAAAACTCTCAATAAATTAGGTATTGATGGGACGTATCTCAAAATAATAAGAGCTATCTATGACAAACCCACAGCCAATATCATACTGAATGGGTAAAAACTGGAAGCATTCCCTTTGAAAACTGTCACAAGACAGGCATGCCCTCTCTTACAACTCCTATTCAACATAGTGTTGGAAGTTCTGGCCAGGGCAATCAGGCAGGAGAAGGAAATAAAGGGTATTCAACTAGGAAAAGAGGAAGTCAAATTGTCCCTGTTTGCAGATGACATGATTGTATATCTAGAAAACCCCATTGTCTCAGCCCAAAATTTCCTTAAGGTGATAAGCAACTTCAGCAAAGTGTCAGGATACAAAATCAATGTACGAAAATCACAAGCATTCTTATACACCAATAACAGACAAACAGAGAGCCAAATCATGAGTGAAACCCCCATTCACAATTGCTTCAAAGAGAATAACATACCTACAAATCCAACTTACAAGGGATGTGAAGGACCTCTTCAAGGAGAACTACAAACCACTGCTCAATGAAATAAAAGAGGATACAAACAAATGGGAGAACATCCCATGCTCATGGGTAGGAAGAATCAATATCTTGAAAATGGCCATACTGCCCAAGGTAATTTACAGATTCAATGCCATCCCCATCAAGCTACCAATGACTTTCTTCACAGAATTGGAAAAAACTAAAGTTCATATGGAACCAAAAAAGAGCCCGCATCGCCAAGTCAATCTGAAGCCAAAAGAACAAAGCTGGAGGCATCACGCTACCTGACTTCAAACTATACTACAAGGCTGCAGTAACCAAAACAGCAAGGTACTGGTACCAAAACAGAGATATAGACCAATGGAATAGAACAGAGCCTTCAGAAATAATGCTGCACATCTACAGCCATCTGATCTTTGACAAACCTGACAAAAACAAGAAATGGGGAAAGGATTCCCTATTTAATAAATGGTGCTGGGAAAACTGGCTAGCCATATGGAGAAAGCTGAAACTGGATCCCTTCCTTACACCTTAAACAAAAATTAATTCGAGATGGATTAAAGACTTAAATGTTAGACCTAAAACCATAAAAACCCTAGAAGAAAACCTAGGCAATACCATTCAGGACATACGCATGGGCAAGGACTTCATGTCTAAAACACCAAAAGCAATGGCAACAAAAGCCAAAATTGACAAATGGGATCTAATTAAACTAAAGAGCTTCTGCACAGCAAAAGAAACTACCATCAGAGTGAACAGGCAACCTACAAAATGGGAGAACATTTTTGCAATCTACTCATCTGACAAAGGGCTAATATCCAGAATCTACAATGAACTCCAACAAATTTACAAGAAAAAAACAACCCCATCAAAAGGTGGGTGAAGGATATAAACAGACACTTCTCAAAAGAAGACATTTATGCAGCCAAAAGACATATGAAAAAATGCTCATCATCACCGGCCATCAGAGAAATGCAAATCAAAACCACAATGAGATACCATCTCACATCTGTTAGAATGGCAATCATTAAAGAGTCAGGAAACAACAGGTGCTGGAGAGGATGTGGAGAAATAGGACACTTTTACACTGTTGGTGGGACTGTAAACTAGTTCAACCATTGTGGAAGTCAGTGCGGCAATTCCTCAGGGATCTAGAACTAGAAATACCATTTGACCCAGCCATCCCATTACTGGGTATATACGCAAAGGGTTATAAATCATGCTGCTATAAAGACACATGCACATGTATGTTTATTGCAGCACTATTCACAATAGCAAAGACTTGGAACCAACCCAAATGTCCAACAATGATAGACTGGATTAAGAAAATGTGGCACATATACACCATGGAATACTATGCAGCCATAAAAAATGATGAGTTCATGTCCTTTGTAGGGACATGGATGAAGCTGGAAACCATCATTCCCAGCAAACTATGGCAAGGACAAAAAACCAGACACCGCATATTCTCACTCATAGGTGGGAACTAAACAATCAGAACACACGGACACAGGAAGGGGAACATCACACTCTGGGGCCTGTTGTGGGTTTGGGGGGAGCGGGGAGGGTTAGCATTTAGAGGTATACCTAATGTTAAATGACGAGTTACTGGGTGCAGCACACCAACATGGCACATGTATACATATGTAACTAACTTGCACGTTGTGCACATGTACTCTAAAACTTAAAGTATAATAAAATAAATAAATAAATAAGAAAATTAGCTTCAATAGGTACCATTTCTATCTTTGCTCGAAAAAATGGAATGTTCTTCTTGTTAAATTTATAGCTTCCTGACTGCAAATTCAGCAGGTTAGTTTGCCACGTTCCATAATCCAGTGATCATAATCATTCTCTATATTTGTATAATACCTTCGTTTGGATGGAAACACTTATATGAATTTTACATTTATTATTACTTCCGCCTGTGGTAAGGCAACATTTTATTATTAATCACACTGCATCACTTAGAAGTAAAGGAGAAAAAGAGTTAGCAAAAATGGAAAGAAAGAGAAAAACAGACACTTGAAAAGGAAGCTCACCAATGATTTTTGATAGCAAGGGCAATTGATCCCCAAGAACACTCAATTTAATAAGTAATAATGTGATTAATCAGAAGCTCTGCATTTTAACCTTCAGGGCACCACCAAATTCACGGTAATGTTAAATTATTATTTGACCAGGATATGTTGCATAGATTAAATATGTAAGGTCCTAAAGTCTTTAGGAAGATTAACTAAAATTTTGACTTAAAATATCTCCTGTTATAGAATCATATGTCTTTTGATGGAAATTTTTCTCAAATTATTTAAATACGAGTAACGTGGAGATTTTCAGGATTCCCAAAAGAGCCAGTCATACATGTTCTCTTCATCTATAAACTGTTCTCATTAGTTATTTATATAGCCCATTCATGTTTTTATGGAAATAATAAATACTTTCTTTAAGATTAATAATTCATTAATGCATTCAGGATATAAGAACGAGATGAGCAGAATCTGGTAGCTTCCTTTTAGGTTCTACTAAAATAATAATCTTTCCATTACTGCATCTATGACTTCCCCTGTGTCCTTGGATTAAACACCTATGCCATCCATCCCACTAAATCTCCCTCATATATCACTTCTTGACCCTTTCACTAACTCTGCTTGACTATTATAACTGATAATTTATAACCTTGCCTTGCCCTTCTAATATAAGATGTGATGAGTCACTGACATTAATTTCCCTCCAAAAGATTTTATTTATCTCTTCATTGATTGATTGACTGATTGATTCAATAAAAGTGAGTAAATGCCTTTATGTTCATCAATAAGAAGGGAAGAAGATAAATGGGATACTGTCCCTCTCCTCAAAAATTTCTTACCGTGGAGTGAAGACCTGCATATAAACATTGCCAGCACAATTAACTTAACTTCAATATACTGAATTTCTAGAAAGTATTCCTCCCTCAAGGGAAGGACAGTAGAATGTCTTCATCTGAGAAGTGGCATTTGAGCTGAACCTTGAAGAACTAGTATGAATTTTCCAGGGGCAAAAGAATTTAACTAGAATATTCTGCTTAGACAAAAGCGTGAACCAAAGCATCAAAGCTCAAATTTCACCTTGTTTGGAGATATCTGAATTTTCTTCTCTGGTTGATGGGTCAAAAAGTGGGGTAATGAATACTATCTCTGATGAAGTTGCAAAGGTTTTTGCAAAAAATAATTCCAATGAATGTGTGATGTAAAACATATACGCCAGCCTTCTAAGCCCCCTCACCCCAAACTACACCTTTACTTGCAATTTCCATTGTCTTCCTATGCACATTGCATAAAAATTATATTAATTAGGAGAAAGAATTATCTTTTTGAAATCAATGTCCAAAATGTTACCCCAGACTAATATGCTTGTTTATGTGACCCAGGAATCCCTGTCAAATTTCACATTTGGTCGTACAGTCCAAGGGTCAACATTTTAAGTACCATAGCAAAGTTACACATAGGAAGTTCCATATGTGGAAATGTGATGTGGTAAGCTTTTTAACTGTGTTTCTTAAAAGTTTGTTTGGGAAAAAACACATGGATAGCCAAAATAACAATTGCAGCTACCATTTGTTGAGGTCCACATTAGGCATCATATGACTTAACTGTAAAACCTCAAATCCTCAAATCCTTCCTGAGATAGATATCATTAATTCCATATTTTTTAATTAAAAATAACTGAGGTTCTAAAGGTGGGGAATTGACCCACACGACACAGCTCGCAAGAGACTAAGGCAAGATTTGGAGGATGTTCTGACTCCTTCCACTACGCGCCAAGAGCTCGCTGACTTTACTAGACACGTTTTTAATGTGTTTGTAAGAATTACAAGCTGAGTTAAAGGCGTGTCAATATACATTTACTTTAATATATTATTATCAGTCAGTTGGCCAACATTTTTGGAAGATACTAACATTCATTCCAAATTTGGTATGTGCCTGGTTCTATGACAGATAATGTTACCTCTTGGATACCATTTGATCTTTATGCCAGCCCTGTTTAAATAATACTGTCTTATTTCATTCTTAGGAAAGAAATCAAGCTCAGTAAATTTAAATATGACTGCATACACCTGAAGCTGAAATTTGAAAATATGTAATTGTATGGATCTAGCTTCTGAAGCTAGATGACTCATGGCTAATGAGTGGGGAATCACCTGCATTGTTGGCCATTGAAACTCTTTATATAAAGAAAGTACTTGTTTTTCAAGGATTGTACTTACATTCTCTATTTGAGAAAGTATTGACTTTTAATAATGAAAGACTGCAATTGTTATATTCTATTAAGGAACTTTAGTCAACAGTCTGGCTTACAACGGAGTGGTAATATTTTATGAAGGAAATGTACCTGACTGCTCTTCTTACTCTGCTGAAAGTGGCACAGGACTTATAGTCAAAAACCCAGGACTGGCTGAAGGCAGTGGCTCATGCCTGTAATCCCAGCACTTTGTGAGGCTGAGGTGGGCAGATCACCTGAGGTCAGGAGTTAGAGACCAGCCTGGCCAACATATAAGGAAACCCCCTATCTACTAAAATAATACAAAAATTCGCTGGGCGTGGTGGTGCACACCTGTCGTCCCAACTACTCAGGAGGCTGAGGCAGGAGAATCGCTTGAACCAGTGAGGTGGAGGTTGCAGTGAGCCGAGATCATGGCACTGCACTACAGCCTGGGTGACAGAGCAATACTCCATTTCAAAAACAAAACAAAACAAAAACAACAACAACAACAACAAAAAACAGGACTGAGTTTTTATTTAGCTTACTGTTAATTATTACTAGCATTAATTAATCTCTTCGGGGTACTATTCACAATGTTACATGCTTTTATACTTTTTGTCATTTAATCTTCAAATTCAGGTTCCTTTGTATTGTATCTTTCCATCCCCATTTTCCAAATAAAGAACTGTAAGATGAGACCTGTTAGTAGCTTGTCTTAGGTAAGTTACCCATTGACAGGCCAAAAAATTTATTTCAAGCCCGTCCTTGGAGACCCCATTGCTGCATCTCAAAATACTCATGGTTACCTTGAGCAAGCCACTTAACTACTCCAACCTTTTGTTTCTCAGCTTATAAATTGGTAATAATAATATCTGCTCTGAAGCTAGAATGAAATAATGTCATCAAGAAAGATTGAAAGCATGAAGGTAAATTAATATTATTATCAGATACAGAAGTTGTTAACAACAAATCTTGTCATCTCATCCTGTATGAGAGAGAGAAGGCAACAACATGTGCCTCCAAAAACTTGAGAGTATCCTTCAGATTCTACAAGAAAACTGCTGATGATGGAAGAACTCCACCTTCCATGAATCTGCTGCTGATCTAGGCATTAACGATGTGACTCAGGTCTGTGAAAGAGGAGCAAGAAACACTAAGACAGAGAGGCATGGAAATTCTCCCCTGGGCCCAGCACAATTATATGGGATTTCCATGTGGATTTTAAGTCTCCTTTTATCTTCCATGACACATAAAGCATCTCCTGGACCTATCTCCTCTCAGAGATGTAACCTGACCCACTAGATCACTATTTCCCAAATTCCTAAAATCTGTGGTTAATTTGAAAAGAAAGTTATCACATGGTGGCACAATGGGACACAATGCTAAAAAGTCTACATATAGCATTTATATATAGCTCAAAACCAGACATTGAGCTATATTGTATCAGCACGATTAAGTGGTTATTGCAACTTTTTTTTAATAAAAGAAAGGCAGGGAATATCATAGAAGTCTAGCAGACAGGAAGGGGTGTCGTGGGGCTTCCCGGTGTTGATAATTGTCATGGTTCAAAAATCCCCCAAAACTCATGTTAAAATTGTATTGCCAGCTGGGTGCAGTGGCTCACACCTGCAATCTCAGCACTATGGGAGGCCAAGGCAGGTGGATCACCTGAGGTCAGGAGTTCGAGACCAGCCTGGCCAACAGGGTGAAACCCCATCTCTACTAAAAATACTAAAATACAAAAATTGCAACGCGTGGTGGCGGGCACCTGTAGTCCCAGCTACTCGGGAGGCTGAGGCAGGAGAATCACTTGAGCCTGGGAGGCAGAGGTTGCAGTGAGCCGAGATCGCACCACTGCACTCCAGCCTGGGCCACAAGAGCAAAACTCCGTCTCAAAAGAAAAAAAAACTTGTATTGCCATTGTTATAATATTAAAAGGTGGAACCTTTAAGAGGTGATTAGGCCATAAGGGCTCAACTTACTTCTCCCTGAAGAAATCTAAAAAGATATTTATCCAATATTCACTGCTGCTTCTCTGCTTTCACTACCCCCAGGCACTAGGGAGAGCTCTGCGTCTTCTTCTAAGGTCTCAGTACAGATCACCAAACAGGTTCCCTCTGTTTGTGCACAGTGAAATCCAGCGCGTTTGTCCGGACATGCACAACTGACAAAGAATAGCTCAGTCATGCCTCAGACGGTCCTGTCTCCAGGGAGCGAATGAAGGCAAACCTGGCTAGCCACTCCAGGAGACTTGCAAAACCCTGGGATCCTCCTGTAGCGGCGTCTAGAGGACTTGCCGCTGGGGGCTCAAGGCTTCATTGGTCTTTTGCACCTCCCAGTTATCACTCTCCCATGGGAATCCTTCAGGTGCTGCTGTGGCAGGTGGGGTTTTGAGAAAGACGTTCATCTGGAGATTAGCCAGTGCCCCAAGCATGTGCATACAGGTCAGGTGCTGTCTTCCAGCGATGGGTGGCTAGGAGCCCAGATTATGTCAGCCTTGAGTGCCACATGCTGGGCCAGGTCCCATGAAGCTCATCAGAACCTTGTTTTTCCACGCAATGTGGGGAAAAGGAAACTCAGTCTCACTTTCACAGCTTCTCCCACAGGTTTTGACAACACAGGAAATGGGAACATACGACATAACTGAAGTTATTTTTCACTCAAAATATCAAGGATTGGTGGGGTAATCCTGATGAAATGTCTTCTTTCAGGCCCCATATCCTTCCTGGTCTTCAAAGTGCCAGTCATTTTTCAGTAATTCTTGTCCTCTGCCCTCCTTTCCCTGCCCCACTGTCCCCAGAATCACAGGAAACTCAGTACAGCGAATTCCGCTTGTATCCTCTTTTTTCATTCATCCTCAGCTCAAATTTCACCATTACTATCTATACATAATCTGGACACAGCCTTTGCTTCTAGTCTCACCACATATGAAATACAGCAATGCTTTCATCCCTGCAGAAATCTTGCCATCTCCTTCTCATACTTCCATGTCATTGCCCACCCAGCCATGGCTCTCAGCTTGGAGTTCTTTTCACCCTCATCTCCAGGTTACAAATCTGGACCATCCTTCACACACATGTCAAATGCCAGCTTCTCTAAGATGACCTCTCAGATCCCCCAGATAAAAGTGGTCTTTCCTCCTTCTGCCCTCCAAGACTATAGTGTCTGTCTCCCTCATGCCACTTCCTTCTAGAAGAATCTGTTATAGTTAGTAGTTTATTTTTATCTTCTATATTATAATATGCATTTCTGTTGGATAGGGAGCAAATCTGAACTTTGTGAAATGTTACATTGAACACGTTGTTAGAAATCATCCTCTTATGTCCTGTCCACTAATAGATGAAAAGGCTGAGCTCTAAAGACAGTATAGAGAGAGAACAAAAGCACAAGTGTTCCCTTCCCATTACTCATCAGTCTTCCTCTCCAGATCTCTGCACAGAAGAGAAAGCATTGAACACATCATTTTGAACTTGTACGAGAACCCCAAGTGATTAACAAATTTCTATAAGGGGTTTAGAATAAATGTCTCCTGTTCTGTACATATCACCCATTCCCCCATCAACACATACAGCACAAACACAAACAAGGCCAATTTCATTGCACTATCTAGGGTAATATTTTTGAATTTTAAATATCATGAAATCATCAACTGAGCACCTAGTTGTGCCAGTCACAGTATCTGTTGACTTTGGTTTATTATCCCATTCCCTTTTCCTGACAATTCAGCATTTAGAAGGATTATTTCTGTTTTATAGCTGAATAATCTGAAGTTTAGAAACATTAAACAAATAAGCAAAAATCGACTTACCCATTCCATGAAACCCATCAATGTTTCAACTACTCCATTCATGAAAGCTGGCTTATTTTTACAGAATTAGGTATATAAGAGATGCTAAATAATCGCAGCAAGGAAAATCTCAATATTTATTGAAACAGTAAATCAGATCAGCCCTCTCTGTGGTCTAGATGCACAACAACATCTGGATAAAGTTAGCAATCATTTTCCCCTCAAGTCTTGGAAGGGGGACATGCAAATCTGTGAGAAGATCACTCTGACAAGCTAGAGAGTATGGTATCCTATCTATAAATGCAAATGCGGCTCTTCCAGAGATGCTGAATCAGATCAGCAGTTAATGAAATGAAGGACAGTTGGAAATGCAGAAATGATGAGCATTACTTTGCTCAGAATATCATCATTAAGATTAATTTTTGGTTATTTATGCCTCTCTATTTCCTTCTTGGACTTCTCTGCAGTAATTCTCATCAACTATGTAATCGGTTGCTACGTCTCTTCTTAAGGTAGACAAGCAGACTGCTACCTGGAAATGCTATGATCCACTCATTTTTCTACAAGTTTTTGCCGATTTGGGGAGGTTTCATCGTTCCTATTTGAACTCAGATGGACACTCCACTAAAGAGAGGAAGAATTTGCTGCAAAGGCGAGGCTACTGTGCAGCAAAGAGAACTCATTTGACTTAGAATCAAAACACAAAGGAGACTCTGCATAGAATCTGGGTGATGGGCAAGTTGCTCAACATCTCTGAGCCTCGGCTTACTTGACTTTAAAATAGATATTATAATGCTGACCTCAGAGGATATTTTGAAGGAAATGCTCTGAACATTATGTAAAGCAGTGCTATCTAATATAAATATACAACAAGCCACGAATGAAATCTTACATTTTCTAGTGGCTGAATTAATTTAAAACCAGCTAACTTGATTTTAATAATATACTCTATTTATTCTAATATATATCCAAAATATGATCACTTCAGTGTACAATCATGAAAACATTAAGTTCCATTTCCAAGCTCCTTCCAGAGGTGTCTGTTGTAATTGGTGGTGGTCTGAATTTAGTGCTTTCTATAATCTTAGTGGCATTGTCACACAGAGATTTGAGATTGAACTTCGACCAAGTCAACACAAAAAATGGATGCCCTCAATCTTCTGCCTTTTCCAGTGCGGCTGATCCCTTTCATGTTGACTCCAAATGTAATTGTGTTTCTCTCTTTTTCATCTGAAGGCCTCCTTGTGGTGGTTTTGACATTTTTTTCAGTTATTATTTCACGTAAAAGTAAAAACAAAACAAGTATACAACAAGAGAAAAACATCTAGGAAGAGCTGGAATTAGGCAACACCTTCTGAAGCACAGTAGCATGTGTGACAGGGGAGGAAGGTAGACACTGGCAGGGAAATTATTCTGCAAACCTTACCTTGTGAGAAAAGTCCCCAAAACTTTTTTTTTCTGTTTTTTTTTTTTTTTTTTTTTTTTTTTTTTTGCCACTGAGAAACACTCAGCCTTGCAGGCAACAGGAATTCTTCTACATTTAGGCAAGAGATTAACCAGGTTTTTCTAATTAATGCATCGCTATTGAAAAAGTGTATTAACCTTTTCAATATTTTCTTCCAAAATACACAATGGTGGCTTTAGGGGAGGGTCACATAGTGATGGTGCATAAAGCACTTCCCACTAAGCTAGCAAATCACCGTTTCAGTCAGGAAGACAAGAGAGTTCCACGGCAGGCAGAAAACACTACCACAGCCCCCACGTAGAGGTCAGACACACTGAAAAATCTCAGATTGGTTCTCAGATTTAAAAAAATTGAGCTGCTTGAATCCAAATTGCATTTGCTGTCTCTGTAAGGGTCATATGAAATGTTCAGCTCACTTTATTTTAAATTATGAACAGAGGACCTAATGTTTTCTTCAAGAAATGAAGTAAATTTTAAATGAAAGACAACTTTCAAATCCAAATTATGGTCAAACTGAGATGGGCAGTGGGGGTGGACATGGGGCAGATAGTAGAGAAAAGGAAGGACCCAGGGACAGACCGTAAGAAAGAGATAGCAGAAGGTATTTTCACACACATAGGTTTATATTTAATTATGCTTATTATTATTTGAATGTCGTATTTGCATTATGTGTTTCATATATGTGTTTATATTTATTATTTGTATGCATGTTTACATTTATATTTACACATGTATGCATATATAAATACACATGTGTTTATATATGCATACATGCATGGGTCTGCATGTATATACATACATACATACATGCATAAATATAAACGTAAAGCAAAGAATAAGCATGATTAAATATAAATATACACTTACACCATCTTTTTTTAGCCTTCTAGAGGGATAGAGGGATGGGTCTATACGGTAATAGGAGAGATTCAGCTTCAAAAACAGAGAATGCTGTTCTCACCTTCTGTCTGCTCAGAAGGCCCATGTTAATGTCCCTCTTTGCAAATTTCCACTCCCTTCAGGTCTCAGCAAAAGTTTCTTTCTGCATAAAATTTGCCTGATTTGCCCCCACTCCAAAATGGCTCCCTTGTCTATCATCTTTATTATCTCATACACAAAAGTGGTCTCTTAAGAGTTACCACATTCCATGGAAACACTCTCCATAGCAATTTGCACTATTATTTTTTGTAACCCTGAGAAAGAAAATCCCCGCCAATTAAACTATGAAATAATGCTTTATCATTTAAAAGTAGTATTTTAAACTTACTGAAAGAGGCTTAGACTTATTTCGAGCTAGAAGAAATGACAAAAGGAATGGCTGTGGGTGACCATATCCGTGATGGTACAGGTCGCCATAGCCACCTGACTGCTTGCATTTTTAAAAACAGCATTAATTGTAAGATTTTAATTTTAGATATGTTAAAATGTAGATCAATGTTGTCTCAAAATTGACGAAACATGGTATTTTTCTGCTGTAATAAAATAGATTCTGAGCTTCCTGAGAGCATGGTTGGCGTGCTTGTCATACATATTACAAATTTATCCCTACAGTTCCTTAAAAATGCTACTTACAAGGCATCATGATGTAACGGAAATCTAGGCTTTGGAGTCACTCACTATGTCTGAGTCCTTTAAGCAAGGTCTACTTAATAGTGCTAATGTGTAGTTAGCTGAAACAATGTACTTACATCATTTAATTCAACGCCTGTCACATGGTAGACATTCAAAAATTATTAGCTTGCTGAAAACACTGAATTGATAATAGAACTCAGTTGGGAGGGGGGAAATCATCTTTCTTTTCACCCTTCTCCTGTCACCATGTCTTGATATTTCTGAGGCTGAGCGGCTGAAGAGCTTGTTCCCAAGGGCATGTAGAAGGATAATGGGGTAAATTAGTCAGGCCCAAGCAATCCCTAGATAAACTTTAAACCCAAGGCCACAGGTGACTTGTGGCTCTTTTGATATCATAGAAAGGAAGAACAGAATATGTAGTAAACATAAACTATCCATTGAAGCTTCCAAAGTCTGTGGACAAGAGTCCAGCAGTGTCCAGTGGCAAAAACAGGACCAGAGGAAGTTACCAATAAGGGTAAGGAACAAATAAAGGTCATTTTCCTGGCTTAAAAAATCTCCAGCTCTCCTAATGTGATCCAATTTAACGAGGTGTAGAAATCCAGAGCTCTTTGAAATTTTAAAGCAATTACAACACAAATGACTCCAAAGCAAGATGATCTTATTATGGTGAGGCCATAAAATGCTAACTTCAGAATGTCAGGAAAGCAGAACTGTTCTTTGCTGGCATGTCAGAATTTATGGGAAGTTTGTGGAATTGTCAGCACCTGATTATTCTTGGAGGCTTGTTTATTGCACCAAATGCAGGATTTCTTCTGGGACTGTTTTTATTATTATTACCAAGGAGGGTGGGCACCTGTTTCTATGCATTCTGAAAAGTTTATTTCTGCATGGTGCATAGTTCAATGGAGGGAAAAACAATGACAATACAGAATTGTATTTTCTGTTGATACATTGGGCTAAATTGGCTTATGAAAACACCTATCAGCTGCCCCACCCTTCCTGTGGTTGCACTAATAAGGTAGTTCACAAAGTGTGGTCCTTAGCAGGATCAGCATCATATGGGAACTTATTTAAAAAAAACAGACAATTGGCCTCACCCCAGATGTACTGAATTAGAAACACTGAAGGTGGCACCAAGCAACCTGTGTTAAAAAAAAAAAAAATCCCCTTCCCCCCCCAGGCGATTCTGATGCCCGCTCAAGTTTGGGAACTACTGTATTAATGCATCTACAGTAAGAACAGCCTTATTACCAGACCCCTAAGCCTGCTTTGTTTAAATGAGTAACAGGCTCTTGGTTCCTCCACAGATGTCCAGTGTCTCCCCGGGGTCTGAATTTACCCCTGACTTCAAATGGGATTTAGGGATTTCTGGTGCATGATATCAAAACCAAGATTGTGTTTTTGCAGAAGAAAGAAGCCTCCTCAGTCACCCAGGGCCATTTAGAAAATGTTGCTGGAATAGGTAATATAAAAGTCCATAATAAAACATAACCTGAACTGTTTAAAGAGAATATTCTCCAGGAATTGTAGTGTTGTTCTGGTAACAGAATCTCTAACTTATGTCCTGTCTGAGATTCTCTTCTGATATCCAGACTAGAGTTTCTGTTGCTGTAAAGTTGGGAACTCCTTTCTCTTTGCAATTTACCTTCCAAATCCAAAACAGAACCACAGGAAATTAGATGGGACTCGGCCCTAAGATACCGAGCTGAAGCCGCCCGAGCTGAAGCCGCCCCTTGCACCTGGCCTTCTGATGCTGTCTGATGCACCTGTGAGTGTTGCTCAGGGCTGCCCATGAGTGTCCCACACCCAGACACTGGGGTGCCGTTGTCACCCCCTAAGGACCCTCCCAGATGATACAGCTCACTTGAACGACCACTTGTTTTCTGTCATTCACAGATATCATTTCTGTTTTCTGTGGATAATGTGTTCTGCCTTTGAGAGCACATGCTCTAGTATGACCTCTCCGCTCTCAGGTCTGTATTCAAGGCAGGAGTTAGTACTCAAGGCAGGAATTAGTCTGAATCCATCCATGTGCTAGGAAATATTTAACAATAGCTTTCCAGAAAAAGAAACAAAGTCTCAGTTTGTTGCATTTGCTAGTAGTAGCATTAGTTTCATGTTGTACAAACTTCTATTACGGCTGATTTTAAGTAACCGACGGGACATCACAGCAACAGAGCTGAGAAGAGAACAGCACACATGGCAAGCCCCAGTACACCCACATACCCATTCCAGAAATCTGCCCTGTCACACCACAATTAACCTTTGTTTGCCTTTATGTATCAAGACATAGGACACACAAAGCTGGTCCCTAAAAAAAATACCCCAACTGGATTTTCTTTTCTGAGATTATCAAATGCATAGCTTATTTTTGCCAAAAGAGAAGACAATGGAATTCAGTTGTACCAGAGCAAGAGTTTTTGTAGCCTAGGCACTGCGTACAGCGAATGTTTCTTTAAGTCTCCATTTTTCTTTGTTTAGCTGGCAGTTTTGAAGGGCTGGTGCTCACGTTATCACTGAAATAGGTTTGCGAACCCTGAAAAAGACCTGAAAGTTTTGGTTTTCTTTTACTCAAAACTGTGTGGGGGATGTGAGGAGGGAAGAAGCAGTTCTGATGGGAGGCAGGAAGTAAATGGGCAGCATGCATTGGGTACTCCTCTCCAAAAGTCTTAGCAGGGGCTGTTAGGGATAATCTCCTCATCGGGCCCTGTTTGTCCCTGATGCTATAAATGGCCAGCTCATATTCAGGTGTTATCAGGTTGAATCTATGATAAGAATGTAGGCATCCCACAAAGAGGCGATACTGCATAAGAGTTAGAGCATTGGAGTAGAGGCTATTGCAGGGAACAGGAAGGTTATATAGTTTCAAAGTCTCTCCAGCAGATTACTTCGTATTCAAAAAGCAAAGGTGTGCCTTTGCAATGGAGAGATTTGATAAAGCCCATCTTGACCAAGTAATTAAATAGCAATAATAGTGAGACTCTCTGACTTAGGAGCCTCCTGGTGATGAACAAGTATATGACTTAATTTATAAAATATTGTTGCCAAAAATGTTTAAGCTTAGTGGAATCAATGGGAAGCAAACAGATGCATTCAGATTGTGGGACAATCCAGAAGACAACTTGCCTGGACTCAAGAAAACCAATGTCAGAGAAACAGACATGAAAAGTAGGAGAACTGTTCTAGAATGAAAAGGACAAAGAGACTGGAGACTGGAATGGAAAAAAAAACAGAAAACAAAAAACAAAAAAAAAAAAACAAGGCTTGAAGAATATTTTGAGATAATTTGGGAAATTTGTATGTGAACTCCATATCAACTGATATGGTAGAGTTATTGCTAATTTGGGGAGGGATCTCGTAATGGTTTAGTGGTCAAGTGTGAGATGGCGTTATTCTTAGGAGATACATGCTCAAGTATTTAGTGGGGGTTGGAGGTGGGTGCCAGGGATAGGGTGAGAGGAGCACGGCCTGATGTCTGTGAATGTTTCTGCAGGGAAGCCTTTCTCTAGATGAAGTCAGGCTTTTCAGCTACTTATTATTCATTATAGTTATTCATGGTGGGATGCATCACATTTAGCGCACTAGAAGGCAAACGCGAGGAGGGCAATGTCGTAGTTTTCTTCCTCACTGTGCTCTTGGCGTTTGAAACAGTGTCCAGCAGAAAGTGGACACTCAATCAATATCGTTGAATCACTGAAGACACGTTGCTGTTTCAGATACTGACCCTATGTTTGACACTGGCACATACTTTGAGCCTGATCAACATCAAAGGCTTTCTGGATGAATTAGATGAACTTGAAAAGAAAGAATTAAGAGTCAAGATGGAAGACTTAAAAAGGTTTTAGTTCATTCAAAGAAATCGTTGGCTTCTGCAGCTCCCACGGAAGTCCAGGAGACAATAAGCTCTCTTTTTGAGGTCTCAGAGATCCAAAATATTTTGCCCCCAATGAACACATGATTTAAAATCCATATAGGAAGCAATTATTTATTCATAAACCCTTTTTTTCCTTTGAGGAATGTAAAAACAGAGATTTTAAAAGTGATTTCAGATTAAACAAAAATATCATTTAAATTATAAACTGGAACAAAGTTAGATCAGTAATATTTTCAGTTCCAGGTAAATATTGCATTTAAGAGTTGGAAGGAAAGTTTGAAATTGTTTTAAAATATCTCAAATTGTTCGATTCAAAACAAATGAATTGTTTAAAAAGTTTGAAATATGTTGAGCCGCAATAGCCAATAATTTCTTTGAAGAAACTAAAACCCTTTTAAGTCTTATGTTTGACTCTTACTTCTTTTCTTTTCAAGTTCATCTAATTCATCCAGGAAGCCTCTGATGTTGATCAGGCTTAAAGAATTGTGTCATTCAGCTGTTTGCAAAGTGGATACCCTCCTTACGGATCCAATAGTTCTTTTAATACAAACTTGTTTGGTTTGGACTTTTTTATAAGTCAGCAATATGACACTTCAAGTACTGTTTGCTCTATTACCTATTGTCTTTTGAGATGATTAAATTGTAGGTGTGTATTGTTTGCATTTTTGTTTGAGGCTGATGTATAAAACAAGGCTGAGCTTGTTTATAGAAAGAGTTTTTCATCATGAATTCTTCACACACCCTGGGTTTCTCAACCTGAATGTTTCTCAAATCCTTTGTTACATCATCTACCACAAGCTGGTAAAACCAGATTTAGGTGTATGTTGCATGATAGGTTAGATGATATAGTCAAGTCAAAGTTTATAATCATTGAGACTGAAATTCCTTTTATTCATTTATTTGAAAACTCCTCATCATGCGTGACATGATTTATTAAGTTTTATAAGGCAAATAATGGCTTTGTAATTCACCTTTAAAAATATTTTAAAATTTTCAGTCATGATAGCATAATTTTCTGAAACACGCTTTAAAAAAATAAAGAATTAAAAATATTTTAGGAAATCAGTCCCAGCGTGTGAAACATTTTATCAAAATAGCACAAAAATAATTAATTTCCCACTCTTGGTTGGGTTTCTCCCAGGACAGAGTCTAGGGTTGAGTGTGTCTAGCTTTGGGATTGAGATTCACAAACGCAGCTAATAAGAGGAGTATTATTAAGTTGACTACCACCAGCTTAATCCAACATGGAAGTTCTGCATTGCCGGAAAACACATGATTTAGAATGATCCCCATCAAGAGTAAGAGAGCTGGGGTTTTACATTCCCAGTCACTGACTAAGAGTATTTCCTTGAAAGAGACTATTTTCAACCAGTTCATGCATTCTGAGGACAGCTATCAGAGACTCAGATGGAGGTGATAAAAGAAAAACTTCATTCAAATTAAATTTAAAGGTGTTTAATTGATCAATGAATGATTCGCAAATCCGGGCAGCCCCCAGAATCACAGCACATTCACAGAGACTCCAGCAGAGCCACGTGGTAGAAGATTTATAGACAAAACAAGGGAAATGACATACAGAAATCGGAAGTGAGGGACAGAACGGCTAGATTGGCCGTTGTACTGGGCTTAAGAGGAAGAGGAGATATGATGCCTACTTGGTGCCCAGCCCCTGCAAAGTCTCAGCTATCCTCTTTTAGGCTGCCTGTTCCTCTGTGAAATCTCACTGTCCGAAACTCTGGGGCCAGGAAAAAGTTCTATTCTTCATGAGGGTCAATTTAAAGATTTGGTAAGCATACAACCAAAGGGCCTTGCTATCTTCTCTGTCAGTTTAATAACCAGCCTCTGTTTCTTCCTTGTGCCCTAAGTTCCATTCTTTCCCTTGGCAGGAACTTTTATCTGTCCCCTACCTCCCTCTCCTAGCTTGGCTAATTATGGTCAGACATTGTCCTCTGTGCATGACTGGGCCTAGACTTCCTTGTATTTCTAGACCTGGGATCCAGCTCTCTTATAGGACTCCATCTATGACCTCTGTTACCTGGTTTTCCTAAATCTTGCATTTCCTCTCAACAAGAAACTCAAGGCAGATTCCACTGCAGGTCCTACTATACGAAGCCACTGCCAATATCAAAGGTTCAGGGCATCTGGTGATCAGGCACCAGCAAGTACAAGGAAGGCTCAGAAAAAAGAGTAAACAGAAACCAGACCATTTTGAGACCAAGCTTAGTGGAATGGGGTTGGCAGATTTTTGCCCTTGCATGGATGCAATTAGATTCCACCTTCCCCCATTCTTGTATTAGAGACACCTTAAGGGAAAGGCATATGCTAACATATGTTTGGGGTGAGAAGTTCTGATATGATTGATGTAGGCACATACTTTGCATTTGACTTTTATTCCCAGGATTAACATATGAGGTATAAATAGATTTTCTTTTGAAAGATTTACCTTGACAGCATATGCTCATCATTAGAACTCTTAAAAACATGAGATTTTATGTCTCCCATCTAATAGTCGCAAGCAGCTCAAAGATCAAACTCAATGGAATAAATGTTACATTTTACATTCATCTAAAAAGTTTTAAAAATTACCTGCTTCTCAGTCTAATTGACAAAACTCTGTGAGACAAGAAGAGCACAATTTCAAGACACCAGTTAGGCCTAAATGCATTTAAAAAAGAGACTCAACAGTTTGTAAGCCTTGAAATTACCCTCCTGGGAGTGCTCCCTCATATCTCTGCTAAGGCAGCCAGTTCAGGTCAGACCTCTGGAGTCCCTGATCGTGTCCCCCATTCCCAGAAAGCAGTAGGCTTTTAGCCTGAAGGCTTCATCCTAGTAAGTGTCTTAGCAGAATTAGACTTAGCTGGATTATTTCTTTAGGCAGTGCAAACCCACTAGAAGACCTTGTCTGGAATTAGTCTTCTTGTACCTATCTGGTAAAAGGTGTGTCTGGACGAGCCCTTGGACACATCTGTGCCCAGTGAGCTGCACGTTCCCTTTTACTCTAATCCTTCATGGTTCTTCCTTGGCTTCTGACCTCATCCAGGTCTCTCCTGGTGTTGGGTTCCTGTTTTAAATTTCATTTCCTTTCCTCTATGTCCTGGGTTATATTACCTGGCCTTTGCTATAATAGATTCTCTTTCTGAGAGCTAGGATGTTCTGCATGTTTGTCTCTCACTAGCTCCCAGTTTCTTCCTTGTCTCTCCCTTTCTCTCCCCACTTCTCTCTGACCCCTTCTTCTCCTTCTGTCTTTCACTCACACATAAGCACATACAGACTCACACATATACACCCACACACATACACACACAACTCTCAGGTGCTGGCTAGGATGTTAATCAAAATAGACTAACTGGAAACACTCTGCAGCAACCCATGAGCATGACACCATGATTACATCCCGAAGGGCGTTGATACTGTGCACCGTGACCTTGACTGGACTTCCTGGAAAGTGACCCAAGCTCAAAAGACACTCAACTTCTCCTCCTTGGAAACAGTAATTGTGACTCTTGGTCCCTACTCATCAGCCAGTAATAGAACCAGGATAGTTCCTCCCGCTCAGGTCTGATTCTGCCTCTTTCCCATCAGCTGCTAATGCAATATCAGAATTCCTTGTGGATAAACCCACATGCACTTCAGCTGCATCCTTTCTCTCATTGCATCCTCTGCAAGAGCCTGACAGGACATAGGAAAAAGAGTCTTATCAGCTTTACAAGTAATGCAACTGAGGCACAGAAGAGTACTCCAACATGCCCAACACCATTCATTGACAGTATGTGACCACTGACTGGATTTGGAAAAATTAAACAATTTTTTTTTTCCCCAGAGCCACCTGGGCCCTCAAAGTCAGTAGGAGTAAGAACCATTCCCTCTAGCAAAACCCACAGACACCAATTTCTATTAAATATTTACAGGTGAAATAAAGTCTGCCCAGAAGCAGCCAGCCATTTCACATGCAGAAGCAGTTTAATTTAAGTTGGTTTATGTCTTCTTGCCCATCAACACCCGCTCTTTCTAGGAAATATAAATCCATATATCGGCACTGACTTGTGTTCATACCTAATGACAGGCTGGAGAAGAGTAGCTAAAAAGAGCTCTATTTCCTTTTTTAATTATGAAGCAAAAGTGACAGTTCATCTGGAACGTTGTCAAGCCAAGATAAAAAAAAAAAAAGAAAAACATGATCGAGATTTGGTCTCTAAAATTATTTTTGGGAACAAAGAGCTTACTCTGAAACACACAAAGGCATTAAAGGCAAAGAGTTGTGCAGCAAGTTGTGCAGAAAAGTTTATTATTTGTTTGCATATGTGTTGTTTTGTTTGATTTACTTGTATTTTTGCATGACACAAACATCAGTTTCTTCCTGATCAAAGATTGTGCAGCCTAATGACCTAAAGTTATACAGAGTGATAATGGTCTTGAAATATAGAAGCAGAATAGCGAGGCCTTGTGTTGTTTTATACCTACTTTTACTGCTTATGCTCAGATTTAAATCTCTTAGCCAAGGCATAGGACACGATTTGCCTATTAGTGACTGCTGTTAAATGAGGATTGATCTAAAAAGAATTCCTGCCTGTGGTAGATGCAATTCTCTAGCCTTTGTTAACAAAGTTAATAAAGGGTCTGTGCCTTCAAAAAATTTAGAGCTTAGCAGGAGAGAAAATAAGCAGCCTGGTGGAATGCTAAGCTATGATGTGAGTGCATTCCTGGGGTATGAGGTGAGAACACAGAGAGTTTCAATGGAAAGTGCATGCTCAGCCACTGGGGCCAGGAAAGGCACTGGAGGAGGTCATCCTTGAGCAGCTTTTCCACTTTGCCTTAAAATCTCCATCTGTAAAAGCAGGTGGCAATAGATACTATCAAAATTCATTTCCAGCTACAGGGTGATAGGACATCAAGATTATACCTTGATGTCCCAACAGCTCAAGCTGAAAAGACCTGTCCCAGTGAAAGAAGAATTGCACCATTTTTAGATTTTACTTCTCGACACTTGATTCAGTTACTGACTCGACAGAAAGAGGGGCGTAGAGGGAACAGGATAAAAATGAAGCCTAAAACAAATTAGAGGTGATAAGAGTGAAATGTATGTAGATTTTTCTGTAATCCTTCTTATGGGAGAAGCTATGGTTGGCCATCTCTCCAACTCCTTAAAAAAATCCCCATTAAGCTCTGAAGTTAAGTACATGATTTAGAGTTAAGTATATGAGAGGGGGTCTAGGAGGAAAATAGAAGTTTTTTACCATAAGAAGGATTTGCCTACCATTTAAAAATACAAATATGCCCCCCTTTAAAAAGTCTATCTCTTAATACACGCGTGAATATAAATAAGCCATAGTAATAGGATTTATTGTGTTTCCTAAGAGGACACCACAGCATAGTTGCCAGAAGTGGTACAAGGATTGCAGAGCGAGAGATGGAGACTCCCATAGGTTACGACGGACCACCAATAGCCACAGTAGCTATTATCTACAAGTCAAAACTCAAATTTGTTTTTCTGTAAATAGGTCCTGTTGCTATACAACAATATAGACAAATATGGCAATAATGCAACATCCCAATTTTCAAGACATTGTTATATCAATTATCTGAGTTGTACTTCACAGTTACTCTACCTCAGAGTAGCATAAATCTGAACAGGACTCAGTTACTCTACCTGTGTTATTTACTCAGGACCCTTCTCCTAAGTAAGTAACACAAGTAGAGTAACTCTGAGTCCCCTACAGTTAGGGTGATTTGATTGAGTTCGGAGGTCCATATTGGGAGTACAGAGTCTCTTGATATGAAGCCTAGAGATCATTTGACCAGAACTATCTCTAGATTTTTCCCAGAAGATGGTAATAGGTGAGAAATTCAGCAGATGTGTACCTGCTGAACACAACAAATTGAAATTTGGTTTACCCAAATGTGCAGCCTTTGCCAGAGACAAAGAAAGTGCCTTTAATAAATAGTTTCCTTACCTCATTTCTTTCCCCTTTCAAAAACGTCTACTCACTAAAATCAGACTAAACATATAATGATTAACTTTGGTATGTTTGCCATCTCCTTCACCTTTTGGAAATTAGAGCATTTTATACTGTTATCCTATTAATATGTTTTCATTTCCCTTTATTTTTTAAATAACAGTTTTATTGTGATAAAATTCACACACCATAACATTTACCTATTTAAAGTGAAAAATTCAATAGTTTTACATTCCATAAAATTCACTCCTTAAAGTGTGTAATTCAATGGTTTCTATAATATTTACAGAGCTGTGCAACCATCACCATAATCAGTTTTAGAACATTTTCATTACCCTAGAAAGAAACCCTATACTCATTAAAAGTCACTCCCTAATTTTCCCCACTTCTTCACCTCATCCTTTGGCAATCAGTAATCTACTTTCTGTCCCAATAAACTTGCCTATTCTGGATATTATATAAATAGGATCCTACAATATGTGGGCTTTTGAGACTTGCTTCTTGCACCCAGGATAATGGTCTCAATGTTTGTCTGTTTTGTGGTGGGCATCAGCACTTCGTTCCTTTTCTTTGATGAGTAACAATTCACTGTGTGGATTGACCCATTTTATTTATAGCCATTTATCAGTTTGTAGACATTGTGGTTGTTTCCACATTTTGACTATTATGAATAGTGTTGCTGTGAACCTTCAAGTACAAGTTTTAGTGTAGATGTATGTATCCATTCCTCTTCAGTAGATAACCAGAAGTAGGATTATGAGATCATATGACAACTCTATATTTAGCACTCTGAGGAACTGAAAAGCTGGTTTGGAAAATGACTGCACAATTTTACGTTTTCCTTAACAGTGGATGAGGGTTTCGAGTTTGCTACATCTCTGTCAGCATATATCATTATATCTTTTTTTTTTTTATTTTAGACATTCTATTATGTACAAAGCAGTATCTCATTGTGGTCCATCAGTTTTTAAAAGTTTACCAAAAATCTGAACACTACAGGATACTTACTAACAATATTAATTATCGCTAATGTTTGTAGGCTTAGTGATGATCTCAGAAGTTTTCTTTTAATAATTGGGAGAAAGAGAGGAGGTTGGAAAGAGGAGTTGAAATGAAGCAAGATGGATCATGAGTTATGCATCATTGAAGCCAGGTAACAGTCACTTAAGCACGCATTATACTACTGCCTCTGCTTTATTCAAGGTTTAAAGTCTTCTGCTCACAAAAGTATTTTTTTAAGTTGATTGGGATCTCTTAGTAAACACATTCAGTAACCTAGTGTAAAATTCATCTAGATTTGGAGAACTGGGCTTATTTAAAATGACTATATTCTCTAACATATTTCTTATCCAACTCATGTTAAATTTTTCTCCCCTAAAGCATTTGTTTTCTATTTCCAGCAAGCTTATCAAGTTATTTAAAGAAGTTAGTGGAAACAAAATGAGAATTGAATATGTTTTCCTTATTTCATTATTGTCTTTTTTAGATCCCATGGTCTATCTCTGGTTTCAAACTTCTGAAAAGACAGTGTTGTATGGATGATATTTAAGATAGGCGGAAGTTTTTAAGCTTCTAACAGATGACTGTTGGAAACGCACTGTACCTCACAACCCAGTACTCAAAGATACATATATTAACACAAAAACATTTTCACATTGCTTTTCTATTATTTTACATTCTATTATGTTCCATTCTAATACACTGTTTTTTTCTTAGCTCTGGTTATGATACACTAAGTTGACTTAATAAACAGAGTGACTCATAGTTCCAAAAACAGTGGCTTAAAAAACATTGTCTTAGATGGAGTAACAATCTATTCTCTTCTTGAAAAATCTAGTAGAAGTTTCTTGAAATTTCCCAAAATAACTAGGGTTAATTAACATAATGATCAAATAATTTTTCATAAATCAAATTGAGTTATTTTGTACTTTATTTCACTCACATTTCTTCTTTCACTAACACTGATGTCTACATTAATCTCTTGGTATTTAGGATTCTATTCAATCTTTGATTTAATTTATTTTCACAAATGGTATAGTATCAGAAGTAGCACAGAGACTTCAAGAATACTTATATACATAATCCAGTAAATCAACCCTCCGTGGCTTCAGTAAAACACTGTGGCCCAGAATTATCAAGTGATTTGCATAAAGAAGACACAATTAATGACAGCATTGGTACTAAAATCAAGGACTGCTCACTCCTGGTCTAAGACACAGTCTACTATACCAAGCTTTGAAGAAATTAGTTCCTGATAGGATAGACAATTAGGAGATGAAGGCCATTTTCATAGGATGGGATTACTATTGATGTAGATGCTTCAATTACTATTTCTTCTTTAAAGTCTGTTTGCAACAGTAGCTAAATGGAAATCAACTAATTTTCAAAAGCATAGTCTGGAATAAGGTGGATTTATGAGAAAATGGTGAAAAAAATGTATTATTGATCTCAGGAAGCTGTTTTTACATTTTTCTCTTTAAATAGTAAATGCACCATTTTCAAACTCACCTTTGCCATTTCGCCATCATTGTTTATGGGGAGCTGCCTACATCTTTAATAAAATCTGATTTAATTCTACTAATGCCTTAATATTGATAAGGTGCCTGCTGTGGGTTGTGTCACCCCAAAACATATGTTGAAGCCCTAACTCCCAGTACCTTAGAACGTGATATTATTTAGAAAGCGAATCTTTATACAGGCAATCACTTTAAAATTAGGTGGTTAGGGTAGACCCTAATCCAGTATGACTGGCATCCTCATAAAAGGGAGAAATTTGGAGACAGAGGCACAGATACAGAGAGAACACCATATGAAGATGAAGCCAAAGGTCAGTGTGGTGCTTCTACAAGTCAAGGTATGGCAAAGATTGCCAGCAACTATCACAAGCTGTGGGAGAGACATGGAAGTCTCCCTCACATCTTTCAAAAGGAACCAACCCTGCCAACATCTTGATCTTGGACTTCCAGCCTCCAGAACTGTGAGACAGTATGTTTCCGTTGTTTAAGCCAGCTAGTTTGTGGTGCTTTGTTAAGGTAGTCCTAGCAAACTAATACGGGACTTCTGCTAGAGAACAGAGATATTCCTGAATGTGTTCATTCTCCTTCACAAGTTAACCCTTGACTCTAAAAATTTCACGGATGAGCTGTGAAAAAATGGCAGTGGGTATTCAGTAGAGCCTCAGGGAACTCTGTCCCTCTCATACCTTCTCTCTAGCCATAATGATTGCAGCCTCACCCCGTATACCTGGGCTCCATTCCTTAATCTCCAGCTGCTCCCCCAACTTTCCAATCAAATGTCCTACCATCATGTGTAGGTAATTAAGACTCCGTGTCTGTCCTTTTGTAAGAAAAATAAATCTTTGATTCCTTTTTTATTTATTTATTTATTTTTTCTTTTATTATTATTATTATACTTTAGGTTTTATGGTACATGTGCGCAATGTGCAGGTAAGTTACATATGTATACATGTGCCATGCTGGTGCGCTGCACCCACCAACTCGTCATCTAGCATTAGGTATATCTCCCAATGCTATCCCACACCCCTCCCCCCACCCCACAACAGTCCCCAGAGTGTGATGTTCCCCTTCCTGTGTCCATGTGTTCTCATTGTTCAATTCCCACCTATGAGTGAGAATATGCTGTGTTTGGTTTTTTGTTCTTGCGATAGTTTACTGAGAATGATGATTTCCAATTTCATCCATGTCCCTACAAAGGACGTGAACTCATCATTTTTTATGGCTGCATAGTATTCCATGGTGTATATGTGCCACATTTTCTTAATCCAGTCTATCATTGTTGGACATTTGGGTTGGTTGCAAGTCTTTGCTATTGTGAATAATGCGGCAATAAACGTACGTGTGCATGTGTCTTTATAGCAGCATGATTTATAGTCTTTTGGGTATATACCCAGTAACGGGATGGCTGGGTCAAATGGAATTTCTAGTTCTAGATCCCTGAGGAATCGCCACACTGATTTCCAGAAGGGTTGAACTAGTTTACAGTCCCACCAACAGTGTAAAAGTGTTCCTATTTCTCCACATCCTCTCCAGCACCTGTTGTTTCCTGACTTTTTAATGATTGCCATTCTAACTGGTGTGAGATGGCATCTCACTGTGGTTTTGATTTGCATTTCTCTGATGGCCAGTGATGGTGAGCATTTTTTCATGTGTTTTTTGGCTGCATAAATGTCTTCTTTTGAGAAGTGTCTGTTCATGTCCTTCGCCCACTTTTTGATGGGGTTGTTTGCTTTTTTCTTGTAAATTTGTTTGAGTTCATTGTAGATTCTGGATATTAGCCCTTTGTCAGATGAGTAGGTTGCAAAAATTTTCTCCCATTTTGTAGGTTGCCTGTTCACTCTGATGGTAGTTTCTTTTGCTGTGCAGAAGCTCTTGAGTTTAATTAGATCCCATTTGTCAATTTTGGCTTTTGTTGCCATTGCTTTTGGTGTTTTAGACATGAAGTCCTTGCCCATGCCTATGTCCTGAATGGTAATGCCTAGGTTTTCTTCTAGGGTTTTTATGGTTTTAGGTCTAACGTTTAAGTCTTTAATCCATCTTGAATTGATTTTTGTATAAGGTGTAAGGAAGGGATCCAGTTTCAGCTTTCTACATATGGCTAGCCAGTTTTCCCAGCACCATTTATTAAATAGGGAATCCTTTCCCCATTTCTTGTTTTTCTCAGGTTTGTCAAAGATCAGATACTTGTAGATATGCGGCATTATTTCTGACGGCTCTGTTCTGTTCCATTGATCTATATCTCTGTTTTGGTACCAGTACCATGCTGTTTTGGTTACTGTAGCCTTGTAGTATAGTTTGAAGTCAGGTAGTGTGATGCCTCCAGCTTTGTTCTTTTGGCTTACGATTGACTTGGCGATGCGGGCTCTTTTTTGGTTCCATATGAACTTTAAAGTAGTTTTTTCCAATTCTGTGAAGAAAGTCATTGGTAGCTTGATGGGGATGGCATTGAATCTGTAAATTACCTTGGGAAGGATGGCCATTATCATGATATTGATTCTTCCTACCCATGAGCATGGAATGTTCTTCCATTTGTTTGTATCCTCTTTTATTTCCTTGAGCAGTGGTTTGTAGTTCTCCTTGAAGAGGTCTTTCACATCCCTTGTAAGTTGGATTCCTAGGTATTTTATTCTCTTTGAAGCAATTGTGAATGGGAGTTCACTCATGATTTGGCTCTCTGTTTGTCTGTTATTGATGTATAAGAATGCTTGTGATTTTTGCACATTGATTTTGTATCCTGAGACTTTGCTGAAGTTGCTTATCAGCTTAAGGAGATTTTGGGCTGAGACAATGGGGTTTTCTAGATATACAATCATGTCGCCTGCAAACAGGGACAATTTGACTTCCTCTTTTCCTAATTGAATACCCTTGATTTCCTTCTCCTGCCTAATTGCCCTGGCCAGAACTTCCAACACTATGTTGAATAGAAGTGGTGAGAGAGGGCATCCCTGTCTTGTGCCAGTTTTCAAAGGGAATGCTTCCAGTTTTTGCCCATTCAGTATGATATTGGCTGTGGGTTTGTCATAAATAGCTCTTATTATTTTGAGATACGTCCCATCAATTCCTAATTGATTGAGAGTTTTTAGCATGAAGGGTTGTTGAATTTTGTCAAAGGCCTTTTCTGCATCTATTGAGATAATCATGTGGTTTTTGTCTTTGGTTCTGTTTATATGCTGGATTACATTTATTGATTTGCGTATATTGAACCAGTCTTGCATCCCAGGGATGAAGCCCACTTGATCATGGTGGATAAGCTTTTTGATGTGCTGCTGGATTCTGTTTGCCAGTATTTTATTGAGGATTTTTGCATCAATGTTCATCAAGGATATTGGTCTAAAATTCTCTTTTTTTGTTGTGTCTCTGCCAGGCTTTGGTATCAGGATGATGCTGGCCTCATAAAATGAGTTAGGGAGGATTCCCTCTTTTTCTATTGATTGGAATAGTTTCAGAAGGAATGGTACCAGCTCCTCCTTGTACCTCTGGTAGAATTCGGCTGTGAATCCATCTGGACCTGGACTTTTTTTGGTTGGTAAGCTATTGATTATTGCCACAATTTCAGCTCCTGTTATTGGTCTATTCAGAGATTCAACTTCTTCCTGGTTTAGTCTTGGGAGGGTGTATGTGTTGAGGAATTTATCCATTTCTTCTAGATTTTCTAGTTTATTTGCATAGAGGTGTTTGTAATATTCTCTGATGGTAGTTTGTATTTCTGTGGGATCAGTGGTGATATCCCTTTTATCATTTTTTGTTGCATCTATTTGATTCTTCTCTCTTTTTTTCTTTATTAATCTTGCTAGCGGTCTATCAATTTTGTTGATCCTTTCAAAAAACCAGCTCCTGGATTCATTTATTTTTCGAAGGGTTTTTTGTGTCTCTATTTCCTTCAGTTCTGCTCTGATTTTAGTTATTTCTTGCCTTCTGCTAGCTTTTGAATGTGTTTGCTCTTGCTTTTCTAGTTCTTTTAATTGTGATGTTAGGGTGTCAATTTTGGATCTTTCCTGCTTTCTCTTGTGGGCATTTAGTGCTATAAATTTCCCTCTACACACTGCTTTGAATGCATCCCAGAGATTCTGGTATGTTGTGTCTTGGTTCTCGTTGGTTTCAAAGAACATCTTTATTTCTGCCTTCATTTCGTTATGTACCCAGTAGTCATTCAGGAGCAGGTTGTTCAGTTTCCACGTAGTTGAGCGGTTTTGAGTGAGATTCTTAATCCTGAGTTCTAGCTTGATTGCACTGTGATCTGAGAGACAGTTTGTTACAATTTCTGTTCTTTTACATTTATTGAGGAGAGCTTTACTTATATCCTGCCAAACTAAGCTTCATAAGTGAAGGAGAAATAAAATACTTTACAGACAAGCAAATGCTGAGAGATTTTGTCACCACCAGGCCTGCCCTAAAAGAGCTCCTGAAGGAAGCGCTAAACATGGAAAGGCACAACCAGTACCAGCCACTGCAAAATCATACCGAACTGTAAAGAACATCAAGACTAGGAAGAGACTGCATCAACTAACGAGCAAAATATCCAGCTAACATCATAATGACAGGATCAAATTCACACATAACAATATTAACTTTAAATGTAAATGGACTAAATGCTCCAATTAAAAGACACAGACTGGCAAACTGGATAAAGACTCAAGACCCATCAGTGTGCTGTATTCAGGAAACCCATCTCACGTGCAGAGACACACATAGGCTCAAAATAAAAGGATGGAGGAAGATCTACCAAGCAAATGGAAAACAAAAAAAGGCAGGGGTTGCAATCCTAGTCTCTGATAAAACAGACTTTAAACCAACAAAGATCAAAAGAGACAAAGAAGGCCATTACATAATGGTAAAGGGATTAATTCAACAAGAAGAGCTAACTATCCTAAATATATATGCACCCAATACAGGAGCACCCAGATTCATAAAGCAAGTCCTGAGTGACCTACAAAGAGACTTAGACTCCCACACATTAATAATGGGAGACTTTAACACCCCACTATCAACATTAGACAGATCAACGAGACAGAAAGTCAACAAGGATACCCAGGAATTGAACTCAGCTCTGCACCAAGCAGACCTAATAGACATCTACAGAACTCTCCACCCCAAATCAACAGAATATACATTTTTTTCAGCACCACACCACACCTATTCCAAAATTGACCATATACTTGGAAGTAAAGCTCTCCTTTTTTATTTATTTATTTATTTTTTTGAGATGGAGTCTCGCTCTGTTGCCCAGGCTGGAGTGCAGTGGCACAGTCTCAGCTAACTGCAACCTCTGCCTCCTGGGTTCAAGTGATTCTCTTACCTCAGCCCCCCGAGTAGCTGGGACTACAGGCACCCACCACCATGCCCAGCTAATTTTTATATTTTTAGTAGAGATGGGGTTTCACCATGTTGGTCAGGCTGGTCTTGAACTCCTGACCTCTGGTGATCTGCCCGCCTGGACCTCCCAAAGTGCTGGGATTACAGGTATGAGCCACGTGCACCCGGCCATGTCTTTGTATCTTTAGGGAAATACCCTAAGCTTTACCAATTAGCCCAAGCATTCAAAAGTGTTTATAAAAATCTCGCACAAATTGACTTTCAGATTCCTCATTATCACTTTCATTTTTAAATTGAGTAGCTAAGAAAACTCTTCTTTTTCCTACACTCTGTACTGCCATAAATGCAATTACATATGTAAAGTTCTCCCACTCAGTTTTATTTTATGCTCTCCTTCTATAAATGGGCCATGTATATTTTCATACAATTTGTCGATGCAAACATTGCAAAGGAGATAGTCCTGTAGCATGTCATTAACAGAGTTTCTCTAGGATGGCAACTGTCCATTTGCTGCCTTCACTGGATGAATGTTTAACCAGCTTTTAATCTACTGTCTTCATCTAGTCAATAGACATAGCCTGAGTAATGTTGTCAAATTCCTTTTTCTTGTTGGTGCTAAGATTCACCATGTTTTTGGTATTTTCTTGTTTCACTGAACAGAGAGAACATGAGAGAGAGAGATTTAAAAACCGTAGAGATGAATTTAAAAATGTACCCCCCTTGCAATGACTCTTCTGTCAGATGCCTCTCTGACCCTCTTTTCTTAGTTTTTCAAACATTTAATCTTGTGAATTCAGATGGGTTCCTTCTTCAGACCTACATGATGTTTTAAGGCAATTAATAATCTCTGTCATAGTGAAAGAAAATTGTTTCTAGGAAGGACATTGATTTAAGTGTCTATAGTCTATTGCATAAAAATCTTACTAAATTCCATTCACTTAAGTTTAATCTCTTTGTGTTAAACAAGTCAGATTTTCCTTCTTTAAAAAACAGATTAAAACAGATTATTATATCTGCCTGTTATTTGGAGAAGAGACATGTGAAATCACCTATATAATCTCACTATCAGAAACTGCTTCTTTTCCTGTCACTGAGATATATAAAGCACGTTTAGAGTTTTCTGAGAATCTATCAAAGCTGAAAAGATTTCATAAAATTGTTAGCTGCCTCTAATTGACTTCTACCAATATGGAAGTGGTACAGTAGCAATTTTGTCAAAGATCATTATACCTAAATGTATCTATCTGTTCATTCTAATAATTATGGAAAACATATTCAGAATTGTGCTCTGTGCTGTGAAAGATATAAAGATTTACCAGACACTGATTATGTCCTTAAAGAGAACATAATCAATTAGAGAAGATAAGAGGATATACATTTAAATAAGGTGATACGAGGAAGACCCTGCATGTCCATGAAGAAATGGTTGCATACAAGTGCCAAAGTTAGGCGTAAAAGTGAAATAACACTTGAATAATTAACAATGTGATAAATATTCAATTAGTGAGAATGGAAAGAATAAAGTCTCCTGTGGAAAAACTCAAACCACTCATGATAGGAATATCCAGGAGCTCACTCTGGTTGGTATAACAGCTACATGATGTTGAGTAGTTGGATCACACTGCTGTCATGCATCAAATCACATCTGCATGCCAAATAAGAAGGACGGCTTCTTTGTGCAGGAGATGGGTTTGCAATGAGGACATTAGAGTGGTGAAATTTATGACAGAAACATGAGAACGCATCTGTGCTTATTCTTAGAACTTCTAATGAGCAACATCAGACAAAAGTCCAAGTTCTTTAGAGATTCCATTAGTTGAAAGCAAATTAGAATATTTTTGTGAGTGCCTTGAGTAGTGCCCTGATGGCCCTAAATATTTTTTTAAACTGTGGAGCCCTTACAAAATTAAAATTCCTACTGGGAAAAGACTGAGTTTTGGGGTTGGTGAGACCAGATTTCAAATGTGAACTCTGACTTTATGAAATGTATAGATTTGGGCAAATTACATGACCTCATCTGCAACACAGGGAATTAACTACCTCTTTGGCAGGTATATGTGTGTGTGTGTGTGTGTGTGTGTGTGTGTGTGTGTGTGTGTGTGTCTATGTGTGTTTAGGTGTGTGTTTAACATATATCATGTTGTAATGTTATAAATAGGCCAGGTGCAGTGGGAGGTTGAGATGGGCAGATAGCTTGAGCTCAGGAGGTCAAGGCCAGCCTGGGCAACATGGGGAAACCTTGTCTCTACAAAAAAATACAAAAATGAGCTAGGCATGGTGGCTGGTGTGCCTGTGATCCCAGCTACTCAGAAGGCTGAAGCTGGAGGATTGTTTGAGCCTGGAAGTGGAGGTTGCAGTCAGCCGAGATTGCACCACTGCTCTCCAGCCTAGGTGACAGCTAGAACCTGTCTAAAAAAAGAAAAAAAAAAGAAAGAAAAGAAAGAAAAAAGAAGGTATAAATAATATAATATGCCAGAGATAGCAGAGATGTGAAAGATACCAAAAATGCTCATAAATTCAAACTAGCTGACTGGTGTAAGCTGCATGATATGCAGAAAATCTTAGAAGAAAGTGGTAAATTTCCCCCACACTTTCTTTCCAGGAGTACCTGGAAAGAGAAAAAAATAGCATACATAGATTAACAGATCAATTATTTCAGATCCTGTTAAGAAGAATAGCAGCAAAATGTATGAGGTCTGGTGACATTTTTTTTTTTCCTATAAAACAAGTATGGAATACAGGCTCCAAGAATAAAGGAATGGTATTGATATCTGTCTAAACATAGGATATCTGGCAAACTTAAAAAACAAAAGCCCTCTCTCCTGCCTTTGCCTCTCCAACCATCCTGCCCCAGTGGATTGGTCCCCTTCCAGGAGCAGCCAGAGGCAACACTGAGGACGTGATAGGATTGTCAGAAGGCACAATCTGTTGCTCCCATATAAAGTGAGAGGTGACAGCTTTCCAGAAGCAGACAAGGAACATCTTTATACAGGCCAGCTCAGCCCGTCTAAACTAGGTTTCTATTTGTTTTATGGTTCTGTCACTTTTCTTTCTAACGAAGCAAGTCTCTCCTTATCCTCGGAATTTATTTGAGAGTAAGGGTACCTTATACTAACATTCACCTTCTATGAACCAGCAGAGAGTTTACCTTGAACCTAATGAACCGTAAACTCAGAGCTCCTCACTTTCTTTCTTTCTTTTTTTGTTTCGTTCTTTTTTTTTTTTTTTTTTTTTTTTTTTTTTTGAGACGGAGTCTAGCTCTGTCACTCAGGCTGGAGTGCAGTGGCGTGATCAAGTGATTCTCCTGCCTCAGCCTCCTGAGTAGTTTGGATTATAGTTATCCACCACCACACCCAGCTAATTTTTGTATTTTTAGTAGAGATGGGGTTTCACTGTTTTGCCCAGGCTGGTCTCGAACCCCTGACCTGATGATCCACCCGCCTCGGCCTCCCAAAGTGCTGCGATTACAAATGTGAGCCACCGTGCCCAGCTTGGAGCCCCTCACTTTCACAGAACTGCATTTAATTTTGCATTAGTACAAAATACAAATATAAATATTATTTAACTCATCAAAAATACCCTCAATCATATGAGCTTTAAGCCCCAAGATGCCCCTGGACATACAATATTGGAGTGACCAAGTAAATTCCCACTTTCATATCCTCCATCAACTCCACTCCCTATACATGAAGTACCAATGACTCTGACCAACTTCCTCCACAAGACTCATCTGTTAACACCTTTCATATCCTCCATCAACTCCACTCTCTATATATGAAGTACCAATGATTCTGGCCAACTTCCTCCACAAGACTCATCTGTTAACAATCCCTTTCATTCACCATTTACCCTTGTATCACTACTTGACCATGTCACTTTACATCCTGGGATTTCTACACCAACTTTTCTCTCTAGCTAGAATGCCATTTTCCCTGAATCAAACTGGAGGAGCCTTTCTTACTCTTCCTAATCTAATTCAAACGTTCCCTCTGCAGGCTGGGCACAGTGGCTAATGCCTGTAATCCCAGCACTTTGGGAGGCCGAGGAGGGCAGATCATTTGAGATCAGGAGTTCTAGACCAGCCTGGCCAACATGGAGAAACTTGTCTCTACTACAAATACAAAAATTAGCTGGGCATGGTGGTGTGCACCTGTAATCCCATCTACTCGGGAGGCTGAGGTTTCAGTGAGCTTGAACTCGGGAGGCAGAGGTTGCAGTGAGCCAAGATCGCTCCATTGCACTCCAGCCTGGGAGACAGAGCAAGATTCCACCTAAAAAAAAAAAAAAATTTCCCTCTGCAAAGTTCTCCCAGAGCCTCTAGAGGAAAGCCTTCAATGCCTGATGTGCTTCCAGAGCATTCTTTACTCTCTATTCTAGCACTTGCCACATTGTCTTGTAATTAGCTACTGTGTGCCTTTTCCACACACAAGCTCCAGGAGCAGGTAGCACACCTTGACTGCTTCTTCATTCCTGGAGCCTAAAGCAGTACTCTGCACAGGCAGTGTTCAGTAAGTAGTAGCTGGTGGAGTGCCTGGTTTCAGAACCCCTCCAAGGACCTCCACACGACCTCATCATGTCCTACAGTTTAGAGTCAGGAGGAAAATTACTCACTGATCTTGCTCTCTACCCACAACCAAATTTTCATATTCTCTCAGGTATCAGCATTATCAAACCCCTTACTTTCATCTCTCCTCTATTTCAGTTGCAAAAACCTATTTCAGAATAATTTTACAACTTCATCTCCTCTTCTCCAAGGTAAGGGCATATGCAAATTTGAGTTTAAAAAGTAAATGCTTTGAATACAAGTTTTCTGCAGCACAAAGGCCAATTGGTATTAGCTTGGCTTATGTTTGACCTAAAAGAAGCTGGGCAACTTCACTGGTCCTTCTAATGACCACATCTATTCATATATCTGAACAAGTCAGTAACCTTCTCATGTGTGGACATGGGCAGACACTTTGAATTCAGCAGAAGAAAAGGGAAAGGGGATGCTGACCTCTATTTCCCTCACCGATTGATTTCTTCATACAAACATTTAGCAAACATTTGTTAAATATTCAAACAGTACATGCCAGGTACTGTGCTAGAAGTTGTAAGTACAGAAATTAACTAGACACAATCTTTGCCTAATCAAGAAGCCTACAATTCAGAGTAAGGAGAAAGGACATGTATAAATAGGTACAGTGCAACTTGAGAAATGCTATAATAGTGCTTCAGGGTGGGGTGATGTCCTAGTTCATTTTCTGTTTCTTATAACAGAATACCTGAAATGGAGTAATTTATTTTAAAAAGGAATTTATTTCTTACAGTGATGAAGGCCAAGAAGTCCAAAGTTGAGGGGGTATATCTGGAGAGGGCATTGTGGCCACTGGAGACTCCCTGCGGAGTCCTGAGGAAGTGCAGGGCATCAAATGGCAAGGGGGTTGAGTGTGCTAGCTAAAATCTCTCTTTCTCTTCTTATAAAGCCACCATTGTTATTCTCATTGGGAGTCATTAATCCATTAATCAATTAATCCTTTAATTTATTAATCCATGAATAGATTGATCCATTCATGAGGGTAGAGCCCTCATGACTCAATCACCTCTTGAAGCCTCCACTTCTCAATACTGACACATTGGGTAATTTCAACATGAGTTTTAGGGATTCAAACCGTAGCAGGTGAGTTGAGAAAGACTTAAATCTAAAGAAAATTTCTATTGAGTTTTGAAAAATGAATAAAATTTGAACTATAGATAAGACAGATACCATAAGGGGTTTGGACTTTATCTTGAAAGCATGGATATCCATTCAGAGGCTTAAAAAGGAGAGAGATAATCTTTAGGAAGATCACTCTGGTAGAAAAGTAGAATACAATATAGGGCTGTAATGGTGTGGAGAACAGTTAGATGATATTTTCATAATCTACGTGATAAATCATGAGCCTCTGGAACTAGGGGAGTAGCAATGGGAATGGAGAAAAAGGAAAGAAATTCAAAGGTATTTATAGGCACAAGAATCTATAGGACAATGTCCTGGTTGAATGGCAAATGTAAAGAAGAAAGAGTCATCAAAACTGCTTCTAAGATTTCTAGTTGGCTCTGAATTAGAAGGTAGAGGGGATGAGGAAGATCTAAGCTAGTGATCATTCAGGTAGGTGGAAGACAGTAGAGCCAGAGAGAGAAATCAAATAATATCTAGGAAGAAGCTTACAGTCACCTTAGAGGAGCTAGGGCAGAAAAATGAGGTTGAAAATAGAAATGAATTTATGAAACAAAAAGCTTACACAACAGAGCAACAGGAGATGGGGGAAAGAAATGAATCTGAAAAATCAGTCCATGAGCAACATTGTGAATAATGTGGTGCAAAGAGTCTGGTTTTATGTGATGCTAGCTCTGTGAAAGAGAAGATCTCACAAGCATGTCATTCCCCATCGTAAGCATATACATCTAGTCCATCTCTCACATCAAGACAGAGGGGAGGGAACCTTCTGCTGAGGGCAGAGAATGGTGGGGTCCTGTTCTCATTGGTAGATCTAATTAAACAGTAAAATATCTGGAGCCGATGATTCATAAGATTTGGGAGTTAAAGTCAGCTTTATATTAGATATTTATCCATAAAGAGCAAACTGGAGACTAGAGGAAACCATCCTTGAGAAACCAGCTTTATCTGTAGAAAAAGTGCACCTACAGTAGGGCACATGATGAGGGAGCCCACAGTTCATGACTGGGGGTGAGGATTCTAAGCATAAAAATTACTATTGTTAAAACCCACAGCAATGTTGATTAGAATGTAATAAGACAGAGCTATAGAATTACACTACTGTGTAACTAGCCCTTTCATTATTTAGCTATGTAACATTAATATTGCCACTTATTTCTGTTGACTTGGTTTTCTCTTCTGTATATTGGCCATAATGTACTTTTTTTGAACGGTAAACAGAACTAAATGAGACATAAAGGGCCTAACATGATGACTCATCCATAGTGAGTACTCAATGCTGACCACTAGTCCTTTTTTTTTTTTTTTTTTAATCAATTGTTCATTGGTTTTACTGTGCTTTGTTTGCATATGAACCAGCCCAGGCTGGGGTGTAGAGATGAGCTTCGCACTGGAACAATTCATAGCTCTATCTATGAAAGGCTGGGGATAGAATGACAAAGGCAGGGGAATTCAGTTCTGGGGTTGACAGAATTGGATTACTCACAAATTAATGTTTTCTTGAACTGAAAATAGATTTTCATGGAAAAGAACAATGAAAGACTGGATGTTTCTGCCAAGTCTTCCAATGATGCACAATCCCTGAAACCTGAGTCTGTGCCATTAGAGAAGACTCAATATGGCCAGGGATGGCCCTTGAATATGACCAACTTGCTAACCATCCTGAGACAGGGCAATTACTTAATTTTTATGGACAGCTAATGCTAACTTAGCAGCTTGTTTGAAAGAAACCTCCTTTTCAATGCAAGCTGTGTAATGAGGGAGTTGCTTGACTAAGCAAATTTTGGGTTAATGAAAAACAGACCCTTCTGTCACCATGAACAGCGTCTGCCTGTGTTAAGACTAAATTGTGTATATTGCTGACTGCCCTACATTTTTGCATCAAAAAGAGAGTGGAGAGATGACATTTGCAGTAATTTGGCTAAGGGCTATAGCAACCTAATTAGAAATGTTCAGTTCTGCAAGTTTACAAAATTGTATTGTGGCAATCGCTCTTGAAAAATTCAATTCTGAAAACGCAATAAACAAAACCCGAAACGGGTAGATAACACACTTTCTGAGGACAAGTTCTGTAATAGAAGCAAGAGAACAAAAGCTCTATGCCCATAAGGCAGTGAAAATGGAGCCTCTTTGTTCTGAAAGCCAGACTGTCCTGTCGGGTCTGCCTGGTTTCTGGCCACTGCAGCCCCTGTGCCGTCAGCCTGAGCCACTTGCATCCGCACTCAGACTTTCTCTCTATTTCCCATTTAACTCTCCTTCCCTTCCACATTCTCCCTGGGACACTGTCCCATTCTCCCAGGGACAGCGGTGCCTAAACTTCAGTTACAGTACTTGTGAATGACCTGCAATACTTGATTAAAATGTTCAGCCTCTTTGGATAAGTTTCTCCTCTCGTTCACTCAATGTATGATTTTGAATGTCTACTCTGCCAGGCAGTATCTTCCTATCAGATTTCAACATTTTAAGTTACCTTTAAGAAAGACCACTATAATTTTAATCACTGTGGCCACTACAGCACAGTGGATAATGTCTCACACACGATGGATACACAGTAACTGTGAATCAATGTTTTTTTCTAGACCAATGATTCTCCGACTGATTATGCACGAAAATAAATGTAGGAAACTTCTAAAACATACCAGTGCTTCAGCCCCGTTTCAGATCAATCAAATTATAATTTCTGGGGTGAAGCCCAAGCATCAGTATGTTTCAAAAGCTGCCTGGATTATTTAATGTGTACCTAGGTTTGAGACACACTGTGCTGCATCTCTGGATCTCAAATTTGAGTGTGCAGAGAGTCATCTGGAAGGTCAGTTAGTTTTGCATACTCCCAGGATTCAGGTGTAGAAATTCCAAGTCAGGAGGTTTGACAACACAAGATCTGTTTATGTTATGAAGCTGCTTCTGGTGCAGGTGACCAGTGGACCATACTCAGAGAACTTCTCTTGGACAAATTCTGACTGCGCGAGAAAGATTTAGGGAACTTGGTCTAATCCTTAAGCTTCTTTGCTGTTAAACATGTTAGTCCCTCAAGCTAGACACACCTACTCATCTTCAAGACCCAGAATTTCCTATAAACACTTTATGATGTACTCTCCCCATGAGTAATTAATCTTTCTCTTCTTATATCCTTATTGTAGCTATAACATAGTATGTAATCTACTCTGGGAAATTTGGCTTATATGTGTATCTTCCTTCCTAATCTTTGAGGCCCCCAAAGATTGAGGTATCTCTGTACCCTTAGCTCCTGGTGTGTCTTAGAATATAGAGTAGGTGACTCTTAATACACAGATAGATGATTAAATGACTCAGGTTGGGGTCAGGGTTGCTATGGTCAGCTGTAACCTTGTGGCTCAAGGAAGACGTATTTCTTCAATCTAAATACCTGTCCTGGCATCCTGTCAAGTATCCTGGGACTAGGGTCTTTAGACATCATGTCCTGGCTTATTTTTATCATCATGGATACTGGAGCCCTGGCCTTAACCCTTAACTTGGTGTCTGGGACCTGACTGTCCAGTAACAGACTTCACCAATGCAAGCCTCTTTCTGCATTTTTAAATTTTACCTGTGAGTTAGTCATCTTTGCTGCAGTAACCCATTACCTCAGAATCTCAATGGCTTATGAAAACTGAGTCTTACTCTCCACCTCAAGAAATATGGGCTAAATGGCAGTGTGGGCCTGAATGTACTCCACATCCGAAATAAATGAGTGTAGACATTCTGTCAGCAGAAGATAAAAAGGAATTGCTGACAGAAGCATGAAATGTTTCAGAAAGATTTTGATCCAACCTAGCATTACATCATGTGTGCTGAGATTTCATTAGTCAAAATACATCCTTTGGCCGAGCCTGATAATGGGGCAGGAACCATACTCCCATGGAAAGGTCTCAAAATTCACCAGGCAGTGAACAAGGATGTGTAATTCTTTCACATGGAAGGGGAAGCAAATGTCTGGGTAATACAATGAGCTACGCGTGCTTCTGTTTTCCCGGTCACGATGAAGTCTCTGCCTACGACTCTCCCCTCATCCTTCCTGTTAATGCTCATGGTGCCAATCACTTGGTCTACAACTGCAATTCTGCCTTTTGGACTATGCTCATTTACCTGTAGCTGGAGCTATCTTCACAGCTTTTTCATAGAAACATCTTTCTCCAGTTTCTACCTTCTCCCAGTGTGTCTCCTCAAGGTAATCATGTCAGGGTTCAGCCAGGATCTAAAACAGAGGTTGCCTGTGGACAAAACCCAGGCTTCTCTCTGTTTTTGTACAGCCCACGGGCGCTGCTCCAGAGGACTAGCATTTTGAGTTGTGGAAACAAAGCTGGGTTTCCCTTTCATCCTTTTCCCCATTCTCCCAAGGCTTTGCTACTCTGGCCAGCAGCTAAGCCTCACCATTGGTCCACATCTGCCCTAGTTGCCATCTACATGTTGAGGTCTCTGTCGCTGGCAACGTCAGGCATGGGGCAATGAAATCTCTGTCTAGAAGTCGGTAACTCAGTGAGTCTCGTTGCTCCAACCGGCTTGCCTAGTTAAGAAGGCCAGACTTCCCAAGAGAAGAAAGAGCATGCCTAGATCTGGTTGTCACTGGGACAGAAGCAACTAGGGACAATCTCTTTCAACCCATGCTGGCATTCCATCTCCTCTGAAGAATGTCAGCCAGTAGATGGACCCAAAGCATGCTCACCAACCCAGATGTCTGTGGACCACCCAAGGGAAAAAAGCCAGCAGGCAAGCTTTGTCTCTGATCTCTCTTGTTATACAGCACTCATAGAATATCCTCGATGTGGCCTCTTGGCCCACAAATTCGAAATATTTAATATCTGTTCCTTTAGAGAAAAAGTTTACCAATTGCTTCTCCCAAATACCATAGGCTCTCCTTTAAAAAGTAAACTTCAAAAATTGCTTCTGAAATTGGTCCCAAAGACTCATTGTGTTTCAATACCCTATCTGGTGCAATTGTTATGAAACAAGTATGAAATGGATTTCATCCAGGGCTGCTGGCTTCCTTTTCATTTTCAACATCTCCTGGGAGAATAGCTCCAGGCCTGTGGAGTCTGTGTCTGCTTTTCTAAGTACTGATTGAGACACAGGGTTTGAAAATGAAGTGGTGAGGAACAACAGAGGCTTTATTTATGGTTATTAACATTTGCCAAAGCAGTTTCAATTTTGTCTGGATTTGCTGAGGACCAAGTGTAGCTCTCCATGAAAGTAAATAATTGCACCAACCTGTCTCGAAGTGTTCTTGCTTCCTGCTCTCACTGGTTGGTTTCTTGGCCATCAAATGGGTGGATTAATCCTTTGCGCTGGTAAAATCCTGTGACCAGATTCTTGGTTCCTCACTTTCTAGAGAAGGAAATGAGTCTGCAAGGCATAAAGATGAATGGACCTAGTTAAGCTCCTGTATTTCCTTCAGGATATACCTGTGAGTGAACGGTGATTGCAAGTGTTGGTGTTGGGTGAGGGCATGCTTTCTGGCTCACGGAGAGCATCTTCTCGCAGTATGCTCACAAGGCTCAAGGGGCAAAAGAACTCTCTAGGGCCCTCTTGTAGAAGAGCATTAATCATATTCATGAAGTTTCCACCCTCCGGACCTAACCATCCCCCAAAAGCCCTGCCTAATATTATCACCTCGGGGGTTAGAATTCCAAAATTCATGTGTTGAAATCATATAAATTTTGGAGGAACACAAACTTTCATACTATAGCAGATCCCGTCAGTATTTTTGAGATAGTTCAAAGAATGCTATTTCCAGAAAAATTTTTGGTATCCCTCTTCATTATAAGTTAAAAAAAAAATCACACTTACCATAGGTATCATGCCTGAGTGATTCATTTCCACAATGGCTTTTTTTATTTATTTATTTTTTATTTTATTTATTTATTTATTTTATTTTTTTTGAGATGCAGTCTCACTCTGTAGCCCAGGCTGGAGTGCAGTGGTGCAATCTTGGCTCACTGTAAGCTCCACCTCCTGGGTTCACGCCATTCTCATGCCTCAGCCTCCCGAATAGCTGGGACCACAGGCGCCTGCCACCACACCCAGCTAATTTTTTGTATTTTTAGTACAGACAGGGTTTCACCGTGTTAGCCAGGATGGTCTTGATCTCCTGACCTCGAGATCTGCCTGCCTTGGCCTCCCAAAGTGCTGAGATTACAGGCTTGAGCCACCATGCCCAGCCTCCACAATGGCTTTTTACCCTTTTCTGTTGATCAAAAACTTATTTTTACAACCAGAAATTTCATTAATCAGCCAATCAACTAATCAATAAATTACCTGCTTCTGAGTATCTGCCAAAGTCATTTGTGTGATCTGTCATGCTGGATTTGGGTAGGGTGAGGAGGTCTGTATTAGATGTTGTGTGCTGATGTTAGAGGGAAGACGATGGACTAGTGCCTGAAGCAGGATTCATTCTGCCTCTGATACAGAAATAACCATTTCCAATCAGTTGAATATTGACCACCTGCTTCACTTGTTTCACGGGTCTCTGGAGAAAATGTCAGGGCTAGAGAGCTTATATGCTATTTTCTCCCACTTGCACTGGAGACCACTGAACCTGAGGGGCTATTTGGGTACCTAAATAACACTAAAATCTTGGGTGAAATACACAATGCTGTCTGTAAATTGCCTTATTAAATTGAGGGAATAAGGGTAATCCACGAGTCTTCCAATATTTTGGCATTTATATTTCAGGGTTTGTATGACAGAGCAAACCCCAAGAAGATACATTCAATTTACAATCCTTACCAGCATTTTTAGAGTGCAATTATATTTACTTTTTCCATGTAGTTCTTGTAATTTGGTGTCTCAAACTTTAGTGATGAGTACGTAATAACTTGATACATTCCCAGTGCCTGATCTCAAAGTGAAAATGCAATAAATATTCTTAAGCATCTATTGCATGCATTGAATGATGCTATGTCTTGGGCTTACATAGTTAAAGAAGATGAAGTTTTGTCTATCAAGTAATTAAATGATTCATTGGATAAAGTTAGAAGATCTATTAGCAAAGTTTATCTTCTGAGTTTTTCTGCCACAGGCTGACTTTATTATAAAGGCGACCTTTCACTTCCCAAGCCTTAGTTTCCTTGTCAATGAAATGAAGATAATAGTACTTCCTACCTTAACTAATTGTTGTTGGCTTTAATGATAATGTATATGTTATATATCAATTCGGCAACTTTCACATTATTGGAACCTGATTAATATCAGCTACTGTTACTAGTAATCATGTTATTAGTAATATTATAGTAATCACAAATGCTATTTTGGTTTTTCAAAAATATTTAGTAAGAAAAATGTTTCAAAAAAAGATACAAATTTAAAAATATAAAATTATCACCTCCCATAAAGAGAGTGATTTTGAGATTTAAAAAAAAGAAAGTGCACAACATATTCCAGGAGAGTTAGGACAATGAACTCCTACCAGGTAAAATAGCTCCAATTTCCAACAGCTTTCACACCTGTCTCTTACAATGGCAAAAAGATTAAGAAAGCTCAATCTCTGAATGTGCCAAGTGCTTTTTACTTGGAGGCTGTGGAGTTGGAATGTCAGGAGTTGGGGTGAGGAGTAGTCCAGGAGCCAGGAACAACTGAGTTCTCCAAAAGTACACACATCTAAGTGTACCCAATAGCAAACCATTGCTTTCCTGGCCACATTTTTAGGTTCTTTTCTATCCCACACTCCATCTTCCATATACGAATGCCTGAGAGACAGCACAAGGAAAGGAAGGTCAAAATGCAGTGCCTTTACTCCTGGACAGAGTATCTGTCTAGATCTTCCAGTTTCCCTAGCCCGGAAGGCCAGAAAGTAATCCTAAAGATGCTGTCTTCTGTTTTACGAAGCCCAAATCCAGACCTGAGCCACCGGTCTCTGCTTCTTTACCACTTAGTCTTGCCCCAGCCTCTTCCTGTGTCAAAACGGCCTCCCAATATAGAGTTTCTATTTTCTCCCACCATGTGTCTACTTCAAATGGTAATTCAAGAGCCTTTCAAGACCAATTGTGTATCTCAGAGGACATCGTTGGACTTCCAATAAGAAACCCATTGAACAGTGCTGGGAACTGCTTTTGGTACTCAATGAGTATATGGATGCATTAACACAAAAAATATGAAGGATTAAATTAAAACACAGCCTTATACCCTAATAGGAACATAAAACTGAGTTACTTCAGTTCTGTGTTTCTTCAATTACTTTTCTTTAAAACATACTACCCCTTCTCCTGATGAACCTATATTGTTTTCTTGTTTCTGCTGGAGCAAATTACCACCAAATTCGTGGCTTAAAACAACATAAATATAGTCTCTTAGAGTTCCAGAAGTCACATGACTAATAGCAAAGCATCCTCAGGGCTGCCTTCTTTCTGTAGTCTCTAGGAGACAGTTCTTTTCCTTGTCTTTTCAAGCTTCTAGAGGTCACCTACAATCCTTGATTCTGGGTCTCTTCTTTCATCTCCAAAGAGCATCATTCCAACTTCTAGTTTCATCGCAGCTTTTTCTGATGTTAACCATATGCCTCCCTCTCATAAAGACCCCTGTAAATTCACTGGGCTTACCAGGATTGTCCAGGATGGTCTCTCAATCTCAATATCGTTAACTTAATCATACCTGCAAAGTCTTTTGGCCATAAAAGGTAACATATTTGCAGGTTCCAGTAGGGTGTGGAGTCCTGCTGGAGTCTATTAGTTTACATACCAAAGTCCTCTGTCTTATTAGAATTCTGTGAGAATTACAAAAAATATAAGAATTAATGGTAATTGTTTTTTTTTTTATTTTTTACACCTGTAATCAGAATGGATAAAAGATAAAACATAATTAACCTTTCTCCAACACATCTGAGATTGGAATATGGAAAAAAATATGGATTTTGCTTCCAATATTCCCAATACTTTTTTCTCTTAGTCCACAAAAGTGTTTAGAAAATTCTACTTTTAGCCAAGTTGTATGTGTTTACTCTGTCCTTGGAGAATAAGCCCCTGCTTTGGGCTTTACAAGGCCACTGCCCCACTATATGTCTCTGATTCTTAGGCATCCTCTGGGGTCCAGAAATGGGCAAATCAACCCACTAAGAACTACATATCTAAGAGAGAATTAAGAAAAAATAAGAAGGTGAAAAAGGAGTTTTATCAGAAATGTTGTGTATTTTCTCTTGTATTGACTGTTGGGAGAAAATGAAAATAATACACTCCTTACCACTGAGTGAAGAAGGCTTGTTTATGCCTGACTCAGTGAACAATACATAATGGTTCAATAACAAATAATAAATATGATGCTCAAGTTTCATCTCAAATGGGAGGAAACTGTTAGAAATGGAAAAACTCATAAATTATGACTTGAAATACCTGGCCCTGGGCAAATCATTTAACACATTTGAGTCTTGTGTTTTTCACTTGTAAATTAAAGTCATATTTTCCTTAACTTTCTTATATAGTCATTCTTCAAGTTGCCTAAGAAAGTAAAGAAAATATTTTGTAAATTGTAGTAGTTTGGATACCATCTCCTTACTCATGACAGCATGAAATTTGGAGCAATATTCTTCTTCACTGGCCACTCTTGTGGGGTCTGTGAGGTGATCCTCTTGGATCTATTCCCTGGGCATATAGAAGCCATCACTTTGGTTTTTCTAGAACTGAAAAAAATACAACTTCTCTGAAATGAGTGTGTGATTCTCAAATCGAATGCTCCTGCATCATGATTTTAATGTAGAATCAGCAAAGGATGGGAGAGGCTGGGTAGCAAAGCCATTTCAGTCCTTCGTTGGAGTGGTAGCTGCTTTATTTCCTCTTTTTTTGCTTAGTCATCATCTCATGCTGGGGGATTTTGATAGGCAGAACATGACTTCCAATCTAACTTGGAAGCTCTCTTCCCAAACAATTTGCCATCCTTCTTCCCTTTCTAGAATACATGATAAGCATTCAACATTGGCATGCCACAGCACAGGGTGGAGCTCTGCAACCTACGCCTAATGAAAGCTTAGTTTTACTCTACGTATTCTATTTACTTCATATTTGTTAGGAGTTATTAATTAATAACTCTATTTTCTGATCACCTTCTGGCAAAGTGTTAGAAAGAAGTTGGAGCAAGCTGTGTTTGTTCTTTGTTTCCAGTGTCTCTCAGAAAGAAGGGGTGACTATGAACACAACAGCCATGGCAAACTCACAACAGTTTTGGTTAGGTTAGACTGGGACCAAACTCCTTTGCCTTGAAAAGTCCAGCAGCTTGTAACATATGTAAGACTCTTGACTTCTATCTCTAGGGATGTCCCAGCCCTCCTTCCTTATTACCTACCATTCACCTAACAAATATTAAAAGAAGCATGCAAAGATACTTATATTTTTGTTTCAGCATTGTCAGATCAAACAATTCTCCAGTAAAGAAATTTCTGCATCTCACTGTTGATAATAATTTTATTGGAAAAAGGGGCAGTCTAAATGAGAAATAGCTGAAAATAACCACAGCATCAATATTTAATTTATTTTTTAATAAACTTTTAAGGTAGATTAATGAGTAGAAATAACACTCATCTGAAGCAGAAAGTCTTTATTTACATCTTGATTTAGCTAGTTATTACCATTGCAACATAAAACTTGATATTTATAACAGTCTAACCTTCTCACTGGCTGATAATGCATATGAAATTAAGTGCTATGTAAGTGCTTTGTAAACTTTAAAATAAAATACAAATATAAAAGACGATTATTAAAAGAGAGTGAAACATGCTGTATGATTGGTTTTCTCCCCGTCTTGTTCCCCTTCCCCAGTCAAGAAAATATTTCTGGACCTCAAATTTCACATCCATAAAAAGATGCTTGTAGAAAGTGAAACTAAGGTCCTTTCCATTTCTAACATTAGATCATTCTAAGTGGGTTGGACATTTCATCCAAGATATTTTAAGGGAATAAAGCACTTTCTTAATCTAAGAACTTTTCAAAAGAGAACACTTTGAACCTTTCTTATGAGTCATTTCACAGTTCGGGGACACCTTCTAATTTTATTTCCAACCGTCACCAATCAATCACTGAAGGAAGGAAAATAACTGGAGTTAGAACTTTTAAAAATCCTTAACAATTCAGCCTAGCAGAAAATATCTCTAAGGCTTAGGGAAATCACTTATTTCCATAAGATTTGGAAATTCAGACTGTCCACTAAGTTGAGAGCATTTAAGGGCAAATGCAACTGAACAATTTGCCAGAAAAGTATATAAATAAGATATTATAACTGCTTCCCTTAAGAGATCATAATCAGCCCTAATTATGGCAGAATTATCCTCATCCTTGTCCTAAGGCAACTTTAAAGAAGCCATAAGGCTTCCAAGAACGCATTTAACAACACCTCCATTAATGTTATAGATAAGGAATAAGATTTAGAAAGATTAAGTGACTTATCCAAGGTCATACAGCAATTCAGCAAATGGAACAAAATTAGATACCAGTTATAACTCCAATTCTAGTGCTATTTTCCTATATAACATCTTTAATGGGAAACTGCATTTCTGGAACATTCATATTCCCCATGCCTCAGAAATTGAGTAGTAGCCAAAGCCCCACATCTTAGAGTTTCCTGAGCAGTGGTTTTGAATAGTCTGACCTGATTAAAGATGCTTTGGTGATATCTTTTCTCATGATAAGAATTTGGGGTAATTATAAATTATAGTTCATTGATTGATAGATCTCTTGTGTATACTGCAGAATTACAGAGAGCAGCTGCCTTCTAACCTTAGACTTGGGCTCTCCCACTGAATAACCTGGAGATCTTACATAAATTAGAAACTGTCATTTCCAGTTCTCATATCAAGCTAGTTATACTTGATATTGAAAGTGCAAATATTAGAAGGGATCCCAGAACTTTCTATCAGTTTTCTCACTCATGAGTCCCTACCCAAGTCCTTCAAATCCTGTGATAATGATGTTGACACAAGTTATCGGACTTCAGTGATTCTTAAGAGGCTCAATTCAGGATGCTGCTCAGTTCCTAACACTCTTCACTGCTTTAGGAACGAGTTATAGTGAAATAATGACCTCTACTTATGACCTGCCATAGTCTATTTTTCAGAATCTCAGACCTGGAAAAACAGAAATTTCTACTCTACCAAGGGGCATCAACCTTGTTATAACCAAGCAACTCTCTTTTAGTTTTGTGGAGAATTTTGCATACAATTTTTAGAAACCAAATGTCTACCAAATAAACTGCATTTATTCTATAATGGTTGACTCTTTTTAATTTCCATTTGTTATTGGGCAAATAAACATATAACAGCAATCAGCATGCTCTTCCCATTTGTAACCATTTCAGCCAACTTAACATTCCAGTAAATTTGTGTAATTTCATTGAGAGGTAATGCATAATATCCATCTTGGTATTAGACATATTGAAAAGTTGAATAGGGCTTCTCATATTACTATTAGCAAGTCTGAAGAATTCCTGCTAAAACTAGGAATTATGTCCCTACATCTCCCAGAGCTGAGAAAGTCAGCTACGTTCTGATACTTCACAGAAAGGCCTAAGTAGATAACTGGAATACATTCAGAATAAAAGAAAAAAATTAAGTACCAGGAAGAAACCTAGATATTCAGGTTTTACTCATTTTTAATTAGACTATACACTTTCAGGTGAAACACAGTTTCTTGGTTACATTTTGTGTGGGTGTTAACGCATTCTTAACTTATGATGAGTCAATAGTATATTTTAGAAAAATGTTGAAATTGTCTCCAGTAAAACTTGGGAACTTGGAGAACCCTGCGTTTTGAAGAGTCTTCTTTTAGAACTCCTTCCTCTAACCATATGGGTTGCTGAGTAATATATATTTTTATGAAGATAGCACATACTATATAACCATTGCAATTCTGGTAAAAATGAAGTGACTAACTCTTCACAGTCATACATAAGCAGTATTTAAAAGTCCTGTGCTCTAGCTCTGAGGGGCTTAGTTCTGCAACTCCAGGAAGCCCCTCAACATCTTCAGGACAGTTTCTCCATCTATCAAGTGAAAAGTTGAACTAAATTTATTTGAACACTTTAGGAAATCTCTACAGTCCTTTACAGATCTAACGTTTTCAGAGTCACAGGTCTATATATTTTTGCCCTCCAAATTTGGTTTTTCAGACATCACAATTCTTGCTTTCTGGAGCTGAAAATCATTTGACAAGCAAATATTATCAGTTATACAGTGTTTCATTTTATTTCATGTGTTTATGCATTCATTCCTTCACTCAATCATTCAACAACGTTTTATTAAAAACCTACTCTTTGCCAGGTACAGAGCTAGAAATTACAGACAAAGGAATTATAAAGTCACAGATGCTGTCTTCAAGTAGCTCAGGAATAGTAGTTATTAACTCAAGTAATCAGGTAATTACAGTGGAAAGTGTTAAGAGCCCTAACAGAAAGTCACTGGTGCAAGTGATCTACATGGTAGACACACTTAGAGCAGGAAGGAAATCCCAGGAAAAAAAAAAAAAAAGTGAGTCTCAAAGATGAATACAAGTTAGTTAGATGAAGAAGGGATATGTGTCATGGACACAGCCTTACAGATATTGAAGGAAATGGTGAGGAGTTTACTGAAGTTGAAGGATAAGATGTGTGATGGGCAGGAGGGAAATATTGGCTGAATACAGAGCTAAGGAATCCGACAAGGCATCCTGGGATTAGAAGTGAATTTGGCTTCCATCTTAAATTAGAGGAATTCCAGCTTAAAGCTGAGTAATCAGACACGGCATCTTGGGGTTAGAAGTGAATTTGGCTTCCAGCTTAAATGTAACGAGGAATCATTAGAAATTTTAAGTGCATAGCGGGGTGACATGTCATATGTGTATACTGAACAGATCACTTGGGCTGCAAAAGAAAGGTAAAAAAAAAAAGGGGAAGAAAGAAGGAGAAGGGAAAGAGCGGTTGGCAGCAGAGAAATTCATTGTAAAGGTTTTGCTGAAATTCAAGAGAACGATTGAATTTAACAGCTGCAGGAAAAAATAAAGCCTTGAAATTTGAGAGATATTAAAGGAAAATAATGGATAGAACACAAGGACACTAAACGATGAATGTTACAGTTAAACTCTTTGGATCTAAAACCCAGTCTCAAATCACCTTATAAATTAGAGCAAATATAATTGACCACATATTAAGCTTGTAGATATCCACAGCTGCACTTTGCATCTTTCTCTGCGGACCTTCTACTGAGTTTTTAATGATTGGGAAAAAGCAGCATGACAAAAATCGTTTACTGAATGAAAATATTCCCAATCCCCATTAGACAGTATGTAATGAAATGTTTCAAATGGAGGATTACAAGGAAAAAAATATAAATGACCATAAATCCAAGGGGAATCAACTCTTCTTTCCAGATTATAGTCAACTTTAATAAAGAAACTTAATAAGCTCATGCATTCCTGCCAGCTTTAGATATGGCTACTGCTGATCAATAGCATTTATTTCTAGAGGGAAAGGGGGCTAGGGAGGGTGTCAGAGCAGCTTGTTGATGCTAAAACATGTGAGTAATGACACAGTGTGGTGGATAATGAAGATATGAAAGAGGAAACAGCCCAGCAAGCCTGTCTTTGGCTCGCAATATCAAACTGTGTGCCTCTCCTCCAGATCCTATTAACACCTCTTATTCTAACAACTGGGTTTTGGGCTTCATGTCATCTCACAGGAAAACTAAAAAGAGAAAGCTGTTTATTTTTCCCTGTGTTTGTGATTTTAAATAAAACTCAAAGCTTTGAATTTGGAAATGAAAGTTTTGTCTGAGATACATTTCACCTAACAGGAGGATGAACTTACAGATAATCAGAGCTGTCGCTCAATAACACAATCTGTCTTGAGAGAGGGAGACTGATTTTCTTTTCTTTTTTGTTTTTTAAATTTGACTTTAAGTTCTGGGATACATATGCAAAACATGCAGGTTTGTTGCATACATGTGCCATGGTGGTTTGCTGCACCTATCAACCTGTCATCTAGGTTTTAAGCCCCACATACATTAAGCTTCTGTCCTAATGCTCTCCCTTCCCTTGCCCCCCAACCCCAACAGACCCCAGTTTGTGATGTTCCCCTCCCTGTGTCCATGTGTTCTCATTGTTCAACCCCCACTTATGAGTGAGAACATGTGGTGTTCAGTTTTCTGTTCCTGTGTTAGTTTGCTGAGAATGATGTTTTCCACCTTCATCCATGTCCGTACAAAGGACATGAACTCATTCATTTTGAAGAAATTTCTAAGTGAAAAAGAATTCAAGTTCCAGCATTATCGCTTACTACTTTTGTACCTTTAAAGAAGAAACTTAATCTGAGTTTGTCTTTTCATCTCTATAAAGAAAATGTTGATACTGCTTCCCAGTTTTTTGTGTCTTAATGAAATGATGCAAACTAAAATGTTTTGTAAATTGTTATGACTCATGCACAAGTAAAGAGTTATTGTTTCTACAGCTTGTATATGAAAAAAAACAATTTTTAAAAGTCACTGGGATTCTCACAATCAAGCTACCAATTAAATTCCCAAGGGAGCAATGTCTTTGAAATTTGGACAATATTTTGCTTATACAGAGCCATGTTCCATAATAGTCTCAAGAATGCAGTAGAGAAAGAAAATATAGAAAAGAAAAAAGGGCATCGCTACTTTTTCTTTACCTTTCTGAAGATTTCTGGAAAAAAAAATTCTAGAGACAAAGAATCACAGTAAAAGGGAATTCTGGTTTTACATACTCGTAAAATAAAGGAGAGAAATGTCATAACCCAGGTAAACCAACATACTGGAGGAATCCAATCTAAAACTAGAAGTAGCCTTAGTGTCATTCCCTTATTTTCACAATTAGACTTTAAGATACTAGTAAAGTATTTACAGTGGCAAAGGCTAGAGAAGAAAGGTCTAAGATAAAATAAATTATCTAAGGCAACAGAGTGAGGAAATTTTATTGCTGATGATCCGAAAGTGTTATTGTGCAAATAGAGAAAAACTTCAAATAACCAGAAATTTCAATCAGCCAGAAATTATTTTACTTCACAATATATTTATGCAGAGATATTAGCAATAAAAGAGAATATACCAGATTACAGTCTGGGTTTCATGTCACCCTCATTCCAGGTTTCTAAATCTTCTATAGAACTGAAGCAATTGTATTTTTTTCATGAAGTCTTTCTTGATGCCAGAAATTGTTTTCTTCTCTTGTCTCAGAAACATGATTCATTTTTTCATCCCTGTCTAATGATCTGTATTCAATCCTGCCTATCTCTTTAGGTATGTGTACATTTTATTCATTTGGTCATTGACTCAAAACATTTTACCACACATATTCTATTATATCTTAGAATATCCCTATACCATATTGACGTATAGAGAGGATATATTGCTTAGGAGAAGATTAAGGTATTTGTTCAACCAATATTAGAGGTGTACTGAGAGATACATAGGTTGTGGTAGAGAAACAAGGTCAATTCTATTTAGGGTGATAAGAGATCATAAATTGTTATACAAAAAAAAGTGGTATATGAGATATACAAGGTATCTTAAAAGCTAAGTGTTAGTCAAGGAAGTTTGCATAGGGGTAGAAAATTTCTTGGAGAAGGAAAAAACAATGGAATTACTACAGGCATTGAATGAGAAACATCTATGTGATTAGAAATTTCAAGAAATTAGATGGTGACTGATAAAAGAGAAAAGGCTGGAAACAAGGATTATGACATATAATGGGGATTTTGAATGTCATGTTCAAGAAATTAGGTTTTAAAAATGACAGACATGAGTGGAGTCCACCAGGAAGGTGATCTGATTTGTATTATGAACATGGCAACCTACGCCAAATGGATTGGAAGGACAGCAAAACGCGTGCATGTGTGTATGTGCCTGTGTATGAAAGAGGGAGAGATTGAGGAGAGATGAGAGAGAGAGGAAGCAATGAACCAGTTAACAGGTTATTATAATACAGGTAAGAGCAATAGCTAAAAGTCATATCTATGCATGAGTTAGAATAGAAACTACAGGGCTAGGTAATAGATTGGATTGATTATAGAAGAGCATATGAGAGAAGAAGGGTGCCAGGATGACTCCAAAACCTCCAGTGAAGTACCTGCCTGGTTCTTGGTGGCAGTCACCAGAGGCAGGAAATGCAGAAAGAAGAGCAGACATTCCTTCTACCTGTGCAGATCGTATGTGCTATGAAGCTCTCAAATGGAGCAATCTCTCAGGCAGCTGGATGTTGAGGTCTGGTGCTCAGGGAGTTTGGGCTGAGAAAGCAGATTTGAGAATCATCAGCATTTGGCTGAATTTCAAGTTATAGAAGAGGCTCTACGAGGAGGCTGAAGGGTAAGACAAGTGCCGAGACAGACTTCAACGTAAAGTATCCGAGTAAAAAAGAAGACCGGGCAAAGGAGCCATAACCAATGTCAGAGACAGGAGGATAATCAGAAGAGATACGCGAAACATGGAAGAATGAATCAAAAAGAGTTGCAAATGGAGTCAAGTTCATCAAGAGGAGCTTAGAAAAGGACTAAAAAGTGCTCTACGGATTCGGCAATTACAAAGCCGCCAATGGTATCAAATGAGGGTGTTCTGGAGGATGAGAGCCAAATGCAGATGAGTAAACACTGGATCCATATTCAGGGTGTGGAGACCAGGGTTTGATGAAGGAGCTTGTATGTAAAGGGGAGAGATGAAATGGCATCTCACAGGGAATGGAATGTTAAATAAAGGATATTTTAAGAGACATTTGTGATGTCCCTAGTCCACAAATAAGAAGCCAGCTGACTGACAGTGTTTAAAATAAAGGAAAGAAACGTCAGAACCAAGGTAAATCAACATTCCAGAGGAACCCAGTCTAAAAGTAGAAGTAGTCTTAAATAGTGTCATTGCCTTATTGTCGCAAGTGGATTTTAACATTTCTGAAATTTAACTCTTTTTACCTTAGTCACCAGAAACATTTCTTAGTATTCAGAAAACATGTCACATTTGATGAAAATTATACTAAAATCAGTACAAATGACATTCAGATATTTAAATCGATAAAGATAATTTGTATGTTCTTGTTACTTTATTGAATGGTGTGAAGAAATACACCCACAACTTTTAGAAAGCCCCCATTTTCACATCAGTTTCTTTAATGGCTGCTGTATGGTAATTATAGCAGCCACTGCAATTCCATAATTGTAAGGTTTGCCTACAGATAAAATTGTATAATTGGCCAAATATGTGGATACCTTTGGAGCGAAATCCTACATGTGTGAAAGATACCTGAGTAAAAAGCCATACAGCTGACAATTCACACACATGCCTTCATAGTCACTTGTATTTAAGAAAAGAGTTGTTATTTTATTTCACTTAAAAAGTTGAAAAAACCTATCTGCCTCCAAATTGACATGTTCTGAAAGTGAAACGTGATATTTGAATAAAAGAAAAAGGCTACATCATTAGCTCATTAGGGGAGCTTTTATTAGTTGTTTTGTTTGTTTTTTAATTTTAGTTTTTTTTTTTTTCCTATGCTTCAGTAAATTACTGGGTTAACTCCTTGAGTGTATATAATGGCTCATTTACTCTCCCAGGATGCAGTATTATCAAGGGCAGGAATCTGGGTGAAATTGTGACATTAGAGACTGATGGCATAAAGTAGGTGTTGTGCAAATTCAGGAATTCTGAATGTAAGTCACCTGAGAAACAAAGAAGGTAATTGAGAAGTCAAGGAAACGCATCTGGATATTGAAAGGAGCCAACACTGCAGAAATATCAAATGTAAAGAAATTTCTTTTTCCCCATGTAAGCTTGGCCAGAATCTCTTCTCTTCTAAGTTTACATAGAAAACTAATTGAATCTATAACATATTCAGTTGAATATTACATATAATGAATATATAATAATTTAATATATAAGTGAATATATGAATAATTGAATATATAAATGAGTATAAATATATAAAGGACTATATATATAATATCTGTGTTTTTATTATCAGACTAAATTTATATGGCACTTTATTTAATGTAGATCAGTACAGGCCACTTAAAATTCTAACATATATCAACAATGCATTTCCTCCAGATCTATATACTGTAACAGACTGAATTGCGCACCCAGCCCACCCCCAGGCTCTATGTTCAAATCCTAACACCCTAATGTGACTGTATTTGGAAATAGGGCCCTGAAGGAGGTAATTAAAGTTAAGTCACAAGGGTGGGACCCTAATCCAATAGGACTGGTGTCCCTATAAAAAGATGAAGAGATACCAGAGGACTTGCTTGTGTTCTCTCTCACTTTCTCTCTCTCTCTCATTCTAGGCATGCCTAGAAAAAAGGTTATGCAAAAACACAGAGAAAATGGCCATAGAGAAGTTGGAAAGAGAGGCCTTAGCAAAAACCACATTTTCTGTCACCTTGATCTTGGCCTTCTTGCCTCCCGAACTATGAGAAAACTGACTTCTGTTGTTTAAGTTATCAGCCTGCAGAGTTTTGTTATGGCAACCTGTTTATGATTTATAAGACAATCACAGTGACATCTTTAAAAGGCCATTCATGAACTAGAACAACTCTGTCTAGTTTTCTATCCTTATTTCCACCATTCCTTGTTCTCTTTGTAATTTTTAATCCAGTAATAGCAAATTGTTTACATAATGGTGTATATTTAAATAAATAAATAAATTTCCATACTTCTGTACCCCTTTACACAAGCTATTTCTTAAATGTGGACTATAGAAATTTGTGATTGGGCAAGTTGTTAATTCTATGCCTCAGTTTTGTCCTCAGAAAACAGAGATAATAGGAGCTTATACTTCCTAGGGCTTGCATTAGTCAATTTTGGTACAAAATCACCAGGGATATCTTAGTAGTTTGTGACCAAAAAACTTATTTCTTGCTCATGCCATATGTTTCCATCTGCGAGTCAGCTGTACTTCTGCTTGGCTCTGCCTGATTCTGCAGGGCCCTGCTCCATGTTCCTTCTCACTCCAGCTCCCAGAGTGAAGGAACAGATACAATATTGGACACATTTATTATCATTGCAGAGAAGAACAACAAGGAACTAATGAAATCATGCTCTTAAAGATTTTGCTTGGATGGGCATAGACACACCTGTTCATATTCTATTGGCCCATGAAGAAACATGGCTAAGCTGAAAGTTGATGGAGTGGGATGCATTCTGAATCCAGAGGAGATAGACAAAAATGCATGACAATGGGCAGGAATGTATAGTGCTCTCGCAGAAGAAACACGGCTAAGCTGACAGTTGATGGAGTGGGATGCATTCTGATTCCAGAGGAGACAGACAAAAATGCACGACAATGGGCAGGAATGTATAGTGCTCTCTCAGGGAAGGGGAGAAGGAGCTAACTGTAAATGGCAACATAACCTGCCACAAAGTTCTTACAAGGATTGCCAGACATAACACTTTCTCATGTTACATTCTTGTTACTATTTTAGTAAGAGCTCAGATCAGATACTATCCCTTCTTAGGAGCCCTTCATGACACATCTCTGCCTACCCATGACCCCTAAAATGGTGAGTTACTCCCCGCTATAATAAAGGTTTTCATTCACACATGCTGCTTTGCAGTTCTCTTCTGTTCATGTTTTTTTCTCTTCCTTGATTTTCAGCTTCAATATTCAATGACTGCCATATTGTTTTTCTGGGTATTTAAAACTTTAAAAAGATTATAGGTGACACCAAAGGGAAATTATTTTACTCTTTTTAACATTTATTCTCCAAACACTCATGGCTCTACCAATAATGCTATGAGGCTTCACGTGACCTGAGAGGATGTGGCTGAAGTAAAATAAATGTTCCAGAATACACAGGGTATGGGAAATTCCCAGAAAGGTTATTGGTCAAAGCTTTCTGATAGACTTTTTCTTAAAACCAGGTTCAAATAAGTAATATCTAGGGATTAGAAAATTTACTTAATAAATATAGCTTAGACCTAGGGATTCTGGAGTTAAAAAGCTGTAAGGTAGCTGGGGTATCATTCTCAATCACTTTGTTTGTTTGTTTCTTAATTAAAAAATTGTGGGTACATAGTAGTATATATATTTATGGGATACTTTAATATATCCCATAATGGGATATATTAATATGGGATATTACTACATCCCATATATATTTTAATATGGGCATGCAATGTGAAACAAGCACATCGTAGAGAACGGGGTACCTATCCCCTCAAATATTTATCTATTGAGTTGCATACAATGGAATTACACTCTTAAAGTTATTTAAAAATGTACAGTTAGGTTATTCTTGACTATAGTCAGCCTGTTGTGCTATCAAATAGAAGGTGTTATCCATTCTTTCTATTTTTTTGTACCCATTGACCATCTCCACCTTCCTCCCAACCCCCCACCACCCTTCCCAGCCTCTGGTAACCATTCTTCTTCTCTCTGTTCATGAATTCAATATGTTATCATTCTCAATCTCTATGGAAAAAACAAAGGTAGAGAGCAGATACCTTCAATCCTACTTAATCTTTCCTAAGGGTTTTCTAACTGTGTTGGGGTGAAACAGATGTACTTCGTTTTGAACTAATCTAAATTAACCCAATTTCTTCTGGGTCACTCTTTTATATACAGGCCTGACCTACTTTAGGAATTCTGACAACAGTCATGAATGAATGTGTATGCACCTATGCAGTTTGTATGTGGAGGGAGAAGTAAACTGTCATTTACTGAGTCAAGATTCATGGCAAATAATTGTATTTATTTGGGGGCCAAGACTAGGGAAAAGCAAATGAGACACTTGCTTTAAGCTCAAAATTCAAGGGGGTGCCAAAAAACTCAGTTATCACAACAAATCATAGTTTAGTGCAATATTTTTAAAAAATCAAATCAAGGCCAGGCGTGGTGGTTCACACCTGTAATCCCAGCAGTTTGGGCGGCTGAGGCGGGCAGATCATGAAGTCAGGAGTTTGAAACCAGCCTGGCTGACATGGTAAAACCCCGTCTCTACCAAAAATACAAAAATTAGCCAGGCATGGCGGCCGGTGCCTGTAATCCCAGCTACTCGAGAGGCTGAGGCAAGAGAATCACTTGAACCTGGCAGGCGGAGGTTGCAGTGAGCCGAGATTGCACCATTGCACTCCAGCATGGGCAACAAGAGCAAAACTCCATCTCAAAAAAAAAAACAAAAACAAAAACAAATCAAAATTAATGAAAAGATATGTGGTAAACAAAATATTATAATTTTAAATAAAAAGGTCAGTATTACTGATTTTTCTATTTTCCTCAGGTTCCAATTATGACTCAGTGGAGCACTGATTTGTGTAATCTTATTCAATCTCAAGATGCCTTCAAAATGGTTCTATTGAGCTCATTTTACAGTGAAGGAAACAGCTCTTGAGGATTTTATTGGTCGGTATCCCACAAACTGAAACCAGAACACAATAACACAACCCTAACTCTCATTTTGGTGTCCTTTGCTGCACTCCATGATAATCCTGCTTTAGTGACGGTATGGGTCAGGTCAATACAACACTCTATCAATTAAAATGTTCATTCATTTAGCTCTTTATTTTCACACCATAGGCAAAGCCACTGTGTTATTTACATCTAAGAAATTGGCATTTTATTTGCACTCTTTTCTCTAAAACACAGAGAAAATAAACACATTATAATCCTACCACCTGAAAAGGCAGAAATTTCCTGGCTTATCCATAGAAACAGCCTCACCTGATAGCAGGAAAGTAACTGTGTAGATGTACACATTAGGATTACCTGGAGGGCAGAGGAAAAATCTGAGACCGATTTCTAGGGCTGAGGCCTCCGTGATAATCAGGGCCTCATTCCTAGCCTACAGTCTCTGTCTTGTCTGCATGAGAAAAAATTCATTCATCCAGAGGGCTGGTAATGTTTAGACCATCTGTGAAAAAGAACATTCCTGCTTGTTTTCTGTTTTATTTTCTTTACAACAAAAAATGAATATGCATTGATTGTAACAACTAAAACATTCCTTTGTAGAAGCAAAAGTTAAACATCTCTCCCTGCTTTCATCCATTCCCTGCCCACGGAGGTAACCAATTAAACAGGCTCTTAAATAGCCTTCCATAATGTTTCCTTAATCACACAAGCTTACACAGAAATATATGCCTTATGTAGAGTTTTGGTTTTGACTGAACATTTTTACCAAAATGGGATCATATTGTACATGACTGTCCAATGTGCTTTTTTAAGTTAATAATACATTTTTGTTGTGGCAAAATGTTACAATAGATGCATCTAAATAAGTGGTATATGAGTGTATATCACACTATTATTGTGGCTTGTTTTTGGATTTAAATTATTTCTTAAATTGAGGGAAAATAAAGAGATAGAAGAGACCTCAAAGACACAGGTTTTATAAAAATGTCTTTTCATGAAATAGATACCGGCAAAGAAGGAGAAAATCAGAGGCAAGAGAAAGGATTAGAGAAACGAATAGAATAGCAGAAAGCTGTGCAATATGCTAATGACTTCCCTTGGAAATTACTAACATTTAATAAAATTGTATCATTCTCATACATGAATAAAAAACAAACCATATATATAGGTGCACATATAATTGCTATTATTGATGTGTGGGTGTGTAGAATTGACCTCTTTGTAAAACAGAAATAGATCTAATTTATTAGATTTAATAGCTGCACAATATCCCATGGCATGTAAACACCATATTTACTTCCATCATTTTCCTTTTTTAGAAATAAAGGTTAAATCACATTTTGTGCTTTTATTTACATGGATTTGGGGGTATTTTGTTTATTGGAAAACCACATAATGTTGCAGTGAATATTGCTGGCCTTGGAATGTTCTTATATATCAGAGGCGGACAACCACCAATGTGACTGTGGTAAGATGAGAACTAAAATTGATGTGCAAGGCAAATCAGCAAGAAGATGAAATCTAGAAAACTGGGACTTGAGCCTGTGTTTGAAAAATAAGTAGTGCTGTGCCAGGTGACCATGGCACTAGGGAGTGCCAGACTGGAGATTAAGAGTGTGTACACAAAGAGTTTGAGCAAAGGCCTGGAGAGAGAGGAACACAGGACCTGATCAGGACTGCTGAGCAAATATGGCTTCAGCTGATGATATACTCAAAATGGAGGGAAGTAAGGTGAATGAAATGGATTGGAGCTCAACTGCAGGGTAAAGATCGCACCTTTTTTAAATTACCATGTCCAGAAAAGGTGTCAAGATGGTATAATTTAATAATTCTACTCGGTAAGCATTAACAACTCAAATTTTAATTATGAGGAAACTGGGAAGTTGAGAGGTTTAAATAGCTTGATCATGTGAACTATGCCAGACCACACAGTCTGAAGTGGGCTAAAGGCTGGCCAAAGTGAGTCCTAAGCCTCAGTGCAAAGTGGCTTTCATGCTGTTTCCTGTAGAATTAGCAAATAAATGGTGCAAACATTATACGTAACAGAGAGAAGACTCCCTCTTCTTGTAGTGAAGCATTTGAACTTCATTGATCAATATAATGCATGCAGAGAGTGAGTCCATATGGTCAGAGGGCCTGAGGTCACAGATCTCGTGTTTTATAACATAGGCTAGAGAAGGTGTCACATCAGTGCTAAAGGTCACTTATGAATTTCTCATCACATAAGGATTACATAACTCTGTGCTCCATTTGTTTCTGTGTTATTGGGCCTACAGCAGGCATGGCCTAGGTCTGCCTGGACCACAGGAAGGAATTGCAGCTAGTAGTTGATAAAACTAAGATTTAAATCCTTGTCGTTTGAAGTCAAAGTGTCTTACTGTTTCCACAGCATCTTCTCTACTTTATGGAGCTAGTGCAATAAAACTGATATTACAGACATTAAAGAACCAATCAAACATTAGAATAAATGAGTGACATAATTCCATCCATATTTTAGACAGCTCATTTTGGCCATCACATATATGATATTCTAGAGTAATACAAAACTAGAGACAGAAAAAACCTACCAGAAAACTATTCAGAAATTTCAGGCAAGAGAAGACGGGGCCTAAAATACGGCATTGACACTCACAGTGGAAAAGCAGGAATGGGCTTATTTATGGTCCAAATGGCAAAGCTTTGCAACTTATTGATTGTGAGGCATGAAGATGAAAAAGAAAATGAAGACATTTCAAGTGTCATAATATTGAATAGATTGGATAATGACAATATGACTGAGAAAAATTATGATCTGTAACTAGGGAATTATTGATCTTTTATTTTCAAGCTTCCCAGCTTACGTAGCCTGAAGAAGGTAAGGCCTTGCATGATAGCAGTTCAGCAGGTGTCTATGTGCGACTCTGTGCCCCTTCAAATAATAACCTTCCTTAACTTTGAAATCAAATGTATTTGTGTTGACCTCAGTTTCATGTGCTACCCTATCCTTCTCCCATGAAAGCCCCAAGATATTCCTTGAATTCTATAGAATAAATTTGACCATTCTGAAAAAATCCACTTATCATATTTGGTAATGGTTAATATTGATTGTCAACTTGATTGGATTGAAGGATGCAAAGTATTGTTCCTGGGTGTGTCTATGAGGGTGTTGCCAAAGGAGATTAACATTTGCCTCAGTGGACTGGCAGAAGCAGACACACCCTCAATCTGGGAGGGCACCATCTAATCAGCTGCCTGCACAGCTAGAATAAAGCAGGCAGGAGAAGATAGAAGACCAGACTTGCTGAGTCTTCCAGCCTTCATCTTTTGGACCTACCCCAGCGGTTTGCCAGGGGCTTTTGGGTCTTTGGCCACAGACTGACAGCTGAACTGTTGGGTTCCCTACTTTTGAGGTTTTGGGACTCAGACTGATCTACTACTGCTTTTCTTGCTCCTCAACTTGCAGATGACCTATTGTGAGACTTTACCTTGTGATCGTGTTAGTCAATTCTTCTTAATAAACTCCCTTTCTCATATATATATATATATATATAATGTATATACATACTTATATATAATAGTATATACATATATATTATATATATGTATATACTATTAGTTCTGTCCCTCTAGAGAACCATGACTAATACATATTTAGAAGTTGTAATATGTACTTCTTCACCAGGCAATGCAATGCCCTCCATAGTTGCCCCTACTTACTGTCTAACCTCATCTGTTGCTTGCATGTTCACTCATCTCCTCTTCCCCAACAATAGCAAATAAAACAGTTCCTGTGACAAATCATTTCAACATTCCATGTCTCTGCTTTTACTTTTAATGCTCTCTCTGGACAGCCTATTTCTCTGAGGTATGATTGATGGTGTGGTGGGTAATCTTCCCAGAAACATAAATACTTCAAGACTTATTTCTCTCAAGAGAGTTTTCCTAATGTTAGCCTTCTCCAGGAAATACTAAGCACTCCCTTTAGAGCACACTCTGTTACTTTACACTTCCATCTCTCTATCAGTTATGCTTCAGTGTGTGTATGAGTTACACGTTTCCCTCCCTCTCCAGCAGGTATAGTATTAGGCCTGTTAGCCTGTTCATTTTCTGGAAAATCATACTGCTTAGAAAATAATTACTCTTTTATTTCTAAAGCATTTGTTGTACTGTCTCCTCTTTTATTTATTATTCTATTTATTTGAGTTTTTTATCTTTTCTTCCTGGTCTAGCTAAGAGTGTGACGATTTCATTTATCTTATTAAAAAACCAACCCTTCATTTTGTTGATTTTTTATATTGGTTTTCTATTCTGTATTTATTTATGCTCTTATCTTTATAATTTCCTCCCTTTTGTTAATCTTGGGCTTAGTTTGTCCTTCTTTTTCTCATTTCTTAAGGTATATATTAATTGTTTATTTAGCATGTTTTTCTTTTGTCAATGCAGGCATTTTTTCTATAAACTTCCTTCAAACTACTTAATACTGCTTTTGCAATGTTTCCCTTAAGTTTTAGTATATTGTGTTTTGTTTTACTTTCATTTCTCTCAAGATTTTCAAAATTCCTTTTTGATTTCTTTTTTGACCTAATTGTTGTTGAAGAGTGTGTTGATTAGTTTCCATGTGCTTGTGAATTTTCCTTTTTTATTTTTATTTTTGGCTGTCACTGATTTCTAGTTTCCTTTCATTATCCTTGGAAGAGATACTTGGCTTGATTTTAATCTTCTTCAATTTGTTAAGATTCTTTATGTAGACTAACAGGTAATGTATTCTGGAGAATGTTCCATTTGAGTTTGAAAAGAATGTGCATCCTTTTGTTATTGGGGAGAAAGTTCCATATATATGTGTTATGCCAATTTAGTCTATAATGTTGTTCAAGTCTGCCATTTATTTGTTGACTTTATATCTGTATGTTCTACCAATTATTGAAAATGGGATATGTAAGATTCCTACTATTATTGCATTGCTGCCAACTTCTGTCTTCAGATCAGTCAATATTTACATATTTTGGTGTTCTAATGTTGGGTGTATATATATATTTATAATTGTATATTTTGTTGAAGTAAAATTTCATTAATTTTTAATGGCCTTCATTTTCTCTAGAAACAATAGTCAAGGCTTAAAATCAATTTTGTCTGGTATAAGTAGAGACATTCCTGCTTTTTTGTTGTTTCGTGTTTTTTGTGTTTTTTTTTTTTTTTGGTTACCATTTACATGGAATATCATTTCTTCAATCTCTTCACTTTCAGCCTGTGTCCTTAAAGCTGAAGTGAGTCTCTTTTAGACAGCATATAGCTGAATCTTAGTATTTTTATACGCTCAACTACTCTATACCTCTTTATTCAAGAGTTTAATTTATTTTCATTTAAGGTAACTGTTGATAGGAAAAGATTTACCATTGCCATCTTGTTAACTGTTCTCTGTTGTGTAGTCCCTTTGAATTACAAGAGACTATTATAAATAATTATATGCCAAAAATTTAATAAGCTAGAATAAATTGATAAATACCTAGAAATGTAACCTACAAAGACTGAATCAAGAAGAAATAAAAATACTGAACAGATAATTAATAAATAAAGAGCTTGAATCAATAATCCAAAACTTTTAACAAAAAGGCCCAGGACCAGATGGCTTCATGGATGAATTCAAACAAACATTCATAAAAGTATAATAATAATAATAATAATAATAATAATAAATAAATAAATAAAATAAAATACAATTTTTATAAATTCAAAAAAAAAAAAGATTTAATACCCATCCTTCTTTAACTCTTCCAAGAAAACAGATGTAGAGGGAAAACTTCCAAACTTATTTTATGAGGCCAGCAACACTGTGATTCCAAGCTAGACAAAAATACTAAGAAAAGAAAACTACCACCCAAATCACTAATGAACAATGATGCAAATATCCTCAGTAAAGTACTGGCAAACAAAATTCAACAGCACATTAAAAGATTTATATGCCATGATCAAGAGAAATTTATCCCTGAGTTGTAACGACGGTTCAGCATATATAAATCAGTCAATGTGTCACATTAACAGATTAAAAGGAAAAAATACATATATACCTCAACAGATCCAGAAAAATATTTTTTAAAACTCAACATCCATTAATGATAAATAATATTTAACAAAATAGGTATAAAAAACTTCCCTCACAACTAACATAATAATTAAGACAAAAAAACCTGAAAACTTTTTCTCAAGGACCCAGTAGAAAACAAGGATTTCGGCCAGGCACGGTGGCTCACACCTGTAATCCCAGCACTTTGGGAGGCTGAGGTGGGTGGATCACGAGGTCAGCAGATCGAGACCATCCTGGCTAACATGGTGAAACCCCATCTCTACTAAAAATACAAAAAATTAGCCAGGTGTGGTGGCTGGCACCTATAGTCCCAGCTACTCGGGAGGCTGAGGCAGGAGAATGGCATGAACACAGGAGGCAGAGCTTGCAGTGAGCTGAGATCACGCCACTGCACTCTAGCCTGGGTGACAGAGCGAGACTCCATCTCAAAAAAAAAAAAAAAAAAAAGGATTTCTGCTCTTGCCACTTCTATTCAACAGATTATTGCAAGTCTTAGCCAGAGCAATTAGACAAGAAAAAGAAATAAAAGGTACCCAAATACAAAAGGAAGAATCAAAATTATATATATGTAGAGGACATGGCCATATATGTAGAAAACCATAAGGAATCAATAGCAACAAAAAACCTGTTAGAACTTATCATTGAATTCAGTAAATTTGCAAATACAAAATCAGCATACCAAAATTAGTGTCATTTCTATACAATAGCAGTCAACTGTTTTAAACAGAAAACTTTAAAATTCCATTTGCAATAGCAACAAAAAGAATAAAATGCTTAGAAATGAACTTAACCAAATAGGCTAAAGATTTATACACTGAAATTAATAAATATTAGTGAAGGAAATTAAAGAAGATACAGATAAAAAGATATCACATGTTCATGCACTGAAAGAATTAATATTGTTAATATGTCTATACTATGCAAAGTGATCTACAGATTAAACAAATTATTCATAAACATCCCATGACATTCCCTACAGATACAGAAAAAAAGATACTAAAATTAATATGGAACTACAAAAGACCTCAAATAGACAAAGCAATTTTGAGCAAGAACAAAACTAGAGGCATCACACTTCCTGACTTAAAAATATGTTACAATTCAACAGTAATGAAAAAAATTCATAATACTGGCATGAAAATAGACATATAGACCAATGGAACAAAATCCAGAGCCCAGAAATAAGTCTACTTATTTATGGTCAACCGATCTTTGAGAAGGGCATCAAGAACACACAGTGGAAAGGAATGGTCTCTTCAATAAACAGCATTGGGAAAATTGGATATCCATATGCAGAAGAATAAACTGGACCCTTATGCAGTAGTTCCCATTTATTCAACATTTTGCTTTCCATGGTTTTAGTTATCCACAGTCAACTATGGCCTGAAAATATTAAATAAAACATTCCAGAAATAAACAATTTATAAATTTCAAATTGTTTACCATACTGAGTAAGATGATTAAATCTCATGCCATCCCACTCAACAAAAGCATCTGTCACCCAGAATATGAATCATCACTTTGTCCTGCAGATCCACATTGTATACGCTACTCACTCATTTGTCACGTAGCCGTCTTGATTATCAGATCGAATTTCACAGTATCACAGTTTTTTATGTTCAAGTAACCCTTATTTTATTTAATAATGCCTTCAAAGTACAAGGGTAGTGATGCTGGCAATTAGGATATGCCAAAGAGAAGCTGGAAATTGCTTGAAAAAATGAAAGTTTATCATAGGTGTGTATGTATAGAAAAAACATAGTATGCATAGGATCTGGTACTATCTAGGGTTTTGATGGCAGCAGCAGTCTATCTGAAGCAAATGCTGCCATGATGCCAGCTGCAGTGGGGGAAGTATGGTTGGGGCTGTGTGATCCACAAAGCCCACAGGAGCTGGGAACAGGTGAAAGCCCCACCCCCTTATGAGTTGGCAAGGCAGAAGCCTTGCCCTCCTGGGCATGTATGTAGCCGCTGAGCCACGGCTGCAGACCCAGGCATCCCCATGCTCTTGGGGGCCCAGGAAGCCCCCCTGCCCCCACAGGCTTGGAAGTGCCTGCTCCCACTGCCTGGCCAATCCCAGTGCTCACACCAATTTTGGAGCAAAGTTGAAACCAAGTCCAGATGCTGTGACAACTCAGCCAGGTGTATGCATGCTTGAGGAAGCACTGACACATCAGCCTCTGCTGCTTTGGCCCCCTCTAGACTTTGGGTGCTGACAAACACAGGAGCGAGGTCACGGGGGTGCTGAGCGTGGCTTGGCATGGGCCTGAAGCCAACCCTCATCACAAACAGCCTGGATACTGTGGACACTGTGGATGGCAGGTTAGTGGTGGCAAGAGGCAGACAGGCTCCTTGGCAAAAAGAGATGGGTTCCTGGTAAAACCCCACTTTCAGGACAGGGACAGCCTGAGGCTCCCAGTTCCATGGACTGGAGTGAGAACTCCCAGGCTTTTTCCAGGCCTGCCATGGCTGCCCAAGGACCATTCAGCACACAGTTCCTCCTCTCTGAAGCCCATAAAAACCTCAGACTTAGCCAGGCTCAAGCAGACAATGGGACAACCTGCTTGTGGAGAGGAGATACCCACTGCAGGTCTCCTGCCTGCTGAGAGCTGGGTAGATGACAGGACTACCTGCCAACAGAGAGGAGCTACCCAATGTCAGTCTCCGCTCTGCTAAGAGCTGGGCAGAAAAAAGGACAACCTGCCTGTGGAGAGGAGTTGCCCATTGCGGGTCTCCTCTGAGCTGTTTAATAAGGCACTTCTTTGTCGTGTTTACCCTTCAGTTGTCCATGTACCTAATTGTTCCTGGGTATGGAACAAGAACTCAGGACTCACCAAATGGCAGGGCTAAAAGAGCAGGGGCTGAAATACACCCCTTGCTTGCCACACTGCAGGCAATGAGAAGGAGAGAAGAGAGAAGGAGAGAAGAACTGCAGCCCTCTGGGGAGAACAGACCAATGAGCTCCCCAAGCCACGGTTCTGACACCATCTTTGGGGTTCTGCAGTTCCTGGCATCTCCAAGCTTCTGAGCACCACTGTGTGCCCCGGTGCCAGCAGTGGAAGAAGCTTGTGGTATGCCGGGTCCAGCCACAGCACCACAGGGAGCCAGCACCTATGCCGGTGCATGGAGCTGCCTGCACTGCCACAGCCAGTGTGCCTGGCTGTGTGCAGTGGCCAGACCCCAAGTTTGCCTGCTCACACACCCCTCACCACTCCATGCCTGGCTCACTCTTAGTAGGCATGAGATCCAGGCCAGTAGCGTGAGCGGAGCACAGCCTGTCAGGCCAAAGGGGTGGAATGAGCCCAGTGGGCCTGAGCAAAACTCAGGCCAAGGTACCACCGGCCACAAAGATTTCTGGCTGGAAAAGTGACACCTCAAGGATCACATGACAGTTTCAGGCATCCACTGGAGTCTTGAAACTTATACTCCATAAATAAGAGGCAATCACTGTATCACACTATATACAAAAATCAACACAACATATATTAAGGCTTAAATATAATACCTGAAACTGTAAAACTAATAGAGACATAAAAGATAAAGCTTTTTGGTATTGGACTTGGAAACAGATTTTTGGGAAATGACAACAAAAGTACATGAAACAAAAGCAAAAAATAGAAAAGCGGAATTGCATTAAACTTAAAAATCTTCTGCACAGCAAAGGAAACAGCAGAGTGAAAAGACAACTTATGGAATGGGAGAAAATATTTATAAACCGTATATGTGATAAGGAGTTAATATTCAAAATACATAGTGAACTCATACAACTCAATAGCAAAAACACAAATAACAATTTAAAAATGGGCAAAGGACCCAAATAGACATTTCCCCAAGGAAGATATGTAAATGGCCAATGCGTATATGAAATGGGTGTTCAATATCACTCATCAACAGGGAACGCAAATCAAAACCACAATCAGGTATCACCTCATACACTTGTTAGAATGGCTATTATCAAAAAGACAAATGGTACGTAAGTGTTGGCAAGAATGTGGAGAAAAAGGGATATTTTTACACTGTTAGTAGGAATGTAACTTGGTGCAGCCCTTATAAGACACAGTATGAAAATTCCTTAAAAAACTGAACTAGAACTACCATTGTTCTAGTAATTCTACTTCTGAGTATATACAGAAAGCAAATGAAATCTCTATCTTGAAGAGATACCTTCATATCCATCTTCATTGCAGCATTATTCATAGTAGTTAAGATATGGAAACAACCTAAATATCTGTCAGTGGATAAATAAAAAAACCGATAATATGTCACACTTTCTTTAAATATATATATATGTGTGTATGTGTATATATGTGTATGTGTATATATGTGTGTGTATGTGTATATGTGCGTATATATGTGTGTGTATATGTGTATATGTGTGTATATATATCTGTGTGTCTTTATTATATATATATAAATGTATACATGTGTATGTATATATATGTACATATATATGTATGTAAAGGTGTGTCTATGTGTGTGTGTGTGTGTGTGTATAAATTTTATCTTAAAAAAAAATCCTGCCATTTGCAACAGGATAAACCTAGAAGACACTATGCTAGGCAGCCCAGACACAGAAAGACAAATGCTGTATGATCTCACTTATGTGAAGTCTAAAATAATCAAATTCATAGAAGTAGAGAGCAGAATGGGGATTGCCAGGGCAGGAGATGGGGGAAATGGAAGCTGTTCATCAAGGGAATAAAGTTTCAGTTATTTAAGATTAATAAGTTCTGGAGATATAATGTACAGCATGGTGACCATAGTTAAAAATATTGTATTTTATACTTGAAATTTGCTGAGAGTATAATAAGTGTTCTCCTTTCTCCCTCCCCACACAAATTGGTAATTATGTGAGGTGATGGATATGTAAATTAACATAACTGTGGTGATCGTTTTATAGTGAATGTGTACATCAAAATATAAAGCTGTATACCTTAAATATATACAATTCTTGCTTGTCAATTATCAGTTACACCTCAGAAAAGCTAGGATAAAAGGAAAAAGAAAATAAGAAACAATGAGTGGATAAATGGATTGATGGGTGGATAGATGGATGGAAACATACAGTTTTAAAAAAATCATAGAGATTCTGTATACTCAGTGGTTTCTAGTTTCTCCAAGATAAAACATCATGCATAACTATAGTATAATATCAGAGTCAGGAAATTCACATTGATACAATTCACCAACCTTTCAGGTTTCACCAGTATTATGTGCATTTGTGTGTGTGTGTTGGGGGAGGTGATTAGTTCTACATAATTTTGTCACATGTGTAGATTAGTATGATCACCACCGTAGTCAGGACGTAGAATAGTTCTATCACACAAATTTCATGTTTTGCAGTACCCGAAGATCTCTCCCTCAGCCTAGTCCTTTGATCCCTTCTCTTTTCACATCTCACTGAGCCTACTGCTCTCTTTCTTCAGAAACATGTATATCACATTCTGAGTTGTTTTTCTTATATTCTCCTCTATAAAATCCAATATCATACCTTCTTAGGAAAAATGGAAAAGACCCAAAGTGTGTCACTACCGTGGATTCACACTGCTCACACCCCTTCTTTTCCCCTCTACTAAAGTGTTTACCACAGTGATATATTTTCTGCTCTAAAGTCAACATAAAAATTGTCAAATACTTATATTGGTTAGATATAGTACCATGGTATGAAATACATATTTACAATGCCTACACAGATATGAGCATTCAGCTAATTCTCTACCCCCTGGTGTTTGTAATTAACGCTCATTTTTATACACTGTGTAGTGCTTCTCTGTTTCAAAAAGAAAACAATTCCAGCTCTCTTGAGCACAGATGTGATTTTCTAAATTAATTGATAACCTTGGTAATGGTCTTACTAAGATGTAGAAAACAAAACAAAATTGACTACAATATATTTTGCTTAAAATAACACTTCACTCAAAAAGTAATCTTTTAATTATTTATAGAAATGTATTTTATGAAGTATAAATACTGAAATGTTCTACTCTAAAACATTTCCTACTGATTTTTATATGAAAGTATAGAAAATATTTCTTGAGATCATATTAAGTACCTATACATAACTTTACCATGAAATCCTTATATGTTTAAATCAATTTTATGAGTCATTATTTATGTATAGTTAGAAATAAACTATTTTTTAAAATCCCAGTACAATTTTATTTGTATAATAAGAAATTCCTTGGCATTTTTAGAAACAATCACGAATTTAGGCAACAGATATTTAGTGAGTGCCTTCCATTGGCCAATAACTGTGATATTCTCCAGGAATAAATAAATAAGTAACAGTTGCTATCTATCCCCATGGAGTGTGATGGTTACTAGTGAGTGTCAACTTGATTGAAGGATGCAGTATTGGTCCTGGGTGTGTCTGTGAGTGTGTTGCCAAAGGTGATTAACATTTGTGCCAGTAGGCTGGGGAAGGCAGACTCACCCTTAATCGGGTGGGCGCCATCTAATCAGCCACCAGAGAATATAAAAATCGTGAAGTGATGAGACAGGCCTAGCCTCCCAGCCTACATCTTTCTCCTGTGCTGGATATCGAAGTTGGAATCCAATATTTCTGCCCTCGAATATCTCATTCCAAGTTCTTCAGTCTGGGGACTAAGTCTGACTCTCATTGCTCCTCAGCTTGCAGACAGCCTATTGTGGGACCTTGTGACTGTGTAAATTAACACTTAATAAACTCCTCTTTATATATATGTGTGTGTGTGTGTATCCTATTAGTTCTGTCCCTCTAACAGAACCCTGACTAATACAAGGAGTTATGTTTCAGTGAGAAAATAGATATGTACATGCTAACTATAATAAAGGCTTGGAAATAAGATGAAAAGTTACAGAGAGAAGAGTGGGAACCAGAGGGAATGAGTCGAGATGGCTACTTCATAGAATTAAGGCAAGTATCCAATGAGAAATCACAAGTTGCATCTTGAATTTTGCTTGGCTACAACAAATATCCCTGTAAATGAAGGAAACAAATATTTAAATTGTGGGTTTTTAAAATCTACTTAAAGAAGAGTTATCTGAATTTTCTTCAAACAAGGGGAAACTATGGGTCAAAAACTGAAAAATCTACCATTACCACCTCCTATGACTATGTTCTGCAATATTCTAATTCTAATAAATAATCTAAGATGTTTGTAATGTTTTATAATTCTTCAGCCATTTTACATAGGATTATATTGAATTATCACAGCAATTCTGTGAGTTGGGTGTCACTATTTTCTCCTATTTTATTTCCTTGTCATGAGTCTTTCAGAAAAAAAATAATGGCAGGTTTTAAAAGCAGGTCTACATGTTTCTTCAGCATATGCTGCTTCTGCATAATTATGTAATGTTTCCAAATCAGCCTCCATGGGAGCATCTTCAGGACCACAGATGACAGTTATTTAAACATTCAAACATTTTGAACTAGAAGTAAAAATACAATTGCCTCTAATTTCTGAGTAAAGAAGGTAAAGTAGCAAATTTCATTGAATTTACAGTTCATGGGTTCTTACAGGTCACATGATCTTTTAAAAATATCAGTGAAAATAACTATTCATACTAAAATATTATCAATAATATATTACATTATTATTGTGAAAATATTGAGTAATATTAATCACAACAATATTGTGATTAATATTATGAGTAATATTAATCACAATTAACAATATTGTGATTAATATTATATCACACTGTGGAGATTGCAAGTTGCCCTCATACACATCATATTTTATCTTGACTTTGAGAAGTTGTCAGCATGGTTATTTGTGTGTTATGTTTCACAAAAGAGTAAACAAATGTAGAACGGTAAACTATTTAAAGACATACGTCCAGGTAACATGGCAGAGCTAAGACTGATCTAAGGTGTTTCTTTAACTTCTGAAATAACCAGTGCGTGATAATCTTGAATGTAAAATGGATAACTTATTTAAAACATGGAGAAGGTCAAAGACTCCCAAAGGCAGGAATTGCCCTGTTATCGGTTTATTCCTAGTCCACAGCGTATTAACTAGTAGGTGCCTAATATTCATTGGATGATTAATAAATCATTAGTGAACAGTGAAAAAATGAATACATACATGCTTTCCTTTCCTCGAACTAGACATACACAATTCTTTGATATGTATTAGGGTTGTAAGCTAAAAGTCAGCAATCCAAAGATTATTTCTAAATACTTAGCTGGTAGCAAGTTCAGTATCGAAAACACGCCCATATTCACACACACACACACACACACACACACACGCATGTACATAATCAAGCTACTCTATACCAAATTGCATTGCTATCAAAATCTTCAGTAAGAGTTCACTATACATTTCTAATGATTTGTCTTTATTTTCAGTATGTCACAAAGACATTGGAATCAAAGACATCTAGGTAGCAATGCAAGGCTCCTATCCAGTACTTGTGTAACTGGAAAAATCAGTTACAGCCTCAGAACCATACTTCCCTCATCTGTAAAATAAGGCTATAATACTTTTTTGAAAGATCATTGTAAACAATCAGGACAGGCTGGGCGCAGAGGCTCATGCCTGTAATCCCAACACTTTGGGAGGCCAAGGCAGGCCGATCACGAGGTCAAGAGATAGAGACCACCCTGGCCAACATGGTGAAACCCCACCTTTACTAAAAACACAAAAATTAGCTGGAAGCGGTGGCACACGTCTGTATTCCCAGCTACTCAAGAGACTGAAAGAGAATTGCTTGAACCCAGGAGGTGGAGGTTGCAGTGAGCCGAGATCGTGCCACTGCACTCCAGCCTGACAACAAAGCAAGACTCCATCTCAAAAAAAAAAAAAAAAAAAAAAAAAGGACAATGTTTTACAAGCACCTAGCACAGCGTATACATATAGTAGGTGCTCAGAAAAGTTGCCACTTATTTGCTACAGTTCTTAGAATAGGCTTTTTCAGGGGAAAAAAATACATCAATCTTTCCTCCTAGGAGCATTTAGTAACAGAATCAGGATTGCCCATACTAACGAAAGCCAACATCCTGCTCAAGAGTCAGAGCTGGGAATCACTTAGAAACATGTGTGCAGTACCAGAAATGATGCCCATTTTATGTTGTGACGTTGTGCACCAAGAAATGAAACCACACAGTCCTGCTAGCTGAGACCATTTGCAGCCACTATCCGCACCAAGTGGAGAGCACTTCTCAGGCAGACATGAACAGACGGTGGTATTTCTCAACTACAAGCCCACAGCCAGGGAACTTAGCATATGTATGCATCCTTTTTACCCCAAAGGAAAGTGACTTTTAAGGAAATGATATAGCAGCTGTATGAATCCCAACCAGGAGCTGAAAGGGGGAAGGAAGAGAAGGGAGAGAGTGAGAGAGAGAGAATGACTTGGAGAATCACTTGTACCCGTCTTCTCCAGCACAGGCAGTGCACATTAAAGACAAAATAGTTGGGCGTTAAAAAGCCAAAATGTGGGCGACAAAGGGCAAAGTTAAAACACTAGGAAAAGAAAGAAAAGCTTCAGTACTTAACACATATTGATCTTATCCAAGAAAGGGCAAAACACAAACCATTTCTGATGAGTAATTGGATTATGAGTAGCTAAAATTAACATAAAAGTTATGATTCAAAAAAATTATTAAAAATCACATTCAAAAAGGAGGAGAAAAATACGAGCACAGAATCCTACTACTAATGAGTAACAAAAGTTAAGCTCAGTCCTTAACAAATAGTTGTCCATTTAATCTTCATCAAGTAGGTATTTTATTATCAATAATAATTAATTATAATAGAGGCTCAGAAAGATTTATAATTTCAACCAAAGTCAACTGCCTAACTCCAGATTTGACATTTTTATTCCTGTGGTCCTCAAACATAAATGTGTATTAGAATCTCCAGGAGGGATTATGAAGCCATAGATTGCTGGGTTCTATTCCCAGGGTTTCTAACTTAGGGTCCAAGAGTTTAGACTTCTCATTAATTCCCAAGTAGTGCTGCTGGTATAGACAACACACACTTTGAGAAGCATTGTTCTGCTGGAGGATGCTATAAAAGACCAAGGCTTATCATTTAGTGTTAGCCCCTTGTTCTACCCCAGATCCAACAATTCAAAGGAGGAACAGGCTGGAATCATAATTGGAATGATTAATCTCAACAAGAACTGCTAGAGGGTTTTGGAAATATGCATACATTATAAGTTGTATTAAACAGTTCACAAGGCTGGGCACGGTGGCTCATGCCTGTTAATTCCAGCACTTTGGGAGGCTGAGGTGGGTGGATCACGAGGTCAAGAGATTGAGACCATCCTGGCCAACATGGTGAAACTCTGTCTCTACTACAACTACAAAAATTAGCTGGGCGTGGTGGTGCACACCTGTAGTTCCAGCTACTCGGAGGCTGAGGCAGGAGAATTGCTTGAACCCAGGAGGCGGAGGTTGTAGTGAGCTGAGATCATGCCACTGCACTCCAGCCTGGTGACAGAGTGAGACTCCTCCTCAAAAACAAACAAACAAACAGCAATTAAAAAAAAAAAAAAAAAAACAGTTCACACTAAAATGTATGTATCACTCTTTTTGGTTGAGTAAAGACTCCAGGAATCTGAGAAACAGAGGTAGAGAGGTAGAGAGACAGAGAGAGAGATATTCAAAGATCTGATGGAAAGGGGCTGAAAGCAGAGAAATTAGAGATAAAGAGGCAGGAGCTGTAGAGAGGGGGCAGTTGAGTGCCTTGGTGTGTACATGCATGGTAAGCTAGACAGTGTCCAAAGCACAGGCCTTACAATCTAATCAGAGAGCCATTGGAAGCCCAGGGACTTTCCTGGAGTAATACAGGTCAGACAGTGTTTTTGAATCAGAATGAAAAACCATTACAAAGAATGGGGTATGTTACCATTGGGTCAAGTGGCTGTATTTCTATTTTGGAACCAATCTAGCATAGTAGGGAGTGTTGATGTTTACCTAACACCTAGTTGCCCTCTACTTGCCTGCTCCCAAAATCCTTACTCTATTCAAACAGAACTGTATCCAGACCCCACTCTCAGCATAAATCATGATTTATCTAACAGGGATTGTTCTGGTAGTAAGAATATATCTCCTAGCCCAGGAGACATAAACAGTCTACAAGGTGACTTTTGGAAATTATTTTCCTTTGTGATAAAAGAAATGGTTATATGAGAAAAATATGCTATTCCTTCTTTAGATTTTGTTGTGTGAGAACTTGATGCTTAGATTCACAGCAGTCATCTGGTAAACCTGAGGGGATGACTACTGGCAGCTAACGACAGTGATTTCAAGGGCAGGAGACAGTTGAGTACTTGAACTGCATACCTGCAAATTTCATGTTAAATGGGACAATTAGATGCTGTGTTTCTTTGTTTTTACTTATGGTTTAAGAAACTAATTGATGCAACTGGGAAATGAGATGTGATCTTTAACTGTACTTAGCAAAACTGAGGCCAATTCTATCAATGACTGCAGTGTTTATGCTGTGAAGCAAGACACTTTTGTAGAACATTTGAGAATATGTTAAACTTTCTAAATTATAAATGTGACCATTCTACTCCTCTAATTAAACCTTTCAATTAAATGCAATATAGGATTGAGTGTAGGTTCCTATAAAGACTTTCACTTTCTACCCTAGGTTTCCAGCCTGTTTTCTTCCCACTGGCTGCCTCCCACTTTATGCTTCAGTCATTCCAAATATCTTGTTCTTGCTCACAAATCTATTGTGCAATCAGTGCCTTGTGATGTCCTGTGCATTTCCCCTCTATATTACATTCTGCTTCCCTTCCTTTCACATCCTCATCTGGATAACTCCAACAAATCACTCCAGCCTGAGATAACACCTCATCCAGGAAGCCTTCCCTAATACTCCTTATACAAAATTATAGGCCAGCCTCTGTGTTTCCACTGTACCTCTCTCTGCCTTAACTCTCACTGATGTATTCATCATATTGTATTAAGATAACCCACTAATATGCATGCCTTCTTTATTATACTAGATGGTCTTTAAGGAAAGGTGCAATAGTTTTAATTTTGTCTGTCTAGTGCCTAGACAAATAATTGGCCCTTATAGAAAAAAAAATCTAGATTAATATTTTAAACATCTATCATGACAACATATTCTGCTTCTGGTAGCTTGAAATAAGAGACCCTTCAATCTGTACGTAACACTGAAAACCCATGATTTACACATGACTGTGATTATTATTACTTCTCCAGCTGTCACTAACAGATGAAAGATTCTCCAGAGGTTGAAGGAAACCAGGAGGTTCATTTAAATTGTTTCCACTGGCATTCAAAATATTTGACCCTTCCAAAATGAATGTTAATAAGAATAATATTATCTGTCATTATAATGTGTATTGTAGTACACAAAGCACTTTATAGGTGCTTTATATTATATAATATTCACAATAACCCCAGATCTAACTATTCTATTTGGGATATATGAAAGATCAGAATCCCTATATAATCTCAAAAATTACAGATGATGCCTAAGAGATTTCATTATATGGAGCGTCTCCATCAATAACTACTGTATTGCAAAATCTAAATTATTTTCATTTAAAATAACCATAAACCCATTTTATGTTAATGTATTTTATAAAAATTACTGTTTTACAAGCAAATGTGATTGAGAAGATGGCCATTATTTTACATTTTCGGTAAATCTCTTTAAGACTCGGCTTAAAAGAAGACTGATGGATTCTCACATCTGCTTTTGTGTTAAATTTTTGTGCAGTATTGTGTGTCATGTAGTCTCTGGGAAACTCTACTGTACACTTATGAGAGACAGAGAATAGAATTGGCAAGTAATGTCAGTGTTAGTGTGAATATAGTTTTTACTTTGGTTGCAGATCCTCTGAAAGAAACTGAAGAGAGACCTTCAGGAACCTCATAACCACACTTTAAGTCTAACTGCTAGGTTAGACTAACCACAGATTACATGACTTATGGAAGTCAAACAACTAATAAATGCCTGACCTAGGATGTGAAAATGAACCATTTACTATGAAGCCAGAGGTTGAGTTACAGGTCATGTATTAGCATGTTTAAAACTGTGGTGCTTATATCTGATGTGACAATTAGGTGGTTATTAACCAATAGCTAATCCAGAAAAATAGTCAAACTCTTTTGGTTTTTTACCAGTACATCAGCTAAAGTAATAGTGTGGCATGAGATTTAATTTGGCTCAGTCAACTGAGGTTGAGGTTGAAGTGTTTCTGACATGCATGGGATTGGTTGTGATGCACAGGTGAAATTAGGCAGAGGTCAGGTCTACCATTTCTTGTGAAGTTGAGGGTTTTTAGTGGAGCCATTGGTTGATCGTTTCTAAAATATAGAAATTGAGAATGAGGTTCCAGTAAGAAAATGTTGATTAGAATCCAAGGAATTACATATGCACTGATTATGCAGGTATTTTAATTGAATTGTTCTCAAACATAAGGAGAAAACCCTAAGGTGGTAATAATTTAAATCTGAAAAGAAATCTCTCTGAAATGGTCTCTAAGGCATTATGCCATCATGTATATAATGCCTTAGATGAAACAGTAAACCTCTCATTCATTCTAAACTTGTCTAGAAAAAAAAAAAACATAGTTAAGATAAACATGTAGAGGACAGAGAGCTTAGATTGGGATATTTGATTTGTGCTCATATTTATTTTGATTTGGATATAATCTTAAGTCAAAACATGTAAGCTTATTTTAATTAATTCTATTGGCCAGCCAACACAATTAATGTTCAATATTTCAGTAAATATTTCAATGACAAACACAGTCAGGTAAAAGGACGTTCCCTGAGGATTTTAAAATAGGTAAAAATACAGTTTATCTAGCCAAGACTGATAATTATAATAACCTTGGTTGGGGAGGAGAGGTATAAGGAATGAAAGCTTGTTTTGCGAAGAGGGCAGCCTCAGCTAATTCCTGAATGATGAATAGAAGTTATCCAGATGAAGAAAAATTGAACATATTTACACAATCCATATGTGTCAAGATAAATAATGAATGTTCAACATAATGTGATCTCATTAAAATTTAATAACATAATAGGCTCAATACTTTTGGCCCCCATTTTAGAACTGGCAAAAAAAAAAAAAGTGAAAACATACCAGCATTGTCTAAAGTGACGCATTTCATAAATGGAATGATTAGTATTTGAACATAGTCTAGTTAAAAGCACTTCAATAAGGCACAGCAAGATGGCATGACACAGACACAGATGTGAGGATACCTGGCATATTCACTGCAAGATGGTGAGCATATATCCAGGAAAAATTGTAAATGGCAAAGGATTAGAAGATACCACTGAAGAGGTGGGTAGGACTAGATCTGTGAGGTGACAGGAAATTCCTCCTGTAAGAATGTGGGTGGCTACATTTGCATTTTAGAAAGGGCTTTCATGTAGATAGCAACACATTGCCAGGAGACAGTTTAAAACTAAAATTTAATGTTGGAAAATGGCTCAGAGATCTCAAAAGCAACATATTAAATTTGTAAACACAAACAAGTAAAAGATTATTCCAATGCTCTGTTCAAACACCAAAGGGAAAAACTGTGTGTTAACAAAAGACCAACGAGATCTGCAGAAGCAAAAGAACTTTATTATTTTCTTTTTATTATTATTATTTTAAATGTTTGTGGGTACACAGTAAGTGTATATATTTCTGGGGTACTCGAGATGTTTTGATACAGGCATGCAAGATGAAATAAGCACATCATGGAGAATTGGGTGTCTTTCCCTTCAAGCATTTATCTTTTGAGTTACAAACAATCCAATTACATTCTTTAACTTATTTTAAAATATTCAATTAAGTTGTTATTAACTACAGTCAACCTAGAACTTTATTTTCTAAAAGCAATCTGCAGATTGTGGAGATGAAAGTGCACTTTGAAGAGGGTCTGGAATGCAGGAGATTATGAAGGCACAAACTGCAGGGCAGGGAAGGGGAGTCAGGGGAATGAGGAACAGAGTCTGGACCAGATGACCTTTAAGCCCCATATCATCAGTCTCTCTTGATTGGCTGGTTCCAGGTGGTCAGCTGTTTCCTCCAGGTGACTTGTTAGCAGTCAGCTGGGAAATTTCCAGCTGCAGTACTTTTCAGGAACTGTTGACTCGGTTGCAGAAAAACAGGTTCTGCAACACTTTCTAAGGACACAACAGAATGTGACTGCCCTCTCACCCTGCCATGGCCTCTTGGTTCTGCTTGTAACTTTTGAGCCACAGGGAATCCATCTTGTCTGCTAACCGAAGGCACAATTTGACATGATTTTCTGATCCACGTTCTCAATTTGGAAATCCACGTTTTTAATGTTTTATAATTATGGTTTGGATGGAGCTAAAAAAAAGTTGAAAGAGACTCTCAGCTATTTATCAGAGCCTTCCCTTTATGATAAGCGCTCTAGGGAGAGGCTCATCCTAATTTGAAATGAAGTTAAGATCAGTTGTTCCAAAGGCATCCCCACTGCAAAATATGCTAACTTAACCAAAGCCCTGCATGTTGCTAAGTCAGGTTCATGAAACTGGCCCATACTTGCTGTAAAACTTCTTTAGGAGGGAAAAGCCACAATGGCAAAAGGGAATAACAACTCAAAAAACAAGCAAACAAACAAAAAAACCAAAAAACTAGGGGGGTTTTCATAGGAAGAGTAAAGCATTGAGGTTAATCACAGCAATAGGGTCAATCCAAGCTTCGAATGATACGTACAAAGTTGTAAATAAAGAAGAAGTACTCAAGTATCAAAGATGCCAATATCTGGGGTTGTTAAACTTGAACTATTATAGCAAATGAAAGCTCAGAATAATGTAAAGAAAACCAATATTAAGCAAGAATTAATGGTTAAAAGTGTGTGGAGAATCCCAATGTGCTTATATGAGATACCCCAAGTAAGGGTGATTTTCACATTTTCTACTATTTCTATGCCTTGGACAGATTCTGGATTCAAATAACAAAACTGTATATCATGTGGTTTTTAAAGAAGGCCAATGCTAAACACTGAGCAATAATTTGGCTGTGGTCAGCATTATATAGAAAACAGACCAGGCTACACAAATGTTCACAATCCCAGAATTAGATTATTTTCTCACCTTTTAACCACACGTTATTTACACATTGTTAAGGTTAGAAAATCATGCCCTAATATATGGTGCTTTGACGTGATGAACTAAAGGAGCAAATGTAGAGAGCCTCAAGGTCTCTCTGATCCCATCCCTCAATTCTCTCAATCCTTTGTCTCTTCCAAAGCACAGGATGAAGCTCTTCTCTGAGGTTCCCTTATTTACCTAGAAACTAGACTCCCAAAGTGGAACACGATTGCCTTCCATCCCCCTCCCAGAAACCTCATTACCAATAGCAAGAAAGAAGATTGAGGAATGCAACCACACATGGATGGACTTTCACCAGATGATGTCTTCCTTTCAGTCTCATTCCAATTATAAACATAATTATTTACAAGTTAATTTCTGTCTCCTGACGTCCATTTATTCTTCCTAGTAATCATTTATCCTTCTAAAGAATTGAGCACATTTCCCCTACTTCCATCTCCCTATTGAAGTGGGTATATAAACATCAAACATTTGGCCTTTTCTTTGAGATTTTATATTATGTGTGACTCCTGTGCATAGATGGATATGTGATAAAGTTGTTATACTTTTCTCTTGTTAATCTGTCTTGTTAAAGTGGTGTTACAGAGAAAGAGATCACCTTCTTTCTGCCCCTACAATATAAAAGAAAGATTTTTTTCTATCATATGAGAGAAATTAGAAATAAAACCCTGACAGCAAAGAACACACCTATCACCCAGATCTAGGTTTCTAACATATTCTCCAATAAAAGGAGCCAGGACTACATGGAAAAATGGTTAATTCTAAGATTGGGACAGAAAACATACACAATGAGCCTGGGATACATGCCAGAAAATAAGTACTAAAAGGAGGAGAGAGAGAGAGAGAGAGAGAGAGAGAGAAAGGAAAACCCATATTGACAGCAGTATGTCAAAAGGACACAGGAGTCAACTGAATAAACTCCCAAGCACCAAAGTTAGAACAATTTGAGCAACCAAATAAAGCCGTATTGTATTATCACACAAAGTATAAAATAAATATACATGGGTTTGTACTAGTATTAATAAAATATTGAATAAATTGATAAACGAATGGAGGGAAAAAGACGAATATCCCATGTAGAAAAATTCCATGTAACTTATGTAAATATTCTGCCCACTTCTTAAGTATGGATTGAGTATAGTTACTACTTTCCAATGAATTTAGCATGAAAAGGAGCAATGAAAGGAAAAAAAAAACATTACAATGGAGACATCTGACAAAGGCTACCTCAACCAAGTGATCAACATTATCATTAACAATAATGGTATGGGTCAAGTGAGGTGGCTCAACCCTGTAACCCCAGAACGTTGGGAGGCAAAGGTAGGAGGATACTTTGAGGCCAAGAGTTTAAGACCAGACTGGACAACATAGCAAGACCTGTCTCTACAAAAAAATTTAAAATGAGCTGGGTGTGGACCTAGGAGGCTGAGGCGAGAAGATGACTTGAGCCTAGGAGTTTAAGGCTGCAGTGAGCTATGAGCATCCCACCACACTCTAGCCTGTGTAGCAGAGTAAGACCCTGTCTCTTATAAAAAAGAAAAAAAAAATCAGTGTGTACGCTTGATATTATGAGATAAAAATACTTAACTCCTTTTTACTTCCTTCCGAAAATCCACAACTCCAGTCAAAGCATGAGAAAAAAATAGACTTTCCAATTGAGCGGTATTCTACCAAATATTCCTTAAAACTATCAAGGTCATTAAAACCAAGGGAAATGTGAGAAACTGTCACAGCCAAGCGCAACCTAAAGAGACATGAATAAATGCAATGATGGTAGCTTGGATGAGATCCTGGAACAAAAAAAGAACATTAAATAAAAACTAAGGTAGTCTAAATAAAATATGGACCTTAGTCAATACCAATATATCAATATTAGTTCATTAATTGCAACAAATATGTCGTATAAATACTGTTAATAATTGAGGAAACTGCAGTTTTTCTGTAAATCCTAAACTGCCCTAAACATATCTATTTTTTTTAAAAAAAAGAGAAATTTGTTTCCCACTCACACAAAATACCAATGTTAACTTTCCTTTCTCCTTCCACCTCGTTTTTTGCCACATGCAGATAGGAATTTGGTGGAGTTCACAGCTATAAAGGAAGTATAGTTTTTTGTCACTCTCTTGCCAATTTAGTTTTGCAGACTGAATAATTCTCCAGCAATTAAAATACATTGAAAACAGATTGTACTTTTAATGTAAATTTAGGGTATGGAACAAGAATATGAAGTCATCAAGAAACAGTTAAAAGAAAGGAGAAGGGTACACCCCAGCTAACTCAGAGCTGCCACTAGAAGTAAAAGGAAATTTCCTATATTCCTACTCCTAATTCGTTCCCCCCTTGTATTCCACTCTCTACCGAAGCTTCAACAGGATACAGCCCCCTAAATCTCACCATCAAAAGCTGAAGGATAGAGCAATTAATAATGGAGAAGTCATCAAGTACTTTAAAAGGCAGGCACTCCACCGGCCTCCTACATTAGGCATGGTTAGATTGTCACGAGTCCTTATTTGCTGTAGGCAACATATAAGGAAAAGAGGCGTGTGGTTACCCCCAGATACTGTAATCACTCCAACTCTTAGAGGAGACTCTGGCCAGAAGAAAACAATAGAGTGTCTTCACCACAGCAGATAGAGTCTATATTATCATTGAAACTGGTCTTTCCAGATATTTATAAATACAAACCAATTACAACAATAACACAATATTCAAGAAATATAGAAAGAAACAGCCACTCAAAAGACAAAAGGGAAAGGTAAGCTTAAAATATAAAACATTAAAATGCCAGACATTGAAAAAAATTAAGTAGATATTGGATTACATACCAGAATGTACATTGGCATTTAGAAAACCAGTGCAAACTCCTCAAATGTGGCAAAAAAGAAAAATGAAGGAAACTATGAAAAAAGATGAGACTTAGTTGATACACTTATTTATTCTTTTTTTTTTTTTTGAGACAGAGTTTCACTCTGTCACCCAGATTGGAATGCGGTGGTGTAATCGCCCAGTTATTTTTCTTTTTTTTGTAGAGACAGAGTCTTGCCATGTTGCCCAGACTGGTCTCGAACTCCCAAGCACAAGCGATCCTCCCACCTCAGCCTTGCAAAGTGCTGGAATTACGGGTCCTGAGCCATAATGCCTGGCCAGTTGATAAATTTAGGGAAGTCATTACTGATATAATATGACACTGTAAGAAGAGAATGGAGATATTCTTGGATTAAGATGATGAATAGGAGGCAGAAGTAGCTTGCAGCCCCGGCTCAGACAGTCAGAGCAGCACGTGGAGACTCACATCGTGAACTTTTGCTCCAAGAACTACCTCAGGAACATACCAGGAAAGCCGAGAGAATCCACAACCCTTTGAAGAAACTGAATTACTGCTGCAGGCTCCCTGAGACGCCAAAAAACTGAGTTGGCTTGCTTTCTCAACGGCAAGGCTTTTGGTCTGGTGCAAGTTCTCAGCTCTGATCTCCAGCTTCCTGAAAATAGACTCAGTGCTGTTGCAGGGGCACAGTGGGAGTGAGACCAGCCTTTAGGCACGTAGTCATCAGGTTATCTAAAGTCAAGATGAAGGAAAATCTTAAGAGCTGTGAGGCAAAAACATCAGGTAACCTATAAAGAAAAACTTATCAGGTTAACAGCAGGTTTCTCAGCAGAAACCCTACAGCTAGAAGGGATTGGGGTCCAATTTTTAGCTTCCTTAAACAAAACAATTATCAGCCAGGAATTTTGTATCCAGTGAAATTAAGCTTCATAAATGAAGGAAAGATATAGTCATTTCCAGACAAACAAATGCTGAGAGCATTCGTCACCATAAAGCCAACACTACAAGAACTGCTAAAAGGAGCTCTAAATCTTGAAGTAATTCCTCAAAATACATCAAAGTAGAACCTCCTTAAAGCATAAATCTTACAGGACCTATATAACAATAAGACAATGAGAAAAAAACAAGGTATTCAGGAAACAAATAGCTCAATGAATAGAATAGTACCTCACATCTCAATACTAATGTTGAATGTAAATGACCTACATGCTCCACTTAAAAGACAACAGATTGACAGAATGGATAAGAATTCACCAACCCAAGTTTCTGCTGACTTCAGGAGATGCACCTAACACATAATGACTCACATAAACTTAAGGTAAAGGACTGGAGAAAGATATTTCATGCAAATGGACACCAAAAGAAAGCAGGAATAACTATTCTTATATTGGACAAAACTTTAAAGCAACAGCAGTTAAAAAAGACAAAGAGGGACATTATGAATGATAAAAAGACTAGTCCAACAGGAAAATATCACAGTTCTAAATATATATGCACTTAACACTGGAGCTCCCAAATTTATAAAATAATTACTGCTAGACTTAAGATATGAGGTAGATGGCAACACAATAATAGTGGGGAACTTTAATACTCTACTAACATCTCTAGACAGGTCATTAAGACAGAAATTCAACAAAGAAACAATGGACTTAAACTATACCCTACAACAAATGGACTTAACAGATATTTACAGAACTTTCTACCCAACAACTGCAGAATATACATTCTATTCATTAGTACATGGAACATTCTTCAAGATAGACCATATGATAGGCACAAAACAAGTCTCAGTAAATTTAAGAAAATCAAAATGATATCAACTACTCTCTTAGAGTACAGTGGATTAAAATTGGAAATAACTCCAAAAGGAACCCTCAAAATGATTCAAATACATGGAAATTAAATAATATGCTCCTGAATGATAGTTGGGTCAACAATGAAGTTAAGATGGAAGTTTAAAAATCCTTTGAACTGAACAATAATAATGACACAAGCTATAAAACCTCTTGGATATAGCAAAAGGGGTGCTGAGATGGAACTGGAGAAACAAGAACAATCCAAACTGGAATGCAGCAAAAGAAAAGAAATAAGGACGATCACGGCAGAACTAAATAAAATTGAAACAACAACAACAACCAAAATACAAAAGATAAATGAAACAAAAAGCTGGTTCTTTGAAAAGATAAACAAAATTGAGACTATCAAGTGAGATTAATCAAGAAAAGAAGAGAGAAGATCCAAATAAGCTCAATGAGAAATGTAATGGGAGATATTACAATTGATATCACAGAAATACAAAAGATTATACAAGGCTACTGTGAACACCTTTACACACATAAACTATAGAACCTAGAAGAGATGGATAAATTTCTGGAAATATACAACACATCTAGATTAAACCAGAAAGAAATAGAACTTTTGAACAGACCGACAGCAAGCAGTTAGATTGAAATGGTAACAAATTGCCAACCAAAAAAAGTCTAGGACCAGATGGATTCACAGCTGAATTCTATCAGACTCTCAAGTAAGAATTGGTACCAATCCTACTAATACTATTCTGAAAGATAAAGAAAAAAGAGGGGATCATCCCTAAATCATTCTATGAAGCCAATATCATCCTAATACCAAAACCAGGGAAGGACACAACAATAAAAGAAAACTACATCAATATCCCTGATGAACATAGATGCAAAAATCCTCAATAAAATACTAGCAAACCAAATCTAACAGCATATCAAAAAGATAATTCATCATGATCAAGTGAGTTTTATACCAGGAATGCAGGGATGGTTTATCATACATAAGTCAATAAATGTGATAAACCACATAAACACAATTAAAAACAAAAACAACATGATCACCTCAATAGATGCAGAAAAAGCATTTGACAGCATCCAGCATCCCTTTATGATTAAAACCCTCGGTAAAATTGGCATAGAAGGGACACACACACCTTAAGGTATTAAAGCTATCTATGACAAACCCACAGGCAACATTATACTGAATGGGGAAAAGTTGAAAGCATTACCCCTTGAGAACTGGAACAGGAAAAGGAGACCCACTTTCACCACTTCAATTCAACATTGTACTGAAAGTCCTAGCCAGAGCAATCAGAAAAGAGAAATAAACAAAGGGCATCCAAACCAGTAAAGAGAAAGTCAAACTGTTGCTGTTTGCTAATGATGTCATTTAGACAACTCTAAAGACTCATCCAAAAAGCTCCTAGAACTGATAAATGAATTCAGCAAAGTTTCAGGATACAAAATTAATGTACACAAGTCAGTAGGTCTGCTATACACCAACAGTGACCAAGCTGAGAATCAAATCAAGAACTCAATCCCTTTCACAATAGCTGCAAAAAAATTAAAATACTTAGAAATATACCTAACCAAGGAGGTGAAAGACCTCTACAAGGAAAATTACTAAACACTACTGAAAGAAATCACAGATGAAACAAATGGAAACACATCCCATGCTCATGGATGAGTAGAATCAATATTGTGAAAATAACCATTCTGCCAAAAGCAATCTACAAATTCAATGTAATCCCCATCAAAATATCACCATCATTCTTCACAGAACTAGAAAAAACAATTCTAAAATTCATATGGAACCAAAAAGATCCTTCATAGCCAAAGCAAGAATAAGCAAAAAGAACAAATCTGGAGGCATCACATTACCCGACTTCAAACTATAGTATAAAGCCATAGTCACCAAAACAACATGGTACTGGTGTAAAACTAGGCACACAGACCAATGAAACAGAACAGAGAACCCAGAAATAAAGCCAAATACTTACGACCAACTGATCTTCAACAAAGCAAACAAAAACAAAGTGGGAAAAGGACACCTATTCAACAAATAGTGCTGGGATAATTTGCAAGCCACATCAAGGAGAATGAAACTGGATTCTCATCTCTCACCCTATACAAAAATCAACTCAAGATGAATCAAAGACTTAAGTCTAAGATCTGAAACCATAAAGATTCTAGAAGATAACATCAGAAAAACCATCCTAGATATTGGCTTAGGCAAAGACTTTGTGACCAAGAAACCAAAAGCCAATGCAACAAAAACAAAGATAAAATGTTGGGACTTAATTAACCTAAAAAGCTTCTGCACGGCAAAAGAAATAATTAGCAGAGTTAACAGGCAATCCACAGACTGGGAGAAAATCTTTACAATCAATACATCTGACAAAGGACTAATATCTAGAATCTACAAAGAACTCAAACAAACCATCAAGAAAAAAAAAAAAAAACAATCCCATCAAAAATGGGCCAAGGACATGAAAAGATAATTCTCAAAAGAAGATATAAAATTTGCCAACAAAACGACTAATTATCAGGGAAATGCAGATCAAAAGCACAATGGGATACCACCTCACTCCTGCAAGAATGGTCATAATCAAAAAATTTAAAAAATAGATGTTGGCATGGATGCAGTGAAAAGGGAACACTTTTACACTGTTGGTAGGAATGTAAACTAGTACAACCACTATGGAAAACAGTGTGGAGATTTTTAAATAACTAAAAGTAGACCTACCATTTGAATCAGCAATTCCACTACTAGGTATCTACCCAGAGGAAAAGAAGTCATTATATGAAAAAGATACTTGCACATGCATGTTTATAGCAGCACAATTTGCAATTTCAAAAATATGGAACCAACCCACATGCCCATCAATAAACGAGCAATGAGTTGACAAGGAAAATGTTATACACACACACACACACACACACACACACACAAACACACCCACACACACCATGGAATACTACTCAACCATAAAAAGGAACAAAATAATGGCATTTGCAACCTGGATAGAATTGGAGACTATTATACTTTTTTTTCTTTTTTTGTTTTTTGAGACAGAGTCTTGCTGTCACCCAGGCTGAAGTGCAATGGCACAATCTCGGGTCACTGCCGCCTCTACTTGCCGGGTTCAAGAGATTCTCCTGCCTCAGCCTCCTGAGTAGCTGGGATTACAGGCACCCACCACCACACCCAGCTAATTTTTGTATTTTTAGTAGAGACGGGTTTTCACCATATTGGCCAGGCTGGTCTTAAACTCCTGACCTCAAGTGATCCTCCCGCCTCAGCCTCATAAAGTACTGGGGTTACAGGCATGAGTCACCGCACCCAGCCTGGAGACTATTATTCTAAGAGAAATAACTCAGCAATGAAAACCAAACATTGCATGTTCTCACTCTTATGTGGGAGCTAAGCTATGAGGACACAAAGGCATAAGAATGATACATTGGACTTCAGGGACTCAGGGGAAAGGGTGGAGGGTGGCAAGTGATAAAAGACTGCACACTGGGTACAGTGTACACTGCTCAGGTGATGGACGTACCAAAATCTTGGAAATCACCACTAAAGAACTTACTCATGTAACCAAATACCACCTGTTTCCCAAAAACCTATTGAAATAAAAAAATATATTTTTTTTTTAAAAAAGGAAGAGAATGGAGAAGATTTGCTGAAAACAATTACTACAGGAATAAAAGACGACAAATGGCCTGAACTGATGAAAAAGTTGTCTTCACATTGAAAGATCCTCATCTATGCATGTCTAGGGAATTTCTCTGAATTCTGAGAATAAAGGGGGAAGTCTTTTACACATCTGAACAGAAAAATAGACAACTAAAATGTAACTAACTTTTAAACAAGAGTAAATCAAAAGAAGGCTGAATAATCAATACAACTGTTAATATTATTGATTAATAAAATAATAATGTTAATATGATCAATAAAACAGTTATACAATAAATAAACAAACAATAAAAATAAATTTTAAAAAGTCAAAAAATAACGGATGCTGGCAAGGTTGCAGAGAAAAGGGAACACTTATACATTGCTCATGACAATGTAAATTAGTTCAAACATTGTGGAAAACACTATGGCAATTCCTCAAAGAACTAAAAACAGAATTACCATTCGACCCAGCAACCCCACTACTGTGTATACACCTAAAAGAATATATATCATTCTACCATAAAGACACGTGCACACATACGTTCATTGCAGCATTATTCTGCAAAGCATCATAGCAAAGACATGGAATCAACCTAAATGCCGATCAACCGTAGACTGCATAAAGAAAATATGGTCCTTATATACCATGGAATACTACACAGCCATAAAAAGAACAAGATCATGTCCTTTGCAGCAACATGGTTGGAACTGGAGGCCATTATCCTTAGCAAACTAACTCAGGAACAGAAAACTAAATACTGCATGTTCTCACTTATAAGTAGGAGCTAAATAATGAGAACATATGGATAGAAAAAGGCCAACAATAGACACTAGCACCTACTTGAGAGTGGAGGATGGGAAGAGGGAGAGGTACCAAAAACAAAAAACTACAGGACACTATGCTTAGTACCTGGGTGATGAAATAATGTGCACACCAAATCCCCAGGTCATGAGTTTACCTATTTAACAAGCCTGCACATGTACCCCTGAATCTAAAAGTTAAAATATTTAAAAATAAAATAAAACTTAAAAGTGCACACCATCTTTACTTTCAATACATCCACCCATGGAATTCCTACTCAGGACCAGCTACATAATTTGTGGCACCCAGTGCAAAATAAATATCCAGGGGCCCTCACTAAAACTGTCAAGAATTCAAGACAGCAGAGCATTAAACCAAGAGTGCAGGCCTTCTAAGCAAGGAGCAAGAGTACGGGCCTTCTGAGCAAGGAGCCCTGTGGAACATGAAGATTGCACTTTCTGCTGAACAGCTCTTCAAGGCTCAATTCAAATTCTACATCTTCAATGAAGTCTCCCTGGTACTCTAGTTGGCATAAATCTCTTCCTTCTCTGATACCCATAAAACCTAGCTCATTCTGTCTCGAGTTCTGAATAACTGTGAACACAAGTGCTACCCTAATTGTACCACAGGTCTTAAAGAAGCTTTCATCTGAAGCACGTGTATATCACATGGTATTTGGCATATTGTCTCACACATAACAAGAGCTGAAAAATGTTGATCAAAACTGAATATCAAAAATCACTGGTTCAATTGCAATAAACACCAAAGGGCCCTAAGAATGACCTAGACAGCCTTTGCATTTTGGCGTCAAAAGACTAACAATTAAACTTCAACTTCCCATGGGCTGATATGTAATTTCAAATAATTAATTTAAACTCATTCAGTTGTAAAATCTTTATCTGTAAAATAACAACTGCTTTACCAAGTTGACAGTAGGTACTTAATATATTTATTAATAAAGCAGAAAAAGTGCTAGCAAACACTTTATAAACTCGAAAATGATTTGCAAGCCCATGATATCTATAGCAGTTATTTTCAAAGGGAGTTTAAATCACAAAATTCTCCAGAATCTTTCAGTAAGGCTTTATCACAAATTATTACTTTATAGTAATAATTCCAGTTAGTACTAACAGATTTGTTTTTTCCTAAGACAATTTCAATCATAAACGTATGTAGTTATGTATTGATTAAGATTTCTTAATTGTAGATAAAATTCATTCTAACCATTGCAGGTGAAATTAAAAAGGTATTGCATGAAATTTCCAGGAGGTCCAGGGAACTAAGGTTGAATGTTACACAATAAGAACAATGCAGCTAGAAACATCATATCAAGAAAAATGCCCAATCTAACCACGGGATTGTTGTAGCAGAAATGTTTTGTCAGGCTCCGTTTTATCACCAATGATGCTAAGGCTCAAATCCCAGAGACTCCTGATCCAGAAGTACTGAATGCCTCTATCACCACATTTTTGAAAGCTATGAGCAGCTGGGGGATTATTGCTCCCATCTCATATTGCTCATTTCCACCCTAAGACTTCAGTGCGTGTAGCCCCTTGACAGAACCACAGTCAAAAACATAAGCATGGCTGGGTAGAAATACTTGTGAAACATTCAAATTCTTGGCCCTAATTTTTAGGGATTCTAGTTCAGTTAGACGTGTGTGAAGTCTAGGGTCTACTTTGTTAGGAATGGCCTTGCACAATTCTAAAGCATCCAGTCTGGTCATATATATATTCAGAGATCACAGCTAAGGCACTGCACCAAGGAATGTCACTTGCATGGTCGGAATCTCAACTGAAAAATGTAACAAAAAGTAAAATACGCCTGTATCACTCCCCTCCATAAACCCTGTAAAGTTTTCCTAACACGTCTTGATAATGTTCAAACACTAGCTTGGTATATGAAAAAATCACAGAGGCTTCCTTCTCTGCCTTACTAACCATTCCTAACACCCATTCAACATTTCAACCAGATGAAACTACTAGCAACTCACCGAAGGACTCAGATACTCTGAGGTCTCCATGTTTTTCCTCATTTGCTTCCCTCTCCCTTATCAGGGGAAATTCAGCCAGATATCAGGCGAAATTCACCCCTGATACTTCACATAGGTTATTTTCTATTTTCCTTAAGTGTTGGCCAGTCTGAGAAATAAAGGGACAGAGTATGAAGAAAGAAATTTTAAAGCTTGGTGTCCAGGGGAGACATCACATGTTGGCAGGCTCCGTGATGCCCCCTGAGCCGTAAAACCAGCAAGTTTTTTATTAGTGATTTTCAAAAGGGGAGGGAGTGTACGAATAGGGTGTGAGTCACAGAGATTGCATGCTTCACAAGGTAATAAGATATCACAAGGTAAATGGAGGCAGGGTGAGATCACAGGACCACAGGACAGAGTGAAATTAAAATTGCTAATGAAGTTTTGGGCACGCATTGTCATTGATAACATCTTATCAGGAGACAGGGTTTGAGAGCAGACAACCGGTCTGACCAAAATTTATTAGGCAGGAATTTCCTCATCCTAATAAGCCTGGGAGCACTATGGGAGACTGGGGCTTATTTCATCCCTACAGCTGCAACCATAAAAGACAGCTGCTCCTGAAGCGGCCATTTCAGAGGCCTACCCTCAGGGATGCATTCTCTTTCTGAGGGAAGTTCCTTGCTGAGAAAAAGAATTCAGTGATATTTCTCCCATTTGCTTTTGAAAGAAGAGAAATATGGCTCTGTTCCACCAGGCTCACTGGTGGTCAGAGTTTAAGGTTCTCTCTCTTGTTCCCTGAACATTGCTGTTATCCTGTTCTTTTTTCAAGTTGCCTAGATTTCATATTGTTCAAACACACATGCTCTACAAACAATTTGTGCAGTTAATGCAATCATCACAGGATCCTGAGGCGACATATATCCTCCTCAGTTTACAAAGATGACAGGATTAAGAGATTAAAGACGGGCATAGGAAATCAGAAGGGTATTGATTGGGGAAGTGATAAGTGTCCATGAAATCTTCACAATTTATGTTCAGAGATTGCAGTAAAGACAGGCGTCAGAAATTATAAAAGTATTAATTTGGGGAACTAATAAATGTCCATGAAATCTTCACAATACATGTCCTTCTGCCATGGCTTCAGCCGGTCCCTCCGTTTGGGGTCCCTGACTTCCCACAACACTCCCTGGAATTTTCTTTTTCTCTTACACCATTCTCAAATACCTGCCCAGAAGCTCAAACGTCATCTGCTCTGTGGAGCAATTCATGACCCACCAACATCATTTACTCCTTTGGGGTCTCTTCATAACTACTACATGTCTACCTTATAGTATCAACACATGGCAATTAGATTTTACAGGCTTGGCTTCCTTTCTAGCCTGTGAATATTTTGACTATTATTCAATGCTGCGTTTCCAGTATCTAGCTCAGTGACTAGCAGGTAATAGAAACTTATAAATGTTGGATGAATGAATCCATGTATGCCATTTATCTAACCTAAATCACCATATAACCCATGTATGAGTCAGCTTCCTGGAAACAAACTTTGAGAGGATAATTTGCAATCGGGAAGTTAATTAGTAACACCCTCGGTATCAGCATCTATAAAGAGGTAAGCAAAGCAGTCCTCTGCAGAACAGAAGTTGAACTGTAGTGCAATTTCAGCAAACACCAGCCAATCCCACAGGAATCTCTGGATAGTTGTACACTGAGGGAAGGGGGCCAGGGACATTCCTCCACCTCATATTGATTGACCAGTCACTGATGTTAGATAGCCTCATGGAAAGGGCATTATTTGGGGCCAGGGAGCTCTTTTTGGCCATGAGCAATTTTCAGCTCTCAATAACCAGTACTCTCATTAGTTGGGTAAATGAGTGCCTCCATTCTGAAAGTGGTATCTGTGTGGTGTTCACTAAATGCCCCATGTACTAATTTGAATTAAATTAAAGTACATTCTTTACAACAAATTTATTCTTAAAATGCAATCCCAACCTTGAATTTACATTTCTATGAAAGAGTAATAGGGTTTCCATTAATACCCACTAGCCCTTCTGACATATCTTCCTCATTCTTTCTTTTTCAGTTGTTTACATTTTATGCTCTTACTTGCCACCAGTGACTGTTTTTCTCTATCCTTCCCTCTCTGATCTTCAGCTTTTTATCCTCCCTTGTCCTTCTGTTACCAGCAGTGAATCTTTATAGGTCTGCAGCAACCTCAATTCTTGCTCCTCAGAAGAAAGAATTCATCTGAGGGGCATAAGGCAGAGGGAGAGACTGAGACAACTTTTAGAGCAGGAGTGAAAGTTTTTTATAAAAGTTTTATAGCAGAAATGAAAGGGAGTAAATTATACTTGGAAGAGGGCCAAGCAGGTGACTCAAGAGATCAAGTGCATGGTTTGACCTTTGACTTGGGGTCTAATACATCAGCATGCTTCTGGAGGGTTGCACCCCTTTTTCCCTGATTCTTCCCTTGGTGGGGGCTATCTGCATGCACAGTGGACTGCCAGATCTCGGGAGGGGCTGCATGCACAGTGTGTTTACTCAAGTTGTATGCATGCTCACTTGAGGCATTCTTCTCTTACCAGTCCAGTGTTCTTAGAAGAAGGTCATATACCAGTTAAACTCTGCCATTTTGCCTCTTAGTGTGCAAGCTTGAGCCCACTTGCCCAGTTCCTGAGATCTTATTGGGAAGCTGCTGATCACCAGTTTCAGGTGTTTCTATCTATGGGAGATTGCCTTCCCTGGCACCAGCTGCGACCAATTATTATTTTAGCGAGGCACTGTAACAACTGCCTGACCATCACCTGATGGTCACTTGACATTCCTGATTGTAGGGGGTGGAGGGTTGTCACTCTCCTGCCCCGCTCATATATGACTAACTACCGACTGTAACATTTTCACTTGATTACGTGCCTCTCTCACCTTGTTTATACCTCTGTTCTCTGTCTCTATATCACAAAACTCCAGGGTACGGTCTGACCAAGCTAGAATCTCCTCTAAGGATAGGCATTGAGGAGTGAAGCCAAGAAGACAAAGAAATCTCTTCACGCAGTAGAGAGGAAAATAGAGGAGACTGATTGACCTTGCATTTTTTAAACCCATAGTATTTTTAAGTTGCAGCTAAAGACTATACCTCTTTCTCTGTTCCTGGCTCGCTCTCTCTCTCTCTCTCTGGGGAAAAAATCCCCAATGCCAATGTTTTTGAGCTTCCTAGTTCATGTACCCTCCATTTAGTTCCCCAGAATTGCAAGCCCATGAAACCCCTCTAAATAGAAAACTGGCAAGGAAAGAGTATCTCATCAAAAACTAACCGACAACAATAACAAACTTCAGTAACTGAACATCACAATTTGTTTTGTTTAATAGAGGAAAGACAATAGATTCAGGATAATTGGCATCCAAACATTAGTGTGGGTGTTGGAGGGGAGAGGTGAGCAAGTTTTTATTTCAAAGGACAGGAGTTCTTGAATCAGCCCTCTGTATTGGAAGGAGGGATCCTGTGTGAAGTCGTGGACACTATTTGGTTTCCCTTTAGTTAAAGTCTGTTTGAGAGTAAGGAGATATGCAGAAATGGCATTTCAGCTTAGCAGGAACACATATGCATGTCTCCCTGACACTACATTTCTTCAGATCATTTATGATGGCTATCAGCATGTTAAGTTCTTGATCTTACTTAGCACTACGTGGTGTCATAGACAGGAGACTGCCTTGGGTCTTACTTCTTCCACTAACTCGTTCTCTGGGTATGCCATGCCCTCTGCTTTTCTACCTCCCCAGAAAAAGAAAATGAATTAACTCAAATTTACTCCAAGAGTAATAAATATTACAAAATTCCTACTTGAAAGCAGATTCTGGTTGGGGAAAGGAATCAGGACAAGCCTTTGCAAGTCAGGGAAAGGGAAATTTGCCCTCATTGCACAATGTTTCCTATAACCCATTTTTACCTTTGACACAACTTTATCTACTGCATGTTTATACCTTAGATAAAATCTGCGTGCTGGTTATCATATTTCAGATAAAGTTAAAGCCTGGAAATTCCCAAAGGTTGCAAGATGGTAGATGGGTGTTACTGCTGTGGTATTCACTGAATCACAGAGCCCTACTATGTTATTAGAATACGAATCCCCTAAATTAGTCATAGAATTTCTTTCAGCCCCAATTTCATTCCTTCTCCCTGAAATTCAGTCTTTGGGTTCTACTGCCCCCACCCCCACCTCAGTATATATAGGTCTGCACTGGTGATAGATTTCACCATTGTCCTATTTTTTCTCTCAGTTTCCATAGTGATCTCTGGTTACTCCCAACATTAACATGCTGGGTACCAACCATATTAACTGGATTTTTGCCATGTTTGAAGGGATAGGGCATTAGGAGTGAAGGACAGCCCAATAAATAATACAACATGGCAAACACTATGATGGATCTTTTCATCTAGACGTCACTACTCTCTGGTTGTTTCACTTGAGGGAGTATTTTGCCCCTTTGATGGGGTATTTTGCCCCCAATTCTTCCCCGTTTTGGAAATTAGCTTTGATAATATTTTCTGATTTATAAGACAACATTCTATATACCTAGTTTCCCTAACATTTTACTGGTAGTAGAGGAATCTTGATGTTTTTACCCATGTGATTTTTTTTTTTAATGTCCTCTATAACATTGTATCTAGGAACAAATTTTCCAACTTTCCCAAAAATGTAAAAGATAGATTCTGGTTTCAGAGGGCAGTTGAGTTCTTGAGAATGTTTTAAAGCTATTTTTTCAGTCTCTGGCACTGTTTTACAATTGGAATTCTGCCTTCAGAATATAGACTGTAGACTAGCATTTCATATTATTTTTAATCATCTAGCCTCTATCAATGTTGCTAAGTTGAATCTTGCAAAATCATTGGCTTGACATTTCAACATCAACATAGGATTGTTATTATTCTCAGTACTCCTTATCCAGGCAAGGAGTAGGAGGTTTAGTTAGCATAATCTAAATATAAAGTACCTTTTCTGCAATTGCATAATCTTAATCTCAAATGAAACTAAAGTTCCACAATTTTATTTAATACCTAGTATGTACCAAGGGCATGAGCTACATAACATGGAGTGCTTGCAGACAGAATTTTGACTTTTTAAGACAATATTCTACAGAATAGCTTATTCCTTGGCCAATTTGGATAACAAAAGCATTACTGCAATAATTAGGTAGGTCAAGCTATTCACATTTTTGCTTTTAACAATATGTAGTGTCTTGTTTGTTTATTGGCAACCTGAAGTTGTGTTCCTAAATAATAAAAAATAATTTAAGTATTTCTGATCTGTACAAAGTTTATTATAAAATTAATGTAAATATCTATTTATACTGAAATCTCCAACTGATGTACAATAGGATGTCTTCCAGTATATACTCACCAAGAATTTAGTAAAAAAGTTTTATTATGTTGATTAAATAATAATCATCATCACTGATCCACCTGCATTCCTCTCTTTTCAGTATGAAAATTGGGGGAAGCTTTTTAATGTACACTGTGTTACTCTTGCACCATATTGGCATTGGCTGAAACCAATTCAGGAGAGCATACATTTTTTAGACAATATTTATTCCATGCCTTCTATATGCTAGGGTTGGGACAGGCTCTGGTAAAACATAAGTGAATAAGAGAAATAGGTCTCTATCTGAATGGAGCCTATACTCCAACAGAAAAGGGAAGGAGTAGCTGAGTTATGAACAGGTTTATTCTGCTAATGTGGCCTCTAAGCTTCATTCGAAGTCAAGTAAGAGGAGATAGGAATGAATACAATTATGAGATAATTGTTGTATTCTGAGTTATAATCTTACAAGTGCGTAAACAAACCATTAGCCAATAAGATATAAAAAATTAATCCCAATTAAGCAGAATGGGATTGACTTATAATAGAGGTGACAATTTAACTGGCCCTTTTAGGATAGATTGAATTTTGGCACAGAATGTCAGTCACAGAGTAGATTCTTAATAAATTTGTGTTGAATAAAATAGGGCAATTATTCTAGAAGGAGAAAGCTACAAACACAAAGAGTTAAGATGAGAATATACAGCCTGCATTTGAATAAATGAATAATTTTGTTTTGCTTTAAGTGTCCCTCATGATACCCAATGACAGTTGATAAGGGATAATTTTGAGGAGAAAAATAAGATCAAGGCACTGAAATAAAATATGTTTAATTATAACAAAGGCCATATCTTAACCACAGAGATTAGAAAAAGTATCCTTTATAATTTAAGGCTACACAAATTTAAATACTCGGCTTCCAAAGGGTATGGATCAGCTCACCTGTATTTTACTCATGTAATTTAGATTAATGCTAAATTAAGTAATTATTTTCACTGCCAATGACTTTGATGAAACCCAAGATCTAATTTCAGCAATAAGTGATAGGATGAATTATTAAAAGGAACCTCATACCTTTTTACACTTCCATAAAATCAATTCTAAACACATTTAGAAGGAATAAGTTTAGAAACTAATTTATGGTTATTTGCCCATCTCTGCTGCACTAGTGGTATCAAGTGAGAAAAAAATACATTATTTTTTCAAAGAGGTCAGCCATAAGATAGGGGATTCCTTAGGCTTATAACAAAGTATACATGTCTTTACTCTGCCCTCCAAATCATAAACATTTTGGTCCTCAGAAGGGAAATCATCACTAAGTTGAAAATAGGAGAGTTTCACTCTCAGATGCTAAATTTACTGTAAAATTACTGAAGAGGTGCTTCCATGTGCACCGTATTATTCTTGCCCCACATTAGAAAAGGAGAGCTGATTCTTTTATTAAAAAAAAAAAAACTCCCTCCTTGAAAGTGGGTGGGTGTCTTCTGAATTTAAATAAATATTTCTATAGTTAAAAATTATGTATATCTCAAAGTAGATAGAAGACATGAATTGTTTCCAACACATAGAAACAATAAATACACAAAGTGATGAATACCTCAAATACCCTGATTTGATTGTTATACATTCAGTGCACATAACAAGATATTACATGTGTCAAATAAAGATGTAAAATATGATGTATCAATTTTTTTTAAAGAAACAAGTATCAAAATAAGAGTAAATCTTAGAATGTCTGTAGTACTGTGTGGTCCACAACACTTTTACACTGCTTTTCTTTTTTAATCTGCACAACATTATACTCTAGAGCATACTGAGACTTGAATGATTAAATAATATTCTTAAAGTTAAAAAACCTAAAAAGAGCAGAGGCCAGACTTAATCTTGGGTCTCCTGAATGCAAGCCTACCCTTCTATAAACTCTACAGTTTCACGTCATCTAATTCTCTTAGCATCAGCTTTCTACCACCACTTTGGGGCATGAAACACAAGCCCAATGTTGCCAAAGAACCAGAGCAATATTTGAGGAGAGAGATGTTGAGATGCATAACATGTATCACCTAGATTTTGAAAACTACTGCATATTCTTCATTGAAAGAGTCTGGATATGAGAACTGCCCTGAACTGCTCTGACAATAGGATGAATAGAGACAACTGCAGCAGGGGCACTGCACTTAGTCTCACAATCTGATATTAACAGATATTAACCACTGCCACTATAAAGCAACCACACAAACAAGCCAACATAATAACCAACTAAATGAAATGACAGGATAAAATCCACACATATCAATACTAAGCTTGACTGTAAATGGGCTAAATGTTCCACTCAAAAGGCACAGAGTGGCAAGCTGGATAAATAAGTAAGACCCAGTGGTATGCCATTTTCAAGAGACCCATTTCACAATGACAACTACAGGCTCAAAAAAAAGTATGTGTCGGGGGGAGGGGGGGCGAATAGAGGAAAATCTACCAAGCAAATAGAAAACAGAAAAAAGCAGGGATTGCAATTATAATTTTAGACAGAATAGACTTTAAAACAACAAAGATTTAAGAAGAAAAAGAAGGGCATTATGTAATGGCAAAGGATGCAATTCAACAATAAGTCCTAACTATCCTAAATATATATACACCCAACACAGAAGCACCCAGATTCATAAAGCAAGATATTACAGACCTACAAAGAGACATAGAGTCCCACACAATAATTAATAGTAGGTGACTTCAACAATCCACTGACAGTATTAGACAGATCATTGAGGCAGAAAATTAACAAAGATATTCAGGACCTGAACTCTACATTGAACCAAATGGATCTGATAGACCTCTATACAACTCTCCACTTCAAAACAACAGAATATAGATTCTTCTCATCACCACAAGACACATAGTCCAAAATTGACCACAAAATTGGACATGAAACAATCCTCAGCAAATGCAAAAGAACCAAAACCATACCAAACACATTCTTGGACAACAGTGGAATAAAAAAAGAAGTCAAAACTAAGAAAATCGCTCAAAACCATGCAATTTCATGGAAATTAAACAACACGCTCCTGAATGACTTGGGTAAATAATGAAATTAAGGCAGAAACCAAGATGTTCTTCAAAACCAATGAGAACAAAGATACAACATACCAGAATCTTGGACAAAGTTAAGGCAGTGTTAACAGGGAAATTCATAGCACTAAATGCCCACATCAAAAAGTTAGAAAGATCTCAAGTTAACAACCTGACATCACAACTGAAAGAATAAGAGAAGCAAGAATAAATCAACCCCAAAGCTAGCAGAAGACATAAAATAACCAAAATCTTAGCTGAACTGATGGAAATTGAGACATGAAAAGCCATTCAAAAGATCAATTAATCTAGGAGGTTTTTTAAATAAGACAGAGAGGCCACTAGCTAGACTAACAAAGATAAAATGGGAGCAGATCCAAATAAACACAATTAGAAATAATGAAGGGAATGGTACCATTGACCCCACAGAAATAAAAATAACCATTCAAAACTACTATGAACACTTCCATGCATACAAACTAGAAAACCTGGAAGAGACAGATAAATACCTGGACACATACACCCTCCCAAGACTGAACCAAGAAGAAATTGATTTTCTGAACAGACCAATAAGGAACTTTGAAATTGAATCAGTAATAAATATACTACCAATCAAAAAGAAACAAACAAACAAAAGTACAGGACCTGATAGATTCACAGCTGAATTCTACCAGATGTATAAAGAAGAGCTGGGACCATTCTTATAGAAACTATTGCAAAAAATTGAGGAGGACAGACTTCTCTTCAATTCATTGTATGAGGCCAGCATCATCCTGATACCAAAACCTGGCAGAGATACAACAACAACAACAAAACTTCAGGCCAATATCCTTGATGAACATTGATGCAAAAATCCTCAACAAAGTACTTGCAGACCAAATCCAGCAGGATGTCAAAAAGCTAATCCAACATAAGCAAGTAGGCTATATCCCTGGGATGCAAGGTTGGTTGAACATACGCAAATCAATAAATGTGATTCATCACATAAACAGAACTAAAGACAAAAACCACATGATTATCTCAATTGACACAGAAATGCTTTTAATAAAATTCAACACTCATTCATGTTATGAATCCTCAATAAAATAGGCATTGAAGGAACATACCTAAAATAATAAGAGCCATCTATGACAAGCCGATAGTCAATATTATACTGCATGGGCAAAAGATGGAAGCATTTCCATTGAAAATGGGTGGAAGACAAGAATGTCCTCACTCACCACTTCTATTCAATGTAGTATTGCAAGTCCTAGCCAAAGCAATCAGGCAAGAGAAAGAAAGAAAGGGCACCCAAATAGGAAGAGAGGTAGTCTATCTGTGTGTGTGTGTGTGTGTGTGTGTGTGTGTGTGTGTGTGTATCTCCCCATAGTGTCAGCCCAAAAGCTCCTTCAGCTGATAAACAACTTCAGCAAAGTTTCAGGATACAAAATCAATGTACAAAAGAGACTAGCATTTTTATACACCCCAAACTGCCAAGACAAGAGCCAAATCATAAAGACAATTCCATTTGCAATTGCCACAAAAAGAATAAAATACCATAGTACAGCTAATCAGGGAGGTAAATGATCTCTACAATTAGAATTACAAAACACTGCTCAAAGAAATCAGAGAATACATAAACAAATGGAGAAAAATCCCATGTTCATGGATAGGAAGAATCAATATTATTAAAATGGCCATATTGCCCAAGCAACAAAGCAATTTACAGATGTAATGCTATTCCTTTCAAACTACCAATGACATTTTTCACAAAACCAGAAAAAAATTATCTTAAAGTACATATGGAACCAATAAAGGGACTGAATAGCCAAGGTGATCCTAAGCAAAAAGAACAAATCTGGAGACATCACATTACTCAACTTCGAGCTATAGTACTGGGCTACAGTAACCAAAACAGTGTGGTACTGGTACACAAATAGGCACATAGACAAATGGAATAGAATAGAAAGCCCAGAAATAAGGCTGCACACCTACAACAACCTGATCTTTCACAAGGTTGACAAAAACAAGCAATGAAGAAAAGACTCCTTGTTCAGTAAATGGTGCTGGGATAACTGGCTAGCCATAAGCAGAAGACTGAAGCTGGACCCCTTCCTTACAGCATATACAAAAAATCAATTCAAGATTGATTAAAGACTTAAATGTAAAACCTAAAAGTATAAAAACCTTGGAACACAATCTGGGAGATACTGTCCCGGACACAGGAACAGGCAAATATTTTATTGACAAAGACACCAAAAGCAATTTGCAATGAAGGCAAAAATTGAAAAGTGGGATCTAAGAGCTTCTGCACAGCAAAAGAAACTAACAACAGAGGAAACAGACAACCTATGGAATGGCGGAACATTTTTGCAAACTATGTATCTGACAAAGGCCTTATATCCAACATCTATAAGGAACTGAAACAAATTTACGAGGAAAAAAACATTAAAAAGTGGGAAAATGACATAAACAGACACTTCTGTAAAGAAGACATACATGCAGTAAACAAACATAAAAGAGATCAATATTGCTGATCATTAGAGAAATGCAAATCAAAGCCACAATGAGATCTATCTCACATGATTAAGAATGGCTTTTATTAAAATGTCAAAAAATAACAGATGCTGGCAAGGTTCCAAAGGAAACACTTACACGCTGTTGGTGGGAGTGTAAATTAGTTCAGCCATTGTGGAAAGCAGTGTGGCGATTCCTCAAAAAGCTAAAAGCAGAACTACTATTTGAGCAATCACATTACTGGGTATATACTCGGAGGAATATAAATCATTCTACTATAAGACACATAAACATGAATGTTCATTGCAGCACTATTCACAATAGCAAAGACATGGAATCAACACTAATGCTCATTAGTGACAGACTGGGTAAAGAAAATGTGCTATATATACACTGTAGACTACTACGCAGCCATAAAAATGAATGAGATCATGTCTTTTTGCAGGAAGCTGATAAAGCTGAAGCTATTATCCTCAGCAAAATAATTCAGTATCAGAAAAACCAAATACTGCATGTTCTCACTTATAAGTGGGAGCTAAATTATGAGAAATTATGAGCACAAAGACGGAAACAACAGACAGCAGGGAGTACTTGAGGGTGGAGGGTGGGAGGAGGAAGAGGAGCAGAAAAAGTAACTATTGGGTAGTGAGCTCAATTCCTGAGTGATGAAATAATGTATACAACAAACCCTTGTGACATGAGTTTACCTATATAACAAACCTTCCCGTGTATCCCTGAACCTAAAATAGAAGTTATAAAAAAACGAACTTTTTAGAACTAATTTAAACAAAAATGGGATCTTTAGAATGTGTATGTGCACGTGTGTGTGTGTGTGTGTGTATGTGTGTATACACACATTCCATCCTTATCCATTACCCCCTGCTTGGAGCCCAGTGAGGTACACTGGAAACCTTCCCGGACTTGGATATTGGAGACTCATATTTTAGACTTAACTCTACCACTACTACATGAACTTGGGCAAGTTCATGTCTATCTGTTACATATTTGTCATCTTTAATAGAAGTGTTCTGTACTTTATATACATATGTAAGCAAATTTCGAATTTCTATACATTACTCTGTTGTCAAATATTGCCGTTAAGGAATCATTTTATCCAAATTTTACTTACTAAAATGAAAATATGTTATAGTTATTTATTTTTTATTCCTAATGTATTGAGTAATATATGCTTAGCCCTGTCCCAGATATTTTTGGGAAATAGAGAAGACAGACCATGCCATTCCATAGCTTACAATTCATACATTTACACATTACCCTTTTTTTCCCCTGAGGAAAGCAAAATATATGACCCACTAATCTGTACAGCTAATGGTTCTATTCTCTCAAATAAATGGGAGAACTAAAATTTCTAGAAATTGAATCACACAAAAACAAAGAGTTGTAAACCTTTGTTTCCTTCATCTAAAGTAAGGGTTTATGCTATTTAATATACTACACTCTTTCTTTATTGAATATCTAAACCAGGTGTGGGTGTGGATTATCTACTTAATAGCATATCCAAAGGCTTTTTTATTCTTTTTCTCCTTCAAAAAAGCCCACACTTTCCTTATTTTAGACAAATATGTCCCAAAATCTCAAACTAAATAGAAATTCCATTTGAAAAGCACCCTTTAGTTAGCCCAGTGTGTTGACCTATACCTGTAGTCCTATTTACTCAGGAGAGTCAGCTGGGTGGGAGGATCACCTGAGCCCTGGGAGGCCAAGACTGAAGTGAAATCAAGACTGAAGTGGGCAACTTGGATGACAGAGTGCGACCTTGTCTCAAAAAACAATAAAAGAAACAAGAAAGAACAGGAAAGGAGAGGGAGCAGGAGAGGGGGAGGATGGGGAGAGGAAGGGGAAGTAGAAGAGGAAAGGGAAGGGGAAGCAAAGGAGAAAAACACTGTTTGTACTCCCTAACCATGCAGGTTTGTTTAACAAACATTCTAACATTTTACCTAAAGGGACAAGATCACACTTGGTTATTTAGTCAGGATCCAACACATCCTAGGCTGCCTACACAGTGAGTGGCAGGAACACTGGAGAGTGTAAGCTCCAAAAAAGAGAGTCTGCTTATGTAAGATATTTGGGGATCTAGGCGTGAATTGGATTTATCTATGGAAAAGTTGAGAGGGTTAGAAATCTTGCCAAAAACAAGAAAATGCAGAATGATGGTGGAAGGAGTACTTTCTTATACTACTCCCCTCTTTAAAAGCCACTAAATAGGGAAACAATAAGAAGGATGTAAACAGAGAAGGTAATAGCATCAAAATGAAACTACAATATAATTGAAATCACTTCTTGTTACATCTTCTGGATATTTTTCAAAAAGCTAAATAAAATGTGGGTGAGTATTTATTAAATAAAGTGTGCTCAGTGCTAACATGCAATGATGAACAGGGAAATCATGGACTCTAAATTCACTTGGTTTATTTTGAAGCACTAAATTTATAAACCAATAAATAAATTGGACCTAATGCCATAATAGTTACAAATTTCATAAGAAGACAAACAAAGGGTTGAGTTAGAAATAGAACGGTTTTAAGGAAGAGGGATTACTCTGAATAAGCTACTCCAGGAAATACTAACAGAAGTTGTGAGGCTGGGAGTTGAGCATAAAGATGTAAAAAAGGTTTCGTGTAACTTATTTCTGACTTTTTGACTAAAATTCTCAGAATTTTAGAAGAAAAGAGAACTGTCTAAAGCAGTAAATTAACGAGCATGCTTAGGGAACGAAAGAAAGCTGGTAAGATTGAAATTTACTCTGAGTAACAGAGTAGTGGTGATTTGATCATGCCAGGCATCTGAATTTATTGAAGGACAATGGAAAACCATTGGTGGGAGATGGTTAGAACAAGATGGAAACTAAGCATCCACTTAGTGTGCATGCATACCCTCATACACATACTTGAAGTTCTATGCCATATTCATATTTCTATAAATTTTCACCTATGAAACTGTAATTCATAGAAACAAATATGCAGGCAAATATAGCTCACCCTGTCCCCCATAAATTGAAGACAATACACCAACAGTCATCAAATTCTTATTTGAGCAAACAAATCTGGGTAAAATCATTTATTTCACAAATTCAGAATCCCACCAATATCCTATCCTCTGAAGACTAAATTATAGAATAAACTATCACCAAGAAACCATAATAAAACACAATAAGAGGAAAAAGAGAAAAAAAATTAATTAGTTAATTTTTAGAAATGTATATAATTTACAAACAAGTTAACACATACAACTATATATTACACATATAATTATACATACACATATATAAAGAAAAAGAACAAGCAAGAAAAAATGTGTGAAGCTTCTACTGTTATCTTCTCTTTAACTGATCAGAAAAGATAGTTATTATTTCTGTAACTGATTATCTTTTCTGTCATCTTAGTAGATAGCTGTAACTTCCTTCTTTCTTTATCAATCTACCCTTTGTTCTTACCCAATTCCTCACCTGATTAGAGTTCTTTATCCTAAAGGATGTGGAATCACAATGCTCTTGCACTTTTTTTTTTTTTTTTGGTAACTTTTCATTCATTTTGCCATTACATGTAGACATACTAAGACATAAACCAAGAACTCTTTTTTTTCCAACAAAATATTTCTTGCACTAATTAGAAAACAAAAAATCACTTTTTTTTTTTTTTTTTTTTTTTTTGAGACAGAGTCTCACTCTGTCACCCAGGCTGGAATGCAGCAGTGGCGCGATTTCAGCTCACTGCAATCTCTGCATCCCAAGTTCAAGCGATTCTCCTGCCTCAGCCTCCTGAATAGCTGGGATTATAGGTAGCTGCCACCATACCCAGCTAATTCAAAAAATCAACTTCTTATTGGTAAAGCAATCCATCACCCCAGACAGTTGTTGATGTATTGGTGATATAGAGAGTTTGAAATGGCCAGGTAGCAGTCTTAACTTCCAAAGTAAGGAGCCACTGTTTAGTCCCTTGTTGAAAGCATTCTCCCTTTGAACTCTAAGACCTACAAATCAGGAAAGTATGAAGCTGTAGAATAAAGAAGAAACTTAGCAAATTAAATTACAAGAGCACATACAACAAACCTACAGCTAACATCACACCAAATGGCAAGAAGTTGAAAGCCTTCCGTCTGTGAACTGGAACAGCACAAGGATGCCCACTCTCACCACTCCTATTCAACACAGCACTGGAAGTCCCAGCTAGAGCAATCAGAATAAATAAATAAATGAATATCCTCTAAATTGAAAAAGAGGAAGTCAAATTATTTCTATTTGTTGATGACATGATCTAATATCTAAAAAAACCTAAAGACTCAAAAAAAAAAAAAAAAAACTCTTAAATCGGATAAATGGATTCAGCAAAGTTTCGGGATATAAAATCAGCATGCAAAAATCAGTTCCATTTCTATAAACCAATAATGATCAAGTTGAGAACCAAATTAAGAAGGCAATTCCATTTATAACAACTACACAATAAATAAAATGTCTAGAAATATGTTTAACCAAGCAGGTGAAAGATCCCTACAAGGAAAACTAAAAAAAATGATGAAAAAAACTATAGATGACACAAATGGAAACACACCCCATGCTCATGGATCAGAATTAATATCATTAAAATGACCATAGTGCCCAAAATAATCTACAGATTCAATCCAACCTCTATCAAAACACCTTATTTTCAACAAATGGTGCTGAGAAATTGGGTTTTTCTGTATCTTGCCAGATACAAAAAGCAACTCAAGATGGAATAAAGACTTAGATGTAAGACCTGAAACTATAAAAACGCTAGAAGAAAATGTAGGAAAATCTCTTTGGAACATTGGCCTCGGCAAAGAATTCATGACTAAGACCTCAAATGCACAAACAATACAAATAAAAATGGACAAATAGCACTTAATTAAACTAAAACAGTTTCTGTACAGCTAAAGAAATAATCAGCAGAATGACCAAACTACCCACTCAATGGTGCACGCTGTTCATCTGACAGGGGACTAATATTGAGAATCTAACATGAACTGAAACAAACAAAATGAACCTATTAAAAACTGGGTGAAGGACACGAATAGACGCTTGCTTGCTTGCTCGCTTTCTCTTTCTTTTTTCTTTCTTTCTTCCTCTTTCTTCCTTTTTTTCTTTCTTTGTTCCTTTCCTTCTTTTTCCCTTCCTTCCTTCCTTCTTTCCCTCTCTCTCCCTCTCTCTCTCTTTCTTTTCTTCTTTCATTTTTTGAGTTAGGGTCTCACTCTGTCATCCAGGCTGAATGCAGTAGCATAATGATGGCTCACTGCAACCTCGTCCTGGGCTTAAGCAATCCTCCTGCCTCAGCCTTCCAAGCAGCTAGGACCACAGGTGCAGTCCATCATGCCCAGCTAATTTTTCTGATATTTTTGTGGAGATGGGGGTCTCACTCTGTTGCCAAGGCTTCTTTAGAACTCCTGGGCTCAAGTGATCCTCAGATGTTAGCCTCCCAAAGTGTTGGGATTACATGGATGAGACACTGAGGCAGCAATAAACATTTTTTCAAAAGAAGACATACAAATGACCAAAAAGCATGTGGAAAAAAAAAAGTTCAACATTACTAATCATCAGAGAAATGCACATTAAAACCACAATGAGACATCATCTTACACCAGTCAGAATGGCTATTATTAAAATGTCAAAAAATAACAGATATTGGCGACAACGTGAAGAAAAGGAAACACATACTGCTGATGGGAATATAAATAAGTACAACTTCTATGGAAAGCAGTGCGAAGATTTCCCAAAGAACTTAAAATAACTTAAAATAACTTAAAAGAACTACCATTCAATCCAGCAATCCCACTACTATGTGTCTTTCCAAAGGAAAATAAATATTTATATCAAAACGATACCTGCACTGATATGTTTCTCACAACACAATTCACAATAACAAAGACATAGAATCAACCTACGTGTCCATCAATGGATGACTGGATAAAGAAAAGTTGCTGTAGGCTGGGTGCAGTGGCTCACGCCTGTAATCCCAGCACTTTGGGAGGCCAAGGCGGGCAGATCTCAAGGTCAGGAGATCGAGACCATCCTGGCTAATATGGTGAAACACTGTCTCTACTAAAAAATACAAAATATTAGCCAGGCATGGTGGCGGGCACCTGTAGTCCCAGCTACTTGGGAGGCTGAGGCAGGAGAATGGCATGAACCCGGGGGGCGGAGCTCACAGTGAGCCGAGATTACACCACTGCACTCCACACTCCAGCCTAGGTGACTGAGCAAGACTCTGTCTAAAAAAAAAAACTAAACCAAGACTAAACCAGGAAGAAGTTGAATCTCTGAATAGACCAATAACAGGCTCTGAAATTGAGGCAATAATTACTAGCTTACCAACCAAAAAAAGTCCAGGACCAGATGGATTCACAGCCGAATTCTACCAGAGGTACAAGGAGGAGCTGGTACCATTCCTTCTTAAACTATTCCAATCAATAGAAAAAGAGGGAATCCTCCATAACTCATTTTATGAGGCCAGCATCATCCTGATACCAAGCCTGGCAGAGACACAACAAAAAAAAGAGAATTTTAGACCAATATCCTTGATGAACATCAATGCAAAAATCCTCAATAAAATACTGGCAAACCGAATCCAGCAACACATCAAAATGCTTATCCACCATGATCAAGTGGGCTTCATCCCTGGGATGCAAGGCTGGTTCAACATACGCAAATCAATAAATGTAATCCAGCATATAAACAGAACCAAAGACAAAAACCACATGATTATCTCAATAGATGCAGAAAAGGCCTTTGACAAAATTCAACAACGCTTCATGCTAAAAACTCTCAATAAATTAGGTATTGATGGGACGTATCTCAAAATAATAAGAGCTATCTATGACAAACCCACAGCCAATATCATACTGAATGGGCAAAAACTGGAAGCATTCCCTTTGAAAACTGGCATAAGACAGGGATGCCCTCTCTCACCACTCCTCTTCAACATAGTGTTGGAAGTTCTGGCCAGGGCAATTAGGCAGAGAAGGAAATAAAGGGTATTCAAGTAGGAAAAGAGGAAGTCAAATTGTCCCTGTTTGCAGATGACATGATTGTATATCTAGAAAACCTCATTGTCTCAGCCCAAAATCTCCTTAAGCTGATAGGCAACTTCAGCAAAGTCTCAGGATACAAAATCAATGCGCAAAAATCACAAGCATTCTTATACACCAATAACAGACAGAGAGCCAAATCATGAGTGAACTCCCATTCACAATTGCTTCAAAGAGAATAAAATACCTAGGAATCCAACTTATAAAGGATGTGAAGGATGTCAAGGAAAACTACAAACCACTGCTCAAAGAAATAAAAGAGGATACAAACAAATGGAAGAACATTCCATGTTCATGGGTAGGAAGAATCAATATTGGGAAAATGGCCATATTGCTCAAGGTAATTTATAGATTCAATGCCATCCCCATCAAGCTACCAATGACTTTCTTCACAGAATTGGAAAAAACTACTTTAAAGTTCATATGGAACCAAAAAAGAGCCCACATTGCCAAGTCAATCCTAAGCCAAAAGAACAAAGCTGGAGGCATCACGCTACCTGACCTCAAATTATACTACAAGGCTACAGTAACCAAAACAGCATGGCACTGGTACCAAAACAGAGATATAGATCAATGGAACAGAACAGAGCCCTCAGAAATAATGCCACACATCTACAACTATCTGATCTTTGACAAATCTGACAAAAACAAGAAATGGGGAAAGGATTACGTATTTAATAAACAGTGCTGGGAAAACTGGCTAACCATATGTAGAAAGCTGAAACTGGATCCCTTCCTTACACCTTATACAAAATTAATTCAAGATGGATTAAAGACTTAAATGTTAGACCTAAAACCATAAGAACCCTAGAAGAAAACCTAGGCAATACCATTCAGGACATAGGCATGGGCAAGGACTTCATGTCTAAAACACCAAAAGCAATGGCAACAAAAGCCAAAATTGACAAATGGGATCTAATTAAACTAAAGAGCTTCTGCACAGCAAAAGAAACTACCATCAGAGTGAACAGGCAACCTACAGAATGGAGAACATTTTTGCAATCTACTCATCTGACAAAGGGCTAATATCCAGAATCTTCAATGAACTCAAACAAATTTACAAGAAAAAAACAAACAACCCCATCAAAAAGTAGGCGAAGGATATGAACAGACACTTCTCAAAAGAAGACATTTATGCAGCCAAAAGACACATGAAAAAATGTTCATCATCACTGGCCATCAGAGAAATGCAAATCAAAACCACAATGAGATACCATCTCACATCTGTTAGAATGGCAATCATTAAAGAGTCAGGAAACAACAGGTGCTGGAGAGGATGTGGAGAAATAGGAACACCTTTACACTGTTGGTGGGACTGTAAACTAGTTCAACCATTGTGGAAGTCAGTGTGGTGATTCCTCAGGGATCTAGAACTAGAAATACCATTTTACCCAGCCATCCCATTACTGGGTATATACCCAAAGGACTATAAATCATGCTGCTATAAAGACACACGCACACGTATGTTTATTGCGGCATTATTCACAATAGCAAAGACTTGGAACCAACCCAAATGTCCAACAATGATAGACTGGATTAAGAAAATGTGGCACATATACACCATGGAATACTATGCAGCCATAAAAAATGATGAGTTCATGTCCTTCGTAGGGACATGGATGAAGCTAGAAACCATCATTCTCAGCAAACTATCGCAAGGACAAAAAACTAAACACTGCATGTTCTCACTCATAGGTGGGAATTGAACAATGAGAACACATTGACACAGGAAGGGGAACATCACACACCAGGGCCTGTGGTGGGGTTGGGGGTAGGGGGGAGGGATAGCATTAGGAGGTATACCTAATGTAAAGGACGAATTAATGGGTGCAACACAGCAACATGGCACATGTATACATATGTATCAAACCTGCACGTTGTGCACACGTACCCTAAAACTTAAAGTATAATAAAAAAAAAAAGAAAAGTTGGTGTATATACACAATAAAATACTATTCAGCCATAAAAAAAGAATGGAAATTTGCCTTTTGCAGCAACATGGAAAGAACAGGAGGCCATTATCTTAAGTGAAACAACTCAACAGAAAGTCATTTTCTCACTTATAAATGGGAGCTAAATAATGCACACACATGGACATAGTATATAGAATGATAGATATTGGAGATTCAAAAAGCTTTAGGTGGCAGAAGGGGGATGTGACGAGAAATTTCTTAATGGATACAACGCACAATATTCAAATGATGGATCCACTTAAAGTCAAGGCTTCATCACTATGCAATAATCAATGAAACAAAATTGCACTTGTACACCTTAAATTTATACAAATAAAAAATAGTTAAAGGAGTCAATTCCTCTTCTACCAGTTGATTACCTGATCATGTTTCTGGTTATTTGTGAAGTAGTATCATATATTTTTGGTTTATTTAAACAATATGCTGCATTGTGAATGTTGTCTCACATTTGGCACCAAAACTGGGCCTTTAATGAACTATTCTGTGTCCTGTCAAGCCAAATGATTTTTAAGTGATAGGATATATGAAAAGAGCAGTGAATTTCGAGTGTGAGCCCATTACTTGATGTCTTATGTTTTGAAAAATCCATTGGCCAGAATAATATTGTGTAGAATATTATGTCAGTGAGCAAGGCATTCTGAATTCATGTATAATAAGACTGGCATAACTATAACAGTCAGTAAAGGCACATTTATATCTCAAATTAATAATTATTTCAATGATAGATAAGTAATAGCCACTCCATGCCAGATAGGGTCCACTAGAATCAAGCTGTTACCAGGTGTCTGGCTTGTTTTCCTAGGGAATGGTGCTACTTACCAATATGGTCTCTGCTGTTGGAAAGCCAAGTGTTCATCACTGGTGGTAGCCCCTCAGTCTTGGTGAGGGGAAGTCCATGTTGCTGAACCTTTGCATAACCTCTATCTACTGTTCCATGACCACTATATACATAGGCCCAGTGAGTAAGCACTAAAGGAGTTGGGCGCAGAGAATGACCAGCATCCACACAAAGGGGCTTCTTGCCCATTTGATGATCAAGGACTCCTTTTACAGCTGATGCTCTTTGGTAAGCAGCCACATGCAACACAAATACCTTGGCATTCTATGCCCATTCTAAGAGGTCCATGCTTTAGGCTACTCATGAATCATACCATCCTTCTGTCCACTTTTAACTTTCATAAAATAACATCATGCTTCCATTCAACAACATGTAATTTTTTTACAAAGAGATTCTCAGAACTGGACAAATAAAGAGAAAAGTACTCATTGTTACAGAACATTGTGATAATTTACATAGATTATCCAAAATCTAATAAAAGAAGTTAGAAGTATTGCTTAAATAAGGATCAAAATTAAAAGATAAATGTCGCCTTATATATCAACAATAATAGATTTCATAGAAAAATATATCACTCACAACAGCCACTTAAACTATAAGAGATATAGAATAAATCTATCAAAATATGTAGAATACCCACAAAAAGAAAATTATAAGATGCTATTGAAGAAGATAAGAGATTTATATAGATGAACTTGTATAATTTGTTCATGAATTTAAAAAACTCACTCTTCTAAGTAGATTAGCATTCCCACAAATAATCCATATATCAGAACTATTTAAATCAAAATTTCAACATGATTTTTCATGGAGCTAAACAGACTAATTCTAAAATTAATTAAAAGCAATTATTTAATATTCTCCAAAATAATTCTAAAAACTAAACAAGAAGTAAGGTAACTTTCCCTACTAGACTTAAGACTTTATAAAGATATGGCAATTAAAATATTTAGACAGAGGTTGAGAAGCAGACCGATAAAGGAAATCAATAGAGATACTGGAAACAGACTCAAGCATATGTGGGAATTACTACCTGCTGTACATAGCATACAAATCAGTATGCAGTGGTAAACTCTTCATAAAAGTGTATAGTGACTCAGTTGGCTTTCCTTATGGAAAATAGAATGTAGACCACTACTTCATATCACACACACAAAAAAACTTCCACATGCATTAAACATCTCAATTATAAAATCAAACTTGCAACGCACCTAAAAGAAAATGTAGCAGAATGTTTTTAGTACTGCTGAGAATGTAAAAGTTTCTTAGCTAAAACACATTAATAACAACAAAAAGAATAAATTAATAAATGTGATCATATGAGATTTTAAAGTTCTATAATATAAAAGTGATAAACAGATAAAAAGTGATAAAAGTGATAAACAGTTAAAAACAGGTCAAATTGGCAGAAGATATTTCCAATATACATAACCAAGAGTTTTCGTCTATAGAAAAGAAAAAGAATGCCTATAAGTCAATATTTAAAACAAAAATAATCTACTAGAAAAAATGTGCAAAATAACTAATTTAACTGAACAGGCAATTCCCAGTGGAGAAGATAGCGAACAAATATGAAAATGCATGCCACCTCACAGAAAATCAGGAGAGTGTGAACTAAACCACTGAGCAGCTATTGCACATCCACCAGCTGATTGGCATAATTCAGGAAGTTTGACATTACCAGTTTATAAAGCAAATTTGGAGAGCAAGTAGAAATCTAGTGAAATTGAAATGAACACACTTGAGTATACAGTAATTCTGGTTTTTGGTGTATACTTAGCAAAGTTCATATAATCTACTAGAAAAACTTGAAACATAAATGCCTCCAAAATATGGTATATTCATAAAATGAAATACTATAGAAAATAAAATAACCAGATCCTTGCTTATCTTCATAATATTGAATTAAATGATTAATTGTGGCATGATAGCTTTAAGAGGAATTTACAAAATAAAAGCACATCTAAAAGACAGAGTGGAAGGAAACACATAAAATTCAAGATAGAAATTTACTTTAGGGAGGGAGGCTTAGAAACACACTTGAGCAACAAAGATTTATGTCTATTTATAGATAGATACATTACATGATTTGGGAAGAAATGATAACATATTTTTATTAATTCTGGACGTTAGGTGCATGGGTACCTATTATTAACCTCTGAATTTTCTTTTAATTTTCAAAATTAAAAACAAAGCACACACGAAAATAAAGCACTCGGTGACTGCTATAATAAAGTCCAGGGAAAATACGGGTAGAATGGCTCATGAAAAAGAAATGGGGAAGTTTCTGGAATAAAACTGTGGGGGATACAGAGTTTGTTTTTTTCAGGTGAGTGATGCTAAAGAATGTTCCTAAACACTGGGGAAGATTCACCAGAGAAGCTAAATACAAATGACGCAGGGGAGTGACTAGCCAAAGACAGAGGCTATTGAAAAACAAGATGGAAAGAAATCTACTACAGCAGTAAAATCACTAATAGTGAAAAACTTCTTTCTATACTAAAAGCAGAAAGAAGGAAAACATGAGTTGAATTGTATGTAGGTTGGCTGGTGTGAAGAATGTTAAACTCTTTCCCAATCTGAGCAGCTATTTCTCCTGATAGATTAGAGGAAGTCAGCCAGAGTAGTGTCTTCCCCATCACCACTGGAGGCCAGAAGCCACCTGAATATGCTGTTGCTGTCACTGAAATCTGGTCATGGCAGAAGAAATGAGTCTGCAGGATGCTGTGTTCGTGTGTAATATATTACAGTGGTTGCTGGAGAAGGGAACTTCCCAAAGAGGGATTGCTGACTTTAAGCTGCATCATAGCTCAAAGGTCAGGTGCAGATGCTTTTTGGCTTCTTCTGCTGTAATTACTTCCCCTTCCAAATGTCTACATCTGGATATATATATATATACACACACACAGGAAGGATAGAGGATCTGCACAAGGAAAGCTAACTTTTTTCTCCTCTTTCTCAGAAACTCGTCTCAGGAGGAATGTTGAATGGGACATATAAGCAGCTTGGAAGTTGTGAAGGGAGGCACGTCTTAGCTTTAAGATTTATGATCCTAGACATATACACATGAGAGATGAACACCAGTTGTCACATAGTATATATTAAGAGGGCTCCTATGACAAAAATAATAAAGCAATTCACATCTGATGGCTTGAATTCTCAGTTTGAAATATGAAGCTAGGTCATCAGCTGAGAGTGATGAAGAATGGCATGAAAAGAGAATTAGCTTTAAGACAGTAATTTTGGACCATGATAAAAAGGTTTATTTGAGACACATGGAATAATTTTGAAGCAATTCTCCTTTCATCTTAGTGATGAGATAGGGAAAAAAACTGGTTGGCTCACTTGTGTGACTTTCTGAGGAGTGTCTGTTCAGGTGCAAACCCTGAGGATATGGGCTGTAATTTCCTTCTGATGTGAGCAAAACAGAGAAAGACAAAGACAATGGAATTGATATTTTCAAGAAAGTAATAATAATAATGGCTTAATCCATGACTAGAAAGCTGAAAAGTGAAGGACTCATTGAACACAAGAAAGTAATGAGATCCTTGGATTAAAGTCTTTGATGTGGTTTTTAAATATGCAGGGAAGGGAAAAATCAGGGTTCTTTAGATCAAAACTAATGGAGGCTGTGAAAAGAAATTAGTGTATTTAGTGCTGTGGCCTCAGAGATGATCCAGTGTTAGCTGATAACAAATTCTAGAGTGTCACCTGTGACTGAGTTGCAAATAACAATGATGATTTGAAGAAATAAAGAACTGAGAGGGTACTGAATTATTTATCCATGTAGATGAAGTCCCTGACAATAGTAAGTGAAGTAACAAGAAAGAGTATAGTGCAACACATTCAAATAAAGAAGGAGAAGGAAGAAAAAAGAAGAGGAAGAGAGGGAGAAAGAGAAGGAAGAGGAGGAGAAGAAAAAGAAGAGGAAGAAGAACAGAGAAAGAAGAAGCAGAAGAAGCAGCAGAAGCAGGAGGAGGAGAAGAAGGAGGAGAAGCTGGAGGGGGAGGGGGAGGAGGAGGAGGAGAACATATTATTTACAGAAGATAGTAACCAGGAGGGGAAAAGAGGTCTAGCCAGAAAATATGAGCTCCAAGAAAGCAGGAGAACTGTCCAACACCCTCCAAGAGAAGCAAGGGTATACATATCTGAAAGTGGCAATGAAGAATAAATGAACACCTAGACAAATTCCTGATCATAAGACGAGAGAGAGTAAAAAGAAACAGAAACAAATAAACCAACAAGCAAAACTTAATTGGCTTAATTTTGAAAGAACAGCAAGAAATGTAGAGTCCTTGTGGGGCAGCCTTATTTTACTTAAGATGAAGTAGTGAAATAATTGTTTTTAAAGTTTAGAGCATAAGAAAACTGACAGATAGTCCGGAAATTTTGAAGAGCTAGTGAAATACTTTGAGAGAAAAGAGTGGGAAATTGTACCTGATGAAGGGACGTGTACAGAGCAATAGGGGGAGAGAGCCAGGGTGATGTTAGCTGATGTAGGAGACATAGACCCCAGATTAATAGACAAGGTGAGTCTGATGAGATTCTGTGTTTTCTTAGATCTTCAGAAGTCTTCAGGAAGCAAATAAGGACTTCTGATGAGTCCTACTGAAAAAAAACAAACGAGGGAAAGGACAATACGGGCTATAGGGGAAGTGTGCCTTCCTTACACATGGACCATTTTTCCACCTCAGAAAAGTATATAGCAGAGGCAAAGCTGACAGCGAGTCATCAGTTTTAACTAACATCTTTAGTTCCTAGACTGCCTTCCAACAAGAAAAAGCCCGGTTCTTGCCTTCAGCTAGCTTTTGGATGTGTTTGCTCTTGCTTTTCTAGTTCTTTTAATTGTGATGTTAGGGTGTCAATTTTGGATCTTTCCTGCTTTCTCTTGTGGGCATTTAGTGCTATAAATTTCCCTCTACACACTGCTTTGAATGCACCCCAGAGATTCTGGTATGTTGTGTCTTGGTTCTCGTTGGTTTCAAAGAACATCTTTATTTCTGCCTTCATTTCATTATGTACCCAGTAGTCATTCAGGAGCAGGTTGTTCAGTTTCCACGTAGTTGAGCGGTTTTGAGTGAGATTCTTAATCCTGAGTTCTAGCTTGATTGCACTGTGATCTGAGAGACAGTTTGCTACAATTTCTGTTCTTTCACATTTATTGAGGAGAGCTTTACTTCCAAGTATATGGTCAATTTTGGAATAGGTGTGGTGTGGTGCTGAAAAAAATGTATATTCTGTTGATTTGGGGTGGAGAGTTCTGTAGATGTCTATTAGGTCTGCTTGGTGCAGAGCTGAGTTCAATTCCTGGGTATCCTTGTTGACTTTCTGTCTCGTTGATCTGTCTAATGTTGACAAATGGGATCTAATTAAACTCAAGAGCTTCTGCACAGCAAAAGAAACTACCATCAGAGTGAACAGGCAACCTACAAAATGGGAGAAAATTTTCGCAACCTACTCATCTGACAAAGGGCTAATATCCAGAATCTACAATGAACTCCAACAAATTTACAAGAAAAAAACAAACAACTCCATCAAAAAGTGGGCGAAGGACATGAACAGACACTTCTCAAAAGAAGACATTTATGCAGCCAAAAAACACATGAAAAAATGCTCACCATCACTGGCCATCAGAGAAATGCAAATCAAAACCATAATGAGATACCATCTCACACCAGTTAGAATGGCAATCATTAAAAAGTCAGGAAACAACAGGTGCTGGAGAGGATGTGGAGAAATAGGAACACTTTTACACTGTTGGTGGGACTGTAAACTAGTTCAACCCTTGTGGAAGTCAGTGTGGCGATTCCTCAGGGATCTAGAACTAGAAATTCCATTCGACCCAGCCATCCCATTACTGGGTATATACCCAAAGGACTATAAATCATGCTGCTATAAAGACACATGCACACGTATGTTTATTGCGGCACTATTCACAATAGCAAAGACTTGGAACCAACCCAAATGTCCAACAATGATAGACTGGATTAAGAAAATGTGGCACATATACACCATGGAATACTATGCAGCCATAAAAAATGATGAGTTCATGTCCTTTGTAGGGACATGGATGAAATTGGAAATCATCATTCTCAGTAAACTATCGCAAGAACAAAAAACCAAACACCGCATATTCTCACTCATAGGTGGGAATTGAACAATGAGAACACATGGACACAGGAAGGGGAACATCACACTTCGGGGACTGTTGTGGGGTGGGGGGAGGGGGGAGGGATAGCATTGGGAGATATACCTAATGCTAGATGACGAGTTGGTGGGTGCAGCGCACCAGCATGGCACATGTATACATATGTAACTTACCTGCACATTGTGCACATGTACCATAAAACCTAAAGTATAATAATAATAATAATAATAATAATAAAAGAAAAAAAAAAAAAAAAAAAAAGAAAAAGCCCGGTTCACAGGTGTAATAAAAAGACCAACATTCATGAACCTATAGATCAATAATCTGGCAGTAGGCTTAGGGCTGCAGAGTAAAGTCAATTCACCAGAAATAAGCAATTGCCAATGCTCAAAACACAATTAAAATTTCGAGAAAGTGTCACGTGACTGCATATAGACTCAGCTTCTCTGAAGAATGGCATATTTGACACAAAGCCAGGGAATATCTAAAATCTCAGGGGATTACTAACACACCCTCCTCAGGAGGATAAAATTTCCTAATCCTAGACGGAAACTTCTCTGAGACCGACTTCTCACTGCCCTGCTTACTCTTACTGCTGTGCTACCATCATCTAGCACAGATCAACTTAAATACAGCATATCGATATGCATACCTCCGGTCCAAGTTCTAAAAGAATTCTTCAGATTGTGTACCAGTCATTGAAGGAGAATTAAGGAGTAACCCTCTCCATCCATTTTAGGACAAATAACTCCAGGTAGAACTTTTTCTGTGTAAAAAATAGTAGTCCAGGAGAAAACCAGCTTGGGACAAATACAGAAGAACATAGAAGTAGAATCTTCCTCCTTTATCTTTCCCTCTCTTTCCTCTTTCCCTTTCCCTTCCCTCCTACTCCCCTTCTCCCAATCTATCTCAACTCTGTTCCCATCACCACATCTTCTAACTCATCTCTGATGCTCCTCTTAAAAAGACCCTTGTTATTACATTGGGCCCACCCAGATAAGCCTTAAAAGTCTTCCCCTCTCAAGATGCTTAATCACATTTATAAAATCCCTTTGTAAGGTAGCATAGTCACAAGTTCCAGGGATTAGGAGGTAGACACCTTTGAGAGGAAATTATTCTGTTTGCCACACACATGATAGTTAAACTTCTGAAAGTAAACTAACAAAATATCTTGAAAGCAGAAGGGGAGAAATGATACTTTACCTATAAAGAAAAAAACAGTTGAATATCAGCTGATTTCTCATAAGAAACCATGGAAGTCAGAAATAAATGATACCTTTTTTTTTGGCAGGAGGCAGAGGTTGGACTTTTCAACCCAGAATTTTACATCTAGCAAAATATTATTCAGGAATAAAAGGGAAATAAGCATGTTTTCAGACGAAGAAAAAAACTAATAAATTTTGTTTCCAAAAAACTTTCCATAAAAAGATAGCTAAAAGTCATCTAAACTATTATTTTGTTTTAAAAAAAATAATAAAAGAATTCCTGAAATATTAAGAAGGAAAAAGAACAATGGAAGGAGTAAAAAAAATTGATAAATAAAATGAATTTCCTTTGTCCCTTGAATTTCTAAATTATATTTGATGGTTAAAGCAAAAACATAACACAAGTTGGTTTGGTTCTCAATGTATATGCAGGAAATAGACTTCTATTATAAAATAGGAGCTGTAAAGGCAGGTAAGTCTTCTACAGCTCACATGAACTGGTAAAATGTCAACACCAGCAGATGGTAATAAGTTATGTGTATAATGCAATACCTCACATAACCACTAAAACAGTCATACAAATAGATACATTCAAAAACACCACAGTTAATTAAAAATGGAATTATATTAAACAGCAAGTGTCCCACAAGAAAGCCAGAAAAAGAAAACAAAATGGAGAAATAAAAAACAGAGAATAAAGATTAATGCATATATTTCAAAAGTATACCCTAACGGACCGGACATGGTGGCTCATGCCTATAATCTTAGCACTTTGGGAGGCCACAGCAGCCGGGTCACTTGAGGCCAGGAGTTTGAGACCAGCCTGGCCAACACAGCGAGACCCTGCCTCTATTAAAAATACAAAAATTAGCCGGACATGGCGGCGCATGCCTATAATCCCAGCTACTAAGGAGGCTGAGGCACAAGAATCACTTGAATCCAGGAGGTGGAGTTTGCAATGAGCTGAGATTGTGCCACTGCACTCCAGCCTGGGTGATAAAATGAGATTCTGTCTTAAAAAGAAAAAAAAAAAAGAAAAAAGCGATTCAAATCAATAATTATACCAAAGGTAAGTAATCCAATTCACCAATTAAAATAAGATTGGCAGAGTGAATTTTAAAATAAAAGATAATTATATGCTGTCTACAATAAATTCACTTCATATATAATCATATAGCATGTTGAAACTAGGATGATGGAAAAACTATATTACGGAAACATTAATGAATATAAAGCAAGAATGGCTATATTAATATCAGATAAAGTAAGCTTTAGAGCAAATAAAATTACCAGAGACAGACAGGGACATTTTCAAGTGATAAAAGAGTCAATCTACCAACAAGGTGTAGCAATCCTAAATGCACATGGACCAAATAATGGGGCTGCAACACATGAGCAGCAAAATCTGATAAAACTGAGAGGACAAATAGCAGTAGAATCCGCATTACAGTTGGAGACATCAACAACCTTCTCTCAGTGATTGACACAACTAGGCAGAAAATAAGAATATAGAAGAACTCAGAAGTACCATCAACCAACAAGATCTGACATTTATAGAACATTCCATGCAAGAAAAGCAGAATACACATTCTTTTCAAGTATCCACAAAACACAGACCAAGACAAATCACATTCTGTGTGATATAACAACCTCAGCGCATTTAAAAAGAACAGAAATCATATGAACCATATTCCCTAATGACAATGGAACCAAAGTAGAAATCAATAACAGGAAAACCTCCAAACATATAAAAACTAAAGAACACATTTCTTAATAATCCATGGGTCACTGAGCAATACCCAAGGGAAATTTTTTAAAAATTGAACCGAATAAAAATAAAAACAAAACACATCGAAATTTGTGGGATATAACTAACACAATGCTGAGAGAGAAGTTTATAGCCTACATTAGAAAAGAAAGGAAATCTCAAGTTAATAATATAAGCTCCAACCTAAAGAACCAAGAAAAAGAGGAACAACATAAGCTGGAAAACAAGCAGAAGAAATAAAACAAAATGAGAACAAAAAAATGAATTTGGAATTTATTATAATAAACATCTATTTCTTATATTATCAGAAAAGCCTGTATGTCAACAGTATTGCTGAACAAATAAAATTCAAAATAGTCATGTAATAAGACCAGCATGGACCAAATCTCAAATTTCAGAAGGAATTTTTGGTAGAAATTTTTTCACTTCATCTCCATTCCTGACTTATATTTCTCTCACTCTTTTTTTTTTTTTTTTGGTAGGTGCTTGGCAAACAAAGCTCCACTACTTTAAAGATTTGCTTTAAACCTTTGAAGCTCTTTATTCCTTGCCAAACCAAGCAAATAATTACCCTCCAATTGGTGGGAAATCCATTATTGCTAATGTGGAACTTTTTCTCCATTCACAATGAGAGTACTTCTTCAACTTGTGAAACTTTTTTTTCCATTCACAAGTTCAAATATTTATTAAAGCCACTCACAATTGAATTAATGAAATACAAGTTATAAGAAGTAAAGTGAGTATTCTCTAATTTCAGATTACTTTGAAAAGTTTTATGCAATTGCAAAAGTACTAATGTAGCATCAACAGTTACACACAAGAAAGGAGAATAAGAGGAGAATCAGTCTCAACTATAGTGAAAGGGAAATATTTTTGAAATTTGTTTCTAGAGTAAATATGTCCTTTAGTAATTTTTGCTCAGAACACGCAATCCAAAGTCAGATCAAGGTCACTAGAAATAAGTTTGGTCATGTCTTTACTATCCCTCTTCCTAATGACAGCAATTCACATGCACAGTCTTCAAAGTGAACACCTGTCTCCCTCACACTCTCTCCCCACTGTGCTCTACAAGTACACTACACATGTGCAGGCCCCCTACCACAGCATGAAGTACCCTGCCCACACACAAGGCCACATGTAATTTTCAAAGTTTGGATTGGCAGTAAAATGTACACTAGGAATACGACAGGTCATTGAAAATGGAAATATAAGAGAAAGCATACTGTCTAAATGTAACCAATATAAATGTCTTCCCAAACTGAGGATGCAAATCAAATTACACTTTTCTTCCCCACACTCGTTGCTGGAACCTCATCTCATTAGCAGGAAGTTGAATAATTCTCCCTAGATATTAATACGTGTCCCCTATTCCTTTAATTATTCAAGTACCACAATGTCATACTTGACCCAAAGGGCTAAAGTATTCTTTTAATGTCAAGCATGGAATAAACTGGACTCCAGCCAGTCTGCAGTGTGATAGATCCCAATGGTCACACTGTATCTTTATGGAAGTTTACCCTACACAATCTACCCACTGTAATAATGATGTGTCTGCTTGTTGAATTCCACCTTCAAGTATAGTACTTCTGTCATTAAAGAAAAAAATAAAAATAAAAAGTTGATCACCTCCAAAGCAGCCCTTGGTAAAAGATCTGACTACATTAAAAAGAGAATATTTTGCTTTCCCTGTCTTCTGACAAGATAGTATTTTATCAAAATGCTACTCTTTACTTACTGTTTTATGCTATATTCTAGTCTCCACTCATTTTTATCAATCTGTCATATCTCTATAAAATAGAGAGAAAACTAATAGTAATCAATGCATCTCTTCAGTGCTGACCATTTAACTTAGAAAACTCATTGAGCCTGCCCCAATGTTAATACCATGAGGTGACTTTATGGGTAACGGTGACTCATTCAAGTTTTTTGTTTTTTAAGACAGGGTCTCACTCTGTTGCCCAGCCTGGAGTGGAGTAGCATAATTCTAGCTCAGTGAGGCCTCAAACCCCTGGGCTCAAGTGATCCTCTCACCTCAGCCTCCAATGTAGCTGGGACTATAGGCATGAGCTACCATATCAAGCTAAGTTGTTGTTGTTGTTGTTGTTTTAATTTTTTGTAGAGACAGAGTATCACTATGTTGCTCAGGCTGATTCCAAACTCCTGGGCTCAAGCAGTCCTCCCACCTCAGCCTCTCAAAGTGCTGGGAGTATAGATGTGAGCCCCCACACTCAGTCTACTCATTCAGTTTGACTAACCTTCTCCAAAACTCCAGCCCTACAGGTTGTAGGCAGGATGTGAACTGAGTTCTACTTGACTCTAAGGCCCTTGTCCTGTCTATTACTCCAAATTATGTAATTATCCCCAGCTGATAAGCGAAGAAACTAAAGCTCAAAGACATTCAATAACAGGCCCAGACCAAGGTCTCACAGCTGAGAAGAATCAGAGCTGAGTAGAACCCAGATCCTATGCCTCCAAGTGCCGGGAATGTGTTTGGTAGCAGCTCTCCCCTTTCTATGTGTAAGAATGGATCACATTGCATTAGTGACTGTGTCTGGCTCTAAGATGTTTTCTTTTCTTCTGTCAGTATCAGAATGGAGAGAGGTGATGCAAGTGAAGGCCATCAGTCACTTGGAAAAACTCTGAATAGAGCCCATTAGCCATAAGAACAAGATGTTTTGGGACACCTTTCAGAAATTCTCTTCCAGGAACCTTTTCAATACAATTATAACCTTGCCCCTGTTATCAAAGGACTGTCAGCAGCACTTAAGGAACTCACCTGTCTGCTAAAATGTCCCACAGGCCAATAGAAAATCTTTCTCAATCAGGAACAGAAAGTCAGAGGCTCTTCCTGATTGTCACGGGTCAGCAGGGACCCACCTCCCTATCCCTCTGACCTTTATGAGGTGGAGATAAATAACGTAAGAAGCTTACACCTGAGGTCTTTTCCTTCACTGCCACTGAGGATATTTAACATGTTTACTTTCAGGTACAAAAACAAAGATGGAAAACAAAACCTCCCTTATTTTAAGAGTAATTCCTTTAGAGAAGACTTAAAGTTGAAAACCTTCAACCAGAAAACAAATAATAGAATCTGCCATTATGAGACATTATGCTGCATGTGTTATAAGAATTATTGCATTTCAGCCTTAGAGAAAATCACAGATGAGATCCTGAGCTTAAGCACGTGTACATGGTTTAAAGGGCTTACCCTAACACGGACAGCTACTTGGGGGCAGGGATGTTCTTTCTACAGCACAAAGCTCTATCCCACAAAAACCTTTTTTTGCCTGAAACACAGGCAAGAATGGTGACAAGTGCTGGGACAGAGAGGTGCAAGTCTTCCCATTCACCACTAAGGAAGCACAATCCTCAGCTCCCACCCACCTTAGCTCTCCCCCTCCCATTTACCAAAACCATGGTGGACATGGGGCCTGTGAATTGTTAGGCATAAAAACAGGGCCATAGTACTGGTGCCCTAAGTCAGCCCACGGCAAGCTGGTGATTCGAGACAAGTGACTCACCCTCTCTGAGCCTCAAATCACACACACCTAAAGGAGAACTTTGGTTATCTGCAAAAGTTCTCCAGCTCTAATGATCTTTGAATTCATAATCCCCAAATATGAATGTTTACAACACTATAGATGGACATAATATTAAATTATCTGATTCAATAATAAATGGAGGTCAAATTGTGTGATATTTTAATTTCTCATAACTTTCGACTAAATTCACAGAGGATTAGAGAAATATCAAACTCAATTTACAGATTTTTAAACCACAAATTGTTCCTGCTTTTGAAAGAGCAGAAGTAAATATTAACTAAAACTGACATAATATTTTAACGTTTATAAAATCCACATGTCACTAAATCTTCACAGGTCTTGGAAGCAGACACCGATGTTCCCACATCACTAAGACCCAGAGAGGATAAGCGAGTTTTCCCGGAGAGACAGGGTTAGTAAGTGGCAGAGCCAGGACAGAAATCCTTGTCTCAACTCCAAGTCTCGTGTTTTTGCCACTAGCACACATTTCCATGAGATTAACAGTCAACAAAATCCATTTTTTAACCTTACAATGAATTAAAATTCGGTGGTTATCCTCAGAGGTATCACTAGACCTATTTAATGCAACCATTTGGAATGTGATAACATTTCTGAATAAAATTTGGGTTACTTATTTAAGTTGCAGCTTTTCACTTTCTAAGAGCAAAGGTGACGAGACAAAGAAAAGATGAAATATTTCCACATTTTGCCACTAAAAAGTAATCATTTTTAAAACCAGAGATTCAGCAAGTTCCCATTTGCAGGTTTGACTCAGTTCTGAGCTGTCAAAACATGTGTTGCTGCCTAGAGCTAAAACTGTTTCTAATGTACCTTTCAAATATTGCGACCAAACTGACATAGTTTTCAAGTTCCTTTGTTGTTTAAATGAAGCAGAAGTATCATTTCCTGACAAATAAAAATGCATTAAAATGCTATAAATAGACTTCTTCCCCGACTGAGGGAAAGAGAGCCCCTGGGGAGGTTTGAAAAATGGACACTGTTTCCTACAACACAGGGAAGTCTAAGCTAAGGTTTTAGAAGCTGTTCAGGTGCTCTCTGTGGGGAGGTGAGAGGTTACAGAGGCCTTGTGTGGCCAGGATGTACACACAGAACACAGACACTCCTTCAGGCCCCGAGTGCCCTAAAAATCTGGAGGGACACCAGAGAAGATGGAGTAAACTGAAACCTGGAGTTCTGGGAGGCGTAAAGACAGAAACAGATGAAGTCAGGCCTTCTCCATCCTGTGCTCCTCAGGTTAAAGTCCTCATCCTGTGTGTCTGAGCCTGCTGATGTTGAAGACAGAGGGCTCACACACGCTGCAAAGTTACCAAAGCAAAGGGAGTGGACTGGTGTACTGGGTCTCCTGCTGAAGCTAGGGAAAGAGAAGCAGGAAATGTTGGACTGCCAGGCTGGGACTTTGGAGGGCACTGACTGAAAAGCTCTGTTATTCCTGCTGCAACCATAACCACAACTATGTTTGAGAATCAAGACAACCACCATCTTCTAACCCCAAGTAGTGACATTAAGCTCTATGACATTCAGAGTCTCCTTTTGAGGGCCTCAGATGCCTTAGGTTTATAAGGGAGAGGTGATCACCTGCCACATCTTCCTTTCTGAATTGTTGTGAAGGTGCCCTAGAAACAAACTCTTAAAAATGTTTGGAAAGATGCAGGTAGCGCAATACCATAAATTTGAAGCTTAAACATAAAAATACAACCTGTAGTGCAAGGATGAAGGCAAAGTTTTTATGTGGGGAAAATCATCTATATAAAGACACTGAAAGAAACAGAAACCTTGAAATCAGCACTCATTCGGCTTCCACTTGGGGACAGGGTTTTGAAACACCGGGCTACAGACCTCATTGTTATCAATTCAGAGCATAAGGAGCTTTCATCAATGTGCCCCTTTAAGTGCAGCAGGCTCGAAAGCCCCCGTGAAATGTTCTTTAAAAATTTAACAGACTCAATTGAACAATGAGAACACTTGGATACAGGAAGGGGAACATCACACACCGGGGCCTGCTGTGGGGTGGCGGGATGGGGGAGGGATAGCATTTGGAGATATACCTAAGGTAAATGACGAGTTAATGGGTGCAGCACACCAACACGGCACATATATACATATATAATAAACCTGCACGTTGTGCACATATACCCTAGAACTTAAAGTATCATAAAAAAATACATATAAAAAAAAATTTAGCAGACTGTGAGTAGGTCCCTGGGGGATGATTAACCAGTTCTCCCTTTAAAAAAAATCAGACATGCGCATTTATAATACAGTCTTAAATCTAGCCCTGATCTCACTGAGCCATTTTAAAATTTCCCTCGGACAATGGCCAGGAAAACTTTCTTTTTCTTTTTTTTTTTAAGAAAACCTTTGTCATTCTTTTTATTTTCTTAATTTTATTCTCACTGATTATGCCATTATATATACTACATATATGTGACATATATGATATCTGATACAGGTAATATACATGTTATATACATTTTATATATATATGAGAAACAGAGAGATTGGTTTGCTGTATGGAGATCTGAATATATTTATGGAGGAAGAGGCCCAGAACCACAAAGATGTCTAGGGCTCATAAAAGTTGTAATGTAGCCCTGTCCCCTTCTTTCTCCAGCCTTTCCCCTGGTTATTTCCTGCCCACTATTTAAGGCTCAGTTGAAGGGACAACTTCTACAATAAAGCTTCTGTGAAATAGGAGGCAAAAAGCAAGAGAAACTTAAAAACTAGAAATCAGAACTATTCCAGGAACACCAGGCTTGCATTGGAATAACCTGGTCCTTGCCATGGGGAGAGAATGGAAGCTTCTATCCTTGCAAGGCCTTCAGGAGCAAGAAATGCAAAATGAACAAAGCTGCATATGTAGGCAGGAGTCAAAGACAAATTACTTTACAAACATAATGAGGAATGAAGGAAATCCATAGAATCTCATTTACTCCCCCGTGGTTATGGAGAACACTTCTTTGCCAATCAATTCTCATAATTGATTAGCTAATAAGAAGCTGCATTCACAGCTGCAGGCAACAGCGAGTTCACTCTCACTAGGGAACAGCTGTCTCTGGGGGAATAAAAGAGCCAGCCAGGAGACTGGGTTGTGAGAGCATCCTTCCATCTGGAGAGTCATGAAGAAGCAAACACTCCCTGTTGTGCTATGAAAATACTTTTGACTTGTTAAGAACTTATACTGGTCTCTTTGCAACTCATTCATACTAAGGAAGTGTTCCTAGAAGTGAAAAAACAACATTACATATAATTATATGTTCAGAACAGATTGGTTAGTTTTGTACTCAAATTTCATCCTTTCATTTTTCTTTTACTGGAAATGAAAAAAACTAAAATATACATATACATATATACACACAAATGTGCGTATATATATATATAATTTTATACACATATATATACACATATATGTGTATAAAATTAAAATCTGGTACCTATCTACCAGAGTATTCCTGGAATTCTTTAATAAGTAAATAAGATTCACTTATAATTATCACTTTTTTTTTTTTTTTTTTTACTACAGAAGCTTAGAAACAGCTCTTACTCTTTAAGCACTCTCCTATGTATTGTGCTGTTAATTTAATGAATAAATTAAATCTTTCTTACTATATTTAGGAATAAAGTTCCCAAGTTTTGCATAATCTCATGAGTTCCAGCTAAGTAGAATGTAGGCATAAATGGCTTCACAATATTTATGATAATATTTGAGCTACGCGTTCAAAGCATTCAAATGGCAATTTGTTACCAATCATAATCTTGGTAAATGGCTAGTATCTGTTGAACAAAAGGAAAACTAATAGTGAGAAAATCTAAATAATGTAACCACAATTAAATAGTTGGAAATATTTTTAATAGCAAAGTTTCAATCATGAGATAGTTGGGTGCTTTTTCACTCCCGCTGATAAAAATCAAAGAAAATTTTATAATGTCACTATGATTTTCTATCGCTATAAACTTAGGTATTTATCTAACTTCTCCTAGTCTCTTTTCTCATGTCGAAAAGAAGGCTAGTAACTACTCATTTACACAGTCATCACTATTTCAGCTAATATTCATTGAGTTTCTGCTACCTTCACGACTCGTTTTATATACTAAACATGGATGAGTACCTGGAACATATTGGATAATATTATCATTTTTGTGGGACAAAGGAAGTAAGCATAGTCTTTTATAGGATGCATTCACTCTTGAAGTTTTTCCTTCCTACATAAAGTCAAGAAGCTTTATAAGATTCTTCCCAATAAAATAGCACTGAAAGGTGGGCCCTTTGCAGCAACCACTGCACGTTCACATAGGAAGAGAGATAGACCTCCAGCCATTTCCTGTAGTTGTATCAATGTGAAGAAGGGTGATAAACTCAACTCACCTGAGCAATAAACCTGAGAGGAAAACTCTAAAGCTTGAAACTTTGCAGTTGAAGAGACAAAATATTTTACAGCATATATTAATATCATGAGCAGTACAAAGGAGGCTCATTAGGACACAGAAATAGATCAGCCAACCACAAGGTCCAAATGACAACAGAAGAAAATCAAAACCAGAACAGAAAAAGACTCACCAATTAAACCCAACTAAAGTTTTCACCAAAATCCTAATTTAGAGGATTTAATGGTATAAATTAGAGGTGCTCTTTTGCATTGAAGGGATATCAAGTGTTTGTGTTGTGTAATACACTGAGTAGAATTTATTTCAAAGCCTGATTTCCATCTACACTATGTTTTAGTTGACCTTGGAGTGTAAAAAAGAATCATGGACATACTGAATCATGGACATACTGAAAAAGAATCATTGACATACTGAAAAAGAGAGACAGTAGGGTCATCAACTATCTGTTGCTTAAACTGAGTTCACCAGCAAGTAATGCCTCTTACAAAATTAGAGAAGAACAAGGCCAATCCCTGCTCTGTTTGGAACATCCCTAAAAATAAATGTCGTGAGCTTAAACACTGCATATTGAAAAAGAAAATTTCAAGCATGCACCTCTCTGTTGGTGCTTTTTACATATAACTCATTGAGGAATGCATTATCTTCAAATTGTTCTGCTTTTTTTAAAATATATCTGCAACTTTTTTATATTTCAGAGGTGATTTTTCCACCCAAAATCCAGCTGTGATTACTGCAGGCTACAAACTTATTTGGTAATTGTTTTGCTTCTTGTAATTTATTTTATAAAACCGGGTTCTAAACTCCTCTTACTTCCCATCATCAAATTGGTTCAGTTTGTTTTAGAAAACATTTTGATATTTATAGCTTAATTTCTGCTGAAATTATACTGCACCAAGTTAGAGTTTAATTCATTTCTTTAAAGGTTGCTACTAGCTTAAACTTCATTATGTTTCAGAGGTAATTTGTCCACCAGATTTGTTTTAGACACATTGTTTTTAAATCACAGGTGCATTTTTAAAAATCAAGGTTTTATGTAATTTCAAAAAATTGGGTCATGTTATATTTACTTTTTGTACACAGTTCAGTTTGATTCTCATTGCTATTTCTAAAAGGACTACTATTCAATAGAGCTCTCAAATCGATGCAACTCATTCAGGGAAGAGGTATTTATGCTCTATGTTTTGCATCCAGTTACAAAGTAGAACCACAGATTGCTACAGTAATCATACTACTACAGAACAATTACATTGATCATGCAGTAGATATAATTGGGCAGGTTTATTTTGTTGTTTGTTTTGTTTTGTTTTTGAGGCAGAGTCTCACTCTGTCATCCAAGCTGGAGTGCAGCGGCACCATCACAGCTCACTGCAGCCTCAACCAACAGGATCAAGTGATCCTCCCACTTCAGCCTCCCAGGTAGCTAGGACTACAGGTACACTGCACCATATCTGGCTAATTTTTTGTATTTTCTGTAGAGAAGAGATTTTTCCATGTTTCCCAGGCTGATCTCAAACTCCTGAGCTCAAGCAATCTGCCCACCTCAGCCTCCAAAGTGCTGGGATTACAGGCGTGAGCCACCACACCTGGCCTAATTGGGCAGTTTTCATTTCAAACTAAAAGTTACAATTTTCACTAAGCAGTAATAAATACCAAAAAAGCAATCATTCCCAAAACCAAAACTAAACTATTTTAACTAAAATAGTATCTTTTTAGTTATTAATTCCCCTGGCTATGCCAAACAAGGAAGGATCATGCTTGAGAAAAGAGAAAGAAGAAGAAAAAAGCACTGTGATTTGATGAGATGTGTGCTACCCAACCCAAACGCAGTTTTGCCTCTCTTTGCTGTGTGTTCTGGTGTAAGGAAAGAATCCCTCTGGGCCTCATGCATATCCTCATGAGCCTGGCCCAGATGATGTTCCAGGTTCCTTCCTAATGACCTTTTACAACTATTAGTTTACTCTTAAATAAAGAGCAGAATTGGGTTCATTTCAGACCTCTGCTTTAAATCTGCTGAGGAGGAAGTTTCTCAGTCACATAAGTATCCATAGCTAGGTGTATTATTGCCACATTTGGTATTAAGTTGTGACTTAATAACATAATGAAAATTTAGAATAGATTAGGTTTATTAAATAAAACGCATCAGCCTGTTATGTCAAGACTGTCTCTGAAACTGCTAGGATTCTGAGCAATTGTTTGATGGTATACTCTTACTTGAATGTGGAATTGTTCCTGATTGGCTTACAAAATAGCTCCCCACCATTCAGAGACCAGGGAGCTCTATTAATGTAGCTCTGGGAATGTGAAAGGTCCTACCTGCCAAGGCCTTCACTCTGACCTCCATCAGCAAGATGCTAAAAGCTGTACAGAGAACTATGTTCTCCTACTTCCCCAGGTACCTTTGATAATTTATAATCTCCCCTAGGGCAGTTTATTCCATGCAGTGTATCTTTGTTCCAAGTGTTTTTCATTTGAAAATTGCAAACAGGTTGCTACACTAACATTGCAAGTCTTTAGGGTCACTTGCCCACACCCTAAAGATCTCTACCATTACTCCTGGTTATTGCTGCTGAATGATGCCTCCTTTATCTTCAGCCTGCTCTTCTGAGTGAGTTTTCTGAAATCCTGCATCTTGACTAGACTCACTTACCCATTGGCAAGTCTGGGCTCCCCAAATCCTCCCTTTACAGCCTGTGCAATTTGTAAGCAGTCACCCTCCCTTTATCCTCTTTGCCCAAAGCTTCATATGACAGATTAAATTCTTGTAATCACTTTTCCCGTGTCATTCCTCTAATCCTTTTACCATTCTATTTTGCCTTTGTGGTGTTTATTTCTACCATTTTCAAGTTACTTTACTTTGTATGGCAAATAGCAACAGATGCAATGTTCAAATAAGGCAGAGACCTGAATAGGAATTTCAGACACTTTGCAATAAGGTCAGAGCTCCCAGTAGCATGCTGTGTGACCTTGGACTAGTCAGATATGAGATACCTTCCAGGATTCACTTAAAACCTCCCTGTGTCTTTAAAGAAGCACAGAACAGATTTCTCATTCATGGAGTTTGACATAGCAAGTGGTAGATGCAAATGCTTGGAAATAAATTGTAGGCACTTATTCCAGCCATAATTATTTAATAGTTAATGTTTTTAATAAATGACCTTATGGATTTCTCCATATCAGAGTTGGCTTGTTGATCCTGATTATTAATGTGCATTTCGGTATCAGCATGTCACTTCCTTGAGGGATCAAAGCAAAAGAACCCCAATAAATGTTGACTCATTCTCACAACCTTGCTGAAGTCCATCAAACTAAGGGAGGGAAGTAAAAATGTTAAAAAACCATCCTGGAAAAATTAGTCTGCTTCATTTGTCTAAAAACAGAAAGAAAAAAGCACTAAAGAAAAATGAGAGAGAAAGAATACCATATTGCCATATTGATCATTCAAGGTTGTTTACCAGAGCTTTCATACCTGCCTCTAATCACTGCCTCCCTCAAGCCCTCCATTTTCCAGGGATCAGAGGAGGGCAAATGAGATCATATATTTGAAGTGCTTGGTCTCCTTGTAGGGAAGGGGTCATATAAATCCTCAATGTTGTCACTTACTATTCTCCCCATGCCTTTCACCTTAGCTCACTGAAAGTAATTTATAACTGATTGTAAGGGTTCCTGAGAACAGCTTCATCCACCTCAAGGGGAAAGGGGCCCTAGACAGGGAGCACCTGGCAAGTCACACTCCCTTGACCACAGGACTCCCACTCAGCTGCTTGAATAAACATAATTATCAAGACAATAGCAGCTGTGACTTGTCTTCTGGTGGCAAGAGGTGAGTTATTGCCTGCCAGGGTGGGAGGCTAAATCAGAATGCAGGCTTCCCTCCCCTGCCCAGTTTACTCCAGAAAGGGGAGTAAGGGGGAGTGACTTGTGTTGCTTCAGAGTCCTATCCTATAAGCCAGCTCCACAGAAAAATGTTGCTGCCATTGTTTTTATTCTCTAGGTTCAGGGAGGCAAGAAGGGAAAACAGATGCAGAAACTTCCTTCGAGAAGGCTGATAAAATGATTAACAAGCAGTCAAACTAAAAAAAAAACTTAGTTATATTAATCACCTGCCTCACTTTGTGTAATCATCATTTTGTTCTGAGGCATACAACCCAAAAAACTCCATCTTCTTTACACCCATAGCCAGTTACAATTCTCTATCAGTTGTGCCTCCTAAATATTATCTAATTCATTCCTTTTTTTCCACTGCTGTTGCCTTTACTAGGAGCCCAGTATCCTGATTTTAAGAACTCTTCAGAAAACTTCAGGCTGGGCATGGTGGCTCATGCCTGTAATCCCAGCACTTTGGGAGGCTGAGGCAGGAGGATCACTTGAGGTCAGGAGTTCAAGAGCAGAGCCTGGCCAACATGGTAAAACCCCATCTCTAATTAAAAAAAAAAAAATAGCAGAGCTTGGTGGCATGCACCTGTAGTCCCAGCTACTTGGGAGGCTGAGGCAAGAGAATCACTTGAGGGTGGGAGGTGGAGGTTGTAGTAAGCCAAGATCACACCACATGCTCCAGCCTGGGTTACAGAGTAAGACTTTATCTCCAAATAAATACATAAATAAATAAGTAAGTAAATAAAAAGGATCAGCCTAGAGCAAAGATCCTAACATTGGTACCAGCATATAATGAAGGGACAGCTATGAAGAGGACATGAAAGCCTGAGAGCATTCTGCTGTCATAGACACAGGAGTACAGGGATGGGAGCTCCAGCCTGAGGATGAGGAAGCAGGTGTTTAGTGTTATCACTAACCAGACACCTGCTTAAAGTGTTTCCTTGGCTCCAGGTATATGTTCAGCATGAGGCACTTCAGCACACACAATCTAATCTCCAAATATTTTTTCAGTCTCACCTTTTATTCTCCCTCCCACTGCGGTTATCCCATAATCTAAATAAAATATAAAGCAGAGACTTCAAGCCTTTGCTGCCCCATGTCATACCCATTCCCAGGAATACTGTTTGACCCTTACGCAATTGGCAAATCCCATTTGGTCTTCACAATTTAAAGGACAGCTCCCTCTTTTGAGATCTTCTTTCTCTTTATAGGCACCTGCCTCTGTACATCAACAAATGGTTTTTCATCTAAATATTATGTTCTTACATGACAATATTTTAATTATTTATTTTTTTGTTTTCCCCACTAGACTGAGTTTTTCCTCCAGGAAAACCCTGGGTTTTAATAATCATTTTATTTCTAGCATCCAGCACTATGACTGAAATATGTTTGTATAACACATATTTTATTGAATTCAAATTAAACTATATAGAAGGAGGGGGTTACAAAGTGGACGTAAGTGAGAATGAGAGAAAAAAATAAGCAAAAGAAATTTAGGAATTAGAGATTTTTTACTTATTATCCTAAAATGTGAGTTTGTTTCATAAGAAGGAGGAGAAGGGAGATGTGATATGATTGATGGGATTAGGATGGAATGAAATGGGATGTAATGGGATGAGTACATACTTTTCATTATACCTCATCAAAAATAATGCTATACTGTATTTGTGCAAAAAAAGTGTGTATCACTTACTATATTTCACGCATTGTTTTAAGGGTTCAATAAACATTAAGTACTTTAAATCTCATAACAGCACAATAAAGTAGGTACAATGGTTTGGACTCTTTTACGTTCTTTTGACAACTTCTGACAACTTTTATGTTATCAATTACTAAGAATCCACCAGAGCTTAATTTGTGGGGATTATATCTATAAATATTTTACATACTAGAAATTAAAAACTGCAGAATATAAAAGAATTCATATGTATTAATTTTAAATAATAATATACATCTTAACATAAATGACATATTTTTGAAAAACTCTTTTGCAAAATAGAAAAATTATTGAGAGAAGTAGCATTGCTTTACATTTTCCAAATCTTTAACGTCTAGTTACTAGAATTCAGCTAAACTTCCACTTCTGCTTCTGCATTCAATCTGTTGTCATTTTGGTTGAAGTATATGAAGAAAATCTGGCCTCACCTAGGAATGTGGTTAGAAAGAGAAGTTTTTAATAGGCTTTGCACATAATGGTTAATATATATTTTTTTATATACCAAAACTGACAAGTTGTAGTTTCTTAAAGGTTAGTAGTTGTGTGGAATCTGAAACAATATCAATAATCGTTTTCTACTCTGTTACATTAAAGTCCTTTGATCTACCTTATAGAGTATAACTATTACTCATGTTTGATTTTGAGCACCATATATTGGTAATTTGAAATGCACGGGCTCATTAAATTATAAAGATCTTTCAAGTGTTGAAACATAGTATCAAATATAGCATCCCCCAAAATCATAGCCATTAATATCACCACCAATCTCATCTGATATATCCTTAAGCATTGGGAAGCTGCCAAGCCATAGATAAGTTTTCCAAAACTCTGACCTTCACTTCAAAGCTTTAGTTTTATCACTGGCAACAAATATTACCAATTTTTTTTTAGGTAATCAGCTCACTTTGTTCACTTTTGAGACTATACCTGCCAAATACCAAAGTACAGATGAGCTTTGTTCCATCTGTTCATTGTTCTTTTATATAGAGGTAATATTAATGAAAGAAAAATGGCTAGTTTAGCTCACAATGGAAACAATCACAAGAGCTATTGTAGAGACAACCATTATGCTCTATTGTTCAGCAGATATGCTTTATAAGGACTTCCCATTTGTTAAACAGAATTTTCTTAAAGTGTACTTAGAGGTTGAGATCTAATAATATTAATAATATTTACTCTTTTATCAAAAACATTCTTACATTAAACTGTTTTTTTTTCCTGCAAGTGTGTGATGGTAAAGAATGAAACAACTACTAGTACAGTCTAGTGCCACCAACCTTTTGCAAAATCAGTGCAAAAGTGAACACAGTGAAGAAGGCAAAAAGTGTCTGTGTTGACTCCTAGATCCATTGAAAGAATTTCAGGGACCCCCAGTAGTCTACACTTGATTGAACTTCTAACTTAACACATTTAGGGATAAGTTCATGAGTTTTCACTCACTATCACACAGCTTGTAAATGGTGGACACAGAATTCAAACTCAGGCATCCAAGCTCTATAAGATCTGTGGTATGTACAGTTGTTTCACCATATCATATCATGCTTTCCTTATTCTTTGGATGATTCAGAGCATTTTCAGAAGCAATAATCAAATATGTGATGTTTTTATCTGCTATCTTTAGAACCTAACCCCCATTGAGATGAAACTTTACCATAAATATGTATTCCACAAATGACAGAGAGAACAGTTCTGTAGGCAGATGCCCAGACATATTAATTTCTTCAGGAGAAAGACATAAAACAGAAAGGAGCATGGAGATTGTTGGGAGCTTAGAAGAGGCATGAAGGGTTTAACTCTGCTGATGACATAATCAGGAACCTGCCCAGTTAGAGGCTTGATCTCCAACCTAGGGATCTTAGGTCAACAATCTCTATCCAGGCTGAAACCCTATTCTGACCCCAGGGCATGTTACTACAAAGACAGTCACGGTGGACAATTTGCTATATCAGGGACCAGTCATCAGGGGAGAGTTTCTTGTCTTCCATGACCAATTCTACCTGCCTGTTGTATTCACCTTCCTCATTCATATTTGTCTCCCTCTCTCAACTTCCCAACGACTGTGCTCCTCTGGCCTCTCACTCTTACCATCACGCGCTCCTTCTCTACACTGGATCATTCTTAACACCTTGTCAACTCGATCTAGTTTCACCCATCTTACAAAACAACAAAACACAAAAGCTTCCCTGAAGCCACATCGTCCTCCAGGTCCTGCCCATTTCTCAGCCCATTTCAGTCAAGCATCTTGAAAGAGTTATGTAGACACTCTGCATCCACCTCCTCACCTTTCTGTCACTGCACAAACACTCTCCTCCCCCACAGACTGCATGGAAATGACTCTTACCAGGGTCTCAATCACCTAGTGTTGCCAAACCTGCACTCATTTTACTCAATATCCCCAGTGCATTGAAACTTCTTGAAATACTCTCTTCTCCAAGCTTCTGTGATCCCGATCTCTATTGTCCCCTCTTACTCCCATTATCAAATGCATCTCCCTGGCATATGCCAGTGTTTCTCAGCACTCAAGCTTTGCCTACATTACTAGGGGATCTCATCTGTTTACACGGCTTTCAATACTCTCTGTGCTAATCCTTCCAAAAGCTTCATCTATTCCTGACCTTTTCTCAGAATTCAATCTTGTTTATCCAACTATTTCCTGGATGATTCCATGTCTTTGTTTCATTGGCATCTCAAACTTAACATATCTGATAATGAATTCCTAATTTCACCTCTGAAAACTTTTGAAAACTTTCTTCATCATATGTCCTCACAATCTCAATAAATGGTGCCACCATCCACCCAGCTGTGCAAGTGAAAAATATGGGAGTCATTAAGTTACTTAACCCTCTGCATCACTCCCCAAATTAAATGTATTATCCAGGACTCGTGATTGTATTTCTAAGGAAATGGGAATGTGTGTATCCATGTGTGCGTGGCCAGGGGGCAGGGGGGATCTGAATTCCACCTACTCTTCTTCATCTCCACTGCCACCACCACCCTTGGTCAGGCCATTGTTTCTACCCACTGTCACCTGTTCTATTACATTACATCTCTAACTGGTCTCCCTGCTCTCAGTTTTGCATTTCTTCAATCTCTTTCCATTTAGCCACCGGTGATTCCATAAGCATATACATGGGATTAATATCACTCCACTACTTAAAAGTCCTCAATTATTTTCCATTTTAGCATTATATTGAGTCATGTTACCCATTATCAAAAAGGCAACAATTATTTAACTTCTTCCTAATTTCTAGAACACACCAAGACATTTTGTTTCAGGGCCTTGGTCACACTTGTCCCATCTGGCTGGAAGGCTCTTCATTTAACTCAAAGCTTGGCTTCTTTCTACCCCTCAGGCCTTAGCTCAAATGTAACCTACCCAGTGAAGCCTAATACTTTATTCTTCATCATGGAAACACATTCGTGTCTATTTTATATCTTGTAATAATTTACTTATTTGTTAGTTATCTTGTTTATTTTTGTTTCCTCCAGTATCCTTAGCTGTATTAAGTCAAGAACTAATATTCTGGTCCGCTTCTTTATAACTGAGGTCTTTCACAAGGCTTGGCTCAATAAGTATGCATTAAGCCAGTGAATAATATTCCATCCTATCTCATGATGTCTATCTTATTGTGTGAAATTTAGAGAAAACTTTCGTCTTAAAGACAAATTGTATACTATACATGATGGTCTAAAATAGAGTCAGGGAGCCTGGTGCGGTGGCTCACGCCAGTAATCCCAGCAATTTGAGAGGCCGAGGTGGGCAGATCACCTGAGATCAGGAGCTCGAGACCAGCCTGGCCAACATGATAAACACTTTCTCTACTAAAAATACAAAAAAATAGCTGGGTGTGGTGGTGCATGCCTGTAATCCCAGCTACTCGGGAGGCTGGGACACAAGAATTGCTTGAGCCCAGAAGTTGGGGGTTGCAGTGAGCTAAGATGGTACCACCGCACTCCAGCCTGGGTGACAGAGCCAGACTCCATCTAAAATAATTAATTAATTAGTTAATTAAAATAAAATAGAATCAGAGTTCTAAACCCAACCACTGTTAAAATTATGGTTGGGTTTCAAAGAGCTATATGTTGACTTTTGGATTTCAAATGTTCATTGTTACTCTGATAGGTGAGTCTAAATTTGTTTTAATATGTGTCACACACCTAGGTACTTTTCTAAATACTTTGTATATTTTATCTTTTCACCCAATAGCCTCATGGAATAGTAAAGGAAACCACTATTTATCTTTTCACCCAATAGCCTCATGGAATATTGAAGGAAAACAAAATGTTCTCCCCAAAATATTGAGGATTGCTAATGACACGGAAAACTCAGGGAAACACTCTGCCTCTACTTCTATTTGCCTGATCACAGGACATAAATCCTTACTGAAAATAGCCCTTGTATATTGTCCCAGAGAAGGCACCAGCAGGCACCAACAGGATCTGGAAACAGATTTTACGATCCTTCCACATTCTCCCACCTTTTAAAAGACTGAAACTGTTCTCTCCTTTGCCTTGCCACTAAGTAGGATTTCTGGCTCTTTGTGAAAATACTATTTAAGCAAACCCTCTAAGCTACCACCTTGAGAGAGAAATACTTTTGAATAGAGACCTTTCCCACACAATTGGTACAGCGTACATTAATGTGTTTCTGCTTGTTTTTCTTTTGTTAATCTGACATTTGGTTTCAAGAGAATATCTCAACTGAGAACATAAAAAGGAAAAAAATAATAATTATATTTTCTCTTCTACAACAGGTATGTATTTTATCCCTATCATATAGATGAGAAAATTGAGGCACACAGGGATTTTTTTTTTGTAAGAAAGTTGATTAAAATGACATAACTAGGAATCCCGAGAGGACCCACTCACCCTCAGAAAAAAGCAGACTGCTCCTGCAGGACCCGGGAGACACTCCAAATACTGTGCTGGTATCCACGGCTGAGAGACCCATAGATGGTTCACGTCACAGGACTCTGTGCAGACAACACCCAGTACCAGCTTGGAGCCAGTAGATTTGCTGGGTGGCTAGACCAAGAAGAGAGATAACAATCACTGCAGATTGGCTCACAAGAAGCCACATCCTCAGGAAAAGGGGGAGAGTACTACATCAAGGAACACCCCATGGATCAAAAGAATCTGAACAACAGCCTTCAGCCCTAGATCTTCCCTCTGACAGAGACTACCCAAAAGAGAAGGAACCAGAAAATCAACTCTGGTAATATGACAAAACAAGGCTCTTTAACAACCCAAAAAAATCACACTAGTTCACCAGCAGTGGATCCAAACCAAGAAGAAATCCATGATTTATTTGAAAAAGAATTCAGGAGGTAAGTTACTAAGCTAATCAGGGAGGCAGCAGAGAAAGGCAAAGCCCAATGCAAGGAAATCCTAAAAAACTATACAAGAAGAATGAGGGAAATATTCCAAGAAATATATAGCATAAAGAAAAACTAACCAAATCTTCAGGAAATATTGAACACACTTACAAAAGTGCAAAATCTGGAAAGTCTCAGCAATAGAGTTGAACAAGTAGAAGAAAGAAATTCAAAGCTCAAAGACAAGGTCTTCAAATTAACCCAATCCAACAAAGACAAAGAAAAAAGAATAAGAAAATATGAACAAAGCTTCTAAGAAGTCTGGGATTATGTTACATGACCAAACCTAAGAATAATTGGTGTTCCTGAGGAAGAAGAGAAATCTTAAAGTTTGAAAAACATATTTTGGGGAATAATTGAGGAAAACTTCCCTGGCCTTGCTAGAGACATAGACATCCAAATACAAGAAGCACAAAGAACACCTGGGAAATTCATCACAAAAAGATCATCACCTAGGCACATTATCATCAGGGTATCTAAAGTTAAGACAAAGGAAAGAATCTTAAGAGCTGTGAGAAAAAGCACCAGGTAACATATAAAAGAAAACTTATCAGATTAACAGCAGATTTCTCAACAGAAACCCTACAAGCTAGAAGGAATTGGGGCCCTATCTTTAGCCTCCTCAAACAAAACAATTATCAGCCAAGAATTTTGTATCCAGCGAAACTAAGCATCATATATGAAGGAAAGATACAGTTGTTTTCAGACAAACAAATGAGAGAGTTTGCCAGTACCAAGCCACCAGTACAAGAAATACTAAAAGGAGCTCTAAATCTTGAAACAAATCCTGGAAACACATCAAAATAAAACCTCTTTAAAGCATAAATCACACAGGACCTACAAAACAAAAATACAAGTTAAAAAGCAAAAAAAAAAAAAAATCAAGGTATGCAGGCAAAAAATAGCACAATGAATGCAATGGTACCTCATATCTCAATACTAACATTGAATGTAAAAGGCCTAAATGTTCCACTTAAAAGGTACAGAACTGCAGAATGGATAAGAACTCACTAACCAATTACCTGCTGCCTTCAGAAGATTCAACTAACACATAAGGACTCACATAAACTTAAAGTAAAGCGGTGGGAAAAGGCAGTTCATGCAAATGGACACCAAAAGCAAGCAGGGGGGTAGCTATTCTTGTGTATGACAAAAGAAGCTTGAAAGGAACAGCAGTTAAAAGAGGCAAAGAGGGACATTATATAATGGTAAAAGTCCTTGTCCAACAGGAAAATATCACAGTCCTAAACATATATGCACCTAACACTGGAGCTTCCAAATTTATAAAACAATTACTAATAGATCTAAGAAATGAGATAGCAACACAATAATAGTGGGGGACTTTAATACTCCACTGACAGCACTAGACAGTTTGTCAAGACAGAAAGTCAACAAAGAAACAATGGATTTAAACTATACCTTGGAACAAATGGACTTAATAGATATATACAGAACATTTCATCTAACAACCAAAGAATACATATTCTATTCAACAACGCATGGAACTTTCTCCAAAACAGACCACATGATAGGCCATCAAACGAACCTCAATAAATTTAAGAAAAATTGAAATTATATAAAGCACTCTCTCAGACCACAATGGAATAAAACTGGAAATCAACTCCAAAAGGAACCTTCAATACCATGGAAATTAAATAATCTGCCCCTGAATAAGCATTGGGTCAAAAATGAAATCAAGATGGAAATTAAAAAATTATTCGAACTGAACAACAACAATGACACAACCTATCAAAAGCTCTAGGATACAGCAAAGGGGGTGCTAAGAGGAAAGTTCATAGCCCTAAATGCCTACATCAAAAAGACTGAAATAGCACAAACTGACATTCTAAGGTCACACCTCAAGGAGCTAGAGAAACAAGAAAAAACCAAACCCAAACCAAGCAGAAGAAAGGAAATAACCAAGGTCAGAGCAATGAAATTGAAACAACAAAAATACTAAAGATAAATGAAACAAAAAGCTGGTTCTTTGAAAAGATAGATAAAAAGATAAATAAATAGACCATTAGCAAGATTAACCAAGAAAAGAGAGAGAAAATTCAAATAACCTCATTAAGAAATGAAATGGGAGACATTACAACTGTCACCACTGAAATACAAAAGATCATTCAAGGCTATTATGAACACCTTTACACAAATAAACTAGAAAACCTAGAAGAGATGGATAAATTCCTGGGAAAATAAAACCCTCCTAGCTTAAATCAGGCAGAATTAGATACCCTGAACAGACCAATAACAAGCAGTGAGATTGAAATAGTAATTTAAAAATTACCAACAAAAAAAGTCCAGGACCAGACAGATTCACAGCAGAATTCTTCCAGACATTCAAAGAATTGGTAGCAATACTTTCTGACACTATTCCACAAGATAGAGAGAGAATCCTCCCTAATTCATTCTATGAAGCCAGCATAACCCTAATACCAAAACCAGGAAAGAAGATAACCGAAAAAGAAAAACTACAGACCAATATCCTTGATGAACATAAATGCTGAAATCCTTAACAAAATAATAGCTAACTGAATCCACCAACATGTCAAAAAGATAATCTGCCATGATCAAGTGGGTTTCATACCAGGGGTGCAGAAATGGTTTAACATATACACGTCAATAAATGTGATATGCCACAAAAACAGAATTAAAAACAAAATTCACATGATCATCTCAATAGATGCAGAAAAAGTATTCAGCAAAACCCAGCATCCCTTTATGATTAAAACTCAGCAAAATCAGCACACCAGGGATATACCTCAATGTAATAATGGCCTTCTATAACAAATCCACAGCCATCATAATGCTGAATGGGGAAAAGTTAAAAGCATTCCCTCTGAAAACTGCAACAAGATGAGGACACCCACTCTCATCACTCCTCTTCAGCATTGTACTGGAAGTCCAAGCCAGAGCAATCAGACAAGAGAAAAAAATAAAGGGCATCCAAGTCAGTAAAGAGGATGTCAAGCTGTCACTGTTTGCTGATGATATGATCATTTACCTCAAAAACCCTGAAGACTCCTCCAAAAAGCTCCTAGAACTGGTAAAATATTGAGCAACGTTTTCTAATAGAAGATCAATGTACACAACTCAGTAGCTCTTCTATACACCAACAACAACCAAACTGAGAATCAAATCAAGAACTCAATGCATTTTACAGAAGCTGCAAATAAAGAAACAAAATACTTAGAAATATACCAAATCAAAGAGGTGAAAGACCTCTACAAGGAAAACTACAAAACACTGCTGAAAGAAATCATAGATGACACAAACAAATGGAAACGTATCCCATGCTCATGGATGGGTAGAATCAGTACTGTGAAAATGACCATACTACCCAAAGCAATCTACAAATTCAGTGCAATCCCAAACTACCACCATCATTCTTCACAGAATTAGGAAAAAAAAGATTTAAATTCATATAGAACCAAAAAAGAACCTGCAGAGCCAAAGCAAGACTAAGCAAAAACAACAAATCTGGAGGCATCACACTACCTGATTTCAAACTATACTATAAAGCCAGTCACCAAAACAGCATGGTACTGGCATAAAAACAGACACATAGAACAATGGAACAGAATAAATAACCCAGAAATAAAGCCAAATACTTACAGCCAACTTATCTTTGACAAAGCAAACAAAAACATAAAGTGGGGAAAGTACATCCTTTTCAACAAATGGTGCTGGGATAATTGGCTAGCCACATGTAGGAGAATGAAACTGGATCCTCATCTCTCACCTTATACAAAAATCAACTCAAGATGGACTAAGGACTTAAATCTAAGATGTGAAACTATACAAATTCTCGATGATAACATTGGAGAAACCCTTCTAGACATTGGCTTAGGCAAGGATTTCATGACCAAGAACCCAAACACAAATGCAACAAAAACATAGATAAATAGTTAGGACTTAATTAAACTAGAGCTTTTGCACGGCAAATGGAATGGTCAGCAGAGGAAACAGACAACCTACAGAGTGGGAGAACATCTTCACAATCTACACAATCTGACAAAGGACTAATATCCAGAATCTACAACAAACTCAAACAAATCAGTAAGAAAAAACAAATGAACCCATCAAAAAGTGGGCTAAGGACATGAATAGACAATTCTCAAAAAATGATATACAAATGACCAACAAACATATGAAAAAATGCTCATCATCACCATTGATCAGGAAGATGCAAATCAAAACCGTGATGCCATATCACCTTACTCCCGCAAGAATGGCCATAATCAAAACAATCCAAAACACAATAGATGTTGTCATGGATGCAGTGATCAGGGAACACTTCTACACTGCTGGTGGGAATGTAAACTAGTACAGCCACTATGGAATACAGCGTAGAGATTCCTTAAAGAACTAAAAGTAGTACTACAATTTGATCCAGCAATCCCACTACTGGGTATCCACTCAGAGGAAAAGAAGTCATTATACAAAAAGGATACTTGCAGATGCATGTTTAGAGCAGCACAATTCGCAATTGCAAAATTGTGGAACCAACCCAAATGCCCATCAATCAATGAGTGGATAAAGAAACTGTGAGATATATATATATGATGGAATACTACTCAGCCATAAAAAGGAATGAATTAATGGCATTTGCAGTGACCTGGGTGATTGGAGACTATTATTCTAAGTGAAATAACTCAGGAATGGAAAACCGAACGTCATATATTCTCACTGATATGTGGGAGATAAGCTAGGAGGATGCAAAAGCATAAGGATACAATGGACTTTGAGGACTTGGGGGGAAGGTGGGAAGGGGATGAGGGATAAAAGACTACAAATATGGTGCAATGTATACTGCTCAGGTGATGGGTGCATCAAAATCTCAAAAATCACCACTAAAGAACTTACTCATGTAACCAAATACCACCTGTACCCCAATAACTTATGAAAAATAAAAATAATAACTAAAAAATAAATAAAATGACATAACTAGTATGTGGTAGACGCATGATTTGAACTCAGGGAAGCTGGCACAAGGGTCTATGTTCTTAAGCATTGCTCTCTGCTGCCTCTCATGGGGTACATTCCCTAGTTGCATTGGAAAGAACATAGGATTAGGATTCAGAGACTTGGCTGGGTCTAATTCCAGGTTTTCTACTAACAATATCTATCAAGGGAGGTGAGACTTTCTTCTCTTTCTGTTGGTTTGGTTTTACTCTCCAGCAAGTGTGGGAGGTGCAGAGATAATAACAATGTATTCTAATAAGCAGTATAATATAGTTATTATATTATACTATATAATATACTATATTATATATATTATAGTATATAATATAGTATATAATATAGTATATATATAATATATACTATAGTATATATATAATATATACTATAGTATATATATTATATTATATATAATATTAGGCCTGTGGGAATATGGAAAAGGCAAGCAGCTAATTTACCTGGGGGCACTCCAGAAGTTTTCATTTAAGAAGTTAATTTTTGAGCTACAAAAGAGGGTAGAGGTGACAAGTATAAGGAAAAAGAAGAAAGATGATAGTTAACACTTACTGAGTGCTATCTGTTTATAAGGAACTGCTTTATTATCAATTATTTAAATGATCACAGTAACTCTATAAGCTATGTATTAGTTCATTCTCACACTTCTATAAATAACTACTTGAGGCTGGGTAATGTATAAAGAAAAGAGATTTCATGGACTCTCAGTTCCACAGGCTGTATAGGACACACAGCTGGCGAGGCCTTAGGAAACTTACTATCATGGCAGAAGGTGAAGGGGAAGCACACACATCTTCACATGGTGGTAGGAGAGAAAGGGAGTGAAGTGGGAAGTGCTACATACTTTTAAACCAGATCTCATGAGAACGCACTCACTTTCATAAGAACAGCAAGGGGGAAATCGGCCCCCATGATCCAATAACCTTCCACCAGGTCCCTTCCCCAACACTGGGAATTATAATTGACATGAGATTTGGGTGGGGACACAGAGCCAAACTATATGAAGCTAGATATTTTCATTATTCCATATTTTAAAAAAGGTGAAATTCAGCTTCAAGATGTATGATAATTTTCTGAAAGCCATACAGCAAAGGCCAAGCTGGTGTTCAAACCTTAACTACTACATATAATAGAAAGCCTTCAGGTATGAGTCAGTGTTTTGGGGGTAGAAAACTGAGAAAGGGAATTCTAATCAAAGGAATAACCACATACAAAGACACAGCGATGAGGAAAATCTTGAAGTGTCTGAAAAAGTGAGAAGTTTATAATCTTTGAGGTTTATTCTTCACAAAACGTACCATCAGGAGATGGGGCTTAAGAGGAAAATTGGAATACGATGGTGAAAACCTTGGGTTTAGGTGAAATGAAAGTTTATATGGATTGGATCTGTGTCCCTGACCAAATCTCATGTCAAATTATAATCTCCAATGCTGGAGGTGGGGCCTGGTGGGAGGTTATTTGATCACGGGGGCAAATTTCCCTCTTGGTACTGTCTTCGTGTTAGTGAGTGAGTTCTTGTGAGATCTGGTTATTTAAAAGTGTGCGGCACCTCCCCACTCTTTCTCTTGCTCCTGCTCTGCCCATGCGAGATGATCCTGCTTCCCCCCTTTGTCTTCAGCCATGATTGCTGGTTTTCCTGAGGTTTCCCCAGAAGCCAAGCAGATACCAGCATTATGTTTTCTGTATATATTATGGAACCATGAGCCAATTAAACCACTTTTCTTTATAAATTACCCAGTCTCAGATATTTATTCATAGCAATACAGGAATGGACTAATATAGTAGGCAATTAGGGTATTTTCAATCATACAGTGGTGGGGAAAGGGGTTGTTATCAGACTTGCATTTTAGGAGCATGGCTTAGGCAGCAGTGTTGATGAGGTACTGGAGTAGTGAGTGGTCTGAAAAAGCAACAGAAGTGAATTATACCCCTTTCTCCACTCTACCTGGACTTCTGGAAGGCTAAGACCACACTCCACTTCTCTCTCTAGCTCTTACAGCAACAGATGTGTGAGCCTTGAAAAGAGATCTAATGAGTAGAATTAAATGTTTAGAACTACTTCTCAAAGATAATTCTATTGCTTTTGGATAGATAAAGACCTACTTTTCTTTTTGCATATGATTTTGGTATAGCATCTATGTTTTAATAAATTAGTATGTAGTTCTCCTTTTTCTCCAAGTTAATGGTTGTCTTTTCCAATATCCAATTTAAAATTATTTATCCTTTTACCTCATTTAATGGACTGGCTGAAATAGAAAGATTTTAAGTTTATAAAGCTCTGTATAATTTGCCAGAATTTAAAGACCAGAAAAATTTAAACTTAAGTTGGAGGGCTTTAGTTGGCTTCATCATCCTTTCAGACTTACTGACCATAAAACCCTATTATTTATAGTATTTACACATACTATAAAGACATTATGCTAGATAATTTATATAAAACATTTAATATGAAATTTTAAATGATGACAATCTCCAACTTTACAATAAAACCAAAGTTCAGGAATATAAATTCACTTGCTGGCTTGGCACAGTGGCTCACACCTGTAATCCCAGCACTCTGGGAGGCCCAGACAAGAGGATCTTTTGAAGTCAGGAGTTTGAGACCAGCCTGGCCAACATGGTGAAACCCCATCTCTACTAAAAATACAAAAATTAGCCAGGCATGGTGGTGAATGCCTGTTGTCCCAGCTACTTGGGAGGTTGCGGCAGGAGAATAGCTTGAACCTGGGAGGCAGAGGTTGTAGTGAGCCAAGATCGCACCATTGCATTCCAGCCTGGGCAACAGAGTGAGACTCCATCTCAAAAAAAGGAAAAATTAAAAAATAAATAAATAAAATCACTTGCCCAGTTTTGCACTACCAGTCAGCAGCAAAAGCAAGAATCAAACTCAGACTGTTCCCAGCACAAACTGTGCATGCTTCCCCTTTCCTTCTGCCACCTCCCTCTAACCAAAACCAATGCCAGCCCTTATGTCTTCACTCTTCCAAAATCGCAATCAGTAACATGATTCACTTCAACTTCATTGTTTTTTAAAAATGCAGTTTCCATGGAAAAACTTTCCTCCCACTCCAGGATTTATAATCCTGCTCTCAGGACCAAAGCACATTTTTTCTTTTCTTAGCCAAGTTAATTACCAGCTTTGATTGGGAGCACCTGAAAATTTCCAGCTCATATCTGCTTAGCAGGAGTGTGCTATGTAGTTGGAAGACCGAATCAAGTCAATACTCCAGGGTTTCAGAACTACTAATCCATTAGCCAAAGTCACTAAATGATGGAGAAATTAGCATGTAGGTACTTTTCTAAGTGCTTTGCATATTTGACAGTATTTTATTCATTTAGAATATATTTTGAGATATACGGAGATAGTTTCATTGTCAATGTCAGCGAAATCTACCTTCCTCTTTCTGTTTCCATTGTTGTGGACTTACTTCAGGGCTTTGCCTCTTGCATAACCAATCTTGCACGGCCAATAAACATGTAGCATTTATCAGTTATTAATTCACTTAGCATACACTACTGAAAGCCAGCTTCCTGTCAGACTTGTTCACCTATGTGCTACCATTTTGCCTTCAAATCATTGTGAGAGATGTTTCCTTCTCCCACTTCCATCATATAAGTAATATAGAAGCCAGAAAATAACTTACCATATGACTCAACACAGTAGAGACAGAGGCAGACTTGAAAACCAGCATTCTCCTAGTTTTTCTTTATACCTCAAAGCAGGAGAGTTCTGAGCTCCTGGCTGTGGGAGGAATCCATGCAGTGAAGAGCAAGGGGAAGAAGAGCACCGGAAAATACTTTCCACTTTTACCACAGCCGTAGCCAGTCACCTGTTTCTCGGGTAGCCCCTGTATTTCCCCTAAGAGGCATCAGCTGTCAGAGGCTAGAAGCAAGAAGGATCTCTGAAAGTGGGAAATCTTGGCCTTGGAAGAAGAGTAAGATTTTAAAAAATGAAGAGAACAGCAGAAGGAAACTATGATTTGATGAAGTGTCGATAGAAGGGATGTGACATTATTGAGTGTTTAAGATCTTTAGAGGCATTCTGCTAGACATTTTCACTTGCATTATTTCATTAAATCTTACAAAACTACCACGTTATTAGTCCCACTTTAGATATGAGGAAACTGAAGTTAAGGGGGAGTAAATGTCTTGCCTCAAATCACACAGCTAGAAAGTGGTAAATGCAGAAGCAAAACCTGAATAACTGAGTGCCCACAATAAGTCAATTTCTGAAGACTCTGGAATGAAAGACAAAACATACTAGGAAGCTTTGGGTGGGGGTTGGGGACAGACACATACTCTCATATAAGCAAAAATAGTTTACTAGGAAAACAGAGAAGGGACTCCAACCCAGGCTGGGAAGTCATGAAAAGACTTTTTTATATTTTTAATTTGCTTTATTTTTAAATTTTAGATTCGAGAGTTATATGTGCGTGTTTGTTACATTGATATATTGCACGATGCTGAGGTTTGAGTTTCAACAGAATGCATATCTCAAGTGGTGAACATAATAGTTGACAGGTAGTTTTTCAACCCTTGCCTCCTACCCGCCCCACTTTTGGAAAACATCTTCGGATCCTTGAAGAAAGAGGTAGCTGAGGCTAGTTTAAAGCAACACTTGGGTGAAAAAAATCAAGCCAGACACCCATGAGAATTAGAACGTTAGTTTGGGCAGGTGTTTTAGAGTATGGAATCACCTGCTAAGAAGTTTGGACATGATTCTAAAGGCAGTGTGGTATCTATAAGTCTATCTATTCATCCATCTCATTGGTTCTATCTCTCTGAAGAACCCTAATACAAGCGGTTAAGAGCTAAGCGGGTGTGTCCTCTCAGCTGGAGACAGGCTTCAGTCTGATTCCAGCTGGAAGCTCCAGAGTACAAGTTGCAATGTGAATTCCACCTACCTGGAGGTGTTTGTGTTTGGCTGAGAGCAATTGTCAAAGAAGGGTCAGCAATGAATTGTTGTCAGCATCTGGGAGACAGGTCAGCAGCTGGTAAAGATATCAGGATGAGCACCAAGAGCTTTCACTACAGCAGTGGCTTTCAAGGTGTGTTACACTGGGGGCCAGGCACGGTGGCTCACGCATGTAATCCCAGCACTTTGGGAGGCCGAGGCACCTGAGGTCAGGAGTTCAAGATCAGCCTGGCCAACGTGGAGAAAGCCCGTCTCTACTAAAAAAACAAACAAACAAAAAAAACCTAGCTGGGCATGGTGGTGCATACCTCTAATCCCAGCTACTTGGGAGACTGAGGCAGGAGGATCACTTGAACCCAGGAGGCAGAGGTTGCAGTGGGCTGAGATCACGCCACTGCACTCCAGCCTACATGACAGAGTATGTCTCTATCTCAAAAAAAAAAAAGAAAAAAAAAGTGTATTACACTGGGAATGTCTTAGAAATGCAATCCTTTGGGCTTCACCCAGGCATACTAAATCTGAAATTCTAGGAGATTAAAAGGAAAAAAAAGCTGAGGCTTAGAAAGCTTTATTACCGCTGGAGGCCACCTAGCTAGTTAGTACTCAAAATTAAATTTAAGTTTATCTGGACTCCAATCCTGTGCTTTTTGCTCCATGCAAGTGTTTCTCAAAATGTAGCCACTTGACGAAATGCAACTACATGACTTACAGCATTTCTAGGGCTTGGGCACCAGGAATCTGAACTTGTAGCAATTTCCCCAAGTCTTTGTGTTATGCCCAATCTAATTTTTGAGGACTACTCATCAGTTCCACGTGCTTCCCTAACTCTAAAAACCAAAGTTGGAGCCTGCAGAAATATGCTTCATTCCAGCCCAATGTCAGGAGTAGACAACACAGGAAAGACAGGAAGGGGCAGTGCTTGATCTGAAGACCCAGCCATAGGGCTTTAGGAGTTGTTGAAGCCAAATGTATTGAATAGCTATTATGGGTTTATTCATGTGTCCAAAAATCTATGTTAAAGTTCTAATGCCCAGTACCTCAGAATACGACTTTCTGTGGGTTGTTATAAGTGTTAAGTAGTTAAGATAAGACCATAGATGAGGTCATACTGGAGTAAGGTGGCCCTTAATTCAATATGGCTGGTGTCTATATTAGAAGAGGGAAGACAAAATGAAGACAGATATACAAGGAGAGCCCCATATGATGACAGAGGCAGAGATTGGAGAGCAAGTCAAGGACATCAAGGCTTGGCAGCCACCAAGAGGAGCTAGGAAGAGAGGTAAGGAAGAATTCTACCCCAAGCATCAGAGGCAGCACAACCCTGTGGACATCCTATTTCAGATGTCACAGCTCTAGAACCATAGGATACTAAAATTATGTTGTTTTAAGTCACCTAACTTGTGATACTGGGTGTATAAAAACCCCAGGAAACATACAAGAGCTGATGAGTTAATGACGGAGAAATTTAGTGCTCCTTTCCTTCTTGTCTGGAGCTTAAGCCATTCTTATTTCTCCATAAGGAAAGCTTGGGTTTGAAGTCTCTGGGACTGAATATATGCTATCAAACCTTAACAGTGTTTATCTTCACAGAACATTAATGAAAGCTCTTGGGCTTCCCCTCCTCCATTTCCATCATATGAATATGAATCTCTGCTAGGGATTGTCTGTCTCCTGTTGCCTTTACTGTAAGGAGAAGCTCCTAGGCACACCCTTGCTGCAGTCCCTCTGCAAGGGTGCTACATACTACATACCCAATTCCATCAAAACTAGCAATTTCTAGAACAGGGTTATCAGTTTCCTGGGGGGAAATTTTAAAAAATTAAAACATGTACACACACATACACACACATGCACACGACATTTTAAACACCTTGCCTCTGTGGTCAGTATAAAGGGACAAATCTCAAGGCCGGAAGCCCTTTGATGTGGAAACGTCTGTGATGCCTGACGGGACCTAACATTTGTAAATTAGGAATTGAAGCTAATACTGACTGCAAGAGATAAGGCAGAGCCAAACTTCCACTTCCATCACCTCAGAATAAGTGTCAGTCCTTCTAAAGGCACATTTTGAGTGCAAATCACAGGATGAGTCAGACCAAGTCTTCTTATTTAGATAATAGTGAAATCAGGCCTTAGAGAATTGTTAGTCAGCAAAACTAAATTTTAGTAAGGCCATGCTCTGGGAAAGGAAATGAAGAGATTTGAAACCAAATTTAGACCTTCCAGAGACCAAAAACAGCAAGGTATAGAAGAGAAAGATCCAAGCCTTGCTTCTCCTGCCTAATGTGAACAGGAGAGAGGCTGGAGCAGGTGGCAGGAAGAGGAAGACTCACTCACTTTGCATAGCTCTGTGAGCTCCTTTCAACCACACAAACAGCATCAAAACACTTTCTTACTGGGTTTAGAATGGCTGAAATCCAGAACATTGACACTACCAAGCCCTAGAAAGAATGCAGGGCAACGAAAACTCTCATTCATTGCTGGTAGGAATGCAAAATTGTACATCCACTTTGGAAAACAGTTTGGCTGTTTCTTACAAAGCTAAACATACTCTTACCATAAAATCTAGCAATCATGCTCCTTGATATTTACCCAGAGGAGTTGAAAACTTATGTCTGCACAAATGTTTATAGCAGCTTTATTCATACTTGCCAAAATTTGAACAACCATGACATCCTTCAGTAGTTCAATGAATAAATAAACTGTGGTACATCCAGATAGTGGAATATTATGCAATGCTAAAGGGAAATGAGCTATCGTATCAAGAAAATACATGGAGGAAACTGAAATTCATGTTACTAAGTTAGCCAAGTCAATCTGAAAAGATCACTATTGTACATTTCCAGGTATACGACTCTGGAAGAGGCAAAATCACGGAGATTGCAAAAAAAATTCTACGTTTGCCAGAGATTAGGAGAAGGAATGAATTGGCAGAGCACAGAGGATTTTTAGGGCAGTGAAACTATTTTTTAGGATATGATAATGGTTAATATATGTCATTGTACATTTGTTCAAACTCAGAATATACAACACAAAGAGTGAACCCTAATGTAAAATGTGGACTTTGAGTGATTAAGACGTGACCATGTAGGTTCACCAGTTATAACAAATGTACCACCCTTGTCCAGACATTGATAACAGGGGAAGTTATATCTGGGTCGGGAAGATGATATGCAGAAAATCTGTACATTCTGCTCAATTTTGCTGTGAATCTAAGACTGTTCCAAAAAATAAAGACTATTTTAAAAACACATACACATACTGTCTTACAGTATCTTCCCTCAGTTATTAGGCTGCTTCCACTGCCAAATAATCTTCTTTTTCACCTTAGCCACAGCCTCACCTTCAGTAGGTCTTCTGTCTCATCCACATGGTAGTCATTCCCTTACTCCATGGTCTCAGAAGTTTAGTTCATCATGGCTGGCTACTGTCTGGGTCCATAAATGTAGACATAGCTCTCCAATAGAGACCCTGGATGGTAGGGGTTGGAACTTCTCCTGTGACTTATTCTGTAGGATGATGGATTAAAAACATGCTTTGGATGAAGAAAGATGCCTCAGGACATCCTATCTTAGTCACCCACCAGATGTGAGACAAAAGAAAGTTACAGTAAACAAATGTTAGTTCTGAGACTTTTCTAACTTTCAACAGTTATTTTTGCCCTTCTAGCATAATCCTAGTAATGAATAATAGACATTAAATCGCCAGTGAACAGGGACATTGACTGTATTTTTAAAAATTATTTAACTTAAATACCCTCTAGTCTTAAGATAGATTTCTTTGAATCTGGCCTCATTTTATTTGCTGCCTTCCTTTGCTTTAAAATTCTGACCTAACTCACTAAGCAAACAACAGAGGCTCAAAATGTTTAAGAATATCCAAAATTAGGTACGTTCATTGTGGAAGGATATATCATACCATCATTCTTTCAAGTAATTATGAAATTCTATATTTTACTTGATTGACTATGTCTGAAAAAAGATAGGAAATATAAAAGAACTAGAACTCTGTTTAGTTGCATCCTCACTATCTTCCAAGCACTGTGCCAGGCTGTGAGAATAAAGTCTTGAAAATGATACTGTATTTGCCCTTGATGTGCCAGTATTAGTAGAAGGAAAATGACTGTTATGACAATTACTAGGCTGGAAGTGAGAAAGGAAAATAAAGAGGTAGACAAGTGCCTGAATATAAAGAAAGAAACCACCTTTGCAAAGATTATGGCAGTGAGAGAAATCTAACACAGCTGACTCCATCTTGCTTATAACCTTACAAGTTAATAGCCCTTGCTCATTTCTGGGCACAGGCCAAGCTAACTATGAGAGGAATTTAGTTTACACTTAAAAGGAAGGACAATAATAGCTCCTTCCTGAAACTAACTCTTGTTGTTTGGGGAATGAAACTGCCTTTGTAAAAACTGATGAAAGGTCACAAGTTTAAAATTATGATAGGGACTTGAATTCTCCTAAGCTATAAACATAGTTAAGTGATAGCCAGCCATTGTTCCCTACCTTGCTTACTGCTAGGAGTTTTGTAGCTGGAGGTCACAAGATTTGTAACTTCCCAATTGTTCCTATAGGTAACAGCCATATTGTCAAAACCTAAGATTGGTCTTTGAGATATTTTTCAGATGTTTGCATTCAAGCAGACCAACCAAGGCCACCTGAACCCATGACTCATACCAAGGAACTGATTCAAATGGTCCAGTGACCTCTACCTAGAAATTGACTCAGTACAGGAATACAATTCGGATACATCTATGATTCCTCCTTAACCAATAAACAGCACCCATTCCCTCGCCCCCTGCCCACAACATCATTCTTTTAAACTCTAGCCTCTAAGCTCTCAGGGAGATGGATTTGAGAAATAGCTCTCATCCTCCTGCCCAGACACCTTATGGTAATTGAACTCTTTCTCTGCGGCAACACTACTATCACCATGTATTGGCTTTTTTTCTACAGCAGGCAAAAAGAACACGTTGGACAATTACAAGAACATTTTAGAATAAAAAGCTGAAACTTGATTTTACAATAGAGAGCATTAACTTCTGTGTTTTAAACACAGAAGTTGAAGATAAGATAAAGTTGAGGAAATTTCTCAGATAGAAATATAGGAAATGTTTTAGAAGGAACAAATCTGGAAGAGGGATGAAGAGACTTCTTAGTTTACTGTTGCAATTATCTAAGGAGCAGATGATAAATCTTAAAAGTTTATGGTAGTGATCTGAAGAGGCAGTGAGGGTAAGCCTGGCTCTCTGCAAACTCTGTGCAAGATGAACTAATCTGGTAACAATTTGCTAGTTGAATAAGAACAAAAAAAGTTAATAGGATATTTCCAAAGACCATGATAAAAATATCTCCAGAAAAATGCGTTTCTCAACCCCTACCTCTGTACTACACTGTGTAAAGCTGGCAGGAATAAAATGCTAGAATTTTAGAAAATAGTAATTTTGGGATAGCATTTAGACAACTTTCTCATGTAGAGAAAAATAATTTTAAATATTAACTGAGATATATATTGCTTGTGAATTTTTCTTGTCATCATTCCACCATTCAATTATTTGTAAAGCTAAGACTTAAAGCCCTAAAAAAGAGAAGTCATAAATGACTCTAGTGGTAACTACAAGTTAATCTTTAACAATGACTTCATAAATTAGTTCTTAGAAGTTTATGGCATGGAGGCAGTAACCCACTGTTGCTCAGTCTATAGAAATGAGTTTTATTGTTTCTCAGATATATTCCCTGCTACTCTTGGATGACAATTCAAGCTGAACCATGACTTGCTATTCACCCTTGATTTTAAAAGCAAACCCTGTTTTCGTAATTGAAACTTTATTTCAGGCACTAAAACTAGTCATTTGAAAGTAAATCAAAAGTGATTTCTCTCATCCCAATGAAAGTTTCATACTCTACCCCATCACAAACTCAGTTGAGGGACTTAAAGTGAATAGCATTTCCATCTACCTCTTTAGGGTCTTCTCAAAAAGGGGGAAAAAATATTTTTCATTTCTCAGGTCCTGCTCTCTTGGTCTCTTAAGGCTAGTGCTGACTATCCCATGATGTTCTCGGTGCAGCAGATGTCTACATGCTTGTTCTTTCCAGATCAAGCATCTGGGTTTTCCAGAATCCTTGTGATAACCTCACATTGCACAGATTCCTGACATTGACACCTGGACTTTAGTCAATTCCTCTCACCTCCATTTCTGCTCCTGGGAACACATTCCACAGACTCTGCTGGCTTCCCTTTACCCCAAAGCACACCCTATTGGGCAACTAAAAGATGGCTTGATTCTAGCTACTTTCCACAGTATCCATTTGGGCCACTCTCAAACATCCTGCTGTACCAAACAGCAAAGGGCAGTCTGCCCTTGACTGCCTCTTTCCTTGCTCTCCCAACAGAGTTGCCCCTAACAGTGTTGCTCCAGCCACCTACTGCTGCTGAGCTAGAAGCATGCACCATAATCTATGGTTACCAGACCACCTGTAATAAGTTCTCCTAAAAATTGCTTCATAGTACTATATTCTGATGTGCTGCACTCACTTATGACTTATGAGTTTTACAGCTCAGCAACATCCACCTGGAGAGGGTGATCCCATTCTCTTTCCTGCTGATACCCTAGATCTCTCTAAGTGAAATTCTTTTGGAGAATCCCTTCCATATCCCTGAACAAGGAAAATAGGAAAGCTTCAAGTATGATTACTACTGACAATTTTTTTTTATCCTTTAACCAATTTCCCTGGAATTCCTAGGCTCCTATTTGTATAGGTTGTTTGAGTAGGGAAGGATAGGGATTGTAAGATGGGTCTGGCAACCTCTCAGTAAACACTGGAAGAGGTAACTGGCAGCAACTTGGTTCTCTATTTAAAATTTCAGGGTGCTTTTTGTTCTCAGGTTTGGGGTTTCAGCCAAAATTCCAAAACAGTAGAAAAAGCCTCATTCGGTATCCGACTTTATCAACTTTGAAACTGAAAGAGACTTTTGTCACTGTCACTGTTGTTTTAGCTCTTTAAGAACTCTAGTACTAAGAATACAGAGTTCAGCTACCAACCATGGAGTGGGAAGGGAAAATTGCTGACCTAAGAGTTGTATAACAACCATGTATGGAAATGATAAGAAAAAGTTCTGCATTAAACATGGGTGATGGGTATAGCTTGGGAATGAGATGTAAGTGTGTCTCAGTGTGTGAGGGTTAGTGGGGGAGATTTACTTTATCCTCCATTTTTGGGGTCAAATCCTTGGGAATGAAGGGTGGTAGAGAGAACTAGAAATACCATTTGACCCAGCCATCCCACTACTGGGTATATACACAAAGGATTATAAATCATGCTGCTATAAAGACACATGCACACGTATGTTTATTGTGACACTATTCACAATAGCAAAGACTTGGAACCAACCCAAATGTCCAACAATGATAGACTGGATTAAGAAAATGTGGCACATATACACCATGGAATACTATGCAGCCGTAAAAAGGATGAGTTCATGTCCTTTGTAAGGACATGGATGAAGCTGGAAACCATCATTCTCAGCAAACTATCGCAAGGACAAAAAACCAAACACCACATGTTCTCACTCATAGGTGGGAATTGAACAATGAGAACACATGGACACAGGAAGGGGAACATCACACACCAGGGCCTGTTGTGGGGTGGGGGGAGGGGGGAGGGATAGCATTGGGAGATATACCTAATGTTAAATGACGAGTTAATGGGTGCAGCACACAAACATGGCACATGTATACATATGTAACAAACCTGCACGTTGTGCACATGTACCCTAAAACTTAAAGTATAATACAAAAAAGAAAAGAAAAGAAAACCTTAAATACGTTTAGAGGGTCTCAAAGCTGAGAAAGTTTCTCTCTCCTTGGGCTATGGCCTGCAAATATCACAAACCACTTAGCTACCGGGTAGAGCAGCAACAGCTACAGGAAGACCTGAAGAAACTATCTCTGAGTCTCCTGCAGTGCCAACTGTCACAGGGGAGCATCTGAAAGTGTCTGAAGTGCAAGCAGATGAGAAGAGCCCTCCAGGTCGGAATAGGAAGGAGACAGAGTATGTTACAACTGGAGACCATAGTGAATCAGGCCAGCAGACCATATAGCTCTCTCAGGAGCAGGGCTGATGATCAAGACCTGGCAGGATGAGACACAGCTCAGTAGTGGTCTGCAAAAATAAACAATGGGCTGGGACTACATGCCCACCTCCCATCCTACCCTGTCCCCACTCGAGGCCAACAGCTTCCAAACCCTGATACTGCCACAGGAAAAAGAAGGAAGGGGGAGGAACTGAGATAAATGGGTTTGATGAAGTAGTTACCTAAATGAGATTAGATTTTGGAAAATTTACCTTAACTTGCGTGATTTAGTTTTCTGCACCAGAAAAAAAAAAAAAAAAAGGGTGGATCATGAGCCAAGCTGAATCAGATATTGAGAAATATAAAGATATTCTTTGTGTACTCTGGACTTCACATTCAGTTTTAAAGATAAATACATTGAAGACAGGGCTGGAGGGCGTGCCTCTGAATTTAAATACAGTTTGGGATGAAACTAGATCTCCACTCTTGATTTTAATTACTGTCTTATACCAAAAGGGATAATTTCCAGAACCACCATGGAATGGTTTGGAGCATTTAAAGAAGGAAGCATTTTGCCAATACATTTCCTTTGGATGTGATGAATCCTGCACTGCCGCAGCCAACTTGTGTGAATAAAGCCAAAACCAAAATCTCTAAATAATGTGTTTCTTTCCTTAATCCCCATCCATTTGGACACACGTCTATGTGCATTCAAATTGGCATCAGAATACTTGCAAGGCTTTAACTCTCATTTGAAACAATTGGGATATACTACCTAGATACGCAGGCAGCATACTATGGCCATTTAGCAAGAAGGCTTTAGAGTTAGCTTGACAGGGGCCAAATCCTCAGTCTATAATTTATTAGATTTGTAATCTTAGGCAAATTCTTTAAATTCAGTGTGCCTCAATTTCCCTTTTTGATAAACTAAAAATAATTGTAGTATTTATCTCATGAGTTGTCATAAATCTCAAGCCAACATTTTTATACAGGGACATGTATAAAGGAGTGAGTTCTCCATCATTTCAAATATTCAAGTTTAGGCTGGACAGCCACATGGTGGGGGTGTTGCATTGGACTGAATAACTGCTGAGATCCTTTCCAAATATGACTATCCTTTAGAAAAGAAGGTCCAGTGCCAAAGAACAAAATTCACTTTGAGATAAACCCAACTGATGGCTCTCATTTTGAAAAGGAGGCCAAAGACACACAAACTATTTCAAACTAAGATAGAAATAGGCCAAGTCGCCTTGCTGTTGACTCAGCAGCCAGAGAATCACAGAGAGTATGCTGGAGTTAAAGTCAGGAGAACTGGGCTGGAGTCCCAGTGCTGCTCTTGGCTGTGTGGTCGTGGGTTAGTTAGGTAATGGATATGGTTTGCAGTTTCTTCATTTCTAAAATAGGTGTACAAGTTTTTTTAAAATTATTTTCCCTCAAAAAGTACTCATGAAGATTAAATGAGCCAATGTAAAATTGCTTTGAAAATGGTAAATCACAGTATAAATATAGGTATTATCATTTGAAGAGCTCAAATTACACTACATTACACTATACATCATTAGTTCTGAAAATAACATACATAACCTGAAACCCTGGCTGAGAATAAGCTATTACTTTAAATATCGTGTTGGGTATAGAAGCTGAAAAAACTGCCACTTTGTAGATTCCTGCATATTTTCTCAACTACTCAAGAGTGGAGACTTTAATTTACCTTTAAGGCAGGTAGTGACTTTACTTGGGGGAAAAACAGAAAACACAGAACCATGCCATATATTTATGCAATATAAGTTAGGTCTTACTTGCTGTTTTTAGGAAGCAAGAGGTCATCTTCCACCTGAATACTGATGTCTTAGACCCAGAACTTCTCTGTTTCTCCTCTATATAAATGAGATGTATCTTTTATCAAATATTTTCTCTATAGATTTTCACTCAAATATTTATGGAACCTCCTCTCTATGCCAGGAGAGTTAGAGTGTTAAAAAGTCTGACCTACTCCTAATGGTGTTCACCAGTTACTACAGGAGACAGAAAAAATAAGCAACACTTACACAAACAATTAATGATGATAAATGTATTAAGGACAATGAGTCAGTGAAAAGTACTATGAGGATCTGTAAGAAGAGGACCGATAAATGTGGAGTTAGGATAAATTTAAGTGAGGAAAGAATATTTAATCTGAGTCTGGAAAGATAAACAGAACTGACCCAGCTGGGAGACGCCAGGTGAAGGCAGAATATTCTGGAAAATATTTTTTATTGTCTCTGTGAAAATGAATGTTATTTTGTCTGGGTTTAGACTATGGTGTCTATAAATAATTTCTTATTCTTTGAGGGTTTTGTATGTTCTTTTCTGGGTAGATGGTATCAGGAGTAGCATACTGAGATGGAAAGGACTTTAGTAAGGTGAAGGCTACTACACCATAATTTCTCTCTTATCCTGGAAAAGGTGCTGTGAAAAGAATAAGATGAGGCTCAATATTGACTGGACATGAGACACTTCATATGTGGCATTGTGGAGCGTAGTCTTGTTAGGTTGATTATATTAATAGCTTCACTTGGTGCCTGTCCAAAGGCAAGATTACTCTCTAAGACTGGATTTTTATCTTAAGTAAGAGGACAATTCAATTGTATCATCTTGTGAAAAGGCTGATGCTGGGACAGGAAATGAAGACTCGCATTTTGCACCTTAAACTAGAGTGTAGTCTGGCTTTAAACTTGGACTTAAAATTACGATGACCAGATGTGACTGTTTTGAGTTGTTCTCTGTGATGTACTGTCCTTCTTCTCCAAACTTTCAATACACTTCTTACTAAAATGCAAAGCCTGACCTCAGCTGTGCACTTTGAATCAATGGAAATTTCTCTTCCATACTTGGGGAGGTGTGTGGCCAGGAGGAGAGTCAGCCTCTGGGATCTAGAGCAGTGGCAAGAGCAGCATCACCCCCAGGAGCCAAGTGTGCCCAGCAACACAGTGATCATGCATCAGTCCAAACATAGTGACAATGTTGAAATTTGCCTGAGCCCTGAGATCCTGTAAAACAGGGGTCCCCAACCCCCAGGCCATGGACTGGTATCAGTCTTTGGCCTGTTAGGAACTGGTCTGCACAGCAGAAAGTGAGCAGCGGGCAAGTGAGCATTAACACCTGAGCTTAGCCTCCTGTCAGATCAGATGGGCATGGCATTAGATTCTCATAGGAGTACAAACCCTACCATGAACTGCACATGGGAGGGATCTAGGTGCTCCATATGAGAATCAAACGAATGCCTGATGATGATCTGAAGTGGAACAGTTTCATCCTGAAAACCATCCCACACCCACCTGCCATGTCCATGGAAAAACTGTCTTCCACAACACTGGTCCCTGGTGCCAAAAAGGTTGAGGACAACTGCTGTAAAACAGGTATGGCTAAGAAGTACTCTACCTAATCTTTTGTGTTCTGGAAAACAGCTAACTGCAAAGAAACACCCTTCCCCATATGACTCCGATGATTCACAGATACCCATCTTATTTACATGTGGTAAGACACAGACACTCCAAATTCCCATTGTTTCATAAATGATTGGCTAAAATGCTTGTTCCCTAGGTAATCACTTGGTCAGAGAGTTCTCCTTATTTTGCTAGTCCCTTTCTCCTTCTTCTAATATTCTTTTGAATAAAGTATCTCTTTACTAAGTCTGGATTTTTTATTTGACAGTGATGAAATGAAAATTCATTCTCAGTGGAAAAATGTGGGGCCCCTTCCTTCACACATGAGTTAGCACCCCAGAGAATGCTCAGAGAGATTAAGAAGGCTAGTTGGTAACGATTAGGCCAGCAGTTCTCAAGTTATCATAATTTTGCTGTTAAATATGAAATGTATTCTTATTTTGTGGATTGATTTTGAGAACAGAACATCTGGGTTACATGAAAAATACTTTTTAGTGGGAAAGACACCACAGGTATCACAACCAGCCAACCTGGAATATGCAATTCTTGCTTAGATATTAGAAATTGCTCCAGCATTAAAATCTAGTCTATTATAAGAAATATGCAGTTATGAAAAAAAAAATTCCTTATCTCCAAAGGCAAAGATTTTGCCTCTGGCTGAACTAGCTAGAAATAACTCATCTTTCCCCACATGCCAGGAAATGCAGTCCCTGATCTTTTTTCAAAGGTGACTCCAAATACCTCTGACACACTTCAAAACTCAACACATCCTTTCTGTCTTCACGACTTCTGATTTTCCAACCTTCTTTAGACACTGAGGCCCTGCCAATCTTTAATCAAGGCAACATTATTAATACTGCAACTCTTGTATTTACTTATCAGTTAGACATGCAATCCTTTAGAGTAAGAATGGTAGAAATAGAGAAAAAAAAAGCAAACTTTTGGAGTCAGACAAATCTAGGTTCAAATCAGCCAAAATAATAAATTTGCTTTGTTGTATGAAAGGCATGTTAATTGAAGTTAACTTGCTCATCACTAAAATGGGAATAATGATAGTTACCTGAAATTATTAGTATCAAGACTGATAATAACTAAAAGCTTTATGAAAGGTGGTTAGTCTTGAGTAGATGGTCACTAAATATTACTTCCTTCTTCTTTTACTCATGCTGAGCAATTTTTTTTTTAACCACATTTCCATTTTCTCTATCTCAAACTTAAAGCAATGATTAGCACCCAACACTTATTAAAGTCTATTATTTAGCCAATCTTAAATTATTTGGTTAGATTAAATTGATGAAAGAACACAATTAAGCTCTAACAATTTAGAAAAACATCTAAGCCCAAGACTGAATCAAAAATACTTCTGCTGATATTCCTTTTTCTCTCTTGCTCTGTCTGCTTTTCATTTCGGTTTTCTTCAAGAATTAAGTATTGGCTCCCACCCAGACCTTTCCATGAGGCAGCGGTGGTTACCAAATCTTGGCTAAGCCAGGGCCAAATGGCAGCTGGGGGTGGAGGGGAGGCTGGGGATGGAAAGGTATATAGAATTGTAGTCAAAGAGGAAACGGAACCAAGGACAGTGACCAAGACTTGTGAGTCTGTGGCTGAAGAGGCAGCCAGTGGGGTCAATATACTGACTACCTAAAGAGGGAATGAACATGTAAGTAAAGATAATGGAAGCTATGTTCTTCACTACAGAAGGAAGTTCAAATGACTTAACTAGGATAATTCTTGTGTTTTTTTGGATTGGAATTGGAGGTGTTGGTGGAAACTCATGCTATATAAATTATACACACATACTCATGATTTAAACGTATATGTATGTAATATACATATATAATATCTACGTATTTTTATAATCTTAGGAATGCTTCAATACTTCTAATTCCAATGAAAAATATAGATTAATAGTTATAGAGATATATCTAAATATGTATGGGTGTGTACATACAAGATATAATCATATATAAATATTCATATACTTGTGTGTATATGTACATAGGCATGTGTGTGCTTGTGTGTGTATGTGTATGTGTATAAATATATTTATTTCTTAGTGTGTCTGCTGAAAATGTCAATAAGCAATGGGATCTCAGTAGCAATGAGCATGTCAAGAACCCAAATCTTGACTTCTAAGTGTCATTCTTTACTAATGTTCTATGGAAAAATGGCTGATTAAGAGGGATGCAGTATAAACAGTGCAGAAGAAAAGTAGAATATTTTATTATGTTAAAGGGAAAAGCATACATACAAAATGATGAGGGTTTGTCAAACGGGCACAGGGTCAGCTTGAAAGGTGTTCTGCTGGCTAATTATGAGATAATTTAAGTATTAAAATAAAGATAAAAATAGACTGCAACTTGTTTAATATAATATAAATCCATAAGTGTATACTGAAATAAATAAGTAAATATATACATAAACTAACAGAGAGAAACTCTTTCTTACAGTCAAATGTCAACTAATGTAAAATAAATGATGAAATTAGAATAACATTATTTATATTCATCATATTAATAATTGATTCACACAAGAATCCTAAATGGATGCTAAACCTATAAGAAAATGTTTGGCAAAGAACAGGATAATTATATCATCTCAAAGTATTACCCCCACGAAATATGTATAATTACAAGGAGAAAATAGTATGTACTGTTCTTGTTCTGGCTACTCTTCAGGATGAAGCCCCACCCGAAATTTGGTTTAGATGTCAAGACTGATGATGACACACCTCCATACCAAGTGGTATGAAAAGGTTTATTACTCACATGATGAGACTTTTGGGGAGCGAACTGGGAAGGCACCCCAATTCTAGTTCAAAAGTGGCTTGAGAAAGCAAGAAAAGTAGACCGAGCCAGAGTTTTTGTTGTAGTTAGGGGATGGGCTTGGGCTGCATCTTTCTACCAGGGGCTTGTGTGGTTTAAATATTCTCCTGGCACTAAAGGAAGGAGCACCCTGTTCACTTATCACCATGCTCAGATGTAGGGCAGAATAGGAAAAAGGAGACATGAACTTGAAATATGCCAGCATTCCGTTATCAAAAAATGGAATCAGACTCTTTATGACAGTTCACCCTGATGTTTGAATGGTGACTAAAAGGTACCGTGTTTCTTGAATTTGAACTTGTTTAAGAAAGCCATTATGGCATCAGGTGAGGCCTGCAGCCTGAGGCTAATAATGGAGGTGAAAATTCCATCAAATGCCCTTGTTCAAGAGCTTGTCATTGTGAATTACGAGATATGAAATGAGTGCCTAGGTCACTATCAATGATGTTTGGAACTTGAGGGGATAAGAAGCATTTGGTGAGGCTTCGTGTTATGGATTTAACATGTTTATAAACATATATGACCTTGGTTTTGTATCTTTGGGGCAAAAGATCCCTAGAATTCTCTATTCCACAGGTGCCAGTTCTTAGACAATAGCCCGAGAGTCTATACGAAACGTGTAGATGGCTTCAGTTACTGGCCCAAGCATTCTGTGCTAAAATAATTGCCTGAAGCTTGGCCAAGTGTACTGGCCCTTGTGGCCTGTCTTATCAAGGATGTCCTGTTTAAGGGATAAAAAGTGGCAATGTTCCACTGAGCTCCCTGACACGTGACAGTGGCAACACTGTGAAGTGCACAAACTCCCATTGCTGTTTACTCAATTCATACCCAGGGACTCCCCAGGAAGCAATGAGGCCTGGGAAAGGGGTGACCTTACCAGACACATGGTGTCTGAAAAAATACTGAGAAGAAGGAAGGCCACTCCTTCCTGCAGCTGGGACATACCAGAAAGCCAGTCCGGCTTCATCCTGTAACAAGGACACCTTTGTAGCCATGCCGAGCTTGCAGGTTGCTGCTTGCATGATCTGAGACATAATTGGCAGCTAGGAAACTGAGAATTATTAGTTCAGGGCCTGTGAGAGCCTCTATTTCAGGGAGTGCTCACTATGTGACCAGCAATCGGCTCTCTAAGGGCATAAAGCATGGGACTGGGGAGGGCAGCTTTTTGGCACTTGAGGACCTTAGGCAACTTACGGTTGTCAGGGATGACCCAAAGAGGAGTCTCTGGGACCACTAATGATGTAAGAGTTTTTCTTGACCCCTTCATCAGACTTGCAACAGGGGTGCCCTGTTCATTCAGTCCACTGTGCTCAACCTCTTGCAGGAAGAAGCATGCAAGTGAGCGAGGGTGAGATCCGGCCAGCTGCTTTGGATGCCCGCAAGAACAGGCCCCGGGCAGGCCTCACAGCCAAACCAGGGATGGGCAAATGAGTGCAGGATCTGACCAGCTGCTTTGGGTGCTGGCAGGAGCAGGCTCCATGCAGGCCCCTCAGCAGTACCCAGATGGGGGTGCCTGTGACCCCTGAAGCCCCAGAGGGCATGTTACAATGTTCCCTTAGCTCCACCATTTGTGGGCAGCAGTGTATTATCAGCTCATTGGGCCCCTTGCTTCATTGCGTGGGGCAGTTGCCCTCCACCAGCAAGGGCAAGGGCCATGTGACAGTCTTTTTTGGGTACCCACACTCAGTGGATCCCAAGCTCTTGTCCAGTGTTCAAGAATAATTAGATCACATGGACACTTGAAGGATGCTGGAGGCAGAGAATTGTATTTAGCAATGGAAGTGGCTTTCAGCAGAGAGGGGAGCTGGAGAGGAGATGAGACAAGCAGATAATCTTCCCTGAAGGCTGGCTATCTCTGGCTGGCTCTTCTCCAAAGTTAAGCCATCTCTCCACCGAAGTCCAGCCGTCCCTCTGAAGTCAAGTCACCTCTCTCCAGTCAAGCCACTTCCCCTTCTACTAACTTAGTCTGAGGTCTCTATAGGCACAGGATGGGGGATGGGGCAGGCCATAGGCAGTTTGGGAAAAGGCAACTTTTGATTAGTAAAAAGAGTTTATTCAGAAAGAATCAATTGGGAAAGAGCAGGCAAACAGGAATAGAAGTTCTCACTTTGGGCCAGGGGCTTCAGGATTTTTGGCTGGAAGGTGGGGTTTCACGGGGGACCTGCCCTTGCCTGCCTCTGTCACTAACAAGAGTGCCTTATGAACTGCAATTTGAACAGGTTCTAGAGCCTTTTTGTTGGATGAGGTCCCATCCAAAGTGGGCCGATTTGCAAATAACAGCATAAATGGACTTAAGTACAACTTGTAAATGAGAAGTATGTTGTCTCCAAGACACCAAAAGACCTAAAAGACATTTAGTTTATTTTAATGTTGTGGAAACTGAGAGGATCAACAGCTATTTCTCGACAATGTGAGAGATGATGCACGCTAGAGAGGCCTACCCCACTTGTTCCAGAGACCTCAGTTTTATGTGAAATAAAGCATTTTGTACTCTCTTGATCTGTGTGCAGTACCATTAGCCTTGATGTATGAACAGATTTGGGGTGGGAGTTCATTGTGCCTCTGCAGTAAGGTCAGGGCATTCCAGTGGAGACACCAGAAAGATCCTACCTTAATTATATGATCAAATTTGACAGCCACAGCAGCAGTACAAATCAACATCATTTGCCTCCTGACATGATGTATATAGAAGGAGACAACACTATTCCTGTGGTATTATTGCTAAAAATGCATCACCTCCAACTAATCTTAAGGAAAGATCAGAAAAATTCAAAGTGAGGGATATTCTGCTTTGATACAAAAAAACCGGCATGTATTCTTTGAAATAACATCACGAAAGAGAAGAAAAGATTAGGAAACTATTCCCGATTGAAGGAGATTAAAAACATAACTAAATGCAATTCATGATCCTGAATTACATCCTGGACTAGAGGAAAATTGTTCTTATTTGTTTGTTTGTGTGTGTGTTTGGCTAAAGGGAATTATTGGAGCAATTTCTAAAATTTGGATGGGGTCTGTGTATTGGTAAAATTTTATCAAATTATTGATTTGGATAGCTTTACTTTGGTTATGAAGAGTGTATATGAAATACATATTGAAGTACACAAAATAAAAGAAGGAGAGAGAGAGAGGAAAGGGAGAAGGGAGAGGGGAGAGGGAAGGAAAGAAGGGAAGAGAGAGCATAAATGTGATAGAATGTTAACAAATAGAACCTGGGTAACTATTACAGGAGTTTTTTGTACTATTCTTGCACTTTTCCTGTAAATTGTGCTTATTTCAAATTTGGAAGCTTCATCTATATTAAATAGAATTTTAACCTCATCAGAAAATGTGTCTTAATTAAGCTCTCTATTAGAAAGAAACAATTCTTAAACAGGACCCTCAAAAGCATTAATCATAAAATTTTTAAAATTACAAATATGATCTTTTAAATTAAAAACTGTTCATCAAAATAAAACACTAAGTGAATAGCCAATATCTTGACAAGGATAAAATAGTCACAATATATGTATATGACACAACACTCATATCCAGAATATATAAAGAACATCTGTAAATAAATAACAAAATAACAGCCCAATTTCTAAGTATTACAAATAATTTGAACAAATGCTTCAAAAATGCACTGTCTAGATGGCCAGAACTCATTAGTCATCAGGAAAATAAAATTGAAACCACAGTTAGATACCCCTACACACCCAAGAGATGGCTAAATACAAGAGACTGGCAATACCAAGTGTTAGAGATGATGTCGAGGATTGAATTTTTTGCACATTGCTATTAGGAGAGTAAATTCATCTGCTCCATTGGAAAACACTTCTCCTTTTACCTAATAATTCTATTTCTAGGTATATACCCAAGATAAATGAGTGCATACATCCACCAAAAGACACATACAAACATTTTGTAGTAGCTTTTTTCATATTACCCAAAAACTTAAATGTTCATCAAAACAAAAACAATAAATAAGTTGTAAAATAATCACTTAAAAGTTGAATAAAATGCACAAATTACTGATACACACAGAAGCACCAGTTAAACACAAAGACATTGCCTGGAGAGAAAGGAGCTAGAAACAAGAGTGCATACTGTGATTCCATTTATAGGGAGCTCAAGGAGAAACAAGACTACATATTTAGTGATAGAAGTCAAAATAGTTGTTACTTCTGAAGAAAACTTGATTTGGAAGGGGCATGAGGAAAACGTCTGGGGTGATAAAAATATGTATGTCATGACCTGGGTGATAGATGTAAGTTACATTTATAAAAATTCGTTGCACTTTACACTTAAGTGTACACACCTCAATAAAAATATATAAGGCCACAGAGACCATCTATTTTATAGGTTACTATCTAACTTGAAACCATTATCAGGCTTATAAAAAGTCTTTGCTTGGCCAGCCACGGTGGCTCAAACCTGTAATCCCAGCACTTTTGGAGGCCGAGGCAGGCAGATCATCTGAGGTCAGGAGTTTGAGACTAGCCTGGCCAACATAGTGAAACCCCATCTCTACTTAAAATACAAAAATTACCCGGGCATGGTGGCAGGCGCCTGTAATCCCAGATACTCAGGAGGCTGAGGCAGGAGAATTGCTTGAACCCGGGAGGCAGATGTTGCAGTGAGCCAAGATCGCACCATTGCACTCCAGCCTGGGGGACAAGAGTGAGACTTCATCTGAAAAAAAAAAAAAAAAAAGTCTCTGCTTGACTTTGACTGTATTTCATTCCTTCTATACACCTGTATCTTCTAAGAAGATCCTATGAATAAGGTCAAATCTCAACAATAGGTGGAAAACTCAGCCAAGGAGTCAAATATTTCTGATGTGGGTTTCACATCTGTGGCACCACCTATTCTCTGTATTGAATAATACACATTTATACGTGTCGTGAGTGACAACAAAGAAAATGAAATTGGGCTATTTTATTGCTAACCCCAGAATCAGAATGTTTCTATTTGAAAAGGTAGTTGAAGCAAAGCCGAATTGAATTCTACTAAAGGGCAGCCTGAACTTCCGTATAAATTGATGTTTTAAGAGTTGGAGAATTCAAAGTGTCCTTCACATGCGAGCTCCATCCTACTTACATTTTGAGTTAATTCTGTCCCAAACTGGGTGTACGTCAAGAGCCTCCAGTCATAGCTGATTCCAGAGTTAGCTGCGCTACCCAGAATCTGGCATCTGGAAGGCTTGAGAGAAAACTTAGATGTTCCATGCATCTTGTGTCCCAGGGCAGCCAACAAGGATTACAAATAGTTTTCATATAGGATGTGAGTTTACTTAGTGGGAGCCCTGAAACCCTGACCAGCATCTGCCAGTCCTTTCCCTTGGGAAAAAGAGTCCCCTCTCTCATCTTCCTGGATGCTAACGTTCATATTTTAAATTGCCATTTTATTCCCTAAAACAATGACCCTTCCACCTCCCTCATACATCTAGAAAGCCCTGCTGCTTGTAATGCTACTCTAATCATGTGATGAATTGGGCCTCCTTGGACAATAACCCTGGCCTGAAAAAAATCTCATGCCCATGGACACTGTGTGTTAGAATATTGTAAGAACATGGCTTTTGAGGATAGATCTTATAGGTAGGTCATTTTTCTAAGGCCCACCCCACTCAGACACAACTTCTTTTTATTCTTCATCACACTACTCATCTGACAAAGGGCTAATATCCAGAATCTACAAAGAACTCAAACAAATTTACAAGAAAAAAACAAACAACCCCATCAAAAAGTGGGCAAAAGATATGAACAGACACTTCTCAAAAGAAAACATTTATGCAGCCAAAAGACACATGAAAAAATTCTCATCATCACTGGCCATCAGAGAAATGCAAATCAAAACCACAATGAGATACCATCTCACACCAGTTAGAATGGCAAGTATTAAAAAGTCAGGAAACAACAGGTGCTGGAGAGGATGTGGAGAAATAGGAACACTTTTACACTGTTGATGGGGCTGTAAACTGGTTCAACCATTGTGGAAGACAGTGTGGCAACTCCTCAAGGGTCTAGAACTAGAAATACCATTTGACCCAGCCATCCCATTACTGGGTATATACCCAAAGGATTATAAATCATGCTGCTATAAAGACACATGCACACGTATGTTTATTGTGGCACTATTCACAATAGCAAAGACTTAGAACCAATCCAAATGTCCAACAATGATAGACTGGATTAAGAAAATGTGGCACATATACACCATGGAATACTATGCAGCCATAAAAAAGGATGAGTTCATGTCCTTTGTAGGGACATGGATGAAGCTGGAAACCATCATTCTCAGCAAACTATCACAGGGACAAAAAAACAAACACTGCATGTTCTCGCTCATATGTGGGAATTGAACAATGAGAACACTTGGACACAGGAAGGGGAACATCACACACCAGGGACTGTCGTGGGGTGGGGGGAGTAGGGAGGGATAGCATTAGGAGATATACCCAATGTAAATGACGAGTTAATGGGTGCAGCACACCAACATGGCACATGTATGCATATGTAACAAATCTGCATGTTGTGCACATTTACCCTAGAACTTAAAGTATAATAAAAAAATAATAATAAACAGCCTCCTGACTTGTCCTCTTCCAAGGCTCTCCTTGCTGCAACACATATTCAGTGCAGCAGTCATGTTGAGTTGTCCAAAATTAACTTCGACCACGTTACTCTTATTATTAAAATCCTCCAACGGCTTCTCATTTTTTATAGGCAAACATCCACACTCCATTGTAATGAAAGGTCCTTCCCAACCATATACTTATGTTATGCTCCTTCATTAGAGCCTGATATTAAATAAGTAAATACTGAGTTAATGTTTGTTGATCAAATGAATGATTAATGGATAAGTAAATGTACTGATGTCATTAATACAGCTGAATATTGTAGATATGTTTTGAATCATTTTTAGTTTGCAACAGAGAGTTAGGGGAGCAAGAAACTGCCTTTGACTAGATTGTGTATTCACTGCATTCAGCGTTCACATGACTGGGAACAAAAGACTATTCTGCTAATATGTAAGTTTCCACATAGATGTTGGTTCTAGAGAAGTTCTTATTCAAATGAAACAAAACAAAGAAACCTTGAGTCTAAGTCTGTTGCTTAGGTTTCCCTTTGTTCACATCTACAACTGAACAGAGATAAATATACCTTTTCCCCACATAAACATAATTCCCAGGAAGCCAATGTCCACCTCAATTGATTTCAAACCATAGCTATGGAGAGACTACACAGCAGTTCATTACTGAGTTTCCCTCTCTTCCTTATTCCCAATACATCTTACAATAAATAAGATTTATTTTCCCAAAACACCAATCTTCTTACCTGCTCTCCAATCCTGCTTTAATATTCCCCCTCTCAGTTAATAGTATTTTGATAGGAGCATGCTAGTATTTAACAATAGCCTTAATTTCTAGCCTGAATTAGAAATGAACAATGGTGAAATTTCAGGAACCAAGGTAAGGTGCTGTAAGAAATCTCAGAAAATGAGATTTTTGCCTCATATTACTGTGATCTTCAATAGTTACTCCTAGAACATTTAGATATTTATGTCCTGTGTGAGTCTTCTCCAAAAACCATAGAAGTAACACGCCCTTGTTTTACAATGTGAATGGTATTAACTTTGGTGCCCCTGTACAATTGACTCTTCCCCACTAGAATATGGGCCTGGTAATAAAAATCCTATGGTCTTGGCTATTCAGTTTCTCTCTGAATGTTGGCTTTTGTTTTGAAACCCGTTTTTTTCTGAATGTAACCAGAGCTGCTATGTTTATGTATAACAGGGAGTGAAAGAGATAATGAAGCCAGGATCGATTGCCTAGTAATAGCTATGATTGCATAGACATTAAAGGGTATTTGTAATTTAGGCCGCTAATATGGCCTAATGCCCTATCTTGTGTAGCTATTGATTTTTCAGTAGTAGAATAGCCCCAGCAAACCTTTCAGGGCTAAATTTTCCCTGTTATATCTAGCAAAGAACAAAAGGTCTCTTTTACAGGAGCCTAGCCCAGAGAAATGTTTTCTATTCTGAAAGCTTTAAGGGCTCTCTGGTTTATGAACTTACTTTCCAATGTGATTTCTGCATGCCTCTCTTTCTTTGCCTCCTCCAAAACAAAAAAATAAAGCAATATTAGGAAAAGGTCTTTTATTATTTAGCAGCTACCAGCAAGGAGGCAACAAGAAGCAAAAGTGCCTTATCACTGACTGCTCTAAGAATGATGTTCTGAAATGACCCATTACCTCAAAACAGACATATAGGCCACTGGAATACAATACAGAGCCCCCAAATAAATCCACATAACTTGTCAACTAACCTTGGATAAGAGTTCCAGGACCATACAATGGGGACTGGATAGTGTCTTCAATAAATGATGGTGGGAAAACTGGAAATCCACATTTAGAAGAAAGAAATTGGACTCATATCACACCATATATGCAAATTAAATCAAAAGGAATTGAAATTTAAACATAATCCCTGAGGCCATAAAGCTATTAAAGAAAACCATAGGGAAAAGGCTTCTTGACATTGTCTGGACAATAATTTTTTTTGATATGACACCAAAAATACTGGTAACCAAAACAGAAGTAGACAAGTGGAAAGGCATCGAACTGAAAAGTTTATGCACAGCGAAAGAAACAATCAACAGAATGGAAAGGCAACTTATGAAATGGAAAAAAAAACTGCAAACCATATATTCAATAAGGGGTTAATATCCAAACATATAAAGAACTAACACAACTCAATAGCAACAAAAAACTGATTTAAAAATAGAAGACCTGAATAGACATTTCTCAAAAGAAGATATTTAAATGGCCAAGAAGTATGTGAAAAGGAGCTCAATAACATGACTGATCAGGAAAATGCAAGTCAAAACCACAAATAAGATGTCACTTTACACCTGTTAGGATGGCTACATTCAAAAAGACAAAAAAGAACAAGTGTGGGCCAGGATAAAGGGAAGAGAGAACCCTTGTATGCTTTGGATAGAAATGTAAATTAGTACAGCCATTCTGTAAAACAATATGGAGATTCCTCAAAAAATTATAAATAAGACTACCATATGATCTACCAGTCTTACTTCTGTGAATATATATCCAAAGGAAATGAAATCAGTATCTCAAAAAGCTCCTTGTACTCTTATGTTCGTTGCAGTACAGTTCACAATAGCCAAGACAAGGAAACAGCCTAATCGTCCGTCAACAAATAAATGGATAAAGAAAATGGTCTAGATAGAGAGCCTTATTTAGCTTTTAAAAATAAGGAAATGCTCTATGGTACATGTGCGCTATCATTTGCAAGTAATATAGATGAACCTGGAGGACATTATGGTAAGTTTAATGAACCAGACACAGAAAGGCAAATACTGTAGATCTTACTTATATGTGGAATATAAAGTCAAATTCATAAAGGGAGAAAGTAGAACAGAGGTTGACAGGGGCTGGGGTAGAAGAAATAGGAAGATGTTTGTCAAAGGATACCAGTGTCAATTATGAAAGATGAATACTTTCTGAAGACCTAAAGTACAGCAACGTAAATATGGTTAACAATAATATGTTCTACTCTTTAAGTTTACTAAGGTTAAATCTTGTGTTCTCATCATACATACAAAAAGAAAAAGAAAATAGTAACTATGTAAGGTAATGAATATGTTAAATAGCTTGATTGTGGTGACTATTTGACAATGTATAGGTATATCAAAACATCAAGTTGCATACCTTAAATATATACAGTTTTTATTGGTCAATCATACCTCAAAAACAATAGAGAAAAAGTCAAAGTTAGACTGGATTCAATAAAAAGAGTGCACATAGCAAGAAGAGATGATTTGAACAAAATAATACTAATTTTTTTGTCACTGCTTTGTCTAACAACTTTCCAAGAGTAATCTACCATAAAGGTTTCCAACACCTTTCAGGAATATTTCCACAATCTTGGAAAAATAATTTTCATAGATTAAAGGTAAACATTACTTTTCATTCTTTAGAGATTGAGTACAATTTGAAAGTATGGCTATACTACATTTATTTTGCAAAGGAAGAGGCAATAAAACCAATGATTTAAGAATCGTATGTAAATATCAAATGGTAACCATAATTAGATGACATTTTTAGAACAAGAATAAGAGAATGAAGAATTATAATAATCCATAACCAATCAACAAATAAATAAGCAAATATATATTTATTATTACAACAAATAAGTAAAGACACACACACACACACACACACACACACACACACACGCGCAAACAAACATATAAACATGCCTGAGACCTTTCTAGAATAACCCAGCAACTGCCAGGGCTTCAGAAAGCATGAAGCATTAAGACAGACTGCAATTTATTACAGGTTAAATGTTGCTGAAGGGTGACCTTTTAGCCAGATCATCCTCCACTATGTTACTCCCAATGAGTTTTTCAGAGCTATGCCCCTTTTCTGTAATTTCAGAGTTCCAGGCCATATTCTTATTCTGAAATGATATTACCTATCCTTGAATAGCTTGATTAGCTCTATTCTCCCATAGTACTATAACCACACAACTCAAGCTTTTTGGTTTTCACCTTAGATTTGTTTAGATAAATACTATCAAGGCCAATCAATGACTGAATAATAAGTAGTTCTCACTGCTGCATTCATGCTGGCCTTATTTTGTATTTCCCTAAATGTTGTTTACACACTGCTATAAAGAAATATGTGAGGCTGGGTAATTTATAAAGAAAAGAGGTTGAATTGGCTCATGGTTCTACAGTCTGTACAAGCATGGCACCAACATCTGCTTGGCTCCTGGCAAGGGCCTCAGGAAGCTTACAATTATGGCAGAAGGTGACGTGGAAGCAAGCACATCACATGATGAGAGCAGGAACGGGGGAGAGAGAGGAATAGAAGAGGTGCCATACTCCTTTAAACAACTAGCTCTCAGATGAACTAACTGAGTAAGAACACACTCATCACCAAGAGGATGGCACTAAGCCATTCATGAGGGATACACCCCCACGATCCAAACACCTCCACCAGGCCTCATTTCAAAAATTGAAAATCACATTTCAACATAAGATTTGGAGGGGACAAATATTCAAACATTTAATTCCACCCCGACCCCCCTTGATCATTAATATTGAGTGTCAACTTGATTGGGTTGAAGGATGCAAAGTATTGTTCCTGGGTGTGTCTGTGTGGGTGTTACCAAAGGAAATTAACACTTGAGTCGGTAGACTTGGAGAAGCAGACCCACCTCAACCTGGGTGGGCACCATCTAATCAGCTGCCAGCACAGCTAGAATAAAGCAGACAGGAGAAGATGGAAGAGCAGACTTGCTGAGTTTTCCAGCATTCATCTTTCTCCTGTGTTGGATGCTTCCTACCCTTGACTATCAGACTTCAAGTTCTTCAGCTTTTGGACTCTTGGACTTACACCAGTGGTTTGCCAGGGGCTCGCAGGCCTTTGGCACAGACTGAAGGCTGCACTGTCAGCTTCCCTACTTTTGAAATTTTAGGAATTGGACTCATCCACCACTGGCTTCCCTGATCCTCAGCTTGCAGATGGCCTATTGTGGGGCTTTACCTTGTGATCATGTGAGTCAATTCTCCTTAATAAACTCCCTTTCATATATACATATATCCTATTAGTACTGTCCCTCTAGAGAACCCTGACTAATACAACATCCAAATCGTATGTTCTTCTCACATTTCAAAATAAAATTATGCATTTGCAATAGTCCCCGTAAGTCATAACCCATTTCAGCACTAACTCAAATGCCCCAAGTCCAAAGTCTCATCTAGAGATGAGTTCCTTTCACCTATGAGCCTATGAGATCAAAAATAAGTTATTTACTCCCACATATAAGGTGGCACATTCCTATTCCAAAAAGGAGAAATTACCCAAAAGAAAGGGTCAATAGGCCTCACACAAGTCTGAAACCCAACAGATTGTCATTAAATCTTATAGCTCCTAAACAATCTTCTTTGACTTCTGTCACACATCCTGGTGTGAGAAGTGGGCTTCCAAGGCCTTGAACAGTCCCCCACCATGTGGCTTTCCTAGATTCATACCCTGTGGCTGCTCTCATAGGTTGGTGAGTGCTTGTGGCTTTTCCACACTGAGGTTGCAAGCTGCCGGTGGCTCTACGATTCTCAGGTCTGGAGGGTTGTGGCCCCCTTCCCACAGCTCTACTAGGCAGTGCCATGGTAAGGACTAGTGTGGGTGCTCAAACACCATCTTCCTCCTTTGCACTACCCTAGTAGACTTTCTCTGGCAGGTGGTTGATGGGGGGAGCCCCACCCATGTGGCAGGCTTCTGCCTGAGCACCCAGGCTTTTCCATACATCCTCTTAAATCTAGTTGAGAGTTGTCAAGCCTCTTTTACTCTTACATTCTGTGTGCCTGCAGGCTTAACACCATGTGGAAATTGTGAAGGCTTACAGCAGCTTGTGCTCTCCAGATTGTATCTGGGACACTTGTACTTTCTCTAGCTGTATCTGTGGCTCACTGAGCCATGACTAAAGCTGGAGAAGTTGGGATGCAAGGAGCAGTGTCCCAAATCTGTGCATAGCAGTGGTTCCCCTGGCCTGGTCACTGGAACCATTCTTTCCTCCTAGGCCTCTGGGCCTGTCATGAGACAGGCTGCCTAGAAGACTTCTGAAATGCCTTCAAGCCCTATTCCCATTGTCTTGAATATTAGCATTTGGCTCTCTTTTAGTCATGCTAATCACTTTAGCAAGTAGTTTTTCCGTAGGCTGCTTGGATTCTTTCTCTACCACAGGGCTAGGCTGAAAATTTTCCAAACTTGTACACTCTGATTCCCTTTTAAATGTAAGTTCCAAGTTTAAGTCATTTTTTTTTTTTTGCTCCCATATCTGATCATAGGCTTTTAGAAGCAGCCAGACCACATCTTTAATACTTTTTTGCTTAGAAATTTCTTCCACCAGATACCCTAGGTATACCCTACTTGCTAAAGCAATTCTGCAGCTTTACAGAAAGCATGGTGCTGGCATCTGCTTCTGGTGAGAGTCTCAGGAAGCTTACAATCACGGCAGAAGGCAAAGAGGCAGCAGATGTGTCACATGGCAAGAAGGAGAAAGTGGGGCAAGGTGCCACACACTTTTAAACAACCAGATCTCACATGAACTCAGAGCTGGAACTCACTCATCAGCAAGGGGATGGCATAAGCCAAGAGATCTACCTCTATGATCCAAACCCCTCCCACAAGGCCCCAGATCCAACACGTGGGATCATATTTCAACATGAGATTTAGAGGGGACAAACATCTAAATCATGTAATTCCATGTCCTATTTTAGTTAAGCTTTTACTTTCTCATAAACCATATTTTACAAACCCAAAGACTACAAGGAAAATATCAATTTGCATTCTGACACCACTACTGGCATACTCTGTGACTTTGGGCATGTCCATGGAACATTGATGAGCACAGTTTTCTCTTCTGTAGCAAGCACTCCTCTGCCTAATTCATATGACTAAAGCAGTGGTTCTCAAACATATGGTCTCAAGAACCCTTTAAAATCTTAACAACTAGTAATGACCCCAAAAAGGTTTTTTATAATATGAATTTTATATATAAATATTTTATTGGAAGTCCACTTTTATGAAAATAACCTTTTTTCAAAAATTTCATAAGAAAAAATAGTATTATTTTACATATTTGAAACATCTTTTTAACGCCTGGTTTAATAGAAGACAATTGAATATTCATGTCAGCTTCTGGATTCAATCTGTTTCAATATGTGTCTTTGGTTGAAATACATGAAGGAAACTTGGGCTCACTAGACATATAGTTAGAACAGGGTGGAGTATTTTAACAGCCTTTTTGGACAACTGTGGACATTGTGCTTTGATATTACAACAAAACTGGAGAAGCGGTAGGTTCTAAATGATTAGTTGCAACATGGAATCTGAAACCACATCCATGAACTATTTGTAATCTGGCATATTAAGATCTATTTATCTATCTTGCACTTTGAATGGGATCCTTTGCTCATGCATCTTTTTGTAACATGAATCATCTCAAACATGTTAGTTCATTGAGTTATGCAGGGCTCCAAATGTTAACATATTTCATTATACAATATTAAAAATCACATTTGTTAATATGATGATGGTTCTCATTAATGGAATCTTTAAATTTTGAAAAGCTGTCAAACTCATGGTGGTAGACACAAGTTTTACAAATTTTAATATTTATCAGAAAACTTGAATTTTATTATTGGCAAAGAATGCTGTTAGTTGTTGTCCTTGATGTAACAGGCTCACTTTATTTTCATTTATTTTGAAGGAAACATTTGCTAAATACCCAAGCTTGAGCAGCCATTGTATGGCAGTTGTTCCTTGAAATAAAAATCCTGTTTTTTGATAAAAGCAGCTAGTTCAGCTTACAGCTCAAAAATTGTACTAGTGCTTTTCCTTGAGAAAACCAATGTACTTTGGTATGGAAAAGAAATATTTTATGCCTGCAGTTTCCAAACTGTGTGCCAGAGCACCCCCTAAAGCACCAACAAAAACTCACAGGAGAACCACAGGGTACTTAAAAATTTCAAGGGAGACACGGCATCATCTAGCAAACACTGGGCAATCTATTAGCTAGAGGTAGTTCAGTTTCAATGTTAGATCCTACCACATCCCTTTTAAGGATGCCATAGAATTACTAAGTTGCATTTTCTGCAGTTGCTGTGATAAAAAGCAAGTTACTACTAGAAAATCAAAGTGCAACAGGACATGAAGGCAGCTTCAATCTGATTCCAAGGTTTGAGAAATTTGGGCAGTGACCAACAAACACATTCCATTAGTAATTGACTTCTATGAATGACATAACATTATTTTTTCAAATGGCTACTAAGTGGAAGACAGTAATATTGATCATCTTAACCATGTATAGGCCTAGGCTAACATGTACGTCTTAGTTTTTCACAAAAAATTTAAAAAGTAAGAAAATTTAAAAAATTAAAAATAGAAAATAAGGTATAGAATAAGGATATAAAGAAAATATGTTATATATCTGTATACTACATTTCCGTATTAAGCTATGTGTTATTTACAAAGACTCAAACAGTTACAAAAATGTAAAAGTTTATAAGACAAAAAAACTTACAGCAAGCTAAAGTTAATTTACTATTGAATAAAAAATAATTTATAAATTTAGTGTGGCCTAAGTATACAGTGTTTATAAAGTCTACAGTAATGTACAGTTAATGTCCTAAGCCTTCACATTCATTTAACACTCACTGATTGAGTCAACCAGAGCACCTTCCAGTTCTACAAGCTCCATTTATGGTAAGTGCTGTATACAGGCATATCATTTTTATCCTTTACATAATATTTTTACTGTAACTTTTCTATGTTTAGATATACAAATACTTACCATTGTGTTCCAACTACATACAATATTCAGTAGAGTAACAAGCTGTGCAGATATGTAGCCTAGGAGCACTAGGCTATACCATGCAGCCTAGGTGTGTAGTAGACTATACTATCTAGGTTTGTGTAAGTACATTCTATGATGTTTGCACAATGATAAAATTGCCTAATAATGTGATTCTTAGAGTGTACCCCTGTTATCAAGTGATGCATGACTGTACTTAATAAATACAACTGGTAGGATTGGTTGTGTTCTGAATTTTCTTTGGTATAGGGGCCAAAATAAAAAAAAAAAAAAACCAATCACTAAGGCACTATGGAGAAAGCTTGGGAACCTATTGTTTATGTGTGCTTTCTATTTAATCACACAGAATATTAAACAGGTACGTGCCCAAGGGTTGAGATAGTTAATAAAAGTAATATGTTTTGCCATTTCATCAAAGATCCTCTTAGGCAAAATTATCTCCTTTTTTTCCCCTGAGTATTTGGTGTTGAAAAACTACAATAACTACTAGAATAGTTTGGCGCCATTGCCTTGATTCATGCTTTTACCTAAATTGTTTTTCCTTTACCAGTAAATGTCAACAAGTGAAAAAGGCAAATAATTTTTCAGTGTTGTTATGAAAATAATTTTGACCTTACAGAACTATTGAAAAAGGGACTCCTAGGGATCTGTTTACCATATTTTGAAAACCATTAAGTTAAAGGAATGATTAAATATAATCACTGTGATGATGCTTCACATAATGCAAATTGCTGGACAAATTCTATTTATTAATTCCTTGCCTCTCTTTTATCTTATTGCATGAGTCTCTGCTTTAGAAACCAGTGGCCAAATTCTCGGTTTGTGAAGCTGTTCTTTTTTCGTAGTTCTTCTCAGAAGAAACTGTCTCTTCTTGAACTCTAGTCCCAGACTTCTTGCAAGCTACTGACAGTAGTTCTGGGTTGTTTTTTTTTTTTTTTTTTTCGTGTTTGTCACTCTCAGACTCCTGTCAATTTAATCCACTCAATGAAGCAGCAATATTGATTTCAAATAACAGAATATGATATTGGATAATACAGGCACAAAAGAAACTTATTGAAAAGAAACGAGGTAGTTTACAAAACCGACTATAAGGCTGGCGTGCCACGCACAGGTATAAACCAAGGTAGGAAAAGCAGAGCCAAGATCAAGCCCAAGATAACTGCATTTGAAATGTCAAGGCTGCTTCTAAACACTCACCATCTCATCACTGAACTCTCGACTCCACCACAGCTGCCACAGATAACTTCTGACAGACTTTACACCTCTGTGTAATTCTCTCAAGATTCAATTTCCTGAGTGGAAACAAGTGATTGACTGTAGTTTAGCCATGGACCCATTCTCCAACTGTCAGGAGACAGGGAGGATAAGTAGCTTTCCCTTTTCAACTTCTGACTCCTATCTATATAGATCTTTAACCAAAATAGACAGCAGGATGTTTGGTGCTGAGCCGTTAAATTGACAAATGTCAATACTATTCACTCTTTTAATGAACAGTATTTAAACACACACTTCTCACTTACAATTTTTAAGAATGCTTAACCTATCAAAAACAATTCCCTAAGGAGATATATATTTTAAAAATCATCAGTAATTCCATCTGGCTACAAGTTCAACATACCTGGTGACATCTGTTTCTCCTATCGGTATTTCTTTGTGATTTTGCCATAATATTCTGAATCTACCACTCTCTATCCCTTATCAAATAGTTTGGGGGAATTTGAGGGCAAAAAAGATACTAATTAAGTTACATACTTATTTAATTAAGCCATAAAGAAAGAAAACATATGTCGATTCAACAATACGTAGCTGTGCAACTGATGATTTTATTGTAGTTGATATTAATGATTTTTCTTTGCATATACGTACTTCTTATATTTTTCAAGTCCAGCAAGTACTTTTAAGTTCATTAAAGGCAATCTGCAGCTAAGTGTCTCAAACTTTTATTCCTGATAGACCTGAGAATGGGAGGTTCTGATTATACAGGACTGAAGTGGTTTACCATTACCTTTTAACATCAGTAGTACAAGGAGATGTTCCATGTTTCAGGGGAATTCTCTGTATGTCATTCACAATCTTTATTACTCCCATTAGGTAGCAACGACTGTGCTTTCCCTGGAGAGGTAGACTCAATCACACTAGCCAACACTATAATCCCTGTTTTGGCTTGTTTTCTTAGTGATAAGAGGAGCCTGACTTGATCAAGTGAAAATCTACGAGTCCAGTTCAATGGAACTGTTATTGTGTCCCCTGATAAATGCATTCTTCCTTTGGCATTAAAATCTGTAAACCAGTAGAGCCAAGAGTAACAAGGATGGAAAGCAAAAAGTATGCAAGTGATTAATTAGATGGAATTATGACAGGTACCATTTTCAATTCCATCTCTTATTTACCTATTCTATAATTTATAGCTGTGGGAGAATTAGCACCACATACTGATTGCTGGTTTAGAACATATATTGTATCCAGAAGGACAGAAATTGTTTTTCTAGCTAGCACAGTAACTGATCTTTGATGGCTCATTCCACTGTAGGATAGATATGCTAGCTTCTTCAAGATGAAGGGTTACATTTATGCATTCATTCAATGTCTTTTTTTTAAACTATTCAGTAAATTCACTTAAAAATAAATACTGTATAATTTACTGTCTTACTCCTTTTGGACTGCTGTAACAAAATATCAGCCTGGCTAACTTATAAACCATAGAAGTTTTGTTTTTCACAAAATTTGTTTCCTAGAGGCTTAAACTCAAGGGGCAAGGGATGGGCAAATATGGTGTCTGTGGAGAGTTGCTCTTTGCTTCTAGTGTGGAGGCCTTCTGCTCTGCCCTCAAGTGGTGGAACGGCAAAATAAATTAACTCTGTGTCATCACATGATAGAAGAGAAGGACAGGCCAGGAAGCTCTCTGAAGACTCTTTATAAGGTCTTATTCATGATCTTATAAAGATTATTAAGTCATGCTCTTACGACTTAATCACCTCCTCAAGGCCCTACCCCTTAAAACTATCACATTGGTGATTAAATTTCAACCTATGAATTTGAGCAGACACAGTCATACCACAGCATTCTGCCCTGGCCCCCAAAATTTATGTTCTTCTCACATGCAAAATGCATTGTCCAGAGTCTCATCTAAATCAGATACACATGAGACTCAAGGTACAACTCACCTTGATGAAAATTGTTCTGTAGCTGTGAACCTGTAAAATCAAACAAAGTATGTACTTCCAAAATGCAATCATGAGACAGGCATAAGATAGATACTGCTATTCCAAAAGAGAGAAATAGAAAATGTAAAAAAGGGTAATACGTCCCAAGTAACTCCACAACTCAACAGGGCAAATAAATAAATAAATAAATAAATATTGAAGCCTGAGAATAATCTTTGACTCCATGCCCCGCCTTTTGGACACACTGGGACAGGTGTTGGGCTTTGCTGGGCACAGCCTACGCAGCAGCTCTTGGGTTGGAGTTGGGTGCCTGTGGCTCTCCAAGGATGGCATTGTATGCTGGTGGTTCTACAGGTCTGGGACCTTGGGGATGGCCCTGCCCCCATGGCTCCACTAAATATTGCCCTAGTGAGGGTTTGTGGAGGTGGCCCCTCCCATAGCTCTGCTGGGCATTGCCCTAGTGAAGACTTCACAGCATCCCTGCTACCCTAGATTTACCCTAATACAGGCTTTCTGTAGTGGCTCCATCCCATGGCCCTGCTGGGCATTGCCCTAGTGGGGGTTTTCTGCAGAAGCCCCACTCCTGTGGCAATTCTTCACTGAGACCCAAAGCTCCCTGAGGTAGCCTTTAAAAGCTAGGTGGAAGTAGCCATTTCTCCAGAGTTTTTGTACTTTGTATACTTGCAGAGGTGGCATCATGCAGATGCCACCATGATTTACCACTTGTGACTTCTGGAGAGACAGCCTGAGCTACATCTGGACCCTCTGTAGCTACAGCGGGGGATGCCAATGATCACATGCATTGGAATGCAGAAATATAAGATTTGAGGTGGTTCTGGGCAGCAAGTCCCAAGTTCTGGTGGACTTCCTGAACCCCTTCTTTAAAATATTTCTGCCTTCAAGGCCCTGGAACTCTGAATCTGTGATTAGAGTGACAGTCTCAAAGATTTCTGAAATTCTTTGGGGGTCTTTCTTCCATTATTATGATGAATGTCATCTGGCCTCTTTACATTCATAGTAATCTTCTTATCCAACTTTCACTTTGCCACATCCTTGGTATTGTCTCCCAAGCATGCTTTTTTTGTTTTCTTACATGGTTAGGCTGAAAGTTTTTCAAATATTTAAGTTCTACTTATATTTTGGTTATGAATTTAATTTATTATTATTTTTTATTTTGAGACAGAGTCTCACCCTGTCACCCAGGCTGGAGTGCAATGGCACGATCTCGACTCACTGCAACTTCCACCTCCCAGGTTCAAGCAATTCTCCTGCCTCAGTCTATTGAGTAGCTGGCATTACAGGCACATGCCACCATGCCCGGCTAATTTTTGTATCTTTAGTAGAGACAGGGTTTCACTATTTGAGCAGGCTGGTCTCAAACTCCTGACCTCGTGATCTACCCGCCTCAGCCTCCTGAAGTGCGGGGATTACAGGCATGAGCCACTGTGCCCAGCCTGAATTTTATCTATAATTCATTTCTGTCTTCCTATGTTTTACTCCAAACAACCAAGAGAAGCCATACAGCTCCCTCAACTCCTTGCTTAGAGATTTCTTCCACCAAATATGCTAGTTTATCACTTGCAAGTTCTCCTTTCCACAAAGCACTGGGAAATTGGCACAATTCAACCAAGTTCTTAGGTAATCTTATTTAAGAAGACTAAGGCTTTCCCTACAGCCCTCTTCTTCTTCTGAACCCTCGAATCTCTTTTAACTCTCTGTTCATGGAAATGTAGGCTTTTTCTATCATTCACTTCTAAATTCTTTCTGACTTTACCCATTACCCAATTCCAAAGCTGCTTCCACAATTTTATGTACTTGTTATAGCAGAATGCTACTCCTGGTACCAAATTCTGCCTTAGTTTTACTTCAGACTGCTGTAACAAATACCACACCCTTGGTGATTTATAAACAATCAAAAATTATTTCTCATAGTTCTGGAGGCTGAGGAGTCCAAGATAAAGACATAGGCAGATCTGGTGTCTGATGAGGACTACTGTCTGCTTTCAAGATGGCAACTTCATCCTGTGTCCTAAAATGACACAAGCGCAGAAGAGATAAACTCTGTGTCCTTACATTGCAGAAGAAATGGAAGGGCCAAGCAGCCCTCTGAAACATCTTTTGTAAGGTCACTAACACCATTCATAAGAGTTCCACCCTTATGACTTAATCACCCCCTAAAGGCTTAACCTCTTAATACTATCATATCAGTGATGAGGTTTCAACATATGAATTTTGGGAGACACATTTAGAAGACAGCATTACCATATACGAGAGACCAAGATGTTACAAAAAACATACAGTAAGCCCTTGAAGTATTGATGAAACTGAACTAAGAGACGAGCAGGACTTATTTTCTGGTCCTGACAGGATGAAGTAAAGAAATGCAGAAGCCAGCAGGGGTTGCTGAAAACACCTCTAGTTGTCCTCACTGCCCATTAGCATAAGACGCTCCCAGCAGTTCCACGACAGTTTACAAATGCCATGGCAATGACCTGCAAGTTACCTCCACTTCTATGGCAACAACGGGGAAGTGACACCCTTTTCTAAAGATTTCTGAAATAATCCACCCCTAATTTGCATGTAATTAAAAATGGGTATACATACAGCTGCCAACAGCCCATATCCTGCTGACCCTGGGCACATTGCCTAGGAGTTAGCACTGCTCCACAAGGAACAGCTGTGGTTCCATAAAAGATTGTTGTCTAATACCACTGGCTTGCCCTTGAATTCTCTCCTGGGTTAAGCCAAGAACCCTCCCAGGCTGAGCACCGATTTCAGGACTCACCTACCTGCTTGCATCATCTGGTGACCACAAAGATAATGAAGACGTCAATATGGCAAAGATGCCAATATGGCGATCAGCCATCAGTGAGATGGCAAGACAGCAGTTGGCTAGACAGTGAGAGATGGTGAGAGGGCAATCAGCTAGATAGCCAGAGATGGTGAGATAACAATTGGCTAAACGGTGAGAGTTGGCAGCAGTAACAATAAAGAGGTGCTAACATTGCAGAGCTGTAACACTAACCAAAGGCTCTTTGAAGAGCCATTATCTTTCCTGACAGGCTGTGGGGCCAATTGGTTGGGTGAGCAGCCACAATGCTGCCTCCTGTGAGACCCACCAATCCAGCGGGTCATTCACAGGACCACGGGCTGGTCCCCTCACAGCAGCCAAACCTACCCAAGCTGGGGGAACCTGGGGAAAACCTCCACCTTAGCCCAAAGTTGGAGAATGATCAGTGCCATTTTGGCTCCTGTGGACTGGTGAGTGTCCCCTCTACCCCCACCAATATCAGGTGAGCCAAGATATCGGGGGCTCTGGCTAGGTAGTCAATTCAAAGTCCCCTGTAGCGTGCCTGACCAACTATATCCTTTGTTGTCCCTTCTCTGGGTCCTTTCTTCTCCAAAGCCATTACATTTTTCTGTCAGCTATTTTATTTCATTTTCTTTTCTGCTGTGATATTTATGTTTTGGTTGCAGGAATTTTTTTTTCTGGCTTTAGCTCCCTGTTAGTTGTATTTGGGTAATTATTTAAGTAGGACACCAGGTTGTAAGAGATCCCCAATTGTGTTGACTCTGGAATGCCAGAGTCATATTGCTGTGTGGCCCCAATCAAGCGTTTGGGGTTCACTCATGGCTGTCCCCTGGATGTTTCAGGGTTTTCAGCATAGTCAGCTCCTAAATACTACAGGATTTTTGTCATTTGGTTTGAAGACATTCATTGAATGATATTCAGGTGCTCCAGGTTTCTTGGTACTGAGTATCATTGGCTGCCCCCAGTTGCTCCAGAGTTTTCAGCATTTGCATTCCTTCTAGGATTGTAGGTTAGAGGCCCACTTGAGAGGAATCCCAGGCTTGTCTTTTCCTGATTTCTGCCCTAGAGTTTCATCACTCTATTTTCACTTTTCCTTTTATACTTTGCCTAGTAAAAATACCTCTTTTGTCATATTTCATTTTCTGGCAAGCACAGTACTCCACTGCCTGCCTGTATCTCACAATCCATTTTTATAACACTTTGCTACCTATACTTACACCTTCTCTGCAGGAGGTAAAAATCTAAAAGACAAATAATGAGAGCCCAGTTGCTTTTCCTCTTGCTAGGCTTAGAAAAACTACTGTGTCTGGTAAAGATCCTTGTTACACACAAGGACAATGGCAAGCATCCCAGAGGATTCACCACTAGGGTGTCTTCTGGGCAACTGGAGCAAATTCAAATTCAGCTTGAAGAAAACAAACTCATTTTCTAGTGTAACACCAATAGGGTGCAGTACACATTGGGAGACCAAAAAAAATTATTCTAAAAGTGGTTCTTCAGGTCAAAATACTATTTTACAGTTGGACTTATTTTATTTAAAAAAGGAAAATCGGGAAGGTACCTTCTGTACAGACTTTTATGGCCTTTTACTGGCTTATATTACTGCCAGGCACCCAGAAGCAACACCAAAGGGATCTGCTTCTAGCTGCTCCCTGTAGAAGGCCTACACCCTCCTCAGAGTCTCCTCAGTCCTCCAATCCTCAAGAGGGGTCCCATTAGTTCTATAATGCAGGGTTCCACCCCTAGATCATCAGGCATCCCTCCCTCTTATCCAACTAGCCCCAGCCTATACCCTTTGTTTCTCAAAGAAGTAGCCCAATCAGTACCACCAGGAGTGGGGCCCCATATCAGCCCCTAAAATTAAATCTGTGTCCATTGCAGGAGGTAGCTAATGGAGATGCAGGAACACTTTGAGTACATATGCCATTTTCTATGTCTGATTTGGCTTTATGTGAGGAGAAATTTGGCCAGTTTTCAGAGAATCCAGAAAGTTTATAGAAGAGTTTGTTAAGTTGGCCATGTTCTTTGATTTAACTTGGCATGAATTGCCAGTATTGTCATCTAATTGCTGTGCTGTGGAGGAAAAGTGGAAGATTCTGAGTGCAACCTGTGAATGTGCAGATGGAGTGGCCACATGTAACCAAGTCCATTCCAATTATCACATGAGAAGAGTTGCATTTCCAGATCTAGATTCTCCTTGAAATAACAAAGGGGATTCCCAAGATCTTGAACACAGAAATTACATGGTTACTTATTTAATAGAAGACATAGAAAAGTGTATGATTAAGCCAGTTAATCATGACAAGGTTAGAGAAGTAACTTAGAGAAAGGATAAAAATCCCACTCTGTTTCAGGGCCATTTGGTTGTGGTAATTAGGAAATATATTAACGCGGACCCAGATTCCCTGGAAAGACAAGCTCTCCTGGGTATGCATTTTATTACTCAATTTGCCCCTGACATTAGGAGAAAGCTACAAAAACCAGTAGTGGACCCCAAACTCCTATAAGCCAGCCATTAAACTTGGCCTTTTGAGTTTACAGCAATAGATATAGCAAAAAAGTGGGAAAAAATAGAAGGTGTAATAGTTAGTGGCTGCTTTAAGCCCCCTGCCACCTAGAGTTACCCATTCTGAAGTGGTGTCACAAGATCCATATCTGAGATGCCCAGATGAGAGCCCCCAGCTTGACAGCCCCTGGGCCAGAACCAGTGTGCCTACTCTAAACAAGAGGGCTGCTGGCAATGAGAACGCCCTAACTATTCTTGATGAGAAATGGAGAAAGCTCCCCATCAATACTAGAGCTAAACTTTTTCCATTTACCCCCAATGTGTTGCCTTGCTCAAGCAAAAATACTTGAGGGTCCTGGAACCTTGATCCAACAGATAGTTTCCTATACTGGTAGACAAGCAGCCACCCAAACATTTTTCTTCAGTATCTCCACTACTGGGTGAACTCTCTGGCAGCTCAGGGACTCTGAGGTCTCCCCTTAAGCAACATAGTTTGCCTCTTCCCTTTCTCATTTAATACTACAGGATCCCCTTCTCTGCCTCTGCTTGTCTTTCATAGCTATCATGGCACACAAAATTTGGCCAGGTCGACAGGTCCCAATTATGTAAATAATTTGGATGCAGCTATCTTGTATAGGTAGCTTTATGTGTTTCTGTTTATGTGTACATACAGGCATTGTGCTATGTGTTGTGTCTAGTATGCTATCAAATGACTTATACATAAAAGGGTGTGCATAAACAAAACAAATAAGATTAAATGCTTTTCAGGCCCATGTGACTTGGTAATCTTTGGGTAAATGAGCCTTGTATAAGATTATTAGTTTGATGGGAATGTTGTGTCTTTTACAGTTTAACTTTAAGGCTCTTACCTAGGTGAACCACTGATGTTCACAGGCTTTATAATGGCTAACAGAAAAGTGGCTTTACATAGTGATTGGTTTTATATGGCATTTTAGTTATAAAATAAAAAATGAACCAGTGCATTGAAAGACAGATGTGAAGAAAGTTAAAGAACATAAAGATGTATTCTTGGTAAGAAAGCATATAAAAAGTGATGTTATATGAGGAAAAATCTGGTATGGTAAATTCTTGTCCTAGAATAAAATGACTGGCTATTTAAGGAAGAGGTAGTGTAAGACAAGTCAGAAAGTCCAAGCATGTCATAGATAGTCTATATGAATTATGATAATGTTTGTAAAGATGAATTCATGAAAAATAATTGTGTGTAATTAGCTATAATTAATGAGGAATTATTTATAATACTTTTTCTAAAAACGGTCTTCATATTACAACAAGATTTTAAGTTATTGATTTCCTTTACAATTCTGTAACCTGTTTCTTTAAAAAAGTTCTCCAATTTATATCTCAGAGGTTCAATTGTTGTTTTATCTCACTGCTATCAATTTTTTCTCCTTTTGATAAACACTGGGAGATAACTCTCTCTTGAGCTTTTGTCAGCACTTGTAACTTTTTCTCTTCTGGTTCTAACTGTTGTTATGGCATGATGATAAAATATTTTATCTTAGAGTTCTATAAAAACAATGTTTTCCCCCAGTATAACTTGACCTTTTTCATATGTCACCTTATTTTTGGTTTTTGGTTTTTCGATCTTTTATTTCTTTAAAAAAGGTTATAAGGAGCAATGACTGCCTTCCCACCTCCATTTCAACCTGGTCTAAAATGTTTAATTGGCCATAGAAACCAAAAATCTTGGCCAGGTGTGGTGGCTCACATTTGTAATTCTAGCACTTTGGGAGGCCAAGGAAGGTGGGATATTTTAGGCCAGGAGTTCTAGACCAGCCAGGGCAACATGCCAAAGCCCTGTTTCTACTAAAAATACAAAAATTAGCCATGTACTGTAGTGCACACCTGTGGTCCCAGCTACTCAGGAGGCTGATGGAGAAGGATTGCTTGAGTCCAGGGGGTGAAGGTTGCAGTAAGCCAAGATTGTACCACTGCACTCCAGCCCAGGCAACAGAGCCAAACCCTGTCTAAAAAACAATACACGACAAAACAAAAGAACCTAAAAACCTAATTTGGGTCATGATGACAAACAGGGTGATGGACATACTTCACTTGTGTCCCTTTTAGAATTTAGGCCAGGTTCAAAAGGTCTTCCAAAAATATAAAAATAAAATATTGCCATTTCCCCCAAAGAAAAAGAATATCTCCCCTGTTGAACCAGGAGACCTAGCTCTACTAAAAACTTGGAAAGAAGGATGCCCTGAGGATTAATTTCACCTGGTTACATATATATAACCAGGGAACTGACCCCAACTATGTCTAGTCCACTATCAAAAGTGTCCTCCCAAGTCTCACCTGTTTTTTACCCTTCCCGGGACCTGTGATAGCTATCTTTTTACTATTATTTTTTGCCCCTTGATTGTTTAACCTCCTTGTGAAGTTTGTATTTTCTAGAGTACAGCAATTCCATGTAAAGACAATTCTAGCATATGACTTCCAACTCATCCTGTGTTTTGACTTAGAGAATGAAAACATCCTGTCCTTGGGGCCCTTATATCAGGTATCCAGAGACTTTTACTCATCCAATCAGGCAGAACCTATGTTTGTAAAGTCAGCAGAAAGTGGTTACAGAAGATGGGGTCCCACCCTTTTGTAGCTTCCTTAAGATTAAAGAAGAGTATCTAATCTCTGAGGGGGAAATGAGGTAGGAGACTGACACGACTTATTTCCTAGTCCCAACAGGATAGAGTGAATAAATTGGCAGGATTCAGCAGATGGTACTGAAGGCCACCTCTAGTTGTCTTTGCTGCTCATTGGCATAAGACAGTCCCACCAGTGCCATGAAAGTTTACAAATGCTATGGCAACAGCCTGCAAGTTACTTCCTATTTCCATGGCAATAACCTAGAAGCTACCACCCCTTTTCTAGATATTTCTGAATAACTCACCCTCTAATTGCATGTAATTAAAAGTTTCTATAAATAGGTATACACATAGTTGCCTACTGCCCATACCTTGCTGACTCTGAGCACACTGTGTATGAATTATTCCTTCTCTGCAAAGAGCAGCTCTGGTTCAATATAGTTTACTATATAACACCTCTCACTCTTGAATTCTTTCCTGAGAAAAGCCAAGAACCCTCCCAGGCTAAGCCCCAATTCCCAATTTTGGGGCTCGCCTGTCCTGCATCATAACCATAAGATACAGGGAATGCATATCAAGAGAGTTAAAAGTTTATTCTGGTGAGTACTGCTTTTTTCATGATTGGGGTCAAATATAAACACAAAATCTACTACTAGGTATCTGCTCCTGTAAGAACAGGGTAAACCTCCTGGGGCTCAGAATTGATTGCTGCTAATGAAAAATTTGACACTCAGTGGTAGAGGAAGGAAGATTTGAAATGCAGTTGTGAACACACAAACAGACTCCATCCTTGCCTCTATAACCACTTAGTTGAACCTATTGGGAAGCCACTTGGATGGCTAAAGAATGGGGCTGGACCTACATCTATTCCATTTAGATAGTAAATTTCTCTTCTGGAGTGGTTTCCTTTCTGTTGGTTGATTTATTTTATTTTGGTTTTGGTCATCCCCATAGAGAGTCTTACATTTTAAGCCTACTTTGGAAGATTTCTCCATGTATCTTCTGGCTAAATAATTAGCCACTGCTAATAAACTGATGTAGCTTATTACTTCAAGTCATCTCTTCTCCAAGGAAACAATTTTGAGATATATTACCAATTTTCTACTCAGTGGGAAGAATATCTCCTCACTCCTCTGCAATATCCTCCCTGAGTGAGACAAGAACACTCCTTAGACCACTTCTGGTTATACCAATCTTCTGTGCAGAGCCATGGATAAACCAGGCTTGATTTGTTTTCCTCTTGAATGAGATATTTACAGTTAATTTTCCCAGTGACCATAGATGTAAGCTGAAGGGCGACATACTCCCGACATGTAAGACAACGGGAATATGAAAGAACTTATGCAATTTACTTGCAAAATCAGAACATGCATGAGCACAGTTATGTAAACACATTTACAATTGGTAATGGACAGCTGCTAGGAACTCTCAATTTTATATCAAAGTGAACCAGAAAACAGTCAAGACATAATAGGAAAACTACTTAGTAGAATTACCTGATGACTCATAACCAGGCATCTGCATCTAGTCAAGACGTTGGCAAACTTCTGAAAGGGGTCACATAGTAAATATTTTAGGTTTTGTGGACTATACAGTCTAGTAGCCTAAACTCAATTCTACTATGGTAGTGTGAAAGCAGCTATAGACAATAGGTAACTGAATGAGTATCATTGTGTTGTAATACAACTTTATTTATAGACACCACAATTTTCGTTTTATGTAATTTTAAGATATTATAAAATATTGTTCCACTTTTTATTTAATCCTTTACAAATATGAAAACCATTCTTAGCTCACAGGCTACATAAAAACAGGCCATATTGTCTTGGGGACTGTAGTTTACCCATACCTACTCTAGGCTCTATAACAAGGCCTTAATAAGAAGCCATTAACTGCTTTGAAAACCAGAACAGTTGTTTGCCAAAGGGGTTATAAATTTGCTTCAAAACCCTAGGAGACTTTACTGTGATTCAACCTTCAAAGGTTTGCCACAAGCTACATACAGCTTTCTGGTCAGCTGTCAACACATTGAGTGATACTAGATATGCAGGTTCATAAGGGCAAATGTGGATGAGCTGCTTTACTGCAGCTGAGACCTGCTGGAGAGTCATTACCTGCTATGAGATCTTCTCAAAGGACGGCAGTATTTTAGGTCTCCCAGTAAATCAGTGAACAAAACACATCAAATTTTAGTTACCCTTTGTTTCCAAAATTCAAGAGACCTACCAAGTGTGGTGCCTCATTAATAATGGTAAGATACAAGAAAAGGTACAAAAGACATTTCTAAAAAGAAAAGAAAAATTGTTTAGCAATTTGATCATCTTAAATCCCATTAACTCTATTATTTTACTCAGTAAAAATATGGCAGTTGGAAAGAAGATATAATTCAAACAGTGAATTTCTCATATCTTAAAAGTATAACTTGATATGTTTTACATGAGTCAGTCCATGTAAATACCATATGGATAGAGATATATAATATTTGCATCTCCCTACATAGTGTTATTAATCCAGTTTAATCAACATTGATTAGTTTATCTTGAGTTTCATTTAAAGGGAAACCTATTTGTCTTCCTTCACCTGACAGTAGGCCTATGATATTATCCGTGTTGCTGAGTGTAGCAGTTCATTCTTTTTTACTGCTATTATTCCATTCTGTGAATATAAAATGTTCAGCAAATTAATAAAAACTGATGAAGAATAAGTATTCTGGTGACTTAAAGACACCAGACAAACTTAAATAAAGACAAACTCCAAAAGTTAGAAAAAATTAAGTTAGCTACAGACTTTGCTTCCTAAACACTAAACATGGAAAAGAACACCCATGGAGCTTTTTAAAAACAAAACAAGCTGGGCACAGTGGCTCACACCTGTAATCCCACTACTTTCGGATGCTGAGGCGGGGTGGATCACCTGAGGTCAGGAGCTCGAGACCAGCCTGACCAATATGGTGCAACCTCATCTCTACTAAAAATACAAAAATTAGCTAGACGTGGAGGTGGGTGTCTGTAGTCCTAGCTATTTGGAAGGCTGAGACAGGAGAATTGCTTGAACCTGGGAGGTGGAGCTTGCAGTGAGCCGAGATCGTGCCATTGCACTCCAGCCTGGGTGACAAGCGTGAGACTCCATCTCAATACAAACAAACAAACATAAAATTGTACACTACACTAAGAATTCTATACTGCAAAAAGCAACAGAAGAAAGGGCCACATATATGCAAATGCCTGGTCACTCTATCTCTAAGTATCAGCTCACACACTATTAAGTAAAAATAACATTGGCCAACTTGATGCTGAATTTTAAAAACATGAATAAAAAATTATGGTTAAAACACACACACACAAAACAAAAGAACTAATAGATAACATTGAAATCTCTTGAGCAGAGTTAATTATAAACAACTATTGCAAATATGGCATTGGTATACAATATTAATATTAATTATGTGAATCTTAAAACCCAGATTATATCAGCAAAATGCTAGGTAATAGTAGATGAGTTTTGTGGATGAAGAATAAAGAAAGCTAAGATAGAAGTGAATTTCTCAACTCACATATGAAAAGTAATTCATGTTATTTAAAACAATACAGATAATTTGACTACAATAAGCTTAATTAAAATGCTGTTAAAAACAAAAGTTGACCAATAATAGGATTTAAAACATGGTTTATACTTTGCACAGGCTTTGGGTTTGGGGAGCTTTCCATGTTACTACATAGAGGTCTGCTTTATTTTTCTCAATCCCTACAGAGTATTCCCTAATAAAGATATTTTATAATTAATTTAAACAGCTTCTTTGGAATGACATGTGGATTGTTTCTAAAGTTGGCTATTACAAATGATGCTTAAAAAACAGGGGTGAAAATATTTCTTAAAATATATGTATTTTAAATTATGATACATAATGACTAACTTCCAAACAGAATTCACTCATTTACATTTATGAACATTCTGGGTATAATATCCAGAGGGAATTAAATCACTATCTCAAAGAGATATCTGCACTCTGATGTTCACTGAAACATTATTAACAGTAGCCAAAATACAGAAACAACCTGTCTGTCAATGGATTAATAGATAAATAAAAGAGATAAGGAATATATATATACACACACATACACACACAAGCACACACACACACATACAATGGAACATTATTCATCCTAAATGGAAAGAAAATTCTGCTATTTACAAGAAGAAGAATGAAACTGGAGGACCTTCTGCTTAGAGAAATAAGTCAGACATAGAAAGACATATACTGCATGATCTGATTTGTATGTGGAATATAAAAAAGTAGAACTCACGAAAACAGAGTAGAAGGGTGGTTACCAGAAGTTGTGGGGTGGGAGAAATGGAGAGCTATTGGTCAAAGGATGCACACTTTGAATCATAAGGAGTAAGTTCTGGAGACGTGATGTGCAGTAGGATGACTATAGTTAATAATCATGTATTGTATGCTTGAAATTTGCTAAGAGAGTAGATATTCAGTATTCTTGCAACAAACACAGACACACACACACAGGTATGTCAGGTGATGGATATGTTAATTAGCTTGATTGTGGTGATAATTTTTATAATATATACATATATCAAAATAGTATATTTCCAGTTTTTCACTTTTCTTTTAATTTTTATTATCATATATTTTACTATATAAAATATTTTTAAGTAACATGATGTCAGTCCAGCCTGACTAACACGGAGAAACCCCATCTCCACTAAAAATACAAAATTAGCTGGGCATAGTGGTGCATGCTTGTAATCCCAGCTACTGGGGAGGCTGAGGCAGGAGAATCATTGGAACCTGGGAGGCGGAGTTTCTGGTGAGCTGAGATCGCACCATTGCACTCCAACCTGGGCAACAAAAGCAAAATTCTGCCAAAAAAAAAAAAAAATTCTGGACAGAATTCTGCATAGAAAGCCCTTTTTCATCCCCAAATTATAATAATAACATAATACATTTTCTTTTTGTAATTCCAAGGGATCTATTTTTTGTTTATTTTGACATATAACTCTTTGGTCCTTCTGGCATTATTTAGTGTGTAAGAGTAAGTAAGGATATATTTTTATAGTTTTCCAAATAATAGCAAATACCCAGAAATAACTTATTAAACAGGTCATCCTTTCACCATAAATGTGAAATGCTACCTTTATCCTATGTATTTGAATATGTACATATATATTCAAGTACATTCTCTCTATATATGTGTGTTTATAATATCATATATATATACACACATATGTGTATGTGTGTGTGTTACCTCTTTCAGTTCCATAGTGTTTTAAGTAATCTAATTTTGGCATACTGAAAATACTGATAAGAAAAATTCTTATTCTTTTCTTTCAAAATTTCCTTTGCATTTATAATACATTAATTTTCTAGATAATCTTTAGAATCAGCTTGTCAAACTTTGTTAGAAATGTGTTTTATGTTAATTGAGACAATACTGGAGCTTGTAGAATAATTTCAAGAAAGAAAGACTCATCTAACATATTTGAGTGTTTTCATTCAAGGGCAGAGTATGTTTCTTCCTTTATTATTCTTGGCTCTCCTAAAGTAAAGATTTATAAGTGGTTTATAATCCTTTTTTACTTTATATTAAGTTTATCCCTAGTTTTTTTATAGTTTTTGCTATTATTATGGCTATAATTGTCTTTAATTGCTATTTTTAATTGAATGTTACTGTGTTAAAGGAAAACCATTAATTTTTGTATACTGATTTGTGTCCTGTTAAGTTCATAAACTAGATTACTACTTCTAAAAGTTTTATTTGATTGTTTTGACCTTTAGGTATGGAAAATCACATTGCTTGCACCTTACTGCAAGTTCACAAATCCTTTCCATTACTTATACTTTGTAATTTTTTATCCGTATTTAAATTAAGTAGTCCAGTGCAGTCAATATTGAATAAATGGTACTAGTTATAGCAGGCCAGTTTTACTTTTATTATGAATTCTTACAGTATTATCAAAGACATTCTTTATCAAGTGAGGCAGTTTTTCCTATTTGCAGTTTGTCAAGAATACATTTTTAGTTTTACTATAAATTTGTGTTGAGTATTATCAAATGACTTCTTTCATATAGTGTCATTATCATGTATTTTCTCCTTTCACATTATCAAGTAGAGAATTACATCAGCAGTTGTCCTAATTCATATCATCCTGAACAAATTCTAGTTAATCATGGCACACTAAATATGTAATTTTTTATAATAGTTTGGAATCTTTGAATTTATATTTTTGAATAAAATTTGTCGATAGTTTTTATTTTTCTATATGTGATTAATTTGCATTTTTGGAACAATGATTTTGCCAGGTTCATAGACTGAATAAAAAGGTCCATTAAAACTAGATTCATGTATTATTTGCTGATTAATAAATTAAATAACTTAGAAGTTATCTGTTAATAAATAGGTTACTAAAACTTGCCAGTGAAATAATTAGAGCTAAATTTTTATTTTTATGTCAAGTATTTGCCTAAATTCACTTTCTAAATTGTTATTGAACTATTTAAATTTTCTCCCTATTCTTGAATCAAATTTTATAATGTATATTTTTGTCAGTCTTACATGTTGTTATAATTTTTAATATTATTTCATGCATTTGCATAAAACGTCACAAATTTCTAAAATACATTATGTTCCTGTAATTATGCTTATTATTTCATACTAACAATTTTCATTCTAGTACTCTTTTTTCCCCTTTCATCAGACTTACAAAAGAGTTGTCTATTTTATGAATCTTTGCAAATAAGCAGCCCTTGATTTTTATTTTTAAGCCTATTTTTTATATGGAATTGTAATTGGAAGATTTAAAAAGTCAATATTGCAGTGGAAAATATAAAATAAAAATTAATGTTTAATTCTGTGTTTCCCAATCTCCCTCCTCTCCCCAAAATAATACTTAACTCTGGATTCTTTTCCTATTCCAAAATTTTCTAAACATTTAAGAGCATTTTAAAAAATTGAATGGATTCATACAATATATTTTGTATTGTGACTAAGTATTTGTTTAATTTGACACAATATCTTTGGTCCAGTTATAGCAACATAACAAACAATTAGAATGTGCACTATATCTTCTATTATAAATGTATAGGAAACTGTGTAAACAGATAAGAAAAAAAGTGTGAGAAACCCCACGAAATTCCCATATAAGCATGTAAGGAGAAATAAAAGCACCTAAGATCTAGAATAAAATGAAATTTAAAGCCAGACTATTAAATCCAATGTATGATATCACAATAGACAGGAGTTGAGGGTACTGAGCATCAGTGTTTTGACTGTTTTTCCCCTCCTGGGGTGTATGCCGCAGAGGTTGGCCTTCAATTGTAATGCCTACACAGAAATAGATGATATAGCCTTGGCCCTATAGAAGCATACAAATGGAATTGAAATTACTTGATAAAGTCAACTCTATGGAGACACTGACCATCATTAATTAGGAAGGTATAGGAAAAAACTCCACAAATTAAAGAAAAACAACCTACTCTAGTAACAATAAACTTCAGAAACTAAAGAGAAATAAATTTTGTAGGCAACAAAAGAAGAAAACTAATATATACATAAAAAGTAATTATAATACTATCTTATACAATCAAAATGTGTAAGGAATTAAAAATGCTAAGAACAATAAAGTAAAATACACAAAGGAGGTAGAAGGATAAGGTGTTCTAAAGTCATAGGGCTGTCTAGTAAGTGGTTAAAGCTATCTATATTCGACTGTCATAAGTATGAATTTTATGATCTATAGGATATTCAAAGATGAAGTATTGAAGAATAAATACTAAGATTCTAACAGAGAAGACATAGTAAATGATTAAAACTTATACATATAAATGAATGGAGAGAAAAAAGTATAAAAGAAATGGAATATGTATCTATCATCTATCTATCTAAACCAATAATAAAATAGTATAACGCAAAAATTCATTAATTACATGAATTGTAATTAGACTAAATATCTGAGTGAAAGATTATCACACTGCATAAAGTATTTATAACAGTCCATTCTCTTTCCAGATATTTACCATTTTTGTTGTCCGGTATTGGATAATTTTTGCTTTCCAGTGTTACACATATTTTGAAACTTTGCTTTCTCGTATTTCAGTGACATTTACGATGCAACAGAGTTAAATCTATTTACTTATGTAGCATACATTTTAATCCTGAGGGCTACCAAGAGTCTACTGTTAACTTCCTGAACTCTCCTGGAAACATGAGAAGAGAATGAAGTTTTCATTGTCTAAATAAAGACAAACAAAACCCAAATCTTCTCATCTTTCCAGAAAACACAATAGAAAGAAGAAACTTGGGTTCTATTTAGAAAAGCAAATAAGGGAAGAAAAAACATAATGCACTTTCAACTTGATGTCTAGGGATTTGGACAAATAGACACTTTAAAAGAGATTTAGATTGTGCTTATAATCCCCAATCAAGATAGCCTTGCTCTGCAGAGTAATGCATTGATGAAAACCAAAGAAAATATATGGATCATTTTATTTGTGTAAATAATAGCCTTGATATTCTTTGGTCTAAATAGAATATAGTACTTAAAATATGTTCAAAATTGGATTCATCCAGTTAAATAAAGGAAAAGCATTGTGAATCATGAATTACTTGACTTCCAACATCCCTTGGAAAGACAACTGGAAAGCATACCAGAAAACTCAACAGTCTTTTTTTTTTTTTGAATTGACAAGTAAAATTGTATAAATATATGGTGTACAACATAATATTTTGATATACGTATACATTGTGGAATGGCTGGCTAAAGCAAGCTCTTTAAGATATGTATTACCTCACAAACATCATTATTTTGTGGTGAGAACAATTTTCAAATGTGTAATACATTGCTATTAACTGTAGTCACCGTGTACAATAGATATCTTAAACTTATTCTTCCCACCTAACTAAAAGGTTATGTCCTTTGAACAACATCTTCTGAATCTCTGACTACTCTGTCCCTGGTAACCACCACTTTACTCTCTATTTTGATCAGTCTAACATTTTCACTCCACACATAAGGGAGATCATACTGTATGTGTATTTCTGTTCCTGGCTTATTTTATTTAACATAACATAGCATAACATAATATCCTTCAGGTTCATTCATGTTGTCATGAATGACAGGAATTCTTTTGTTTTTTAAAGCTAAATAGTATTACATTGCATATGTAAATATATATATAACGTATATAATATATATACATAACATATAACATATATATAATATATATATAACATTTTCTTCATGCATTCATCCATTGATGAACACTTAAGTTGATTTCATAGTTTGGCTATTTGGCTATTATAAATAATACTACAAACTGCAATTAACATGAGAGTGTGGCTATCTCTTTGACATATTTATTTCATATTCTTTGGATAGTGAGATTGCTGGATCATAGGGCACTACTATTTTTAATTTTTAAGAGACTTCCATACTGGTTTCCATATTTTCCACCAACAGAGGTACAAAGGTTGCTCTTTCTCCACAGCTTTGCCAATACTTGTTATATTATGTCTTTTTATAAAAACTATTATAACAACGATGTGATGTTTCTTTGTGGTTATAATTTGCATTTCTATGATTAGTGATGTTGAGGAACTTTCACGTAACTGTTGGCCATTTGTATGTCTTTATTTGAGAGATGTCTAGTCTGGTCCTTTATTTGTTTTTTTACTATTTAGTTGTTTGAATTTCTCATATATTTTGGATATAAGACCCCTGTCAGATTACGATTTGCAAATATATTCACATATTTAGTAGGTTGTTTGTTCTCTTTGCTGATTGTTTCCTTTGCTCTCCTGAAGCTTTTTAGTTTAATCCCATTTGTCTATTTTGCTTTTGTTGCCTCTGTTTCTGGTGTCACAGTACAAAAAATATTTGCTCAGACTAATGTCATGGAAATTTTCCCTTATGTTTTCTTCTAGTAGTTTTAGTTTCAGGTCTTATGTTTAAGTGTGTAATTCACTGTGTGTTGACTTTTGTATACAGTGTGGGAAGGATTAATTTATTCTTTTGCCATGTGGATATCCAATTTTCACAGCACTATTGAAGAGATTGACCTTTCTCCATTGTGTACTTTTGGCATCATTGGCCATATATGACTGGATTTCTTTCTGAGTTCTCTATTCTGTTCTGCTGATATATATGTCTGTATTTATTCCACTACTATACTGTTTTAATAACTTTAACTTTGTAATATTTAATAGATTTTCAAATCAGGTAGTCTGATGCCTTTACTTTGTTCGTTTTGCTCAAGATTACTTTGGCTATTCAAGGGCCTTGGTGATTCCATATAAATTCTGGGATTGTTTTTTCTATTTCACAAAAAGAAACTTAATTGGAATTTTACAGAGATTGCATGGAATCTGTAGATCACTATGGGTTTTATGGACATTTTAACAATATTAAGTCTTCCAATCCACGAACATGGGATATATTTCCATTTATTTGTGTCTTCTTCAATTTTTTTTTCAATGTTTATAATGTTTAGAGTATGGGTTCTTCACCTTCTTGGTTAAATTTATTCCTAAGCACTTTATTTTTCTTTGTAATCATTGTAAATAATTTTCTTGATTGTAAATGTTTTCTTTATTTTTTTGGCTGGTTCATTGCTAGTGTATAGAAATGATATTAATTTTTGTATATTAATTTCTATTTTGCAACTTTACTAAATTTGATTATTGTAACAATTTTTGGTAGCGTCTTTGAGGTTTTCTATATATAAAATCACTTCTTCTGCAGACAAACACAATTTAACTTTTTTTGGTGATCTGAATGCCTTTTATTTCTTTCTCTTGCCTAAATGCTCTGGCTAGGACATTCAATACTATGTTGAATTGAAGTGGTGAGAGTGGGCATCCTTATCCTTTTCCTGATTTTCGTGGAAAAGCGTTCAACTTTTCACTATTTAATATGATGTTAGCTCTGGGCTTGTCACGCATTGTCTTTATTGTGTTGAGGTACATTCCTTCTATACCTAATTTCTTTGGAGTTTTTATCATAAAAAGATGCTGAATTTTGTTGCATGCCTCTCCTACATCTATGGAGATGATTTTTTTGTTATTCATTCTGATAATGTGACATATGTAATCACATTTACTATTAGCATATGTTGAACCATCCTTGTATCCCAAGGATAAATACCACTTTATCGTGATGAATGGTACTTCTAATGTGTTGGTGAATTTGGTGTGCTATAATTTTGTTTAGGATTTTTTCATATATGTTCATCAAAGATCATGTACTGTACTGGCTTTTAATTTATTTTGTAGTATTTTAATTTATTTTGTAGTATTTATTTTGTTGTCTGGCTTGGGTACAAAGGCAAGGCTGGCCTCAATATGACTTTGAAAGTTTTTCCTACTCTTCAATTTTTTGGATGAGTTTGACAATTGGTATTGGTTCTTTACATGTTTGGTAGAATTCAGCATTGAAGCTAACTCTGGTACTGAGTTATTTGATGGGAGATTTTTAGTACTAATCCAATTAATATTGGTCTATTCAAATTTTTAATTTTTTCATAATTCAGTTTTAGTAAATTTTATCTGTCTAAAAATTTATCTATTTGTTTTATCCAATTTTCTGGCATATAATTATTCTTTATGCGATCAGTTGTGTTTCTGTGTTATCAATTAAAATGTCTCCTTTTTCATTTTTGCATTTCTGATTTTATTTACTTGAGTTTTCTCTCTTCATTTTTTTATTTAGTATAGCTAAAGTTTTATTGATTTTATTTCTTTTTTTAAAAACTAACTCTTGGTGTCATTGATCATTTTTAGTTTTTCTATTCTCTGATTTATTTATGCTTTTATCTTCATTATTTACTTCCTTCTACTAACTTTGGGCTTGGTTTGTTCTTTTTCTTTTCTAATTTCTTGAGGTATAAAGTTAGATTGTTTATTTGGGATCTTTCTTCTCTTTTAATGTAGGCATTTGTTGCTATAAACTTCTCTTTCAAAATTTCTTTGCTGCATCCCATAGTTTTGATATGTTTTATTTCTATTGTTATTTGTCTTAATGTATGTTTTTTAGTTTTCCTTTTAATTTCTTCTTTAACCCATTTTTTTAGGGGGAGGAAGTATGTTGTTTAATTTTCATGTATTTGTGAATTTTTTGAAGTTCTCCCTATTGTTGATTTCTAGTCTCATACCATTGTGGTTGAAAAAGTTACCTGATATAATTTAAATCTTATGAAATTTGTTAAGATGAGTTTTGTGAACTAATAAATCATCTATCTTGGAGAATGTTCTGTGTGCCCTGGAAAAGAATGTGTATACTGCTGCTGTTGAGTAAAATGTTTTGTATAAATCTTAGGTCCATTTGGTCAAAAGTGTAGCTCAAGCCCAATGTTTCCTTATTGATTTTGTGTCTGAGCAATCTGTTTATTGTTGAAAAGTAGAGTACCAAAATTCCCTCATATTATTATATTACAATCTATTAATATTTGCTTTATATATTTTGGTGCTTTGAAGTTGGGTGCTATATATTTATAATTGTTATTTTTCATGATGAATTGGTTTCTTTAACATATAATGATCAACTTGTCTTGTCTTACGGTTTTTACTTAAAGTTTATTTTATCTGATATTAAGTTAGCTATCTGCTGTAGTTTGAATGTTTTCCAAAGTTCATATGCTGGAAACTTGACCTCCAATTCAACAGTGTTGAGAGACGGGACCTTTAAGAAGTGATTAGGACATAAGGGCTCAGCATTCATAAATAGATTAATATTGTCATCTCAAATTGGGTTCATCAAAATTGAGATCCAAAAATAAATACAAAGAATCAATGAAACCAAAAGCTAGTTCATTGAAGGGATAGACAAGGTTGATAGACAGCTAGCCAAGCTAAGAAAGAAAAAATAGAGAAGATCCAAATAAGTGCAATCAGAAATGACAAAGCTGACATGACAACTGATCCCACAGAAATACAAAAAATGCTCAGAAATTATTATAAGCACCACTATGCACACAAACTAGAAAATTTAAAGGAAACAGATAAATTCCTAGAAACCCACAACCTCCCAAGCCTGAAATAGAAAGAAATCCAAAGCTTGAATGACATATTGAGTTCCAAAATCAAATCAGTAATAAAAAACCTACCAACCAAAATGGGCCTGAAAAAGATTTATTTACAATCAAATACTACCGGACATACAAAGAAGAGCTGGTACCAATCCCACTGATACTATTCCAAACCATTTGAGAAAGGGACATTTCTTACTAACTCATTCTGTGAAGCAAGCATCACTCTAATACCAAAATGTGACAAACACACAAGAAAACTACAGGACAATATCCATAATGAGCACAGATGCAAAAATCCTCAAAATATCAGCAAACAAAATCCAGCAGCACACCAAAAAGCTAGTTCACCACTATCAAGTAGGCTTTATTTCTGGGATGCATGGCTGGTTCAACATATGCGAATCAATACATGTGATTCATCACATAAATGGAATTAACAAAAACTACATGATCATCTCAATAGATGCAGAAAAAGCTTTTGAAAAAATCCTAAATCTTCATGATAAAAATCATCAACAAACACGAGAAAATAGATCGAAAGAACATACTTCAAAATAATAAGAGCCATCTATGACAAACTCACAGCCAGTATCATACTGAATAAGCAAAAGCTGGAAGCATTTCACTTAATAACTGGAATAAGACAAGGACCCCTGCTCTCACCACTCCTATTCAACATAGTACTGTAAGTTCTACTCAGAGAAATCAGGTAAGAAAAAGAAATAAAAGGCATCCAAATAGGAAAAGAAATAAAGTTATATGTCTATACTGATGATATTAATGACTCCACCAAAAGACTCCTATAGCTGATAAATGAATTTGGTGTGAAGTTTCATGATACAAAGCCAATGTACAAAAATTAGTAGCACTTGTATACACCAATAACATTCAAGCTGACAGCCAAATCAAGAATGCAATCTCTTTCACCATAGCCAGAAAAAAAGGAAATAAAACACCCAGGAATACATCTAACCAAGGAGATGAAAGGTCTCTCTAAGGAAAACTACAAAATACTGACGAAAGAAATTATAGATGATAAAAATAAATGAAAAATATTCTATACTCATGGATTGGAAGAATCAATATCATTAAAATGGCTGTACTGCCCAAAGGAATCTACAGACTCAGTACTATTTCTAGCAAACTACCAATGTCTTTTTCTCACAGAATTAGAAAAAAAAAATATGCTGAAATTCATATGTAAAAAGGCCTCAATAGCCAAAGATATCCTAAGCAAAAAGAAAAACTGGAGGCATCATACTAGCTGGCTTCAAACTATAATACAAGCCTATAGTAAACAAAACAACGTGGTGCTGGTACAAAAACAGAAAAATAGACCTATGGAACAGAATAGAAAAAACAGAAATAAAGCTGCACACCTACAGCCATCTGATCTTCAACAATGTCAACAAAAATAAAAGATGGAAAAAAGGACCCCTTATTCAACCAAAGGTACTGGAATAGCTGGCTAGCCACATGCAGAAGTATGAAACTGAACCCCTGTCTTTCACCATATACAAAAATTAACTTATCATGGATTAAAGAGGCAGGTTTGTGGCTCATGACTGTAATCTCAGCACTTTGGGAGGCTAAGGCTGGAGGATTGAGCCCAGGAATTTGAGACCAGCCTGGGGAATGTAAAGAGACCTCGTCTCTCCAAAAATAGAAAAATTAGTCAACTGTGATGGCATGTGCCTAAGTCCCAGCTACTAGAGAAGTTGAGGTGGGAGTATGACTTCATCCTGGGAGGTTAAGATTGCAGTTAGTCGTGATGGCACCACTGTACTCCAGCCTGGTTGATGGAGTCATACCCTGTTTCAAAACAAAAGCAAAAACAAAACAAAACAAAAATCAAAAGTGGATTAAAGACTTACATATAAGACTTAAAAGTATAAAAATCCTTGGTGAAAACCTAAGACATACCATTCTGGACATTGGCCTTGGCAAATAATTTATTACTAATTCCCCAAAAGCAATTGCAAAAAAAACAAAAGTTGACAAGTGGGACCTAAGTAAACTAAAAAGCTTCTGCACAGAAAAAGAAGCCATCAACAAAGTATACAGGCAACCTACATAAGGGTAGAAAATATTCTCAAATTATGCATCTGACAAAGTTCTAATATACACAACCTATAAATAGTAACTTAATTCAGCAAGCAAAAACCAAATAACCCTTTTTGGAAATGGGCAGAGGACGTGCACACATACTTCTCAAAAGAAGAAATACATGTGGTCAACAAATACATGGAAAAATGTTCAACATCACTAATCATTAGAGAAATGCAAGTCAAAACCACAGTGAGATACCATGTCACACCAGTCAGAATGGCTATAATTAAAAGTCAAAAAATAACAGATGTCGATGAGGTTGCAGAGAAAAGGGAGTGCTTAAACACTGTTATTGGGAATGTAAATTAGTTCAGCCACTGTGGAAAACAGTATGGGGATCTCTCAAAGAACTTAAAACAGAACTACCAATTCAACCCATCAATCCCATTACTAGATACATACCCAAAGGAATATAAATTGTTATATCAATATGTCAAAGACATAGAATCAGCATAGGTGCCCATCAACAGTGGGTTGGATAAAGAAAATGTGGTACAAACACACCATGAAATACTATGTAGCCATAAAAAAGAAGGAAATCATATCCTTCACAGCAACATGGATGCAGCTGAAGGCCAGAATCCTAAGTAAATTAACAAAGGAACAGAAAACCAAATACCATGTGTTTTCACTTAAAAGTGGGAGCTAAACATTGAATACTCATGGACATAAAGATAGGAACAATAGACAATGGGGACTACTAGAGGGGGTAGACTGGGATGGGGGTGAGGGTTGAAAAACTACCCTTTTAGTACTGTGCTCACTACCTGAGTGACAGGATCATTTGTATACCAAACCTCAATGACGCACAGTTCACCCACATAACAAACCTGCACATGTACCCCATGAACCTAAAATGAAAGCTGAAAGAAAAAGGACCTATAATACATGAAATTCTGCTTCAGATTAAATTGCCATTGTAACAGTACATTTTTACCCAGAGTATTATGATGGCAAAATGGTTAATATAGATTTATTTTTAAAAGAGATTAAAAATAAAATCACAGATGTCATATAAAAACAAAAACAAAACCCAAGCTCAGCCGATCAGAAGCATCCAGCTAACATATAACTAGAGACTTTCTACTGGAAAAGAACAAATAGGGCAACTGTATAAAAGTAATGGATCAAATATTGTCTTTCTCTTACTTCTGCATTCATCTCATAAAAGCCTGACTTCATTCAGTTTTGTGCTTCCTAATTGACAGTGCACCATTTGCTCAAATAAACAATTTTTTTTAAAAGTTTGGGTTCATAATTCATGACTGTGTGTTTGTTATGAAAGTGAATTTGGTTGTCTCTTGTTATCTCTGTCATCACGTGATACGTTCTGCCATATTATGACTCAGCAAGAAAGCTGTGACCAGATGCAGCTCCTTGATCTTGGACTTCCCAGCCTTCAGAACCATGAACCAATAAATTTCCATTGATAATAAATTAATAATTTTCAGGTATTCTGTTATAGCAGCAAAAGAGGAACTAAGACATTGCTGCTGCTTTCTTTTGGTTTCCATTTGCATGGCATATCTTTTTCCATCCTTTCACTTTCAACCTATGTGTCCTTACTGTTGAAGTGAGCCCCTTATAGGCAGCATATAGTTGTCCCTCTTTTTAAAAAATCCATTCAGCTACTTTACATCTTTTGATTGGAGAATTTAGTCCATTTACATTCAAAATAATTATTGATAAGAACTTACTACTACCATTTTGTTAATTATTTTATGATTGTTTTATAGATCCTTTGTTCCTTTCTTCCTCTTTCTGCTCTCTTGCTTTTTGATTAGACAGTTTTCCCTACTGGTATGCTTTAATCTTTTACTGTGAATCTTTTGTGTATCTCTTATAGTTACCAAGATGCTTACATAAAACATCTTACAGTTATAAGAGGAGTATTATAAGCTCATAACAACTTAACCTTGATCACATTAAAACATCCAAACATTTATCACACACGTACATTTTATATTTTTGATGTCACATTTTACATCTTTTGTTTTTTATTGTGTATACCTTAACAAACTACCATATTGTAGTAGTTTTACCTTTTAACCTTCATACTAAAGATGCAATTGATTGGCCAGGAACAGTGGCTCACACCTGCAATCCCAGCACTTTGGGAGGCCAAGGTGGCAGATCACCTGAGGTCGGGAGTTCAAGACCAGCCTTACCAACATGTAGAAACCCATCTCTACTAAAAATACAAAAAATTAGCTGGGTGTGGTGGTGCATGCCTGTAATCCCGGCTACTCAGGAGGCTGAGGCAGGAGAATCGATTGAAACTGGGAGGCAGAGGTTGCTGGGAGCCGAGATCATGTCATTACACTCCACCTTGGGCAACAAGATCAAAACTCCGTCTCAAAAAAAAAAAAAAAAAGATATAATTGATTTGCACACCACAATTACAGTATTAGGGTACTATGACTTTGACTTTGTACTGACTTTTACCTGTGAGTTTCTCACAGATTTTTATATCAATATGTGGTTACTCTCGGAGTGGCTATGTAGATCTTTGCCATCTGGTACGCATGAGGCAAACAAAATGAAGGGATTAAATCTTACTTTCATTGAGTGTTCAGAAATATTAATGATTAGGAGAAGTACAATAGGGATGTAATTGTGTAATGACACAATGTGAAGCAGTAATGCTTTGTGATAAAGAATGTGTCTGCATTGTGTCTAAATTCCTTTTGAGAATTCCTTTGACTTAAGGGAGTTATCCATTAGTTATTAGAAATTTGTGAAATTTCTAAGCTCCACATAAAGATCACTTAAATATCCATGTATACTTACTGCGTTATGGGTGAGAAAGTGATAATTTGGAAATTCACTTACATTATCTGAACATATAACACTTATTCTTAAATCTCCATAGTTTTGTTTTTGGTTTTCCTTTCCCTGGACAGCTCTTCTTCCTATTGTTTATGTACCAAACTTTTGTATGTCTTTCAATATTCAAATTGTCACCTCTTCTGTGAAGTCTTTTCTAATCTCATTTACTTTCCCTCCTGTCTCACTCCCAGATACAACTGATCATGCCTTTCTTCATGCCTCACTCTAACCTAGACCTTCTCAGCTCCTTTCTTGTCTAATTCTTTCTCTGAGCCCTGAGTTCTTTCAATATATAGATTACTTTCCTGCCCTCCCCCTTATAATAAATCCCAGTTTCTAACACAGAGTGTTGGCCTAACAAATATTTGTCAAATAAAAGAGAGGCTAGTGAAATTCCATTCTTCACAGAGCCCTATTACCTTGTTGTTCTTGGGTCCTGATTACGTGTTCAATTCAGCAACTGCAAGAACAAAAGAATTCAATCCAACATTCTATCCCAAACCACACTCACTGAGCATTCTGTATGTTATACTTTGTCACATAGCTTAAATGAGCACAAGTAAAATGCATGCTATCTGACTCACGTATGAACTACTTTGAACTTCAAGATAAGTCTACAATGCAATGAAAATGAAAGGGATAGTTTCCTTAATTACCTCTTTTTGTGTTCAAACTGGAAGTCTGGAAATGGTAAATCTCATTTAAAATGAGAATCCTGAGCAAAAACTTGAAGGTATTGAAGAAGTTAGGCATACACATCTGTGGAAAGAGCATTTCAGGAAAATGAAATGGTCAGTGTGAAGGTTTTACTGCAGAAGGTTTCAAGGAACACCAAAGAGGCCAGTGGGGCCAGCAGAGAACATAGTGAACAAGGTTGATAGTAAAGTGAAATGAGGTAAGCAAAGGAGTTGGAGGACTCAAATCATATATAGCCTTATAGGTCACTATGAGGATTTTGGCTTTTATTCTAAGGCATATGGAAAGCCCCTGAAAGGTTTTGAATAGAAGAACAGCATATTTAAGCATATGCTTTTTTTTTTTTTTTTCAAAGACTCTGGTGGCTGAGTTGAGAACACAGTGCAGGTATAGAAGGGTGGAAAAAGGAGATTGCTATGGTCCTCCAGATAAGAAATGATAGTGGTTTGGATGATAACAAAAATGGTGAGAGGTGATTGGATTCTGTATATGCTATGGGGGTATGACTTACTGATGATTTAAATTTGGGATATGAGAGAAAGAGAAGTTAAAGATGACTCCAAGGTTTTTACTTTGAGCAAATAGAAGAATGTAGTTGCCACCAGCTTAAATGGAGAAGATTGTAAGTAGATTTAAAGTAAGAAAATCAGAAGTTCAGCTTTAGGTATGTTAAGGTTTTTTTCATGTCTTGTAGATATTTAATTGAAGATTCCTAATAAGCAATTGAATAAAAAAGTATGTAGTTCAGAAGACAGGTCTGGGCTAGAGGTATAAGTTTGAAAGTTGTTGGCATAGAGATGGCATTAAAGGTCAGGAAAATGGTTAACTCATCAAGGGGATAGGATTAGATTTATAAAAAGAAGAGAAAGAGGGTGTGAAGTTCCAAGGACTGAGCTCTTTGAGAGTCAAAGAGATCTAAATTCAAATAACAGACTCCTGAATATGAAGCTATATGAATTAGAGAAATTCATTAGTTTCTTTACCTATAAAATATAGAGGTGTAAGTATTTGTGATCATGTTCTTAAATGTCTGAATTATGATAAATGCTTATTAAGTAGTAGCTATTTATTATTATTATTTTAAAATAACAAAATAGTGTATATTCAAAGGGTCCCCTGCCAATATAATCCATACATTGAGGAGATCAGATTACAAACCACTAATCAGGCAAGAGAAGTCCATTTTTAAATTTTCCTGCTGGGTCAGGAGAATAATTAACAGGAGGAACATGAAATAACCAAGCTCTTTCTCACTAAATTTGAAGAAGTTTCTCAATCTTGACTTTTACCTCTTGGTGACATGGACTTTTGTTGACAAGTCCTTTTTTTCTGGAAATAGACATTCCCTTAGGCTTCCCCAGATCAGAATTTTGTGAATTTCCTCTTTTTCTTGGCTATCCTTCAAATTCAGCTATTATCAGAATTTCATTCCAAGCACTCTTCATCTCTCCTTACCTTAGATTACCGTCTAAATACAGATGACTTTAAAATATTTGTCTCTAACTAAGATTTCTCTCATGATGCTTAGGCCTACATGTGTGACTGCCTATACTTACTGGACATGTTGCCTGATGCCCAGAACCTTTGAGTGCATTGTTTCTGCTGCTTGGAACATAATTCCCTCATCTGGCTGAATTCTATGTATTATTCAAGTTGGAAGTCACTTACTTTTGGAACCTTTTCTGACACCTCTCTGTACTCCGATGAATGCATGTGAACACAAATATACCCTCATTCAGGGTTAAGAAGCATTCCAACCTTCAGTATCCACATTTAGCTATTAGAGGTCTCAAATGAGGGGGGAAACTCAACTTTAGGCATTTGGAGAAAGATGTTACATTCCCTACAATCATTATATGAGCCTTGGAATAAGGAAGCCAGTTTATTGTAGGTCAGTGGGGATCTGAAACAAATAGAAAGATAACATATAAACAATCAAAAGCAAACAAGCAAACAAATGCAGTATCAAGATCGCAAGAGTCACTAACCTAGTTAATATCTGTCAATGATTTTATAACTACTCTGTGGAGATTAAAATTGGCAAATAAACATTGCAGATGTGTAGTTATATGTGTCTATATCTGTATGTGGATGCATGTCTACACATATATAGATAATTTAGTGAGCTATATTTAATTTCTGCTACAATTTTGGCACTGATTTTTAAAATAAACCTTACACTGTCTTTCTAGACACTTTAATTAAAACAATAGACCCAAGCATATATTTTTTAATTTTCAAAGAGGAGTAAAATGAGAAATCTCATAGATTCCTTATGGGACATACTACAGAAGCATGAACACATGAAACCCTACTATGATCTACATATTACATATGAACATACTACAGAAAAATGAACATATGAACCCCTAAACAGTTCTATTTGTCTCATTTCATAAACAGATATGTAGGCAGATAGATAGATTAGATAGATAGATGATAGATAGATAGATGTGACTATAGATACAGATATAGATGTATATGTGTGTGTGTTTGTGTGTGTGTGTATCTAGCAATGATATCACAATGCTAAACTAGTGTTATTTAATCTTTTAGGTCAAAGGATAAAATCTCCTGAGCTACCTGTATAATGAAAGAACACTGACTTTTATTACCCTCACAGCACAAGATAAGTACTAATATACAAATAAATGAGTGTAATCACCACACCATTTAGTTCACAGGGCCAACCAAAATATGTAAGCTTTTGATCACTGCCATCTGCTGCCAACCAATGCAATCACAGTCAACAAAGCTTATCACTAATCATAGACATTACCTATTGTTTTCTCTGCCCAATATCCCCTTTCTTCTCCAGAAGCAGCATACTTCTACTTCTGGGAACTGTCTCTCCTATATTATAACCATTGGCATGGAACCTGTTATGCTGTTACAAAACCCCACACTCTAGTCACAGTTCACTGATCCAAGGGTTGGCACTTGATCCAAGGTGTTCTTCTAAATGTTTGTCCTAGAACATCAAGTAACCTTTTTCAGGAATAAAATCATAACTGGTCAATATTTAAAAGCAGTTGATGACCATGGAAAACACCAGAGTGCACTGAAAGAAGTAGGAATGATAGATGGAGACAAAAAATTTAGCAGCAGGTCCATCCCTAATTCTGAGGACTAGCTCCATCTCTACCCTTCATGGACCTGTTGCTCAATCTTTCCTTGAAATTCACAGCCAATAGGGGCACTTCTTAGCAGAGACTTGTTGAAGTTGTGTTTTGGTCACCTGCAAACAAGAGCCTAGATTAATAAACTGAACACCATCGAAATCTAAATATGTATGACCATGTGTAAGTCTTCATTTCTACCTAGGCTTATATTACCAATATAAATAAGTGAGAGGTTGGAGAAGGTGAAGTCTAATAATCCTTTCAGATTTAATACTCTGTGAGATGAGGACACTCATAGGACTAATCTTGTTTCTTGAAAATGCCCATCCTGGGCTCTGCTAATAATATCCACAAAATGGTCACAAATGCAATAAGCACATGGTATTGAAGAGAATACATACTTCCAACCTAAAAATCCTTTAATGTATAACCCATGGGGCGGTATACAGATTCATAAGCTTTTAAGATAGAGAGCAAGTAGAAACAGTTCTGAAAAACAGAGAAAGGAAATGGGCACCCTTTATACTACCTCTCAATCAGTCCTTTAAGGATCTAAACATTTCCACTTTACAAAAAAAAAAAAAAAACCTCCTACTAATCACTAGTGATTTAAGGAAATTGGAATATATGCTTCTTTTCTGATAATCCATTTGATTATTTCTCCTAATTATTATAAAAAGATAAATTATTTTAGTATCCACTAGTAATTATCTTAAAGAATACAGGGAGTCCAGTGGAATAAAAAGTGAGACAAAAGGAAAAAAAATAAGACAAAGAAGAAAGAGACGAAGAAAGAGAAAGAGAGATAGAGGAATGAGGGAAAGAAAAAAAAAGTGAGGGGAAGACACAAATCAAAGAATAAGCAGAATAAAGGCTGGGAGTGGTGGTTCACACCTGTAATCTCAGCATTCTGGAAGGCCAAGGCAGGCGAATCCCTTGAGGTCAGGAGTTTGAAACCAGTCTGGCCAACATGGTGAAACCCCATGTCTACTAAAAATACAAAAATCAGCCAGACGTGGTGGCATGAGCCTGTAATCCCAGCAACGGGGGAGGCTGAGGCAGAAGAATTGCTTGAACTGGGGAGGAAGAGGTTGCAGTGGGTTGAGATCGTGCCATTGCACTCCAGCCTGGGCAACAGACTGAGTGAGACTCTGTCTCAAAATAAATAAAGAAATAAATAAGTTACAGAATAAAACTGGGAAATAAAAATTTTATGACACAGAGACAGAGAAAACTGAAAAGAAGACAGAACGGAAGTAAGAAGATGAGATACCACATGGAAGCAGCTGAGATTTCCTAAGAAGTGATGCTTTGGTTCCAGTTTCGTCCAGAGATATTTACAATTCAGTCAGAACCCACAGTGTGCCATGCACTGTGGAATGCATTTGGCTTACATTCAGTCTCTAAGATACTCATGATCTCCCCACTAGGTAGCTTTGCTGATCCAGTTTTTAAAAGAAAAGCCAGCAGAAGACAAGAAACAAACAAAATCGGAGCTGAACTGAAGGAGATAGAGACACAAAAAGCCATTCAAAATATCAACAGATCCAGGAGATTTTTTTTCCAAAAAAATTAGTGCTATGGATAGCATCTAGCTAGACTAATAAAGAAGAAAAGAGAGAAAAGTCAAATAAATGCAATCAGAAATTACAAGGGGGGTATTATCATTGACCCCGCAGAAATACACACAACCGTCAGAGAATAGTATGAACATCTCTATGCACAAAAACTACAAAATCTATAAGAAATGGATAGCTTCTCCCAAGACTGAACCAGGAAAACATCGAGTCCCTGAACAGACCACTAATGAGTTCTGAAATTGAAGCAGTAATAAATAGCCTACCAACCAAAAAAAGCCCAGGACCAGACGGATTCACAGCTGAATTCTACCAGATGTGTGAAGAAGAGTTAATACCATTCCTACTGAAACTATTCCAAAAAAAAGAAGAGATCCCTCCCTAACTCATTCTATGAGACCAGCATCATTCTGATGGTAAAACCTGGCAGATACACAACAACAAATGAAAACTTCAGGCCAATATTTTTGATGAGCATCAATGCCAAAATCCTCAACAAAATACTGGCTAACTGAATCCAGCAGCACATCAAAAAGCTTACCCACCATGATCAACTATGTTTTGTTCCTGGGATTCAAGGTTGGTTCAACATATGCAAATCAACAAATGTGATTCCTCACATAAAGAGAACTAAAGACAAAAAAACACATGATTATCTCAATAGACACAGAAAAGCCTTTGGATAAAATTCAACACCCATTCATGTTAAAAACCCTCAATAAACTAGGTATTGAAGGGAAATATCTCAAAACAATAAGAACCATATATGACAAACCTATAGCCAACATCTTACTGAATGGGCAAACTTGGAAGCATTCCCCTTAAAAACCAGCACAAGACAAGGATGCCCTCTCTCACCACTCCTATTCTACATAGTATTGGAAGTTCTGGCCAGGGCAATCAAGAAAGATGAAGAAGTAAAGGGCATCCAAAGAGGAAGATAGGAAGTGAAACTATTCCTGTTTGCAGATGACATAATTCTATATCCAGAAAACCACATAGTCTTAGCTCAAAAGTGTTTTAAGGATACAAAACCAATATGCAAAAATCACTAGAATTCCTATACGCCAACAACAGTTAAGCTGAGAGCCAAATCAGGAACAAACTCCCATTCACAACTGCCACAAAAAGAATAAAATACCTAGGAATATGGCTAACTAGGGAGGTGAAAGATCTCTATAAGGAGAACTACAAGCCACTACTCAAGGAAATCAGAGATGACACAAACAAATGGAAAAACATTGCGTCCTCATGGATAGGAAGAATCAATATTGTTAAAATGGCCATACTATCCAAAGCAATTTATAGATTCGACGTTATCATGCTACCTGACTCCAAACTATACTGCAGGGCTACAGTAACCAAAACAGTATAGTACTGGTAAAAAACAAAAAAACAAAGACCATATAGACTAATGGAACAGAACAGAGAACCCAGAAATAAGAATATATACCTACAACTATCTGACCTTCAACAAAGTTGACAAAAACAAGGAATGGGAAAAGAATTCCCTATTCAATAAATGGTGCTGCGAGAACTGACTAACCACATTCAGAAGATTAAAACTGAACCCCTTCCTTATACCATATACAAAAATTAACTGAAGATGGAATAAAGACTTAAATGTGAAAGCCAGAACTATAAAAACCCTGAAAGATAATCTAGGCCATACCATTCAGGACTTAGGCCTGGGCAAAGATTTCATGAAGAAGACACCAAAAGCAATTGCAACAAAAGCAAAAATTGACAAATGGGATCTAATTAAAGAGCTTCTGCACAGCAAAAGAAACTATCAACAGAGCAAACAGACAACGTATAGAATGGGAGAAAATGTTTGCAAACTGTGCATCTGACAAAGATGTAATATCTAGCATTTATAAGGAACTTAAATTTACAATAAAAAAACCGACCCCATAAAAAAGTGAAGAAAGTATATAGACAGACAGTTTTTAAAAGAAGACATAAATGTATCCAACAATCAAGCGAAAAAAAAAAAAAAAACTCAACATCACTGAATCATTAGGGAAACACAAAACAAAACCACAATGAAATACCATCTCACAGTAGCCAGAATGGCTATTGAAAGTCAAAAAAAATAACAGATGCTGGTGAGGTTGTGGATAAAAAGGAATGCTTATACACTGTTGGTAGAAGTGTAAATATTAGTTCAACCATTGCGGCAGAAGGTGTTGTGATGCCTCAAAGACCTAAAGACAGAAATACCATTCAACCCAGCAATCCTATTACTGGATATATGCCCAAAGGAATATAAATATTTTTATTGGAAATAAACATGCATGTGTATTTCACTGCAGCACTATTCACAATAGCAAAGACATGGAATCAACCTAAATGCCCATCAATGATAGACTGAACAAAGAAAAAGTGGTACATATATACCATGAAATACTATGCAGCTATACGAAAGGATTAGAACATGTTGTTGCAGGGACATGGATGGAGCTGGAAGGCATTATCCTTAGAAAACTAACACAGTAACAGAAAACCAAATACTACATGTTCTCACTTATAAGTGGAAGCTAAATGATGAGAACACATGAACACAGAGGGAACAACACACAATGGGATCTATTGGAGGATGGAGGGTGAAAGGAAGGAGAGGATTAGGAAAAGTAACTAATGGGTACTAGGCTTAATACCTGGGTGATGAAATAATCTGTACCACAAACCCTCATGACACACATTTACCTATGTAACAAACCTGAACATGTACCCCTAAACTTAAAGGTTTAAAAAATAAACCAGGATTCTGTTTTCCCCACAGCTTCACCATACACTTTTGGTGATAATGTAAATTGGTTCAGCCACTGTGAAAAGCACATTGAAGATTTCTCAAAGAACTTAAGACAGAGCTATCTCATTACTAGATATATACCCAAAGAAAAATACAACATTATATCAAAAAGACACATGCACTCTAATGTTCATCACCACGCTATTCGCAATAGCAAAAACACAGAATCAATCTAGGTGCCCATCAATGGTGGACTGAATAAAGAAAATGTAGTATACACAATGGAATACTATGCAGCCACAAAAAAGAACAAATCATGTCCTTTGCAGCAACATGGATGGAGTTGAAGACCATAATCCCAAATGAATTAATGCAGGAAGAAAAAACCAAATACCACATAATCTCACTTATAAATTGAAGCTAAACATTGAGCACTTATGGACATAAACATAGGAACAATAGATACCTTGGGCTAATAGAGGAGTAGGAAGGTAGGAAAGCATGGGTTGAAAACTACCTATTTGGTACTATGCTCACTATCTATGTGCAATATACCCTTGTAACACCTCACACATGTACCCCCGTATCTAAAATAAAAGTTGAAAAAAAATGGTGAAGTTGGTATATTTTATATGTATATTTTACTTACATTTAAAAAATTATACAAATAATAAAATAAAAGAAGAAAACTCTGAAGTTCAGAGAGTTTTGCCCCAGACCAGTCAATAGTGAGAAGAAGAGGATTTCATGTCACTTCTACCTATGCTTTTTCAGTTTTGCTCTTTGCAACTTTACACAATGGTCCCAAGGTCTACAAATAGCTCCATCAATTCCTGAAGAAAAGAGTGTGCAAAATGGATGGAAGATCTTCTACAGCAGTGGTTCTCAAAATGTGATCATGGGACTAGCATCATCAGCATCATGTGCGAACTTGCTAGAAATGGAAATTCATGTACACCCCTCACTAAACTACTAAATTATAACTCCAGCAATCTGTCAAGGCTTCGATGTCATTCTAATGTATGTTTAAGTTTAAGAACCACTGTTGAATACCAGTGGTTCTCAAACTCTAATGTGTATCAAAATCATCTGGAGATCTTGTTAAATGAAGATTCTACTTTGGTAGCTCTTGAAAGGGACATGAGACATTTCTAATAAGCTCCTTGGTAATACATATGAGCTGATCAACAGTCTAAGTTGTGATTAACAAGCATCCAGCTCACTTTTTTTTTTTTTTTGAGATGGAGTCTCACTCTGTCACCCAGACTGCAGTGCAGTGGCATGATCTCAGCTCACTGCAACCTCCACCTCCCAGGTTCAAGTGATCCTCCTGCCTCAGCCTCCCAAGTAGCTGGGATTACAAGCATGCACCACTATGCCTGGCTAATTTTTGTATTTTTAGTAGAGATGAGGTTAAACCATGTTAGCCAGGCTGGTGTTGAACTCCTGACCTCAAGTGATCCAGCTGCTCTGGCTTCTAATACTTTAGCCAATGGCCATATGTGGTCATTCACAATAATTAAAATCAAATGAAATTTAAAATTTAGTTCCTAGCCACACTTCACATTCCCAATAGCCACATGTGGCCAGTGGCTACCATATTGGACAGCACAAAATACATTTTCATCATTGCAGAAAGTTTTATTGCAGTGATCTAAAACTCTATTAGAAACAAAGAATCTCTGATGATTCACGCAAACATTAAAGTTTGAGAAGCACCCTTCTATATCACTGGACTTTTATCTCCATGAAAACAGGAACCAAGATACTCCATATATGAAGTAGTTCTGACCCAGTTCCATGACATCCACACACTGAGCACCTAGCACATTGTACGTTGGAGGGCAGAGGAAAAGGATGGGAGACAGGCAGGTGTGCCTTTGATTCCGGATCCCAAGCACAAATTGGTGATTCAACATCTTCAGGCTGTGCCACCACATGGAGCTCACAGATAAGCCTAAATTGATGAATGAAAGAGTCTCTATTTGTTTCTGTTTTATCATCTTATTGATGTGCCCAAAGCTCTCAATGAATGATACTGATTTTGTCGTCTGCATTTCAGTTTTACCCTAGGATTCTAAAAGATTCAATTATCTCTGTGGGATACAACTTTCCAAAACACCAGCACATGCTTTTAGGAATAAAGTTATATTACCAATATTTTATATTTTCCTTTTTGCCATGTAGGGTAGCCAAAATCTTTCCAGGTCTCTGAATCTACCTTCCTGGCAAAGCTGTAGGATGCTGCACCCCTCTGTCTTCACCCAGGCCCTCCAGCAAGGTGTTAGCCACAGCTCTGCTACAACACAATGGGGGTCTCTCTAATGTGTGCCACCCTCGTGTGTGTTCTGCACTCTTGGCTACCCTGACATTGGCTGTACAGCTGGAAAAAAAAAAAAAGATGCATTTACAGGATTGAGAGGGAGAATCTTGTCAACCCCTCTCTCCGCATCACCATGCAATGTGATGTTCTTTCCCATTTCTTCCTTAAGAAAATAAACTCTTACCAGCAAACACCCTTCTCCAGATATCATAGTCACAGAACTTGGCTCACTCTTTTATAAATAGGCACCCAACAAGAAACTGTACCATATATTTAAGAAAATGCTTTATCAGATAGGTTTTGAATAGGTTTTTAAAATAGAGCAATTTGGCTTTAACTGAGGCCCAAATCTTCTGTGGTGGCTCCCAAGTTTCCCCCTCTCCACTAATGTGTCTCATATAACACTAAACAAACATGGCCATTCTCACATATTGGTTCTGAGTCCACCAGTGGACTGAGAAGATCCTTCCTAAATTCTATGAATCAATCCAAAAACATAAGCACTTTCATGGGTATTTAAGAGTTCTCATCAATGGTCATTAAAAAAATAGATATAATCTGTTATGTGAATAAAAATACAGTACAGTATTTTGAAATCAAAAGTAATGACTTCTAGAGTTTTCTAAATATTCTAAATTCAGAATTCTACCAAGATATCTGACCTTATGTTTGGCAAAGTCATGATGCTCTTGCAGAGCAAGTGTACTTGTGAATAACTGAAGTCCCAGCACTTTGTGGGGAAGGAAGCTTTGTCAGATAAAAAGCTTCAGTGCTGATTTGACTTGGTTGTGTTTTTCTATTACTAGTATTATTGATTTTTTAGTGAAAATTTTCTGTTAATTACTCTTTGTTATTGTCAATATTTGTTGCAGGTTGTTTGATTAAATCTATAAGCTATGGAGATGCAAATTTAAATCAAGTATAATCTGAGCTTCAATTTGTCCAATAACTATATTTTAAAACATATTCTTACTGTGGTTCATTCCATCACAAGATGTTTCCCAAGCAATCATTTAGGCCAGGCCCTGTTCTGAACATAGAAGTAAGTGCTGAGCAAAATCGTCCAAAATCACTGCCCTCAGAGATCTTACCTGAATTATTCATGCCCTGTTGTTATAGCAAATGTGCGATAATCTCTAAGATTTGCTTTTATTATGACTTCATTGCTATAACTGAGTTCATTTTCAACTGGAAAAAGGGATGGTATAGGTGATGTCTAAGGTACTTCCTCATCAACATGAAATACAATCAAAACAGCTCAACATTTCAGCACTAAATGATCTCTAGTTTGTCATGATTCTTTTCTTCATGGCTGCTGCTGCTCAGGGCAACTGTTTTGGAACAAATACTAAAAAATAATTTCTTTGAATAGTCTCAAGTTAAAACCTTCAAAATTATACTCTACTATCTGCCTAAATCTACTGATTTATATCCAAAATTTCCTTAATAAGCTTTATTCAGCACACTTATCCTGCAGCTCCTATCAGCAATTGAGTACCTCAGACACCCCTTCAAGCTCATGTCACCTCCCTTTCTCCAGCACCAATTTGGGCTTTTGTTTCCTGCTCAGTTCTGTAGCTAAAGCCTCACTGCATGTTTTCTGGGCAGCAAATGAAATTCCAATATGGGCAAGCCGGCTCAGTGGAAATTACTCATGGCTTAGCATATGGGAGTTGCATAGCACAGGAAAAGGCTTTGTAATCATTCCATTCATTGGTCTGAGCTGAACTTTTAATGGGAAATTGTAATGAGACTGTCTGAGTCACTGCTACTCACCAAACAACCTACATCTTACAGACTAGGAGAAGAGATGTGTTTTCAAAGCCACTCCATTGTTTTGAGTATATGTCTGTGCATTGTAATTCCCAGAATCAATTTTTATTGCATTACGACTCGTACTGGGAAAATAGCCCAAACTCTGAGGCTAGTCATACCTACTTTCTCTCAAATTCCCACTTGTACTTGGCTGTTTTATAGAAGACATTTGTACCCTGTTTGCTTACCCACATATAAAGTGAAACTTTTTATTTATGTTGTAGATTTTCGAGATTAGAGATAAACTAAGATTTCTAGAATCTACTTGGAATATAGTAGGTGCTTAAAACACATATGAATTGCTGAAAAAATTATAGTTCTCTGCCCCTTCATTTCTGAATTTGAATAAGATTTGATTCTATTTTTAAAGTAATTGTTTTAATGTCTCTAATATATACATGTAGTAATACGTATCATCATGTCAAAAATCAGTGAGAAAGAGCCTCATATATTAGCCAATATCATGGCTTAATTTGTTTGATGTATGGAATATGTTGTTTAAATGAACATAGCTCATTTGACTTCCTGATGTAAATGGATGAAAGATGAGCTGTGCTAGTTGAAAGCAGAGAGGAAGCCTAGAATTACATTTCCTCCCAAGAATGGATCCAGAAGGATTTCACTGAACTTCCACTAAACAAAGCCTAATTTGAAAACCACTAACCAGATTTTCTGCTTTATAGATGAGTTAATTTACAACTAGAGCTGTAGACTTTCCCAAAATCACCTATATACGAGCTAGGATTGCAATCCAGGTGCCTAACTCTGAGGCCAAATATTTTATATTCAGTTTACTGATTTCATTCATTCAACCGACGCTTGCTGAGAACAGACCACTGTGCCAGGCACTGTGTGAATTTCTTTGAGGGTAAAAGGTAATAAATTTTTAGCCCTGCTCTTGGGTAGGAAAGAAAATGGGAGGCATTTGACCACACCACCCAAAAAATACAGGATAGAATAAGGGAAATTTTGAGACGAGGCACTAAATATCATGGGGAGGTGAACAGAATAATTTGTGTCTTCTTGAAACATGAGGTTGTGGAAGCCTAGAGCAATTGCTTTTAAAGAGAGCTATTAAAGAATGGAATAATAACCAGGCAGAAATATAGAAAGCACATGCCAAGAGTAAGATATAGGATGAACAAAGGCAAAGAATCAGAAAAGCATCATCTAGAAATAGTGAATATTTCAGGATTGCTGGACAATAGTACAGCAGTAGGGGTGGTGAGAAATAAGAATTTTATTTTAATTTTGTCCAAAGTTATGTAAGGTTTTGAAAGTCTGGCCAAGAGGCTTGGAATTGATCCTGCAGGCAGTGAAGTGTCATTGAATTATTATGAGGACTTGAATGAAATACTAGGGGCTGTGTTTCAGGATGATTATTCTGATGCTAATGTGAAGAAAAATACGCATTCAACAACGTGGAAATCATTTTGATGACTCCGTGACCTGTTTTAATGCACATCTCCTAAAAACTTAATTTTTCAGTAGTTTATACTTTTTCCTCGCTTCACCAACTCACCACCAACATTCATTTTGTTAAGTTTGAGGAGAGAAAGACACTGCTATCTATTCAGTGCCTACCAGCTAATAAATGTTATTATTTATTCTTCATATCTGTGACCTCTCAACTTGGGAATTATAACCAGTTTTCAGATAAGGAAGCTCGTAATTAAATGCCTTGTCCAAGGTCACACAGGTAGTAAGGAATAAAAATGAGAGTCTAACTCAGGCCTGTGTGATTCTAAAACATGTGCTTCTGCTCTGTGTAGCAGTTTCTAGAATAAACCAAGCATTTAGAGTCACAGCTGTATTAGGAAGTGTCTGGAAGCTGAGAATGGCCTGGGGGTGGGGGATAGAGTTCCTCTTGATATTGAAATGTTTCTTTAGCAGAAGTAAATGGGAATATCCAACAGTATCAGTCACTGAACATTCACACCTTTCAAATCCTGTTGTGAGATTGCATTAGGACCTAGGAATGTATGCAATGCCCAGAGAATAACAACCACAACAAATAGAGCCAAAGGTAGAGAGACTTGGGAAAATGAAAAATTACCTTCCTGGGTTATGCCTACAGGAAGACAAACACCCTAACTGGTAAATGTTTTGAAAAGTCTGATGTTACTTGAGTCTTGACCACAGGGTTTCCTGCTTACATGGTCTGAGTTAGTATGTTCAGGCTAAGGCATGGGGAAAGGAGGGAAAGTCTGTTTGGACTTAAACTCATCAAAAGAGAAACATAAACTCATGATCCAGTACCACATCTTCATCTTATTCATCTCTCCTGCAAACAAAATCTATAGAGATAACTTAAAGCATTAAATTGCAAAATTCTTCACTCCACATAGAATATCCTCATCATACTGGCTGGCCACAGTGGCTCACGCCCGTAATCCCAGCACTTTGGGAGGCTGAGATGGGTGGATCACGAGGACAGGAGATCGAGACCATCCTGGTTAACATGGTGAAACCCCATCTCTACTAAAAATACAAAAAAATTAGCCGGGCGAGGTGGCGGGTGCCTGTAGTCCCAGTTACTCGGGAGGCTGAGGCGGGAAACTGGTATGAACCCAGGAGGCAGAGGTTGCAGTGAGCCGAGATCGCGCCACTGCACTCCAGCCTGGGCGACAGAGTGAGACTCCGTCTCAAAAAAAAAAAAAAAAAAAAGAATATTCTCATCATACTAGCATGAGATCTCCATGAAAGCAAGGACTTTATATCTTGGTTGCCTGAGCTTAAATATCAGCTTTCATACTTGCTAGTTAGGTGATGTGGGGATTATTACTTAACTTCTTTACTCTTCAGTTTTCTCATCTGTAAAATATAATGCTAAAGGTGTTTACCTCATAAAACTAAATTAAATAAGTTAATATATGTAAGAGCACTAAAAATAACAACTAGCACATAGTATGCCCTATGTAAATATCTGCTATTATTTTATCACTATTAATTGTTGCCAATGATATTATCATTATTATTATTGTTACTTCTTCTTTTGTTATAGTCCTATATTCCAAACATTACTGCACAAAACAGCTCATAGATGATATTTGTTGAGTGAATGGATAGATTAATGAAAATTCAACCAAAGTAATTAATGACAAACTAATTTCTACCCAAAATTCAATTGATATCTACCAAAGTAATATCTAATCACAACGATCCCATGAATGGATGCTCATTGAGGCAAAACTAAGCATTCAGCAAATTAGGATTCTTGGTGCTCAAGATGCAAGGCGAGTAGGATGCATATTTCCCAGACCCTTTATAGAACAGTTAAATCAAAAGTGTTGTTTGGGGTAAACAAATGCTGCACTCTGCACAATACCTGAAGACTTCCTATGATAAGCCAAAAAACAAATAAATAAATAAGAAAAGAAAGAGTATAGTATTGATTTAGCACTGTTAATTTGTAAATTTATATTGAAATTCTTAAAAAGCTTTATTCTTTTTGATCTGGCTGTTCCACTTATAAAATAAAATAAATACACCCACAAAAGAAAAAGCTTTATGCAGAAAGCTATTTAGCTTATTATTTTAATGGTAAAATACTTAATACTTAATTAGCCTAAATATCTACATATAACAAAATGAATAAATAAATTGGCAAACATACCAAAAGGAATATTAGGTAGATATTTAAAATAACATATACTAAGAAATTTGTTCATATTACACAAAATTCTTTTAGACTATATCAATATGTAGAAATCATTGCCAAATTCATGGGAAACAAAGAGAACCATATATTTAGGGCATGCTTAAATTATGATTTATGAATATATACATAGAAGCTCTGTGAGCCCTTTGATTTTATGCAACAGTACATGTTTATATGCAGTGTTCATGGTTTATGCCAAATTGTGTGTTTATGCCCGTGTCTATGACCTCTCAAAAAGTTAAGCACCACGACTTGCAAGCACCTCTAAATCCAGAGTGATACATCTCCAGTAAATCAGCTATAGACTCCTGTATCAAGAGAAGACCGTATATATCTGGTAATAAATCTAAAGGCTTGCCACTCAAAGAATCACACAGGGATGGGCCAACTATGGCTCATAGACAAAATCTGTCCCTGGCTCATGAGCTAAGAATGTCTTTTTACATTTTTAAAGAGATGTTGAGGGAGAAAAAGGAAGATATAATACAAAGAACATTTGTGGCCTTTAAAATCTAGATATTTGACGGGGAGCGGTGGCTCATGCCTGTAATCCCAGCACTTCAGGAGGCTGAGGTGGGTGGATCACTTGAGGTCAGGAGTTCGAGACCAGCCTTGCTAACATAGTGAAACCCATCTCTACTAACAAAATACAAAAATTAGCCAGGCATGGTGGCAGATGCCTGTAATCTCAGCTACTCTGGAGGCTGAGGCAGGAGAATTGCTTGAACCTGGGAGGCGGAGGTTGCAGTGAGCCATGATCATGCCGCTGAACTCTAGCCTGAGTGCCAGAGTGAGACTTTGTCTCAAATAAACTAGATATTTATTCTGATCCTTTACAGTAAATTTCCTGACCTATGTGCTTCAAACAATCTCAAGATGCAGAAGAATTTCAACAAACAATCTCATATCAATCTTTAGTTTTCAACATAAAGTAAAATGTAATGCAATTTTTTTTCTGAAAATCATTTGAATTTGTTAGTTGAGTGATTTGCAAACAGAACTTTAGAAATGATGTTAAAAGTCATTCAACTGAATAGTCTAAAGTTAAATTTTTCTGACATAAAATCCATTAATTTTGGGATGGAAAACAGAAGGAAGATAAAGAGTATTCATTTTTTACACAAATATGAATGTTTCCCCATACAACTGAATTGAGTCTCTAGTGAAGGCCAGTAGAATTTTCATTAAGTAACACTATATGAATGCTGAAGAATAGTGACTATGTAAACTGAAGAAATTTGAAATTGCTTTTGTGTTTAAATATTGCATAATTCAAATTAATTTCTGATGTAGCAAGGGATTTCAAGCCTAATACAATATTTGAGAATATTTTCGTGCTATAGTTTAATAGATCTCTATTTGTGCTTTATCACAATAAAGAGGCTTTTATTAGAGACAAGCCTAATAAAATATTTAGAATATGTTGGTGCTGTAGTTCAATAGATTTCTATTTGTGTTTCTTCACAATAAATAGGTCACAGTTTAGTTTGGCTCAAAGATCTTACTTTGATAGGCCTTCACTGATTCACTCTTAATGAGGCTTTCCTGGATTTGGCTAGTGAAAGGCCTTTGCAAAGCCTATGAGTTCTGCTCCACTTGTCAAATGTGACCAGAAGATTCCTAACAACTCGAAGAGGGAAAATAACATGATGTGGCTGGACAGCTTGGCAGATGTTGCAGGGGTAGGCAATCTGACAGAGTGCTGCTGCAGAAACTTTTGAGCCTTCCACAGACCCAGGGCATGTCTGGGGTCTTTGTTCATTGGTGAATGGGTGCAAGGGAGTAGGAAGAAGGATGGGAGCTCCAAACCAGGCTCTGCCCCAATCAGTGTCAACTTGAGCCAATCACTTTACTCCCCTTGGCCTTAGTTTCCTCAAACATAAATTGAAGAGTGTGCTGATTTAATAATTTAAATTGAATGATTTAATAATCTACAAAGACTCTGAGGAAACTTGTTGCTTGCATACAATATTATTCTGAGACTATCCTAGGATCTCATAGCAAATTAGAATCCTGTTTCTCTGGCTTCTGTTTGGCTCTGAGCTCTACCTCTTGACCATCACATATTAGAGCTTCCATCGACACAATGCTTCGGTGTTTATTTCTTCCACAAGTTGCCCCCACCTCCACATACACACCCCAGTCCTGGAGAATATCATGTTTGGCTTTACCCCCATGATATCTCTCCTCTTTACTCCATTCCAGCTCACATACATTCCTGTTAAGACATTTCTTGGGTTCCTCTATCTACGTCCTTAAAAATGGAGTAGATCATTCATTCATTTGAATGAATTGAATATTTTTGAAATGCCAACCAATCAGTACAATTTAACCAACATTCATCTATGTTTCAATAGCTATGTTTTGGGCTTCTGAAGACTTGAGATCTGTCCTCAGAACCAACCAAACCCTCATCCATTTACTCAGGGCCTGCTTCTGTACCAACTTCAGCCACAACAGATCAGAGTCCCACACTTGGTGGAATTCTCTCATCTCATATGGAATCACCATTGTTTGAAAACATTATACCAGAATATTGTTTCAAATCTTAGGCTACTCTACCCATAACTCTCATCCTATGTTATTCTACAAATTGTAGGTTCTTAAGGTCAAATATCTTCTCTTCGCATTATTCTATATTTCTCTGAACCTTCTTGTGTTCTCTCTGCTGTTTCATTTGAATCTACATGCTGCTGGTGAACAAGCTTGCCTGTGTATCCAAATACTCTGCTGCGTATCTCCTTTTGATCTAACCCACAACCCAGCTCAGTTAGAGCCTGAGAATTTCACTTCCAGCTCTCTCTAATGAATGACCCATGAGGTCAGTATTCTTCCTCCACCCCATATATTGTTCTAGATATTTTTTTATTCACCTCTATGTGAAGCCCTGGCCCAGCTGGAAATCATACATTTACCTGAAAAGAGATCATATGGAATAACAGCTAAAGTTTATTTGCTTTGAACTGGAAAGTCACTCTGATGATCACAGTTTTATCAGATGCTCAGATTAATATCACTTTGTTAACGCAAACAGGCACTGATAATCATTAGATGAATAATAAAGTTTTCTTGGCAAAACTTTAAAAGCAAAATAATTTGAAGGCTAATGATTTAATCAAAAAAGTTCTTAGTGGTCGAAATTTGGGAGCCAGAGACTTCAGTTTCAGATATGTACTTACTCCAAGACCATCTGAGTTTATAAAGTTCTATCTATCCACCTAGCCGGAGTGTATGAGTATTTGGAGGGCTGCTAGGCAGCTTGGCCAGAGCCATACAGACAGCCAAAATTAGATTCCAAGCCACGAAAAATATCAATTAGGTCAAATCCATCAGCTGCTTTTTGATTTATGGAGGACTCTAAGACTGATGGTCAACACACTGACCCTCAGACACAAACAAAACACCTTTTCTTACCTGGAAATTTGAGAGTTGGTGAAACTCTGTAACACTTATATAAGCAACTTGCTCATTGTTCACATGATGAATTTGATGCATTGAGAGGAGAAATGATTTGCCCAATATCACAAAATCAGTTGGTAGTAGAGGACTACTAAAACCCCAGTCACTTGTTTTCTGATCCGGTAGCCTTTCTGTTATACAACTTTTTGATGGGTTGAAACAGGAACTTTATAAACACTACCATGAAAAAAACAAAATGAATTACTGAATAACTAATTCAACAGTGATAAATAAGCCCAGGAGCAGTGGTGTAGTTACTTGGAAGGCTGAGGCAGGAGGATCACTTGAGCCCCGAAGTTCAATTCTGCAGTGAGCCATGATCAGGCCATTGCACTCCAGCCTGGTTGACACAGCAAGTCCCTGTCTCTTAAAAAAAGGATAAATAATATAAAAATGCATTATATAAAAATATATGTGATATATAAATATATGTAAAATAAATTCATATTATGTTATAATCTAAGAATAAATAGTAATAAGTTATTAAAGATAATTAGGAATAGATATATAAAATAGATAGGTCTGAACATATTTGGTTTCCTGTTAGTACTTGTAGGTTCTCTTTTTTTGTTTTTTGTTTGTTTGTTTGTTTTTGTGATGGAGTCTCGCTCCATCGTGCAGGCTGGAGTGCAGTGGCAAGATCTCAGCTCACTGCAAACTCTGTCTCCCGGGTTCAAGCAATTCTCCTGCCTCAGCCTCCTGAGTAGCTGGGATTACAGTTGTGTGTCACCACAGCAGCTAATTTTGGTATTTTTGGTAGAGACAGGTTTTGCCATGTTGGCCAGGGTGGTCTCCAGCTCCTGACCTCAGGTGATCCATCCACCTCAGCCTCCCGAACTGCTAGGATTATAGGCGTGAGCCAACATGCCCAGACAGGTTCTAATTTTACACAGTAAGTAAGCACTAAGCCTTCACAACTAGAAATCATTCACATTACATCTATGAGTTCAACTGTTTAATCATTGTAAATAATAGAATCTACTGATTTGCTTGTCTTGTGAACATTTTTGAAGACTATATTGTATTATATAGTTAGACATAGTCAGAGTTCTTAACACATAATTTAGTTAAATATGCCAAGATGATCTCTCAGGATCTAAAACTTAGAGAAACAGATTTTTTTTTTTAAAAAAAAGCAACCATTCTTGGTCTCAAAGACCTCAATCTGGTATGGAAGGGAGACAAGGCAGATCATTCCAGTATAAGGCAGTCATTGTTGGGAGACTGCTGTGTACAGGACATAGGACATGAATAGACGATATCATGGCAAGAAAGGGATCTAAGTATAACATGTCATTTCAAACTCCAAAAGGCAAATGCTATGAAGTACATCTTCCCCAGAGCACCCCAAAAGGAAAAAAAGGCTTCCATGTGTTTAGATCTTGTGGATCACCCCAGTGGAATTTATTAAGCAAGGAGATGACTTCAGTTAATAAACAAGAGAAGAATTCTTCTTCCCACTGAGAGAATATATCACCCTCCACTTCTAATTCCCTTTCCCTGCCTTTTGGGAAGGGTGGAGGTGGAAGCTTTGACTATAACTGTGTGTCTGTAAGGAGGATATGAACTGTGTTATTGGCAATTGTAATGTGGAGGTTAACTCAGGATGTACAGTAACTTTGTGCTCATGATCTCCCAGCAGCCTGATGAAGTGAAACGAGCAGGAGACATAGACCCAAGAAAAGTTCTATAGAATAGTATTCTTTTGAGTTCATGCATGTTATCGTACTTGTCCAAGCTTTAGTTCTTCATCTTTAAAGCGAGGATCATTGTATCTACTGCACCAAGGATAAACTAGGATCATGTATGGGAGGCACTTGGCACCTTCTGGGCTCACAACCCTTATTGGTTCCCATGCTCCCTTTTCTCACTTCAGGGAAAATAAAACAACCCTCCCTGCTGCACACCTGTTACTTGCCTCTCTGTCTCCTAATAGATCATACTCACCACCTAAACTAATGCTAAACTAGTGATTTAAGCCTGCCATTCCACTGATTAAAAAAAAAAAAAAAAGAAAGAAAAAAAAAGACATCTGTCAAATGCTTACCTTACCTTCACCTGTAAAAGGTGTGAACTCTTACTGGAGCACTCAAGGCCTGCCTAGCCTTCCTCTTCAGCTGCTCTCCCATTCTTCCCATAAAAAGCCATAACTTCAACCAAGCCTATTTAGGGCCATATGGGGACACACATGTAGCAGCACTATCACCTAAAATGCTCTTGCTTTTCTTCTACCCCTTAGATCCTACCAATCTCCTCAAAGCCAGCTTATTCAATAGTTGTTCTCTAAAACACTCCCAGGTAGTTTTGGCTTAAAGTGGTAGCAGCCCCTCTGGAAATATGGCAGGTATTATACATGTCATCAACTTAGCAGATTCTCTTCTATAGCTAAATCTTGCTCAGGCCCTTCATGTGGTAAGCTGGTATGGTAGTGAAACACACCCAATAGTCCCATAGGTAACTTAAAAACTAAAATGAAATAAACATAGAACTTGACCCTTCTGGTTTTTGTTTGTTTTTTTTCTGTTTTGTTTTGTTTTAAGACAGAGCCTTGCTCTGTTGTCCAGGCTGGAGTATAGTGGTGCAATCTCTGCTCACTGCAACCTCCGCCTCCTGGGTTCAAGTGATTCTCCTGCCTCAGCCTCAGGAGTAACTGGGATTTTACAAGCGTGCGCCACCATGCCCAGCTAATTTTTTGTATTTTTAGTAGAGACAGGGTTTCACTATGTTGGCCAGGCTGGTGTCAAACTCCTGACCTCAGGTTATCCACCTGCCTCAGACTCCCAGAGTGCTGGGACTACAGGCGTCAGCCACCGTGCCTGGCCCACCCTTCTGATCTTAAGTCTTGAAACTTAAATTCGTTTTATGTCTCAGTTCATTCTTCAGGAAAGGACCTTCAGTCTCTCAAAAAAGTATCAAAAAATTAAAACTCACCAGATCACTACACCAGATGGCAGACACCTCATTCACCATGATCACTTCCTGCATCTCCCTAGTTCTTATTTTCTCACACATTGCTACATTTCTTTCCTGCTATAAAAACCCCTGGTTTTAGTCCATCAGAAAGATGGATTTGAGACTGAGCTCCCATCTCCTTGGCTGCAGCACCTGATTAAAGCCTTCTTCCTTGGCAATACTCAGTGGGTGTCGCAGTGATTGGCTTTCTGTGCCTGGAGCAGCAGGACCTTGACCAAACCCCTGGTGTTTTGGTAACAGTAGGCGCCTTAAAGAGCCATGGATTTTCTACATGTGAAAGTCTCTTTGCCCCAAGTTTCTCAAGGGTAGGAACAGTTATTAAGTGTGTTTGTATAATCCAAAGGATATATGAAGTAGTAGGTCTAAAAGGAAGAAAAAAATGTATGCTTTCGGAAACAGGCTGCACTTGCGTTTTGAGCACACTGGCTATTTTTAATTAAAATGGTTTATATGAGTGAATGAATAAATACATGAATTTTCCCACCTCCAGCTTCTTGGGGATAAAATGTATAGGTCAATCATGAAAGATAAGAATCTATCTCTTACTAATTCCCAGTTCACCATCTTCCCTTCCGGATGAGAGCAGATAGCTTCAGAAGGGAAGCAAAATCCAAGATGGCAATTTAAATCAGTAACACTTTGAAAAGCTGATGTGCTTACCACCCTCGTTAGTTCCCAACACTGTGTAAGGTCACCTGAGCAATGGACTTGAAACACAATTGAAACAGAGGAGACCGTGAATTTCTAGCCTGACTGCTCATACGCCTATTCTTTCTTGGCCTCGCTTTGAAATTCTGCAACAATAAGGCTGATGAAGGGATTCTTTCATGCTCCCCAGGCCTCAGGAAACCTACCATAACACCTCCCACATTCTGTGCCATTTCAGTATCCGCCTAAGAAAAGCAAATACACACACACACACACCACACACACACACATGTCCCTAGAGTTCTCTATAACTGTGTGGGCCTTTCATTTCAAAGTCTTCTTGAAAGTGTTATTTGTGAAGCTTAAAATATGTGAGCTTGCAGGGGGAGGAGACAATTACTTGGGAGAAAATAACACACCAGGATAAGCCACATCACATTGTTTCTTCTGGGACACATTTTGTTCTGGGAAAATGTCCTAATAGTCTCTGATTTCAATGTTACTGCATATCACAGCACTGTGCCTGGGAAAATACAATGACATTTTATATGATGATATTGTAGTGAAATAATAGCTCTTCAGCACCATAAGCAGCATATTGACATGCAACATCTATTAGAAAGAATGGACATTGAATATCAAATCCATCAAATAGTTCTGTGTACAGAATTGGTTTCACGGCTGGGGGCATGGGGGGCGAGTTTCACAAACCAAGGTATGATACAAATTTTAGAATAATGTCAGCTGCTTTTTTATTCTAAAGTGAAAGAGAGAAGTGCAGCTTGTTAGGGAGACAGTACTACATAATGTACAAGGCACAGGCTTGACTCTCCAAGACCAGATGTTGGTAGAGGCCCCATGATGTACAGGTTCTACATCTTTGGGCAACTCACTTCTTTGTGTTTCAATTCCCTAATTTTAAAAATAGATATATGGGCCAGGCATGGTGCTCATGCCTGTAATCCCAGCACTTTGGGAGGCCAAGGCAGGCGGATCACCTGAGGTCGGGAGTTCGAGACCAGCCTGACCAATATGGAGAAACCCCATCTCTACTACAAAAATACAAAATTAGCTGGGCGTGGTGGCGCATGCCTGTAATCTCAGCTAGTCGGGAGGCTGAGGCAGGAGAATTGCTTGAACCTGGGAGGCAGAGATTGCAGTGAGCCGAGATAGTACCATTGCACTCCAGCCTGGGCAACAAGAGCGAAACTCCGCCTCAAAAAAAAAAAAAAAAATATATATATATAGATATATGAATAGCTACTTTGTATGACTTTCTTTTTTGGGTGAAGATTAGAAAAACATATGTACAACTTCCGAAATATACTGAACAACTACTAGTCATTATTGTTGTCATCATGATGATGAACATGATTAACAATGTGCAGCATTTTACAGAACAGCTGCCACTGCATTCCTTCTTCACCAGCATTAAGTCAACTACCCTCATACATAGGGAGATCAAAAATGTGACAGCCCGTAACACTTTCCTGGCTACCGAAGACACGCTGGTTTTCTCTGAAGTTTACTGATAAGATAAAGGTAAACAATGAGAACCACATGAGCTTTCAGGATTTATGTGCCAAGAGAGTTCATGAGCTCCTAAAGAAACTCAGTTCCGTACTTTATAGGCAATTTTGTTTTAACTACCAATGCAGTACCCTATAACCAAACTCCAGGCTCCTGGCTAGCCATCAGAAGTTCATATTTGTTCTGTAGTTTGTATATTAGTTTGCTGATGCTGCTGTAACAAATTACGACTAACTTATTGACTTAAAACAACACAAAGTTTTATCACAGAATCCTTTCAGACTGTGGTCTCCTTGGGCTAATATCAAAGTGTCGGGAGGGCCACATTCCTTCTGGAGACCTGAGAGAGAATCCATTAACAGCTTCTGGATAATCTAGAGAATCTCCCTATTTTAAGGTCAGCTGATTAGCAACCTTAATGGCGTCAGGTACCCTAATCCCCCTTTGCCTGTAAGACTGCATATTCACAAATTCCAAGGATTAGGTCATGGGCATTTTTGGGGTGGCCATGATTCTGACTACCATAGTTTGGCTTTAGACCTTTTTCCAATATTTTTCCAAGAACATAAACAACTTCATGAAACCATGTTTTGCCATCAGTGGAAAGGTAATCTAAACATTCATGGAGTACCCAATATGTGTCAGCCATTTTACATCTATGAATTCACTTAGAACTCAGGACAACATCCTTTGATGTACTGTTAAAAGTGCCTGCTTATCCTCCTCTCTCTATTTCCATAACAGGAAATATTATCCCTCCTGTATAATATATCCTATTATGGGCCTTAATTGCATCACATATGAAAGGAAGTTCTATGAGAGAACAGAAAGTAGAGACTATGCAACTGAGAAGGTCAAAAAATATTTTTGAAAATGTGATATATCACCTTTTATATTTATTAATCAACATATATGTACCATTTATTACACTAAATATGTCTTACTTATGCATTGCATTATTTAATTTTTAGCTGGGCGTGGTGGCGCATACCTGTAGTCTCAGCTACTTGGGAGGCTGAGGCAGGAAGATCACTGGACCCAGGAGTTCAAAGCTGCAGTAATCTATGATTGCACCACCACACTCCAGCATGGGATACAGTCAGACCCTGTCTCAAAAAAATGATAAAAAATAAATAAATAAAAATAATTTTCACAAAAACTTTATGTGGCTGTATTTCCTATATATTAAAGAGGAAAAAATAATGTTCGGAAGCTGGTGAAATTGTCCAAGGACACATACTAGTACTTCACAGAATTGTTAGTTGAACCCAATGTCCCTGATTTGAAAACACATGTGTTAAAACATGACACAAACTATCTCCAATGTGGTGGGTCAAAGCCATCTAGTGAGAAACAAGGCTCGAAAATATTTTAATTGACTTTTTTTTTTTTTTTTGGAGACAGTCTCACTCTGTCGTCCAGACTAGAGTACAGTGGTGCGATTTCGGCTCACTGCAACCTCCACCTCCTGAGTTCAAGCGATTCTCCTGCCTCAGCCTCCTGAGTAGCTGGGACTATAGGCATGCGCCACTATGCCTGGCTAATTTTTTGTATTTTTAGTAGAGACACGGTTTCAACATGTTGGCCAGGCTGGTCTCGAACTCCAGACCTCAGGTGATCTGCCCGCCTCAGCCTCCCAAAGTACTGGGATTAAAGGCGTGAGCCACTGTGCCCGGCCTTTAATTGACTTTAAAACAATATATTTAAGGCATATCAGAATATGTGCATAGCCTCCAATGATGATTTCTTCAAAGGAGAAAGCATTCATTTGGAAAGGTAAGCCTAGGATGCTTACTTGGGAAAAATAAGGGCCCTTATCCAGCCTAGACATATACCTAGAAGAGGTATACATTTGGAAAGACTTACTAAATGAACAACTGGCAGAAGGCAGAAGGACAGGTGTTTCAGAAAACAGCATGTGTAAAGGTACAGAGATGTTGGCCTCCGCAGACCATGCAAGGAACTGTGATGTTAGTACCAAGGAAACAGAAAATGAAGTAAGATAGATAAGCAGAGGACAAAACATCTGATCTTTGCATAAAATGCTAGGATTTGAAAGATTCTGAGCAGACAATTAACCTGACCACATTTGTAGTTGAAAAAAAAAAAAAAAAAATTCTGGCAATTGCAAATTAAGAGGGCTGTGGCTAGACATTGGGCAGGGACTTGTTAGGCTGATGCAAGAGCCTAGAGAAGACACATGAAGATTTAGAGCTAAGGTTACTTGGTAGCAATGGAGAGAATGGAACAAATTAAGAAACATTCAGGAAATTTTAGAATCTCTGAGTCAAGCTGGCCTCCTCCTGAGACAGCAGGGCTGCAACCTTTTCCTGGATAAGAGGAACTTCTGTGAGCAGCTTGCTGCCTGTGGAGAAGCACATTGAGGTGACCCCAGAGGTTTCTTTTTTCTCTGAGACTCAATTGCTTTGCTTTGAAGTTCCAAACCTCCTCCGAAGAGACTTTATTTAGAGCCTGTCTGAGCCTTTGCAGCCATCCTCAGCCTTTCTGGAGGAGATTATATTTTCCAAATGAAGTCAGTGAGAGTTTTTTTATGTTGGAGCCACAATGAAAATTTGGGGTAATGTTCTCATTCTCTCACTGGATTGCACTCAAGTCACACTGTGTTTCTTGCTTATTTATCCAGGGAGAAAAACTCCTTGGACTTCCCTGTTATAGGAAGGGTAGGAGAATGCACATAAGAGCCTACCTGAGTACATTTTCACATTTGCTTGCTAATTGCTTGACAGTACTTCAAAAATGGACAAAGATTTACTGGGAACTAAAAGACAAGCTTTGCCCTCCTTCAGTTAAATAACAGTGAAGACCTATCATTGAAAAATTTCTCTGAGAATTCACTTACTTAATCGTTGCCTAGTTGCACCATATGTATTTGTTGAATAACTTAATGAACAAACATATTTTGCGTCCTTCTATAAATCAAGCTTCAGTCTTCTAAAAATCAAGCTTCTATAAATCAAGCTACATGGCTACACTGCACATGTGACCCAACGTCTCCCATCCTCAGTTCTTTCTCCAAAGAGCAGGAATAACATGAACTAATGTAGCAAACACAGTATCATGCAGAAATGGCCAACCAGTGATGCACCTAAAACTACAAACTGGGCAGGTCTTTGGAAATTTAGACGATAAATTTTTGATTTAAATATCATTGTATAGGGAGGGTCATGGCATCAGTTTTCTGCTCAAACAGTTCATTTCTGTCTAAAAGAAAAATATGCCCCCTTTAGGCACAGAAGACATAAGCAATCGATTGCAGCACAGAACATTCAAAGAAGAAATGAGGGGCTGAGGGACTTGGCAAATGGGGAAACTTTATCCCCAAGGTAATAAATAGTGTGAATCCTGAAAAAGCCAATTTTTAAGATGGTTCCAGAATGGCTAAAGCGTAAATTCAAAAATAGAGCCAAGCAGCCATTTGCTGACTAGAGGCCACACAAGTACTCTGTGTTCCCAGAAAACCTACATGCTCACATAACTTTGGGACTTTATAGCTATCTGTTCTTGTTCATGCTGCTTGTATCAATGACTGCTGGAAAATCCCATTTTGCCTCCTGGATCTAACAAATAGACTGTGTGACCAGATTTCAGCAAGCTTAACCAATCAAAACTAAACAAGTTTGCATTCCTCTTTTTCATAGCAGACCAGAGTAGAAAGCAGGGCGGGAACTTTCCCTATAAAAGACAACCTCTGTCTTTGTTTTCTGGGAGTGCATCTTTGTTTCATACCAAAGGCTACATCTTCCTGGTGTGCAAACTGTTTCCTGGCATGATCTCTTTCCTTTTTATTAAAAGAAAATCATTCTCAGTGGATTCGTTAACAACAGTTAGAGACAAACATTTATAATTATTTTTGAAAAGAACAAAAATAACATGGAGCCAGGCACAGTGGATTATATCTATAATCCCAGCACTTTGCGAGGCCAAGGCCAGGAGTTTGAGACCAGCTTGGGCAACATAGCAGCCCCCGTCTCTACAAAAAGAAATTAAAAATTAATCAGCCATGGTGGCAGGTGCCTTTAGTCACAGCTACTCAGGAGGCTAAGGCAGGAGGATCCTTTGAGCCAGAGGCTGCAGTGAGCTATGATTGCACCACCATACCCTAGTCGGGGTGACTGAGTGAGACCTTGTCTCTAAAAAATAAAATTAAATTTAAAAAAAAAACATGGATAGCAGTTTGCATATTTTGACAGTTTTCTGTATGGCAACTGCCATGCTAAATTCTCCTAAAATGACCTCATTTTTCATACTCACAACAACATTTACAGTGATTATTATTTATTTCCCCATTTTGTAGATGAGAAAACTGAAGCTAAGAGAGGTTGAATACTTGTTCAGTGTTGCACAGCTAGTATGCTAGTAAGAGTCAAGTTGCTGTTCAGCTGTCCAACTCTAGAGTCCAATGTTCAACCATAGTCTGCACTGTGAAACTTTATGTCACTGGACTAAGTAAAATAAGCTAAAAGATTAAATATTTTCTTCAAATGACCCAAAAAAGTGAAAATAAGTATGTACAGGCTAATTTAGAGTAGGAACAATAAAAAACACACATAAAAGAATCAGGCCATGTGTGGTGGCTCACGCCTGTAATCCCAGCGCTTTGGGAGGCTGAGGCGGGTGGATCATTTGAGGTCAAGAGTACGAGACCAGTCTGGCCAATGTGGCGAAACCCCATCTCTACTAAAAATACAAAAATTAGCTGGGTGTGGTGGCCCGTGCCTGTAATCCCAGCTACCCCTGGAGGCCAAGGCAAGAGAATCACTTCAACCGGGAAGGGAGAGGTTGTAGTGAGCTGAGATCACACCATTGCACTCCAACCTGGGAGACAGAGCAAGACTCCATCTAAAAAAAAAAAAAAAAGAAAAAAAAAAGAATCAACAAAACTGAACAATACCAAAAATGAGGTAGAAAATAATTTTTGTAGAGTTTTCATTTATTCCTTAATGAGGAGCTGTTTGGAAATTGATAACCAGGTATAAACTTGTAATACAATTTGTGTTTCTATGTAGTATGTGACTGTGCAGCATGATCATTTTTTAAAAATAGGTACATGAAACCAGATCTGATTGTAGAAGCTTAACGGTTTGAATATTTTGGAGGTGAGTGTATGGACAGTAAAGAAAGGGAATGGGCTATTTCATAGCTTTACATTGCTAAAGACTTTTGGGGGAAGATGACTAAATTTCCTAAGTATTTGCAAGCAGGTTTACCAGGCTACAAAGAGATGAAAAGAGGAAATCGTCCTTTGTTTTGCAGAGCACATTGATGACTCATTTTGAGAGTTGGAACACTAGATAAGTCTACTTTTTTTTTTTATTATACTTTAAGTTTTAGGGTACATGTGCACAATGTGCAGGTTAGTTGTATATGTATACGTGTGTCATGCTGGTGTGCTGCACCCATTAACTCGTCATTTAGCATTAGGTATATCTCCTAAAGCTATCCCTCCCCCCTCCCCCCACCCCACAACAGTCCCCAGAGTGTGATGTTCCCCTTCCTGTGTCCATCTGTTCTCATTGTTCAATTCCCACCTATGAGTGACAATATGCAGCGTTTGGTTTTTTGTTCTTGCAATAGTTTACTGAGAATGATGATTTCCAATTTCATCCATGTCCCTACAAAGGACATGAACTCATCATTTTTTACAGCTGCATAGTATTCCATGGTGTATATGTGCCACATTTTCTTAATCCAGTCTATCATTGTTGGACATTTGGGTTGGTTCCAAGTCTTTGCTATTGTGAATAGTGCCACAGTAAACATACATGTGCATGTGTCTGTATAGCAGCATGATTTATAGTCCTTTGGGTATATACCCAGTAATGGGATGGCTGGGTCAAATGGTATTTCTAGTTCTAGATCCCTGAGGAATCGCCACACTGACTTCCACAATGGTTGAACTAGTTTACAGTCCCACCAACAGTGTAAAGGTGTTCCTATTTCTCCACATCCTCTCCAGCACCTGTTGTTTCCTGACTTTTTAATGATCACCATTCTAACTGGTGTGAGATGGTATCTCATTGTGGTTTTGATTTGCATTTCTCTCTAGGAATCCAACTTACAAGGGATGTGAAGGACCTCTTCAAGGAGACTACAAACCACTGCTCAATGAAATAAAAGAGGATACAAACAAATTGAAGAACATTCCATGCTCATGGGTAGGAAGAATCAATATCATGAAAATGGCCATACTGCCCAAGGTGATTTATAGATTCAATGCCATCCTCATCAAGCTACCAATGACTTTCTTCACAGAATTGGAAAAAACTACTTTAAAGTTCATATGGAACCAAAAAAGAGCCTGCATCGCCAAGTCAATCTTAAGCCAAAAGAACAAAGCTGGAGGCATCACACTACCTGACTTCAAACTATGCTACAAGGCTATTGTAACCAAAACAGCATGGTACTGGTACCAAAACAGAGATATAGATCAATGGAACAGAACAGAGCCCTCAGAAATAAGGCCGCATATCTACAACTATCTGATCTTTGACAAACCTGAGAAAAACAAGCAATGGGGAAAGGATTCCCTATTTAATAAATGGTGCTGGGAAAACTGGCTAGCCATATGGAGAAAGCTGAAACTGGATCCCTTCCTTACATCTTATACAAAAATTAATTCAAGATGGATTAAAGACTTAAACGCTAGATCTAAAACCATAAAAACCCTAGAAGAAAACCTAGGCATTACCATTCAGGACATAGGCATGGGCAAGGACTTCATGTCTAAAACACCAAAAGCAATGGCAACATAAGCCAAAATTGACAAATGGGATCTAATTAAACTAAAGAGCTTCTGCACAGCAAAAGAAACTTCCATCAGAGTGAACAGGCAACCTACAAAATGGGAGAAAATTTTCACAACCTACTTATCTGACAAAGGGCTAATATCCAGAATCTACAATGAACTCAAACAAATTTACAAGAAAAAAGCAAACAACCCCATCAAAAAGTGGGTGAAGGACATGAACAGACAGTTCTCAAAAGACGACATTTATGCAGCCACAAAACACATGAAAAAATGCTCACCATCACTGGCCATCAGAGATAAGTCTACATTTAAAAAATAAAAAAGAGTGGAACTGAGCTGCAAGCCACTTTTGTAGAGTGAGGAGCCTGACATGGCTGGATGCTGATGCTGATGCTGCTGAGGAAATCAGTAGTGGGAAGGAAGGGTTTTCAAGCGGTAAGATGCCAAAAAGACAGGTATCTTGCATATGACACATTAAGGATAAAATATATGATCTACAGTAAGAGCAACTTTCTTTTTTTTTTTTTTTTTTTTTGAGACAGAGTCTTACTCTGTCACCCAGGCTGGAGTGCAGTGGCGCGATCTTGGCTCACTGCAACCTCTGCCTCCTGAGTTCATGCCATTCTCCTGCCTCAGCCTCCTGAGTAGCTGGGACTACAGGCACCCGCCACCACGCCTGGCTAATTTTTTGTATTTTTAGTACAGATGGGGTTTCACTGTGTTAGCCAGGATGGTCTTGATCTCCCGACCTCATGATCTGCCTGCCTTGGCCTCCCAAAGTGCTGGGATTACAGCTATGAGCCACTGCACCCTGCCAGCAACTTTTATTTTTATTCTATTTTAGTATTGTTTACAAGGAATTCTGGCTACTGTATTAATCCTGTAATTGAATTTATATATTCACTTTTGATGGTACACCTAGTATTCAATTTTACATTGTTTGCACAGCTACTAAATAAAACCCAATCACTGCCCCAAATATTTATTAAGGTCTGTTTTGTACATATAAATGCCTGTAAAACATTATAGAGCAGGGATTGCATTCCATTTCTGGGTGGGTAAGGGAAGAACAAACAGCAGACAAGAGAGTTTAGTCCAAGCTTGTCCAACCCACAGCTGCGGACCGCATGTGGCCCAGGGCTGCTTTGAATGCAGCCCAATACAACTTCACAAAGTTTCTCAAAACATTATGAGATTTACGCATGGACCTTTTTGTAGCTCATCAACTATCATCAGTGTTAGTCTGTTTATTATTATTATTATTATACTTCTTTAAGTTCTGGGATACATGTGCAAAACGTGCAGGTTTGTTACATAGGTATACATGTGCATGGTGGTTTGCTGCATCCAACAACCCGACATCTACATTAGGTATTTCTTCTAATGCTATCCCTTCTCTAGCCTCCGACCCCCTGGCAGGCCCCCATGTGTGATGTTCCCCTCCCTGTGTCCACGTATTCTCATTGTTCAACTCCCACTTATGAGTGAGAACATGTGGTGTTTGGTTTTCTGTTCCTGTGTTAGTCTGCCTTATGTTACGCCCAAGACGGTACTTCTTCCAATGTAGCCCAGGGAAGCCAAAAGATTGGATATTACTGCATTAGTGCAAACAAAAACCTATGTCAATTTTATATTAATCTCAAAGGGCAGAGGATGGAAGCTTAGATATGTCCTCCATGTTCATTATAATTAAAATAACTAAATTATATGACAAAACTTTATAAGCACCAAGCAATCCCTTTGTCATATTCTTAAAGGCCTAAGCAGAAGGAAACTTCTAGAAATTATTTTATGCAGATATCTGGAAGGGAACTTACTTAGGACAGTGAATAAGAAAAACACTTTGAAGTCAGACAGTTGAGGATTGGGAGCTGAGCTCTTTCATGGGGTAGCCCTGTAACTTGGGGCACGTTATTGAATTTCTCTAAACGTCAGTTCCTCATTGGGAAAATTAGATTAACAGTACTTCTCTTCCAAGATGGTCGTGAGTTAAAAGACACAGGAATGTGAAGTGCTGATTTTAGAAACAAATATATTAAAGGCACTCACCCTAGAGAAGGACAGGAGGGGAAAGTCTAAGAAAAAGATTTGGAAAAAACGGAACAGAACAGAATGTACCCCAAGCTAACTGGTGTGCCCAAGTAACCAACATCCAAAAGGGCTCAAAGGACCTTATGCACGAGTGTTTTGCCCATTCTAAAACACTTTTTTTTTTTTAGATGGAGTCTCGCTCTGTCACCCAGGCTGGAGTGCAGTGGCACAATCTTGGCTCACTGCAACTTCCACCTCCTGGATTCAAGCAATTCTTCTGCCTCAGCCTGCTGAGTAGCTGGGGTTACAGGCACCTGCCACTATGCTCAGCTAATTTTTTGTAAAAGACTGCTTTTTAAAACAATGCTCTTTTACCAACAGTGCTGAGCTAGACCATCAATTCTTTGAGCTCTAAAGTCATATCTGCTGTTTACCATGAAATATATAGCCAGAGTTATTAACTGCCTAGGGAGTATGGTTTTCAATTGAATAAAGCTAAAAAACAAATATCTTCAATGGACAATGGTGGCTGATTTTAAAGTGTCTTCCTGAAACTCTAAAAGACCTGAATAGAAAACAGTAACAACGACAACAAAACATGTGTAAGGCGTTTAGAACACCATCAGCCTTACAGAAAAGAAAAAAATATGAGGATGGGTTTTGTGGAGGAATTGCCTTTCTTTGTAGAGGACAATGAATGAAAAGACTTTGGGCAGATCAGATAACCTGAGCCAAAGGGAGCGGAACAATACGGCAGTGTGAGGGTTCATTAATGAGCCTGTGGTCTCATTGGCACAGCATCACACGTCATAGGGGATATCATGGGTCATGAAATACAGGCTCTTGCAGTTCCCACTGGGGTTGCATTTTTCTTGAATTATTTACCACCAGAATTTCCTGACAGTGGGAAAAGACCAATAGTGTGTGTTTTGTATGGGGGTAGGGGTCCTTAAATTGTAATTAATGTGTCTCTAGGAGATCAATGGATCTGACAGAGCCAGGGTCCATAAATTACTACAATCAGTGTCTTTATGGCATCATGCAAGTTTCATGGCATGAGAAACCACATTTCCAGAAAGAGCAGTGAGTGGAAAACACTTTGGAATACATTGCCTCTGATTCCTGTAAGGTGGCATTTTCTTCAGGCTACATTAGGTCTAATCATTAGGGTGAATACTACCCACTGGGAAAATGCATGTCAGAATCTTAAAGTAGGCAGAAATGTGATGGTTTTTCATCAAAAAGTATGTTCTGTCTCCAAAAACCATACATAGAGAGAACAGTTATGTAAGAAATAATTACAATTTGAATGTATAAGCTCAATACAATGAGACCTTTCCTAAGATTCTCTGTCACCTTTGGGATGGAGGCCAAACCTCTCAGCAAATGAGGAATGCAGGCCCCTCAGTAAGCTACCTTCTGCCTCCTTTTCTAGCTCAACATTCAGGTTCCCGATTTAGATCTTATGCCCTGGGTTGTGCTGAACTATTTGTATTTCCCAAAACACACCATGTTTTACATTTGAGGCTGTTTCTCTTCCTGTCTTCTCTGCCAGGAATTTTTTTTTTTTTGAGATGGAGTCTTGCTCTGTCATCCAGGCTGGAGTGCAGTGGCGTGATCTCGGCTCTTTGCAAGCTCCACTTCCCGGGTTCACACCATTCTCCTGCCTCAGCCTCCTGAGTAGCTGGGATTACAGGTACATGCCACCACCCCCCTGCCGGGAATTCTTTCTTCTCTTTCTGTCTGGCAAAGTTGCATCCTTAATGATTCAGTTAGAATATCACCTCCTCTGCATGGTTGCTTACTCCCTCCTATGTGCCACTAGTTTTCTCTTAACTTGCCATTCTTTTAATCCTCCAGTTCCCAGCACTGCCACTGTGACTAGGCCATGAGCTCCTTTAAGACAAAGACATTGTCCTGTTCCTCCCTTTTCTCCAAAGCCAGCCAGAGGGACAAGAACATGGCAGGTGCTCTGACAATGTGGTTTTGACGAAGACAGAGGGTGCCATAAATCCCAGCAACTCTCAAAATAACACATATTGTATGAAAAAGATATGAATTCCAGAGTAGAAGTAAAAACATAAGGATGATTTTGCCATAAGACAAAATGGCATAAGGCACCATAGAATGGTAATATTGTCCTATAAGGTTTGAATGGGCCATATAATTGAGACACGTGTAAGGTATTATATGTAAAGCCAGTTATATGTTGATGAGTAATTTGTTCCTTCTACCTGAAATTTTCTTATTTTTCATGTCCAAATTTCATCGTTAAGTGAAGGCCCAGTTCATTTACCAGCTCTCCGACAGGATTTTCAATGTTAGCTTCAGGGGTACTTCATTTCACCTTTCTCTGAGTTTATATGGTGCTTTAATTACTTTTCTCTTGTGACATTTATAAGTCTCCCTCTCTTACATTGTGATCTATATATAATTTATTATGAAATTTATGTAAATTATTAAGGCTCATATCTCCCATGAAATTAGAACATACTTCAGGTCTGTTCCAGTTATCAACTGTTGCGTAACAAATAATCTCAAAATAGTTATTTAAAATACAACAACCATTTATCTCTCATGATTTCTGGGGGTCAGAAATTTGAGAATCATCTAGTTGGGCAATTCTGGCTTGGAGTTTCTTCTGTAGTCATAGATGGTTCAGTCTTGGGCATATCTGCATAGATCTGCAGTCTTCTGCAGTCTGCAGATAGTGACTAGAGCTGGAACAGTGGAAGGCAACTAAGGGCTGACTGGACATCTCTCTTCTCCATGTGTTTGCTCCGCGTGAGTTAGTTTGGGCTTCCGCACAAGATGGCAACCTCAGACTTCTCAAATGGCAGCTCAAGGCCCTCAAAGCAAGTATCCCGAGAAAACCAGAAGTTGCATTACCTTTTATGACCTGGCCTCAGAAGTCAGGGTTGCTGTACAGTCAAGTCAGTTACAAAAGCCTGACCAAGTTCAAGAGGAGAGGGCACAGACTTCATAAAAAGTTCTGGAAGAGCATGTGGGACAGGAAATATTTCTGCTATTGTTTTTGAATATGGATTTTGTCTTGTGTGTGTTTTTTATCTTTACCCCCAGCATTGGTTCTATGTGCTTGGCCTTGAGCTCAGTAAATATTTTTTGAATGGATAAATTAATGACTGTTGAGTTATGGTAACAACATTGTCTGGTACTAATATTTGAACCACCATACTTCCCTTGATATGGTTTGATGGTGTCCCCACCCAAATTTCATCTTAATTTAGCTCCCATAATTCCCACATGTTGGGGGAAGGACCCTGGTGGGGGGTAGCTGAAACATGGTGGCGGGTCTTTCCCAGGCTGTTCTCATGATAGTAAGTCTCACAAGATCTGATGGTATTATAAAGGGGAGTTCTCCTATACACACTCTCTCGCCTGCCACCATGCAAGACATGATTTGGCTCCTCCTCTGCCTTCCACCATGATTGTAGGGCCTCCCCAGCCATGTGAAACTGTAAGTCAATTAAACCTCTCTCCTTTATAAACTACCAGTATTGGGTATGTCTTCATTAGCAGCGTGAGAACAGACTAATATATTCCTTATCCAGTCCTCAGCTACCAGTCAGCTTTTTGTCCAAAAGAGGAAAGAACAGAAGATACATTTTTTTCTTGACACTAATTATTAGGAAGAATTGAATACATATTATTACTCCTCCCAAACAAATTCAGTCAGGACAAGCAAATGTTAACTCTAATTATTCTTGCAATTATTTGAGTAGCCATTCAAAGTATCAGAATATTTTTCCTCTGACTTTTCAAAAGAAAAGTATTTTAATTTATGGATCTAGTATCTATCCACTTGACAGAAGTTTCTAGGCTTTTTAGCAATATTTTATCTAATGTGAGAATTTTTATACCCTAAATATTAATATATGTATGTATGTATGTTTGTGTATATATTATGAAATACTAGCCATATGTGTAAATACATACATACATATAGTGTGTGTATGCAGGATAATATATATTCATGGATAACTTAGTTCATTTTTCTCTTTTAGCAAGGGTGGAGTTCATTGAGTTCAAGAATGTTCTTCACAGCTGCTCTGTGTTTGGAACACATCATCATGCTGTAGTGTGTCTGTGTGTTTGTATTTGTGTATAATTTTGGGCATAAAGAAATATTTTAAAACAAGACATACCTATATGAGCAGAAAATCAGAAGTAGTAAGCTCTTGTGTTATTCGTTTACAATTTCTCTGTTCAAGACTAGTAGTTTGAGTCACTTATTACCCTTTACTGTATGTTACACTAAAATTTTGCCTCCTTTTATAAATTACCAGTCTCTTGAGTGCAGGAATGGTATTTGTAGCTTTACTACAATCCAAGCAGATCCAACATGCCAAATGAGTGACCAGCTGACCTAAGGAGTATGAATGAAGGCGTCGGTGGCAAAGCCCCACTCGGTGCCTGAAAGCACAAGATTCACACAATCCAGTTTCTCATGGCTAAAACAGACAGTCTTAACTGACAGTTAACTTTAGGAGAGAAGCTATAAGCAAACACAGTATTATATTACATAAGTGTTTATCTCTTATTATAGGTTGTTTTTCCTGCAGTAGACATCTTGAAAAAGGTATGTAAAATGTAGGCAGCAAATATTCAAAACTGCACAGCCTGTTCCACAAGATTCCAGGTTCTAAGAGTAAGGAAAAGAGAGGCAGGCCAGGCACGGTAGTTCACACCTATAATCCCAGAACTTTGGGAGGCTGAGGCAGGCAGATCACATGAGGTCAGGAGTTCGAGACCAGCGGGGCCAACATGGTGAAACCCCATCTCTACTAAAAACATAAAATTAGTCGGGTGTGGTGGTGCGCGCCTGTAATCCCAGCTACTCTGGAGGCTGAGGAAGGAGAATCACTTGAACCCGGGAGGCAGAAGTTGCAGTGAGCTGAGATTGTGCCACTGCATTCCAGCCTGCACAAAAAGAGAGAAACTCCATCAAAAAAAAAAAAAAAAAAGAAAGAAAGAAAGGCAAACCCTTTTAAAAACCCATATTCACTTCTTCCCCTCATCTCCATCTCCTAGATTTCACTGTCTGGGATTTTCTCTCATTTTTGCTACACTGATGGGAATTTGATTATACCAATTTGTTAAGTCTCAAATTCAGTTTCATTTCCTCCAATGTATCCTTCTTTTTTATGGGATGTGTTGTACAAATAAATGTTGTACTATAAACAAAAAAGTACCAGAATATGTGGGGTTAATTTCAATGAAGTAAATTACTAGTTTAGAGTTCTTGGTCTAAACACTTGGCCTCCCTCATATAAAACCTGGTTAAGTATATTCCTTCCCTGGATGTGATCAAACAAGAGTGGTCAATGAGTTAGTCATTCAACTGCAGAAATTGTACCAGAATCTGCAGGAAGTAAACAAATATTACAAAGCTGATGACCTCAAAGAGATCTGAGTTTTATAGGAGAGAGAGAGAGATGATTAAACTGACAATAATACCATTACGTCCTGGATACGGCAGGCTCTAAGAGTATAGAATGGACTGATAGATATATTTAACAAAAATATTTATATTAATTATAATTGACACCTGTCAGTAAGAATGTTTGGATAAATATGGAAAGTCTGAATGTGCTTTCCATAGTTTAAATACCTGCAGTAAGAGAAATGCAAAGGTGTGTGAATAGCTCCTTCAACTCACATAGCAGGTTTGTATGCTCTACTCCCCCACACCATTCTTCCAGAGGTGGTGTGCTGTGGATTCTGAAGGGAGAAGTGGAAGGTTATCAGATGACTTGTCGTTTGCACCTTGGAGACAGTAATCACGTCCATGTCACTTTTGGAGAAAGTGAAAGAAGAGCGAGCAATTTACCTTATTTGAATGCAAGCAGATGGAGAGGTCATGGGAACTTGTTTAAGACATTAGCGAACTGCCTCTTCAAATTAAGGACTTTTGAGAACTGAAAGAGTTCTGAGCAACCCTGATGGCTCACAAGATTGTGTGTTCTTACTCAGTGATCAGGCATCTGAATCTCCTAAACATTAAACCACAGGAATATGCAAGGGCATGGTTTATTGCTTTAATGAAATGTAGGTAGGCAGATTCAAGGTAAAGTGGTGGAACAATCAGAGACAGTAAGAGTTTCCCATTGAGCTGCCCCCCATTTAATGGAATCATAGGCTTTAATGAATCGCAGAACCATCTGGTAGAAATAAAGTAACAATGTCTGAAAAGATTTTTAAATGTGCACGCATTTGAATAATGTTTCCAAGTTTTGGGAGTCTGTATCTGGAAATGCAAATACCCTTATACATTGGAATTATTAAGCATCTACCCTAAAAGTGCAACTTAGTTTTAAAAGAAATTAAGCCATCTAAAATCTCGTGAGGTTGTGCCAATATAGGCATTTTAATCACATGAGTCACTATTCAACAAAGTAAGGTAAAAGAAAGAAGAAAAGGGAAAGGAAGAAAAGAGGAAGGAAGAGGAGAAGGAGGGAGGGTGGGAGCAAGGAAGGGAGGAAAATGGAAGAATGGAAGAAATAAAGAAAGAAAACTATGTTTTTGTTTGGACTAGAGAAGCCACTATTCCCCTAGTTAGGGAAATATATTTATATTGTGGTCCTTTTTAGTAACATAAAAAAAATCTGAGATATCTTTTATACTAAATAACTGAGTTTTACCTACATGTTTTATGTAAGGTTGGTGATTTGGGACTAACATGAAAAAGATGTTAGACCTGAAATAGCCATTGGCCATCATTGAGTTAAAATTTAGTTTGTTACTGTTGAGTAAAATGAGGTTGATAAAGGAAGCAATTCTCTTTCAGGCTATGCAGCAATGGCTTATATAAAAATATACCAGAACTCAGCAATAAAGAAACAAGTCAAGGTCTTATATTATCTAACTCAAATTACATAGCTTTTGGAACCCTGAATTTCCATATAGGTTAGGCATTTTCTATGTCACGCATCTAATAATACATACACTAATTTAAATTTAAAAACACATGGTGACTAACAAAGATAGAAAAGAGAAGAGAAATATATACTCAACTGGATTTCTTTACTGAACACAGCAAACCAAAAATTGGTTTAAATTATTCATAAGCAAAAATAATCTTCTATATGAATGACATCAGAATTAAATTCTGGTCTAGTTCAAATGATTATTATCCAATCTTACCATGTGGAAAAACATGTTCTTTAAAAAGAAAAATTTAGCATGAAATTGAAAGTTCTATAGAAAACAATCATTAACCCTTAAATCTAAAGGTTGAGATAAATAGCATGATTTTATAGTATTTTCACAGGAAAAAATAATCCTCAATCTTAAAATAATTAAACTTATTGAATCAGTTAAAATTTCGCAGAGTTGAAGACTAATCAATAAAAGAAAACGGGTATTCTCAGTTCCTCACGAAGCTTCCTTGATAAGGATACAGAACCCCTGATGGAGAAGGAGAACATATTATACTTTACAAGGCTATGGGCCTCAGCAGCGGAGCCTTGGGTGGAAGGAGGCAGAAACCAGAGGCAAGAGCAGCCCTCCGTTGACAGGACAAAAGAAGAGTATGCACAGTACATGCAAACTTTAAGCACATATTCAGGGGATGTTCAAGGGTAATGTTAGGTAGAGCCTGGCAGACACAAGAACCTTAGTGCCAAGTGGGAATGGGCTCAAAGCTATAAAGAAAAGAGGCTCCAGCTCTGGAAGTTACCATATTCTTGGGAGAAAGAGCAAACAATAGAGTATGAAGTAAAGAAAGCCAGAGGAAGAATACAAGAACGTAGAGAAATGCAGGAAAGAATAAAGATATTAGAAGGGAAGCTAGGGGAAAGGAATAGTTTCCTCTGTCCCTCAGGTCCAGTGGTAGATGGGGATCTGGATCCGGTGTCTTGCGAGATGAAGTCTGCATGAACTCAGAAGGGTGTTTGGCTCCAGCCAAGCAGCACAGGGACCAGAGTAGAACACTCATCTTAATCAAGACAAGGAAAGGCTTCCCTTGGGAAAAATAAAGTGGAGCTCAAGAAGAATTATAGATATATTTCGAAGAAGAAAAGAGGCTCCAGCTCTGTGAAGTTACCAGATTCTTGAGAGAAAGAGAAAAAAGGGAAGAGAAGATAAAGAAATACCGAGAAAGAATACAAGAAAGTGGAGAAAGGCAGGTGTGAAAGAAGATATTAAAGAGGAAGATAAGGGAAAGGACAAATCTCAGATATTCAAGAGTTAAGTGCTCCTGTCACAGCCACTAAAGGATTATGAGACTTCCTGGTTCTATAAGATTCACAGTTCCCACTCCATATGTTAGCCTGGTCCAGTGGAGATACCCAGAATTTGTCATGGGAGACAGAGTCCTTGCTCAGACACCTACTATAAAATATGGATACCATCAAATGAATCACCTTATCTCTCTATGCATCAATTTCCTCTTTTGCAAAACTAGAATAAAAATATTTTATCCACACAGGCTTCTTGTGAACACTAATACACAATGTGTGTGTATGTGTGTGTATGTTTTTTTTTTTTTTTTTTTCTTTTTGAGACTGAGTCCTTCTCCGTCACCCAGGCTGGAATGCAGTGGCACGATCTCTGCTCACTGCAACTTCTGCCTCATGGGTTCAAGAGATTCTGGTGCCTTAGCCCCCGAGTAGTTGGGATTACAGATGCCCTGCCACCACGCCCGGGTAATTTTTGTATTTTTGGTAGAGACAGGGTTTCACCATGTTGGCCAGGCTGTTCTCGAACTTCTGAGCTCAAGTGATCTGCCTGCCTCAACCTCCCAAAGTGTTGGGATTATAGGCGTGAGCCACCACACCTGGCCCACAATACATTTTTAATTTAAAAATTTAAAATAAAATTCAGCACTTGCTGTGTGCTGGGGAATGTGTCAATAAATTTCCCTGAGTTAGTCCATTTAGCTCCCCTCTGCAGCCTTATGAAGTAAATGCTACTTCCTAAAATTTTAATGACTTATATGAAAGTATTCTGTACGCTATGAATTGCTATGCACATGGTCATTATTGTGCTACTTGTACATCACACGATGGTCACTGATGTTTTCCTTCAGTGTACTTTCTAAAGCCTAGTTACTAGGAGGTGGTTGTGAATGGACAGCCAAGGAACTGGGGTAAATCCTTATGAATTTGGGCCTGGTACTGAGATTCAACACCAACGTAGGTATGAACTTCAATCTGTCCTCCCCCTAAACCTTCCTGCCCATAGAATACATGAAGACCTTCCTGTCAGGGACATATCTAATACAAGAGTCACCTTATACATCCCAGGAGCCAGGGCTGCTATAGAAGACATTCTCAGATCTTTGTTTTTCTTGGTTAAGTGGTAGAAAGAAAGTAGCTGATGGAAAATCATGGTAATATACACACTTTCCAACTTCTAGCTGCTATGCATTTAACATTCTGTGTTTTGTGTCTCCAAATATCAACTATTGTGGGACGTTTATAAAATATCAACAAGTAAAAAAGTAAAAAGGAGGATTACTTTTTTTTCATGCTTGCTTATCTTTAGATGAACAGTTTAAAAATAACTGCTTTATTGATTTGACATTTTTTTTCCAAAGCAGCTTAGAGATAGAGCTATAACCAAGGGGACATTTTTTTCCTCTTCTCTGAGCTGGTAGAGCATAAAATTTTAAATCTGTGAAGTTTAGTTGGAATCTGGCCCTTATTCCAAATAAATGGGAAACTGAGTAGGAAAGTGTCTTGCCCCAACATCAATTATCAACAGTCAGACTGGGACTGAGGATCTGAATTTCCAGTATGCAGGACACGAGACTACCCCTACTATGAGCTCTTCTAGAGAAGCAATTGATTCTCAGTCTGGGTGTACAGTAAAACCAACTGGGAAATTTCTAAAATCCCCATGTCCCAGCCACGCCATGTACCAAGTACACCAGAATCTCTGGGGTGGGATCAAGGTGTTACTACTTTTTTTTTTTTTTTTTTTTTTTTTTGAGACAGAGTCTCGCTCTGTCGCCCAGGCTGGAGTGCATTGGCGCGATCTCGGCTCACTGCAACCTCCGCCCCCCGGGTTCACGCCATTCTTCTGCCTCAGCCTCCCGAGTAGCTGGGACTACAGTCACCCCCCACCACACCCAGCTAATTTTTTAAATATATTTTTAGTAGAGACAGGGTTTCACCGTGTTAGCCAGGATGGTCTTGATCTCCTGACCTCATGATCCACCCACCTTAGCCTCCCAAAATGCTGGGATTACAGGCGTGAGACACTGAATCTGGCCTGTTACTATTTCTTATAGCTCTTCAACACACAAGGTTGAGAACCACTATTCTAGAGCCATCCTTCCCCACGCTTACATGAAAATACTGAATTTTTTATTAATGTAAATAATAATGGCTCCATTTATTAAGCACTTGCTCTGTGCTGGGTAGGTGTTAAGAACTTTCCCTGCTTTAGTCCATTTAGTTGCTCCCTGCAGCCTTATGAGGGAAGTGCTTCTACTATTCCCATTTGACAGCAGAAGAACCTGACGCTTATACAGGCTCCACTCCTTGCTCAACGTCATCCTCGTGGTCATCCTAGTCTAAAGTGGCAGGGTCCAAGGTGGAACTCAGAGCTCTTATGGACTAAGTCATATGATATCCCTAATCTGACAGCATCCTGATGCACTGCAGGCTTCTGCAGCTCAGGCAGGAGTCATCAAAGTTTGCCGAGTGCCTATTTTCTAAGCTCTAACAATGCCCTGATAAAAGTTCATCATATATCAAGACAGCTCACCTTAAGGTGTGAATCTTCCACCAATACATGAGAATGTTGAACTTATAAATGATTCCAGATGTTAACCTATGAGGGAGCATTGGCTCACACATATCCCAAAGAGTGATTTTCAGGGAGACCCCTTCATAATAGAGCCATTAGGAAGAACCCACACTCTACATATAGTTTTGTTTTCTCATTTGCTCCACTTGATTCTGTTGATGACTCAGATGCCAAGACTCCATGTCATCTTGATCTATCTTCTTCCAGGACTACCTTTGTTTTTTGTTGTTGTTGTTTTGTTTTGACGGAGATTATTTTATTATTTATTATTTCTTTTTATTATTTTTTTTTGAGGCAGAGTTTCATTCCTGTTGCCCAGGCTGGAGTGCAATGGCATGATCTCGGCTGACTGCAACCTCCAGCTCCGGGTTCAAGTGATTCTCCTGCCTCAGCCTCCCAAGTAGCTGGGATTACAGACATGTGCCACCATGCCCAGCTAACTTTTTTTGTATTTTTAGTAGAGATGGGGTTTCACCATGTTGCCCAAGCTAGTCTCAAACTCCTTACCTCAAGTGATCCACCCACCTTAGCCTCCCAAAGTTCTGGGATTACAGGCGTGAGCCACCGTACCTAGTCAGGACTACCTTATGTCCAGCCTTCGGATGTTATTTGCTGCCCCATCCAAAGTTAAACTGAAGGAGGATAGAAAGGATATAAAGTGAGAAATAGCTTCCTATCAGAGTTATTTTAGGACTGTTTTTATAAACAGAAGTTCAAGGACAAGTTTTTAGAGGTCTTTTCATTCCCTATCAGACTTTTTAAATTTGTTAACATCAATGCTAAAGATTTAAAAAATTAAAAATAGCATACTCTGAATTGATGGTATGACTGCTTTAGTTCCAAACGCTTTCTCACAGTTCCAGTGTCCAAATTTGTAATTACATTCATAAATGAGTTGTCACCAATCAAATAGTACTACTTTAATTGTTCCAGGCTAATGAGAAAAGAACAGAGGCAGATTTAATTAGCAAAGGATGCGTTCCTGCCGCGTGAACTCCAAATGACATCACTGTGAACTGCAGGGATGATGGTTCTAACGGAGTGTAAAAGTGGTGAGAAAATTGACTTCAGTCCAACAAAGTTGAATAAGCATTTTAAAATTAAAGGAATAATCCATGACACAGCCCAAGTGCAAGCAGAAATTTAGTTTCAGCAAAATGAATTACACTTGACAGTTTAAATTATTTATGTTTTGTAATTTGCTTGGTTTTAGTTTGTAAATTTGTTTTAACTTCAGAGTGATATGAATTAAAAGCATAAAGAGGCCAGGTGCGGTGGCTCATGCCTGTAATCCCAGCACTTTGGGAGGCTGAGGCAGGCGGATCACCTAAGGACAGGAGTTCAAGACCAGCCTGGCCAACATGATGAAACCTTGTCTCTACTAAAAATACAAAAATTAGCTAGGCATGGTGGTGGGCACCTGTAATCCCAGCTAATCAGGAGGCTGAGGCAGGAGAACAGCTTGAGCCCCTGAGGTGGAGGTTGCAGTGAGCCGAGATCATGCCGCTGCACTCCAGCCTGGGCAACAGAGTGAGACTCTGTCTCAAAATAAAAGTAAAAAATAAAAGCATAAAGAGTGTATATCCAATTTTATATTTATGCATATTTAAGTAATATGAGGATAAAGATACTCTAATTCCATATTGGAGGGTCCATGAAAATATTTGTTTTTGAAAAGATGTGCACACAATGGAGTTTGTTCCTGATCAGCATGGGAGCTTGATTCCTATGGCTCTGGGTTAGGTCTCCAGTAGTAGTGTGGACTGCCAGAATCAGCTCCCCATGGACCAAAGATGGCAAATACATGACATGCAGGATAATACAAACACATTGCATTTAATACTTTTTTTTCAGTTTTTAATTTTTTTCTATTCTCAACTCAAGTTAATGTTTCAATTACATTGAAAATGAGGAAATGAAAAAAGGATGGGTTTCTAATCAATTGAATTTCCATTTGGGTTTCATTAAAATTGCAATGGATGTTATTATGGAAAAGTGTGTCTCAAAAAATAATGATAATATCAATTGTTTCTATTCTTGTGATAGTGATAAGGCAACATTAGGTGTGATGCTGGGAAGCACAGTGTTCCCCAGTGTTAGGCAACTTAAAACTGTTCAAGTTAAGCATGGTGGCAAGAAGTATATTAAGATATTCCTTTGCTGAAAAGGCCAGTGTGAGCAGTGCTGTCATCTTTAACAGTTCTATCGTATTAACTTGTTACAAATACCACTTATAAACTAACCCAAGTAATCTCATCAAGTTTGGATATTATTGGCCAGGCATGGTGACTCACACCTGTAATCCCAGCATTTTGGAAGGCCGAGGCTGGCAGATTACCTGAGGTTAGGAGTTCGAGACCAGCCTGGCCAACATGGTGAGGCCCCATGTCTACTAAAAATACAAAAATTCGCCAGGTGTGGTGGCACACACCTGTAGTCCCAGCTACTCAGGAGGGTGAGGCAGGAGAATGGCCTGAGATTGCAGTGAGCCAAGATGGTGCCACTGCACTCCAGCATGGAAGACAGACAGAGACTCTGTCTCAAGAAAAAAAAAAGTTTGGATATTATAACTGAATTTTGTATTTAGCATGTCAATGGTTTTTAAATCTTCACTTTTCTAGAGACTTTACCATGAATTCAAATGTCTATTAAATAAGCCTCAATTCAACTTAGTTTGATCTTAAAATAAGACTTAATTATATTGAACTTCAAAACATAATCCAGCTAAATTTTTAAAAAAATTTAAAAAATCCAGCTAAATTTAAAAAAATCCACGATCATGGATTACAAGTGAGTTTTATCTAAAAGTTGTATTTTTATAACTGTAGGCAATTATTTGTAAAATGTTTGTAAATGGTATTTTAAATAATCCCAAATCAATAGCTTTAAATAATGCTGACAAGGAGAAACTAGTTTTCAATATTTGACCATTCTTTTTCTTACTAAAATGTGTTACAATATATTCATTTTGTAATTTTCTCATTCAGATAAACAACACAATTACATTTAACAAGTCATGTTGGAAGTTGCTTTTATGTAAAGATTTTGAAAACAAACAACATATTTTCTTAGATACACTGATTGCTTCCAAATAGAAATATGAGTAAATACTCTTTTACATCATTGAATCATCTTCAAAATTAGTAATTATATGCTTCTGTGGAACTAAATAGTGAACAAGGCACTTTTTAAATATTTATATGCCAGGAACACTATTTGGTAGGTAGTTGTTAATGAATTAATGCAGAATTTTGAAATATATTCTTTCCATAAAAAATTGTTTATGAAGATTATATAATTAGGTATTTAAGCTAAAACCTGACTGCTGTCTTTGCATCTAACTGTGAGCTTCTTGAGGATAGGACAGGAGCAATCTAATTAATCTCCATATTCCTAGAAGCTAAACTAAAGCCTCTTACAGGGAAGCCTTGTTAATTGAACTGAACTGAATTGAATTACAGTGAATTTAATGAAATGAAATGGATTAAATTACAACAAAATGCATGCCCTTAAATTATTGGTGCAAGATTGTGAATAAACCCCATGCCTTTAAATTATTGGTGCAAGATTGTGAATCAGTCTTATATAATCACATCACAGGGACATTGTCAAATTTGCCTTCCCTCTGCTAGTAGGCCTACTTCCTTTACTCCTCCTATCAAACATCCTGGTTACCCAGAGACAACTGATACAACAATGAGAAGAGGCTTTGGCTGGATTTAAAAATAAAAACAGAAACAGTACAGTCAGATGTGCCAAAGTTTCCATTGTGGCTTAGGGACAAGAGCAGAGAACAAAAATCACAAAGACTTGGATTCCAATCCAAGGTCTGTTATTTAGGAGTTTTGCAACTTGAGCAAGGCATTGAATCTCCTTAGCTCCAGGTTCTTCTTTCATAAGATGAGGATAACTTACCCTCTGGGTGCTGGCATGGTTAAATTTGGTCATGCATGCAAAGTTGTAAGCCCATAATAGGTTCTCTCTAAAGGTTGGTTCCTGTCTCCCTCCCTGTAACATTCACCAGCCCAAAAGTAAGTGATGCAGATGTATTGGGCTACCTGGAACTCCAAGGAGGCCAGGACTGTGGCAAGCACTCTGTGGCCCTCAACTCTCTAGACTTTGTTCCACTGCTGTGATAATCCCTTCTGTGACTTGATATTTGTTCCTTAACTGGAATAACAAAAAAAGAAAGTTCACTTTCTTCTTGAGGAGTCTCTTGCTAAAGCCATCAACTCAGAAATACAAGTGAAAATGTGAGACGTTTTACGAAGCATACATGTATAACCTGCCTGTTTGGACTCTCATGATTTTCTTTACACACTACAGCTCAGTGATATTAAAAACAAACAAACAATTATACACTTTGAATTTACCATAGTAAATTTACCGTAACTCATCTGAACTTCTCACTTTTCAAGGTGACATAAGATGATAGGAAATAATATTTGTTAATCAAAGCTGTCTTCAACTTTCACATTTAAGAAAGGATCTTCAGGACAGTCAATCAATTCAAAGTTAATTCCCTCCCCTGAATTCCAAGTTGTTCGGTTCAAGAAGGACACAAAGTGGTTGAGTGTCTGGCCCTCATGTGGTCTTGGGCTGTTCTAGTCCTGATGGCTCCCATAGCCCATGGCGCCGTCCTAACTTCTCCTGGCCTCTGGATGGTCTACTGGCTTCTACTGCTTGTTCTATGGCTGGATAGCCTCACCACCTGACTCCCCAATATGATTAAACCTGCTGACCAGCTCTTCCCTGCTTTCACTGGTGCTATGGACCCACTGAGCCCCTGCCACACCCTCATTTAGGTCCCAGCAGAGAAGGTGAACACAGCAGCCTTGCCACTCTCCACTCATGCCAGACCTCTGGCTCTCAACTCAGCATCCTCTGCTCCCCAGTGGGATGGAGAAAGAACTCCTGCAGCAGCCTCATGTCACCCCGGAGCAGAGAGGCAGGGGCACTACACTGTCCTCTCCCTGGCTGACCACTTTTCTAACATTGTGTTTTGCTAAGGGACAGCCTGGGAGGGATCCACCACTCAGAGTCCCATATAGTAAAGTGAGGCAAAAGCCCTTTTGTTTTGCCTTTCTCTTGTAGCTGCCTGAGGTTAGTAATTTTTGTATTCATCATCCCACGAAGGAGACAGGACTCCAGAATTCATCTTTTGTCTTAATCTTCCTTTCTATCTTTCTTTAAAATAAAGGAGTTTTTATTTCTGTTTTCTGTCTAGTAGGGACTTCTACTCCATCATATCTTGCTTCTTCTCTAGTGACCTGGGTCCTCAGCCATCCACCCCTTCCTTCCCTAGGACATTACCCTTCCTGGCTCAGTATGAATGGGGGTTAGTGAGTGAGGTCACATTATCAATATCTAGTAAGGGATGTTGCAAAATATGTATTTTTTAAATTTAAAACCATTGTTCTACACATTCAGCCCTATTTTGTCATAAAATATTCGACAGAATCTGTAGTTAGAGCAATGACCTGGTTTCTGTGGGGTTAAAATCAGCATAGGGTCCTCGTGTAGACAAAATAGCCAGCAGCAGCACTCAACTGGGAGCAGTCCCAGGGCAGGAGGATCTCACTCCCCCATTAATTCCTCACACCCTAAACAGGCCTGGACAGGTGAGTGCTCATTAGTGCCTTGCCTTGCCTTGCTTGGCAGGCTGCCCTCCAGTGCTCACAGGTAGAATTCTCCATCAGGCTGGGCCCTGACCTTAAATTGAGGATTCTGTGAAGCAACCTTAAGCCAGAAATCCAGGAGCTCAGCCTAGATGCATGCCTAGAGGCACATTCCATTCTCTGCTTCGGTAACTTGTCTCCCCATTTCTGAGTCTCCAGTTTAGGGCCAGTACAATGGGATTGCTGTCACTCACAGAGGAGGTGGAAGATAGGGAGAATGAGATTGTGGGCTAAGCAGACACACGGTGCACTGCTCTAATGGGGAGACAGCCATTGTGCTATTTTACACTTGTCTGGTCTTGGCCAAGTTATTCTCCACTCTATGGTTTAGATTTTCATCTGTAAAATGGATATAATTTATATGATGGTATAAGGAATAAAAGAGTTAATTAGTATAAGTACTTAGAACAATGCCTGACTCACAGTGAGCATTCAGTAATGCTGGTTCCATTGTTTTTTCTAGGTTTCTCATACTCCCATACCCATGCTAAATATCCCTGGTGCTGGTACCCTGCCATCCTGGTAGGCTCTCCAGTCGTTCTTGTTTTCCAACGTTCTCCCACTTCCTTTGTCAACCCTCATATGCTTCCCTATCTGAGTGCCCCAATATCATCAACTGCATCATTAAACAACACCTAATTACTATTTCATAGTCTCTAATTACTGCGTGGCCCTAGCTTGCCCTGATCCTCACATTCAAAAACTTCATCTTGACATTTACATGCTCAGGTGTTGAAGTTAGAGCTTCCTTATAATAGACTACACTTCTACTTGTTGTAGGCCAAATCCACTGGGCCCTAAGTATGCACATCCCCTCGTCATTCTGAACAAGATCCCCTGGGAGTGAGGATTCAGCAACAGATTCTATGTGCCTTCCGATGAGACCAGGGCATCAGGTAGGAGAACAGACAGTGGAGCTTTGGGACAAAAGACAAGAGCAGCATCAAGACACAGCAAAGGATGCTGCCTAACAACATAGAAGCAGTTTTACAAAGTTTCACCTCTGGCATTTTTACAGAGCTTTTCATTTTACAAGTACGAGACACTCTCATTTTACCTCCCAGAGACACAAGGAAATTACAGAATGTATTTGAATGATGAGGGCAGTGCTTAGCACAGGTTTTCCAGATGAAACCTTTAAAAGCAGCTGATGTGCCCACAAAGGGAGGATGACGGGGAGCATCCACAGCTACTGGAGCCTTCTGCACTTTTGCACACGAGTTTCATCACTGTGCCCTTGCTGACCACTTTAGTACTCTTAATCCTCCCCACTGATGATTTTTGACCACGGAATTCAGTTCCTGCTTTTCTGCCTGATCCTTTCAGTTCAGCAGCCTCCATTCTGGAACCTTCCAAGAGTTGACATTGGCTTTCATAGGACTTCATTTCTGCAATACCCCCCTTGACTCCGTACATCACAGCTTGAGATTCTCCTCTTGCTCCCCATAATGGGGTTTTCATTTACACCTCTGGTGAATGGACCCTAAGGTCACCACTATAATAGCCACCCCTTGGTGTTCACACCCTTTATCACGCCTGCCTTCCACTGTGTGAGGAACCTGTGACTTGCTTCTAGCCATCAGAATATGGCCAAGGTGAAGATATTTTGCCAGTGTAATTAAGGTCTCAAATTAGTTGATGTTGAGTTAATACAAAGTGAATGATCCTGAGTCAGCCTGACTTAGGTGAAGACCTTAAAAGAGAGGCCAGGCCGTCTGTAAGGTAAAAGCCTGTCCTTGCTGTCCTTTCTGGTTGAACAATAAGAGTGGCCATTTGGAGGTAACCCAAGTGTCAAGGAACTGTGGGCAGCCTCTAGGATCTGAGGTTGGCCTCCAGCAGGAAAACATTGGGGCCCTTACTCATACAAGGAAATTCATTCTGCCAGCAACCCCAATGAGCCTGGAAATGATGAGCCCTCAGATGAGAACACACTCTTGCCAAGACCTCGATTGCCACCTTGTAAGAACCAAGTGGAAGATCCAACTGGGTCATGTCTGGACTCCTGACCCACAAGAGCTTTAATATCAGCTGATCAATCATACTACATTTACTGAGAAAAACTACAAAAGTATTCCAAATTGAAACAATCAAGCTGATGACCTTGGGTTGGGGGGTAAAACTAAAAACACATAATACAAAACAGCAAAATGAAACCAAAATCCAAACCAAATGAAAAATGGTCAGGTTGGTAAAATCATATTGAATTTAACTTGAGGTTTGGAACATTGGCTCTTTTGAGTTAGCCCCAGATTCCTTTCCAAAATGCATTACCACGTGCAGGCTTTTAAAGAAACAAGGTGGCGCAGCCCTGCACTGACAGGCGGACATTACTTAATTAATAGGATCCCAGTGGACACTTTAGAAGCCAATTGGATGCATAAGTGCACAAAGAATAAATGGGTACAATCTCATGGAGGTGATCAGGATAGTCAGCAGCTCTACATCCCAGGTGAGGGCAAGAAGGGGAATGTTTATAGAAAGACAAAGACAATGGAAAAATATCACCAAAAGGCCATCTTTGCCTTTGCACACACTGAAATGATATGAATATACATCACAACAACTATAAGTTTCCTTTTGGTTCCCTTAAAAGATGTCTCATATCACAGAAAAGATGCCTGAAAGTAAGAAAATGTATGTTGCTTCATTAGAAACTGATTTGAGGGGTTATTGCTTTTTTAAAGTTGGAGTTGAAAATTTAGTTTAAAGACAAATCCATTTTAGGGATCCCCATCAATGGCCACTCTGACACTCCCCTCCATGCCTCCAGGACAGATAGTGGGATGTGGCAAGATAGAAGAGAAGAGCTGAACAAGCATCTATCACAGAAGAGTGACATGTGTACAACGGCCACAGACACAGAACACAGTGTGGGGTGGAATAGTGTGTTCTCTTATTATAATTTTTAAGATGGGACAAGGAAATTGACCTTGAAGGATTTCAAAAGCAATCTCTTCCACTGTTGATCTTGTTTTTAGAATGTCCTTCCCTCTATTTGCTTATTTAATCACTCTCATCCTAGATCTCTCTTCTGGAATAATTTTGAATAATTCTTATGACTGACACATAGCAGCCCTTCCTATATAGGAAGACGGTTGTCATTGTCCCTGAGTGTTCTTGTTTCCTCTTGCGAGGTTAGAGCAGGGAAGAGCAAAGTGGAAACACCATTGCCTGAGATCGGAACCCTGGGATTAGGCTCACTGCTTCTCAAGTTTCTCCCTTGTCCTCATCCTGAGACTGATCCTGGTGCTGACTAGTGTCTTAACTCTGCTCTTAGTAGATCAGTTAACACAGAGTAACTCATGAGGGAGGCCCCTGATACTTAAACTATGCTCTGAAGGAACAGAGACGACGTGGGCAGGATTTCTGTTCAGAATTCAAAAGAGAAACTCTGCTTTTATGTGTTTACATCTTTAGCTTCAATGCAAGGTTTTATTTGAAGAAAATATTCTCCTATTTAAATAAAAATTGGAGAACAACCACCGTTCTCATTGCAATTTTTTCATTTTATTACTGATCTAATTTGTATCAACTTTTTGCAACTTTAACTTAGGACTTTATTTCCAGGAAATCTGCATACCTGAGAAGAATGTGAAGATTTTGATGTGCTATATATGCAGTATAAAGTAGTCACACCTAAAATTAAGTGACAGAGAAATCTTAAAATGAAAACCATAAGCAGAGGCAAGGAAAGCAGGGATCATAACATTGGCAATAAAAAGTATGTAAGTTTGATTATAAAGAACTACTTGCTAGAACTTCATTCACTAAAACTAAAACATATCTGGTATTTTATTGTCTATGATATTATTTACATAATATTCTTGAAAAAGCAAAAATTTAGGGAGAGAAATAGACCAGTAGTAGTCCAGAAAAATTTGAGGGATGATAGACTTGTTCTACATCGTGATTATTGTGGTGGATACATGATAATAATGTATTTATAAAACTTTACATTTAAAAAGCAAATGACAGTGCATGAAAATTATACTTGGAAGACAATATAATCTTGCATATAAAAAGTATACACTCTTGGCCAGGCGCAGTGGCTCATGCCTGTAATCCCAACACTTTGGGAGGCCAAGGCAGGCAGATCACCTGAGGTCAGGAGTTTGAGACCAGCCTGACGAACATGGTGAAACCCCATCTCTACTAAAAATACAAAATTAGCCAGGAGTGGTGGTGTATAGCTATAGTCCCAGCTACTTAGGAGGCTGAGGCAGCAGAATCGCTTGAAGCCAGGAGGCAGAGGTTGCAGTGAGCTAAGATCACACCATTGCACTCCAGCCTAGTCAACAAGAGCAACACTCCATCTCTCTCTATATATATATGTATATATGTATATATATGTACATATATATACATATATATACTCACATATATATATACACATATATATGTATATGTAAATATATATGTGTATATATATATATATAACTTCATCAAAATTAAAAACTTTTGGGGTGCAAATGACACCATCCAGAATTTGAAAAGACACCACAAAATGAGAGAAAATATTTACAAAGTATTTATCTGATAATGGACTGTATCTTGAATACATAAAGAATGCTTACAACTCAATGGTAGTACGATAAACAACCCAATTAAAAATTGAAAGATTATATGAAATAAACATTTCTCTAAGAATGTACAAATAGATAATAAGCACATAAAAAGATGATTACCATCACTAGACATTAGGAAAATGGAAACAAAAACCACAATGAGATAATACTTTATAACCACTAGGATGGTTACATTAAAATAAAACAAAACAAAACAGAAAATAATATATGTTGTTGAGAATTTGAAGAAACTGAACCCTTATACATTGCTGGTCAGAATGTAAAATGGTACAGCCGCTACTTTCAAAAACAGTTTGGCAATTCCTCAAAATGCTAAACATAGAGTTTCCATATGACTCAGCAGTTCTACTCTTGGTTATTTACCCAAGTAAATGGAAATATATGTACACACAGAGACTTGTACATGAATATTCATAAAGCATTATTCATATTATCCCAAAAGTGGAAATAACCCAAATGTCCATCAACTGATAAATGAATAAATAAAATACAGCATATTCATCCAATGAGATATTACTCAACAATAAAAAAGAATAAAGTACTGACACAGGCTGTGATGTGGATAAACCATGAAAATATATGCTAAGTTAAAGTAGCAAGTCACAAAAGACCATATATTGTATGATTCTATTCACATGAAAGAGTTATAGCAGGCATAGAGATAGAAAGCAGATTAATGCTTGTCAGGAACTAGTGGAGGGGAGAGTAATAAGAAGTGACTGCTAATGGGCAAAGAGTTTCTTTTTGGAGTGATGAAAGTATCCTAACATTAGATTGTGATGATGATTGCATGAATCAATGAATATACTAAATGATGAATTGTATGGTCTGTAAATTATACATCAATAAAGCTGGTAAACTAATTACACCTCAATAAACCTGACTCAAAAAAAAGAAAAAAAATTGTAAATGTGCATACAGTCCAAAGAAAAGAGGACAAAACAAATAAGCAGAAAATTTATTTTAAAAGGGATATAAATCGGCAATAAAAATAAAAAAGGATGTTCAATTTATCAATTCTCAAAATAATGCAAATTTTTAAAATGAGATATATTTTTCCCCATAAGATTTACAAAAATTAAAGATGGATAATACCCAGTGTTCATGAAATTACAATTAAATAATATTCCCATACTTGGGATTTATAAATGTTCATCTGAAACCAATTTTCTAGAGTAAAGTTTGACAATATGTATCAAAATGAGTAATATGCACATCTTATCTAATTTTAAGGCAAATGGAACAGAGGTTTTATATTGAGACATTCAAAAAGTGTTATAGCACGGAATGGAAGTGACCTGCACAGAATTCCAGAGGGACTCTGCTGAGCTAGGCATTGACCTTTAGCTCGAGGCTGGGATAGTTTGAGGGGTCCTGGGAAAGAGTCTTGGGTAGCGAAGGAAGCTAAGACCTGAGGCATTTGGTGGTCCCTACTGACCAGTACAAAGTGGTCAATTGTGGGCAATTCTGTGTAACGTTTCTACAACAATTTCCCTGGCCTTACTGTGCATACTGATAAAAAGCTGGTCCTATAAAAATACAAGAGCTGAAAATGCACGCAGTGGACTTGACCACAGTGGGTTTGCAAAACCAGAAGACTAAACGCTCATCTAAATGCTCATCATGGTTAAGAAAATCATGGTATATCCATAAAATAGTCTATGGGATTACATCACTCATTGGGATGGCTATCACCAGCAGATGACCAGAGAGTGATCTCTAAAGAACCCAGGGAAGAGGCCTCTTATGCCAGGGTCAATGGAGGAAAAAGCTAGAAGTACAGAGATAAACACAATGCTATTGCCACCTCTTTCCACCAAATATCACTGAGAACTTTTTTTCTGGAATACTTTCCCTACATTTCTAATTTATATCCCTGTGCCACATGTGCTCTTCTCTCTACTTGTAGCCACCTTTTCTCCTCCTCAAAGCAGATCAGCTGAGCAGCTCCAGCTTTGAAGGCATGCTAACTAAGCCCAAGCCCTTTCTATCATGTAACTAGTATCCCAGTGTTGTGGGAAAGGGAATGGGGAGGAGTGAGTTTTGTGGAAATATTAAGCAATAATAAAATATGATACATTCAGAAAATAAAAAATACAATTCACAAAAGTGCAATATAAGAGAGGGTTATGGGGGAGGGATATTTAGAGCAAAAATGGTCAGAGGAGAACTATCTGAGGAACTGACATTTATACTGGGGTCATGATGATAAGAGAGCAAGATGTGAAGTTCCAGAGCAAAGAGTCCCTGCAGAAGGAACAATAACTGCACAAAGTTGCAGAGATGGGGAAGTGCTTGGTGCGGTCAAGCAGCAGAATAAAAGCCAGGGCAGCAGAAGTGCAATGAGCCAGGGGGGAACCGGCAGGAGAGACAGTGATTATGATTATGGATTGGAAAAAATATAGTGTTTAAATGTTCATACTACTCAAAGCAATATATGGGTTTGATGCAATCTCTATCAAAATTCCAATGTCATTCTTCACAGAAATATTGTTTTTAAAAAAATAAATAAATATTTTTTTAAAAAACCTAAAATTTGTATGGAGCCAAAAAAGACCCCATGTAGCCAACACAACCTTGAGAAAGGAAAACAAAGTTGGAAGCATCTTTCTTTCTGCTCTCAACTTATATTACAAAGCTATGGTAATCAAAACAGAATAGTACTGAAATCAAAACTGACACAAAGAACAATGGAACAAAATAGAGAGCCCAGAAATAAACCCAAGCATATATGATCAACTGATTTTTGACAAGAGCATCAAGAAGACACAATGGGGAAAATAATCTCTTCAGATTTACTTTTAGAAAAGATTACTGGGCTGCTGGTTAGTGAATTTACTTTAGGGAGGGGTGGGGCAGAGTGGAAGCAAGGAGAACAGTTAAATGTCATTACAGCAACACAGGCGAAAGAGAATGCTGACGTGCATGAGGAGGGTAGCTGCAGATATTAGGTCACGAGAAAGGCTGAGATTGGGTATATATTAGAAGTAATGGATACTGGATTGCTGATGGATTAGATAAAAGGGTGAAAGGAAGAGAAAAATGAAGGCTTTCTCCTAGACATTTGGCTTGAACAACTGAGTGGATATTGATGGCTCTCAATATTGACCTGCTTCCTAAGGAGGAAACAGATTAGGGAATTTGAGAGAATCCAGTAATTATTTTTGGAAACATTAAATTTGGGATACCTATTAATTTTCTAAGTGGAGATGTTCGGAAGGCTGTTTGGTAAGTGTGTCTGGAACTCATGGGAGCAGGATAAGAATTGTTTATACAAATGTTAGCGTCATCAGCAGAGAGGTGGTAAAAGTCAGGGGACTGGCTAAGATTGCTTACAGAATGTGGCTAGAAGACAGATGAGGTTCTCTAATACCAGGAGGAAAAGAATCCAGCAAAGTAGGTAGACCAGGCTTTGGGAAACTTTTTCTATAAAAGGCCAGGCAAAAGATATTTTCAGCTCTAAAGGCCACACTGTCTCTCCTGCTGCTACTCAACTCAGCCATTGTATCATGAAAGCATATATGGGTAATCTATAAACAAATGGACCTGGCTGTGTTCCAAGAAAAAAACTTATTTACAAAAGCAGCTGCAAGCAGGGTTTGGCCAGCAACTGTGGCTTGCTGCCTCCTGGACAAGGCTGAAAAATAGTAGTGAGGGCCGTTGAAAGAAAACAAGTAGGTCATGGTGTCATGGAAACCTGGAGACGGTGCTATCAGATTGAAATAATAGTTGACCAGGTCACATTGAGTAAAATGAAGCCTGAGAGTGAAAGCTTTCCAGCTTGCATGCATCTGTGTGTTTTACTGAATTCACTATTCTTTTCCATAGGATGCAGGGGCTGGAGGTCCTTCTATCTGGAGGGTCCTCCACCAAAAATTCCCCTGAATCTGATGAATTTCCTTTCATCCTTTGGGCCTTCAACCAGAAGCCTCCTGTGATGGACACAATAACATCCCGCTAAAGATGTCCTTGTCCTAATCCATGGAACGTGTGCACATGTCACCTTGCTGATGTGGCTAAAGTAAGGATCTTGTGAGAGGGAGACTATCTTGGATTATCTGGGCAGGCCTAGTATAATCGCAAGGGTCCTGTTAGAGTTGAATTGTGTCCTCCCAAAATTTTCTGCTGAAATCCAAACCCCCAGTTACCTCAGAATGGGATCTTATTTGGAAATAGAGGGATTGCAGATATAATTTGTTAAGATCAGATCATATTGGAGTAGGATGGACCCCTAGTCTAATATGATGGGTATCTGTATAAAAAGGGGAAATTAGCACCCAGACACATACACAAGGAGAACACCACATGAAGATGAAGGCAGAAAGCATGGTGATGCTTCTTCAAGCCAAGAGTACCAAAGATTGCAAGAAAACCACCAGAAGGAAGGAAACAGATTCTCCTTCACAGCTATCAGAAGAAACCAGTCCCTCCAACACCTTCATCTCAGGCTTCTGCCTCCAACTGGGAGACAGTAAATTTCTGTTGTACAAACCACTCCACTTGGGGCTTTGTATCTTGTGAAAGTAGACCCAGAAAACTAGTGCAGATCCCAAAATTGAAAGAGAGAAGCAGGAGAGGAAGTGAGAGTCACCCAGCATGAGAACGACTAAATCTGAACTTTGAAGATGGAGGGAGGGGCCACAAGCCATGGAATGTGGGTGTCTCTAGAAGCTGGAAAAAGGCAAAGAGAAGAATCATCCCCTTAAAGCAGCAGTCACCCACCTTGTCGGCACCAGGGGCCAGTTTCATGGAAGACAATTTTTCTATGGACCAGGGGCCAGGGGATGGTTTCAGGATGATTCAAGTACATTACATTTATTGCACACTTTATTTCTATTATTATTATGTTGTAATATATAATGAAATAATTATACAACCCACAATAATGTAGAATTAGTGGGAGGCCTAAGCTTGTTTTCCTGAAACTAGATGGTCCCATCTGGGGGTGATGGGAAACAGTGACAGATCATCAGGCATTAGATTCTCATAAGGAGCTCGCAACCTAGATCCCTCGCATGTGCAGTTCACAATAGGATTTGTGCTCTCATGAGAATCTAATGTCACTGCTGATCTGACAGAAGGAGGAACTCAGGAGGTAATGTGAGTGATGGGGAGCAGCTGTAAATACAGATGAAGCTTTGCTTGCTCCCCTGATGCTCACCTCCTTCTATGCTGCCCTGTTTCTAACAGGCCACAGACCAGTACTGGCCATGGACCAGGGGTTGGGGACCCCTGCCTTAGAGCCTCCAGAAGGGATGCAGCCCTGCTGACACTTGATTTCAGCCCAGGGAGACTCTGACCTACAGCACTACATGATAATAAACGTGTGGTTTAAGCCACTAAGTTAGTGGTACTTTGTTACAGTAGCCACAGGAAACAAATACATCTCCCCAGCATCAAATTCTTCCTATACTTCATACACTTCCCACCACAATGCTAATTCCCATCACTCTGTCAAGAGGGATATGTTGAAGGCAAGTTTTGCTAGTATTCTAATTTCTAACAAACAGTAGGTGCCCAATAAATACATGTAGCATAATGTCTGTGGAATACACGTACTTTCGCCATGCTCTTCACTGCTTTTTCTAGCTGGTTATAAGCACACTAAAGTTTTAATTTGCTGGCCCTGAAGCTCATTTTTTTTTACATTTCTTAATCAATTTTATTATGTTATATTTGCCTACTTCAAATTGTCCTAGGCCCTTCTGAAATTCAAGAACAAAAGCAAAAGAAGACTTTGAAACCCCAGCAAGAAACAGGACCCATTAGGAAAGTGTCTTTAGAAAAAGGTTGTAATGTGAAGTCACTTGAGATAATTTGCTACAAATCACTCCTTAATACATTGCAGTGGGCAGCTCTGAATGGGCAATTTCACAGAATGAGATGAGCTAAGCTGATCCTTATCCATCTGCAAATATGTTGAGTCTTATAGGTAAAATAATAATAAATTTTCTTGCAGTTTATTGGAAACATCTCAATGATTATAGATCTGTTTATGAAGGCATTTACCCTGTTTTTTAATCTTAGAACTGCAAATACAGCTGTGTATGTCATTGTGCTAAATATTTCAAGGTATGAATGAGATTCTACAGAACGCAGAGTTAGTTATGGACCCTCCAGGATGCCCTTGCTTTCAAGCACAGCAGTAGCCTTCCCACTGAGTTAAACTTGTTCTAATCTATCTGCGTAAGAAAAGAACTCCTCATTTTGGACAAAATGATAGTTACATTTTGTCCAAACTGTACTGTAACTGGTGATAGTTACAGTTATGTCAAATTCAACCAGATAAACCCTCACTTGTAACAACAAAAGCTGAATATCCCCTTTGTGTGGCTGCAACTCAACATTTTTGGAAGTTATCATGTGTGCTGCACTGTTACACTTTATCTCTTTTAATCCTCCCTACAGCTATATGAGTTATACATCCTCCATAATTTGTAGATGAGGAAACCAAGGCTAAGACTGTTGAAGAGGCTTGTCCAAGGTCATGCAGAAAGGTAATAGCAGAGCTGAAATCTGTACGCAAGCCTACGACTTTAGGTTGAATGTTCTTTCCACTGTGCCATTTGCTGCTTATTCAGTGTAGAGCACAGACTCCAAGAGAAATAGGGAATTTGCTCTCATACCAAGAAGACTGCAATGTATCAAAAACTTAGGCTTTTGCTTTTTAGATTTGGAAGGGATGTTTGATACAACCTCCCATCTCTTGGTGGATGAGTTACCTTATGGAGGAGGAAACTAGAACTTGTCATAGGTTAGTAAGTGGAGAGCTGGAACCAGAATCCAGTTTTCTGTTATGTCACTTTACCTTCCTGGCAGCATACACAGATGAGTCCACAAAGAGATACAGTAAATGCATCCACCCAGTATAGAATAGTGAAGAAAACTCAGTACAAAGGTGTGCTTAGAGCTGCCTGGGGTGGATTCAGGAAGGATTCCTGGGAATAGTAGCATAAGACACAATCCAAAGATGGAAAGAAAGCCACAAGAGTAAAGAATGGCATGTAATTAAGATATTATATAAAATTATCACCAAAATATCATGCAGGCTAGAAATGCACATTAGCCTGGCTTTAGTACAAGGTAATAACAGAAGAATGGCAGGAGTTGGAATTCCTGAAAGAGGAGGAGGCAAATGTCAGCTCCAAATTTAAAACTAACCCCAAACCCCCTGCTGTACTTACACATTCTTCCCTTGGAGCCCCTTCTTTTTTACACCACTAGCTTCTGGTGCCAATGCAACCCAACATTTTCCACCTATGGAGTGGAGAGGGGTTAGATATAAAAACTTTTGACAAACTCACTCAAAAATAGTGAATACTTAAAATGACTCCCCATTTGGGCTCATTCTAATTTCGGAGCTATAATGAGGGGCAGGAAATGATCTACGCAAATGAATTCACCACTAATGGTGACATGCCCATTGTTTTTGAGGTGGTTTCTTGGAGCCTCTCAGGTGACAGAGAAAACAGTGTCTGTATAATTCATAGTGAATAAAGGGACAGAAGGACATGGAGACCCACTAGGCGGCACGGGCTCATGCGTAGTTCAATGATTCCTGTACTATGCATTTCAGAACCCAAAGCCAGAGGACTGATCTTTAGTCCCAGCTCTGCTACTAACTTGCGGGGGTATTATGGATGGAGCACCTTCCCTTTCCATTTTCTTCCCCACCTAATGAGAATGTAATACATAGCCTTGATGGCCTCTTGCAGCCTAACTATATGATTCTAACACTGTTCCTTCACTCTTCCCTTATTTGTAGTGTTAAAATAATAATAGTACCATGATGATAGCCTCCTTGTAATAATTAAATAAAATAATATCTGTATAGGGGGCTTAGATGAGTTTCTAACATACAGTGAGCACCCATGGACGTTAAATCTGCATCATGCGGGCTTTTCAACTCCCCTGATTTTGTCTATGAGGCATGACCCTCAGGCTCAGTGTTTTCAAAGTGCACATCTATTTAAATCAATGTAGAGATGTTGGGTAGAACAAGTCCCTTAAAACAAAGTGATCTTATACAGCACCCAGCTCCCATCATGCTAACATCTTTAGGTGGCTCTCCGCTGCCCGGAGATAAAGTCTACTCTCCTTGGTTGTCTTATGGTCCTACTGCCTTTCTTCATGAACAATACTATCCAGATACAGTAGCTGACTCACAGCTCTTGAAACACACCATGCACTGGTATATATGCATATATTGTATGAGTCTCCTTCTGCATTGGGGGGATTTTCCAAGCCCGTCCCCACTGTCTACTGCAATGTCATTTATCCTTCAAGTCCCAAACTAAAGGTCACTTTTTTCCTGAGACTCTACTACTTTCCTTAGCAAAAAGAAGTTATCCTCTGAACTCACAAGCCACTTTATTTGCATGCATCTTGGTTGACTTGGATCAACGAGTTGGGCAGGTGCTCTTTTCCCATAGTCATTTTTATCACTTGACTTCCTAAATATTTACTTGCTTATTAATTACTTTTGGCCTCTCTCTGTAAGTTCTCTATGAGCAAAGACTTCATCTGTTTCATTCTCTGATGTATCCAAATACCTATAGCAATGCTTGGGTCACAGTAGATACTAAATCAATAAAAGTTGAATAAAGAAACCAGAATGCTCTAATATTTTTAGCTACAAAAAGTCAATTGAACAGAAAACTTATGCTTCCTGGCTCCACTTACATCCATTTATTTAACACCAGTCTGAACCTAGATGAAATTCATGGCCTATTTGAATACTTTCCATGTTCAAATGCTGACATTTCAACCCCTCAGTCACTCCAAATGCCCCAATTCTAACAGAATCATAGATTTTGCCTCCCCTCTGTATTAATAAGTCACAGCATACACTGCTTCTGGGCCCACTAAAGTTATCAAAAAAATGCGGGTCGGCTGCTCAATATTTTTTTCCCGAAGAGATTGCAAAACTAAAGCAGAAAGCACCAGTTGGAAACCTCTCAGAGCATTTCTGCAACCTTTCCAGCTCATTTTTTGAATGGAAGCTGATAAGAAATTGACTACCTTTATGTGGTAGCAATTCATCATACTTAGAGTCTCTCTTTTGACCATAGGTCTTATAAATTCAAGGAGACTTAATAGCATAAATATATTATTCATAAACTAGAGTGAATCCCCACTCACTAACATAACCATTTTGACAATAAATCATAACTTATAAATGGGTTTTCTTCCTTGTATTTTTCCTTATTTGGAGACTTAACGTATTTGGAGACTTAACAAAATACACCTATAAGTAGAACAAAGAGCAGCAGAGAGAATTCTCCAAGCAAGAGCAGAAACTCATAAAAAGAAAGCTGGATTAAATGGATTAAACATGAGGGAACATAATTGAGCTGAGATGATTTTTCTTTTCAGAGTTGCCAAACCACTATAGAATATCTTATTGTAACTTTTGGTTGTAACAAAAAATCCAGTTATTCTATGCCACTGAGCGTATGGACATAAGGTAAATGTCCATTAACTCTCAAACAGTTAGAAAGTAGATCTATTGATTTTAAAAACTGGCCAAAGAAGTGATATCTAAAGTAGATATCATATATGTAGCATAAAAAGAGTACTAGTCCTATATTTAGCAGAACTAAGGTCACAATTTTTCAAGTCTCTTTATTAGTAGTAATCACGATACTTTTTCTCATGTGTAAAATGAGAATCATATATGTTATTCCTGTATCACAAGTTATATAGGAGTTAAATTAATGTGCATGGACATTTTTATAAAGTAAAATACAAATATAATAGATAATTAACATATATTGGTACAATACGGTACCAAATTAATACAGAAAATCTAACTTCATTAGTAACACATCTTGGGAAAGACTAAAAAGAAGCACAGCTAAATAAGAACTGAAGCTATAAGATGGACTAGATCACTGTTAGAGGGACAAGGGGGAAAATGTGGATGAGCCTGGGATAGAACTAGCTAATTTTCAAGTTTAGTTTATTTTTGTAACTGACTTTGGAATTAAGCAGCTGTCATGCAATCCAGATCACTAACTTTCCCAATACCCAGAGTTCATATGCACATTAAAATATCAAATTTAAGTAGCTGGACACTCTGTGTGGGGAAAAACTGGTCTACAGCACAGAAATCCACATATTTGAAGACTTCAGTTGGTGGCATCTGGGCTCAGGTGGAATGAATGGAACTCAACTTTAAGAATCTTTTAGATTCATGAGATAATCTTTGTCTTGGTATGTCTTGATAGCACTTCCAAGAAGAATGAAATAAATACAAATTGGAAAGCCCTTCTGAATTGTTGTCTAATTTCTGTCAGTTCTATCAAGTAATTCTCTCAGAAAGGATTATGAATCTATGGAAATACAGAATTAAGTAAAGAAACTATTAATATGGTTTCCAAAGTACCGAAACAAAGAGTTCAAAACATTGAATTGTAAATCCATTACTTGCTATTTTATGAAGTTGGGCAGATGTTTTAAAATCTCTGAGATTAAGTTTCTTCAGCTGTAAAACGGCTGGGTAAAATTAAAATATGCCTCCAGGTATTGCTTACAGCTGATACGACAGTATATGAAAAGAGTTTGAATGCTGAAAAACATCATAAACACTATTTATATTAATAGTCATGGTCAGTGTTGATATAAACAAGCAGCAGGGTAGAGAAGGTAGGTTCCATTCAGAACACCTGATTGATATCTGGGCACTCTTGCCATATTAACAAGAAACCTGTAAGTTAGTCACTTAAAATTCCTTGGCCTGAGATGTATCCTCAGCAAAAGTGGAAAACAACCCATGCCTGGCTGATTCACAGGATTGCTGGAAAGCTCACATACTATCATGTTCAATATCATTTCCGAAAGTGCTTTGTTACTACTATGAGTTTGTCAGGGTGGTTAATATCCCAATATCTCCCCACAGACACTGCCTTAAGAAGTTGAATTTTACAGATGTTTTACAGCCAAACATATCCACAGCTTTAAGCGTCTCTCCATTTATTACATATTCCCTCTTCCTCACTCTGTAGAATTAGTTGAGAGCAAGATAAGCCAGATGTAGACCAGACGGAACACACAGTGCTGTCTGTGTCTTAGTCACAGAGAACATAATTATTTGAAGGAACGTAATTATGTGAAGGAGAGGAGAAGAAGATGGAAAAAATTTAACAATCTAGGTGCCATGTATCTTGCACAAGGTCAAAAATGAGTGTTGAAGCCAGGATTCAAGCCCAAATCTGTCTCCACAGAGCCCATGCTTTGGAAAACACTGAGGGCCACCACTCTGTAATTACCTTATTTTGCAGGTCAGAAAATTGAAGATCAGAGAGAGAAACTGACTTGCCCAAAGTTACATAGCTATGAGTAGCAGAGACTAAAACCCTAACATCCCTGACCCCGGCCAATGTTCCCTCCTCTGTCTCTCTCTAAATGTGGCTAAAGCCCCGTTCCAGGCTGAAGGGCACAGAGCTAGTAAGATACTCTTCTTACCAGCTGCCTTCCAGCGGTTCACAGTCTAGCAGTCTTCATTTGAAAATGTTTTATGTGTGTACCTAAGGAGGATCTCTTCAAACTATGTTTCTTTTTTATATCATTTTGTTGTTGTTGTGGTCGAGACAGAGTTTTACTCTTGTTGCTCAGGCTGGAGTGCAATGGCTTGATCTTGGCTCACTGCGACCTCCACCTCCCAGGTTCAAGCAATTCTCCTGCCTCAGCCTTCTGAATAGCTGGGATTACAGGCATGCACCACCACGACTGGCTAATTTTGTATTTTTAGTAGAGATGGGGTTTCACCATGTTGGTCAGGCTGGTCTCGAACTCTGGACCTCAGGTGATCCGCCCACCTCTGCCTCCCAAAGTGCTGGGATTACAGGAGTGAGCCACCACGCCCAGCCTTTCATATCAGTTTTATACACTTTTTTTTTTTGGAGAAGGGAACGGGGGAGTGAGGGCAAAGGTAATGTGACTGAATAACTCCAGTCTGAGGTAGAATCTAGGTATTTGTTACTTTTTAAAATTACTATAAGTGGCCAGGAGTGGTGGCTCATGCCTGTAATGCCAACACTCTGCGAGGCCTAGGCAGGAAGATCACTTAAGCCCAGGAGTTCCAGACCAGCCTGGGCAACATAGTAAAATCCCATCTCTACAAAACATTAAAAAATTAGCCAGGCATGGTGGCAGACACCTATAGTCCCAGCCACTTGGGAGGCTGAGGTGGGAGGATTGCTTGAGGCCAGAAGTTTGAGATCTTACTGGGCAATATAGCAAGACCATGTCTCTACAAAAGATACATTAGCTGGGTGTAGTGGCATGTGCCCGTAGTCACAGTTAGGAGGCTGAGGCAGGAGGGTCACTTGAGCCTGGAAGGTCAAGGCTGTGATCATGCCACTGCACTCCAGCCTGGGCAACAGAGCAAGACATAGTTAAAAAAAAAAAAAAATTCTGACACGCACTGTCATGGATAATAATCACAAATGTCATTCTTGTGAACACATGTTCCTGCTCCTCCTTAGTTATTTCTCATGAGTTAGTCTTCTCTTCTTAGTAAGACTCTGGATGAGGACTAGATACTATTATCTTTTGTAGCAGATCAGGAGAGCAGTTACACAGTGTTTCAAGCTGCTTGCCAGGGATCACATGCACTGTGGTCTTGTGACAGAGCCAGAGTTAGGATACATCTGAGTTGTGACCAGAACTCATTTCACTGCTTCCCACAAAGCCCCCCATGTTTCTTCCCACTCTTTCCCACACAAGTCCAGGTCTATAGTTCCTCAGAGAAAAGTGGCCACAATGGTAAGAAATAATTTCTTGGTTTCCATACCTATAATAAATAGTTACCTCACTGATCCAAGGTCAGCTCCCAATTTTGTTCCCAAAGATTCAAAGAGATAATCAGTCTGTCAGGGTTGGACCCACATCTTATCTTTTAATTAATTTGCAATGAAAAATACAACTGTCAAAGAGAACAGCTGTTGATACATTTTGACCAATTTTTTTCTTCCTATAAAGGAATTATACAGTAAATCAAAATTTAGCCAGGTGTGTGTGTGTGTGTGTGTGTGTGTGTGTGTGTGTATGAAGAATCGGAAAGAGAGGAGGCAATTGTACAATAGAAGTGTCAAATGGCATAAAGGTATACCTGACTGTTACATGTATTCCTACGTTAGATAAAGATGAATCACACAAGATGAATCCTTGACCTATTTCCTGGATGATGCTAAGATGGGCCCAGCAAATAAACAAAATTCCTTGAGGTAGAGGAACCATTTTACACTGGCAACTCTAGACTGGCATACACTAATACTCAATAAAGGCTTGCTGACTACTAAATAAAAATGAACAATGTCACAGGCATTGGCCCTCCCTGTTAAGAATTCACTGATACCACTTTCCTCTTAATCACACATGCTACTCCTTAATCTGCTTCTCCCACCTCTCTTCCCACCCCTTTCTCATCCTCTACTTCATTAATTCTAACCAAGAGCACTACCCCCTTAAATTAACAACTAATTTTAGGTCCAACACCTCCTTTTTGATGTATAACGTTCCCTCCACAACATACTAACGACATGCAAACTTCAGCTTTGCCTGAGGACACAGTTTTAGAAAAAGCCCAATGGGGCCAAGCAGCCAGAGGAGGGGAATCATGCAGTCTTTGCCGTGTTATAGCTATTTTATAAATTTTTGTTACATAAAATAATGCTGAGATGACTTCATTCTGTTTCCTTTCTAGTGAAAAAAGCAGAAATTCTTAAATAAAATATATCTGGAAGTATTTTGTTAGTAAATGACAGATTACCCCTTTGTTTCTAGAGATCTATCAATGTAATTAAAATATGACATAGTTCTACTGTGCACAAGGAAATTAGATAGCTAGAAAGATAGTCTGAATATTTGTGTCTTCCCAAAATTCACTTGTTGACATTGAAATCCTAACCCCCAATGTGATGGTATTAGGAGGTGGGCTTTTGGTGGTGGGGAGGTCATGAGGGCTCTGAGGTTAGTGCCCTTATCAATAGAAGCCTAAGAGAGCTTGTTTACCCTTCCCTTGATGTGAAGCTATAACGAGAAGATGGCTATAGGCTGGGCATGGTGGCTCACACCTGTAATCCCAGCACTCTGGGAGGCCAAGGTGGGTGGATCACTTGAGGCCAGGAATTTGAGACCAGCCTGGCCAACATGGCAAAACCACATGTCTACTAAAAATACAAAAATTAGCTGGGCATGGTGGCACATGCCTGTAATCCCAGCTACTCAGGAGGCTGAGGCAGGAGAATCACTGGATCCTGGGGGGCAGAGGTTGCAGTAAGCCAGCATTGTGCCATTGCACTCCAGCCTGGGCAACAGTGCAAAACCCCGCCTCATGAATAAGTAAATAAATAAATAAATAAATAAATAAAGATGGCTGCCTATGAGCCAAGAAGGGGACCCTCACCAGACATCAAATCTACTAGTGCTTTGCTCTTGGACTCACAGCCTCCAGAACAGAATTAAATTTCTGTTTTTGATAACTACCCAGTTCATAATATTTTGCTATAGTAACCCTAACAAACTAAGATTAGATAGATAGATAGATTAACAGTATTCAAATAAAAGTTTTGCACGTTATCAAGATGTATGGAAATATAAGTTAATCATTTAAATGCAAGTTTCATTAAAGTATGTAAACTATATAGTTTTTTTTTTTTTTTTTGAGACGGAATCTCACACTGTCACCCCAGCTGGAGTGCAATGGCATGATCTCAGCTCATTGCAACCTCTGCCTCCAGGGTTCAAGCAATTATCCTGCCTCAGCCTCCTGAGGAGCTGGGATTATAGGCGCTCACCACCACACCTGGCTAATTTTTTGTATTTTTAGTAGAGACGGGGTTTCACTATGTTGGCCAGGCTAGTCTCCAACTCCTGACCTCATGATCCGCTCGCCTCAGCCTCCCAAAGTGCTGGGATTACAGGCGTGAGCCACCGCACCCAGCCTATAGTTTCTAAAGTATATCTCAGAAGCTCTACTCTTGATTTAATGTATTTCTTAAGGAGATTGGTTAATATTTTAACATAAACTATAATTTCCAATTTACTTGCATCTCATATATGAGGACCTCAATGGAAGTTAATAGAGGGCATAAGTAAATGAATAGGTATACGAGGAATATGTTGTTCTTCATTGGCCTTTTAGGCAGGCTGTGAAACCATTTCAGTAAAAACACTTACTGCTTGGGAGTGACAGGGGCAGCTTCCTGGGCGTGGAAAGACAAACCCTACTGAGGAGGCAGATATCAGTGCATTTACAGAAAGTCTGGGGAAAAAAACAAACAAAAAACAACTAACATGTATTTAGCCTCTACTATGTGCCAAGTGCCTCACACACATTATCTCTTTTGATCTCACAACAACTCAATAAGTAGGTAACATGATGTCCCTTTTATAAATAAGGAAAATGGGACTTATGGTGGCAAAAAACAAAAAACAAACAAAAAAAAAACTTGCCGCTTACTTTACAGCAGTCGAATGGCTCATCTAAGATTTGAATCAACTTATCTGCCTGATTCTAAAGTTCATGCTTTTCAATACTACGCTGACTTCTGTTTTCTGCTCTCTGTGTATGGCCCAGGGACTAGGTAGGACCAGAATTACTTGATTTGCGGGAAGATTCCCAAAAGAGGAAAGTCAGAGCTCTTTCTCACACTTCTTATCTGGTTAATCCAGGAATGGAGAAACTGAAGTACTAGCTAAGGATCCTGGTTTATACTCATTCCCTTCTAGGCAGCAAGCTGTCAGCATTTATAATATAATTAGAGATTATAACTGTATTTACAAACCTGTGTGTGACCTACCCAGGCAGATCAAAGGCAGCCTTTGTAATTTAATGGTATTCCAAAAGGGAAATGGAGTAGCCCCTAATTAAAGACAGAAAGTCTAAGCACCCAAAGAAAAACTAACAATAATGAAAGCTTTGAAGCTGACATTTTTTTGTGCCTGATCTCATTTGTCATAAAAGGGTAAATCACCACTGGTTGCAAGCCTACTGTGTTTCTAGCACCAGTGGTGGGCACTTCATGTGTGTGGTCTCATGGATGTACAGGAGGAGGAGCAGGTTGATGACAGCTTGTCTGACTTACCAATGATGATCCTGAGAATCAGAGAGAGAGAGAGTAAAGTAATGTACCTGTTCTTCTCCTGTGTTCATTGCCTGTTAACATACCAGCTACCTACTCTTCTCTATCGTTTCCTTTGTCATTTCTAATTCTAGAACTGAATGATAAAATACCAGTTCCCAAAATCTAAAATCTGAGCTTATGTCTCACAAGTCTGTTTTGTTTCAACATGATGAGAATTAGTCTAAAACTGAGAAGCCACCTAGGAACAGTTGGACACATTTCACAGGCAAGATTCCAGTGTGGAAATCACAGGAGAATGGCTGTCATGAATTTGGGAAGCTATGTACAATATAGAAAAAGCTGTGTTTCCATTCTAGGAGACCTAGGCCAGACATGTGAGTAGGAAGGAAGGGGATTAGCTACTCAAAATAGACAAAATGAAAAAAATAAGAATTGTGCAATATGTAGTGGCTATCAGAAACAAGATATGGAGTGGGGGATTATGGTACTGGGTTAATTTTAGGAATAAAAGGAATTTCCCTGCATTCCCCGTAAATGCCTCTCATCCCCAGATATAATCACAGGTGCTAGACATTGATTCAATAGGGAGAACACACAGATTGTTAAAAACAAAACTGAGCTTCAGTGACAGAGACCAATATGTCAGTCTGAAATCCGTGTCTCAACTAGTTGTGTGGGTATCTGTGAATCAAGTAGCCTCATTTAGTCTTGGTCTTACCATCTGTGGCAATATTCCCTGAACTGCCTCTTCCATGAGGTTGCTGTGATGCTACAAAGAGAAAATACACAACCACAAATCACCAAAAGAAAAGCAAAATAGATGAGATTGTTTATTTTTACAAGTAGTTTGTCAAGTTCCTCAAATAAAGTCCAATTTTTAAAAGACTTGAACAAGTGATGACATGGTCACACCCAATAAAACAGGGTCAAGAAAGCTGAGAAGGAACCAAGGCTTGAGAACAATGTTTGTGGCCTAAGAATAAAGAATTTAAGTTTTGGAATAAGATAAAGAAAAGCAAAGAAGGGATGGGCTGGCTTGGATAGAGAGTATTGTGTTAGGCCGGGCGCAGAGGCTCAAGCCTGTAATCCCAACACTTTGGGAGGCTGAGGCAGGTGGATCACGAGGTCAGTAGTTTGAGACCAGCCCGATCAACATGGTGAAATCCCGTCTCTACTAAAAAATACAAAAATTAGCCAGGCGTGATGGCACGCACCTATAATCCGAGCTACTCAGGAGACCGAGGCAGGAGAATCCTGCTTGAACCTGGGAGGCAGAGGTTGCAGTGAGCCGAGATGGCGCCACTGCACTCCGGCCTGGGTGACATAGCAAGACTCCGTCTCAAAAAAAAAAAAAAAAAAAAAAAAAAAAAGAGTATTGTGTTAAACATGACTAAGAGAAAATAGAGCAAGTGAGGGCCTGTACTTGTTCCTCTGGCAGTTAGTTCTTCACCACTAGAATTGTTAACGAAAAACTACATGTTTACCTATAAGAAATGTTATAAAGGGAATTCCCACATTGTGGAGATGTTAAGGCATATCACTCTTAAGTTTTCCTCTAGTTTTAAGATTTGATCAAAGGCCACAAACTACGGCAGGATCAATTTCAAAATGCATTATTAGTGACCCAGATAGAAGTTTAGGATAAAACTCAAGCTCACATTAAATATACAGATGGATTGGTAATGTCTCTCATAATAATGAGAAATAGTCAATTGTATAGTATGTATTGCCACACAGGAAAAAAAGCAAGATATTCTGTCATTAACCTGTTGTAGGATCTTGGGCAAGCTACTTAACCTTATTGGGTCTCACTCCTAAGTTTACTCTGCTCTTAGGATCATGAAATCCTTCTCTTGGCTTGAGTTTATTTAAGATAGGGAATCCAATCTCCTCATCTCTTAGCAGAGGGGGTTGGACTTCTTAAGATTCTCTCTAAGGATACAATACATCTGACAACCTAAAATCCTATATTTCACAAAGGAGAGTTGTCCAGAAAACAGAACTGTTCCTTTGAAAGAAAATATTTCTCTCTGTGTTGAAGAAAGGTCACCTTATATTCGGGGCAACAAAAAGGTTATCAAATCTTTCTTTGAAAATAACAAGGAATTAGTTATGGAGTAAAAAAACTGAACTGGAAAGATAATCATTTACAGCTTTATTGCCTCATGGCAAAAGCAGTTCATGTTACCTTTAATGTTGTCTTCAAAATTACAAGACTCTAAATTATAGGGTGTGTTGTAACCATAACCACCTACAAATATTACAAGATTACTTTCTTAACCATTGCCCTTCATTCTAAGTTCCCCACCCACATTTACCTCAAAGTCTGACCTCTCTCTTTGATGTTCATTCCTTTCTTTCCAAAATGCCTTTTCATAAAAGTCTGAATCTGTAATTTGTATTTTATTAAATCTACCTATATCACTTCTACTTTATCACGAGATGGACACTTTTTTTGATGCAAATCCCCCAAAATATGATTACTTCTTTTTACAAGGTCTTAGTGGAAATGGCCATTGATAGTCCCAAGTCCTTATTGTCTAGACCTGGAGTGACAACTCCTAGGCCTACTCTGCTCTTAAGATCATGAAATCCTTCTCTTGGCTTGAGTTTATTTCAGATAGGGAATCCAGTGCAAGGGCAGACCTCGACAGGACACTGAGTATAGCTAAGCAGGAAGTAAAGATCTATTGCTTAATTTCTTTATGGTGATAAAGGAGAATCAAGAGAAGAGAGGGTAAAAAAGGAAGAAAGCTAGCTCTTGCCGAACACTTACTATATTCTAGGCACAGTGTTAAGCACATTAGTCATTGTCCCACTGAATCAGCATAATACTCCAACAACTACTATGTCTAAACATGGGGTTAGGCACTTGAAGTCTTTATCCTTTGACTCCTCATGATGCCCATTTCAATGGAGTGAAAACATGTAAGCCATTCTCTGATACCACACAGCTGATAACTGGCTAAAACAAGACTCACACTCGTCTTTCACCCTCATGTCCAATTCTCTTTTCCTTCTATCCTAGCTGCCACCTAGTATGTAAGAGTTTTATGGTTATAAAGGCAAATAAAATGTTTTATGGTTGCCCAATGGAGGATTTGATAAATTCTCCACTCCAAATTTTCTCTCATGGAGACTGATGATGATATACATGTACAAAGATGGTACAAAAACATTTACAACTCACATCATATAACTTTCTGCGGGGAGCATGACCAGGCACCCAAGCTGCTGGGGAATCACTCTAGTGAAGGGACGGGCAAGTGGCTTTGGCTGTTGTCATGGCTAGGGACTGGGGCCAGGGTGAAGGTCCCTATACCTCAGGCCAGGGATTCCATGGTTAGAACTTCCTTCTGGTGCAAATGGAGGGTACACCTAGGCTTTCTAATCAGCTTACTCAGACACGGAGCAAGAGGGAAGGAAGAGAGATAGAGCATGAACACTGTGAGTGGTCACACATAAAAAAATGGAGTCACGGCCGGGCGCGGTGGCTCACGCCTGTAATCCCAGCACTTTGGGAGGCCGAGGAGGGCAGATCACGAGGTCAGGAGATCGAGACCATCCTGGCTAACATGGTGAAACCCTGTCTCTACTAAAAATACAACAAAAATTAGCCGGGCGTGGTGGCGGGCGCCTGTAGTCCCAGCTACTGGGGAGGCTGAGGCAGGAGAATGGCGTGAACCCGGGAGGCGGAGCTTGCAGTGAGCCAAGATCGCGCCACTGCACTCCAGCCTGGGTGACAGAGCAAGACTCAGTCTCAAAAAAAAAAAAAAAAAAGAAAAAATGGAGTCACATATCTATGCTGTATAATGACTCAGTCAGGGTAGTTAATGTATTCATCACTTCATGCATCAATTACGTTTTTGTGATGAGAACTTTCGAAAGCCTCTTTTCTAGGTACTTTGTAATACACAGTATTTGTTAACCATAGTACAACATAGATATGTGTTAAAACATGAAATTGTACCTCAAAAATACATACAGTTACAATGTGTCCTTTAAATGTGTCCATGGTCTGTGGCATAGGGCCCTTCACCCTGGCCCCAGTCCCTAGCCATAACAACACCCAGAGCCACTTGCTTGTCCCTTCACTAAGATGATTCCCCAGCACCTTGGGTCCTGGCCATGCGCCCCCCAGAAAGTTCCATAATGTGAGTTATACATCTTTTCATACCATCTTTGTACATGTGTATCATCATCAGTCTCCATGAGAGAAAATTTAGGTGGAGAGTTTATTAGAAAGAATAAATAATAAATAAATAATTTTTTAAAATAAAGCCTAGCATATTAATTATTACAAAGATTAGATAAACCAGATAAAGTTATCCAGTATAAGGACCTTTTGTGTATGTCAAAACATAAAGAACATATTTAAATATTCAAAGAATTAGCTCTAAATGTACACTTCTAATATATGGCCATAATAAAGCTTCTTTAGAATCATATATTTTAAAAATGGAGTTGCCCTCTTTGCTACAATAAATGAGCTGAATAGGTGGAAGGTGATGTGCTCTGAGTCAAGATTTAGAAACGTCACTCAGACAATGACATTTGCCTTAGAACATTCTTTCCCTTATACCCAAGCCCAAGAGAGAGAGTCAGGAAGCTCTGCCTGGTGATAACCTCAAAAGAACAGCACCTGTTTCTTTCTCTGTGCCTAATAAAGGCTATGCAGATGAAAGCACAACACTCAGTTGTAAACAATAATCAACCCCAGTCCATCAGAAGCCAAATTATATGTTTGTGTGGATGGAAAGGGCTGAAAATTCCCACCTGCTAGTGGTTGGGTAAAACATGCTCCAGTCCAGTGTTCATGAGAATATCTCAAGAGCTAGCTTCAAACTAAACACTTCACTAATATTTATTGTGACTACAGTGTATGCCAAGTATTTTAGATGCATTATTTTCAATCCACCCCCATAACCAGCATGCACGGCAGTTGTTCAAATCAAATGTGTTATAGTATAGTGAAGCTCAGATGGGGCTGCAGCAATGTACAACTCCAGAGGGAGTTGTTTTCATCGTGATCTGTGTGGGTGGCATCTACTGAGGCTGTACAGTGAATGGCCTGTAGAGCTGTGCTGGGAGCCCTGCTCAGAAGTGTGAAGTAACTTGCTCTAGATAACACACCTAGGAAATGGCCGTTCTGTAATTTGAACCCAAGCCTTTAGAATGACAAAGTTCATATATGAGTTCTTCTGTAAGATATGGGAAACTGAATTTTAAAATGGCTGAAAGGAAGTTGGGGTGGCAGTGGTAATATATTTTTGTAATTGCTTTTCCTTAAGGTCTGTCTTCAGGGCTTTCGAGAAGAAAATTAGCATTCAGTCTGGGACTCCCAAGGGTGGCAGTTGGCAAGCAGTAAATACAAGCCTACGAATTTTAAGCAGGACATCGACTAGGCATTTCAGCGCAGCATTGGCCTCTTATGTTTGGAATTCCTAAGTTCTGGGTTCAGGAGTTATTTTTGGTGAGGAATCAGGAGGATTATGAGGCTCAGGAAAGAATTAGAAAAGCTCTTGAATACTCATCTGTTTATGAACACTGATCACACTTGCAGGAAAAGAGAGTTATAAAGAGCATTCTAAAGTTTATTTAGATCAGTAGCCCATAAGAACGCAGGAAAAGTCAATCAAACAATGCTAGACTCTGGGGAGTCCCTTCTCTGTGCGCGGAGGCAGTATTACACACAGTTGTGGGTGTGCATTGAGCTGAGTGCTTTGAGGCATAACTTGGAGAGTGAGACCAGGACATGTCCCCTGAGGAGTTGACAACCTAATGAAGAATATGGCACTGAATTCCAGGTCCGGAAGTTAAGAAAAATGGCCCCGAGAAGACGGCATAAGCACTGAGCCTTTAGTCATGACTGTGAGTTAAGGTTACAATGGTAAATGAGACTGATGAGGGCCCTGCTTTCAGGGTGCTAAACTTAAGCATATAAATAAACTAAACAGAGAGAAGCCAATACTGACGTCTTTGAATACGATTAAGCAATGGGATTAAGCAATGGGATAGTGACTAGGGAGGGATGGCAATCAGATGATGAGATGAGGGCAGCCCTTACTGAAGAAGGGACATTGGAACTAAGACCTGAATGACAAGAAATTGTCAGCAAAGAAAAGATCAGGAGCTGAAAATTTCAGGCAGAGGGAGCAGCAAATACTAAGAACCAGACACAGAAATGAGCTTGGGTTTTGGAGAAACAGAAAGAAATCCAGAGTAACTGGTGACACTCCATGATGCCAAGGAAGAACAAGCTCAGGTAGCTCAGGTAGGGCTGTTTGGGGCCAAATTAGGAGTTCGGATTTTATCTTGAATGCAGTGAGAGTTCCCTGGAAGGTCTTCTGCCAGGAAGTGACATGATCTGATTTGTGTTTTTAAAATATCAATCTGGCTACTGCATAGAAAATGGTATGTGCAGGGTGAGTGAGAGAGGAGATTAGAGATAATTTAATTACTACTGGAGTCATTCAGGAGAAAAATGAAGGAGATTAAATACAGCACACTGGATTCGGAGAGAAGTGGAAAGACTTGGGATGTATTTTGATGGTAGAGAGAACTTACTGATGGATTGGCTGTAGACGGTGAAAGAAAAAGAAAACGTAAAAAAACAAAAAAGAACCTAGGTCTTTGTACTGAGCAATTTGAATAAATGGCTTGCCTCTGACCTAGAAAGAGTAGCTCAGAGAGGAGAATAAAAAATTCTCTGTTAACCATGTTAAGTGTAGACTGTAAATTAAGCATTCAAGCAGCATTATCCAACAGGCAGTTGGATATTTGATTTCAGAGCTAAATGGGGAGACTAAGAGTAGGGCCATAAATGTGGAATTCTTTAGCGCGATTAAAGGAGATCTTCTGGGAAAAGTAACTAAAGAACCAAAATTAGCAGGCCTGGGGACTTCCAAAATTAGAGACATCCGAAATGAAAGAAGCCACACAAAGACTGAGCCCTTACAGATGAGGAGAACTTGAGATGGCAAAGGCATTTCATTCCTTCATTTAACAAATATCTCTGCCTAATATATGTCAGTCTTCTTGCTCTGTATTAAGAGTGATATGATGGGCCGGGAGCAGTGGCTCACGCCTGTAATCCCAGCACTTTGGGAGGTGGAGACAGGCTAGTCATGAGGTTAGGAGTTTAACACCAGCCTGGCCAACATAGTGAAACCCCATCTCTAGTAAAAATACAAACATTAGCTGGGTGTGGTGGTGGGTGCCTGTAGTCCCAGCTACTTGGGAGGCTGAGGCAAGAGAACCGCTTGAACCTGGGAGGCAGATGTTGCAGTGAGCCGGATCGCACCACTGCATTCAAGGGTGGATGACACATAGAGACTCTGTCTCAAAAAAAAAAAAAAAAAAAAAGATTGATACGATGAAGAAGATACACATAATCCTTACAACTCATGACCATTACATAAGAATGTGGTAGACAGAGCAGGAGAATCATGTTACATGTTCATATCATAAGGGGTGAAGGTGGTCAGGAAAGGTTTCCCGGGAAAGGTTATATCTGATGTGGCCCATGAAGGGAGAGCAGGAGGCAAACAGATTGAAGAGTCAAGGGTGGTTTATTATAGGCAAAGCTAGCTAGAAGTTAGTTTGGATTATATAATAGGTCAGAGCACAGAGTGCAGGGTTTATTTAGAGATAAACCTGGAGAGGTGAGAGGAAAAAGGTACCAGACCAAAGCCATGCTAAGGGGAAGACTTCAACCTAAGGGTAACTGGAAGCATTTGGAGATCAATGGGAAACTTTGAAGAGTTTTAATCAGAACAGTTACATGTCTAAAAAAGTCACTACTGCAAAGAGAAGAACCTACTGGACAAAACAAAGCAGGAAGACTAATTAGACTATTGCAGGTGATGGTTGGGAGATGGCCCAGGCTGTGGAAGTAGCAGAGAGGCTAGAGAAAAGTGAATTTATTCAAGTTTTATAGAATAGAGGTTCAAACAGATGTTTGGGTTATAAAATTGTAAAAGTTAAGGAAAGTTAGAAGTTAGGCAGGATGCCTAGGTTCATTCTTCAAAAAACCAGACGAATGTCATTTCCATTCACTGAGATAAGAAAGGTGCCTCTGGAGTCAGAATGCTGGTTCAAGTTTCATCTACCCCTCCTTCCAGCTTTGTGACCTGGAGAGGGTTATTTAGTGCTTGACCAGGTCATACAATCTTCTGAAACCTAAATTTTTTATGTGGAAAATATGAATAATGAGTACATTTAAATGGTTACTCAGACGATGAAATGAAATGATACTTACAAAACACATTGAATGTGTGTTAAGCATGGGGTGGCAGATAGCCTAATGACCCCCAAAGATGTCCTAATCCCTGGAACCTGTGAATATGTTACCTTACACAGCAAAGGGAAATTAAGATTGCTAACCAAATGACCTTCTGTTGGTAAGATTAGCCTGGCTTATCCAGGTGGTTCCAATGTAACCACCAGGGTCCTTATATGTAGAAGAGGAAGGCAGAAGAGAGAGCAGTGAGACAGCAGCCTGCAAAGGACTTGTTCCCATGTCGCTGGCTTTGAATATGAAAGAAGAGGCCCTGGAGCCAAGGAATGGGGGTGGCTTCTAAAAGCTGAAAGTGATAAGGAAACAGATTCTCTCCTAGAGCCTCCAGAAAGGAACAGGGTCCTATCCAAACCTTGATTTTAGTCCAGTGAGACCCATGTCAGACTTCTGACCTACAGAACTGTAAGATCATTTGCATCATATTAAGCCACCAAGTGTGCGGAAATTTGTCACAGCTGCAACAGAAAACTAGCCGACACTATGAGCGATGCTGGCTGTTATGAAAACTACTACAGAAGTCCCAAGAAGAAGAAACAGGAGGAAGGGGAAAGGAGGGAAATTGAAAGAAGAGAACTTCTTGTTGAAAGTGAGTGCTTCCTATTAGGAGGGGATGAGAAAGTGCAGGGTGTGTTTAGGAAGCAGTAAATAACAGCACATGCCTTGATCATAAAGTTGATTATAAAGCTGAAAAATTAAAGTGAAGGGCTTTTAGTGCCAAGCTGAGATGCCTGGGTGTAATTGTACACTCAGTGCTAAATGATGTTTCAGGTAATCTGTGCCCATTGCAGTTTCCAAGTGTTCTTTCCTCTAATCCACCTTCTTTCCTTTAAGATATGAATCCTTCCAGCAATATTTGCCTTTTCAAAGAGAACTTAGGAAGTCAAAACTATAATTTCTGGAGAGGAATTTCTGAGGAGTTAAGACATCAGGAATGGGGAGCACTAAAGCCATTTCATGTACATGGGGGTACTTCTCAAGTTATCTTACAACAGCAGAGCAATGAGGAAGGAATTGTTGAGGAAGGTGGACTTGACAAAGAATGTATAGAGTCTCTGTAGCTCATTGACAAGAATTGACTCTATCACAGCTCTATTAAAAACAAATGATTTTCGCTTGAACCCAGGAGGCAGAGGTTGCAGTGAGCCAAGATCACGTCATTGCACTCCAGCCGCCTGGGCAACAAGAGTGAAACTCCGTCAAAAAAACAAACAAACAAACAAACAAAACCAGATTATTTCCTTGGACAAGTCACTTCTCTTCTCAATGTCATCTGTCAAATGGGAATTGCAATTCTGGTCTCCTGGTCTAGTTTTCTGAGGAGATTGCTGAGATCAAAGGAGATAACATAACTGCAAGAACTTTGTAAGCAGAAAGGCACAATACATCTGCCATCAGCGCTCATTAGTCCTCAGGCTCCCAACAGCACTGAGAGTGAATGTGTCAGTCCTCCTGAGGCTGCAGAGCTGTCAGATTGCAGGTTTGATCATATATACACATAGCATACATCCTTCTCTTCATTTCTGTCTCTTATTGTCTTCCTCTTTTTCATATTCCTCTTCTAATCAACTGAACACTTTGATCACTATTTTGCCTTCTCGTTAAACAGATCTCTGAAATTCATTTATTTGCAAACTGGTTTTACAAGTCAAATTGCTCATGCATAATGTTCAAGCATGTCAGAGAAAGCCTGGGGGTGGCATTCACCTGGGAAGAATCAACAGGCAGCAAGGCTGGCTGTTCTTTGAAACCAGGGCATTTTACTGGGATAAATATCATTTTGGATTTATTCTCTATTTCAAGAAGAGGAAGGGGAAAAGCATAAAAGTTTTAAGAGGTAATTTCATTGGTTAAACATCAATAATAATTTCATAATTAATCCAGATGATGATTGTTACTAAAATTATGTGTTCAAAGTAAGTTTCAAGGGTTTGATTTTTGTTGAGTTTATCTTCCCTTTCCATGGCCTGCTTTTCAGGCTTGAATTCGCTATTTGTAAGCAATAAAATTACACACTGCTTCTACCATGAAATGACCTCTGCCTTGTATAAATGAGGAGTTTGCCTTTCAAACTGTGCCCCCTCTCTTTTCCAATCTGGAGCCCTGGGCAGATGGCATGTTGGCTCACTCCCAGAAGGATCAAGCAGGTGAATTGGAAAAGAAGGAAAAGTGAGAAAGCCAAAGCTGGACACAGAATCTGCTCACTTGTGTGGGACACACACTGGGTAGGTTGATCCATTGCAGAGATGGATTCTGGAAGCACATCTAGGCAGGGAAATGGCCATCACCAAAGAATGGATGGAGGCATGTAGGGAGCTTAACTGTAATACAGGTATCTGCACCTGACACTGGACTACTTAGATGGGTGGAGCTCAGCCCCGAGGATCCAAAACGAAGGGCCTGCCCCCCAGCAGGGCCAGCCATGGATGGTAATTCCCCCATTTTGGTGCATTCTTACCCACGAGGCATAGTCTTCTAGCCACCATCAGATGCTTCCAGCCAACCCAAACTCTACTAGAAGTTGCCCTGGAAGATGAACTGTTTATGTAGTTATCATATAGTTTAATTCTCTCACTTTACTACATTCCAGAGAGCTGTGCCAGTGAGTGGCAGAGTCAAGGACCCCTGATTTGCAGAATACAGCCCACCTGAACAGAGTTGCTGTGTCAGCTCTTTCTGGAGCTTGGCTTTCTAAGCATTATCTTACCATGTGAAAAGCACGGTTTTATATCCCAGAATAGGAAATTTGAGCCTACTGGAGGTTAAAAAAAAAAAAAAAAAAAAAAAAAGCCTTCCAGTTCTCCCTAAAACAACCTCCATCACCACCAAAGACAATTCCCACGCATAGTTAAGTGAATCAATACAAATGGAGCAGGTTACTAGAAAGGTTTTCAAAAATACATTTTAAAGCCAGGAAATGGTGTCATTTCTCTGCAGTCAGGATCTTAGAGGAAATCCTGAGAGGGCTCTTTTGCTAAATTGGTATGTGGTTTGCATCCCAGGTCTCTCTTTCATCTGTCACTCAGGATTCAGTCATCGTGCCATGGGTCCAGCTGGGTGGGGAACTCAGTCTCAGAGCTCAGGAACTAGGCTTGTTAGCGAAAGATTCAATGTCTCAAGAAATTTTTTTTTAGAAATTTGCTTCTGCTTTCCTCGTTCTCTTAGGACAAAGTGGCTCTCTTCAGCCTCCAGCTACAGCCCTAGTCTGCTCCTGTCCCAAGTAAAGGCACAATATCGGGATAGATTAAGTGATTAAATAAACAAATATATTAACCAATTTCATCACCATATCTTGGGTCATGCTGTTTTCTCTACCAGGAAATCTTTCCCAACTCATTACCCATTCCTTCATCACTCTGCTGAAAAACTCATCCTCAATAGGTAAATCAGTAATGAAGTCTCTCTTGCCCTGACTGCTTGAATAATTTTGGAAGGCTTCCTTAGTGCTCCTACCATAGCTCATACAGTATTGCTTTCTGATAGTTTCTTGGCCTGTCTATATTGACATTGATCCATGAGTTTCTTTCACACAGGGTTAGGGTCTGACTCATCACAGTACAGGGCCTGCCAGGGTCAGCCCTTCATAAATATTTGTTGAGTTCAATAATAAATGAATGAGTGAATGACTCAAGCCCTGAATGCCCCTACAGCAGCTAAGGCTGGCTATCAGCACAAAGAAAACGATGGATACTATTGGCTTCAGAAACAGTTTAGGGAAATGGGCTCCTGGCCACACTTCCAAAACTGTCTCAACACACACACACACACACACACACACACACACACAAACAGGGAGAGAGAGAGAGAGAGAGAGAAATACACAAACTCATTCCTGAGAGCATATTTTAAAATCTGCACAGCACAGCTGTAGATTAGAAGATATTAGAAGTCCAGCCTGAGACGATTCTACATAGTCAAAGAAGCCATGAATCAAGGAAGTTACATAGTTTGAGGAAAGTCATGCAGCTGGCATTATAATTAACATGTATTTAAGACAAAGAAACACTTAAAACAGATTTTACACATTCTGTACAACCAAAATATCAGTACCATAATATGAAACAAATAGGCCAAGTGAAAAATAAATAAATTATTGGTTTTTACATTTGAAATGCCATTAGAGTCCAAAATATCATACACAAAAACAACATCCCTGCCATGGGACCCAAAGTAAACATCAACACCTAAAGTTGTATAACAGAGAGGCCTTGGATACATTTAAGCAAAAAGTAGGAAAACTGCTCATTAAGTCCTGGATTTGTCTTACAGACGGGAGATCTGAGATTTGAACCCTGGAATTCCGACTGCCCAGTTTAGTGTTATTTTTATGTGAAATCAACTTACCAAAGGACAAGTAATTCCATAAACAGAAGAAAACATTTTCATTCTCAATAACATATGCTTGACTAATATCTGATTTCTGTTTAGAATAAATTTAGGTACACAGGTAAAGAAACACGGTGTGATGCAAACACCACAGGACATTGAACCTACAGACACAAATTCTAACACTCTCTCTAAGTAGCCATGTGAACTTTGAATAAGTCTTTTCTTGATCATGCAAACTTGAGTATTATTTTCCTCTTCTATAAAATGGAAACCTTCATACCTTTCAGTTGTGATATCAGGTTGCAGATCTACAAACTCTTAGCCAAATACATTTTGCTATAGTAATCATCATTATTACTATTTTGAAGAAGCCAAAAAAGGAAGAAGAGGGAAGAGAAGAAAGAGAAGGATGAAAAATCCAGCAATGGAGATACCACTAGTTTCTACAGATGGCAGGACCTGGGGAGAAAGGAGAGGGGTCCAAAAAGAGGGGCCAGTGGACAGTTAAGGAGTCACAGACATGGCAGTCGGGGCTCAGGACTGAATCGCTTCCATCACACAGGATATGTGGACCAGTGGGATAGGAACTCCTTTAATAGTTTGCCCTCTTCATTATCTCTGTGTCTGATTAGAGGGAAAAGTAATCTTTTGCCCTAGCCTACGTAAAGACAAGAAGCACTGGAAGCTCCTCTGTTGACATGAACCCAGAGTATAGAGAGAGTTTAGTTGTCCAAACTGAAATTGTGCCCTAAGCTCATCTCCAAATTGTCTGTACATCTGGGCTATGGATATAATAAGAACTCTGTCTTCTTTTAGAGAAAGTAGGAAATGTAGGAAGACAGAAGGAAAATGTCTAAACCACTTTGGGGTAAGGATCCTTTGCCTAGAATCACAGAGAAGGAAGGAATCTAGACCTGCCTGCCCGTAAACTGTGCCAGACAAGAAGCCTCATTTCCTCCAGGTCTCTTCAAGATTCAGCATGAGTCGTTTCTTCTTGGAAACTTCCTCTGCCGTTTTCATGTTTCAATAATAACCCCGTCCCATGCACCTTTCATCTATCGGTGAATTACCTCTATAATAGTTTTATATTGGGGTTGTATAGAAATTGTCTTGGCTTAAATGTCCTCCAGAGTATAATGAGAGATGACTTTACATGATCAGCACAGCTAGTAATGAATATATACACATGTGTTTGTAAGTACTTTCGTATCTTTCATCTTATTTGAGTTTTACAACACCCAGGGAGGTAAGTATGGTAGTAATTATTGAGTTTACCAGTGAGGACCCTACAACTCAAACACAGAGCTTGTCTAAGCTGGTATGATAGGGAAACCTGACTCTAAATCCATAGGAATCATTCCAATGCTCTGACATGGATTTGATCCCCTCTTAGAGGAGACCCAAGTCATATGAGTGATCTCATCTAAAGCGTACATTCTCCTAAAGATCGTTCTCTGCTGTACATAGATTCTCTGCTTTAAAGGTCTATTACTGTCCATCATTTTTCAGCCTAAAAAGCTATGGGACCTACTTAAACTAAAATTGCCTTTTCTTCAAAACCTAATAATCACTAGCTGCTATTAAAACACTTAATTGCAATTAACTCCTCATTAATGTGCAATTAAGATGTCTGCCACTCCATAACCAGCCAATAGCCACAAATAAATGAGAATATAGCTGATGAGCCTTTCCAAACCTGCATGATCAGGATGAAGTACCACTACCTGAGACTTGTTAAAATGCTCTGAGAACCTGATCCATTATTTTTCCCAAGAATATAATGGAGAATGCTTTGTGTATGTTTCAGTCTAGCTTGTTTCCCATAGTTATGGGGCAATAGATGCCTGTCAAGAAGTCAGATGAAGCCCTTCTGCCATTATAGATTTCAGGATAATGTAATGACTGCAGCCTGGGACGGAACTTAGGCACCATCTATTTAATCCTTCACTGTAGTCAGGCTCACAGAAGGGAGACTTGCCAAGGCTCATAAAGCGACCTAGCAGTGAAACTGGGATTGGAGCTTCAGGATCCAAATTCTGAGTTTCATGCTCTTTCTTCTTCATTCTGATAATGTTTAGGTCAATTCAGCTGAAATCAAAGCATTCTTAACTGAGAGGACAGATAAATAGATGATAGATAGATAGATAGATAGATAGATGATAGATAGATAGATGATAGATAGATAGATAGATAGATAGATAGATAGATAGATAGATAGATAGATAGAGACAGAGTTTAGCTCTTGTTGCCCAGGTGCCCAGGCTGGAGTGCAATGGCACCATCTCGGCTTACAGCAACCTCTGACTCCCAGGTTCAAGCAATTCTCCTGCCTCAGCCTCCCGGGTAGCTGGGATTATGGTGCCCACCAACACACCCAGCTAATTTTTGTATTTTTAGTAGAGACGGTGTTTCACCACGTTAGCCAGGCTGATCTCAAAGTCCTGACCTCAGGTGATCCACCCACCTCAGCCTCCCAAAGTGCTGGGCTGAGAATATTTTAAATGATGTATTTGTGTTTGAACAATTTGTCTCTCTCAAAATGCTTACTGGTGTCATGATTCAACATGAAATACAGGTGAATTACAGGACATAACAAGAGGGCAGCCATCTTAAGGAATTGGAGAAATAAATGCTGAACATTATTCATGTTTGTTTTAAAATACGAATGAAATGCAAATATAAGTCAGCTTCCAGGTTATGGCATTGTTAGGCAATTACAAGAGTAAAGGAGATTTCTCCAGAAGTTTATAGACACCAAAATTGAACAGAAAACCTCACTAGATCATGGAAATGAAGACATTTCTTTATGTTGCTTGAGTTGGACTAGATAAAGAGGAAGGACAAAACATCAGCGCCAGACAAATCTCAATATGGCCAGAATTAAGCCAACTACAGCCGGGCGTGGTGGCTCACCCCTATAATCCCAGCACTTTGGGGGCCGAGGCGGGCAGAACACAAGGTCAGGAGTTCAAGACCAGCCTGGCCAATATGGTGAAACCCCATCTCTACTAAAAATACAAAAATTAGCCAGGCATGGTGGCACGTGTCTGCAGTCCCAGCTACTCGGGAGGCTGAGGTAGAAGAATCGCTTGAACCTGGGAGGCAGAGGTTTCAGTGAGCCGAGATCCTGCCATTGCACTCTAGCCTGGGCGACAGAACAAGATTCTGTTAAAAAAAAAAAAAAAAAAAAAAAATTAAGCCACTTATAACTAGAAGTCCACTCGATTGATTCCTAAAGACCTGAATGGGGATCCTAGTATTGCTCAGTACTAGTTTAGGTCTTTGTACCTTTCTAAACACTTACAAGCTATTATATTTACATCATGTAATTTTTTAGTCCTCCTAAAGTTACACCAGGCTACTGTGACAAGCCCCTTTGTAAAACTAAGCAACTTTGGAAAGAAACAGAATGGGCTGTGTTGGAAAGAACAGTCAACCTGGAGCCAGGTGACATGACTGCCAGATCATGGAGTTTGACCTAAGCTGGACTTGGGGTCATCATTTAACTTTACACCCTCATCTGCAAGGCCCCAGCTCTGAATCTCAAGATCCCTGAATACAAAGGAGTGACTAAACTCAGGAGAAACAGCCATCTCCCAGGTGAAATGAACATGCTTATAGTGCACAGGTTAAGACACAAGCATATTCTAAGACACTCAGTGATAAGCAGAGTTGATTTGAATTTCAGTGTGGCAGACAAGTGGAATCCAGAATCATATGTCACTAGTTTCCATTCCTCTTCAGCCATTTCTACCTGAGTGGCTTTGAACAAACTCTTTGACATTTCTGAACCTCATTCTCCCATATGCAAATTGTTTTGTAAAATATTAGATCATCATGCAAACAAAAAGGATTATTTCTAATTTCTTGCTGTTCAGTTTTTCTCACACATTGTATGTACCATCTGCAGAAATGATCGGCATCATAGGAAACATCTGTTCCCAACATCTACCCCCAAAATGCCCACCATCTAGAGGCATTGGGAACATTTAGGGGAGGCTGAAAAAGTTGAGTTCCCCTTAGGTCCAGTTAATTTTGCCAGCACTGGCTGTTGTATCCTACATTTTGTTGTATTCATAACATGTTGCTTTATATTATGCAAATATGTATGCTCTTTGTAAACCAGCAGTAATTACAAGGCTGAAGAATCACTGTTGTGGTCCTATTTCCTGGGAGCACATATCAGGAGCTCAGTTACTGACCTTTTCATTTATCTGAACAAATAAAAAGAAAATTATTGACTTTGTTTTTTAAATATTTACTCGCCTCCCTTTCAAAATAAATTACATCAATAAAAATATCAGGCATTTGTTTTTATAGCATGTTTGGAATTTCACCCTACTCTAGGCTATTTTCCTTCTTGGACTCCAGCTGTTTAACAGTTTTTCTGTCATCAGAGAATGAAATTTGTATTTAAGATGTTATCTTCTGTAGGCTCAGTGCTGGAGTGAATCTTCTTAACATTACCATTGAAAGTAATTTTCCCCCCTCGTGATTTTCTCACAATTCTGCTGAGACTGGGCTAGTTTTATTTACCCTCATTTTAAATGCTCTAATAATTTTTAAATACACTTGCCTTCATATGCACGATAGTACCCAGATGGACGTTACCAATAAGCTGAACATTCATGTAACAAGGGTTATCAATTGAGTCTGTTGGGATTAGATAATTAATAAAAGGAAAGGTGCTTGACAAAAGGGATAGAATTTAAATTTTTAATGCTTTATAATGAATTGGTGAGTAGAATTTTAATGCGCAATTTAGCTTCTCACTCTTGGATTTGGCAAAGAAAAGGGAAAAGTAGCTATTTTGTGGTTTCTGTGGCAGCGCAATGAGCTGAAGAGACCTGGCCTGGGAGTCAGGGGACCCAGGCTACAAGCCCAGACCTAGAGAAAGTTGTTGAACACTTCTAGCCCTTACCTTATCCATCTATACTTCCAGAAGCACCAGCAGTGGCTAAAATTCCTGAACTCAAATTATTTGGTATCACAGACTAATAAAATTTCCCATACACACTCAGAGAAGGGGAGGAGGAGGCTGAGATAGGATTGTCAATTTTTATTTCTCCAAATAAAACAAGAAAATATTATTTGAACTTTAAAAACATGAAACAATTAAAATCTTAGATAACATTAAATTCTTTAAATTTAATATAACTGAGTTTATAAAAAATTGACTTTTTTTTTCATTTATTCAGAATTGATAAAAATTTCCTCATGCATCAGAACCAAAATATGTCATTGTACTTGGGAACTCAGGTTACAGCACTTCTAAAAAGTATTAGAAAACTGTAATTCTTTCAAAGTTCAGAATACTAGCAGATGTGAAAGAGTGTTTTTTGCTCCAAAATTCTGTGGAATTCTATAATTTGAGATGCTTCAAACCCATAATTATCTTTTTTATTATAGACTCTTTCAAAAATGATTTTTTTAACTGAATGTTCTGTTTGCAGGTTGATAAGAGGAACTTTAAATGTGAAGGTCGACTCATATTTTTTCCACTTTAGTCAAATGATTAATTTGATGGCAAAGGAACCTAAAAGTATTCAGTACATTTGCACTGTAAGGACTCAGCTACTATGCTCTGAAGTTTTTATCTCTCATTCATAAATGTGCTTAACAGAACTATATCTTCTGAAGAGTCTACTTATTGTTGTTATTTTTAATGTGTTCTACATATCAAAGAAAATCACAAATGTGAATCTTGGATTAAAACTACATGTTACCATGCTGTCCCCTGTAAAACGTGGATACAAGTGACAGCACTCTCCTATTGATTGAGGTAGCTGTGAAGCTTACATGAGTTATCTGAAATAATTTTGTGATCTAAATAATTTTAAATTCTCAGTATTTTATAAAAACTTCTTAAAATCATAGATAACTTGGAAATTGTTTCAAAGAGTGCATAGTATTATGATATTATAGCATTTTAAAAGTAACAAAATACATTTTTAAAATATCAAAGATTTTTGAAAGAAATAATGGGGTTGAGGTTCTTTTATCCTTAAGATTGTAAAAAACAAATTTGTTATGCATGAGGGGGCAATGCCCTCAAGATCTAAGTTTGTAGAAGAATGTAGAATATTTTAAGAACAATTAAATCAAATGAGGCAAAGTAAAATAGGATATAAATGAAGCCCATTTTAGGAAAATGTGACAGAAAATTCATGCTACATAGCTTTGCTAAATGTAGTAATTGGAATATTTTACAACCTAGCTTAAATTAGCATGTCCTAGAAAAATGATTTCATCTAATAGGGGAGGCTTAAATCTTCTGTTTTTATTTTTCTTGGAAACTAAGAAACAGTAGGTTGTTTTTTCATTTCTTGCATTTTTTCTCCTGACTTTAAAATAATAATTACCTAGCACAAAAGAATATTAGTACAGCAGAAATGGGTAATGACTTAGAAAGTATCCAATATGGGTTGCCATGGTGGCTCACGCCTGGAATCTCAGCACTTTGGGAGGCCGAGGCGGGCGGATCACGAAGTCAGGAGATCGAGACCATCCTGGCTAACACATTAAAACCCTGTCTCTACTAAAATTACAAAATTTAGCCAGGCGTGGTGGCGGGTGCCTGTAGTCCCAGCTACTCGGGAGGGCAGGAGAATGGTGTGAACCTGGAAGGCGGAGCTTGCAGTGAGCTGAGATCGCACCACTGCACTCCAGGCTGGGCGTCAGAGTGAGACTCCATCAAAAAAAAAAAAAGAAAGAAAGAAATTATCCAATATGGGACCAAATACAGTCCATCAGTGATTGGTGATCATTGATTCACTATTGGCAGAGGACAGTGAAGCTTCCTCTGAACCTCTCAGAAAAGAATCATAAACTTGTTTTTCATTTCTATGGCAGATGTTTATTGATTTTTATGATGCACGAAGAGTGTACCTGACACAGGTTTACAGTGGCAAAGATAACACTGCTCCTGCCCCTGGGGAGCCAGCAGCTTATTCCAATGAATGGGATGTTTTCCTTGGTAAGTGAAATACATGATCCTTTGAAGGCACATTCCAAGAATATCTAACATAATCCAGAGCATCAGGGATGCCTCTGTGAAGGAATTAACCTAAAAACTGACTTTTGGAAGGTGTCAACTGGGAAAGAGATCGGTGATAAGGTGTTCCCCAGAAGGAAAGAGAAGAAAACAGGCAAAAGCTCAGAGAGGACCAGGGCCGCACATATGCTAAATACCATTCAGGATGCCCCACACAGAGAATGAGAGGGAAGTAGGGGGCAGGTATCAAAGGGCTGTGTATGATGTCTTAGCAGGAACTAAAAAATGCTTAATAAATAAGACATCTGCTGCAGCTACTGCTTCTTTATTCTGGAGGAATAACACAATTCATATATGGAGCAAGAGTCTGATGAGACAGACTGCTCAAATACCCAAGTTATAGAAAGCAGGTTTATTACTTACAAATAGGTAGCAAGGGACCACAGAAACCAGGACTCAGGGCAAGCTTGCTTCAGGACAAGGGTCAGGAAAGCTGCCCAAGGCAGATGTAACCTCTTATGTAAGTGCCCCAGGGTTTATACCCCAGGGAACATGACACACTGTGCTAAAGTTTTGAAGGACATCCTGTTTCTGGGAGGGACTGTAACAGAGCCCAGGTTGTTTCAGACAGCTTCTGCTTATATCAGGATGTGCATTCCCAGAACATTCTATGGTTATTGTTGAAAACTACAAACAAGAAAAGGGGAGACTGGGTTGGTTCAAGACCACCTGGAGAACTGTCATGTGGGAATCAGATGACCAGAAAAATCCTAAACCTACCAACAACTCTAAGATATAAAGAGTGAGATAGATTCTGCATGGAATGTGGGATTCAGCCATGCTGTTATTTTATTTTATTTTTGAGACAGAGTCTCGCTCTGTCGCCCAGGCTGGAGTGCAGTGGCGAGATCTCGACTTGCTGCAGCCTTGACCTCCTAGGCTCCAGGGATCCTCCCATCTCAGCCTCCTGAGTAGCTGGGACTACAGACATGCACCAACCACACCTGACTAATTTTGTTTATTTCTTGTAGAGATGAGTCTCACTATGTTGCCCAGCCTGCTCTTGAACTTCTGGGCTCAAGCAATCCTCCCACCTCAGCCTTAGTGCTGGAATTACAAGCCTGAGCCACCGCACCCAGCCACCTGTAGTCTTTTTTAAGGATGTTTCTGTTAGCAACAAATTTTCATAGTTTTCCTTTATCTTAGGAGGCTTGCATTTTCCCTTCATTCCTGAAGGGTATTTTTGCTGCATATAAAATCCAGAGTTGATTGTTCTTTTCTTTTAGCACTTGATGCTTTGTGCCACTTTCTTTTGGCTTCCATGATTTCAGATGATAATTCTACTGCCACTCTAATTGTTGTTCTTCTGTAGGCAATGCACTGCTTTTCTCTAGTTTCTTAACAACTAGCTATATCTGCAGTGGTCCTGTTTCCAAATAAAGTTAAATTCTGAGGTACTGAGGATTAAGACCTCAATGTACAAATTTGAGGGGGATTCAGTTCAGCTGGTAACATCATGTTAGCTCTTTATTTAGGATTTTCAAAACTCTCTTATCATGATTTTCCCATTATTTCCAGCAGCATTAGTGGTTCGCCCATCATTTTATTGAAAATAAGTCTTAATTATTGTTGGTTTATTCATTCAATCATTTATACAATCATTGATTTATTTAGTTACCAAACCCTTGAGCGCCTATACTGTGCCAAGAAGTGGTGATAAAAAAGTTTTATATAACATCAGCATCTAAGAATTTATGGTCCATTACAGGGGCAAAAAAAAGAGGCAGGTACACATATAGCCATAGGAAAGTTCCAACAAGGTCAGATCCATCAGAGTGGTAAAGAATGTGCTTTGGTGATTTTGAGGATGGAGATTATTTTCATGTTAAAGGGTATCAAGGAAAGCTTCATGGAGAGAGTAGTATTTTATTGACATTTTTAAAAATAGGCAAGATTTTAATACACGAAGATGAGAAGAAAAGGGAACTCCTAGTAGAAGAAAGAGATTAAACAAAGGCAAAGAAATGAGAAAATGTTTGATGTGCACAAGAAACAGGATTCTACTTGCTGCTTTTTGTTCATCAGGGCTAATTATGCCACCCACAAGTTTGGAAATTCTTTCAGAGCAGAAATAAGGTATTTGAGTATCAGAAAGAATGAGCCAGACTTTAGAATTAATCAGACCTCAGTCTAAATCCTAGCTCCCACACTTAATAGCTGTGTGCTCTCAGCTTCTCTTAGTCAGTTTCCTCACTACCGACCTTACAGATGGTCTTAAGACCATAAGAAAGGAATACATGGTATTCAGCGTTCTACCTGTAATTTCCACTATAGCAACAGGCAGACAGAACCAATGTGCATGGTTGTTTACTTCACAGATGTTCCCGTTCTGTTGGCAAGTATGGGCTGCAATTCATCCCTCTCTTCACCTGCCAAGTTTGTGTCCTGGCTCAGGGCTGCATCCACCTCTGTGAAGCAATGCCTGCTTCTCCCTAGCAAATCCTCTTCCCATTGCCTAGCTGAATACCAATTCAGAAGCAGCACTTTTTTTTAATTCATGTAAAAGAACAATGAAGATGAGTCACAGCTCTGGGCACATGATGGGTATACGTGGTTAGGCCAAATAGATTATTGTCTCTAATTGACTTCATAATAAAAGGTTTCATGATAAAGACCAAGATGTCTAAAGACTTTGTTCAAATACCTGTGCATTTTGTTTATGATCTATGATTTTCCTGATTGAAAAAATCATAAAATTTTACCTCATATATTTGCTTTTTGGTTACAATCCTAGAATCTGAGGCACAATACAAGAAGCAAGAGACGATTTTTAAATCAAATCTAAGCATTCTTTGGTAGTGAGAAGAAAAAAATGAACAGGGCTGTAGTAAAACGTGCACAAATCTGAATGGTGCTAAGACATGGAATATGTAAAGTTCAGTCATTACAACTGTTTGATTAGATAACTAATTATAATTACTTATGCTATATGGTTTAGTTAATCTGATTAAATAAGGGATGTTTGATGCTATCCAGTTACACCCGAAATGGTAAAGTGATATAAATGGGATTGAAGTGTCAGTAGAAATTTTTACTTAAGTACAGCGGTGCTGCCTCTGTGAAGGCTTCCTCACCATCTCTGAGCCTATCACAAACTAGAGAAGAATCCTAATTCTAGAAATAGAATTACATGGACTTTAATTCTGATTGGCTGTCTGCAAGCAGTGCAAACCATGAGCAAGTTATTGAACCTCTCTCAGCAATCAGTCACCTTTTACATAGGCCTGCTGTGAGGATTAAATGAGATGATTTATACAAACCACTTAGCAAGATTGCCTGGAATATGATAATCTCTCAATAGTTAGCATCTGCTAATATTAATATCACCCAATATTATTTTCTAATTTCCCCATTGTATCAGACTTGCTTGCACATCTATGGTAATCATTACTTTCTCTAACCACATAGAATTCATTGTTGTTTTCAAAATCACGCTGAAATCACAGCTAGTGTAGTCGGAATCATAAAGCCTGGCCCCAGCTTTGAACTTCTAATGCTGTAGAAGTTACATGGAGCAGCCATAATGAATATTTGCAGAAGGAAGGGTATCCAAGAAGGACAGAGGGAAAGAGAAGGAAACAGAGCTATGAAAACAGGTAAGCATTTGAAAGTCACAAGAAGACTCGAAGTCAAAGGCTATATGTATTATCAAACACCTGAGTTGAGGAAAAGCTGCATAAACTCATACATTTATATCAGCCACTATTAACTCTTTTGCCACAACGGGTGTATGTATGGAGCCAATGTTTTGAATACATACTTCCTTAAGCTACGACCCATGCTTTCCATCGAAGATAAATACAATAATTATTAAAATCTATTGGCAAAAGTCCAGGCACAGTGATTCACACCTGTAATCTCAGTACTTTGGGAGGTTGGGGTGGGCAGATCACTTGAGCCCAGGAGTTCAAGACCAGCCTAGGCAACATAGCGAGATCCCATCTCTATAAAAAATGAAACAATTAGCCTGGCACGGTGGCAGGCACCTGTAGTCCCAGCTTACTTGGAAGGCTGAGGTGGGAGGATCACTTGAGTCAGGGAGACGGAGGTTGCAGTAAGATGAGCTCATGCCACTGCATTCTAGCCTGGATCACAGAGCATGACCCTGTCCCAGAAAAAACAAAAAAAAAATTAGTGGCAATCATTTCAACCATGTAATATGATCTACTGTATACTCTTGGTCAAGTAAAAAGAACTGAAGACAAATGCTGATAATGGTTGTCTGTATAATTTTCAACAGTAACACATCCATGTATGATAAGCTAGGCAAGTGTTGAAATAGACATAATTGTCCATCCTGAGGTTTACACTTCTAATTTACCACCTCACAATGGGACTTAAAGGACAGCTAGCTTTCTTCTGATTTGAAAGCTAATCTATGTTGAATTTATCTGATACAAAAATAAAGCAATTTCATAATTTCATGTTTTAGTTTTTGTTTTTTTTTAACCTCTGACCTAAGACAACAATTATTAAGATACACTAGTGTAGACTGTGGTAAAGAGAATAGCTTTAGGAGTCAAACAGACCTATGTTAAAATTCTAGATCTACCATGTACTAATTATATAGAGTAAAAATTATAAGAACCGCCTCAAAGATGGGTAGTTTAAATTGAATAATGTATGACTTGCTTAGCATGGTGTCTAGAATGTTACAAGCATCCAGTAAAGAGTAGCAATTGTTCTGCGACCAAAAATATCTATTATAGAGATAGCATTCAGATAATTGGTGCTAAAGACAGACTTCTAACAGGAATATTAATAGAAATAAAACACTAAGACAATTGTTAAAATGTGAGCTCCAGGAGACAGCACTATTTGTTCGTTTTGTTCACCCCTTTATATCCTAAACATCTCTGACACAGAGCAAATGTTTAATAAACATTTGTTATATTAATAAAAAGCTATAGAAAATTACATCCCAATAAAGACCCTATCAGCCCTGGGAAAGCACGACGGTGTCCGCGTCTTTCTTCTCCATCCTCTCAGCATGCTCTGTGCTAAGGGTTTCATCCTGGCTGTGAAGTAGGAGCCAGCCCTGCAGCTCAAAGCTTTTGTTTTGTTTTGCTTGAATTATAAATTGACAACTTATAATTTTATAAATTTATAGGGTACAAAGTGATGCTATGAGTTATGAATACAATGTGGCATAATTAAATCAAGCTTGTTAACATATCCAGCACCTCCAATAGTTAAGATTGTTTGTGGTGAAAACAATCGAAATTTACTCTCAGAAATTTTGAATATATAATACCCTATTATTAACTATATTCACTATGCTGTGCAACATAACCCAAAAATATATTTCTCCTAAGTTTTTATACGCTTTGACCATCATGTCCCCCATTACCCCACCCCCAAGCCTCTGTAACCACCGTCCTACTCTCTGCTTCTGTGAGTTCAATTGATTTAGATTCCACATATAAGTGAGAATGTGGCATTTGTCTTTCTGTGCCTGGCTTATTTCACTTAGCATAACATTTCCAGTTCCATCCATGTTGTCACAAACGTCAGGATTTCCTTCTCTTTTAAGGTCAAATAGTATTCCGGTTTGTGTACATAGCACATTTTTTTTAATTCATTCTTCTGTTGATGGACATAGGTTGATTCCATAACTTGGCTATTGTGAATAATGCTGCAAGGAACATAGAAGTGCAGATATCCCTTTGCCAAACTGATTTCATATCTTCTGGGTAAATATTCAGAGATGGGATTGCTGGATCATATGGCAATTCTATTTCTAGTTTTTTCAGGAACCTTCACACAGTTTGCCATAATGGCTGTATTAATTTACATTCCCACCAACAGCATTCAAGGGATCCCTTTTCTCCACATACTCATCAACACTTACATTTCTTCTTTTTGACAGTAGCCATTCTAACAGCATGAAGTGAGATTTTATTGTGGCTTTAGTTTGTATTTCCCTAATAATTAGTGATGTGGAGCACCTTTTCATACACCTATTAACCATTTGTATGGCTTCTTCTAAAACTATCTATTCAGGTCCTTTGCCCATTTCTAAAACTGTGTTGTTTTCTTACGATTGAATTGTTTGAGTTCCTTATACATTATATTTTGGATAATTAGCTCCTTAGGACTTGTATGATTTGCAAATATATTCACTCATTCAGTAGGGTGTCTCCTTACTCTGTTGATTCTTTCCTTTGCTATGCAGAAGCTTTACAGTTTAACATAATCCCATTTGTCTATTTTTGTTTTTATTGCCTGTGCTTCTGGGGTCAAATCTAAAAAATCATTGCCCATACAATATCATGTAATTTCACCCCTGTGTTTTCTTTTGGCAGCTTTACAGTTTGTGATCTTATGTTTAAGTCCTTCATACATTTTGATTTGATTTTTGTATATGGTGTGAGATAATTAACAGAATGAAGGGCAAAAACCTTATATCTGATTATATGCAGATAAAGCTTTCGACAAAAATTCTAAATTCTTTCATAATTAAAAATTGTCACCAAATTAGATATACAAGAAATATACCTCAACTCAATAAACGCCATGTGTGAGGAGCCCACAGCTAGCATTATACTCATTAGTGAAAAACTGAAACTCTTACTTCTAAGACCTGGAACAAGACAAGGATGCCTACTCTCACAACTTCTATTTAACAGTATTGGAAGAACTTGCCAGAGCAGTTAGGCAAGAGACAGAAATAAAGGTATCCAAGTAGGGAAGGAAGTAGTGAAATTGTCACTGTTTGGTGATGACATGATTTTATATATAGAAAACTCTACAAACTCCACCAAAGAAGTTTTAGAACTAATAATCCAATACAGTAAAGTCATAGAATACAAAATCAACACACAAAAATCATTAGCATTTCTATACACTAACAACAAATGATTTGTAAAAGAAATTAAGAGAGCAATCTCATTTATAAGAGTTACAAAAACTAAAATACTTAAGAATAAATTTAACCAAAGAGGTGAAAGACCTATACACGGAAAGCTGTAAAACTTTGATGAAAGAAATTGTAGAAGACACAAATAAATGGAAAGATATCCTGTGTTCATGGATTGAAAAAAAATTATGTTTTTAAAATGTCCATACTACTTAAAGCAATCTATAAATTCAATGTAATTTCCATCAAAATTCCAACATTATTTTTCACAGAAAGAGAAAAATAATACTAAAATTTATATGGAACTACAAAAATACCTGAATAGCCAAGGCAATCTTGAGCAAAAAGAACAAAGCTGGAGGTATCACATTACCTAATTTCAAGCAATACTACAAAGCAATAGTAATTAAAATAGCATGGTACTGGCCAAAAAATTAATAATAATAATAGATAACCTGACCAAGGGAATAACACAGACATAAACCCATACATGTATGGTCAATTGATTTTTGGCAAAGGAGCCAAGAATTTGCAATGAAAAATAGTAGTCTCTTTAATAAATAGTTTTAAGAAAACTAGATATCCACATACAGAAGAATGAAATTGGGGCTTAAAGCTTTTCAAACATGAAAAGAAATTTTCTGTACAGTAAAAGTCTTCCAGTCAAGGATCTCTTACTTATTTTTAGTAAATGGAAACTACTTTAATCTTTTTGGATAGAAAGTGAAGTCAGTGCCAAGGGCAAAGGACTTGGGTACTAAATATTTGGCTCTGGCTTCAAGCCTGCCATTCACTAGCTGTGCAGCCTTGAGTTCACTGCAATAACCAGCAACTGATGTAACTCAAGGTTTATGTATATTATAAGAAGCCAGAGATGTATTCAACAAGAGAGGGAAATAAAGTTATGAAACATCCTGTGAGTTGATTTCCTCCCCAGTAAAGAGAAATAACCTCTGATTTGTCTACACTATGATTCCTAAACGATTGCTCTACAAAAGTAATATATATTCACTTATCCGGGATAATACCACTTCATTACAATAATAGCTACAGCTTATTATAAATAATTTTTAAAGCCATTCAAAAGGAAAGGATTGAAATACCTGGACAACTAGTAAAGAAGCAAACTGAAAAAAAAAATTGGTGACATTAAATGACACAATGGTTTAAAATGCATTTCATTTCAGAGCATTTCTTAGAAATATTATTTTAAAATTGAATTGTTACAGTAGCTACATTTTCTTGTATTTGGACCCTGAAAATAGTACACAAAAAAATCTTTCTGATCATGTTTTAGACTATTGTGAGGAAAAATAAAATGGTGATAGGGGAGGGAAGGAGAAGGTCAGTTTATTTTGATTCTGAGTTTTGTCTATAAAAAAGGATTATAAACACAGGTTATACCTGTTAATCTTTCTGTCTCTAGAAACAAAAATAAAGGATTCGCAGAGAGAGTTCATCTTCCTTTATCAGGAGGAAAAACTAGCTGAAAAATATAGTGATTTCAGACAATAAGATGCATACTCAACAGATCTGCAATATTGCACCCTCCTCGTTAGTATCTCCCTTCTGATACTGGAATGGCTCCTGCCTTCAAGGTTGCCTGGCCTAAGGGAGGCAACAAGAGTGTAACAAATGTTCCAGAATACTGAGATTTGCTTTTTCAAAAGAAGGGAAGTTGAAAACAAAGCATGAAGACTGACATGGGAAGACACCAGCACAACCAAGTACTGGGGACTGTTCCAAGAAGCTCTGGAATGTCTACATAGGGGAGTTTTGGGGATAGCCATTTGAGTAGAAGGGATAAGGCTTGTTTGACACAATAAAAACATGTTCAGGCCAGGCACGGTGGCTCACACCTGTAATCCCAGCACTTTGGGAGGCCGAGGCGGGCCTTGGTCAGGAGATCGAGACCATCCTGGCCTACATGGTGAAACCCCATCTCTACTAAAAATACAAAAATTAGCTGGGCATGGTGGTGCAGGCCTGTAACTCCAGCTACTTGGGAGGCTGAGGCAGGAAAATCACTTGAACCACGGAGTCAGAGGTTGCAGTGAGCCGAGATGGTGCCACTGCACTTCAGCTTGGCGATAGAGCTAGACTCCATCTCAAAAAACAAAAACAAAAACACAACAACAACAAAAACATGTTCAACTACAATTCTCAACAGTGATGTCTCCTCAGAAGTGAAATTTGAGATATGTGTGTGCATGCACTGCACTTTTCTATTATTTTCCAAATATCCTATACTAAATCTTAAGTGTTCGTAGAAGAGAAAAAAGCAAATAACAATGTTATATTTCAAAAATTTATCCCAATGATATTGAGGAGATTTTTATACTGATCGCTTTTTTATAAAGTGATCTGTTTTTCAATTTAAGATACTTTCTTCATCATCTTAGACCATAAATCAGTTTCTTGAAGACATTGTTTGTTAAATAATCCCCCATCCCCAGCTCCTACTACAGTCTCTCAAAAATTGATTAGGTTACCAGGTTCACCCCTGACCCAGGAATTATTTAAACATTATTCTAAATGTGTAGGCAACACTTTGCTGTCATCTGCTTCTAATGAAGATGATAATGATGAAGATCACAGCATTGTGGGTTAGGGCTCCATAAAAGTGGATGTGTTTATAAAACTGTGGATAATAACTTAGGTCACAGCTTCAGTAGAATGAGAGGTGTTGTAACATCATCTTTAAGTTTCTGCTTGTAAGGATTTCTGTTTATCTCGTAGACATGTAAGTTTGGGGTGTCAAGAAATCACCCCTCCATCCCAATTTCGAAGAACTGATAATTAATCGTGATCAATATAACAGCATTGTTCATCTTCGAAATTGCATACAAGCCCTTGACATAGGGTTTCTTGATAAAATTGGTTTGGAAAGTACTACCTGGGCCTGAGAATAAATGGACACTGCCCTCCCCTCTTATGGTAATGAGACCTGAAGCAAAGTTTATCAGATTTTCTCACCAGTCACAAGCTAAAAATTTGCATTTGTACAGTAGGTACGTATAGTTTTATCACATTGGACAGAAAGCAGAAAAAAATTCACTTCCCTCTTACTGAACCATGAGACAAGCAGAGAGAGAGAACCGTGACTCTCAGGAACCATAACAGTATGGGCCCAGGCAAACTACTAGAGAGAAAAATCTGAAACTGCTCACTGCAATATTCCCCACTCACAGAGAGGAGAGCAGAGTCTTCTTCAGCATAGAAAGAGAAGGTTATATGTTTCTCCTTCCTCTCCCTCACTTTTGTTCTTTCTTAACATTTGGTTCAAAGGCCAAGACTTTGGTCAGCCGGGAGTACTGCTTTGCTCATTTTCTTTATGGGGAAAAGGATCATCCGTGTAAAATGGTTTCTGCTTCTGCATATGAGACAGACCAACAACTGCCCTTCTGTGATATGGGCAGTTCAGCTGAAGAGCCAGAAGAGGACATTAATGAAATTAGCATTAAATGCTACATCCTACATCAAAAACTCATCACCTATTTTATTTCAAATTATGCCCTGCCACATCATTCAAATATTGCTTATGAGATATACAATGAAGAGTAACATAAAAATGCCCTAAATTTCTATGTGGATCTCCCCATTTTTACATTCTAAGAAAGGATGTAAAATTTAAAAAATCCTCTATGCCTCATACATTCAAGTTTAAAGAACTGAAGTCAAAATTTCTTGCTCCCTGTATTAGGCAGAATAACTGTCCCATGTCCATGTCCTAATCTCTGGAATCTGTGAAAATGTTACCTTACATGGCAAAGGAGAACTAAAGTTGCAGATAGGATGAAGGTTGCTAATTAAAATAGGGAGATTATCCTAGATTATCTGTGTGGGCCCAATGTAACAATAAGGGTCCTTAAAAGGGCAAGAGGAACTCAGAGCCCCAGAAACAGCAGTGTGAGAAGGAATCAGCCTAGTGTTGCTGGCTCTGAAGGTATCTGAAGGGGCCATGAGCCAAGGAAGGTGGGCCACTTTCAGAAGCTGCAAAAGGCAAGAGGGTGGATTCTCCCCTAAAGCCTCTAGCAGGCAACAGCAAACCTGCCAAACTTAATGTTAGCCCAATGAGACCCATTTCAGACTTACAGAACAATAAGACCATACATTCATGTTGGGTTCAACCACCAAGTTTGTGGTACAGTTTGAGTATCTCTTACTTGAAATGCTTGAAACCAGAAGTGTTTTGGATTTCTTTTTTTTTTTTTTTTTTTTTTTTTGGATTTTGAAATATTTGCATATATTTAATGAAATATGTTGGGGATTGGACCTGAGTCTAAACAAGTAATTCATTTATGTTTCATGTACACAGTATACACATAATCTGAATGTAGTTTTATACAATATTTTTACTAATTTTGTGAATGAAACACAAATTTGTTTCATGCACAAAATTTAGGTGTGGATTTTTCCACTTGTGGCCTCATGTCAGCACTCAAAAAGTCTCAGATTGTGGAGCATTTTGGATTTTGCATGTTTAGATTAGGGATGATCAACCTTTCTTACAGCAGCCTAGAAAATAATATACTCCCTACTTCCTTATTCTGCTCTTCCTCAGCCAGATGAGTGTCACTCTGATGGAGTCTGTCTTCAGCAAAAGTAGCATCTTGGTCCACTTCTGCCAAACGATTACAGCCTTTAGCTCCTCCAAAATTGAGTTAGTGGAACTCCAACTTTCTCATGATTGCCATTTTCCATAGTATCAGTGGGAAGTATACATAGGAGTATCATGGAGCCAAACTCATACCAGCATTGTTTAGATGTCACAAATAAATCCTCAGCTTCTGAATCACCTACTGCATGCAGAGTCATGTTTTCAGATCCTAGTGCATAAATCGAAGAGTGACCAAGGCTCAAGGTGCTATCTCCAGCCACAAGTGCTTAATACTGACTGAGAAAAAGGAGGAAATATTTTTGGCTTTAGTTCTGCCCGGAGGCTATTGTGTCTGTCCTGGGGTCATTATCTAAAACCAGTAAGGAGAAATCTTCTATTGAGAGGTTAATTGTGACCTCCTGATTTCTTGAAAGAAAAAATAAATCCATCTATCATACAGACTCCCTAGGAGTAGCATTTGGGATTATCCTGACTTTTTACAAGATTTAGACAGTTGTAGGTGGATACTCCCTCTTAGGGTCTTTCCCTCTGAAATTCCATCACCATTTTGAGCTGTATGTTCAACTCAAAACTGAATTGTGGTGGACTCTGTCTAGTGAGTCTCTCACGAGGATGTTTCCTCACGTGTATAACTTTTATAAACAGTCAGCTCTCCAAACTGCTTTGCTTTCTCTGTGCCATTCTTCACCCCCAGCAAGATTCCAAAGCATGTTGTATTTTCATATACTAGTGGCTACTGATCTTACCTCTTGCTCTTGAGTTACCTAGACATACGAAGCTTATCTCTTAGAGGTAGTCTTCCTCGTTCTCCACATCTCTCTGCTCAAAATCACCTTTAGCAAATTCAGGAACTTCCAAAAGCATGTGTACCTCCAGAGGCCAGCAACAATCAACATGCCCCAGACCATGTGCGCTCCCTGAAAATCTTCTCATCTCTCAGCGTTTGAAATTTTCAGGCCTTGACTAACTTGTTCTCTTTTCCTGGCAGCAAAATGTCTTTCTTTTCTCATTTTTTATCACAGAAGGATTTGTCTCTGAGTGCTCTGGTTCCTCTGTTTTCCTTTTCTTCCTTCTCAGCAGACTGAGTGAAGTTTAAAATGTTTAACCTACTTTCTAAGTTGCTTCTCTTTCTTCTTAACCACATGTGGAGCTAACCCTGTTTGCTAGATCACTCTGCTTTCCTTCCTTTCTCTTTGCTCTTGGGCCAGGCACACATGCTTCCAGCTTCTGTCTCATGGTGTCCCCAGCATGAGAGAGAGGAATTCAGTCTGTTCCAGATCTGCCAAAAATAAATGCAGCCCACCACATGGATGGTCTCTTCCCAGCAGCCTACAGCAAATCTAGGCCCAGTTTAAATCTTATTGACGTTTCTTGCTGAAACTGAGAATGCAAGCTTCCCTGAATCCATCAACTTCATATATTTCCTAGCCATATCCCACATAGCACATGCCATACCTGTTTCCCCACAAGTAGTTGTGCTACCTTGAAGTATGCTCTGCTGGTATTCACCTTAACAATCTGACCATCTCATTTAACCTCCTCATGTAGCTGTCTCAGGTGTTAGGGTGGTATCTCATTTGCTCTTATGACTGGTTCCCCACTTACTACTAAGAGAAGGTCTCTCAATGGTGCTTAAGGCAGCCTTCCTCTGGGAAAACATTCTAGTTCCCTCTCTGAGAAGATAAGGCCTAATAGTTACCAAAATTTAGGGGAGAAATATAGCCTCCATTCTGGTAACAATAAATCATCCTCTTCATTTTTAGTTATTCCTCTGAAAGCAATTAGATACAGCAAAATCCTTTCCCATTTGGATCTGTGTGTTTCATAAGTTCTCAGTCTTTGGGTTAAGAAAATGCCTCTCTTGCTCCATTTCAATCAACACAGATTCCTTCATTTCTTTTCCCACATTTCCACTGCTCCTCTCTGACTTGACAACAAAAACTTGTCATTTTTAAAACGAATTCTGCTCCAATTCCTGAAAACAATCTGTTTCACACATGGGCTGTTTTAATTTTTTCTCCATTTCATAGGCTTTCCATCTCAATCCACCAAAATGACACATTACTGATCTAGGAAGATATCCTATTTCTTTTTATCTTCTCATTGACTAAAAATGCAACATTTCTCTGTCATTGATCTCAGCACGGATCTCTGAAACCCACATTCATGTTTAGGGCTTCTGAAGGGAAGAATCTAGAACAAACCTGGGGCTCATGTGGGTAGGCGTGATGACGCCACATCTGGAAGCCAAATGCATGCAAGTCTCCTAAGAAAAGTTTCCTCTTCTCCCCGGATGAAATTCAAAACAAAACAGAGACAATATTTGAAATGCTACTCTAGTACTCTGTCAAATCCCAAGTATTAACAATCTCAGGGCCAAAACATCACATAATAATGTTTTATAGGTGCAATTTAGCTGCACTTTTGTAACTTAAAGTCCCAGTAATATAATGTCTACCTGTCACTGCAATGCTATTGCATCCACACACAATCTACTGCAAACTTCTTGGCCTAAGGGGTGCCAAGGTTTGGCATATCAGCTCATATGAGCAAATATGTAGAGTTTCCATAAGGAAACTTTCTTCCTAAAGAGGACAAAGATGGTTGATGTTCAAATACTATCACTTTCCCTCTTCCTGTCTTTCTGTCTAAATATCTAGTAAATAGAAGGATGAGATGGTGAACTTGGATTTGAGATTGCTGAAACAGAACAGCCTAATCTATGCCTCACCTAAGTGATGCATCTGGATGCACAAGCAGGCTCACCTTGACATGCACATGTGGTCTTAGACTGAAAAGTTGGAACAGGGTGTCTCTCCACAGTGTGAATAGGACCAGCTCAGATGAGCTTAATTCATTGAAAAATAAAGCAAAGAGGAACCCCCCACTGCCCTTACTATTTCAAGAGACTTCCAGGGAAAGAATGTTTTGACCTAAAAAGATAGTTCTCCAGGTGTAGCCCCTCGTTAAGCATCAGCATCTCCTGGCAACTCGTTAGAAATGCAAATTTATTGGGCCCCAACCCAGACCCACCAAATCAGAACCTCTGGGGATGAGCCCAGCAGTCTTTAGTTTAACACACCCTCCAGGTGATTCTTGTGCACACCAAAATTGGAGAACCACTGGCCATAATTATACTAATCAGGTTAGTTACTTCTGCACAAGTAAAGAGGAATAAGCAGGGCAAGAAAGAAACCCACTCCAAGATGTTCTCCTCATGGAGAGAGAAGGAGAAATCCTCTTAGCTACATTGTGAATATCAGATCTTCTCCTTTCTATTAGATTATGTTGGAGCAACATAAACACATGAGAAACTCACTTAGAAACAACCTGAATGATCAAATTAATCTTTTCACTTCTGTGCAGTGTCCCTGTTGCTCCCAGGATTATTTTCCTAAAAATCAAATCAGGCATTCCATCTTACTCAAAGATTGTGGTTAGCTCCCTACTTCCTATGGGGTAAAGTCTAAACTATCTGGAAGAAAAAAGACCAGTCACAAACTTGCCCCAAAACATCTTCTTGACCTAATTTAAATGCATCTTTTATTGTATACCTCAAATGGAATAAGCGACTTTGAATAAAGAAGCAAAAGAAGGAAAGAATCTTCATCCTCAACAGCAGTTTCTTGTATCAGAAGCCCCCAGAAGCAGATTAGCAATGCAGAGGTTCAGGTCTATCCCCAAAGATTCAGCTACAGCAGCTCTGGAATTGGCCTACGCATCTACATCTTGTCAAGGGCCTCAAGTTAGTCAGCTGTAGGTGTCTGTAGGTCACCTGTTAAAAAATCTTGCTCTCCATATTTAATAACTGCGATGGCTGCCATACACTAGACTTTTAAGCAAGTGCCTATTAACTGAGTGATGCCACAGTAATCATTTCCACTTTTGGATATTTACTTTTTATAAAACACTGTAACCTCCCTCTTCAAACTATTCCGACATCTCACAACATGCAAATAATATTTTTTGCATATCTAAAACATACAGTGAGGACAAATAGAGTCCACAGCATTTTTTACTGGGGTGTCTAGTACTTAAATGCCTTAAAACTTGAAAGGTAAGGACTCCAGAGGAGGCACACCATTGTACGTGAAGGAACAAAGTCAGTAGAATTCCAGATGCACAGATAAATCTGCTTTCATTAATGTCTTTATTTGGGCTCCTTTCCCAAGGAGGGTTTCCATGTCTAACTTTAGATAGCTGTTCATAGCTGTTCTGTGAAAGCACTGCAGATATCACTCCTTCTCTTAATTTTGCCATTAACTTTTTTTTTCCTCCGCAGAGTCTCAGAACAAATACATACTGTTTGCATGAATAATGCATCATGTTTCCAGGTACAAAGGAGAAGTCTAAGTCTGCACAGCTGTAAAAGGAAACTTCATCTTTTTCCAATGTTTTAGCATCAAAGGGCTTGGGATTCACTTGAAAAAAAGTTGTAATTGTTGTTAATCTTTTGAAATTATTTTCCTTCCACACTCAGCGTTTTAAATCAACCAAACATACACTTTTTTTTTTTTTAATCATTGATTAAAAGTCAGAAGGCTGTATCCTAGTTTAGGGCTTGCTACTAGCTGCTGCATGACTTTGGGCAAAACATTTGACCTCTCTGAGATTTAGTTTTCCTATTAGCAAAAGGGGCCAAATGTGGCTGAGAATTGGGTGGTTTCTAAAATCCTTTTGCTCTACATAGTGAAGAAAGGAGACATGAACTGCTACATTCAAATCCAGATTGTCTGAAGCAGGTCTTATTCTAATGTGGATGATCTTAGTCCTAGATATTTCACTACTTTGACAAAAATTTCAGGCTGAGACACTTGCACATACAAGATATTAGGAGTTGAAGAAAATAAATTTTAATAGAATCAGAACAATTTAATTGCCTGAGTAAGGTTAAGAATTACTACAGTCCTTGCTAGTGTCTAGACATTTTTTATCCTCTCCCAAATTTATCTGTTGAAATCTAATCTCAATGTGATAGTATTAAGAGATAAAACTACCCTGTCTCTACTAAAAAATACAACAAAAATTAGATGGGCGTGGTGGTGTGCGCCTGTAGTCCCAGCTACTGGGGAGGCTGAGGCAGGAGAATGGCGTGAACCCCAGAGGTGGAGCTTGTAGTGAGCCGAGATCGTGCCACTGCACTCCAGCCTGGGAGACAGAGCGAGACTCTGTCTCAAAAAAAAAAATTAAAAAAAAGAGATAAAACTTCTGGGATCACTGCCCTTATTTAAAAAAAAGAAAAAAAAGTCTTCAGAGAGCTCCTCACCCCTTCCACCATGGGAAGATAGTAAGAAGATGCCATCTATGAACCAGGAAATGGGCTCCTGCCAGACGCTAAATCTGCTGGCACCTTGATCTTGAAATTCCCAGCCTCCAGAATTGTGAGCAATAAATCTGTTACTTATAAGGCACCCCAGTTATAGTATTTGTTATAGCAGCCCAAAGAGACTAAGTTCTTATGCTTCTCTCATCTTCATTTCAACAGAGAATGTTGAGGCTTATCTTGGATCTGGAAACTCTGTTAACCTGGGATAAAAATGTAACCATGAATTAAGACACCCTGAAGTCAGTGGTTGCTGACCAAATGTATGAATTTGGCTCTCTGTTTATGCTATTAATGGCAGATTGGAAGACAGTGTGCAGAAACTGTTTTATTTTAGTTTTCCAGGCTCATCTAATATAGGTAATTAAGATTCACTGCCTAATTAACTTCAGATGGCTATACAGAGAATAACATAATTCTGCTCCTTTCTAAATATCAAGGTTTATCCATATAGTAAAAACAAAATTATGTATAACCAAAGGCCTCACCATTTGTTCACGTTACATTGTTAATGATGTGCCATCCTCTTAGGATGACAGAATATCCATGTTGTGCCTTCCGTTTATAAAGAGAGGACAAGAGGGTCCCAGAGGTTAGTGACTACAGCAGGCCTCCCAGAGAGTTGGTGACAAAGGCAGGTCTTCAAGAAGTTCTCAGGGTAGATTTCTTTCAAGTTTGTTATTTAAAGAATAACTAATTCATCCTCATTTTTATAGAGAGAAATTATTTCTATTTTATCGTTCCTGGTTTACTGAGCAATTTCAGATCAAGCACATTTTTGACATTGGACAGTAGTGGGGCAGGATTGGTGAGAAAGGAGGGAAAGTCTTTTTTTTTTCCAGATTTACTCAAATACAATTTATTTTTAGCAATATATCAACAAGGCAAGTGAAACCCTAGCCCTGTTATTCATGAGAAGATAACTTAGAAAGACACATTATAGGAATAAATTAAATCAGAAAGAGTGTTGTCTAGGGTTTATTGACTTCTGAACAATTTGTAACAGACAAGGTGTAGTAAGCTGCGTTCCCTCCAGGGTGTTAAGGGGTTGATGGGCGTGGGGGAGGATAAGCCCTAGGATGGGTCTGGGGCTGTATGGAAAGGGAGCCAGACAGAGGGGCCAGGAGTGCCAGGGTCAAGGAATTGAGCAACAGCCATATCCTAGGGGTACCCAACACCAAGCTGGAGAAGCTGAGTTCAGCCATCAGCTTTGAAGGCTTTCCTCCAGCCAGTAACAGGAAACAAAGTCCAAATGTCAGGAGCCAGGCAGATCCTGGGGAATTAGAGAAATATATAAAAATCAAGTTTATTGCTAGACACATGTCTAGAATATCTATGACTTATTTACAAATTCCTGGACCCTTGAGTTTGGCATTGGAATGAATGAATCTATGGAGGGAGGCAGATTATCTGACAGAATTTTTTTTAAAGAGTGCAATGACAAGATATGTTACAATATTGGCAGGAATGAGAATCACTTTGGAATCCTAAGGGTGACCTACTCAGAAGGGTGGTCATTAGATTCACCTTCTTGAGAAAAAAATACCTGATGGGAACCCTTTCATTTTAAAGTTTTCAAAAGGAAATATTATCTTCAGGAAGTGAAAAGGATGGAGAATCTGGGTTCTTGATGTAGCAAGTGCCTGAACATGTCTTAGCTCAGCCATTTGGAGAGGTAGCCATGGGAAAGGCTGAAATGGTCAATCAGTAGAGCTATAACTCTTTGTTTTCTGACAGATGACATAAGAGACAGGAATATAATAGGACCAGCAGTAGACCCACTCTCTGACCCGGGTGCTACGACTCCTGATAGCTTCAGTCTTCTGCTAGAGGGACCTGCCCACCACCTCCCTACATACAATCCGACATTCCTAATGCACCATGCCCAGTAAGTGGCAGCATTACCATTGACCTTCCTTCACCCAAATCTCTGCTGAGAGAACGTTAAACTACAGTGCCTTTGCCAGTTTGATTGTCACCTCTTTCTAAGTACTAGCGAGTGGGCAGCCCCAAGCTGAAGTCTCATTACAGCAGAAATTGATGACGCCCTGACTCTGCAGCTACTATGGGAAAAGTATTTGAAACAGTTATTGTGCCTGGATGCAACTCACCAAGTTGACCTCCTTCTTAGCCACCACTTTGCGAAGTAGAAACAAATGCCCTTCTCCTGCCACCTTCATCCTCAAGACCCAAGTCAAAGAGGAGAAAGAAACTGTACAGAGTTTTTGCTCATTATTGATGGGAGAGTTTGTGGGGCTTGCAGAGACTGATCATTGGTATTCTAGAGATAGAATGGACATGACAAGTGTGTTCTTTTACCATGTAGGAGTCACCCCATTTCAGAGCAAACAAATTAATTAATTAATGGATTAAGAAATTAGTATGTTCATAGTTGTTTTGTCCTGTTTTAAAGGTGCTGTTAGGGCACATTAGTTCTTGATTGTAACCATTCTTGTTTCTGCAAGATGTAGCATTAACACCACTAGCTGCTGTCAGCCTTGGCTGCAACCTCAAAAAGGATTTATTAAATGCAAGCTGCCTGGATCTGAGCCATTTTCTAAGGATGCAGAAGATCAGGCCTAGAGCCCACAGTTTCTGTAACAGGTTCACTATGATCCCTGTGTTACTGATATGTCAGCACTCAGTGCTTAATCAAGTTTGGTGGCCATTTGGAAAAGACAAGCTGAGGAAAGAGCAAGCCCTAGATTTCCCATCAAGAAACCCAGATTCTAAAGCCCACCCCCATTTGTTATCCATGAGGACTCAATGGGAAAGTGAGGGAAGAGCTTTGTCTTTTGTTGTTTAATTCTCAAAACACACCCCACAGGTGTTCAAAACACAGGAACTCCATAAAACAAAGAGGAGGGACTAGAGAGCCAGGGATGGAAGAAAAAACTGCTGGTTTCCCTCATGAACTAGCTATGGCAACTATACAGGGCAAAGCAGTGAAAATGCTTCGTAAACTGCACACTGCTGTGTAAGCTTAAGAGCTCTGTGGGACAAAGGTTAGCCCCCAAATGCCATAATTTGAAGTTGAGTAAAAAATTTGACAGTCTCACCTGGAAGGAGCCACACAGGATTTTCCTGTGTAGAACAACACCTAGTTTATACAACGCATGTGCTGGGTCACAGCCCCTCTTCTTCGGTACTGGGACACAAGAGGTTGTTTTCCTTGGGTCTCTCTGGTCCAGGATCTACTGAGATGTTAACCTCTTGGTGGCAAAGCAGGTTTGCAAGACATACACTGTTTCCACTGTTTTAGGAATAAACAGAGCTGAAGTCACAGGAACCAGACCCAGGAGGGGGGACTGTGACTGGCTGGGAGACAAAGGTGGGTATTTATTGGCAGTAAGATGCAATGCCCTGCCAGGGGTCCCAATGCCTAACCACATTCGCAGCTTTTGTTAATCTTTAAAAAGAACACGTTCTTAACCAATGTGTTAGGCTTTAGGCAGCATGAGTGAGTGGCCAAGAGAACAGATTCTACAACCAGACTGTTTGAGTTCAAATCATAGCTTTGTTTCCATCTAGCTCTAAACCTCAAAAAGCCACTTAACTTCTCTGTGGATCTGGGGATGATAACAGTGCCTACCTTGTAGGATTGTTGGTAAGGCATTGAGGATGGTAACAGGCATATTCCAAGAACTTGGTAACTGTTTGCTTTCATGACTCCTTCCAATTGTGCCCAGGTCAAACTCTTGAATCCAAATCAGGTCATTGTAATGAAACAGGCATTGATTAAGTATTAGCAATGTCCTCAAACAGTATCTTTTCTAACCTCCTACAGCTCAGTCTCCACAGTGACTCTGTAAGGAAATAATTATTTTCCTGGATATAGGTATAAAAACTGAAGTTCTAATTGGTGTTCACAGTGGCTCAGCTGACAGAGGCCAGATTCTAGAGTCAACCCAGGCCTTTTTCTTGAATAAGAACGTAAGCAAGAGCCATGTTTGCTAACACAGATATCCAAAACACAGGAGGATCTATACAGACGACACGGTTGTTTTTGAAGGAGGTCTGAGCCTGACTCCAACAGCATTCTGGAAACAAAATAGTCAGTAGATTGAGACAGAACATGGTGCCACAACCACAGAGGCAAGATAAAGGCCTCAAGCCTGGATCACAAGGCATGGGAGCTGTAGGCAGGGAGTTCTTTGACAGGGGAATTTAAAATGTTGCTTATAATCTTTAATTAAAGATAAAGGCTGAAAGCTTAAGCATCTCATCTTCTATTAAACGTGGCTTCAGACTTTTCCAACTGAATTGGGAAAACATCCAACTCAAAACCTCAACATATCTGGGGATGTTAGATTCTTGCATTTTGCTGAAAAACCAAGTGATGAAGGGTCCAGTCTTTGAGGAAGACTTGATGATACCTGTGAACTCCAGACCCACCAGGAGCGAGGCCCCAGCAAGGACTTCTCCCGCTTCTCAGGCCATGGATTCGATGGTTGGAGACTGCCTCTGGGGGTTTGAGAAAGAAGAAGCCAGGCGCAGCAGGAATTTCTAGCTAAGCCTTCCTATTCCTCAGTGACTTCTCTAATGAAGCCCTCTGTATGCCAAAAGGAGGAGATATTTTTATTCCTTGTTTTATAAACTTGCCTGATGCATAAAGGGCTGGCTCGGGGAACAACACTCTCCTGCTTCCTGACTCTGCTGGGGCAGACAGAGATTATTATATGCTTTAATTTCATTTTTAATAGGAGGAGGAGTATTGCCAATAATATATGAAAGTATTTTGTTTAAAAACAGAAAAGCATTATATAAATTTATATGCAAAGTTAGTGATAAGCATTATAAAGATAAATGTTACACAGCAAAGGAAAATTTAGAAAAACAAAACCTAAATTTTAACAACAGGAGAATAGTTAAGTAAACTATGGTTTATCTATATGATAGAAGGCTAGACAGCCATTAAAAGCCATTTTATGAAGAACTTTATAATGAAAGAAAATGTCGAGGACATAAAGTTATATGAAAATCATACCTTGCATGCCTGCAGGTAAGCTGGAAGGATGGACAGATATTTGAGGGACAGAGACAGAGACAATGAGAGGGAGAGGGAAGGAGGAAGAAATTACAGCAATCCATGAGCAAGATTTACCACAGTGGGTGTACCAGGGATGGGTTTTATGTTCTTTTTAATTTTTATTTCTTTAGTTACATCTTTCTTGTTCTAAAATCAATCTGAAGTTGTTTACAAAATACATGCAAGAAAAACTTAAATTTGAGAAAATGTAAAGAGATGTGGAATGAACGTAAGAAAGATAAGGTATAGCCAGCAGGGTGACTAGTGTATGAAATGTATTCCAAGAAGCCCTACATATTAGCTAGAGATGGGACACAAATCCACCCCTAAGCTTTCTAGCCACCAACACAGACAGGGAGACATAGTAGACTATGTGATGCATGAGGACAAAATAAAGCATTAACAGGAAAACAACAGCAACAAGCAACATTACTCCATTTCAGAAAACAGGAAGGAAACTTCTCCCATGGTTCTCTGCTCAAGAGGACTCTGTGGACAATGATGAATGGTGGGGGTAACATTTGTTGCCCTCCATAACCCAGGGAGTCACCTAGAGTTGTTCCTGGTGGCCTCTCTGTAACCTAGCAGTGGAGAGCCAAAAAATAAGTAAAATAGCAACAGCCACGTGTGTGGATGGTTACCAATTCCCAGACTCCTCTATGTTAAGTGACTCACCCATGCTCGCTCATCTAATCCTCACACAGCCCTGCAATATATCATTATCATCACTGAGAGACCCGATAAAGGTGTGGAGAATGGCTCAGATTGAATGAGCAAGCAAATGGCAGACCCAGAATTCCAACTCCACACACCCAGCACAGTTCACCACCATGCTCTAGTGCTTCTCAATCCAGAAAGAAAGCAATTTACCCTATCAGCCAATGGCACCATGCCAAAGTGCAGATCAGTGACAACAGCTCTACAGGAGATCACTTTACCCTCTATATCTTTAAGTGTTTTCCAAGCTTTCACCAATGATTATATTTTCTTTAAAATTATCTACCCTTTTGGAGTCCCCGCACCACTAAAGCCCACCTGGCTCCTTGATTTCAAGTTGATTTTAAGAGTAGTTTTAATTTTGTTGTGCCTTTTATTTTTAAATTTGTATAACTTTAAGGGGTACAAGTGCAATTTTGTTACATGAAGGTATTGCATAGCAGTAAAGTCTGAGCATTTAGTATATCCATCACCCAAATAATGTACATCGTGCCCATTAAGCGATTTCTCATCCTCCACCCCTACAATCTTCTGAGTCTCCAGTGCCTATCCTGAGGCACCTCTTTCTCTCTACCTGATAAGGAACCTCCCTTAGGGTGCATAAAATCACGGTTGTTTGTAAGTGACTTAATCCTTATCCTAAATCTTCAACAGTTAAAATGTAATATCCATCAAAGAGCTATATCTGTGAGTTGGATTCTCAGAATGAACTTAAATCAATTCCAAATGCATTACTGAGCCCCTACCAAGTGGAAACCTCCTCTGCCTCACTTATCTCATTTAATCCTAATCACTTTCCCTTGAGTATAGGTTTTATTGTACCCAATGTACAGAGGAGGATATCAACCCCAGGAATTTTAAGTGATATTAAACTGGCTGAACCAGTATTTACTGGAACTGGTAATATTTATTGGAAATAAGTGTTATCATGCATTCATTTTCGGAGTATAACAAGAATAGCCTTCCTTCTTGAGGACAGTTTTTCAAAGTATGTCAACAGCAGTGGCAATGTGCATACCTTTGACTCAGAAATTCCACTTGTGGATTTATTCTAAGGGGGAAAGTATAAATGAGTGCAAATTTTAGCGAGTAGTATATTTCCAGCTACACTGTTTATATTGGTTCCAGATCAGAAGCCAAATGTTCAAAAATGAATTGTTTGTTTAAATGAATTGGAATGTATCCTTATAATGAAATAGCACGCATCCATATAAAAGCTATGTTGTAGAACTATATTTACTGAATTTAAAAGTATTTTTGTTTTGATATATTTAAAATGCAAAAATTGGGTTACAAAATAATCTGTGTAACATCATTTAAGCATTGTAAAGTGTATAAGACAAGATGAATATATATGGATATACTCTAAATGTTAATAGTAATTATTTCTAGGAGTTAAGCATCACCAATAGCTTCAATTTCTTCCCTTTGCATATCTGTGTTTTTAAAATGTATCTGTAGTGAACATGTATTCCTTTGTGAAAAAAGAGTAATTTACAAATAAAACAGATAAAACATACCAGAGCCTTGGTTTGGCATTTCTGTCTCCATGGGAAAAAAGAGCCAAGATATAAATAACAAGGTTGATAAAGCCAGGTCAGAATATCCTTCTCTGTTTGTCTCTAGCACGGCATTGCCATGGGCAGAGCTAAAGATTTAAATATCCTTCTCACCAGGTGAGGGTTGATAGAAGACACCCATGTGAGGATAAAGCTGTCCCTTTGGGGACACCAACCTAGGTATGCCAAGAAAAATAACCCAAAGCCTTTTCTAATGCATTCATGTTAAATTCAGAGCCATGGCTAAACAGGGAGGTGGAAGTCAACTGAATTTTTACAATGTTTGCAATAAATTTCCTTTCACTCAAACTTTCCCCATTTTGATTTTACAGAAACACACCTACCCCTACATACCCCAGCAGTGGTTTATTATAGCTTTCATCCAAGCAGAAAGTACTTGGTAATCAAAGATAATTCTTCTCCCACGTGAATAAGTGTAGTTTGGACTTGTCTATCACTAAAAGACCTCAAAGGAATAGAAGACATAAATAGGTATAATTTTAGCTCTAAACTGTTTTTAAATATGTTCCGGCACGTTTAATAGCAGAAGGAGCTAATGTACATCAGCACTTCCTTTGCCTGAAAGCTGCTTACATGTGTTACTGGATTAACAGATGGATCCTGGTTTTTCATCTGAAATAGAATCCAATAAAGTGTCTTCATTTGCCCCTTTTCTTTTCTCTAGTTTTGGTAAACTTTCATCCTTTCATGCCACTATTAAAACTTTATTGAGTGCTACCAGAAAACAAATATGCCCATGTTCTACAGCCGTGGATTTCCAACAGTGCCTAGTGGAAGTTCTCTTCCCTTGTTTCAGCTACAGAAGGTGCAAAGTAAAATTTGAGCTTTCAGGTAAAAAGCCAAGGAGTTTTCAAAGCTTAAAAATGATAGAAAGCCACTGCCCAAAGGGCGGTGTGAGCTTCTCTCCACATTTCCACTACTCATTTTGATGATTTGCAGATTTGCCTGTCATCTAACTTGTTTCTCTCTGTCTCTCTCTCTCTCTTTCCTTCTCTCTGTCTTTGCCTCTGTGGCTTTTCACAATCTACTATCCCTACTAGAATCACCATGCTGTCCTGGACTGCCCAGGAAATGCCAACTCACTTGCTCTGGCATCTCCTACTCTGTGAAGCATTCAGTAAACCCTTCCTATGATGATTAATATTAGGTGTCAACTTGATTGGATTGAAGGATGCGTAGATGGCTAGTAAAGTATTGTTTCTGGGTGTGTCTGTGAAGGTGTTGCCAGAGGAGATTAATATTTGAGTCCATGAATTGGGAGAGGAAGACCCACCCTCAGTGTGGGTGGGCACCATCCAATTGGCTGCCAGCACGCTGGAACAGAGCAGGTGGAAGGTGGGATAAGCTGGTTTGATAAGTCTTCTGGACTTCATCTCTCTCCTGCGCTGGATGCTTCTTGCCCTTGAATATCAGATTCCAGGTTCTTCTGCCTTTGGATTCTTGGACTTACACCACTGGTTTGCCAGGGGCTCTCTGGCCTTCGGCCACAGACCAAAGCCTGCACTGTTGGCTTCCCTACTTTTGAAGCTTTTGGACTCAGACTCAGCCATTACTGGCTGCCTTCTTCCTCAGTTTGCAGACGGCCTATCATGGGACTTTGCTTTGTGATCATGTGAGTCAATTATCCTTAATAAACTCCTTTTCATATATACCGGTGTGAGTCAATTATCCTTAATAAACTGCCTTTCATACATACATGTATCCTATTAGTTCTCTCCTTCTGAAGAACCCTAACTAATAAGCTTCCCTTCCCACATTCCCCAGCAAGATTAACCACTCCTTCCTCTGGGTTACTTCCTGTACCTTACAGAGAATCTCATTATTTCATGAGTCACTCTTAGCTACACTAATTTGTTCCATATACATCATCTCTACCAGAAAGTAAGACTTTTGAGAGCCAAGTCTAGGTGCTACCTGTTTTGGATCCCAGTATTGGCATAGTACTTTTCTCAAACGTAAAGTCTCGGTAAAACTTGGTTGGCTTGGACCAAAAGACTATGTCAGGCTGTCAGAGACGGTGAAGAAAAGGGGGAAAGTAAAGTAGGGGAAGGAAGAGGAGATGGAGAGAGTGGGAGAGGCAGGAGAGGAGCCAGAGTAAGAGGGGAGTGTGGGGTGAAATGCTCAAGAGGTGATGGTTTTACTATCTTAAACTCTGATTTTTTGTGGCCAAAATGTTCTTATGTTATACCCATTGTTTAACTGGTGTCAAAAGTAGATGATCAAATAGAAAGATGATATGAAAATGTATATGCTTCTAGGAGAAAGTCAAGTGTTAGGGAAGCTTTAGTTTGATATTGGCCAGCAAGATGCTCTTAAAAGTATGGCAATTAGAGTTTTTTAACAATCTATGCTTGAGAATTATCATCAAATATCAAAATGTTTTCACATCTTTGTTCACCATGCCTTCAAATTACTCTATGACATTTCTCTAAGCATGTTCCATGAACTCGGTAGTGGGGAAATAAAAGATAAAATGATTCCTTGTTCAGAAATAATTTAGAACACAAGTGAAATGGCAAACTGTTTTCTTTAACACTACCCAGGTCTTTAAAGGTCTCACTCTGTCACCCAAGCTGGAGTGCAATGGTGCTATCATAGCTCACTGAAGCCTCAAACTCCCAGGCTCAAGTGATCCTCCAACCTTGGCCTTCCAAAGTGCTGGGATTATAGGCATGAGTCATTGTATCTTGCCTGTTATGCATTTTGAGTCTCTAAGAATATGCAGAATTTTTTAAACTCAAATTACCATAAAATTCCTTTTTGATAGTGCATCCCCTGGGACTAGAATTCCTTGAAATACATGTTAGAAAATGAAGTTCTACATAGCAGAGTACCATTCTCCACCACTTATACATAAAGACACAGACACTAAAGAAATAAAGTAATTCTTGGAAGCCACATGCTCTTCAAAGTCTCAAGAGCATGTGGCAAATAAGAAAGAGGATTCAAAACAAGTATCAGAGGCATTTGTTCACTAAAACTCCTAATCACTTTGAATATAATGCAAGTTAGATCTTAGAAATGCTTATTTTGGCCTAAATCAAATTTCATACTTTAGGATTAGGTGAATGACCTTATGTATAGAGATCCACATGCACCCTTGGACCTGAAACTGGCTAATATAATGGGCAAAACCCCCAGTCTGGGCTGCAAGGTTAAAGTATTACACATAGATGATGGAGCTACCTGCCCACATAGTGACATGAGCTGTGTAGAATAATCTCCCCCAGCATAAGAACAATTGTTGAAATGGAGACTTTTATAAATTTTAATTGAAATACACACTTACCGGTGTCTAGATACTAAAATACATTATTAGATTAACAAAGAGGTTGGAAAAAGAAAGATATTCACATTGCAATGTAAGTTAACTTCTTTTGTCCTACAAAAGCACTGGAAATGAAAATATCTGGTCACAGTTTTCCTCACATAATAATAATTTCATGAAACAGATGTTCTTGAAGGCATAACCTCCTTTTTAGCTGATCATTATTTTTTCACCAATGTGTCACTGTAGATTCATATAATCTGTAGGAAAAGCAGATTATATGAATCAGCAGAGATCAAGAGACTTGGCTCTGTTGTCAACTTGTTGTATGACCCTAGGTAAGTCCTTTGTTTCTCTAAAATTTTGTTGTTCTAAACCTAAGCTGTCTCCTACAGTAGCTACTAGACACATGTGGCTATGAATCACTTGAAATTAGGATAGTCCAAATTGAGATATATTGTACATGTACAACACACATCAACTTTTAAATTTTATATGAAGAAATTACTTATTAATAATTTCTATATTAAACACATATTGAAATGATAATATTCCTTATGTATTGAATTGATTAAAATATGTAATTAAAATTGACGTTATCTGTTTCTCTTTTAAAAGTAGCTACTAGAAAAATTAAAATTACATTCCATGGCTTAGTTTATATTTCTATTGACAGCCCCAGCCTGATCGATCAATGAGGTGGCTGTTCAAGACTACCTCAGAGTAGCCTTGCAGCTCTAAACTTTTAAGATGGAATGTGTGAAAAGAAGTGGAGCTGGGGATGATCTGAGGCATAAATGTTAATAGAAAGAATCAGACAAGATAATGTTAAATGCTGAGGAGACTCAGAGCATTTAAAAGCACGTGGGAACCACAGACTGGGGCAGGAGAAGGCAGTGGAGGGAAGGAAGCACTAACTGGGAAGAACAGAAACTCTTATGATGTTGTTAAGGGTTGGTATTGACGGATTCAACCAATTTTATTTCCTTTGTTTTGCTCCTTACTCTTTTACACAAGTACATACTGGCTGGAATTTTCTGGAAAGAATTTTTCAATGTTAGTGGAGTAAGAAAAGGTAAGTGGCTAAGGAAGAAGAAACAGAGAAAGAATTTCTGGCTCTATAACTTGCAACCCAGTCCTTCAATCTCCCACCCATCTTCCTTGAACCTCATTCTAAGCCGCTGGGGCAGACAGACCACAGAAGGCTTCGTGGTAGAAAAGAGCATTGAAAAGGACTGTGAAAATAAATGGCATTTAGCTTGGTTAAGACAGCTCTGATGCAGGAGGAAAGTGCTTCTCATGACCTTTCTCTTTAGCAAAAAAAGACAAAGAAAATTCAAATCTGGTAAACTGACTCTGAAAACAAAAATGGCCAGAGAATGAAGCTATTTTACGTATATGGTCACCACATAATTACAGACAAAATTTTCTGGAGCCCTGGCTTATAATTTCAGAGATGTCTGAGCAAGGAAAGATGAGAAATTCATACACTGGCATCCTGAATCTCACTTCTAGAGAAGTCTATCCAGAATGGGAAGAAGGAAAAGTTGTAAACTTGCTAGGGAAAGGCAAAACAAGGCTCAGGTGAGTCTTTTGAAGAAAGTAGTGACGGAGAAAACAACATTAGAGGTCATTTGCTAGTGTTTCTCAGAGGGGAAGGACTCATTAGCATTTTGACTGATACAGTTCTTTAGTTTGTGGGAAGTTTGACATATCTGGTCTCAGGCTTTCAACTGCCTTTAACACCTACCACTCATTGTGACAGCTGAAAATGCCCTCATGATTTCCTAGAGGTCCTGTCTTCCTTTCTTCTTCCTGTCTCCTCTTGAGAACTACTGAAGCTACAACATCTCACCCCCTTCCGAAAAACCCACCCCAGTTTTACAAACAAGATTAAGTCAGAACCAAGGTGGGGAAAAAAAAGATTCTGAATAGTCTTTGGATTGGTTGGTGGTAGGCCTTTGCTACAATCCAAGCCTCACAACTCTTAATCCACTGCATATTGTCTCAGGTTTGTTGAGAAAAACAGCATAGGATCACAACGCATCCTGGAAAACCTGTATTATCCAGGCACTGCATTATGTCCAGACCATGACAAGGAAACTTCCAACAATCTCTTTAAGAGATAAACATCTGTTGATCACCGGGGATGAAGATCTGAAATTCATCTCTGATGTTTAAAAACCATTTCAAAATTTCTAGAAAGAAAAGGTAATGCACAACAAGATGTTCCAAATGAATTACAATTTTTAAACACCAAAATACATATTATTCAATGTTTATTCCATGGAACCAGTTAATCACAGCAACAACTTAACCTTGAAGTCTAAATCAACTTTGGCTTAGCTTTGGATGAACGAAGGTTTGTTCAGTTGTGACTGTTAGAATAGCCCCAGAAAGTTTCTGAAGTGGATCGTGTCATACAGAGAGAATAAATGATAATGATGATTTTCTATGTGATTTTCTATATGAGGAACATAGTTATACTAAGTTAGATGAGTTCTAGATAAGGAACAAAATCTGCTGGGGATAGAGGAAGCCCTATACTCACTAACATGCAATTTTAATGGTAATTTTGGTTATACATATCAGTTTATTGAAATGTATTGGGGGGAAAAGTGTAAATCTCAAAAGCCAATCTCACAAGGGAGTCAGAGAAATTACACTTTAGCTATCATTTAATCCAATCTTATCATTTTAGGTACAGAGACACTGAGGCCAAGACTGAGAAATGAAATTACCTTTCCTCAAGAAATGACTCTAACCATCTATCACAAAGTTGGGACAGTATTATAATTAAGAAATGGGTCTTAAAGGAATCAGGAAATAAGAAGGATTGTTTTCCTCCAAGAAATATTTGGTAGCTTAATTTCGTGTGTGTGTTCCTTTTGCATGTTTTAAAATGACTGGTGAAACTGGTGACATTTGGTATTCAATCTTTTCCTCTTAAAAAAATGAGGCAAATACATTAAATCTCTTTCAAATGCAGAGATTAATAAAAACGGTTCTGCAACTGGGTTTAAAAACCTTTTTTCATGCTGTATAAAGAAAGTTATTTTATTTTTTGACTTAGAAATATCCAGTTAGCTGCACTGTAACTGCTTGTAAGATCTTTACTCCCCTCTTGTTAATACTGAGTGTCAACCTCAGTATTAATACTGAGGTTAATACTGAGTGTCAACCTGACTGGATTGAAGGATGCAAAGTATTGATCCTGGGTGTGTCCTTGATGGTGTTGCCAAGGAGATTAACATTTGAGTCAGTGGACCGGGAAAGGCAGACCCACTAATGTGGGTGGGCACCATCTAATCAGCTGCCAGCATGGCCAGGATATAAAGCAGGCAGAAAAACATGAAAAGGGTAGACTGGTCTCGTCTCCCAGCCTCCATCTTTCTCCTGTGCTGGATGCTTCCCGCTGTCAAACATCGGACTCCACGTTTTTCAGTTTTGGGACTTGGACTGGTTCTCTTTGCTTCTCAGCTTGCAGATGGCCTATTGTGGGACTTTGTGATTGTGTGAGTTAATACTTAATAAACTTCCATATATATATATGGATATCCTATTATATTATATTTTATATATATATCTCCTATTAGTTCTGTCCCTCTAGAGAACCCTGACTAATAGGCCTCCTGAAGTTATTTATTTGTTGGTTGGTTGGTTAGTTGTCTCTTCCCACATGGCCCACCTAGTGTTTTCAAGTAATAATGTTGAATCTCCATTTCCATTAAATTTGGAAATACATTTTGAGGATTTTTGCTTCTAAGAAAGAGGGAGATCTTCAAGACACAACAACTATTCCACAAAAAAGCAATCAGAACAGCAAGATACATGAAAACAAACAAACAAATAAACAAATAAACATGTATTTCAAAGAATCAGAGAAGCAATGAAGAATGAAGACTGTAATTCCCCCAAGAAGGAAGCCCCTTGAAGAGGCACCCTGAGCACTTTCAGCAATAGCTGGATGTGGTCATGGATCTTGGGTGTGAGCTGAAAGCGGACTATCTGGTTAGAGGCAGGTGAGGGGCCTCTGCTGTGAGACAGAAACCAGTGGAGCTAATCTCAGTGCAAAGGATTGCAGGGACCAAATTAGATATTTGCATGCCCTCAAAGAGTCAGTTTTCATCATCCAAACATGTACAAAATCCCAAACATAATACCACTCAAACATACACTAAAAGTGCATAGATCAGGAGACTAAAAGGTTAAGTCAAATTTTCAAAACAGCAGAATGGAACTTCCCTGCAGTCTCCCACGCTAAGGAAATAAAACCTACAGGAGAACCACAGATGAGAGTGGGAATGTCTTGAAACCTGGTGACCTTCACTGAGGCCTCCAACAACTTTTTTCCAGGGGACATTTGCCCATGTGGGGAGAGCTGGCAAAAGGCTGCTGTTGGGATATAAAGAAACTAGCAGAACTGAGGCCTTACCCCATTAACAGCAAGTCCTCATTTCTCCTCCCCCCAGCACCTGTCAACCCCTATTCTATTCTTTGTTTCTGTAAGTTTTACTATTTTAGATATTTCACAGAAGTGGAATCATGCAGTATTTGTTTTTCTGTGATTAGCTAGTTCATTTAGGATAATATCCTCCAGGTTCATTCATGTTGTTGCACATGGCAGGGTTCCCTTCTATTTTATGGCTGAATAATATTCCATCATATGTATATACCACATTTTCCTTATCTATTTATCCATCTATGAACATTTTCTTGATATTTGCTATACAACATTGTGTCTATAAAGTACTATATTGTGCACTTAAAAATTTAAGAGGGTAGATCTCATGTTAAGTCTTCTTGCTACAATGAAAAAAAGATAAAAGAAAATAAAGGACATATAAAGCTCCTAAAACAATGCATAGCACATGGTAAGCAATAATAAATGTTAACTATTTTAACACCCACAAAAAAATAAAAATCAGAGGCTGGGCACGGTGGCTCACACCTGTAATCCCAGCACTTTGGGAGGCTGGGGCAGGTGGATCACCTGAGGTCAGGAGTTTGAGACCAGGTTGGCCAACATGGTGAAACCCCACCTCTACTAAATTACAAAAATTAGCCGGGAGGGGTGGCAGGCACCATAAATCCCAGTCACTCGGGAGGCTGAGGCAGGATAATTGCTTGAACCCAGGAAGTGGAGGTTGCAGTGAGCTGAGATCATGCCACTACACTCTAGCCTGGGCAACAGAAGTGAAACTACATCTCGAAAAAAAAAAAAATCAGAACTTTTGTGGTTACTTTGGGAGAAAGTAACAAAGGAAGGGATGTGAATGACCTAAAGATCCCAAGCTGGACTCTGCCTGAAGAAATTGGCTCCCTAAAGAGGTGAGCCAAGCACCTCTCAAAAAGGCAGAGGGGAAATTCCCAGTCTCTCAGTTGTGAGCACACAAACAACTACCAGGCTCTCAATTGACAGTCTTGGTGGGTGACACGTCAGCAACAGGGGCAAGCAACAGAGGCAGACTACATCTTACAAACACTACCCACCTTGCCTTGTCCCAGCTTGGTCATGCAAAGTGGTCAGCATTTCATAAAATAAAACATCATTTGGGGATCCTACCAATTTGCATATACCATGTCTAGCCATCAATCAAAATTAATGGGCATGTGAATATACAGCACGGTATGACCAAAAACTAAAAAAAGATACCAGAAGCAGAGTTAAGAGCATTAGAGATCGCAGATATATACATTAAAATAACTATGATGAATATATTGGAGAAAATAATTAAAAAAAAGATGGAAGCTAGGTGCGGTGGCTCACTCCTGTCATCCCAGCTACTTGGGAGGCTGAGGCGGGAGGATCACTTGAGCCCAGGAGATCGAGGTTGCTGTGAGCTCTGATCACGGCACTGCCCTCCAGCTTGGGTGACAGAGTGAGATGCCGTCTCCCAAACAACAACAACAAATATGGACAAAACAGACTAGAAAAACTGGAGAACTTTCGTAAGTAATTAAAAATTTTAAATAACTTCAATGGACAATAGGCAATATATTAATAAAAATATAATAAAATTTTAAACTCAATAAGTGGGTTTAACAACAGATTGGACACTGAAAAAGACAGGATTCATGAACTGGAGGACTGATTAATAGAAAATATTCAAACTACAATTTAGAGAGAAAAAACTGAAAAAACAAAACAAAACAAAAAAACCTACAGAATATAATGACCTTGTGGGATACAGTCTATTTGTAGGTAAAAGGATTGTGCATGTAGAAAACACACACACAAAAAAAAACACTATAATCCATTAGAATTAATTAATTTAGCAAGGCTACTGGATATAAGGTTTTTATTTTTTAAATCAATTGTATTTCTATATATTAGCAGCAAAATACAAAATTTTAAAACTTTTGAAATGTTCCTAACACTCCTTCGTTGGTTTTCAGGTATACCTTGAACGAAAGCTGTTCAAGTCACCTAAGGTCAGGGTAAAACTGAGTCCAAGGGTTTCATTAGGTGAAGTCGTTACCTGCGGTGATGGAAGCAGGAAAACAGAGAGGTCTGGGCACAAAGCTGATCTCTCTAAACTGAGGTTGTGTCACTTCTCACCACCCTTCAATGCCCACCTTCTGCTCTGGTCCTCATTAAGGCATGCCTTTCCTGAGCCTCTTCAATGATTGGTGCTTTCATTTTGCATAACACTAGCCACACCTCAGCATAATGATCTGTTCATGTGTCTTTTTCTGTCCATGGCCTGTGACCTCCTGGAAAGTAGGCACGATGTCTCCTTCATATCTGTGATGCCAGGGCTTAGCATAAGTGCTAATACATGCCTGCCAGATCATACATGAAAAAAAATGTTGAAAAGTGGAAATCTCTGTTCAAAAAGAACACTATGAGTCAAAATAGAAAAATCAAACTTAGATTGGGAATAGAAACAAGATAGGAAAACAAAAGGCTAGCAACCAAACAGGTGAAATAACAGAGAGGGAAGTGGAGAATGAGAATCAGGTCCATTCACTAATTTTCTCATTTCCTTGACACACTACAGCACACATAAATTTGGCCATAGATTCATAAAGCAGGATTAAGGTAATGGTCTTTTGAGTATGGGGTTAAATCTTAAGTGTACAGTTAATGTAGAATATCTCCATAGGCAGATTGCTAAAAATTTATTGACCTCAGTTTATTTTAAAAGGATAAAATAATATCTAGCTAGTAATAGCTGCCCAAGAGGGTTGAGATGAGGATTCAAGAAGATAATATTCATAAAACACATGGTGCATTGCCTGGCAGAAAGTACTCTCATAAACAGTAGCCTAAATCAAATGAATCCTAGAGTCCCACAAGGCTCCATCTCAGAGCAAGATCACATTATACACCAAAGAAAACAGGCCAAGTGCGGTGGCTCACACCTGTAATCCCAGCACTTTGGAAGGCTGAGGCGGGCGGATCACGAGGTCAGGAGATCGAGACCATCCTGGCTAACACAGTGAAACCCCGTCTCTACTAAAAATACAAATATATATATATATTAGCCGGGCGTGGCGGCTGGCGACTGTAGTCCCAGCTACTCTGGAGGCTGAGGCAGGAGAATGGCTTGAACCCAGGAGGCGGAGCTTGCAGTGAGCCAAGATTGTGCCGCTGCACTCCAGCCTGGGTGACAGAGCGAGACTCCATCTCAAAAAAAAAAAAAAAAAAAAATTAGCCCCATGCATGGTGGTTCACACTTGTAGTCCCAGCTACTCCGGAGGCTGAGGCACAAGAATGCTTGAACCGTGGAGGCAGAGGTTGCAGTGAGCCTAGATCATGCCACTGCACTCCAGCCTGGGCAACAGAGCAAGACTCCGCCTCAGAAAAACAAACAAACAAAAATAAATAAATAAATAAACCAAAGAAAACAAAGAAAAAAATTAAAAACACGGTTTACTACCACCAATTAAATATTATGAAGTACAGCACTTAAAATCTCTACAGTCTCTTGAGAAAATACCCTTTTAAGATAGAATAAATGTATCTTCTTACCCTTTCTCTTTCACTATTGATGCCCTTCTTAATATCCTTTACAATAATAGTGATTCATTTTCAAAATTCCCCTAATTCTGTACCTCAAAAGCCATCTCTGACACCCACCTCGGTGGCCCTTTGTCTCTTTCCTCATATTCCACTCTCACTATTCATTTACTATTTGGCAAATAACTGAGTAACTTGTGCCCAGCATTAGGTATGAGTTGGTGAATCATGCACCCTCGATCCTTGCTTTTCTAACTCTTGTAATCTCTCTATTTTGTAGGTTCTCTTAGCCTTTCTGTTCACTCTTCCAAAGATGTCCCATTTGTTTGAAACTTATAAAACAACAAAAAAGGAACACTCACCCATTTTTTTTTATCATACTGAATCTGCTTGAAAAGTATCTTTCCAGGTTGATAACTCCTTTCCTTAAGTCACTTATTCCATAGACAAAATACTTTTAAAAACGATCTGTACCTTCATTATCACCAAAGATCAAAGCTACACTATGGCAGGCATAGACCACGGGTCTGGAGAAGAAAATACAAGTGTGTGTTGAGGAAGATTAGAAGAAGCAAGAAGGACAAAACACAACTAGAAACCAACGCCCTAAAGGCCTATTTAAACCTCATCATATACCCTAGTAATTTAATACAAAACTTATATTGCCTTATAATTAGTTAACTCACCATAGGTCTGTGCCTTATTTCTCAAACTCCAAATAAATTGTGAACTTCTAAAAGGCAAAATCTTAAGCATCTCATAGCACCTAGTCTTGCTGTGAAAGGTCACAGACTGAGGAAGGAATAAAGAAAGGAAATAATTGAAGGAAGGGAGAAGGAGCAAGAATAAAAAGCAGTGACTCAATATTCCTTTATCCAAGAGAACTGGCCAAGGTCTCTTTTCAGATGTGGTATGTCTGCTCATGAATGGCCTTCCAGGGCCCAGTCTTAAGCTCTTCTCTGATGCCTGCTTAGAAATCAACTAAAAGGCATCTATTTAATGAAGCGCCAGTAGGTTCCAATTCTGTGCTAGTTGCAGGGCTTTTGAGCAGAGGGAAAAACTAGGTCCCCATCCCTGTGGAAGGGCAGGAAGGCTCCTGGGATGATTGCTATTCACCAAGAAAAGAAATAGAAGCACTGATTTGATATAAAATAAATAACTGTTAGTTAGTCATACACATTTGTTGTTTTTCTTTCTCCTTATGTATGTGCTACATTGCTCCCTGAACTAATTGCCTAATTACAGATGGTGAAAGCATTTAAAGGATTAAAGTGAGATCCCTCATATATAATGTGGAGGTAGAGATGTTTATTCATTGCTCCACTGAAAAATAATCCAACATCTTTTACAGCCACTGAAACATTCATTAATCTGCCCCCTCTATCCATGTGTTTAACCAGCATTAATCTCTCTAAGGTATCGCTAAATACCACTGGCCATTTATACTAAGCCCTTTAATTAATCACATTAGCCATCATGTGTTGACCCTCTTCTCTCCTGCATCCCATTCATGCAACTTCCTAGGGAAAGAAGTAAAACACACGTTTTTATCAATGGCTACAAGGCACATGTAACCAATTATTCCTTTAAAATTGGAGTCACCAACCTTTCTGACAAGAAAGGTTAAAATGTTGCTATTTTTATTTTGACATATAGATGTGGCTGACATTTTTATTCTGCTCTATATTTTGTAGAGGAGGACAATAAGAGACATACACAAGGAAGAACCGACTGCTCAAAAACAAAATCAGAGTTCCGTGTAAATCAACATGCCTCTCTTCTTCAATGCCAGTACACTTGGGGGATGCATTAGTCATGATAAATCATGTTATACTGCAGTAATAAACAACCCCCAAATTCCTAGTGGCATAACATAAAGGTTCATATCTCATTCATGCAAATGTCAGTGCAAGTCTCAGTGATGCTCCTATGGTTTCTGAGCAATGCACTCTGCTTCAATTGTGTGGCCCCATCTTCTTAACAGGAAGCCTCTTCCCTAACAGGGAGGATAATTTTCAGGCTGAAATACTGCAAGTGGGCTTTTTACCATCTCAGCCTGGGGTGACAGATGTCAGTTCCAAGACTAATCATATACCCCTGTTCAACTACCAAGAGACTAAGACATTCAGTCTTTTTTGTGTCCTGAAAGAAGAGAAGGGGAAGCAGCTAATGGTAAATACTGTTAATGTTTATCTGAGAAGACTAAGTTCACTTGTCTTTACTGAAACTACCTGTTGGTTATAATAATGATACGTTATCTGATACAATGAATGCTAGTTTACAAAGAACGTTCCATTTCCTCATCTCATTGGTTTTAATTGTATTATGTTTATATCATTATGTTTTATTATGTAACTCAAAGACTAAACCCTGAGTGAAGAGGAATTTAGTTGAGAGAGAAGTGCCCGAACTGTCTACCACTATGTATTTCTATTAGGTGAGGTTTTTTTTGTTTGGTTGGTTGGTTTTTTTGAGATGAGGTCTCACTTTGTCACTCAGGCTGGGGTGCAGTGGCGTGATCTTGGCTCACTGCAACCTCTGCCTCCTGGGCTCAAGAGATCCTCCCACCACCTCAACCTCCTGAGTAGTAGGGACCACGGGCGCACCCTAGCTAATTTGTTGTTAGAGATGGGGTTTCACCACGTTGCCCAGGCTGGTTTCAAACTCCCAAACTCAAGTGATCCACCTGCTTCAGCCCCTCAATGTTCTGGGATTACAGGCATGAACCACAACACCTGGCCTATATTGCTGAGTTCTTAAAAGCCTTCTTATGCTGGGCACCATGATTCAAGATGACAAGGACTTTCTAAGGTGGGGTGTATAATTTTTCATGTGAAGGGGGTCCATAATTTTCAGCAGATTCTCAAAAAGTTTTCATTTTACTGGTCTATTGACTCCTCTACAAAATGTCTCTTACTGATCTGATCCTCCAGAACATCTGTTAAGTGCATGGCATAGGCAAGTGGACAAAATAGATCATTGAGGAAGGAATTTAAGGAAAGAAGTTGAGAGAGAAGAGATGTTCAGCAATTGGAGCGACAGAGGCTGGGACAACAGGTCCAGCAAGAGGAGCTGAATGTCTTGGAGACTGGCAGGAAGGGAACCAGGAAACAGAGTACAGAAACAAAGTAGAGCAGCAATATCTAGAAGACAACCATTTGTGCATTTGCATTTTGCAGAGTCTCAGGGGAGTCCCTTATCCATTCCCGGGTGCTGATGCTCTGCCTCCAGAGTTTGCTTTCCACCAAGCCTCTGGTGAGAGGTTTGGTATGCATCCAGACACTTAGACCACATTTTCTAGAACTAGGGATTAGCATATACAAAGAAATGTTTTAAAAATGAGTGCTATGATTCATTTCGCATTCACACATTAAGTTTGAATAAATCATCCCTTATAGTATCCTTGTGTCTAAAAGCTAGATCTGCTCTTTACTGGTGGGATGGTAAAAGGGTGAGACTCTTGTGTAGAAAAATCCAGCAATGTCCATGGAAAACTAAATGAAACATTTAAAGAAAAAATTATATAGAAATGAAATGTTATCTCAAAAAAGATAGAAATCCGCAACTAATTACTACTGCTACCGCATAGTTCAATCTCTGAGGGAGGCTAAAATCATTTTATTTTTTAAATTTAAAATCAAGGAAATTTGTTTCTTCTGAAATCCCAAGAGGTTTTTCATAAAGTGGCAATGTTCAAACATAGTTTAAAGGACATCTGGTGTACCCGAGCAGGTAAGCACACCTTTCTCACACAAGATAAACCTGCCCTCCCAGCTCAGCCTAAGTCACTAGCCCTTCCTTCTGCATTCCTTGGGGGGAAAGAAACACTCTGGTTGAACTGCAAAATCTGTGGATTTAAAATAGTCTTCTGACTCTCTGCTTTGTCAATTAACATCATACCTGTTTGTCAGAAGCCACCTTAGAACCTCAGGGCCCCACAGACTTGACAGGACCCTCTGATGGCAACTAAAATTTCCGAGGATGTACCATATGCCTGTAAAACAGCACCTTCGAAAATTATAGCTTGGCTTTTCTGACACATTCGAGTACCAATCTGCTTACATGTTTGTTACCCAGACAGACTTCTCAAAAAGGGGGAAAGGAACTTTGTCTATTCATCTTTGACTTTATACCTAATGATATTAGTCATATAGCAGGGACTTAATAACCTATTAAAAAGACAGAAAGATGGATGGAGGGAAGGAAGGAAGGAGGGAGGGAGGGAGGGAAGGAAGGAAGGAAGGAAAAAAGAAAGAGTCTCAGGAATAAATTTTCTACACTGACAGTAAGAGTCAGGGACAGAGGTTGGAACCCTGCCTGATCACATAGCTGCCTCTGAAGGCATCTCCTTCTGCATCTGAATTCCTTTGTCCCCCAGGGCTGGATTCTGAATTTGGAGGTATCCTTCTTGACTTGCTTTGTTACCTGGCTGCAGTTGTCTCAATAAAAACATCTACTAAATGCTTATGTTTTGCCAGGTGCATTACATGCTTCACATGCACTATCTCATATTTTAATATTTGAAAATCTGCAGTAAACATGGACACAGAAAGATTCATAAAATAGTAAATGTATATTTTAATGAATAATTATAAAATGGTTTTCAATGTACATGCCACCCAAATTAAATTAAAAGGATCTTATCAGAACCAGAAGCCCCTCATATGTCCCTTCTCTCTCTCCCACCCGTTAGAAACCCTATCCAGATGTTATGATAACAATGTTCTTGCTTTTCTTTTGGTTTTATGTCCTATGTCCATGAATTTTCTTATCTAATTATCAAAGTTCCATAACTGGTAAGTATGCAATGATCATCATGTGTTAGGGATGAGACATCTGATGATGTCTCAGAGTTCAATGCCATGGCCTGGAACATATGGGTAGCTGAGGCCCAGTAGCCTTACTGGGGCAGGCTGTTCAGAGCTCCCGCTTGTCTTGGAAGCAACTCCAATTTTGGCCCAGAGCTTTCTGATTCGCAGCTGCTAAGCAGCTCACGTTCAGAATTCCTGAACCAGCTTCATTTCTCAGAGAGCACAGCGGGACTCATGTTCACATCAGCCCATTTGACTCAGCTGGAAAAAATGAAAACGGAAAAGAAAAAAAGTCAGTGGTAAGTCACCCGGCGCAACCCCTCTCCCGCCAGCACAGTGAAATGCTAGCTTTGAGTACAGTTGTACTGGAGAGGCTCTGATGCTGTTTTCTATGTGAACAAATCCTTCATTTAAAAACCTTGTTAAACCAAGAGGTTGGATAGCATCTCAGAAATTATCCTGTCAAACCTCTTAAACTTTGAAAGAGCAAGAAACTCAGGCCTACAGGGGGGACATGACTTCTTCAAGGTCACATAAATGTGATAATGCACAGTGGTGGATAATCAGGTCAGGTGAATAAAATTCCTTTAAACATGACAGGCACCCAGCGAAGGTGAGGATTTAATGGTGTTTCCTTTCCATTCCAGGATGGACAACCCAGCTGGCTCATGCTCCGTTTTGATGAGGTTCTGGGAAGCGAGCCAGGTAACTCGAGGGATTTAGATAAAACTAAATAAGAATCGGTTCACTTTCTTTTTCCTAAGCCCAACATTGAGGCCAGAGTCAAGTAATTCAGGCAACGGTAGGTCACCACTGTCCCCACATGAATATACTCAAGGCCATTGGCTTTTGTGAGTGAGTAATGTTCCCTCACATCCACAGGAGACTTTGAACAGCTCTCTACAGTTTACAAAATACTTCCAGACAGATTATCCCACATGATCAACATAAGGATCCTCTGGAAAGGGGCAAGGCTGCTCATTTTATTCCTATTTTTTAAATTAATTAATTAATTAATTAATTAATTTTTTTTTTTTTTTGAGACAGGGTTTCACTGTGTTACCCAGACTGAAGTGCACTGGCATGATCTTGGCTCACCGCAACGTCCGCCTCCCGGGTTCAAGCGATTCTCATACTTCAGCCTCCCGAGTAGCTGGGACTACAGGCGTGCACTGCCACACCCAGCTAATTTTTGTATTTTTAGTAGAGATGTGGTTTCACCATGTTAGCCAGGATGCTCTGAAACTCCTGACCTCAAGTGATCTGCCTGCCTCAGCCTCCCAAAGTGCTGGGATTACAGGCGTGGGCCACCATGCCCGGCCTATTCCTATTTTTAAATGAAGAAACTGAATACTCATCTGAGCCCACAAAACACACAGAGCTGGGGTTACTCGTTTCTATTTCATCATAGTATTTAATGACAGGTAAGAAGAGAGCCCAGAAGAGAGTGTCACGTGCTTCATCCCTCACCCTGTGATTAGGTGACACCAAAAACTATTACAAAATGTTCCACTTATTAACTCTGTGTCACAATCATCTCTCCTCGATATGCCCCCAACATTGAAGGATTTCAGGGGAGATAATTTGATTTAAACAGAATTTTTTAAATAAAGAATTTTTAGAGCTATAAATATCAGTAATTATGATATTATCCTAAAATGATTCAGCCCATCATGATTTCCCAATATGGTATCTCTATACGCAGGTGGAGCATCCCTAATCCAAAATCCAAAATGCTCCAAAATCTGAAACTTTTCGAGTGCTAACATGACACCTTTGCTTTCTAATGGTTCAATGTACATGAACTTTGCTTCATGAACAAAATTATTTAAAATATTGTTTGAAATTATCTTCAGACTATGTGTAGAAGGTGTATATGAAACAAATCTCAAGTCTAGATTTGGGTACCATTCCCAATATATTTCATTATATATATGCACGTTTCAAAAAATACGAGAAGTTCCAAAACCCAAAGCATGTCTGGTCTCAAGCATTTTGAATAAGGAATACTCAACATATATTTAAGTCAGCATGATGTTGGAGCTACAGGCAACTTCACAAATTATCTTGGCCCATCTCTCTCATTGTGGAACTAAAACCAAGAAAAAGGAAGTCATTTTTCCCAGCTGACGTAACAAATCCATGGGTGAGGTAGGACAAACACCAGTATCTCCTGAGCCCCAACTCCATGTCCTTTCTACCCTGCTGACACATCCTAACCCCCTTGTCTTTCATAGAGCATCCCCCAAACTGATTTGTGCTTAAGCAATTCACACAGAGCATTTTGTCAGGGACCTACCAGTACTTGTCAATGTGTCCTGTTTATTGTCCCCTCTCTGAGCCTGAGGTCCTCATCTATAAAATGCAAATAATCTCTGTGCTTCCCACCTCACGGTGTGGGGCTGTTATGCAAGTGAGAGCGGTTATTATCAGGATTTATCCTTGGATTTGCATTCTGTACAATCTTTGCAAGCCACTGTACCTCTCTTTGCCTCAGTTTTTCTATCTATAAAGGGGAGATTCTACTGCTTTGTATTTAGCCCAGAGTAATGCTAGAATGAAAAAATATGTGTAGACATTGACATACCCTGATCTCTTCTAAATAAAATACATTTTAGTTATTAACATCCTCATCAATTTCTCATTACTATTCCATTGATCTACATTAATCATGCTTTTACTTATTCAACTAGCACTTACTGTGTGCCCAGCACAATGAAGAGAGAAAGGGGCATAGAAGACCCAGTCCCTGCCTTCAGAAAACAGACAATTCCAACACAAAATGACATAGACACAAATAAAATGGAAAAGAAATGACTCTCAAAGAGTACACATAAGCGTCTCAGGGATGGCAGGAAAGTAATGTCTCATTCTTAGATTAATCTATTAGAAGGAAGGATTTTCCACTGCTTTGGAATAAAACAAAATAAAGGAGACAATAATAATTATAATGAGACTCCTCCTCCATGCCCCCCACCCCTGCCAAAATCAGTATAAGACAATTCTAGACTAGCAAGCAGTGTGTTTTCTAGAAAGCCTCCCACTGTCTACAGAGCACAGTGGCTCTAGAAACCCAGTCACAATTAGTGGCTTCTACGAATTTCATTGCTCTGTCTGTACTTCCTTTGGTGTTAGTACCTCCACTCCTTTTTCTTATAGTTGTTTGTAAATCTATCTTTGCTCCCTTGCTAGTCCAGGTTTTATTCATTGTTTCCTCCCTCTTTTACCTTCCATCCACACCTATACTTTAACTGCACATGACAGCACTCAGAGATATTCATCCATGAAGACTGAACTGAATGAAATTGACCACCTGACAAAAGACAGGCTTGCCAATTTTCACAGTGTGGTTACACCCTCATTACGTCCCTATAATTCTTCTATTAGGGATCCATTTAAGCTAAGTTGTGTAACTGAGTGAAGCCAGGCCAGGATTTTCCCCCACCCAGAGAGCTACTGGGAAGCTGCAGAGCATACCCCAGAAATGTATTCTTTTAAAAAATCATGATCACTGAAAACACAGACACACATATGCACACTGTAAAACAGACAAAAGCAAGCAAATGCAGAGCCGAATCAAGATGGCAAAAGAGATGTGGCTTAGCTTTCACGACCGCTCATCAGCTTGCATGCACTGTGGTGGTCTATTTCCACAGCCCATCCAGCTGCTTGCGACTGTCACGGACTGCTCCCGGTCCCTACTGCAAAGCTTCACTCTATGGTCTACCTTCCTGTCCTGAATCACTATTCCAGACTCCTACTTCTCTATTATCCAGCAAAACTTTATGGAATGCCTGTGTCCATAGGAAGCTGATTTACAGATCATGCCAACTTTGAAAACTACAAATACTTCAAGCCCCCTCCTAGACATTCTGATTCAGTAGGTCTGGAATGGAGCCCAGCAATGCAAGTTTTAAGGATGATCTCTGGTTGATTCTAATGTGTACTCCTTGTTGAGACCCATAACAGAGTCAGACTGTTATCTAATTCACATGATAAATGGAGGTCCAATAAGAAGATATATGCTGTTTGAAAGTCACCCAGAGACTTCATGATTAAAAAAGGATTCAAGTCTCCTGATTCTTATTCTGTATTCCTCTTTTTAGTACAATAGAGTTGACAAAAGAAAGGAAAACTAACTCCTGTTACTAATCATACTCCATTCTAGAAAGAGACTGCAGCAGAAAATATATGTAACTATTTACATTTTATATATAATATACATTTGTAAATATATATTTCAAAGCCTTAAGAGTCATACTTATCATAATCAGAAAAGACGATTTTGTCTGAATATGCAGCTTGCATTTAAAAACAAGAAAATATAAAGAAATGGAAAGTACTATGGTTCAAATTTTCTATTGAAACCAGTTCTATGAATTAGTTGAGAGATTCTGCCAATATTCAATGTGGAAGAAGTATGAATAGCTGCAGTCATCTGGATAGAATTTCCCCTTTGCTTTTCTATCATGTATCATTATTTATAAATTTTAAACTATCACTTTTGAGATAATGAACTTGAAAAATCAAAGTCTTATAGATGCACAGCGTTTTTATTATAAATGAAACAGCAGGGCAGGGGGAAATTGTTACTGTTTCATTTTAGCTAAAACATTCCATTTCAATTAAGATCCTTGAGGGCAGGAGGCAATACATACACATTTCAAATTGGTGGCATTACACCCAAACAGAGATACCAAGAAAAAATGCAATAAAAGATTGTGTTATATGTAAGAGGGAAAAATGGGGCCCATTCTCATTGGTAACATAGCAACACTTAACAACACTTTGGCTGGGATCAGAATTTCTGTATCCCTAAAATAAAAAAAACAAAGAAAGAAAGAAAAACTATGCATGCACATACCTACTTCTATCAAAGGACTATAATAATAATCAGAAGTAGACAAGTTTCATTCCTTTTATCTCTCTTCTATTTATGGTATAATTCAATACAAAGCATAATTCAGTGGAACATGACTAAGAGATATTCTTAAATTCTGATCAATGAACACTGTCCATTTTCTGAACTGAGGAAATGGAGTCAAGTACACAAGATAATGAATTAATTGAAAGAAGGTAATTTTTTTTAAGTGTGAGAAAAACAGGGGTAGATGGGGCTATCAACACTTGGTTATAACTTTATCTCCCATCTAAGATGTCTGTTTTCATTTAGTTACCAAAAAATGTACAATTCATTCAAAAGATATTAAGAACCAAGAATATCAATGTGAAATTAAAAAAAAAACAAAAACCATGATTTTGTATCTACCCCATAAGAGGATATCTGGTCATGCTAGTCTGAATAGACTGTGCTTTGCTGTGTTCACAAATTAGTCCTCAAATCTCAGTAGTTTACCAAAATAAAGCTTTTTTTTTTTTGGTTTGGTTTGTTTTTGGTCTGATTTGAAGTCAATTATCTCTACAAGATTACTTCATCTCTGATGGCTTCCATCTTTCTACTTAGGGTGTTAGAGCTCCTCCTTTCAAATGAACAGAGAGGCAAAGCAGGAAGAGCTCCCAACACTCAGAACTGCTCAGGCTTAACATGACACATCACATCTGCTCACATTCCCAACAGTGAGAACTCAGGAATATGGGGTTAGAATTGTAACTATGCGGAAGCCGGAGATATGTAACCTCCTTGTGTATCTAGAAAGAGAAATGGTGACCATAACACAGCATTGTATCTGCCACAGACAGTCAATTAGATGTATGGGAAAATCAGAAGTAGAAGAGAGTGGTGTCATTCTGAGTGGTTAAGGAAAGTTTTCCCAGGAAGGTAAGATTAGAGTAGCCTTCAAGAATAGACTAGGTAGAAAAAACAGAGCACATGCCACAGGGAAAGAATTTCAAAACCAAAGCTCTGAAGGCAGAGAGTAGTGTTATTTCCCTACTGAAAAACTGTCAGTGAATAATGAAAGACAAGTATTCACAAGCAGGTGGGGAGGAGCTTATTTTGAATTTTAGAGAGGAGTAGAAATACCTTTTTTGTAGAGTAGCATTATGGTCTGTGAAGCATGACTGTCCAGGTATTCTAGGTATGCCTTGGATGTCCAATCAAGAAAGCTAGAAGTCATCACTTTCCCTAATTCATCCTATTATCAAAATTATCCAAATGATCACAAATCACTATTGATTCTACTTTCTACATAGATCTAAACCCCATACATTCCTCTACTCCCCCACTATCTCTGCCCTATTCCAGCACCTTAAGTTGGCTTACTTGGTGCTGGGCACTAATGTTTGTGTTCTTGCAAAATTCTTATGTTGAAACTCTAATTCCCAGTGTGTTGGAATTTGGTATTTGGAGATAGGACCTTTGAAAGGTAATTAGGTCTTGAAGCCAGAGCTCATATGAAGGGATCAGTGGCCTTATAAGGAAACTCAGTAAAACTCATGACTTCCTACCCCCACAAGGTGAGCACACGGCAAGAAGATAGATTTACTATATTAGTCAGTTTTCATGCTGCTGATAAAGACATACCCGAGACTGGGAAGAAAAATAGGTTTAATGAACACATAGTTCCACATAGTTGAGGAGGCCTCACAATTATGGCAGAAGGCAAAAGGCACTTCTTATATGTCAGTGGCAAGACAGAATGAAAGAAGCAAAAGTGGCAACCCCTCATAAAACCTTCAGATCTTGTCTTATTCGCAGCCACGAGAACAGTATGAAGGAAACCGCCCCCATGATTCAATTATCTTCCACCAGGTCCCTTCCACAACATGTGGGAATCATGGGAATACAATTCAAGATGAGAAGTGGGTGGGGACACAGAGCCAAACCATATCATTCTGTCCCTGCCCCCTCCCAAATCTCATGTCCTCGAATTTCAAAACCAATCATGCCCTCCCATCAGTCCCCCAAAGTCTTAACTCATTTCAACCTTAACTCAAAAGTCCATAGTCCAAAGTCTTATCTGAGACAAGGCAAGTCCCTTCCGCCTATGAGCCTGTAAAGTCAAAAGCAAGTTAGTTACTTCCTTGATACAATGGGGGTACAGGCATTGGGTAAATACAGCCATTCCAAATGGGAGAAATTGGCCGAAACAAAGGAGCTACAGGCTCCATCCAAGTCTGAAATCCAGCAGTATGCAAACTAAGAAACAGGCCCTTACCGGAGACCAACTAGGCCCACACTTGATCTTGGATCTCTAGCCTTAAGAACTGTGAGAAATAAGTTTCTATTGTTTAAGGCACCCAGTCTATGGTATTTTTATAGCAGCACAAATGGGCTAAGATACCTGATCTCTTACCACATCCCCTTCGGTGGTCTCCCTGCCTCTGGCTTCTTTCTTCTTTAGTATAAACCTGACACTATGGGCCCAAGGTATATCATGAGGACCCCTTTCTGACTTGATTCATGCCTACTTCACATTCTACCAATATCAAACCACTTCGTGTTTTTGTGAAAATATCACATATTTATGACTCTTGAAATTTATGTATGCTGCTCCTCGTAGCTGAAAGAACTTTCCACTCTTTCCTGGTCAGAAAAATTATATTTATTCTATTAAACTTCTTTATAAAACAGCCTCCTCCTTATCTCTTCCAGAGTTAATAATTCCCTCTTCTGTGCTTTTAAAGTTTTATTGCTTCTGTTAGTTTGCATTTGTTCATATCTTAGCCACCCCTCCACATATAATGTGAGCTCCACTGAGAACAGGGAATGTGTCTTCTGCACCTTTGCAACCCAGGTCTAAGTCCTATCTCTGATTCACAGGACAAGCTCAATAAATGCTTTGAAATCAAATGTGGAAGTTAATATTATGGATAGTATCTAAGGTATATTCTAAATCAAATACTTAAGCTTATTACTATGTGCTCTAGAGTAATAATGAAATACCACAGAATGTTAAAAAGGAGGAATATAGAAAAATGAAATGTTATTGACTCAGTAGGGTAGGATTCTTTAATAAGGCCTGATAGTGCTTGGGCACAGTGGCTCATGTCTGTGATCCCAGCACTTTGGGAGGGCAAGAAGGGCGGATCACCTGAGGTCAGGAGTTCAAGACCAGCCTGGCCAACGTGGTGAAACCCTGTCTCTACTAAACATACAATAATTAGCCGGGCATGGGTGTGCATGCCTGTAATCCCAGCCACTCAGGAGGCTGAATCGCTTGAACCCAGGAGGCGGAGGTTGCAGTGAGCCGAGATTGCACCATTGCACTCTAGCCTGGGCAACAAGAGCAAGACTCCGTCTCAGAAAAAAAAAAAAAAAAAGGCCTGATAGTTACTAACACCTTACTCTGGGTTAGATGCTGTGCTGAGTGTTTTAATATATTATTTTATTTAATACTCATCAAAACCTTTTAAGGAAAAATACTATTATTCATATTTGAAAGACGAATAAACTGAGACACATGGGAACTAGGCATCTTCCCTAAAACCATACCGTGAATAAGTAGGTGAGCCAGAATTTGAATCCAGGCACTCAGAATAGAACCCTGAGACTAAAGCTGACCTATGGTAGGAGAACAAGCTCAGACACTAGGATCAAAGGCAAAGACTCAGAGAGCAATTAAGACAATATTAGAGCAAGAGGGATGAGGGAATGGAAACATGAGGACTTGAGTAAATTGAGCTCCTTGCTCTTGGTAATTTAGAAATGGTCTGAGAATTTACTGGTAGGAGTGGCATGTTAAGTACATGTTTTAAAATAAAAACCATACTTTATTAACTATGTGCTATGTCTGTAGTTAGATTCATTTTGACAACTTGAAAACACATAAATACCTCATTATGATAAAGATAATTACTAAGCAAGGAAAACAAAATAAATCATCATTGGTAGCTATAAAAATGTGCCATGACACCAGAAATAAACATCTAGAAGAACAAATGAAACACATATCTAAGCAGGCACTTTACTGTTTTGAATAAGCATGTATCTACTTTAAAAAAAAAAATGTGAAGGTATCTGTATCAATCAGCAATGCATTTATTGCAAGTTTTCCATAGATTCCCTACCCTGTGCTATCGGTTGTAGGAAAATTTAAGAAAGGAGGAGGAGGTAGGTAGAGGAAATAGAAAAAGAGAGAAAGCACCTTTGACTCCCAAAGTTATCACTCTCAATTCAAATTCATTTGTATTCAACCAATGTGTATTAAACTTCTACCTTGCAGCATGGATCGTGCTCAATGATGGAAATACTGGTGGGAACATCATAGATACAGTCCCTCCCCTAAAAAGCTCACAGTCTCATAGTGGATACAGACACAGAGCTAGGTAGTGACAATATAACAGGGAAAGAACAGAGAACAGTGGGAGCACCTAGCGGGGCACCCAAGGCAGATTTTGTAAGTCAGAGAAGGCTGCCAGGAGGAAGTGAAATCTAAACTGAGATGAAGAAAGAATTTTTTTGTCAAAAGAAGATTGGAAGAAAGAATCTCAGCAGAGGAAACATAAGCAGTAACATAAGAAACAGCACAGGCTCTCAATGAGGCAGAGAATAGTTAAAAACAAACAAATAGGCCAGGCAGGATGGCTCACGCCTATAATCCCAGCACTTTGGGAGGCTAAGGCAGGTGGATCACTTGAGGTCAGGAGTTCATGTCCAGCCTGGCCAACATGGTGAAACCCTGTCTCTACTAAAAATACAAAAATTAACCGGGAGTGGTGAAGGGCGCCTGTAATCCCAGCTACTCCAGAGGCTGAGGCAAGACAATTGCTGGAACCTGGGAGGTGGAGGTTGCAGTGAGCCGAGGTCACACCACTGCACTCCAGCCTGGGCGACAGAGCAAGACTCTGCCTCAAAAACAAACAAACAAACAAACAAATAAGCTTAATCAGAAAGGCTGAAGCAAGAAGCAAGAGGGCAGGTAGCAAAAGATAAGGTGGAGCAGTAAACAAGAGCAAGATCATGAATCTGCCATATGGTTGTTCAATATTTTCCTGAGGGCAACAGAGAGTTACTGAGAGTTTCAAGCAGGGAAGTGACCTAAAAAAATGTACATTTTAGAAATCACTCTGTATACAGTACAGGGAGATGACCACGGGGAACAACAATGTTGGGATTGGGGGAATAATTCGTAGCCAACTGCAACAACGTAGATGGGAGTGCCTGGTGCCTGGGACTAAGGTGAGCTGTAGGAAGGGACTAAAGGGGACAGATGAGAAAGAGTATGCATGAGGGAGACATAACAGGAGTTGGACATGGCCATATGTAGCCCGGGGTAAAGGGAAAGTGACAGATAATGCCCAGGCACTGGCTTGCAAAACTGGGAGGGCAACAGTGCCTATCAGCAAAATGAAAGACAAAAAGAAAAGCAAAAGAAGTGCTCAGAGCTTGGTACATCCTGGCCTTTCCATGTCTGTGGAACCGCCACAAGGATGTGTCTTCTAGGCAGTTGGATGTTTGGGTCTATAGTTCCATTAGGGAGTTATCAGATAGACACGGGATGAAAGCCAAAGAAGCAGACAAGATCACCCTCAATATGACTTTTCCAAAAGCCATTCAATGAGGATGCATTGAGAAGAGAACGTGGAAACAGAAGAAGTCCTGAAAAACCACTATTGAAAGAAGTTAAAGGAAATGAGTCCACAAAATGTTGTAAGATGAATAGCCAGAGAGGTTGAAGGAAACCAGGAGAGTGACTGTAGTACAACGGAAGGAAAGGAAGAGCCTAGCTCAACAAGGAAGAAGTTGTCATCTGTGCACATGCTTCTCAGAAGTAAGGTAAGAACCGAAAAACATCCATCACATTCAATGCTGATGAGATCCCTGGTCCCCTTGGTGAGAGTTGCTCAGTGATGGAGCAATGGTTGCACAAGACAGCCTGTGGTGGATTGGGATAAACGGCAAGATGGGAGAGTATCTCAAGGGAGAGGTACAGTTAGGAGATGTTTTTACAATGTGAGAGACAAATACGATTCCATGCAACTGGGAAGCAGTCAGGAGAATAGGTGGAGTTATATACGAAGGTGGAGAGAAGGGGTTATTAAAAGTGTGATGTCCTTGAGAGGGCACAAACAGGTGGCATTCAGAGCCCAGGTTGATGGACTTGTCTTTGCCAGGATGGGGCCAGCAAAGGCACTAACAGAAGGGCAATCCAGATGCAACACAAAGAGCATAAAAGTTACTCTTTGCAGAGACAGAACCAAGATTTTCATAATCAGTCAATCAGTAGCCTAAAAGGGAATTTGACACCTAGGACAAGAAAGTTTTCCTGTTTATGCAGGTTTCTGCTCTAACCACAGCCTATGAGTACAGTGTGCGGGGGCACAGAGTTTGAGCGAGGAGAAAAAAAGATAAAGCCTCAGCTCTACGATGGACCTGCAATATGACTTTTAAACAAGCCCCTTGACTTCACAATGCAAACTGATACCTTTATTTACCATCTTCGTATGAGCAAGTGTAAAATGAGTCTCACTGCTGTTGAAATGAACCAGAGGATGTCTAGAGAGTGAAATTCCAAGTATTTATTAAGTGCCTACTCCTCAAGGGCTGTCCCTGTACTTAAGAAGAATTTTTTTTGTTACATTTGAGTAGCGTTTGACTTGTAATTACTATACAGCATCCAAAAGGCCTGGAAAGACTGTTCAAAATGCAAATTTCCTAGAGCCAATCCTGAGATTAAGTTTCAGTAGCTTGGGGATAGAGTCTGGGAATCTGCATTTTTATCAGGTTCCCTGATGATGCTAGAGGACCGTTTGGAAACCCAACACTATACATCACATAGCACAACTTCCCACACATTGTCTAATTTAATACATGTGTTGGGCATTGAAGCATTCAAATTAGTGAAAGCTGAAACAAACACAAATGCCGACACCTCACCAACTAAAACAGAGACCATTATTCACGTGCGCCTTGAGTCAGGCAAGGTGTATTTATTGAGTGCACGTTGCACCAAACCCTATACTTGGCAAAGAGAATATAGACTTGAATTAGATTTTGGACTTTTCTTCAAATATTCTTTAGTCTATTAATAAAGAAAAAGAGGAAAGTCAACCCATGATGCCAGCTCAATTTGATAAGTGTTTTGACAAATTTCTGACATATCTTGTGTCCAATACACAGATGGTGATATGGAAGCACAAAGGAGGGTCTCAGTTAGAGTAGGCTGAGGGGACAGATATATTGGAGGGGCTGACACTTGGAGGGGTTATTAATTTTGAGTGGAGGTTAGATCAGACAGGCAGAGAAAGACATTCCAGAGAAAAGGAAGAGCAAGTAGTGTGTCTGTAATAGTGACCCATGCCTACCCAGGAAAGTTCAACCATCACTAATATGGGGAAGTGGGCCCACACAAAAGGCATGAACTCTCCTAAAATTGGGAGAGAACACAGAGAAAAATGAATGCTAGGTGAAGATATCTTTGTATAATCCACACAAAATAAAATATTAAACCAATTAGTGCTAAAGGTTTTGCCCAGGGAGCATTCATGAGTCTTTAATGGTTCGCTGATAAGAAGCCACAAAAGACACTTTAATATGAACACTCAGTTATGGGAAGGAAATTAGAGAACATGGAAATGTGGAAGCCAAACTTGGAAGAGGGCACTGAAGAGGAAATTGATAGCCAGAGTGTCAATACATGCATGCGGGTTAAGGGAAGCAGGATACCAGCTGCAAGGAGTTTACTGAGAGGGGTTTCCCAGGCCATTTTTGTGGTCTATAAAAGTAGAAAGCAGGTAAGATGTTTAGAGAGCTTGGTAAGTCAGTCACATGGAAGCTGTGAAAATTTCTAGAACAAATAGTAGGGAGACATGGGGTAGTACCTAGAGGGGACAGCTGTGTTCATTAGTGATTTCTTTACAATCTAGGTGACGTGAACCTGCTGAAATGCTGCAGGAGTTCCAGGCAAGTTAGCCTTGGCAGTGAGGACAGATACAAAGAGAGAAGAAGGAGGTGTGTGTGGGGACGGGGGCAGCCGGGGAGATTTTTATTGTTCCGAGATAGGTCTAAAATGAAGGAGAGTATATCAGTCAGTACAGGCTAACTGCTATAATAAATAACCACACAATTTTAGAGTGGCTTAACCCAGGAAGATTTATTTCTTCACAGTCAAATGCAGTTTTCTTGGGAGGGGAAATTATCAGCTCCACACAGTCATTGAGGAGCCCCAGCCTTCTTCCATCTAGTGGCTCCTGCATCTATTAGGTTCTAGGAGTCCTGCCATGAGTCCTCTACAAATGGCCAAATGGCAAAATAAAGCTCTGGAAGACTGTGTTAATGGTTTCAGTTTCAGGAGCGGCACCTGGGAGTGGCTTATTCTACTTCCACCCACATTCCATTTGCCAGAACTCAATCACAGGGCACAGGGCAAATGACTGCAGGCATGCTGGGACTTGTCATTTAGCTGGGTGCCCAGAAGGAAGGGAAATGGGATTGGTGAAGCCATATAACCATCTCTAATCCAGATGGATACACAGTATTCTTTAGCTCAGATCAGGGTGAGTATGTTAACTGCCTGAGGCAGTGAAGGACAGGAGATGGAACAGTTCATTTCATTAAAGGATAAAGTGGGGCATATAATTTTCCTGAACCCTTACTCCAAGGCCAATTTTAAAGGATGACAGTTTGAGCCAAGGACCGGTTCAGTAAAATTTGGAGAAAAGCTTTTCAAATAGTGCCAAAGAACCAACCAAAAAAAAAAAAAAAAGAGAGAGAGAGAGAGAGAGAAAGAGGATACACCAGATGGCACCAGCAGAAAAGATCACATACATTTCATTGACTCCTAATCACTCCCCCGTAACTTTTTTCCACACACAAATTCCTCACACTGGAAATGTTCATTTAAAACAATTAAAAAATCCTTCAGGGAACCCCCACCCCACTCCCTGCCACCACATGATCAGCCCAGAGGCTCACATGCTGAAATCTATAGAGAGCTTTAGGTCTCAGAGTATTTGAAGGAGAGGCAGCGATCTCACCACCTTAACACAGAAGCAGTCCTACACCCCAATCAGGGAAAGCCTTGGACACTATCTATTTCTACCTTTTGCCTGGGGCAAAGGAGAAAGAGAACTGCACAGCTGTCATAAACAAGTAGGGTATGAGACCTCTCTCTTCCACCAAGAATAATAATAAGGTAGCCTTGATTGAAAACTCACTGTGTGTCAGACACTACGCTTACATGTATGAACTCACAACAATTCAGTGAGGTAACCACTATTATTATCTCTTTTTTACAGATAAGGAAGTTTCCTGATGCCCACAAAGGTTAAATAACTGACTCGAGGTTACCCAGCAATAAACGTTGAAAAAGAGTTTAAATTAGTTGGCTTTCAGAGTTTGTGTTTTGGACAACTATATTCTACTTTGGACAGCACTGTATTTTCTCATTGTAAAAGCAGGCAGGATGGAGTAAAAAATAAAAGTCAAAACAATTTGAAAACAATATTTTGTGATGAACATAAAACGTTTTCTACAATCAGCATCCTTCATTCGATTGTCTTCCTTTATTATCTGGTAATTGCCAAAAGAAGACAAAGTGTAGATGTATTTTCCTTAGTTTACTTTTAGCTCCCTTTATTTCAAGCCTCACAGTCAATGTGTTCCCTGCCTTATGTTTCAAGGGGGCTCCAGGGTATTTTTTCTCCCATGTGATTACAAAAGCAGTTAGCCTTTTAGCCTAGCAGGGGGAATGAGAGGAAAGGGAGGGGCCAAAAATTTTAAACTTTAGGCACTATATCTCCAATAACTGACAACATTTTATCTTAATTATGCTTTATAGTATTGGAATACTAAACAAAGAGGAACGACCTGCTTACTCTGTAGTCTGGAGCAGAATGAAATAGAACACGTAGGGCAGAACACAACAAATGAGTTGCAAATGTTTGTGCACAAGGCTTGATCTTGGGGATGGAGGGAGGATTTTTTTTAAGTTATTCAAACGCTGAGTTGCTTTCAAAGAGTTCTTCTCAGACATCAATAATGAACTCTTCAGATACCCTCATCCCAGAGAGCCCTGAAGTCCAGTTTATAACAAGACCAATAACTCACTCCTTATCTCTAAAGCTACTTGTTCAATTCTCTTGACTTCAGGGCCTGAATGAGTTGTTTATTACTTATGGCAAGTATAAAAAAGGCCATCTCAACCTGTGGTCAGTTCCACGAATGGCAACTTGTTTTCTGATAACTCGCATGCACATGGACAATAGCCAAATTTCTAAAAAGATTTAGGTACATCAATTGTATACAGATAGTCATTTAAAACCATTTTTTCCAGCAATATTTTAGCATCTAATTTGATAAATCACTGCATTTGGAGGCTGTGGGGGTGTACAGAGACCTTCAGAAAGCAAACATAAACTGGAGGCTTGGCGGTTTGAAGATATTCAAGCAGAAAAGTCTAGCAAAGAAAAAGGGGGTTCTAATATGGATCAGTCTCCATGTAACCTTGAGCCAATCAGCTGACTTCTCTGGAACACCAGTTTTCTCATTTTATGAAACAGGATTTTATTCAATAAACACTATAACTTAGTGAAAGACTGGATCTGGTATCCCATAGGCTTGGATGGATTGCTGATACTAGTACTGGAGCTTTTGTTTCCCTGTTTGTTACAATTCGGATATTAGTGAGTATCCTACAGAGAAATAACGATTAAATTGTCTACTTAATTTACTCTTAAGTGTCTGGCCACGTATAAGTGGTCAATACAGGCTGTTTTCATTTTTACTATTACTGATGGAACCCACTGCATGGCTAGCATTGGGAAAGAGGCCCAGAATACAAGCTTGTGCAGAATGCAAAGTCTATTCTCAAGGAATTCACTTTGTAGGGAAGAGGTGGGGGGTTCAAATAGGAAGTATCAAATTCCTCATTGGGAAAGAAAAGAGGCTTCATAGAAAAGCTGCTGGAGCCCAGCCTTAAAGATGAGTAGCATTGGGGCCAGAACCAGATGTCTAACAACTCTTTGAGGCTTAATGTTAGGAACTTTTGAAACTATTGGTCTGGAATGTTGTATATATGAAGTTCATTTTTTCAGCATCCAATATTCAGAACACATTCATTCATTAACTTTCCATCCAGAAGTGTAATCATTAACTACTGCTGGAGCCCCCTTTCCCACAAAACCAAACAAAACTTGCTTAGCAATCCCAATTCTGAGGCTTGGAAAACACTTTTACATCCTACTCTCTGCCTGCATGTATGAACTCACATACGTGAGTTGTGAGGTACTCCTCCTATATTCAGAAAATTGGAGGCCAATATCATAGGCACAGCCAGGTAATGCACCGGCCAAAGCTCAGGCTTTTGGGTGGCATTTGACACCAAGCTCCTTTCAAACCGGGCATCAGCTCTGGGTCAGCAGCCTCACTCCAGTCAAAGAAGAGGAGCCAAACGTCGCAGGAGCAATTTCAAAGACGTCTGGGGAAGGAAAAGGGTCTTCGATCCAAGGACCAGCCTAGGGGCCATCAGGAACCAAGGCTCTGGGGGATCCCAGCAGGGCCCAGGCGCCCGCCTCGGACAATGTCGCTGCCTGCCCCGGGCCGCTCGCAGTGCCTGGGCCATACTGGGGTGCCCTGGGGTTTCTTCTCCATACGCAAACTCAGCTTCCCCGCTGGAGTCTTGTCTTCCTGGAACACGGAACGCGGGCGGGCTGTGTTCTCAGTCACAATCAGCTCGAATGAGCCGGGGGGCGCGGGCGCAAGCGGGCAGCACCGCCTGGCGGAAAGCGCCGCGCCCCCCGCGGGTGCGCACACCTCCGCTCTCGAGGGCGGCGCGCGGTCGGGGTGTGCGGGGGACGGGGCGGGGCGGAGCGGAGCAAAGCGCACAGGAGGCCCGCCTCTGCTCCCCTCCCCCGCCGGCGGAGATTGACACAGCTCGGGCACCCGCCCCAACCAATGAGCGCGTCCTGGGGCGGGCCCTGGAACCGGCGGCTCCGGCTACTTAGAGTCGTCGGCGCGGCGGTGGGAAAGCAGAGCCGAGCCGGGACTGTCCAGTGGGAGCAGGCACCCCGGCCTGCGCAGACCTGGAGGCGCACAGGCGCCGCACCGCACGGTTCGGCGAGGGGTAGAGCGGAGCCGCAGCCCCACGCGCAGCCCAGGACCCACTCGCCACCGCCGCTTCCTCAGCACCCATGGGGACCAGGAGACTTTAAAGGAGTTTGGGGTTTCAGGAGCAGGGAAATCACGGGTAGGGAGAAGCGGCTTTCTTTGCCTTGGAAACGGTTTTTCTTCTACCGATTGTTTGGATCCTGTGCTGGGTAGGAGGGAGAGGGGTCTTTGGGCTAAAAGTGAACCTCTCTACACACACACGCTCCCACCCACACCCACACACATACACTGCACTGGCTTTCTCCATCCTTCCCCTGCCTCTTTGTTAGGTTATTTTAGACAGAGCAGCCTCGCCCTGGCGCAGTCCCATTGGCCCTGATGGGGGCAAGGCAAGAGAAGTAAGGGGCAGAGTGCACCTGCCTGTGAGGGCAGGTGTGCCCGGGTGCTTGGGCGTACGTGCAACGGCGAGCGTGCAAGCGTGGAGCTGAAATTGTGTACGAATGTGTGAGGTCTAAGTGTGCCAGTGTGTCGTCGCGAAGGTTTGCCATTGTGGGTGTATGTGACATTATTCACCAGTATACCAGCCTGCCAGTGTCTGGACTCCCAAGTGTCCAAAATGTTGCTGGTGTCAAGTGAATGCCTGAGAATGTGTCTGATTGTCATTGTGCGAGCCGCTGTAAGGGGAGGAAGGCAACCTAGTGCAAAACTGGGAGGTGGGCTGGAGAGGGTGGGGACAGAAATGGGAGCTTGCTCCCAGCTCACTGGCCTTAGGCTCCCTTCTCCCTTTCAGCCCGCCCCTCCGTCCTTCCTGGGTGTCCGTCTCCCACACTGCCACAGCCAGCGCTGTCCTCCCCACCGGGACCCCGCAAGCTCTCCAGCCAGCCTGGGTGTTTTCTTCTGGGAGTTGGACCAGGTTCCTGGAAGGGGTCGGAGGCTGTGTGGTGGCGTCTGCTCTCGCCAGACCGGTGGCGGCTTCTCCGCCCCTCCTACCCCCGGGGAGGCACGGAGGACTCGGCTGGAAAGGGTGACTCCGGTGAGGGCACGTAAGCTAGCCGGCAGGTCCCAGGGGCACTGCACGTCTTGGGGAGGGACACCGAAGGGGGCAGCCCGGACTCTGACGGTGTCTCTGCCTCTCTGTGCCTCCGCAGATCCCCGCTCCTGGCCCTCGCCTCGCCACCTCATTGATGGGCAATCAACTGGACCGCATCACCCACCTCAGCTACAGCGAGTTGCCCACAGGGGACCCGTCGGGGATTGAAAAGGACGAACTGCGGGTCGGGGTTGCCTACTTCTTCTCGGATGATGAGGAAGACCTGGACGAACGCGGGCAGCCCGACAAGTTTGGCGTGAAGGCCCCCCCGGGTTGCACCCCCTGCCCGGAGAGCCCCAGCCGCCACCACCACCACCTGCTGCACCAGCTGGTCCTCAACGAGACTCAGTTTTCCGCTTTTCGGGGCCAGGAATGCATCTTTTCCAAAGTGAGCGGTGGCCCTCAGGGCGCCGACCTGAGCGTCTACGCGGTCACCGCGCTGCCAGCGCTCTGCGAACCCGGCGACCTGCTGGAGCTGCTGTGGCTGCAGCCCGCGCCGGAGCCGCCCGCGCCCGCCCCGCACTGGGCCGTCTACGTGGGCGGCGGGCAGATCATCCACCTGCACCAAGGCGAGATCCGCCAGGACAGCCTGTATGAGGCGGGCGCGGCCAACGTGGGCCGGGTGGTGAATAGCTGGTACCGCTACCGCCCGCTGGTGGCCGAGCTGGTGGTGCAGAACGCCTGCGGCCACCTGGGCCTCAAGAGCGAGGAGATCTGCTGGACGAACTCGGAGAGCTTCGCCGCCTGGTGCCGCTTTGGCAAGCGGGAGTTCAAGGCGGGAGGGGAGGTGCCGGCCGGCACGCAGCCCCCGCAGCAGCAGTACTATCTCAAGGTGCACCTGGGAGAGAACAAGGTCCACACCGCCAGGTTTCACAGCCTGGAAGACCTCATCCGCGAGAAGCGCCGCATCGACGCCAGCGGCCGCCTGCGAGTGCTCCAGGAACTCGCCGACCTCGTGGACGACAAGGAGTAGCCGCCTAGGGGCTGCCGGCCCCTCTGCCTCCCCGCATCTCGCTCCCTTCCCTTCCCCGCACCCGGACTTCGCAGTCGGCGGTTCTCAACCTCTGCCCCTCCACGCGCGTCCGCAGCCGGTGGCCCGGGCCCGGGCTGCACCCCCGCACCCCCAGGCCAGCGGCAGGATGTCTCAGGAACTGCCCCAGGGCCGAAAGGGCGCCGCTGCGAGCGCCTGGCTGACAGCCACTGTGGCGGTGACGGTGCTGGGAGACCCCGCGTGCGCTTTCCCCTTGAGATGTAAACCGGGAACGGGGAAGGGGCTGAGGGGAGAAAGGACATGGCCTTCCCCGCGAGTCCATGGCCAGTGACTGTGGCCCGACTCGAAAACAACCCTCTTCTCAAAAGGGACCATCACCGCCCCGAGCGTGCGCACACAGACCGGTCGGAGGCGAGACCTGGTCTTTACAGGACACAGTTCAGCTCCTCTGTGGATGCGTCCCCAGATCGCAGGATTTCCAAGAAATCGAGCCTGTCCCTTGTGCACTTGGGAATAATTCCCCAAGACAGCACTTCGGGATTCCGGGTTATCCTGAGGCTGCCCGGGACTCTTCCAGCTCTCCAGCCCCAGGTCTCCTGACATTGTGTTCCAGGCTGCGGGCTAAGCCAGACAGTGTTTGCCTCCCGTTCTTTCCACCGTGGGAAGCGAACGCCACCCCCACCCGCCTTTGCCTGCGAGTCTCCCTCGCTGGCAGAAGGGAAGCCGGCCCAGTCCCGGGAGGAAGATGGCGCAGCGAATTCGGTGAGGACAGCCGGCCCCGCCCCCGACAAGGAGCTCGCTGGTTCACCTGGTGTCTGGGAACTTGAATGTGTGAAGGGCGCTTATTGTTCTGAACCCTTGATTGCTCCCTCCTCGGGCTGCATTTCAAAAATAGTCATATTTTTAAAGGAGTTGGAGGAGAGGGAGAGGGAGGACATGGCACCATTCCAGAAACCAGCATTATTACAACACCATAGCCAGTATATTTAGTTTGGCTTTTCCTAACATAGAAATCTTCAAAGGTGGGGAAGTGGAAATAAAGTTTTAAAAATGAGAGAGCAGTTTTCCAACTATGTCAACAAAGCCTATCGTGTTGATGTTTTTATTGACCATTTTAGCAACATGCTAATAAAATTTCAAATTGAAATTTTTATTTTCATGGCTTTAATCCATGATAGTTTAAATACTGGGGGCCATTAAGAGTGGATGTAGCTAAGAGCTTAGCTAACATTGCCTTTTCACTCTATTTTTCTCAAATATAAGAATTCTGTTTTTGAATATTGTAGTTAATTTTTTTGGCTTTCAACAGCAGCCCTAGTAATGGTGGAGTTGTTAATTAATGTGTATATTGTACTGAATTTCTGTCAGTTAAGGGGTTCACTGCTTTGGTGGAAATTGGTGGAAATTGCTAGCAGGTTCCATGATGTTATTTTTTTCTCCATGTTGTATATCATTACCATTTCACATTTGCATTTCTATTTTTCTTCCTCTCCTCCTGATCTCCTTAAAAATGAATGTAGAGTTGGTGGCTTTTTCCCCCTCCTCTTTAGCCAGTTCCACAGTTCAGTTCTTCCTGAAAACAGGGATGAACTTGTAGGATCAGGACAAATGTGTGTTTTTCAAAAACTTAAGGCTGGGTGTGAAACCCCTTCTGTGGACAAGGATTTGTAAACTTCTCTCCTCCCTCCAACTGCGGCCCCAGCCCAACTGATAGTTACTTGATTCAGTGTGCTAGATACTTATAGCATCTATGTCTCTTTCAAGGGAATTTGTCAAATAATGCTGTTTAGCTAATTTTTGCAAGCAATTGCATATTAACAGCTGTGATTTCGTTGGACAGCAAGTATTATGGCCAAAGCCAGTTTCTTGGCATTTCAAAAATAATGCAATAAAAACTAGTTGAGGTTAGCTGAGACTGGAAATGCCTTTTTCATGGTAAATGATTCACTTCTATATTTTTCTTTCTTTTTCTTTTTTTTTTTCCTTTGGTTTTCATCCTGGATTCATCCCCTGATCTTAAATCAAAAGGTCAGATCAATGAACTATGAACTAAAGTATTTTTCTTAAGCCTATTGAGTGATTTATTTTTTAAAAAATGTTTAAATGCATATGCTTTTCTTTCAGCACAAACAACAGCAAAAACTTTTGTAATAACTAACTTACCTTTGCATGTATGAAGAACTGAAAGTCATTTATTTCCCTAACTTATTCCTCTTTCAAGTAACAGGTGGCAGATCATAAAATGAATTCTTTATTGTATCTACACACTCCACATTCTTTACTGTGTCCTACTACTGTATCTTGGCTCCCTGCTGTATTAAACACCATCTTAAGCACCTGTTCCTGCAGGACTCCTTCTTGACATTTGTCTTCCACCTCAAAGTCACTCAAACAGTGGGACCTCATCAAAAGAAATGAATTAGTCTCTATCACACCGAATACTAAGATTTATTTCCTCTGATGGTACATAGATTTCTCTCTCACTAAGAGGGTCACTCTCATAGAGGAATGTCTTGTCAGTTTTATACTTGCTGAGGCTAGACTGACAATAAAAATGAGTTGGGCAGTTAAATTAGCATTCGTTACTGTATTGGCCTATAAAGGATCGGGTTGATGATAATACCTCCACAAATACGCAATAATAAAACAATAGTTATGAAAGAAACTTGAAAGGTTTGCAAGGTTTCTCCTATCCCTGTTGAAATTATCATTTATTATCTCTTTGTCAGTGTTAGTAAGGTAACCCATGACAGAATAATTTGAGTGATAGTTCATCATGCAGAGGATATGATCAAGATATTACCTGACGGTTTTATCCTGAAAAAGTTGTATACTTTTAGGGCATTGTTAACAATTTGAGTGAAACCAAGGTGGTGCAAGTTCCCTTTGCAGATGGCATGGGCACGCTTGATTTTTATCATGAGTGAATGTAATCTTTCTGTATTTTACCAGAGTTACAGCAATTACCTGAAAAGTTTCCTAACATTTTAATAATGTTAGGGATTTCGTTTTGGTTTTAGATGTCCTCAAGAGACAACAGCTTCACAGTAATTTCCATGATGTTGGGTGTGGCTAAGCTGGGGATTGGTTCTGTTCCCCCTGCTCCAGTGTAGAGAAAAGCTATATTTATACTGCATTCTTTCTCAACTTTCAGGTAAAACAAACTATGATTTAAAAAAAGAAAAAGAAAAGAAAAGACAGGTACTTTTACTTCAAAGAGTGCTTTGCTATACTTTTATTTAAACCAAAAATCAAATAAAATAAGGAGGAGGGCTGGGTATACTTTAAACAAAACCAGCCCTGAAATGCTATTATTCTCAAAGTACATTCCAAAAAAAAAAAAAAAAAAAACTATAGAATTTACATATGTTACATTTTTAAGTATGAGTTAAATTGATATAAAGTATTCTTCAATATTTAATAATGTAAGCTGTTGTCATGACCGTATTTTTTAAAAATAATAACGTATATTATAGTTAGGAAACACTTGTGCCAGATCAGAATATCAAGCACAGAAGCAGCTGTATGATTTACCTGTTTTTTTAAAACTTTAATGTTTACCTTCCCCTATGTTTAATTTTTCTGTGGTGAACACTTTTGTTAGAACATGGCTTTTTTATTTTTCTTGGAAAAATATGCTATTAGTATTTACAAAATAATGAATTACCTGAATAAGCAGTATATACTAAAAGTCTTCAAACATTACTTTATTGATTACTTATGTTTTGTGGTGCGCTTTCAACATCCCTAAGAGTTAAATGTCTTGGTCATCTACTAAATGGAACAGGGTCAAGTTTCAATGAAACTAATACTTATTACACAATCATAATACAGCAACCTAATTTTCTTTTATTTATAGGCATATCTTTAAAGATTTCTTCTCTTTTTTGAACAAATGAAGAGAATCCAGTTAGTTTTTGCCTTTCAGAGGTGATTTGCCATGTGCACAAAGGGTCTGTAGGTGAAAAGACAGGCTTTTGGGTTTCTTGAAACATCAAAAACTGAATTTAGAGAATGGTTATCTAACACTCAAGTCAATGTTTTTTTTTTTTTGAAATTACTAGCTATTGGTATAATATACATATGTGTACATGTATACGTATACATACACACATATATACATTCACATATATGTAAGTATACACTCATATACATATATACACATGTATATATACCTGTGTACACATACATTTTTGCCTATAGCTAGCAATTATTTCATTCAGATCCACACACACACACACACACACACACACACAGGCTACTTAAAAACAAAATGGAGAGTGACTTGAGATATACAGAAACAGGAAGAAAAGCCCTGGCAGTCATATGTGGGAGTTGTGCAATTTGTTTTATTCTCATTTTTTGGAAGAATATGTTCCTGGTTTCTCTAACTAAAAGGAAAAAATTCAAAGGAAAGTTGCAAATATTAGGAAGTAACTGAAAAATAAGAAGCAAGATAAAGTGGGGAGGCTATGAGATCATATAATGAGCTAATAAACTTTTCAACAGGGGACACTTGTTCTCCCTTCTAACTGAAGACACTAAAGAGAAGCTAAGATCCAATCTTTCAATCATTTAGTAATTTATAAAATCCCATTATTTCATAACTCAGAGTTTACCTTTGAGGTTGTATGTTTACCTCATTTGAACTCGAAATAGAAGAGGTTTAAGTATTTGAATAGGTTGAGAAAAAAAGGAAAAATAGTCTTCCCTGCCCTTGTCACTGATGGTGACACTACTTGTAATTACTGTATTTTTTTGGCAGGACACTCAGATGAATGGCTTCCTGCGCTGTGGACTTTTATCATTCTTTTTGATGGCTGATAGTAGAAAGCACGCAGTAGGTACTCCATAAATGTAAGACTATGGCAGCTGTCTAGTACAAGTGCTTCTCACTGATTCTTGGTTACCAGGAAAACCAGAAAGCCCATCATTTGCCTTGCCTGCAAAGGCGAGCCTAAAGAAATTTCTCTAACCAAAATTGGCAGGGTCTTTCCACCACAAAAGGCTCTTGGAAATATACCTTATGGGGCTTAAGGCTAATTTCAGTTGAATGGTATTTGTAATATTTGATTTGCTTCTAGCGGAGAAAACAGTCAAAGAATCCAGGAAAAGTAGAAAATGTTCTCTTGTCATTCAGTCAGAAAGGGAAAAGCAAACTAATAGTTCCAACTGTAACTTTCACGACTTCATCTCTCATTCACCTCAAGGAGAGATTTTTCTTGCATGAAACCACAAGATTACTCCTTCAGAAGGAAGCTTATTGTAGCTCTTGCTAAAAATTTTCTTCGGTATATGGGAATAGATTTACTAGATGTACACTTATCTCTGGGAAAATTAGATTTGATGGAGTCTGGTCATGGGTGTTTTTCTAAATACACGTTACTCATTTATATATTAAAATAATTGCTATGCCTCTTGGCTTTTATAATCCAATTCTTAATATGAACATGAGTTCTGAACTTTATTTTGTCCAAAAGATAGATGCTTATGAAATACTAGGTATGAATAGTCAGTGTCCTAAATTTCAAGCACAAAATGAATGCTTCAAAAGTTACTTTGAGCACCATTTAATGTTTCAAAAAATTGAAAAAGATCATATAAGGCTATTGCTTATATGTATCCTAAGGAAATTCTTGCCATCAATGTGTGATATAGACATTAATCTTCTATTCGAGAGCTTCTTTATTATAAGTACACTGATATTTACTTTAGCAAATAAGTTATTATTCTAAATTCAGTTATATTCCCTGTGACAGCCCTATGACATACCAGCTCTTTGCTCACTTCCAAGTCCACTGTAGATTTCAGATTCTGCAAGGGGGTGAGCAGATCTAGGGAGATCATACCCATGATGACTTTGTAAAACATCTCTCAACTCCCAACAGCACACGCGCTTTATTTCTTCCCACCTTTCGCTTCTCAGTGCAAGTGTCTGCCCAGGGGGTCTGAGCTAGAGGAAGGCAAGGCTCAGAGGTAGGATTGCCAGATTTAGCAAATAAAAATACAGGATGCTCAGTTACATTTGAATTTCAGATAAATTATTATTGATTTTAGGATTATTGTTTTAGGATAAATATGTTCCCTGCAATATTTAGGTTGTTTGTACTAAAACTTATCTGCTTATCTGAAATTCAAATGTAACTGCATGTCCAGTTTATTATCTGGCAACCCTTCTCAAGGATAATTTTATCAACTCTAAGAAGCAATAGAGCCCCCTGACTTTTTGGAGCTGGAAAACTAAGGACACACCCCCTACCCACAACATTGAGGTCCTGTGAGATTTTCCATGTGTCTTTTAAGGCCAGAGTCAAATTCAGTCCTAGGAATGAGCACATAGTACAGGAGAAGCCTCAGAAGAGTTCACAGCCCCCATGATCGTTGAGAGAGAGTTGGTTGTGTGTATGTGTAGATGCAGGTGGGTAGGTGTTTCTTGTACTCCTTTGATTCTATTTTATAAGAGACACCATCCTTTACCTGGGGTTATGATGAATACTTTCCTAGATACAGTCAGGAATACCGTATGCTACTGTTTTTTATCCCACCTATTTATCCCAATCTGGATTGTCACTTTACATCTGGCTATTTCTATAGCTTCCTCACCTGTCTCTACCCCTCTAGCTCCTCTATCCAAACACCTGTGTCTATAGTGATGTATCTAACCACAGAGTCATCACTCCCAAGTAAAGGCTGAGCTCCTTAGTGGGGCAGTCAGCATCTTCCATGGTCTGGCCCCTATCTTCTCCAACTTGCATTTCCTTCAACTCTCAGCTTATACTCCGGCCACACACGACTTTTTGTAGAACATGTAGTTGTCATTCGTACTTCCATGGCTTTCTATGTTGTCCCCTTAACCTGATTACCATTCTAAATTGCTGAACAGCAAACTCTCCTTCATCTATGCTTTATGGCCGAGCTCCATGCTAGCCCCTCAGGTGGCTTTAGTTATTTTCTTTTGTAGTTCCCATTGTAGTTTGTTAGCACCCCCAGACTCTCTCTTCAACTACAAATACCATTTATGTCTGTCTCTTCCTAGGTCTATTGGGGAAAGCTCTGTGACTTTCTCTTTTTTGTTTCTGGAAAGTCTAACACTTGCAGTAGGTGCTCAATTAGAGTCTATTCACTCAATGGAGGAACCGGGGAAGGTATGTGAGGAATACCGCCCAGCATCCCTCTAGGAGGTAAACCACGGTAGGAATGGGCTAACAGTGCATATCAACTTATACGAGATTCTTCTTAAGAACCATACAGTAGAAATTTAGTTTCCGTTTAGAAAATAAGCTGGAATGATGTGAACCTTCACTGTGGTATATTATACTGCAAGTGATGGGAGATCAGCTATACAGAGTTTAAAAGGTTTCTCTGTCCCGGGTATACTGGTACAAACATTTCTTCTTGAATGAACTTTATGAGTTGCATTACTATGGAAATACAAATTTTTCTCCTCTTGATCATTTAATTTCTGCCCAGGTGAGGTAGCTTTGGGTGTTGCAAATTTCGAAGGCACCTGAGGTTTGATTTGCAAGAATTAAAGATGAGACCAGACATTTCTTGAATAGACCACTGTAGTGAATGGGCTGTAGACTGCCAGAGATGTTCAGTCAGTGAAGAAAGAGTCTACTGAAAACCTAGGCATTGTTTACCTTTTGGAAAGTGAAATCTCTCCCAATCTTACCAAGCAAATTCACCTACATTCACCTACAGCATGTATGGGGAAACAAAACAAAACAAAACAAAATCACCTTGCCAGACCTTCCAGTAAGGGGAGCAGAAGAAAAACAGCCTCCTTTGATTGACGGTTGGACCTCCAGGCTGGTTGAACAGCTAGAATAATTTGAAATGCAATTGAGCGCTGAGAATGTAACTAGATTAATGTCTTATGAAATATATATGCTTTTATATTGATGTGTTCCTTGGAACTCCTAGGAGGAGCACCCCTTCCTTTTATAGGGAGTTATTATTCTCTTAGCACCTCTGGACATTTAATTTAGTTTAATCTGGTTCTGGACATGGTTAAGGTTGCCTGTATCTAAGACAAGCTATTTTAATTTGGGATTTTAAACCACAATATCCTGTTGAGAAAAAAAGTGTCAACATTCTAGAGAGCTTCTTTAGAGTGAAATATTACTAATTTGGGATTCGAAATCCAGGTAAATAGAGGTTCTGGTAAAACATTGCTTATGGCCTGAGAGCAATTTCCAGAGTAGACAGTGGAGGAGATTTTTCATTATGCAGCCTCACTATTCTGATTTCAGAAATTGGTGCCCCTTGCATGTGTCTGCTTTATTTGTGTATAATTTTATAAGACAGGATCTATGAAAGAAAATGGGAGGAGAGGTAGTTACTCCATCCTTTATAGGCCAACAAAACAAAGGCTCTAAATCCAGATTATTTCTGCCTATGTTACCTCCTTACAGCCTTCAAGGGCTTTCCATAACTCATAAGATAAAACCCAGACTCCCTGGCAGCACGCAAGCTCTGCTCCAGTCTGTCCCATACTCCCCTCCTCCAACCCCAACACCCAACCTCTGAAGCTTCATCCCCTGATCTTCACAGTACATTCTCACTGGGAGGCATGTGTACTGGACCACCTACCTTTCCCCAAAAGCCTAGTGATTGTATGCCTTTGCTCAAGCTGTTTCACTTGTATGGAACATTCTTCTACTCTCCTTGGCACATGTAAAAGTCCTCCTCATCCAGAGTCCTGGTGAGAACTCTGTTCACTCACCAGCTGTTCTGTGAAGCTTCTCCTTTGCCTGCAACACCCCCTACAAAAACAGCTAAAACTGGCCAAATTCATCCTCTCCCATTTGAACTTCTGGTGTAGCACTTTCTCCAAACATTTAATGATCATGCCATCCATTTAATATTACAGTTTTCGCCCCTAAACTATGTCAAACATCATCTATTTAAGTTAATGAGAACCTGATTGCCTTCTGAAATAAGTTTGAGGAAGGTGTCTTGGCACTTTGATCTTTGACTGGTTAGTAACTAGTAGCTGGTCCATAGTAGGTCCTCAATCAATGCTGACTTAATTCTCTGAATCTAATTTAGTTCAAAAACAACTATTCTACAACAAGAACAGTAAGTTGTATTTTGAAATTAATGTCCTAGTGGGAGATAAACTCCTTAAACATGTGTTGGGTCCCTAATAAAGGCAAGCATTTTTTTTTTTTAATTTCACATGGATACAAAGCATAGTCTAGATTTTAAGAACGAGACAGGACAAAGGAGACAGGCCCACTATTAGCTATAATCCATTATAGCCTGGAATATAGGTAATTACCCACGTATAATTTTTTAAAAATACCATAGGAGGTCAAAGGAAGAAACATTTGAAGGTATACATCAGCTTCAAAAATCAGCCTTTGACTGGCATGGAGTATTTGAATGATGTTTCTGAGATAATTACACATTTTTGTTAATTTTTATTATTAGGTGGAAATATAGATAAATATACTTTCTTGTTATTTAAATATAATAGACTATCTTCTGTCATTGTATATTAAATACTATATTAGAGTGAGTTTGGTCTTATGAAGTCTGCAGAAGTACAGTTTAAATGTGTTTAAGCGAAGTCCTTTTGATGTTAAACTACCAAGATCAGCAGATTATTAGCATTGGATTTAACAATTAATTCACCTCCCAGTGTATACTTGTAGACACGGTCTTTGATTGATAGATTGATTGGATGCCTAAGATTCAGTTCACAGGGTTGGGACAGGTTCTTTAATCGGTAACTGTGAAAATACAAGAGCTTCTTGGAGTGGGGCTGGACCCAAAGCAGTGATGACCTGAGAGGATAGTCTCACCCAAGGAGAGAGGCTGAACTGATAGACAAGAAGACAGGGTCATAGGCCAGTGCTGAGGAGCTAGGGGAGCTATAAAGAGAAAGAACAAGCAGGATGTTGGAGCTGTGAGGACAACTATCAGATGCAGTGTGCAGAATGTTTCAGGACAAAGACCCTTTTCCAAAGTAGAAATAATAATTGAGGTGCAACAGTTGCCAAAAGGGAATTAACAACTCTAAAAAATGGTATTGGCTCACAATCTATATAAATATTTCAATTTTAAAGCATATTGTGTTTAATTTAAAATGGCCTTCTGAAGGAAAAAGCAAAACAGAAAACCTGTTAACTTTGACAGTATTCTTTCAATATAAATAATTGAATTTCTTTGAAGAAAAACAAATCTGAGCCTCTTGTCCAAAGAAATCTTGAATTTGCTCATGTGTTTCCAGTGGCCTTTGGCACATAGCATTGGCTTTCTAAATGCCTCTAATAACTACAGTAAATGTCTCTATGAAATTCGGCACATCATACAAACAAAATGTTCCTTCTTGTGTGCGATTCCCATTTACTTTAAGAAGGAGAAATTCCAGGTTATATACAAAGATTGATAAGTTTGCCAAAGTATCCAGGTATATAACCATCAGCTTCTGGACTGCAATTCCTTAATGTTACTGAATTCCAAAGAAAAACAGCTGACTTTATGCATTTATTTTAATAAGGCTGTGAAAACAGTCCATTTACAGTGTAAAAACCCCTTGTCTTTTAAAAATGCTAGACGGAATCTTTTCATAAATTAAATTTATCTGCCTGTCAAATCTGTCAAATTGACAAGAACTTTCAAGGAGTATTGCTGATGTTGTAGTTCTGCTTTTCCAATAGGATTACATTTGGAATTTAATAAGGGCTGCTTAGAGGAAGAACCCATCCATCAGGGTAATTTTAAGTAACAAATACTTATATAATATCTTAAGTCTCCAACCTTATAGGGCCACAATGATTTTGTTTCCTTTGAAAAACCTTTTATTACTTACAATAGTGTCCTGAATATCATATTTGCTTATAAAGATGAAATAATGTAAGGAGGCAACTAAGTCTACAACATCAGAAAAATAATTATTGACATTTGCTCAGAAATGTATAGCATACGTAGTCAATTGTCCTGATGACCAACCTTGTGTCTGTCAGGTCTTACTGTTCCCTGCATACAAATAGGGACACTGAGGCTTAGAAGGGGAAAATATCCAACTCAGTATCACATATCTTGCATTTAGTAGACCCAGCACTTTAACTCAGGGGTTCTGATCCGAAACATTACATCTCTCTGTCCCTTGTAAGATTTTCCTGGAATAATCAAATGTCTCCCTCCACCTTTTTCTTATAGAACAAAACCTATTTAATGTTTTCAGTGAATGCGTGGGGTATTTATATCAAAGCTCTAGTAGTGACCAGTTAATGAAGATGAGCTCTTAATTTTTCACAATGATCTACCTTAGAGAGGTAGGTATCAGGGTATTCAAAAAGGCAAATCCATTCAAACTCTGGACCAATTGTATAACACACACTAACCACCTATACTTGATGTCCAACCTCCTGGAATGAAAGTCTCAAGTACATGTCCAAATGTCAAAATGGAATCAAGCCTCAATTTTCAGATTCTTTGTTTTTCATTCTCAACTTTAGAAACAGAGGTGCATCTGTTGGATAATAGTCAAGGTGTCTGTGTCGGTAACCAGGGGTCCAAGGTAATTCTCAAAGGACTTTTCATTTATTCATCAATAAATACTATGCTGTTGATCATGTGTTGGGAAAAATGTCTTTCAAAAATAAGTTGAACAAGAACAAACGTCAATGCATAGCATGCTTTTAATAAGAAGTTAAATATTCTGGATGAAAAGTGTATTTGCAATTTTAATTAAAATTTTTCCAGCAACAACCTGCAATAGTTGTACAAAATAATAACTGTTCAGTGACTGGCCAGGCCTAACAGCAGGGTAATGACATGAGACAGGCCAGGCACTAATCTGGATGAAGGACCTATCTACAGATGTAAAGATCCCTATTTAACTGAGCTGGAAGAGCATTACCATGAGATGCTGCAGTAAAACAAGTTACCCATGACCATTCTCATGAAAACATATCTGGTATTCATTTGTAAATGAGATTAGTTATTCCTCATGAACCATGAACTCACTGGAGATCAAAATAGACCCAAATAAATGAAACCCACTCAGTAAATAGTCTCAGAGAAAGATGGTATATGGGAAAGGACATTGGACTTGAAAAACACATGGCTACACATCCAGCTCTTTGCTTCTTGGACAAGTCACTGCCCTGAGCCTCTATCCCTCAGCCTTTTAACAGGAGACTATGAACCCTAACTCACAATGTTAGGATGAAGCTAACTAAATGTCTATAAATCTGTCCACCCACAATCCTTTGTACATAAAAGGCAATCAGCAGACATTAGCTGAATTAAGTTAAAATACTAAGTGAATTTTCTTTTATCACTGAGATTGCAGGTTTCCTAATTTTTGAATGTGTTTTATTTGTCTTTATAGGTGATAAATCTTTGGAAAGAATGGGTCTTCTCTTACTCATTTTTTAACCCCCTTAGCTGAATTTCAAACATGAAGTAGTTCAAACACTTCTTGATAAAAGTCAAAGGGCAACTAAAATTTTATCCAAATAGAGGTGCTCTGAGGACAATGAAAATGAGTGTTTCTTAGAATGAATATATGAACTACTTGCTGTGGACTCAATCATTGTAACCTCCCCAAATCCATATGTTGAAATCCTAACCCCCAAAGTGATGATATTAGGAGATGGGGCCTTTGGGAGGTGTTAGGTCATGAGGGTGGACCCCTCATGAATTGGATTAGTACCTCTATAAAAAGACACTTAAGACCTTGCTTTTTCTCTCTATCAGCCATGTCAGGATACAATGAGAATATAGCAATCTGTAACTATTAAGAGGGCCCTCACCAGACCTTGATCATGCTGACACTGTGATCTCAGATTTTCAGCCTCCAGAACTGTGAGGATAAGTCACTCAGTTCATGGTATTTTAACCCAAATAGACTATGACACTATTCTATTAAAGGAAGTACAAATACTTCCTCCTAATATTTTATTCAATGACTGCATCTAAGCTGCACTGAAAGTCTAAAAATAGTACCCACAGCTGTGTTCCCATGGCCAGAGGATTCTCCAGGCATTATCCTCCTACCCTTCACTGAGAACTATTGCACTCTCGTCTATGTTCACTGCTTTTAAGGACTTCCCAATGCTTACAGTTTACTTCTCCGCCCTTTCAACTGAAAACTCTATTGCAAGGTTTATCTCTGTTATATATTGGAGGAAGGTCTTACACACATGACTCTTTATTATAAAAGTTATGTTTTTATTTGTGTGTTTACTCAGACTTTTAAAAGTGAGAGGAAAATTGTATAAATATTGTATTCCTCAGTCTGTAGAGGCATCAGTTCCTCATAGACTCTGTCTCCTCTTTGGAGCCTCTGCCTATTTTATTAGCACAGCAGTTCTCAACCTTCTTGCTCTCAGGGCCTTTAAATTGCTGGGGAGGCCAAAGAGTTTTTGTCTATGGAAATTATATTTATCAACATTTGCCATGATAGAAATAATACTAGGTTTTAAAATATTAACACTTTTTAAAATTCCAAATCACAAAACTATTACCTGTTACATAGTGATGCTTTTTATAAAAATAACTATATTTTCCAAAGAGAAGAGTGAGAAGAGTGGCATTGTTTCACACTTTTGCAAATTTTTTAAATGACTGTTTTAATAGAAGACAACTGGATTCTTATGTCTGCCTTTGCATTCAAACTGTTCTCATATAACACATCCTGTAACCTTTGTCAAACTCCTGTAAACACTTGCATAAGAATAGAGTAGAAAAGCCAAAACGGTAGAATTGTGAAAATGGTTTTGAGCTTGTGCATCCTGTAAAAGAGTCTCTGGGATCCCACAGGATTCAGGACCACACTTTGAGAACCACTGCAATGAGATCTTGCCTAGCTTTCCAAGTAGCTTTCAACTAGCTTCTCCTGGTGTTCATACTCAGGATGTCCATCTGCCAAATCACCACATCAGTGAAATACACATGTAACTGGCATGAAGTAATACAATCAAAACTATCTTGTTTTTTCAAATCCCACATTTATTCATGAAGGTAGTTTCTCCCCTGTCACTGGGTAAAGTCAGGCCAGTTCATTAACTTTTTCTCTTCTCTCTTAGGTAACAGAAAGTTCTATGCTGCTCCAAGTTGCAGAAACAAAATCTCAAGTGGAGCTTGGAAAGCCTATACCCTTCAAAGAGCGAATTTACAACTTTATTAAAAGTCCTGGGACTTGCCTCTCTCCCAATGGGAACAGCTTTGCCTGTCTTTACTTTTTGACCTATGTTGATAACTCTAGACCCACTCCTCTAGAGCATGTGCATGTGTAGGAGTTGGGGGAGGAGGGATGTAGAGAGGATGGTGGTAGAAGGCTGGTAAAGCAGTCAGGAAATGTATGACTTCATTGGCACTTTTAATAAATAAAAACATTGTGTTTTTCTTGTGCCTAGCAGAATTTTAGAGTTGGATCTTTGTCTCATGGATGCTCTTAGGAGACCCACCAACCACCAACTCCTGGTATTGCAACTGGAACCCCTCGACCTGGGTGAATGTACTCTTTTCAGCAACCATATCCTCCCTCCTCTTGCCAGGTAAGGTGAGAAGCAATTCCTCTGCCTAGAAGCTCTGCTGGGTGAAATATCAGGAGATCCCACCCAAGCTTTCTCTTGCGTGTAGCCTATATCCAGCACAGGAGCATAGGCTCATCCTGCAGTTGGCCAGCCTCTTGTCCTCTGGATATCCTGGGAGGGAATCCTAATGAAGGAATCTCCAGTGGTTTACTGAAGCCCTTTGTGCTAGGCCTGAGGTGAGATGGAATTGCTCCATCCTATGCCCAGGAGGCCTGCGAGGACTCACAGTGCACCACCATCCTCAGAAATCCTCTCTCCCTGTAGGCTGTGGTCTGAATCTTTGTGTCTTCCCAAAATTCATATGTTGAAATCCTAACCCCCCAGGTGATAATATTAGAAGATGGGGCCTTTCAGGAGTTGACTAAAACTTCAAGGAAAAGCTCTCACAAATGGGATTAGTTCCCTTATAAAATAGGTCCAAGGAAACTTGCTCACTTCTAACACCATGTGAGGACACAGTGAGAAGGCACCATCTATAAGCCAGAAAGCTGTCCCTCACCAGACATAGATCTGCTGGCACCTTGATCTTGGACTTCCCACCCTCCAGAACTGGGAGAAATAAGTGTAAATTGTTTATAAGCTACACAGTTTATGGTATTATGTTATAGCAGCCCAAACAGACATTGTATTTCCTCAATGTTGGTTTAAGAGTTGTCTAAACCAGTTTATTATCATACTGTGGATGTTTCTAGCTCTCACTGTAGCATTCCATCTCTTTTCTATCTCAGTGACTTAGTCAAAGCATCTAGTTGAACACTCTGTTATTTAAAGAAACCAGCATTCACTGGCTGTTCCCAGCTCCAGGAACTCAGGTGGATTCATAATTTGTTCTGTTTCCTTGCACTTAGGAAAAGTACTGACAGCTCATAATTGGTTGTATTTCTTAGGATATTTGCATTTAAACTAGAAGCAATGCTTTCTTTTCTTGGTATAATTTGTCTTACATTTTTTAAAGTAATAGCTATTCATTAAATTACATTTGAAAATGCAGGAAGAAAGAAAAAAATTGTCTATAATTCTACCACTCATATAAAACCACTATTCACGTATGGGTACTTTCCTCTATTAACCTTTCAAAGCATGTCTCAATTTTAATTGTATTCACACAAATACAATTTTATGTCATACATTTTACTTATTAATATGCTATTAGCATCACCAATGTCAATATAAACTCCATGTAAACATCAATTTAATGGTTGCAAAGTATTATATCAACTGGATATGCCATGGCTTATTTAATCACTGTATTTATTGTTAAATATTTGCATTGTTTACACTGTTTGGTATTGAAAACCATGCTGCAATAAATATCTTTGGATAGATACTTTTTTCTTTATTTTGGGCTATTTCCTTAGAATATATTTCTGGATATGGAGTGACTGAGTAAATGAACACGAAAGATTTTAGGATACACACATACACATTTATGTGCATATACGCGCACTGATTTGCAAAAAGCTAACATATGCCTATGTTCATGGCCTATCACAATCATTGATACGTGAAATCTCACATTCTTTATTGATTGATTTCTTTTTATTTACAATCTTAATTTCCATCCCGCTCATCCTCATCATAGGACCCCAGTCTAATAAGTTTAATATATATCTCTTTATTTGTACATGGTCATATTAGCATGAATTTTTATTTTGTGTGTACGTCCTATAAATGCACACAAATGATGTTGTGCTATGGATCTCATATTGTTTCTTTTTTTTTTCACCTAGCACTAGGTTTCTAAGATCTATTTACATCATAGATCTGTCTAAGACTACTGGGTGCTGCCTGATTTGCTTCTATGCATCCATTATGCTATACTTCTCTTAACTAGCAGACTTCCCTGGATTGCATCTAGCTCTGCACTACAACAAATAGTGCTGCTATAATTTTCCCTAGTCCTTGCCACCTCCTGGGTAAGAGAGAATGCTAGGTCATCAGACATACATACACCTATCTGAACTAAGTACTGCCTGATTGCTTTCCAGAGTGATTCCTCCAGTCTGCGTTCTCCGCAGCTGTGCATATGAGTCTCTGTAACCACAAATCCCACCCATACTGGGCATTATCCATCTTCCTAATTTTCCCACTCTGGCAGTTGCAAAGTGATATCTCATGGTTGTTTTCATTTGTATTTCCCTAAATACTAGTGAGTTTGAGCATCTTTTCATATGTTTGTTAGTCATTTGTGTTTCTCTAATCTGATTTGCCTGTTTATATCTTTATCCATTTATCTGATAGGGTTTTCATTTTTTCTCATTATTATCATAAATATTAATAATGTATTTTACATTTTTGATAGAATTTTATATTTTTTTGAGAAAATCTTGTGGTTTTGTTCAATAGATTGATTCATAGATCTTTTTGTTATATCTAAGGTGAATGTACATATTGTAAATTGGTGATAAATTTATTTTTTGATAAATGCTATTAATTTTTATATATTGATTTTATTCCAGTAGTCTTGGACCTTCCTTTTTGTTTCTCAACTTTGTCAGTTCAATCATATTTAAAAAAATAATAAGGTCTACACGTTGGAGGCTGAGGCAGGAGGATCACAAGGTCAAGAGATTGAGACCATCCTGGCTAACACGGTGAAACCCCATCTCTACTAAAAATACAAAAAATTAGCCGGGCGTGGTGGCATGTGCCTGTACTCCCAGCTATTCCGGAGACTGAGGCAGGAGAATCGCTTGAACCCAGGAGGTGGAGGTTGCAGTGAGCCGAGATCACGCCACTGCACTCCAGCCTGGGTGACAGAGCAAGACTCCGTCTCAAAATAAATAAATAAAATAAATAAATAAATAAATAAATAAATAAATAAATAAATAAAGTCTGTTTCTTCCCCTAGAAATTGAGAAGCTCTTTAGAAATTGGGAAAATTAGCTCTTTGCCTTAATAAGGCAAATGGCTTATTAGCCCTTTGTTTGTGAATGTGTTACAATTAGTTTTGCCTATATTTTGGTGATTTTGCCATACCATTATGAAATAGAATGTATCAGTTTTTTATTTTGTATCTTGCTTACAAAGGCCCTTTTTAAAGAAATTATATTGTGCTTTATTCTAGTAGGTTTATATTTTCATTAATTCAGATTTAAATATTTAATTTATTTGAAGTTTATTCTGTTATAAGAAGTGAGGTATAGATCCAAATTTATGATTGTAATGGCTACACAGTTGAATAAGCCCTCTTTCCCTATTGATTTGAAATGTCCTATTTATCATATTCTACATTTTTTCATCTATACGTGGGTCTATTTCTTATTATATTATTTGTCATTGGTCTGTGTTTTAATGCTTTATGTGTATGCCATAAAAATTACTGTAGCTTTAGTTATTATTTTAATAGCCAATAGGACTGATCATCCCTCAGGACCTCCTTTTCAGAATTTTCCTGCATATTTTTACTTACTTATTTATTTCATTTTATTTGTTTTACTACACTGACTAGAACATCCAGTACAAGATTAAATAGAAACCATGTTAACAAGTACTTTCATATTGTTCCTGATATTAAAGAAAAAGCTTCTAAAGTTTCAACATTAAGTATAATGTTTACTGTAGATTTTTGGTAGGAACTCTTTATTAAGCTAAGGAAGTTCTTTTTATTTCTACTTTACACTACACACCAACCACAAGGTAAAACTGAAAAGACTGACAATACCAAGTGCTGCTGAGGATGTGAAGTCCCTGGATCTCACATACACAATTAATGGGCATTTAAACTGATAACAGTACCTTTGGGAAGTTTCTGCTAAGCTTGGAAATACTCATACGTTATGACCCAGCAATTTCACTCATGTATGGATTCTAGAAATGTGTACATAGGTGTAACAAAAGATGCGTACAAGAATCTTAAAAGTAGTGTTATTAGTCATAGCAAAAGGCTGGGGAAGACTCAAATCTCCAACAGTACAGTAGACAAATAATTTGTGCTGTATTCATATAGTGGCATACTCTACAGCAATAAAAGTCATTGAATTGCTCTTGCATGCAATAATATGATGAATCTCATTAACATAATGCTGGACAAAAGAGTACACATTCCTCTGTTTACATCAAGTTTTTAAAATAACAAAACTAAGCTATAGTGTTATATATAAAGATAGTGGTTACTTTTGGATAGAACATAGTGAAGAGGAGAAACACTAAGGGGCCCTCTGAGGTGCTGATCACATTCTATTTCTTAATCTGGGTGGTAATTATATGGCTGTGTTTTTATTTGTTTAAATAAGTTTTTAAAATATTTAAGCGTGTTGAATGAATAATTCAATAAATGAAACAATCAATGAAATCTAGTGTAAATTAAATTGAAAAAGACTCTTGTATTAGAAATGAGGAAATATGTTTGTTTTGTTTTGTTTTCATTTTGCCTCATTCTCCCTGTAATGAGCTATGAGATCTTTCATCAAGTCACTGTTCCACTTTGGACCTCTGTTCCTTATTTCTCAAAATTGGAGACTGAATTAAATGATCTTTAAATATCCTCCAAGTTCTAAAAGTCTATAAGGCCTGTTCCAGATGTCACTTACATTGATAATTTTTATGAATTTTTATTGAAATAACTGGCTTCTTTTGTTATTCTTTATACTCATTCAGACACTTCCCATTATCCCTTGGCTTTCCTAATAGCTTCCCATATGATCCTGTTAAGACAAACTCCCTGTGCCAATCAATAGCTATTTTTCTCATTCTAAGTTAGCTTCTTTTTCTGGTTTATACATCCATTTTTAAAGAATATCTTTATTCTTTAAAATAGCACCATTCAGGCTGCTATTAAAATACCAAACCACCCTGAACTGGGTAGCTTATAAACAACAGAAATTTATTTTTCATACTTTGGAGGCTGGGAAATCCAACATTAAGGCTTTGACAGATTGGGTGTCTGGAAAGGACCCTCTTCCTCATAGACATCTGTCTTCTCACTCTAACCACAAATGGCAGAAGGATTGAGAGTCCTCTCCAGGGCCTGTTCCATGTAGAAATGAATTCCATTCATCTCTCCAAAGGCCTAATCACCTCCCCAAAGTCCTACTTCTTAACATCCTCACTTTGGGGTTAAGGACTTCAACACAGGAATTTTAGGAGGATAGAAACATTCAGAACATAGCAGAGAGTAGGCTTGGCACAAATCTTTGCCCGTATATTTTTTGTACCTACAAAACTGAAAAACAGCTCTAGTGACTCTATCTAAATAACCAGCTTGTATTTTTAGAAAACCACATTCTGGGCCATAAGGGAAATCAATGAGAAGAATTCCAAGTCTTCCACTGATGGCTCTTGATCAGATAGGATTGAAGACACCAAAAATATCCTACCCACTATTCCTGTGACAAAAAACCATTAGCTATATGCCTTTAAACACTCTCCCTGTCTACAGTAAGAGCAAGTCTAATATTGAGTTCTCTACACAGCTTCCAAGAATAAACATTATTTATCTTGCACTTTGGTGTGACTAGGTTCTGAAAAAGGAAGTGTAAACAGGAGTGATGTTGGGTTTCCTGACTGGACCCTGGAGGGATGAGGTGTGCCCCTCCCAACTCTATTTTCTCTTTCCTGCTGGCTGGCATGGAGATGAAGTAGTGCACAATTTATGGCTTTGTAGACAAAGAAAACTCTGAGAATGTTCGAGAAACTGGATCAAAAGGAGCCTGGGCTCCTGAGAGATTCATAGCCCACAGCTGCCATCTCCATGGCATCTTCAGGCTTTTTGGAAGAAGCAAAGTAATTTCTGCCTTGTGTATACCACTGTTATTTTCAATTTTTGTCACAAGGTACTGAAACTATATACAAACCAATATACTTCTTAAATGTGTTATTGGAACAAAGCACCATGGGAACCATTACTAGTGACTTTCTATAATATGCAGATTGAACTAGACAACTGCGCTATCCTCTTTCCTAAAGTTTTTAAATTTACTGTTAACATTCAAGACAAGACTATTCTTCCTCTCTTCTTAACTTGGCTCTGTATCTTGCAAGAGGCCAAACACTGAAAAAAAGAAAATTCAGCATTGGGACTGATACTCAAACTGACCTTAAGATACTAACAAATGAGCCAATTTATCACGGTCTAGGCTTTTTGGAGGCCTATTTTCAGAAAATACCTGGGAAAGAGAATAATTTAAAGTGTAGGGGTCAATAATCTGAACTCATTAATATCATTCATTAAGAAAACAAAAAGCATGGTTCTTTGGACTGGATAGTTAAAGGCGTTTTGAAATTCTCCCTTCTTAGAGAAACAGCAAATGTCTCTTATGGTAAAGACCAGAAAGAGAGAGGTGGAGAGGTGTAAAATTTAGAAAAGAATGAGAAATGCATAAATGGTTAGAGATGCAGAATATGTAAGGCATCAACACAATATATTTTGCAAAATTGATCCATCTTATGGATAATAGATTAAGAACATAGATATCCTTTCTCATACTTATTGTTTGCTACTACTGCCACCAAGGGAAAAGGACACAGAGGATACTGCACTCGATTGTTATTGATTCAACATTTCCTATATGCTGGGCATTCTTCAGGTGGCTGGTGAACAGAATAAAGTATCTGCCCTCATGCAGCTTACATAGGGGAGACAAACAATAAGTGAATACACAAAAATATACCAGATAATGTGAAGTGTCCATAAGTGCAACAAATAATTTTAAAAGTCCAATAAATACATAGTGAATTATATGATGGGGAAATGTGCTGTTTTAGAATGAATGGCAAGGTCTATCTCTCTGATCAATTGATATTTAAACAGAAGTTTGAATAAAATGAGAGAATGGCAGAGAGCCATATCTAGGAGAAGACTTTTCCAAATACAGGGAACAGTAACAGAAAAGGCCCTGAGGGTGGAGAGAACAGGATTCTTTCAAGCACAGATAGCAAACCATCACAGGAATGCTGCCCCTCCCCCATCCCCCACCCAGCCATGTCCAGGGAAGATGACACAGGTATGAATCCCTGCACTTCTCACTGAGCTAAGACAGGTTCAGAGTGTTTCTGAACACTAAGAGTAAGTGCTAAGATGAAAACCATTTCTTGTCACTGCCTTACAGATTAGGCTTCTGAGTTTCAGACCATAATCCTATCTTCAGATTGTTTGACTTTCCAGTGTCACTGACACTATAATGGATATGGTTGGAAGGGGGAATACGAAAGTCACCTTGTTGGGGATACCTCATCAGTTAATTTCTTATACTTCATACTATGCGGTATTGCTATGTATCAGGCACTCTGCTAAGTCTTAAGAATACATAAATAAATTATTTCATGTGTCATAAATAAGAAAGATATGGAAGAAAAATCATTACAACATAGTGAAAGAGATACTGTGAGAGCTCTGAAAATCGTACGCCTAAATTGACAGGTAATGGAGCATTGCCAGGAAAGGACTCATGGCAAGTGGGAATGGCGAAGGCTTTAGGACCTAACAGTCTTGTGTTGTATCCCAATTGTGTCACTTTTTAGCTAGCTGTGTGACTTTTGTGCTATTAAATTTACCTCTCTGAGACTAAGATAATACTCGCTAATCATGTGGTCATAAAACTTAGAAAGAAGTACTGTAAGCACATTGCATAGAGGCCAGCACACAGTAGACACTCAAATAGTAGTTTTTATTTTAAAAAAGTTGACATAGATACAGCATTTGTGAACACTGTTGAGTGTTTAGATTGCCAGATGTACACAAAAAAAGAGGAAGCAAGATTCTATGTGTTTAATCAAAGACACATGAAAAAAAGTATAACATTATTTTTAACTTGCACTAATACAAAAATAATATGCAAATTGTTTATATGATACATCCCAATATTAGATATAAATATAAACTACATCCCAATATTAGAGATGTTAAAATATGAAAAATGTACATCATTGAATCAATAAAAATGTACTTACATGTTTTGATTTTATAGCTGGAATGCAAGACACAGGTGAAAGTGAAAATAAGAAAGGTTGGATAAGCAAGAAATAGTCATGAAGTATATTTTATATCAAATTAAGAAACCAGGACATTACCGTTTGGGCAAATGAGAGTGCCCTTAAAGATTTTCAGTTCTGAAGAGGTAGAAAAAGCTTGGAGGTAATGGTGGTATGGATTAGAGAAATGGCAGGACACAAATTAGTTAGGAAATATGTGGCATCCTTTAGACCAGAGATTATCACTTTGTGTACTACAATCACCTGTGAAGAATTTCAAGGAATGTGATAATTTTCATTTTCAGTCCTTTTTTTTTTTTTTTTACCATGATGAATCTAGTTAGAAATGTATTGGCTTTATAAATCTTTTTCTTTGACCTAAGCATTATTTAAAAATATGTCCCTTAATTTTCAAATATTCTATAGATATTGTTTATGATTTCTAGTTTAATTCTAGCATAAAAAGAGAGTATATACTGCATGAATTCAATGCTTTGATATGTGTTAAGACTTTATTTATGGTCCATGTAGTTTATCTTGGTACATGTGTCATATACACTGCAAAATAATGTTTTTTCTGCAGTTGTTTTATATATGATGTTTTATATATGCCTATAGGGTCAAGTTATTTAAGAGTGTTGCTCAAATCTTCCATGTCCTTAATGATTTTTTTTTTATTTCTGCTATTCCTGAGAGATATCCTTTTATCATTTTTGAAATATCCCTCTATCTCTGCTTATACTCCTTGCCTAGAAGTCTACTTTGCCCGACATTATACAGCTACACTATCTTTCTTTTGCCTAGTATTTGCATCCTACTACTTCCAACCTATGTCTTTATAATTAAAGTTTGCCTCATAAACACTGCATAACTATGTCTTTTTAAAATATATTCTGAAAATATTGTGTCCTAATTGGAGGGGTTAGTCCAATTATATTTAATGTAATTATTGGTATGCTTGTGTTTTAAGTCTAACATCTTGCTATTTTTCTATTTATTCCTTCTGTTATTTGTTTCTTTCGGGTCTTTTTTGAGTTAACGAAATATCTTCAGAATTCTACCTATTTTATTTTTTGAATTTTTAGCTTTGTATAATTTTCTATAGTTTGATCTAGGAATTTTGGCATTGAATTAATATTATATTACTTGGTGTATAATTAAGAAACATACACCACCTTCCATTCTTTGTATTAGTGTTATCATAGTTTACTTCTAAATTTGCTATAAAACCCATAGTACATTGTTGTTTTTGTCTTTAAATAATTAAATAATTCCTTTTTTAAAGAGACTTTAAAAAAAAAACAAAAAGAACTCTCATGTTAATCACATCTTTACCACAGTACTCCTCTTTATTGCTTCTCATGGATCCCTATTTTTATTTGCTATCATTTTCCTTTAGTATGAAGAACTTAGCAGTTCCTGTAGTGCGAGACTGCTAATGACACATTTTACTGACTTTCACTTATGTGAGATGTCACTATTTCCCCTTCCTTTTTAAAACATATGTTTGCTGGATATAGACTATATTTTTATTTTTTAGGAATGTGATATCACTCCATTCTCTTCTTGTCACCATTATTTTGAATTCATAGTCAGTTGTCATTCTGATTATTTTTAGCCTATGTGTAATGTATCATTTACCACACAGTTCTAATTTTTTAATTAGTTGCTTTTCAGACATTTTTTTAAATTAGTGATTTACTACAGTTTGACTATGATATACTTAGGTGTAGTATTCTTTGCATTTATCCTTTGTGGGATTTGCAGACCTTATCTGCGTTTTGCCAATTTTGATAATTAGACGCTTTCCAGTCAATCTTCCTCAAATATTAATTCCCCATTCTCTCTCTTTTTAGTAAATTACATGCATATTAGCCCACTTGATTTTGTTTAACAGATCATTATAGCTCTGTTCATATTTTGCAACCTGTTTTTCTGTGTTTCAGCTAGTATTATTTTTACTACTCTGTCTTCAGTATCAGTTCTGTTATTAAAATTTGCTCTTAATCATAATTTAATTTTTGAATTTTCATTGTCATGTATTTTAATTCTTGAATTACAGTTAGCTGTTATTTGCAATTTTCATACCTCTCCTTACATTCTTCATCTTTTCTCCTACTATAGCCACATTTCCCTATATATTATTTAGCATATTTATCATAGTTGTTATAAATCCTGGCTTGATAGTACCTAATTTCAAACTCTGTCCACCCTGTACTTGGAAGCTGCTAAAGTCTGTGCTCAGCTCTTTCAATATTTTATTGGTTGTTTTCCTCTGGGCCTTTTGAAGTCTTGACCACATTATGCATTTTAGGATTCAGCCAAGAATTTAAGGGAAATTTGTATACAGATTTTGAGGCTCCCCCCATGTTTCCTTCCTTTTTTAAGATTTCCTCTTCAATTCTCAGACAATGTGATATCCTCTAATTCTAACGTTTGACTTCCCAGCCTAGTAATATGGTTACTTTATGCTTCAACTCTATACCCACATGCTGTGCAGACTGGGTCAATCATCAGGGAAAATGTTTTAAAAATACAGATTTTGCTCACTGTGATTTCCTTCTTTCACAGATTGAATTATCTCCCAGCGTCTGCCTGTTTTGGGGTCATTATCTGTATTTACAAGCAGCTGGGTTCTTCCTCGCCCCACAATTTATAATTATTATCAGCTGAAAGTTTAGTCAAGTTCAAGCCATTTCATTACAGGGTGCAGGAAGTCACCTTTAGTGAAGGTTCTAAAATGTACAGTTGCCAGAGTTGTCTCCCAAACCAGCTGAATCTCTGAGGGTGAGGCTCAGTTTTGTACGCTTTCAAAATAGCTGCCAAAGTGATTTTGATGTCGCTCACCCGATGGTCCCAGAATTCCAGTTCAAACTCCGGAGATTTCAACACGGGATATCAGGCAACTCCTCAGCCAGTCTTAACTAAGTCCAGTTTAATGAAATAGACAAGGTCAAGATTACTCTGATCAAGTTCTCAGATGAGAATAGGGAGCCTCAAAGCGAGGCCAGTTAGTGCTGCAGCATGAACTATAGTCAAATTACAGCCAACAGCTCTTTTGCTTATCTGAGTAACCAGGGTGAGGGACTTAAACCAGTAGCTTATGGCAAGTCTGCAAATTTATCTTGAAAGACCCTTGGCAAGGCTAGCAGGACATAGCACTCTGTATCAGCCAGAAGTAATTATGGCTCTTAGGATATATTTTGATTGAAAGTGCAAATTTTAATTTCTCAAATCCACCTTTTCTACAAGGTCATCTTGTACTTCATCATAGACTAAAAGGACTATTATGTTAAATTGGAAATTTAGACTCAAGGTACAAGTCCAAGTGCAGAAGTTTGGAATTCACTAGGTTGGAGTATTCTTTTTGTGGACATTAACAATTATTTTAAAAATATATTATTAAATCATCTTGAAACCTTATAAATGAAAAAAGTACTTATTTTGACTACCTGCTATGACAATTTTTATGATCCTTTTCTATTTTTAATCCCTCTGCTTTTAAGTTTTATACAACTGTAACCATAACTGACACATCATTTTAGAATAATTTGGGGCAATTTTTCTTTCTAATTTTCTAATGAAACTGCAGGGTTTTTAAATTTTATAATAATTGAATTAATTTAAAGTGTTCTGGATAGTTGGGCTTTGAGATTGTTTCTCATATTTTAATATTAAAAACACCTGCTACAAATAGCTTTGTACTTTTTTTTCTTCCTGTATTTAGCATTATTTCTTTGAAATAGGCTTCCAGAAATGATATTAATGAGTAAAACTGTTTGGGCACGTTTGGCTGTGCATCTATTTTGCCCTTCAAGAGGTTGCACTTATTACTATCAATTATTCCAATACATCTCATTCTTCTTTGCCTTTCAGCCATATCTCCTGCCAGTTCTACTCTCCAGCTTCTCACTCTCTTTAGTAAACTCCTTCTTCTGCTATCTAGATGGATTTCTCCTGTTATTCATTCAACCCCAAACATCAGCTCTAGAGCCCTGCAGAATTCCCAAGAATGTTTGGCATCACTGCCCCCCATTCTGATAAGGCTCTATAACATTCTATGCACATCGCCATGGCAACACTTACTGCATTTTAAAATTTCACCTCCTCTTCCCCACCCCTGTGTTCATCAATAGTGTTATTAAGACCCTCAGTGCCCCCAGTGAGTGTCACACGGAAGATATTTGACAAATATGTTTTGATGAAACTTTATGCCTCTAGAAATAATGAACAAATCCTGTTTCTGCACTCTGACTGCAAATTATTACTAACATTTATTTATCTTGCTTGTGGATTATATTTAAGCATAATAAAAATTAAGACAAGCACAAATCTGGGCTAGCTATAGTGAAAGATGAGAAAAGTAATAAAATAAAATAATAATCTTAACAAGGGAGGGTATGTGTGTGTGTGTTTTAAGCATTTAAGAAGGTAAGGTAAGTCACGCCTAAGGGACTGTTATCCTATTTGAACTACTAAAGTGGGCGATATTAAGATAAATACACAACGGCTGCCTCTCCCCCAGGACAGTCAATACAATACTTCTGAAAGGCTATTAAGGTGCTGAAATGAGAAAGTAAAGATCCCTGTCTGGCTGACTCTACTTGCCATTTAATCTAACCCATTCACTATCTCTTCAAAATTCATTTTGATTTCTACAGAGAATTAACTGTTACAAAATGGCACATATTAAGTGAAGATACAGTGAGAAATAGAGAAGGAATATAAAAGCGGCTTTTCCATTTTTTTCTCCATTGAAAGACAATTCATATTTTGCTCAAAATTTGGAGAAAAAGAAGACAGGAAGTTTCAAAATTGCTAAAGCCATGACTCATGCAATCTATTGATTCTTAAATGAGAAGAGAAGAATTTTACTTCCCCGGAGCAGGAAGAATCCAAAAATATTTGAGAAGAATAGTAATCACCAAAAGCTTAGAGCAAAGCTACAGAAAATATAGTCAAAGAAATTATATTGTTGAAAGTTGCCAACAAGAGACAGCATATAATTGGTTCAGTCACATACAATAATATCAAATAAAGAAAAAACACTATGTAGCATGTAAGGAGCCTTTTCAATTATACTTATTCTAAAAGGTATATATTAACTTTGGCATTTGACAAAAATTTATCAACTGTGGATCTAGTTGGGGACTGTTTAAATATTCACTGAAGAAGGATGAGGAGAAATGTAGGTGAAGGAGCCATCTTGGGCAGGGCCATCCAGTGGGGGCTGTGGCTGGGCTTGGGAGGGAGAACTGGAGTGATCTCATTCTGAGACTGAAGGAGACACTGGGAAACTAGAGTGGGATCTCAGATTGGGTGAGCTGTAAAATCCAATCTGGAGACCCGAGAAGTCTGAACGGTTTGGCATTAAAGAAGGGTTCAAAAGCTCTCAAATCCAAAGTGGTCTTTGAAGCTGGAACTGGGTGGCAAGAGAGAGTTGCAGAGAGCAACAGTCAGGAATAGGCGGGAGTGGCCGTGAGCAATTGTCTGAAATAGATTTTGTTTTCAAGCTGTTTTCTATGTACCAGCCACAGCTTGAAGTATGGCTTTTAGAGCCAGGAGTAGGATGCATAAAGCCTCAGTAAATGTTACCAAATTGTCCTCCAGAATGATTTCACCAATCTATGTTCCCACCAACAGAGAATGTGTGTACTTCCTCACTGCTTTCTTTGCCAGGATAAAAATTAAATGCTTTAATTCTTTTTCTTATTTCGCCAAATTGGTAAAGGAAAAAATATATATATTTTACATTTAATTTGCATTTTTAAATTACCAATAAACACATATTTTATATATCTTTATTGGAATATATTTATTATATTTAAATATAAGTTGATTGTAAATTATAATTAAATATAAATATACATATACACATATACATATATATGTATACATTTTTTTTTTTAAGATGGAATCTCACTCTGTCGCCCAGGCTGGAGCACAGTGTCATGATCTTGGCTCACTGCAGCCTCCACCTCACGGGTTGAAGCCATTCTCCTGTCTCAGCCTCCCAAAGTGCCGGGATTACAGGTGTGAGCCACCTCACCTGGCCTACATATAAATGTGCTTAATATAAATTATTTGATGATGTCTTCTGGATTTATTTATATTGCTGCTTTAATATTTTTATAATGATCTATATAAAACACTAATATGTTAAGAGTATGACTACTCTCATGTTGAAATTTTCTTCGTGATCCTCTATAAGTATTTTAATTCTGATCTTTAATATATAAACATATATAAATATATATAAAGATTTATATATATAAATATATATATAATTATGACCTTTAATATATAAACAGTGTGATCAAATCTCTCAATATTTTTCCCAGTATCCTTATATTTACAATATTTTTTGTCCGAGCCGAAGTCATTTAAGAGCTCACATTTATTCTCTGATGGTTAAATGCTTTAATTTTACAATCAAGTATTTGAATTTCTGGGTTTTATTTTGGCATAAGGCAGGAATCTTTACTGGTCAAATAATGGATCTATTTTAGCTGGTTTAAGGTGAGACGGATTTATTACATAGTTTAAGCTAATTCACTGAATTACCAGGAGGGTAAGGGCACAAAACTTGGATGCCACACAGCCAAGAGCAAGAAATCTTCGATCACCCCATGTGAGCATTTTAGGGGAAACCCACTACTGCTGTATGCTAGGGACCAGAGAGAACTCCCACTTTATCAGCCCCAGAACAGTTAAATAACTCTACCAAGAGGCCCAGTTTCCTGGGGGACTCTTATTACTTCATGGTGCCCATTTCTGCCTTCCAATGGGCAGAGAACGTATAGTGAACTGGGATCTCTTAGATATGCATCTAAACATGTATCTTCTAAGCAAAACCCATGCCTGAAAAATACAGTAAAGCTAACACTATGCAATGCTTATTGCATGCCAAGCATTGCTCCAAGGGCTTTTACAGATATTAACTAATTTAAGTTTTACAATCGCCTCTGAAAGGGTATTGTTATTATCCCCATTTTGCATACAAGGAAGCCGAGACACAGAGTTAAGTGATTACCCAATATCACAAAGCTATTGGATGGCAGACCTAGAATTTTTACCCAGGCTGTCCAGGTCCTGAATCTGTGCTTTCACCCATTGTGTTGTACAGCTTGTGGTTTTAAGCTTCTCAGCTTCTATGGTACAAGAAGCCAAGTTGGAAAGAGGTGGGAGTGGGTGCTGAATCAGTCTATTTGCACAGTACTGCACAGGCACTAATCTAATTTTTCCAAAGAGCTGCTCAGTTTTCTAGTGCCATATATTGAATACTCCTACTTTCTTTATTGATTTATAATATACTAATGTTCTTATGCATTGAATATTTGTTGAATGAATGAATATTTTAGAGTGTACATTTGGACTATCTAATCTAGTCCATTGTCAATTCTGGCATTTTGTGGGCTATTTTCTGTTGTTATTTGAGATGCCCTCTCTGGATCTAATCACTATGTCCACTCTTATCTGGCCCCTGTCTGCTAATGCCTAAGGACTGCATCCACGGACTCCTTTGCTCTCTGGCTTCTGGTTGGATTTGACCAGGGAAATATATCACAGGAGACAGAGGAAGGAGGTAAGTTATGTTGGAGCATTTGTTGCCTTGGCTTCCTTCTGGCCGTGGGTCAGTTTGTCCCTCTAGAGGGGCTCAGCACCTGCCAGGTGTCTGCCTTCCACTGTTCTCCCATCAGTGGATTTATAACTGCCCCTGTCTCCTCACCACCTTTCAGGTCTAAGGTTGGCCTGGAGTATTGCATATAATTCCTTAGTCATTTCTCTAAAATCTGCCTACACTTTTTTTTTTTTTTTTATTATACTTTAGGTTTTATGGTACATGTGTGCAATGTGCAGGTTAGTTACATATGTATACATGTGCCATGCTGGTGCGCTGCACCCACTAACTCGTCATCTAGCATTAGGTATATCTCCCAATGCAATCCCTCCCCCCTCCCCCCACCCCACAACAGTCCCTGAAGTGTGATGTTCCCCTTCCTGTGTCCATGTGTTCTCATTGTTCAATTCCCACCTATGAGTGAGAATATGCGGTGTTTGGTTTTTTGTTCTTGCGATAGTTTACTGAGAATGATGACTTCCAGTTTCATCCATGTCCCTACAAAGGACATGAACTCATCATTTTTTATGGCTGCATAGTATTCCATGGTGTATATGTGCCACATTTTCTTAATCCAGTCTATCATTGTTGGACATTTGGGTTGGTTCCAAGTCTTTGTTATTGTGAATAGTGCCGCAATAAACATACGTGTGCATGTGTCTTTATAGCAGCATGATTTATAGTCCTTTGGGTATATACTGAGTAATGGGATGGCTGGGTCAAATGGAATTTCTAGTTCTAGATCCCTGAGGAATCGCCACACTGACTTCCACAAGGGTTGAACTAGTTTACAGTCCCACCAACAGAGTAAAAGTGTTCCTATTTCTCCACATCCTCTCCAGCACCTGTTGTTTCCTGACTTTTTAATGATTGCCATTCTAACTGGTGTGAGATGGTATCTCATTGTGGTTTTGATTTGCATTTCTCTGATGGCCAGTGATGGTGAGCATTTTTTCATGTGTCTTTTGGCTGC